>NC_063220.1:37209029-38659334 GCF_020740725.1 Corvus hawaiiensis | reverse complement strand
CAAAATGATCCTGTCCTGGTCCCTGCTGGATTCCTGGAGCAGGGATCCTTTCCCTCTTTCCCCCTGTGGTGCCTGCCCTGCCCTGCCCCCTTTTCGGGCTTTGTTCCACAGCTTTTGTTTCCACCTCTTGGATCCTTTCCCTCACTCCAGGAGCTCCCAGCAGTTCCACACCCTCTTTTCTCCCATCCTGATCCTTTCTCCAAGAACAGAGCTGTGCATTTCAATTCCCTTCGCTTTTCTCTGACAATTCCCACCAATCCAGACCTAAAGCTGACACAGGGAACACTCAGTGCCCATAAATGCAAATCCAGACCTGGCCATGCCTAAACCAGGAAGTCTGAACACACAATCCTGGACCATCTGCATTAATTCAAATCTAACATTTAGGACACACTGAACACTTCAACATTCCCAAGAAACATCCTGTTGCCTTCAACTCCCAGGGGTTTTTGCTTTGAACTCATACGGACTGGGGGATCAAGGGATTTCCCTGAAAAAACCTGTGTGGTGCACACTGGAATCCCCGATCCCGTGAATCCAGGGAGTGTTAAAAGCTTAAGTCCAACCTGGCCCGCCATAAATTTTTGCCAAATATCCCCCAAATCATCAGGTTAACAGAACCCTGTTCTGGTGCTGCATTTTTAGTATTGGAAAGCCAGGAATTACTTTATTCCCAGCACGGGGCTCTGGATATGGGCTTGGGGAGAACAAGACCTTACCAAGTTACAGAGCCAGGGGATGATGTTTGGGAACAATCCTGGGCTGCCTGGCAGCAATTCATTGTCCCTCTTGTCGCCCACGAACACCTTCAGCAGCTCCTCCAGGAGCCCGGGCCAGCGGCTCTGCCTCTCTGGGAGCGGGAGACATTCCCCTGCCCACTGCAGGCACCTGCAAACCATTCCAGAGTCAGCTCCGAGCCAGGGACGGGGCAACAGCGGGGCAGGGATGGGGCACCCCGAGCCAGGGCCGTGCTCAGCCGTCCCACGGCTCCAGCGGCTCGGGCCCTCGGAAATGCCGGATCTGAGCCTCGTAATCCCTGCAGGGAAGAGGCCGGCTCGGGCCGGGATCAGCGAGGGTGGGAAGCGCCCGGGGTGGGCGGAGGCTCCGCCGCCCCCACGGCCGCGGCATCCGCACAGCTCCGGGGGACGGGGCACCCCCGATGCCGCTCCCCATCCCGTTATGCCGCTCCCCCGTTCCCCGCTCCCCGCCCGGGCCCGTCCATGCCCGCCTGTCCCCCTCGACCGCTCCCTCCTACTCAAACTGGCCGCGCGCAGCCGCGTCCCGCCTCCCCATTGGTCAGCCCTCGGCCCGCCCCGCGTTCCCATTGGCCGCTGGGCCCGTCAATCACGCGGGAAACCCCGCCCACCCCGCCGCCCGCAGGCGCTGTTGCCGTGGCGGCCGCTGGAATGCGGCCCGGGCGCATCCCCAAGGGAAAAGGAGGCACAAAATGAGGAATTGGGAAGTCAAAGGGAAGGGAGGCTGCGCAGCGTCCGCGGCGCCCCGACAACGAAGAGCAGCCCCCTCTCGTCTCCCCATCTTCGTTTCCCACCTCCAAGCCCTGCACATTATCAAGGAGCAGCCCCAACCCTCTCCCATCATTAACTCGAAGATATTCCATGGTTTTTCCAAACTGCTGAATTTATTGTGCTGAAGAGCCGCTTCGTTCAGCGCACACAGGTCCATAGAGCTCCACAGAAAAGTGCTGCGATACAATTCGCGTTACAAGAAGGGGTTATTCCAGAACATACTGCCCAGGCGCCATCCCTCTCCGGGCACAGCCGGATACTCCGGCTGCCCCCCGCATTCCAGACCTTTATACGGGACTTTACATGAGATAAAGCTCCTTCACAGGACAAAGCTGCTTGTTCCCACCGTCCAGGTCAGAGCAGCACCCAGTGGGGACAAGAATGCAGCAGATCCCTCTAAACACATCCCACCTGCCCTCCATGGGTGACCCCGGGCCCACCAGCGCTGCCCTGGCAGGGGCAGATCCCCTTTTCCATCTAAAGAGGATGAAACCATCCCAAAAAACCTACTTGACAATGATTATCACCATCACAATGTGGAAGGCGATGAAGTAAAGCTTGGCAGGCTGAGCTGTCACGTTGGCAAATCCATTGGCAAAGAGTGGAGCGGGAGTTAAGGGAAAAGAGGGAAGGAGGAGCTGAGGGAGGAACCGGGAACCCAACAAAGCCCTCTGAGGGCCCATCTCTGCCCCGTGTCCATGTGCAGTGCCCGGGGAAGAGCAGAGTCTGGGATCAAAGAACCGCCCAGTCCCCCACAGCAAGGAAAGCCCGGCACCCCGGTGTTTCAGGGGCACACAAAGGGCTGTGCAGGGCAGGGAAGGACCAGCAGGACCTTTCTCCTCCTCAGCCCCCGCTCCAAGGCGCAGCAGCCCCAGCTGTGAGCGGCCAGGATGAGGAAGGGGCGGCTCCTGCCAGAGGCCGCTCCCAGAGGGTTCCCCGGGCACAGCTGTGCAGGGAGCTGCTGGTCCAGAGGGGCAATGGGGGCATCCCGAGTGTCCCTCCAGGGACAATGGTCGGAGCACGCGGCAGGAGCTGGGGAGCAGCCGGAGGCACCTGGGCACAGAGCACTGCTCCCACAAAATGCCCAGGGAAAACCCCTCGTGCCAAGGGGCAGCACTTGAGCAGGGAGGGCAGCACGTGGGGTCCCAGGGAAACATTCCACTTTCCCCTTTCATCTTGGCAGCCCTTCCCCAGTGCTCCCAGAAAAAAAGGGGGGTTATGAGGAGAAAAGGGTTTTAAACAGAGGGAAAAAACTTCCTTTTCCATAATTGTCTGTGTTTAAATTGAGGGGGAATCCCCTTCCTCTGCAATTTTAAGGGTATCACTTGAAGGAAACCCTGCCTTTTCCATGCTCTTAGGGGTATCACTTGACAGGGAATCCCCATTTTCCATTATTCTCCAGTTTAAATAGAAGGGGAAAACCTTGACAATGCTATTTTATTGGTCTGAATTGAGCATAACTCCCCCATTTTCATCATCCCAAGGTTTAAATTGAGGGGAAAGCCCGGTTGTCCCTCCTTTATAAGGGTTTGAATTGAGGGAGAAATCCCCCTTTTTCCATCACTGGAGAGACTGGAAGCAAGGAAAACCCCTCTTTTTCCACTATTTTAGGGGATTCAGAGGAGAGAACCCATTTATTGCTACGGCATCTATTTAAGTAGAGACAAACACTCCCTAGTCTCTCATTTTAAGGGGTTCAATTGAAGGAAGCTCCCCCTTCTTCAGCATTTTAAGAATTTAAATCTGTCAAGGGATCTCTCACAAGGGAGCGAGCCCAGCACTCACAAAACCCTCCTGCTGCCAGAGAGCCCATTATTTTTTCAGTTTTATTTATAGTGAACACAGCCCTAATTAGAGGCCCCAACAGGAGTTACACCATGTATATTATTACTATTCTTCTCCACCCTCCATAGTCCTGTGACTCAATAGTCACTAATGAACAATTACAGAACTTAACAAGGAATCATGCAACTCATCTATCTACGCTGCCAAAACAAGAAGCTTTTTTACCCTTTCAGTGGATGCAGCTGTAGTAAAACAGAAGGCATCTACAGAGCCCTTTACTCACCTGGAATTTAAGGCAGAGCAGCCAAACAGCTGCAGCTCCTCCCAGTGCTTTTATCCCTTATGGTAAAATTGCCTCCTCCCTTTTCCCGGGCGTTGTGGGAAGGAGAGGCGGGTCCGGCCAGGGGTATATTAACCCCAGCCCTGGGGCCCCGGGAGCTCCTTGTGTTTGTGGGCTGGGGTGGGGGAAGAGTTCTTCTGTTATTTTAATGACGGTGCTCTTTCAGGTTGTGTCGGCTGTTTTTTTAGGAGATGCTTTTGGCATCTAAAGCAGCAGAGGTTTTGGAGACACTATGAAGAAGACAGCATTGAGTGCAGGGAGTATTTAAGCTCATGGTTTTGGGCTGAGTGTTCAGGGGTGGTAAGGTGCTTTTGTAATTTCCTTTTTTCTTTTTTTTCTTTTTTTTTTTTTTTTTTTTTTTTTCTTAAGAGTGTTGCAACTTCTTGAAATTCCTGATTGTGTCAAGTATGAAACTTCAGATTTTTCAGCAGATTCATTGTGCTACAAAAAGAACCTGTGCTGTGTTAGAGATGATGTCTGAGCTGGAGGCTTCTGATAGGTAAGTTGAGGACTGCAACTGAGAGGGAGTATGAGCAGGGTATCAGGTTAGGAAGTGCCAGGAGAGGTTTTGAGAGTAGTGTGGTAGGAAATGATGTCTATTCAGAGGCCTTCTCAGGCTTTCCTGCAAGCACAGCAGATGCATTTACGTGTTTTAAGGCACACAGATGCACCCACTGTGCTCACAGGAACACCACATAACTCTTGCTAACCCAGGTGTCCATTATAATGATGGCCACAGCCTTTGTCTTGGGATGAAGAGGGATGCTCAAGGACATGGGTGCACTTAGGACAGATGGTCTGTAGCTGACTTGTTGGGGTTTGGCTACTAAACTCAGGCACTGATTTTGGCTTTATTGTAGCTGGTGAAGAGGCTAACCCAGCCATCAGGGGGCCTTCCGAGACAGCTGAGGTGGAGTCGTTTTGTGTCCAGTGTGGATTCATGTCACCAGTCATCCAAAAGCTAAGTTGGGGGCTGGGATCCAGAGATGGGAGGATAGCAGGTTGGAAATTCCCAGGAGAGATTTAAAAATTAGCATAGGGGAAAGGGAGGCCCTCTAAGGGGCCTCTTAAGACAGCTGAAAGGAGTGGCTCTACTTGTGATCAGACCATAGGGTGTGCAGGACAGAGCAGTTCCAGCCTGTGTTGTGTTGTCTAGCGTGTCTTCTGTGTCTTCGTTATCCCTTGGATCAGATCTCGGAGGCCTTTTCCCCTCAAGGGGCTTATTGCAAGTGTCAGCCATCATTTCCAGGTGCTCAAACATTCACTCTTCTCAGCACGATGCTGATCTCGTTTGTTCTTTTACAGTGGGCTTGGCTGTGTCTTGGCATCACAAATCAGAAGTACCGAGTCGGATCTCTTTTGAGGCCTTGTTCCCGGCTGTACTGCCATCCATCCTTTGCAGCTGTGAGCTGTAATGTCCTGGGGCTTGTAAGATTGTCAGGATATGGGAGCATTCTGAATGTGGCACTGTCTCACAGCCACCTTGATCATTGTGAGTGACAGTTCTTAGAACAGGTCACTGTTCCAGTCTTTTCTTCTGCTCCTTAGAGCCTCCTCTGTCCATGGTTGCCATACCATTGGTCATCTCTTTTGGCATCGTGTCGATCCTTGCTGTTGTTCTTCTTGCTGAGAGCTTTTTAAATCATCCTTGTGTCACGCTGTAGCCTAATGTGTTGTTTGTGTTTGTGTTGGGAACTGCTCTGTCCTGTGGAGTAGAGCGGGGGTCGGTGGAGTGGAAAGACTTTACAGGTAACGTTTTGCTTTGCTCAGCTGCCCGAGCCGCACCTCGGGCGGAGCAACCGTGGCCGCTCCGTGCGGGGTTCCGTGGAGAGGCAGGAGCGGCACAGCAGCGTCTCAGTTTGTAGTCATTTGTCTCAGTGCACGCTGTTGTGGGATCCTAGGTGGTTTGCTTTGGGAAATGAGAACTTGGGAAAGGTTACGCTTTCCCTGTGTGTCTGGGGGACTTTGACAAATAATTCTTCTGTGGAGGAATGGGATGTAAACCCCATATGAACAGAGGAGGCCAGAGGAACATGGCAATGAGGTGGGTCAGCACCTGATGTCTGAGCAGGGGTGTGACTTTTGGCTCTACATTTACTTCACTGGAGTGCTGGCCTGGATTTGGGAGGAGCCAAGTAGCCTGGAGCAGTGAGGTTTTTCCTGTCAGAAATCCATGCTGGGGATGTTTTCCCTGGCTGTCCCAAGGGGAAGGAACAGCTCTGGAGTTTTTGCAGCCACAGGCTGGGGATGCATCCCCTGAAAACCAGTTCAGGATCGTTCATCTGACTCTGTCCCTGACCTGTGGCTTCCAGGGAGCCTTCTGGTCGTCTGGATATTCCCAGGAGAGGATATTCCACCACCTGACTTTTAAGCCAGGAATTCCAAACCCAGTAAGTCGGTCACATTCTATGGGAGCTGCCCCAATGGTGGGATGGCAGAGGGCACACCCCACGCTGCTGTTTGGGACATTCCCGACTGGAACGGGAGCCAGCTGGGCATTTTGGAGTGCTGAGGCCACCAGGGCAGCCTTGAGTGGCATTCCCAGGCAATGCTGAGGCATCCCATGGCTGTGGCACGTGGCAACACATGCCTGATGTGGAGCAGAGAGAGGAAGGGAGAAATTCTGAGTTGATGGGAGGAATAGAATTGGGCTTTCCAGAATGGAATTGGTATAGGTGCTGATGGTATCATGGAATCATGGGGTGGCTTGGAAGGGACACAGATGTTGGGGAAGATGAAACAGGAAAGCCTTATAAATATGATTGCCTGACAAAAGATTTTGGGAATATGAAAACTACAGGCAACATCGAAATGAAAGCCACCTTTGAAATACCAAGTCTTAGTTACTGAACAACTAGAAAACAATGGTATGGCCGACTGAAGTAATCCTCTCTTGATGGAACAATACCCTCTGCTTGCAGTCAGGTCCAAGGGTCAGAGCAGACCCTACTAGCTCAGCAGAAGGGGTCCAAAGAGTAGTTTTTAGAAGTTAAGATGTAACACTCTATGGTAATATAAGAACTCTTATAGGCTGTATGTAAATGCTATAGGATTTGTATCTTGTATTAGATTGGTTAGTGACAATTAGAATATTCAGTACAGAAGATGATTTATTGTATTGTAACCAGGACTTCAGACACTTCCACTCTTGCTCTTACACTCTCTCTCTCTCTCTCTCTCTCACCCGCTTGCTCTCTTGGGCCTGCTCCGAGCTGAGTCTGGCAGCTCTGAGCAGTGCCCCTATACCCATGCCCTTTGCAATAAACTGCCTGTGTCCCAAGATCAGACTATAGAGATCTCTTGTCTCCGTCACCGACCGTCCCGCCAGTAACCTACAACAAAGACCCTCTGGGCTCTGTTATCCCATCCCGTGGCAAAGAACACGTCCAAAACTGCCTCCTCACCCTCATGGAATGGCAGTGGGTGTTGGAGCTCTGGCAGGAGCACCTGGTGTGGTGTGTCTGGCGGGGCTGGAGGGCAGGAAGCAATGCCCTTGGCTGTAGCAGAGCACATTCCTACCAGGATGACTAACAGAACTCACAACTGTGAGAGACATGCTCTGACATGCAGGGTATATTGACTGAGGGTTGGGGTAGGAAGGGTGCTCATATATGCCACCATGGCCTGAAAGAATCCCCTCCTGACCTCGTGAAGTAAAAGTAACCTGAGCAAGCACAGTGTGTCTCAACGGTGTGAAAGACTTCTTTTGTTACTTACTGCTCAGGTGTCAGGACTGCAGATTTTTACCACTGCTCAGCTGCAGTGAATCCCAGTGGTGGCAGTCAGTGATACATCCCTGTTCCCCCTTCAAGCACCTGAATTTGCAATCGTGGCATCTGAGCTCTGACCAAGCAGGCAGAAAGGACTGTCAGTCTGAATCAGCAGCTGATCAAACATCCTTTCATCTATCTCTTTCACTAAGTTTTCCTTGCCCAGACGGTCTCCTTGTTGCTCTTCCTCCAGAGAGGTGGTACCATTTCATCAGTAAAATCAGACCAGCTCTCCAGACAAGCCACAGACTTTGGCCTCAGGGTAAGAGGCACTGATCCTTTCAAGATTTTTCTCTGTTGTAAGTGAAGTTCCTGTCGTGGCAGTTCCTGTCACCTTTGCGTTGTCTGGCTTATGTGTAGGTTTTGCTCTTCCCCTCTCTACCACCAGATAGCTCTGTTCTCTCTTTCTTCAGACAGAAGTAACTGTCTTAACAGTGGGGAAAAGGTAGATGCCCATTTAGCATTTGCAAAAAAAAAAAAAAAATTTGGAGGTTTTATATGAAAATGGAAGATTGAATGGGAAGAGACAGAAGAAGGGGAGAGCAAACAGGCAGTGGCTTTTCTTCTGGTTTTTGATAGCTCTTCCAGATCCATATGAACACGGACACTGGAAAGTGCCAGTGTCCCTTTATTTCTGTTCTGGTAAAAAGGGTGCATTCAATATCCATCCAAGATGGGAAAAATGGAGGAAAATAGGACATTGGTGCTATGGGGTCAGTGACAGCTGGTCACAGTAAGCTTGATGCTTTGGATCTAAGAATTTTATTGTACATTTACTGCAAGTCATGGGATCTCAGAGGTGATCCACTGTACTTGGGACTGTCAGATCAGTTCAGAGACGGCTTTGCAGGTTGGTGTGCCTGAGTGCAGGAGTGCCAGCAGCGTGGTGCTGTCCTCACTGTAACACAGCCCTTGCCTCCAGGGACTCTGGAAGCTTTTCTGTTGAGCTTTCACAGTTCTGGTGGAATCACAGACTCGAAGCCCTGCCTTAAGCTGTCTGGGCACTCTGCTGCTGAACCCACTCACGGATCAGCTGGTGAGCAATGGCCTGTTTGGGAGGGAACCAGGGTAAAAAACTACCATCATCTTGCTTTGAAGATCTGGGCTCTCTCTTGAGACCCTCCACAATTTCTTCCAGGCCAAACCAACGGGCTTCCTCCAGTTCCAGGGTGTCCATACTGATCTGAAAGGAATTCAGAGAGCACCAGTTCCTTAAATCAGCTGTAAATGTGGGCAGTGGTACCTTGTCCATTCTTGCTTCCATAGAGACCCTATGCTGGAATGCCCAGAGCACTACATCCATGCTTGAATTAAACACTGATGCCAATCCAGTGAAGGATATTACTGTGCACCAGAACTTGTTGTGCTGGCCTCCTTAGGGAAGCCACAAACCAACCCTGCTCCATCATGGCAAAGTACCAGTGGCTGAGCACAGTAGTTAACGTGACAGAATCTGCATGTTCTATGGCAAATGTGTGAGGGAACCTCCTCTGCTAAGTTCAGAGATAAAAATACAGGGGTGTTGGGCTCTGGGCTTGTATATGTAGTGACCTGAGTGAAATCTGGCACCTTGCATCAGAAGATGATAGGATTGTTTTGAAGTTTGTTCTGCACTTGCAGAAAAAGCCAGCGGAACACTGCATTTAAGGAGGGTCTGGTGCTCTCCCAACTAAATTCTGCGGACTGAAGGAGATTTCGCCGCCCGGGGCAGGCAGCGCAATGCCTCAGGGAGCCCGAGCCGCTCACCTCAGTCCGCTGCGCTCCCACCAGGGCGTGGCAGGCGATCATTAAGCAGCTGCTGGGGAAGGGCCAGTGCTGGGAAGCCGAGTAGCGGAGCGACTCCACCTCCAGCCCCACCTCTTCGGCCACCTCTCGCCGCACTGTCTCCTCCACGTTCTCACCTAGAACCAACCCGAGTCAGGCAAGGACAGGCACGCTCATTGCCGCTGCGGGGGCTCCAGCCGTGCTGACCTGGAAGCACTTGTGGGCGGCATGCTCCATTAAATTCGGCAGCCTCCGATAAACACAGGCACCAGAGACATTTTTGGCCCCATCCTATATACAGATGGTGGACAAAACAATTCTAAGCCGTTTTCCCTCCTGTAACAAGAGGTCTGTAGGTTTTTTTCCTAAGCCAGACGGCATGAGCCACGGAATGGATTTAAAAAGGATCAGGGGTTATACCCTGGTGAGTTTAAAGCTTATGTTTACTATCAGGGACTAGAACAACTGCTAGACACCTATAATAACCATTCCCTTCAGGCACATAACAGCTACTTTGAATTCTGTGTGCACAGAAACACTAATTTATTTAGATCTAATGTTTTTCCCGGCTATCCCAGAATCACAGACTGGTTTGGGTTCAAAGGGACTTCAAGGATCATTTAGTTCTAGCCCCCTGCCATCAGCATGGACACCTTCTGCTAGACCAGGTTAGTCCAAGGCTTACCCAGCTTGGCCTTGAACACTTCCAGGGATGGGGGCACATGGGGATGGGGACACACATCACCTGTGTGTCCATCCTTCTCTGTGAATGTGGATTTGGCTGATGTCCCCACACCCTGCATGGCCAAGGCCACTGTGCTGGATCAGAACTCACTTACCCATGTCACAGAAGCCTGACAGAGCCGTGAACATCCCTTGGGGAAACGAGGGCTGTCGGGCGAGGAGGCACCGGCTCCTGTCGGACACCAGGGTGATGACCACTGGAGACATCTGGCACGTGCACCACAGAGCAAAAGAAGAAGTTCAGGCAAAACAAGTTAAGTGCAAATTTTTGCTTTTCCTGGCTGGTCGAGGGTCACTGGCTGACCACTAAAGACAAAGGACCCAGCTGCACACAAATCCCTTTCCCTGCTTCCCCTCGGGGTGACCCAGCAGGGTTGCTACAGAGCCCTGTGTCCCTCACCTGTGCTCACCTGTGGGTAGTAAGTGACTCCACTGGCGTGGCAGACACGCTTGCTGCCAGCTGGGTTCTTCTGAGTGGGCTGCCCAGTTTTGCTGCAGTACTGGTGGGAATCATGCCACCGGAGAAGGGACTGGGCCTGCCAACACAGAGGAACACAAACCTTATTCATACCTAGAGGGAAGGAATAATTCAGAGCAGTCTCCCTGAATAATGCTTTGCATGCAGTCATGGGGATAAACTCTGATTATCTTTGGAAGCCTCAGAAAGGTCAGTGAAGTATGGGCAGTGCTTTGAAAAGTGGCAGATTCTGCAATCCATGTTTCCTGCTTCTAAATCTGAGTACGTTTGGGGGAGGTGGGCAAGAGCTGTTGTTTATTGGGACATAATGGGAGTTGTAATGGACTATTATAAAGAGTCTCCAGCCCTGAATATCTTCTTGAAAAATAGCCCAGGCATCACAAACATTATAGAGCAGGAAAGGAAACATGGGCTATTTCTCCCTACAGGTGAGGACAGCTGATTTTCACACACAGGCCTTTTCTTAGGCCTTCCAAACACAGGACATCTGCAGAGTACCAGCTTGTGAGTGAGAGAAGATGTGTAAGTTTGTTTGTGACATCCAGTTTGCCTGATAGTTGTTGAGCTGAGGACAAACTGGGATTGCTGCTAAGGTCAGCACATTTCACTCTGAACATGCAGCAGCCTGATGCCAAATGGCATAAATTACTGCAGTCACTTCACTTTGAAGTTACTTGTCTGTTCCTCTTGCATCTTTCTTTTGGGACCACAACTCTGGGAAAACTGGTGTAATTTATAGTGTATCTGTACCTAGGTTCCTGAAAGTGTACAGCAGGTACTTCTACAATATTAGATCATAAAACAACATGGGAGACAAGGAGAAGGGTCAACGTAAGAAATCACAGCTTCTTAAAGTAAAAAGCCCTGTCCAATACCGAAGCCAGCAAAGGAGAATCCTTCCCATCCACTACAAAGAGAGCCTTTCGTAGGTCAGTGAACGATCCCTGGAGTTCTGACTCAATGGCTGACTTATCCAAGGCTCCTGTAAAAAAAAAAAAAAAAAAAAATTGATCTCAGAAATTTCAGCTATTATTGCTATTATTCCAATTTTATGCCTTTTGTTGTTCCAGTGTACAATTTCTAGGACTTCCCATGGAAGTGAACCACACCAGGGGTAGCATTCCCAGATGTCAGTGGCCTGCCCCCAGCCCACCTTTACTGCCACACACAGCCCAGGAGCAGCAGTGCAGCCCGTGGCTGCGACCTGCCGCGCTCATCGCAGCTCCTACAGAGACTCAGCCCAGCCCTCCCTGGCAGGACAGGTTCTCCCCAGGACCAGGGATGCTGCCTTGGCAGCACCTCCATCTCAGTGCACCAAACTGGTGCTGGCATGGACGGAAGAGGAGTCATCCCAACCTAAATCCAGCGCGAAGTGCGGTCTGTGCTCGTCCGAACAACCGATCAGCACCGACTTCTCTAGCCACTGTTCAGCCTCTGGGAGCTTCTCCAGAATCCGTTTCATCTCTAAACAGCAGGGAAAGGGCAAGAGAAAGCTGTGATGGAAGCAAATCCAGGTAACTGTGATGTTCTCTGGATTGCCAAGGCACAGACAATCTTAGCTCAAGGCAGAATGCCCATGTGTGAAAGGGGACCAGACAAGTGATCCCGCCCAGATAGAAACCTAAATTCTGGCTTTCCTCCTAAGCTGTAGGAAGTTTAGACGATGTCAGGCTAAAGGTCCAAATGTTGTAATGCTTGGGGAGCAGATGTCCATTGGTTTTGTCCTGCACCAGCCAATACCTTTCTCTCAAAGAAAACTTTTCCTACATTACACCAAAAAAAAACTTTGTCAGTAAGGCCTTACTTGTTTTCCTGCCAGCCCTCTCTCTTCAAAAGGTACAGTCCCAAATATTTAAACCTGATTGCCTCAGAACAGATTGGGTTGATATGTGACTCTCTCATTTCATCTCTCATTCCAGGTGTTTCTTTCTGGATGCACTGACTTCTTTCTTACCTGCTGCACTGAGCTGTGGTACCAAATATTTCTTCCCAACTTTCTGCAGGAAGGGGGAGAGATTGTGAAAGAGGTAGAAAGCTCCTGAGGCCTGGGCTTGCCTGCAAAGGCTGTCATCTTCCTTTAACTGATTTAAGTATCTGCAGTGAGAAAACGATTGGGAAGATGAATTGAAGATTGTGTTGAGATTATTGCTTATTTGGAGGCATTTATTTTGCACAGAGCAGGGGGGCTGAATGGGCAGATCAGATTTAAGGCATTCCACATGCTTTGAGAGTTTTGACAGCTGAGTCGCTCTTTGGTGGGCTGCAGCCTCTAGTGAAGTTTGTGTGGCAGAAAATACTGCAGTTCTTACCTACCACGTGAGTACCCTCAAGTTTCGAGATGCAAGAAGATCAGTAACCCAGTCTCTCAATCCAAAAGGTCTTCTGTAAAGGCTGCAGAAAACCTTGATCTTCCCTTTAGTCCCCTCCCAACTCAGAATATTCTGTGAATTTGGATGGCTCCAAATGCTGTTTGGCCAAATTGCTGAGCACTTCTGATGTTGAATCTGGTTCCCATCAGGCTATGTGCATTGTGTTTTACCTGTCACACTGATGTGAGGGGTAAAAACCACATCTTAGGGTACAGCCTGCTGGAGCTGCATTAGGAAAAAAAAAATCATAGGAAAAGGGTGTCAGCATGTGCTCCTTTCAGACTGTTTGAAGCAGTATTTAAAGTGAGGAGAGCAGCATCACTTCAAGTCTGCCTGGAGCCCTCGAGCCAGGACAGGCAATCATTACCAGAGCTGCAGCCTGAGAGAACCAGTCACTACCAGCGGTGAAGGGAGCTGTTACCATTTACAGAGCTCACTGTGTGCATTACTGTGTGATGGCTGGACTGTTAAAAGAGTAACCCCCCAGGTTAGAGTTAGGTAGGGCTGCTCGTGCCGAGCTCTGGCCTCTCAGGACTCACGAATCAGATGAGAACTTACCTCATTTTTCTCACATAGGTGGAGTGTAACCTGCAGACAAGGGAGGAAACTCTCCTGTGCAGCGCTTGGTAAACCACAGCCATAACCAACACCCACAGCTGGTGTCCCTGCCTGAAAAAAAAGGGCATAAAATGTAATGCAGCAGCCCTGCAAGGTTAAGTTTGATTTAAAAGGTGCAATAACCAGGTAAATCTCCCTCTCAGAGTCTGCAGAATCTGCTTTCTAAAATGATCACTTCAGTCACACTTCAAACCCCATTTCAGGCCATTTTAAGATTGCTTAAAGGCACCTCCGTTTGTTTCCATCTCTGAGTGTACACAGGTCTTACAGAATTTGCTTATAAGACTTGATTAAACCTTCCTGTCCCAAATCCCTGTGTCCCCGGGAAAAGGGCACAGAAGGTGGCTGCTCTCTTGTTGGTTTCCTGCACAGTTGTAATGGCCTCGATCCAACCACACATCCTACTGCAGCACACAGTGGATCTGTGGGAAAGGCACTGATGCCAGGAGAGAGTGAAAGACAAAAGATCAGCTGTGGAAGAGAATTCCCTGAGTTAGACAGGAGACAGCAGTCGCAGCTGAATGGGATCATCTCCAGCTATGAATGCTTTTTGTGTCAAAGAATCTCACCACGTTCTCAGCCCAGGCCATGTCAGACTGCAGCTTGACCTTGGCTTCAGGATGTCAGGAAACAGCCACATTCACCCGAGACAAAAATTAACTGTGGTCCACAGTCCTCGATGATCACTTAGAACATTCCACTTTGCAGCCACAGAACTCGAAGCCCTTTACGGAGGAAGTCACGTTCGCTTGGTTACAGACACATAAGCAGTGCCAGGAAGAGTCTCAGAGTTCTTCCTTCAGCAAAGTCTGTGATGGGAGCCTGAGAGGTGCCTCAGCAGAGGCTCCTATTTGCACGTGGAAACTCCGCCTTGTGGCTTTGGACATCCGTGGCCCAGATCCCCTTTCCCACCGTCTCAGCTGACTGGGACGGTCCCTCGGGGACACAGGGGAGCCAAGCCTGTTGGGATGCTGGGAGCAGTGGGAGCTCGGCACGCTGGTGCAGACACGTGTGGGGACGGCGGCTGCCACACAGACCGTGTCAAGAGGGTTTCGTGGTGTGACACCCGTGTGGCTGTCCCTCCTCCACAGCCCGGCGTGCCAAACTCCCCGGCGCTGCACCCGGGAGCGCCGCGCTTTGCTCTGGAATGAGCAGCAGGATGTCACAGGGAGGAGCTTCTGCCCAGAACTACGAGTGTGCGGGCGTTTAACCCCTTCCTCCCTAGGAACCACCGTGCCGGGCTCTGGTTGGAACCACCCACAGCTCGGAGCTGGCGACAGCAAAGGCTCCACCTGGAGAGGCCGTCCCGACCTTCCGTGAACTCCACGCAGGCTGTGCAGCCCGCAGGAGGGCTCCAGGCTGCCATTCCCCGTGGATTTTCCCCACTTACCGCGCCGTGTGCCGTCTCCAGCGGCAGGGATCGGCTCCGGATCCCGGTGACCTCCGGCAGCAGCGCAGCCACTCTGCTGGCTCTGAGTCACTGCCCGCACTGGGAGCGCTGGGAGCTGTAGTTCTGCCCAGGCTGCTGGCACGCAGCTCCCGGCTTGGATTCACTTCTGGAGATTGTTCCTGCTCGTTTCTTTCCCCCCTTTCTTTCCCCCCTTTCCTTCCCCCCTTTCCTTCCCCCCTTTCTTTCCTTCCTTCTAGCTTCTCTGGGGTTTGTCTCCACAGCATGGGAGCCCTGTTTAAAGTTAAGGACCATTCGTCCTCGAAGAGGAAAAGATGCCAGAAGCTCTATCTATCCAAAGGCTGGAGCCGCTCAGTATCCCAGCACCCAAATACCCGCGGCTGGATTTGCCAGCGAATAGCTCTGATCAGAGCGCACCCTGTGCCAAGGCACGTCAGAATAATGACAAATCATTTTCATTCCTTTTTAAGCGAACAAACAGATTCCTCTCGAGTACTGAAAACATTATTCTGGGTTGGAGCCCACCTGACTATATTTAGCACAAAGAGAATTTTATAAACGTACGAAAAGTAAATGTTTTCAGGGCGGCCTGTTGCTTTTTGGTGATGAATTGAGCCGTTCTAATCGAGAACTCACGTCATGTAATTTGAGAGCGTAGCTTGTAAAAATAATAAATAGAATATCCAGGGAAATAGTACTCTTGTTACCAGAGTTACTTACAAGTTTAGGTTTAATTGTGCTTGACTGCTATTTTTATGCTTCCTGAAGCAGAGCAAGCCCAGTCTTTATCAATCCACCAGGCTAATTGGATTAATGGACAAAACACATCTTCCCTTAATAAGATAAAGGATTGAAATATAATCTCTAAGGGAAGTATCCACCCTGCTGTTAAAACAAACTAACAGATTTATTGACCCTACCTGCCCCCAGATATGGATCTTGCAAGAAGAGCTGGCTTTAGACAGAAGCAGCCAGAGGAGATACTTCGGGCATCAAATCTCGGGACAGCCTCTCCAGCTCGTTCTGCCCACAGCAGCCAGGTGGTTGGTAAGGGAGGATTAAAAGCCAGAGCACCACACTGCAGTGTAGACAACCCTCTGAAGGCAGGGCAGTGCTCTGGCCTCTTGTTGTTACATGCAGCTGAAAACCCTCATGGATTGGATTAGCCCAATCATGGCCACCTGGCCTGTGTGCCACGGGAAGATGGAGAAAATGAGATGAGAGCCTGCACTTGTGCTGCTGTCTGAGCCATGGGAAGCCAGGCAGTCTGTGAGAGATTCCTTGTGCCTTCTCCGAGGGGTCACACGTTAACTGCCCTGTTAAATGTTTCTGCAGCATGTAAGCAAGGGGGATGCTTTTGAAACAGACGCTTTCTTGTCACTTACTCAATTATTTAATTCAAGAACCACAAATACCAGCTGTTGGTTTGGCACCTGAGTTGTTTCTTCGTAAGTATTTTTGGGCTCTGAGTTGAGCGAGCTGCATCTGTGAACTGTTCATTTTAGTCCCTTGCAGCCATTGTACCCCATCCTGGGAGCAATCCTGGGAGTGAACTGAGAGCCTGGACACACAAATGTGTCTCTGACAGCTTTCTGTATCTTAATAATTTGAGCTTTGGCAGGGCCGCAGAGGAAGTGAATCCCAGAAACTCTCCTGATGCAGTAAGAGCAAGGCAAAGAGGACACAAGCAGTAAGAACAAATACTTGTCATCTCTTACATGGACAAGATTAAGGTAAATCTTTGGTCCTGTGTTGCTAAAATAATAATTTTTTTTAATCTGGGCTTGTAAAATACTCATATTGAAATTAAGAGTCAGTACAAGATTTTTCCAAGCCATAAAAGTGGCTGGAAAATGTAAATCTAGGCTAATAATGGTTATAGTACTGATCTTGCTGCTTCTTTTCTGTTTTGTGTCCTTCTAGATGCCCCCAATAAGCAGAAATGAGCATTAGAATTGCTAGCAGCTGGCCCTTGTAAGACTGTTAATGGCCTTAAATACATGAAACCAGCAAATTCACATTGACAACCTGTGGTCAAGCCACACGAAACTTCTTGGAAGGAAAAAAAAATTCCTTTTTTTAGGACAAGCCTGGGGAAAGACAAACCACCTCTTTAAAGAGAAAGCTAATGAGTAGCCTTCCCTCTATCATTAAACTTTAGATGCAAACTAACCAAATCTGGCTTTTCTCCAAAGTTAGAATCATGAGTATTATGTATATGATGGACTCCTACAGTTTCTCACACTGAGGGTGGGGACCTTGAAGTAAAGAAACTGCCTAATTTGTTCTGCTGATTCCATCCTGGACAGGTGTAGGGGGGAGACACTGTGACTTGTGAGAGGAAAAGGTTCCAAGAGGACAGTGAGCACGACCAAGGACTTGGCCACTGCAAGGAACTAGGTAGGCTCTGACTGCAGCCTGCGTGAGGGATGGGTACGGGGTGCCTCACCCCACCCATGAGCCTCATTAATCAAATCTAACGAGCTGGAGCCTTCAGCCCCATGCTGATCAGCTTGTTGGTGTTCCCCACTGCCTGCCTTACTTCCTAAGGATATCTGGTAGTGCAAAAGAGGATGAGAAAGCAGCAGATCTCGCTTGAAAAAAATCTGAATGCGCTTCTACAGCGTGTGGGGTTTTGTCAAATCTCCAGAAGCTGCTGTTAGACCTCTGGCTAGATGTTATGGACTCTTTGGATAACGGGGCTTTAACTGGATGCCTCAGCTAGAAGCTTGGATATCACTCTAGTATTTCCTGCTAGTTGTAGGAGTTGTATTTCTGTTGGAAGGCGACCAAAATGAGAGGAAAGGAAGGCTTATTTTTTTGACGGATAGTTCCACTAAAAGCTGGCCTTCTTCCTGCTCTGGCGCAGCAGCACTCGCAGTGCTGGCCGTGCCGCCAGCTGTGGGGACACATCTGCGTCCACAGCTGGACAAGAAATGACTACATTCACCTCACGTCATTGTTTGTTTCTCCTGTGAGACACTTTCCATCTCAGCAGCCCCCCAAAATGGGACAGAACACCCGCAGCTCGCTCTTCTCAAGGCACTGCTGGGTGAGTGGGAGCTGAGGTGAGGGTCTGGGTACAGGGAGAAATCTCAGCTGTGGGTCACGCTGCAGCCCGCAGTCCCCCCTTCTGACCGAGGTGGTTTTAAGGCAGTTCAGTCACCCTGCTGAAGAATGTGTTAGAGGGGGATTTTGCCCCCTGTGGTGCCTTTGCCCAGCTGTTTTTGTTGTGAAAGATTTCCAGCTGGCAGTGACCAAAAATGTGTGCCTTTAAAGGGCACCTTTGAAGGCTGGTTATGCTAGTGAGGAGGTGATCCTTTACCTGAAACCCACATCTAGAGAGAAAGGAAAAAATGCTTAGGAATGTCCCTGATTCCAACTTAATTGCTGGAATGGACAAATAACCGGTTTATTTATGAAATCCTAGAAAACAATGAGCAGTCAGCACCAATCTCTCAGAGCAAGACTCATCCAAGCAGCGTTTTAATGTCTTTAATAGTTGGGTGGGCCAGAGAGGGGTGAGAGCTGATAATGGTTGGTGATACAGCCTTTGCTACTGCCTTGGAAGCTGCTTTTGGGACCAGCCAGGTTTAGATGGAAGCCCTGGAAGAGGGGGGGGAGGCTGCTTCAGCAGCTGCACTTGACGAAGGCACCATCAGTGTGGAAATGTCTTCACCTGGGCTGGTAGGACAAGGTGAGTGGGGAGTGTCAGCTGGGGGAGTGATCCTGATCCCTCCCCATCCCCTCCTGGGTGTGGAACCTTGGCTGCCGTGCGGGGCCCCAGCCTGGGCTCTGCCAGGGGAAACAGACGCTGCTGGAGGTGGGAGTTAGAATCACAGAATATCCAGAGTTGGAAGGGACTCACCAGGTCACCAACTCCAACCCCTGGCCCTGCCTGGGACACCCCAACAATCCCATCCTGTGCCTGAGAGCACTGAGAATGGTGTAGCAGGGACCTTCCTAGGCTGGGCTTGAGAATCTCAGAGGTGTTTTCCAGTGATGTCTGTGTAACTTAGGTCAAAGTAACAAAGTGGTTATACAGCTTGGGTTATAAGATATCTATATAACCTTAATATCAATATAACCTAAACCATGACTTTTTGTCTATATAACCTGAAGCATAGCCTTCTATACTTATATAGCCTGAATCATAGCTTTTACTTATGTAGCCTGAATCATAACTTCTATACCTGTATAACCTGATGCTTATATAACCTGAATCATAACTTCTGATACCCATATAACCTGATATGAATAACTTTTTATACAAGGACTAGTATATAGTTAACTAGTTGCTTATATGCAGAATAGAGAAAAAGGAAACAAAACCAAAACAAAACAAACTTACCAGGTGTATAGTTTTAGAGCTAGATAAGTGTAGTACTAGTGAGAAATTGGCAAGCCAAAGCCAATTAGCCACAAAACAAAGAATTTAGGCCGGTTAAGACCAGATGGCCCGAAGAGCACCGTGACTGCGCATGCCCCGAAGACAAAGCTGAAAAGTTCAAGTGCAAAGAAGACTTTGGAGTCCTTCATCAAAGACTCCCAAAGACCCCCGAACTGGGGAAGTGCATGAGCAGTGCAAAGACTTATCTAATAACCATGGGATCATGCTATGTAAATTAGTTCTGGCGCATACGTGACGATGCTGTAACGACAGAGCAAGATTAAGCAAAATTTACTGTATAAATACACCACTACACTTGACAAAGGCGGATGAGTTAGGAGGAAAAAATCCCCCTCACCACCAGCGCTGCAATAAACAAATACCTGCTCTACAGGCATCGGTCTGTGGGGATTTATGTCCAGCCTATTTTTCGGGCATCACCAGCCTAACTGATTCGGCGATGCTGGGCCCAGGTGCGGGGCCGGCAGGGCTGCAGGGCGGCGTCCCGGCGTTTTAGGCCTTTTCCGGCACCTGTTACTCCAGCAGCAGCGCTGTGGCTCGGTGCTGCTCGGGGCTGCTCCCGCTGGCTCCCGGCCGGTGCCGCTCCGAGCGCGGGGCCCGCGGCTGCGGAGGGCCCGGGGCACCCACGTGGAGCCGCGGCGGCCGCGCATGCGCGGAGCGGCGGCCGCCGCTGTGACCGGGCTCACGTAGCGCGCGGGCCGCGCCGCCCCGCGGGGCGTGGCCTGAGGGGGCGGGGCCAGGCCGGCCATAAGAGGCGGCGGGGCCGGCGGCGCTCAGTCGCTGGAGCCCCCGGGCCGAGCGCGGAGCTCCGGTGCTGCTCCCGCCCCGCCGCCCCCGCGCTCAGGTGAGGCCCGGCGGCCCCGCCGCGCGCCGGCCGAGGGGGTGGGCGGGCGGGCGGGCGGGTCGGGCTGAAGGGAGCCGCGGGGCCGGGCGGCCGCCGCGAGGGCGGGCTGGGTGGGGGCGATACGTGGCAGCGCTCCGCCGCCCCCCATCCTCCCCGCGGCCAGGGGCCGGTCTCCCGGCGCTCCCGGCCGGTGTTCCCGGCCCTTGCGTAACGGGAGCCGGCAGCCTCCGGAGGGGGGCGGGAGGGCGCCGCCGCGCCGGCTTCCCCGCGGCTGGCAGACTAAACACAGCCGCCTCCTCCTCCTCCTCCTCCTCCTCTGCCTCCTCCCGTTCCCGGCGCTGTAGCTGGGAGTGTCCCCCCGGCCGGGCTCGGTTCCGCTGCCCTCCGGTGTTGCAGGTGGGCTCCCGCCCCGCGGCCCCGCAGCTGGTGCCCCTTGCCCGTGCAGCCGCGGGAGCTGCGAGCGCGTGGCTTCGTGCTGGGAGGGGTGGAAAGTTACTTGGCGTAAGCGCTGGCGGTACGCGCTGAGTGCAGGGATTGCACTGCGAGGAATGGGGCTTGTCTGGGTTTCCCTCTCTGCTGCTTCGGGTTGGACTCAGCCAGCTGCTTTATGTGTAATTTTGCATCTACCTTTGTAGTAAGCTATGCCATTCCGTAGGTATTTTGATAGGATCTAGCTTAACCAGCAGGAGAAACTCCGACCTGGAGCCTTGAGCCTGCTGGTAAATATAATAAAACGGTCACGTGTACTTGGAATAAATCTTCCCGTTTACCTGAAAAGCTGGCTGCTCCCAGAGGAAAGATCCTTCGGATTGCAGACGGAAAGGATTGCCCAGCGTTCAGTTTCACTTCTTTTTTTCTGCTGACTTCAGTAAGAGGAGAATGCTGAGTGCTGAAGTGCTTACCTACTTATAAGTAAAGGTTCAGCGCTCGAGGTTTTAGTGAATGAAAGGAGCCATTTATTTACTTGGCTACAACAAGTAAATAAATGCAGCTTCCCACAGCGCCGGGGGCTGTTGGCTCAGGATGCAGACGGTGCTCTGCCAGGGGCGGAAAGTAAAGGTAATGAGTTCCCGGGTTGTCTGGGAAGCAGGGGCCTGCCTCTGGGGACAGGGATGTTCTCTGTCCTACTGCTCTACACTCACTGCTGCTCTCGGACCATTGCTGGATACGTTTTAATGCCTTGGACCAAACTGCCAAGCATCTGATTTGACCCGGAGGACTCTGCACTGCTTCTGAAGTATGTGCTGACACGAGTACTGATTAACTTTCTTTCTCTTTGTGTTCCTTCCCAAGCCAGCTCTCTGACCTGTAGAGATTTAAATGTTGTTCCATAATGAATGGCTTTAAAATCTAGTGTTTAAAGCTGTGGTTTTGGGGCTTGCATGTAAATTGCAAAGTGCCCGGTGCCGTTTGACAAACTGAAATGACAGGTAGTGGGTTATACTTTATAAGGAGTGGAGATAAACAGAGGTTTATAGCAGGAACAGCATGCCTTCATGCTGAGATTGATATAGATATGGAAACCTTTTTTCTTTAAAAGAATATACTCCTTGAAAAAACCCAGCTGATCGTTGGCATTGTCCTGCTTTCTTTATAATCACTCTTGATATCTGAAAACATTCTGTATATCTTTTTAGATGCTCAGCTAATCCTTGAGCAGAAGGATAGCCTCCTGCTTGTTGTGTCTAATAAGATAATTGCTCTATTCCATCCACAGTGTGCTTTGTCTTGGCTTGGGAAGTTAAAACAAGTGGACGCTGAGGGCTGTGTCCATTCAGTTTTAGTCTGGAGGAAATCAAGGGAAGACTCGCTTCAGTTCCCTGAGTACAAATCTCTGTACAAATGCCACTGCTCTGCATTCAGGCATGAATGTTGTCTTCAACTTGGCAGTAAATGACAGCTAGAACGCCCTACTTGACTTTGAAATTGAATCTCATCTCTTATTATGTTATTATTTTTTTTAATATATAAAAGATTATATTATAACTTTGTCATTAAAAGATGCCTAAAGCACACCCTGTTCTTTTGGTGGCAGCATTTATGGAAAATCTTTCTTCTTTCACTGCCTTTAAACAGCCTTTGAACGTGCTAGAGGACTCGGGAACTGGATTCTGGTGCTTCTGTCCTGTGAGACCTTTAAGCAATGATGACTGCTAAATGTTCTTAGTACTTATTTTGGGAAAGTTCTTTCCTTTTCAGTAGTATTTTCAGTTCACATTGTGTCATGAGACTGTAACTTGGGTTGTCCTTGAGACAGGAGAGGTTTAGGGCAGTGAGCAGCTATCACTTCTGGTTCCATCTTTTCCATTTCCCCTCCACTCAGCTTAACTGTTTAAAGGGTTTTATTATTATTATTTTACATACAGTGGGGTCCAGTAGGGATTGTGAGAATGGACCCATCTTTAAATCAAAAGTTGGGGATCTTGCTGATACAATTTTGTCTCTTGGCCCTGCAGTGGACTTCATCTTGAGCAGGCCAGTTACTTCTTACCTAAATAAAGAAGCTGGTTTGGAATTAAGTTAGAGCTGTTCCATGTTGAGTACCCCCTCAGTTTCCATTTTTTACCCTGTTTTCTGGATCCTGGTAAGCACCTGGGAGCTTGGAGAAGGCAGTGAGGAGACTTGTCTAATGAACATATTCAGTCTTTGGGCACTGATTAGTAGGACCTTGGTTGTGATGAGGTTATATCATATGTCACTCTGCTGTTTGTCTTCACTTGTCTGCTTGCATCTTTCTACTTGTAAAGCAGAGCTGAACTCTTTGGAAGTCCTCAAAAAAACCCCTCTAAGTTGAAATGGTGTTTGTTGTGTGTTCAGAGAATCCTGTGCTTCTCTTGGCAGTGCCATTCCTCTGCTTGCTGCTTTGTTTCCCTTCTCTCTATGTGTTTGTTTGCTCTTTGCTATTCCCCCCCACTCACGTTTTTCTGCTCTGCCATGTTTTGCTGTTTCAGAGCTTAGTGAGTGCACTTTCCCAGGGGAGGCAGGAAGCTCCCATGTTGGAGCTGTCAGCTGGACTCCCACTTCCCTGCGTGGGCAGTGATCCCCTCCTCCCCGAGAGCTCAATTGCCATCTTTGTGGGACACGGCTGAGGAGGAGGGCGAGACTGACAGCAGTAATGGAGAGAGGATTTTCATCTTGTTTTACTTCATGTCACCAACAGGAAGAAATTAAAGCCTACTTGTTTGGCAGCCTGTGAGTCCAAGAGCTTTCCAGCGTCTGCATGAACTGAGCTGTGTTTTCTTTGACTGAGAACCTGTGGCTGCTCCTGCCGCAGCAGCTGGAAAGCTCTGCTCCTTAGCAACTGCTGTCAGGGCAGCGAGCGTGGCCTCGGGTCCTGCCCAGCTCGGGTTCCGTCCGGGGGGGGGGAGGAATCTTGGGTGGCCGAAAGCTATTACGGGAGTCTGGGACCTTGCAAATGACAGGAAATCTGGGAAAGGAAAATCAAGATGACCCCTGGACGTCATTGAGCTTAAGTTGGGCGAGCTTGGAGGTCCGGTTAGGCTGTGCATGGGCTCGTCCTGTTTCCTTTTGAAATTCTTCCAAGAATGGGAGATCCAGTTTCTAGTGCCTAAGTGTGAGAAACTCTGTTTGTACCCCCTTAGAGTTGCCCGTGTTGCATTTTGTGGCTGTTGCCGGTCACTCCTGCTGTGTGCCTGTGGAGATAAGGAGGTGGGAATAGGGTTGCAACAGCCTTTGGAGAAGCCTGGTGTTGGAGCAGGCTGCAAAGGCAGCTGGAGAAGAGGAAAAACAAGATGGAACACTGTCACTGGGAGCACTAGGTGGAGAGGAAGCATTGTTTTCTCCACCTTTTTGGTGATTTTGTTTGTTGGTTTTTCTTCTTGTTTTTAAAAAGTTTAACAGTAAGAAAGGAAACTTTCTGGAGCTTCTCTTGTGGCTCACTGAGGGCAGTAAACAAAGAGCTCAGTGCATTCCCAGTACTGATAGAATTGGCAAATATTTATGGTGTAGTAAAGCTGTTTGTGCTTTGTCACTGATTCACAGATGTATTGGCTCGAGTGCTGAAGGAGCAGGAGGCACTTGGCTTTCTGCAGGGTGAAATAGGAATTGAGTGGTGTTTTCAGTAAGAATGGAGGTGGACATCAGTGGGTTTTTATTAGGTGCGTTTGAAACAGTCTGGTGTAGCTTGTTGGCTGCCTGGGGGGAGGATGAGCCAGGAGGAAGAGGTGAGGAATGCTGCTGTGGACAGCAGGGCTGCTTTAGAGCATTGGTGAGGCTCAAGGGGGGGAAAAGGAGAACTCCAGGCTTCCCTCTCCAAATTCTCACTTTACAACTCGCTTTCTGCCCGTGAATGTGTTGGAATGCATCAGCCCTTCAGTTGTGGTCATGCAGATTTTGGGTGACTTACAAGAGCTGGAGGTTGTGCTGCTTTTCTAGGCTCGTGCGAGTTTCCTGTTGTTCCTGTTGGTGCCAGTGGAACTGTGCTTGTCCTGTCCAAGAGGCAGTCCCCAGATTAAATCCAAACCCCAGAGTAAATCCAACTCCCTTCGGGGGTGCCAAAGGTGGAAAGGAGAGGAGGGAGCTGCCTCCTGACCCTCAGGTGCAATCTGAGGAGAGATCCTGCACTCTGGAGTCAGGGATATGTTCCCTGTTAATGCCTCCACTTGTGGGTGGGATGGTTTTTATTTGGGTGTAACTTTTGAACTTTCCTGATTATGTTTGTGCCTTCCCTGTGTGAATGCCACACCTGGGTCTATGTTGTTTGCTTGATAAAAGTTATGTTCCTAAACAGGCCAAACCAGTTCATAACTGAGCTTGTTGCTATTTGTCTTTCTTTTTTCTTCATTAGTTGTGCTGTTGGAAGAGTTGTAAACCGATTTCTGGTAGTCCACGCACTGGAGTTCATTTTTTCTGAGCAGATACAGTATGTGGGAGTTCAAGCTTTTGTTTGGGGGGAAAAAGTAAACCTTGTGAATTCCACGACAGCATAATTACTCCTAAAGTATGCGGCAGCCAGGCAATCCTGGGCTGCTGAAGGGATCAGGATCCTGAAAGGCTGAGAGCTTGGCAGCTGGCCCTGCAGAAAGCACTGCCTGTGAGCCTGCCACAACCTGACCCAGGATCCAGGGACAGAGCAGCCTTTTGTGTCAGGTGTGGAGCTTGGCTCCGTGGTGGCAGCAGCTGAGGAGCAGGAGCGTGCACAGAACTCCCTCCCTGGACTGCTCGTGTCGGGTTTTCATTTAGACCTGTTCCACTGGCATCTTTCTGACTGAAAAAAGGAAACTTTTCGCATCGAGTGGATGAACTTGAGAATGGGTATTTTAACTTGGTGCTGCGGGCTTTTTTCAGTGTTTGAGGGGTTTTTTCAGTGCTTTTTGCAAAGCAGCTCTATCTGCAGCATGACTTGGATGCCAAAAAGAAGAGTGCTGGTGAGCACGCTGTCCCTGAGCTGTTCTTTCCTCTCTGGCTGCACGAGGCAGGTATAAAAGTCAGCAGAAGGGACTCAGTCTGTGTGAGCTGCTCGAGCTGTCAGGGTTCTGCTGCCTCAAGCAGCCCCAAGACACAGAGTTGCCTCTTCTGAAGGTGGATTTATCTCTCTGGTGAGCGGGGATTTTTCACCTGTTCTGTGTTTCTCTCCCAGGTGTGTGGTGAGGTGAGAGCTGTTGAGCAATGGCGTTTAAGAAGGTTTGGTGTGCCCTAGCCCTGGGATTTCTGCTGCCTTTCTCTTGTGCCCACACGGACTTCTTCACTTCCATTGGTGAGGCCTGCTTTGGTGTAGCCAAAAGAGTTTCTTGACAGCCCTCAAAACTGATTTTGCAATGATGTGTTAATCATCCAAGGCCTTAATTGGTGCAGAACTAAACGCACTTCCTAGTTCTTACCGTGTTACAGACTTTTCTTTTGGGAGAAGCAGGCTTTAAGTCAGTCCAGGGGCAGTCTAGTGACCCTGGCCAGGCTTTGTAGTCACTATTTATTCTTACAGGTACTGGAATTTAAACAGAATTTTCGTGTTGCCCACATGTGGAAGGAAGAGGTGCAGCTGCCAAGGGCACATGATGGTGCAGTATGCCTGTACTCACCCTTGGGTTCTGGTGGCCTCAGGGTGGGCTCTGTACCCCTTTGTGCTGAACCAGTTCAGCTGCCTGCTTGCAGGAGGTGAAGCAATTATTAGTTAATACCAGGGAGCCCTTGAAGTCATGGATATAATCTTAAAAACAAGAATAAAGCCCTGGATTAGCCTTGTTTATCAAACATGAAGGCTTTGTGTGTTTCTGTAGCTTTCTCTTTATTTGCTTTACATTATGTATGCTCGGATGAAAGATTACTCTGTGGCAAACTACTTCCTTTTCCAAATGAATCCTAAATTAGTTCTATTAATAAATATCCAGTATTACATTAATTTCCATGGCAACAAGCTTGGTCCAGCAGGAGATTTTTCTCCTTCAAAAAAAAAAAAAAAAAAAAAAGGCCTTACTCAGATACTCCTTCAGGGTTATTTAAGTAAACGCAGAAGGACTTTTGGGGATGGAAGAAAGTAGAAAAGAGGAAGAATGCTTTTAATTCTCAGGGTTTTGTGTTTCTCCTTCACTCACCAAACTAATTTTTTTTCTAGGTCATATGACAGACTTAATTAATACAGAAAAAGATCTGGTCGTGTCACTCAAAGATTACATCAAGGCAGAGGAAAGCAAGCTGGAGCAGATCAAAAAGTAAGCAGTTGGTTTCATAATGCTGATGGCTAATAATTGCATCCACCCTTATGCAAAAAGTGCTTCCTAAGGCTGATTAAATTTATGGAATGTTTCCTCTGGGGCAAAGCTTTAAGTAGCAGGTTTTGCTGGGTGTTTGTTGTAAGTTGTTCTCTTTGAGCACTGCTTGGTGTATAAATAAGACCAGAGCCCAGCATGTCAGATTTTATCACAGCTAGAAATAAACATTTTATCACTGAACAGGATGGTTTCCTTGCTTTCAGACACATGTATAAATCTGTCTTGAGGGTGTTGGAACAGTTCTAGATGGAGGGATGGTTTTTATTTTAGCGTTTGTGTATTACCTTCTGGTGGTCCACCACCCAGGAAGAGAGATACTTCTTTATCACTGAAAATACAGGGTTGGAATTGCTGACAGGTTTGAAATGTTGTAAGTGTATTCTTTACAGCTACAAATTAACATGGGAGAGTGCCAGTTGGGCATCCAAAAGTGTGTAAACACAGCTCATTGTACAAGTGTTGCAGCTCTGTCTCTACTGTATCAGAGGCACTCCCTGTCAGGTCAGAAGAGTTTAAAAAACTGTCACAGAGCGATTAAAGAACCCGGAAAAACATGCCGGCATTGTTTGTTGGCATCTGAAGGATGCTGGGAGCTGAAAGGCAGTGACAGCTGGTGAATCACCCAAGTGCCGAGGCTGGCTCAGGCCTCCCGGGGGGCTTTTGTCAAACAGAAACACCTGCAGGAAATCCCAGCCCTGTGCGTGTGGGTCGGGCTGCTTCAGCCCCTCCTTAGGGCTGACAGCCCTGCAGTGGGAGGTGCGGGGAGGGTTTGACCTTGTGCAGTGCCAGGGCACCGTTTGAAGTTGGTTTCTTCAGTCTCTGGCTTGCTCTGAGCTGGGGTTGGTCCCCAGCAGCACCTGGAGCCCTGTTTTGGAGGGACCTGCACAGGGGCTGTCAGAGTGTGGGAAAACAATGAGGGACCGAGTGGGAAGAGCCGATGCACCCAGAGGCAGCTCCAGCAGCTGTAAACGCCTCCCTGCCTCAGGGAGAGCCTGCAGGTTCAGTTCAGGCACACCAGATCCTGCGACAAGAGGAACTCAGCTCCGGGACAGAGTTCCCTCCAGGCTACAGATCCTCTATTTGCTTTATTGCTGGGGTTTGGAATTCTCTGTCGGGTGTGGCTCTTTAACATCAATTTACCCTGATTGCAGGGCGTTGCTGCATGGCCTTCATGCTGTAGATCTGCTTCTGCTTTTATTCTTTTTTTTTTTTTTTTGAAAGCTGTGCTTGTTTTGGGGCACGTTGGGGTTGTGAATGACTTGTGGCACTTAGAGAAGTCCGAGCTGGAGCTGCAGCACCAGAATCTGGATGTGGGCTCCTCATTTGGGAGTGTGAGAACTACATGTTTCTTAATCCAAGCTTTCAGCATGGAAAGGAGCTTTGTGGTGAGAGGCAAGGGGCGTGTGTGTCTAAACCTAAAATAATTTGAGACAAGCATTGAACTGCGTTTTTTGTAAGCCTTAGGGGGGGAAAGGGGCGTTTGAAAGATTGAAAGTGTGGGTAAAGCTTTGTTTCTGATTAGTCCTGCATGACAGCCCATAATGGAAGTGCTGGCACAGTGCTTTTGGGGCTTGGAGGAAGGAGTTCCTTCCTACAGAGACTGCAAGAGCAGCACAAGATTTGGGCTGCAGCTGAGGAAGAAGATCTAATAAAAAAAAGGAAGTAGTCCTTTTTGTTCCTTTTAGAAGAGTTCTAAATATAGATAACGTAAAAACTTGCCATTTCTGTTGGATTTTTTGTTAATGAAGACATTTGAGTAGCTTGAAATCAGTTCTCTAGCACACCAGCAGACTTCTGTGACACTTCAATGAGTATTTTCATTATAGATGGGCAGAGAAGTTGGATCAGCTGACAGACACTGCCACGAAAGACCCAGAGGGGTTTTTGGGCCATCCTGTGAATGCATTCAAGTTGATGAAACGGCTCAACACAGAGTGGGGCGAGCTGGAGAGCCTGGTCCTCAAGGACATGTCAGATGGTGAGTGTGCCTGCAGCCAAAACCAGCATCACAGGCTCACTGCAGGTCCTTGGATGTTGCCTTCCACACCTCAGGGGTTGAATTAAATCTGCTTTTGAGACTGAGCATTTGTGGAACTAATCTGAATTACTGTAGCAAACACTTAATTGCTGCCTCTTTTCTTCAGCAAGAGTGGAAGCTCTTTAGCAAGGAACAGGACATGAAATAGTTGACTCTGGAAGACACTTAGCAAAAGGAAGCCAGGATGGTTATATCTGACCTGAGAGACTGTCTCAACAGCTAATTAATACCAGGTGGAGGTTTCTAGTAAGGAATTGCAAGAAAGCAGAGCTTTCAAAAAGACCCAGGATTAGTCTCTGATAAGGATTCAGCACGTTCAGCTTCCCTGTTGCTGTGAGAGGGGCTGAATATGGCAACTGGAAAGGCTCTGCACCTGCCAGCCAGAAATCTGCACCACTGTGTCTTAAGCCCTTCTGAATGAGTGGGGCAAAAAACCAGGTGTTTCTTTTTTGATTTTTCCTTTGCTTTCTTCAAAACAACCCAAACCAAAAGCCAGCTGCGCAGCCTGTGCCATGAGTTCAGTTCAGACTTGTGTGAAGGTGGGTCTTGGCTTTCCCTGCAGTAGGGAGTTTATCCAGTGCCCAGGACAGAGGTGACCACGTGTTTCCCTGTCTTTCCCAGGCTTTATCTCCAACATGACAATCCAGAGGCAGTTCTTCCCGAATGATGAGGATCAGACTGGTGCAGCCAAGGCCCTTCTGCGGCTCCAGGACACCTACAACCTGGACACAGACACCCTCTCAAGAGGGAACCTGCCAGGTGAGAGCCATCCATGTTTGTTAGTTCCATTTCCTGAATGTCCTGATTACAAATCATTTGCTCTGCTGCACCTTGTTTAACTGCTCAGCCTGAAGGCGACATTGGGAAGGGGTTTGAGCTGGCTAAAAGTAATGAAAAAGGTGGTTTTTGGTTGAAATCTGCATCTTTCTTCTAGTTGTGGTAAGATAATGTAGTGTCAATAGCTTTTAATAAAAATCAATAGCAATAAAATCTTGCCTAGAAGGGGGTTTTTCCTTGCGTTGCACTGGCAGATACCTGGATTTATTGCACAACTTAATGCATGTTAACAAGTTCCTTTGAGTTTAAACTTCAGGGATTGTACAAACTGAGGAGCAGAAGATGGTGCATGCACAGACTTGAGCCTGTGTGGCATTGCCTGAGCTGATCTTCAATAGATTGCTCTGTGCAGGAGGAGACACAACTTCTTTTTTTGTCAGAAAACTTTCTCTGCTGAGTCTTCCTTGTTTCCTCTGCTCAAAAATAGTCCCGTGCCAGCTGGCAGAAAATCAGCTCTGTACAATCCATCTGTGTTTTTGCAAGTGCTCGTTGTGGTCAGATGCCTAATAAAATTAAGGGTAATTGGCTTTATGTGTTATGATGTATAACCTTGCTTTTGGGTTTGGTTCAAGACCTTCTCAAGGACCTACAAATTCCTTCTAATGCAATGAGCAGCTCATTGCTGTTTTCTTCAAACAGCACAGAAATACAAGAAGTTTTGCTGCTCTTGAGGCAATGAGCTGTCCAGACTGTGTGCAGTGAGGTGTAATGGCAGAACCTGGAAGGTCTGGAGTAGAAAAGAGAATAGGCTGGGCTCTGGAGAGCTCCAAAGGGATACTTCCCCATGTGGTCACTTGTTTGTGCTCCTTTTCTTCATTTCCAGGGAATTTCTACTGGTCCAGAATCTCAGCTGCTGCAAAATCTTTGTGTCCTTTGAGAGTTTGCAGATTCAGGCTCAGGAAACTGCAGTTGCTGCCCATCACAGGATGGACACAAGGTGTTTAGTGGGGGAGCAGGAACGGACAGCAGAACAGCTGCCCTGTTTGAGCACTGCAGAGCTGCTGTTAGAAACTCAGAATGGATTAAGATGTAATTTTAGCTGTAACACTGGCAGGTCCTGTTTTCCTTTTACAAGATTAAATTTGGTTTTTCATAGGGCCTGTATTTCCAGAGGCAAAACCAGGAATCTGTAATTTGCCTACTAGTGCTTTAATCTTTCAGAGGTCACTTAAAATGTTTCTAAAAATGACTGACTTGAAAAAAATCTCAAGCAGCTGGGAATTTACTCCCTGATGTTTTCCTTTTCCTCCCCCACCAAGTTGTCAGTAACAAGTCGTGGTTCAGTAACATTTTGAAAGTGATAATGTGATGTCCTTGAAAACAGTGTTCTGAAACTTCAAATTTGGCTTATTTTTGCTCTTGCTCTAAGTGGTTGGGGTTTTGAGGAAGGAAGCTTTGTTTGATTTGATTTTTCACTAGTGGTAGAGACATTTCGCTGTTTGCTGCTATTCTGGCAATGGAAAGCTGCATCTGAGTGCTTGTGTGCCAAGGATTTACAGGCTTTAGAGACTTCAACAAATAGGTACTGCAGAAAGGAGCTGTGGGAGAGCAGAAATAAAACCCTGCTGTGAGGAATGAGAAATAACTCAAATGTTTCTCGGAGGACTGGTCTGGAACCCCGTGTAATCTGTTTGTTTTGTTTTAAATACCCAGGTGTGAAGCACAAATCCTTTCTAACAGCTGAAGATTGCTTTGAGCTGGGGAAGATTGCCTACACGGAGGCTGACTACTACCACACGGAGCTGTGGATGGAGCAAGCCCTGAAGCAGCTGGATGAGGGAGAAGTGTCCTCTGCAGACAAAGTTTACATCCTGGACTACCTGAGCTACGCTGTGTACCAGCAGGGGGACCTGGGCAAGGCCATGGCCCTCACCAGGCGCCTCCTGGAGCTGGGTATGGGGACAGGGACACAGCTCTGTGTGGGTTTGTCCTGGGGAGTGCAGGCTGGCCCAGACTCTGACTTGTATGTGCATTTGTAAAGTGCATTTTTACTTTTTTAGATGGGGATTTGCTCCTTTCTGCTGAAGGGTCTTTGCCTCCTGACACTATTGGCTTCTATCCCCTTACCTGAGCCACTGCTGCCTGAAATCTGGTTCTCTCCCTACCTTTTGCTTTCCTGCGTTGAGATTACTTCCCCTTAGGTAGAGGCAAAACCAAAATTAATGAAATTGAAACTAAATTGGTGATACTGAAATCTCTGCAGATGATTTAAATACGAATTCAGCATGCTGAAGATGAAACACATGTAAAAACAAGAAATACAGAATACAAGACAGTGAGATAAGAGTCTGTTTCATGAAAAATGAAAGTATTTCTTCTTCTGTAAATACTCTGCTGATTGACTGTGTAACGGATGCTCTGGGAAGCTCAGCACTAACTCAAACATAGCCATAGCTACAGAGACCCATTTATTAAAGAACTGAAGCTAATTCTGTAAGTTAAAAAGCTTTGTCACCAGAAATCTTAAATCCCACCAGGGAATTCTCAGCTTTACAGCCAGTCATGCTGTCCCAGCTCTCTCCCTTGTCTCTCCCTCTCTGGTGAGATGGGCTGGAATGGCCAAACCCTTTTCCTTACTGCTGGGACCCCCGTGTGCAGTGAGGGCTTGAGAAGCAGTTCTGTGCATCTGTTTCCTTTTGCTTGCTGTAAATAACCACGTCTGGAGGATTCCTCACGGGCTGGAAACCTGCCAGTGATCCCCGTCTGTTTCTGTGTCAACAGATCCTGAACATCAAAGAGCAAACGGGAACATGAAATACTTCGAATACATCATGGCTAAAGAGAAAGAGGCAAATAAGTCCAGCACAGATTCAGAAGACCAGCAGGAGAAGGAAACTGAGGTTAAGAAAAAGGATTACCTGCCCGAGAGAAGGAAGTACGAAATGCTGTGCCGTGGGGAGGGGCTCAAAATGGTAAAGTGGAGTAGACTGTTCTCAAATGTTTGAAACCAAACAATGTCAGGAATTTGTGTGTGGTGTGCAAGCAAGGAAGTTGTTAGAGCAGCTGGATGACTGTGCAGAGCTGAGGATCATGAGTTGGATTTCTTCCCCGTTTCAGTCTGTCCAGTAGACAGAAAGTAACGCTGCCTCAGGCACTGCTGGCTGTCTTGGGTGTGCTCCATCAGTGTCATTAATTGAATGAGGAGGCTGGAAGTCTGGGGTTACATGCAGAATTAAATAAGGGTGGGTTTTTCAGCAATAAAATTATTTTAGTAGGGTTGTGTAAAGTAATGCCTGTCGAAGTATTGCACAGTAACATTAATGTGCAGCCAGTACTGGCTTCTCAAACTGAAATAATCTCTTTAACCTGTCCCAAAACAAGGCAGGGAGAGGGAATTGTTTGTGTGTCCGGGACATGTTCTGTTCCCTGGAGATATCAATGTCCCCTGGAGTTCTCTGACTCCCTCTTGCTCTGCCTCCCTTCCAGACTCCCCGGAGACAAAAGAGGCTCTTCTGCCGCTACTACGACGGGAACAGGAATCCCAGGTACATCCTGGGCCCTGTCAAGCAGGAGGACGAGTGGGACAAGCCTCGGATCGTTCGCTTCCTGGACATCATCTCGGACGAGGAGATCGAGACCGTGAAGGAGCTCGCCAAGCCCAGGGTAAATGCCTTACACTTCCGTGCCTTTGGAGCCCTGACCTCCAGCTGCACGGTGGGAGCGCGCGGCCGGCTCCGCGGGCACGCCGGCGTGTGCGCACTGCGCTCGCACCCCGCTTGCCTCACCCTGCAGCTCTGGGTGCCTGCCTTTGAAGGAGCCTGGGGACAGCTGGGAATTCTCTGTGACGACTGGAGCCAGGTCACAGCAGTGCAGGATTGTCAGACTCTTCCAGCAGACACAATTTCAGCTGGATCAGATGAGGAGGAGAATGTTCTCCAACAGAGAGCAAACATAAAGCAGTGAGGGTGTACTGGAGCATTCCTGAATTTTCTTTGGTTTTCTGGCTTTTGTTTTTTCCTTTTTAAGTCTGGAAGGGAAAGGCAGCCATTCCTATGGTCCTGGAATGCCACCTTATTGTACAGACAAGAAAGAATGGTTGCATTCTCCATTTTGGCATAAGACTGGCTTCTGTCTCCCAGGCTTGGAAGCTGCCTGCAGACAAAAGTGCTTTAAGAGGGCAGGACTTAGGTGGTGGGTTTTGCCTTCTTATTGACGATGGTGGCTCATCAACCCTGTTTCAGACACTGGATGCAAAGGTTCCTGTCTCTCAGTGAGGAATAATCCAGGGCAGCTCTGCTGTCTGAGAAAACAGGAGTGTCCAAGGCAAACAGCAAACTGATGGAGTTGCCTTCTGTATCCAGTTGGTGCAACCCTGCATCCACAAATATACATGGAAGATGTAGTTAGTTATATTAATTTATTTTTCCATCAATTATCTGTGACTTCTAAAATAAGACTTAAGCTTATAGAAAGGTAATTTTCCTGCTTTTTTCCTTTTGGCCTAAATGGGTTTTTGTCCAGAATGAGCTGAGCAGATGGAGATTAGGGGAATAAGAGCATTCAGTGCAGGAGAAACTGTTGCCTTAGCCTGCCGTGAGGTAGAGCAGCTGTGGTGGTACGTGGGCAGCTGGGGGGTGAGGCTGTCCTTGGCCACTGCACCATCTGCTAGGGAGCCTGAAGGTGATTTTAAAGCTCCCTGAAGCCTGATGTGCTGGACATTGGGAAGAATTTCTTCACTGAAAAGTTTGTCAGGCCTTGACAGGGGCTGCCCACAGAGGTGGCAGGGTCCCTGTGCCTGGAGGTGTCCAGGGAATGACTGGACATGGCAGTCAGTGCTCTGGGCTGGGGACAAGGTGGGGATGGACCAGAGGCTGGACTTGATTATCTTGGGGGTCTTTTCCAACCTCAGTGATTCAGTGATTCTGTTCTGTGGTTTCTGAGGCACGTTCTGAACTGCAAGCAGAAAGTATAAATTTTTCCCTTCACGTACCTGTGAGACATCTCCTCCTGCTCCCCTGCCAGGCAGCTTTGCTGCAGGGCTGAAAATCAGAGCCCCCGTTGCTGGTCTGTAGGTGTTGGAGCCCCTTTGCTCCTGCGTGATGCATTCCACACCCAGGGAACGTGACCAGACCACTACTTTACAGAGTAGCAAACCTGTAAACGTGGGACTGTAAGCTCTGAACTTGCTGAGGTCGTTGTTTTCCTGTCAAACATTCGGCTCGTGGCAAAGACTTGGAGACCTTTAACGCAGGAGCATCTGTATGCAGTTACTGTTCCCCATATTCCCTGTGGCTGAGGCCTTGCACGGCTCAGCAGCAAAATGGTTGTGTTCTTGGAGACTGAAAGGTCATCTCCTCCTTCCTGATGCTCGGGATGCTGCCATCCTCTGGGAAGAGACAGTCCTGGCTGATCTGTGCCCAGCCTTCTGCCGTGCTGGCAGCACGAAGCCTCATTATTCAGCTCTGGAGTCTCACTGGAATTGTAGTTTGTGCCTTGGTTTTTTATGTGTCTGCATGGGAGGAGAGGAGAGGCAGCATACTGGGAGCTCCCAGTATCTTTTCTTGTCAGGTGGTATGGAGAGGCCTTGATTTGTTAAGTTCATTCTAACAGTAAAGAAATGCTTCTGATTGATTGGGAGTCGGCATGACATTGTGCCTTTTCCAAAACTTGGGCTCTGCACCTCAGTCTTTCCAGTTACGAGTGATGGACAGTGTCTGGTAGTACATGAGCCAAGTTAAAGGGTGATGTGAGGTTCTGAGCTGGAATACTAACACAGATGGGAAGGCACGAAGTAAATGGAGCACAGCAGAGGGAAAGGAAGGCCTTGAGCCAGGAGTTCCCACTCTGTGTAAATGTGACCATGGGTGAAGCAAAAGTTTGTGTGAGCCCAAAGGAGCTCGGTGCTGCTTTTGGTACAGGAAGACCCAAAAAGGAATGGTTTATTCACCTTTGGCTTATGGTGCTGCCTGGATTCAATTTACCTGTCAAACTCCTCATCCAGGGGCAGGACAGTGTAACAAAGCACCTCTTGTCCACGTGCTACACCACTGTGCTGCTCCCAGAACGTTTCATTGCACAAGAAATCAAAGCTGCTGTAGAACTGTTCTCGCTACAGACATGGAAACAGGACTTGTGGAAAACCTTAAAAAAACCAAACAAGAGACCTTTCTTTTAGTAAAACTGGAGCCTCCCCCTCATTCCCCGTGGCCCCCCACCCCTCCATGGCAGACAGACCACGGCAGCGGTGCCGGGGCGGTGGCGGTGGTGGCTCAGTGGCGTTGTCCCCCTCCCGAGGCTTCTGAATGGTCGGATTGCTGGGATGCAGATTGTGCTTGTAATGCAACTTCTGATGGTTCGCTTCACAGCTGAGGCGAGCCACCATTTCAAACCCCATAACGGGAGCCTTGGAGACGGCACATTACAGAATTAGCAAAAGGTAAGAGAGCTCCATGCCAGAGGTTTTGGGCCTGTAATGAGTGTGGACATCCTGCTCATTATGGGGAAACGAGGTGGGCTGAAGAGACAGCTGTGTAGTCCACCATGTGATTCCCTGAGATCTGTAACAGGCTGTTACTGCTGAGTTCCTCAGTCTTTTCCTTCAGCTGGAAGTTCTGGGGGCGTGTTTTGATTTGTTCTTTCCTTTTTGGTCGCCTTCTCAGTGTGTGTTTTTTCAAGCAAGTCTCTGCAGTCAGTGTGAGAAATACAAGATGCTACAAAACCTTCAGTAAAATCTGGTTTTGTTTTTAATCTATATATTCCTTTCCTCTTGCTCTTCTCACAACCAAGAATTGTCCTCCCTTTCTTTGGAAAATGTAGCAGACCTCGAAGTGCCTTTTTGGGTGTAAGAGATGCTTCAGGTCCTTGCTGTGCACACAAACACACATCTCCTTGTCCAGGATAATCCCACACTCCCAGCTGGGCTCCTTTACCTCCTGCTTGACACAAATCTGGCAGAACACAGGCTCATTTCCACCGGGCTCCTGGTTCTTTTCAGCTTGTCTGTTAAGTACTACAAGTGCTGAATTTAGCCAGTGCTTTCCAAAATTGGCTGGATCTGAAAGAAACCACCTGCCCCTGCCTGCCCTCCCCTGGTTTTAGCCACGGTAATTAAAGGTTTGCTGCACAGGCCTTCAGCACTGAGCCAAAATTCTGGGAGGAGTTAAACTTCTGGGTGAGGAGGAATTGTCTGGGAAACTCAGCATCATAAATTACTTGCAGAAAGTTCTTGATTTTTTAAACCAAAAAAACAAAAAGGAAAAATAGTAAAGGGAGGAAAAAAGTGAAAGGACAATCTAACCAAATTATTCCAACCAATTTGTTGTGATTTGGACATGGCAGCTGCAGCTTGTGTTGCCCTTCCAACCATTGCTAATTTGCGAGCATCGCATCCGGACCAATCGGAACCCTTTCAAACACCTGGGGCTTGGCCAAAAAGCAGCCTGCGAGGTGGGTAAGCCTTGTCCTTTCTCTTTTTGTAGCTGAGCCGTGCTACTGTTCATGACCCTGAGACTGGGAAACTGACCACAGCACATTACAGAGTCTCTAAGAGGTAAGGGGAAGGGATTCCTTGTCTGAGGAAGTGTGTCCTGGGGCCGTGCTGCTTCAGCGCTAAACGCGGGCAGGGATTTTGTGTAACTTCTCTTATTCTTCAGCCTTTCTTCCGAAGAGAGTGGGCTAAAGCAAGCTGAGCTGTCGCATAACAAAGCACGTGGTCTGCTGAAGTAGGGATTCCTTGTCAGGGGTGGCATTCCGAGGTGGAAGTGCCCTCTCTGGCTGAGCATGGCTTGTGCGCTGGGACTAACGTACTAAACGTGGGTGTGGGGCTCTGCTGGCGCCCGGGGCAATGGGGCACCTGCCTGGCTCACCTCTGCTCCTAAGCTTCTGTATCCACACCTGCTCAGAGCTAGGAGCTGCTGTAATTCCTGGGAGCACTGCACATTAAAGCTAGGTGATGATTTTAAGGGATTTCCTTGTTGAAATGATGGTACGTAGCTGCTGCTTGAATAGAAACCCAGAGTTCTTTCAGCTGCTTTGAACAAACCCCTGAACTTAGAATGGCCCAGAGCTGAAGGGCCTTAGCTGTGAATTTCTTCAGAGAGGTAAAAGTGCTTCCAAATACGGGACCACAGGGAGGTGATTGATTCAGGAATGATGATAAGTCTCAGGAAAACTGGAAAACCACTGGAGCTGAGGTCCTTAAGGCCACTCTAGTGGCAAGTTGAAAACATTTATTTTTATGCCTCGCACCTTTGCAGCACGTGGGTCTGTGTGCTCATTGGCACACGCAGGTGGTGGGAATCCTTTGGGAGTTGTCTGGGAAGCTCTTACATGTTTGCTCCTTAAAACTGCCCCCACGGAGCGACTTCAGGAACGTTCATCTTCTTGTTGGACATGCATTGCATTTCATTTTTATTTGTTTTTAATGTTCGGGTCTGTCCATGTCTTACCTATCTTGGTTATTTGTCACTGTGTATTTCATTTATGCACTTGTGGGGTTTGTCCTCTGTGCCAGACAGCTCTGGGGTATTTACTGAGGAAACTCCTTCATCCATTTGGATCCCCTCATGTCAAACTTGATGTGCTAATGATGGGAATTGCAGAAGGTGACCAGATTACTGATGGAAATTGGGATGCATAATTGGTGCCTATTTAAATAGATGAGGCTTAGTGAAGGAACTTTTTATTTAGAGTTGCGATTTTTCATTAGTAGGAAGCGTTATTCCCTGAGGTGTTGCAGATGCCAGTCAGAAAAAATAGCACAAGGCACTACCCAGCATTAAAGGCCAATTAAAAACCCAGGACAGAGCCTGGGGAATAGGACCTTTAAATTCTTATTAAGGTTTGGTGCTCAAAAATGTGGCACTGTGGGGCTTCCTTCCAATGTACCCAAGGAACTCTCAGAAGTAAATAGTATTTTACTGAACTAAGTTTTTAAATTCAGTATCTCACTGGAAGCTGGAATTAAAATTGTAGAGAAACATCCAAGAAGTAGGGAACACCATTTTTTGAGGGTAGGAACAGCCTGGAGGGTAGAGAGGGACTGCCCTTCTCCTGCTTCCCCATGCCTTTGCTTTCATCCATGTGCAGATTTGCAGGATGGTTATGGACTTTCCAAGAGAACTTGACACCTAAATCTGGAGTAGGAGGCAGAAGCCACCCCCACCAGCCTGATTTAGAGGACCTGTGCTGTTCCTGCTGCTCTCCTGCACTTCCAGAGACATCTTTCCCTTGGAGCTGCTCGAGCTGGTTTGGGTTTCAGTGAATCATTGCTCCTGAAAACCAAAAAATGCTCACTTTATTTTTTTTAATAGATGACTGCTTTCCCCCTCCAAACATTCCTTCCCAGCACATGCCCTCCTAAATTACAGCATTCCTGTCTCTGAGAGAGCTACTGTTCCCTTGGTGGGACGTGGCAGCTCTGTGAAGGGGGGCACCTTGCCAGCACCACCGAGCTGTGTGTGCAGCACCAGGATAAACCCACCCACTCACACACTGCTTTTAAAGATAAAAACTGCCTTTTCCCCCTTCTCTCTCCTCCCAGCAGGCAGCCAGAGCTTGCAGCACGTAATGTTAAAAGTTTCCACTTCAGAAATACCAGGCTGGGCTTTTACTCGCTCCCTGTTGTGTCTCTGCTGGTACTTTTCTGCACACCATGTGTGGCTTAGAAGGCTTTTAAACGTAAATGCCAGTATTTTGTGGCCAGTGACTTACAGAAGTAGTGTTGGGGTGTAATGTCTGCTCCTAGACTGACCAGAGCAGCTGAGGAGATGAGATTTTGGGGGGATGTGCCCCTTGTGTGTTCAGTAGCTCCAGAGAATTGTCTGTTTTTTCCTTAATGTACTGCTTGGTCTATTTCTGTGTAGAAGCATTGTGCCATTAAAAATCGCTAAGGTGCCCCACGCAGAATTATAAGAGGGAGGAATATGGGACATTTGGTGGCTGCCCCATCCCTGGAAGTGGCCAAGGCTTGGAGCAACCTGGTCTAGTGGAAGGTGTCTCTGCCCATGGCAGGGGGTGGAATGGGATGAGCTTTCAGGTCCCTTCCAACCAAGTCATTTCTCGATTCCATGAGTCGATGTGATTATTCCTGTCCATTTGTAATGCATACAAAAGTTGTTAAAAGCCCCCCTGGTGTGAATTCAGCACGCTAATGGAAGCATTCTGGTTTTTGTAACAGCTCAGGGATGGCTCTTTACAAAGCCGAGTGGGTCAGCAAAACCCCAAACTTGTGTGGTGGTCACTAACGAAATACCAAATCCTGCTGTAACTCAGTGCCATCTTGAGCTGCCCTGCCTGGGCTTCCCAGGAGTTGTCCCTTTTTGTTAGGGCCCATCACGGACTCGGAGGTGGCAGCTGGTCAAAGATAGGACAGAATGCAATGAACCTGTCAAATTCAGTGTCTCATCTGACAGATGGTCATGGAAGAGCAGAGCTGTGTGCAGTTACTGGACGGGGAATTACGTAAATATCAAAAGAAAACGGGTTGCTGAGCATGCTTAAGGCTGTTAATGCTGCACCTCCTGCACCACTGGTCAGGGAGTGTCTTTCTTTGAAAGACAAGGGCAGGAGAAAAGCCAACTTTGTGTGAAGAAACTGTTTTGAATGAGGCACTTCTATCAGCGAGGGACCAAGCTGAGGCAGCACCGGAGGAGGGAATGTGGGACAGCTGGAATACTCTGTGAGCAGGCAAGGCCATGGATGCAGGTTTCATAACACCTTCCAGGGTTAAATCCCCCTGTAGGCCTCCCTGTGGTTTTGCTCAGCACCCAGCAGACAGGCTGGCACTTGGAATATGGTTTCAATTCCCTGTTCCTCCACCTTTCATAGGCTTTCTTTGTATGCTGAGGCAGTTAATTTTATTTTTAAAATACATACAGTACTCCCCTTCCTGAAAGGCTGCAGTTTTCTCCTGGTGAAGCATTCATTGCCACTCTAAATAACCAACACAGCAAGAATGCTTGGGTTTTCCTTTCTTTGGGTTTTTTTCCTTTAAGCCTTTACTAACAGACTGGGCAGAAGCAGAGAGAGCCTACACTCTGAAGCTGGTAGGTGTGTCAGGGTTTTTCTTGTGCCTTAAATGTGAGGTTAGGGCTGCTTGTGAGCATTACCTGGTCACCATGGCTGTGTAGCATGGCTGCTTTTTGGGGTTTTTGTTTGGTAAATGCTTCATATCCATGTCTTTGCATTCTTCTGCCACCTGAAATCAAAGCAGGTTGTGTTGTAACATCTCCTCGTACTAACAGCGTTCAGCAGTGGATGGGTCTGTGCATGTCTGTCTTGAGAAATGTGATTTCTTTTATCATCTTATAGTTCATTTGTCATTGAGAAAATGCTCGTAGAGATTCTGTAACCTGTGTCAGTGCCTTGTGTCATGTGTCAGGCTGCTGTTCCTCCCAGGCAAAGTCTTCGGGGATTTATGGGTTTTTTAAATACAAATTAAAGAAAACTTTAATTTAGTGTAGATGTGAAGGTTGATTTGAGTAAAAATACAGGGATGCTGCAACTGATAGTTTCCAGCTGGGCTCTGGGCACAGAGATTTCTGTCCAGCAGGAAGCACTGCTGAGCCTAAAAGCTGAGTCAGCTGCTAGGAAAAAAAAAGGTAGAAATAGCTGTCTCTGTTTTCCTGCCAAAAAAACAAAATGGGGGAAAATGAGCCCCAAATCATCAGTATTATCACCCATATTAGTGCAGTGGTTGGCATGGGATGAGAAAAGCAGCAAGAGAAACAGGCATCAGGTGAGCAGGTGTTGAAAAACTCTTAATACACAGTAGGAGGCAAACATTTTGAAAGATGCCCTTGAAACTGAGGCTGACCTTCCACATTTATATTTTTTTTAAAAAGGGGTTAGTTTGGGGTTTTCCCCCCCTTAAAAATCACTGTGTACCTGAAGCATGTGCTAAATACCAGATTTGTAATAGGCTGTTCTGGTAGAAATTGTTCAATTTAATGCATTATTTAATTGTTTTCAGAGTGATTTTTAGTAGCATTGCAGGGCTAAGTGATGAGAAAGGGCAGCTCACAGAGTGCTGGCCTGGAAGTGTGTGACATTTCGGGGAGCTGAGTTACAGCTACACAGACAAATACAGCAACCCACCCTCCCAAATCTTGCTTCAAAACACATCGCCCCTGGGGGCTGCATTAGCTGGTGGGAGTGGGGTAAGAGCAGAACTGTGCATGCCTAGTTTAAAAAAGAGCCTGAAGCAGTTGGGAACATTTCCTTCAGCCCAGTGTGGGAATGCAGGCCCTTGCTTAGGGAGCTCCCTTAAACCAGTGCTGGAATTGGTCTTTCTAGAAAACACCTTCATTGAATTCAGGGCTTTGTAATGCCCTAGAAGCACTTCTGGTCATGCTACCAAATTCTTGACAAGTCCTAAGAACTAATCTGACATTCCAAGTAACTCCAAGTGTTGCTGCCGTGCCGCCTGTTGCTGTCACGTGTCACTAACTGTCCCCCCCTCAGCGCGTGGCTGTCGGGGTACGAGAGCCCGGTGGTGTCCCGGATCAACACCAGGATCCAGGACCTGACAGGGCTGGATGTCTCCACAGCAGAGGAGCTGCAGGTGAGTGTCAGGGTGGGTTTGGTGCTGGATGGCAGTCAGCATTTCACTGTGGATGGATGGCTTGTGCTTGCTCAGGGCGGGTGACCACAAAAACTCACTTATTTACAGAGAGGAGGAAACAAAGCTGTCTTTGCAGAGCAGCTGTTCAGTGTGAAGTGGCTTTTTGGGGCTGAAAGGAAACAGTGATAACTGAAACTCTGGCTGTGTAATTCCTTTTCATTTAGACTAACTGAGTTTCATGGCTGCAGGGTCAAACTTTGCTGCTGTTGGAGACAGTTAAAAGTTTAGCTTGACTTGTACTCAAGGAAGGCCACCAGTCTGCCTGCTGTCCCTGGGGTGTGGGAAACACTGGCTGTATGTGTAACTTGAGAAAATTGTAACTTAGAAGTGCTTTTGTTTATTTGCTTGAGGCCTTTAAATGAGCAGCTGCTTCCCTGACTGTGAGCAGAGCCTGAGTACCTGGGAAGCAGGACACCCACAAAGTGGTTCTGAAACCTGCTCTGCTCCTTGCCCCTCTGTCAAGGTTCCTGGTGATAAAATGGCCATGGAGCTGGTTAAAAAATGAGGTTATTTTTTTATAACCAATTGGCAAGAAGGACAGGTGACCCTCTCTATTGACACATTTAAATTTAGGTCAAAAAGTGGTTTAAATTTGATGATGTAAAAGCACCGTGACACGTTTTGAAGAGAACAGAGGCTGAAAAGTTTTCTGTAGGAGAAAAATGCTTTTCTAGCCTGGGAAGCACCAGGTTCCTTCCATGGAGCACGCTGCATCCTGCAGTGCCAGTCTTGGATGTGCTCTTGTAGCTGACAGAGGCTCGACATTTCCTGGGACTTGGTGTTTAAACTTCATCTGTGCAAAGGCTGTAGCTGACAGTCGAACTCTTGCCTGGATAAATACTGATTTACTAGATCCTGTGCTTCTTCCACTGTAGGTAGCCAACTACGGCGTAGGAGGCCAGTATGAGCCTCATTTTGATTTTGGAAGGGTAAGTCCTGTTTTGTCTTCACCTCTTTCTTCTTCACAAGCGCTGTGTTTCTCTTTTTCAGGTGGCAAATTATGGAGTGGGAGGACAGTATGAGCCCCACTTTGACTTTGCACGGGCAAGTAAAGAGCTGGAGGAGAGCTAGACCTGGTGAAGCCTGGGCTTCTGGGCTGGGGCACACTCTCTGTTCTTCAACGTGCATTAAATTTTGTAGCTCTTCCACTTTCCTAATCCATGTCCATGGAGAAAGCCCTCTAAACCACCAGCTGAACCTGTGGAGGTTGTTACCTGTAAAATGAGTGCCAGCAGACTCCTGACAACTGGAAAAAGTCTTATTTCACTCTCCTTAAGTTTTTAATTGGATTGAAGTTGTCCACCTGTTTTATTCCAGTTTAAATTGCAGACTGCTGAAATTCAGTTGGTTATTTACTGGGCATAATTCTGTGTGGTTTAACTCCTTCAGATTAACCTTAATCTTGCCAATCCCAGCCACCAACTCTGAATCAGGATCTCTGCTCTGTAAGCAGGTGCTCCAAGGCATTGCAACTGAGTAACAGGTTTTGTTTGGAAGCCCTGGGGTTGTTTCCTGGAGTAACAATTGCTGGAATTTCAGTGCACACAAATTGTGGCCTCAGGGGTGGGTTTAAAAACAGAGGTGTGACAGAAGTTGGTGTCAAAACTCATCAAAATGGGGGTTCATTCTTGTAAGCCAAGTGCTAAACACGTCTTAGTTGCCTGGTTTGTCACTGAGGCTTCCTCCCTGCTTCCCAGCTGGAATCCAAAGTGGAGTGTGGCAGGGAGGTGTCCCAGCTGCCCCTGGGACTGAGAGCTGTCCTGGCTGCTGCCAAGGACAAGGGGGGATGAGTGTAATTAAATAATTCAGTTTGCTGTGAGGAGGATTTATAGACTCGGCCTCAGACAGCACAGTTGTTCTTGCCCATTAGAAATCTGGGCTTAATGCCCACCCTCCCTCCCTCCCTGACAGAATTTCAAAGTGCCTGGTTTATTTAAATTAATAGATTCACTCCTATTGCATTCCTCCCCTCCTTCCAAATCAGGGGGTTGGATTAATTCTTCTGCACGAGTCTGTTGTGTGCTGCTGGCTCAGCAGCTGTGTGTCACTGGCTGCTCTCAGCAACCAGAAAGAAATGCTGATGGAATCTGCCTGCTTTTGTTCACAGAAAGATGAGCCAGATGCTTTTAAGGAATTGGGAACAGGCAACAGAATTGCTACTTGGTTGTTTTATGTAAGTGATAAATTTCTGCCATCTGTCACTGCATATTCTGTACCACTGAATGATTTAATTCTGCTTTTTTTTTCATTCTTTTTTACTGAAGGGACTTGCAAGTGAAGCAGCCACTAACTTTGGGGTAATACATGGCGGGGGGGGGGGGGGGGGGGGTGTCTTCTTACCCAGACTTTGTGGTTCTTCCATGTGTCTTAAGGAGGATTTTTCCCCCAAATTTGAGCATTAGCTGAAATTATTTGCCTGCCTGTTTATTTTTGTATCTGCATCAGAATTTACAGCATGTTCACTGCCTTAACACTCAAGTGGGAGGGACAAGGCTGGGACTGCACTGGGAACAGAGCAGGTTTGGCCTTTTTAAGGGGTTTATGTCGAAATTAAACTTCACTTTTACTAAAAAGTGAGATTTTATCAGCCTGAACTCACCTGTGCTTCCCCACCTGTTCAGATGAGCGATGTGTCAGCAGGGGGAGCCACGGTCTTCCCTGAAGTGGGAGCCAGCGTTTGGCCAAAAAAGGTGAGCAGGATTTATCCAGCAGATAAAACCACTCCTCCCCACCTACTCAAACATAACAGGCACCAAACAGAGCTTTAAAGTGAACCTTTAAAATAACTGTAAGCACCTCTGTGCTGTCATACCAGTGCTGTGATTTTCCTTAAGTGCAGCAACTGGAGCTGTGCTGGTGATTCCAAGGGCCCTGACATTCCATGTGTTGATACTGCAAAACATTTAAATGCTTCAAAACACATCTTGAAAATACTCAGATCTATCAGTTGATTAGTCTTGAGGCATCTCTAGGAGATTCTCCTGTCAGTTTTTTCCATCAAGCAAGGTTTGTCTTTGCTGGCCTGCTGTTCGTCTTTAGTAAATAATCTTGGCTTTCTTTAACTGGTCAGGAGTTGAATGAAAGTGGCTTAGGATTTTAAAAAAAATTAAGAGCCAAGTCTATAGACATACAGTAAGTCAAAGGAGACTTATTCCTAAGGAAGCAAATGCTAGAATATGGAAAAGAGCCTTCAGTTCCAAAGGAGAATCTGAAACACAAATGCAGCCACCTTTGCCTTACCCTTCAGTGAGCTGGTGTGAAAGTGTGTGTTGTACAGAGCAAAGGGCTGAGTGTTCCCTGCCCTCCCCAGGGAACAGCTGTCTTCTGGTACAACCTCTTCCCCAGTGGAGAAGGCGATTACAGCACGCGGCACGCGGCCTGCCCAGTGCTAGTGGGAAATAAATGGGGTGAGTACCTGCCTCCGACCCGAGTCTGCCCTGTGCTGGGGGGTGGCTTGGCTTTCTTTTTCCTCTGGACTTCAGAAATTAAGTTCTTTGTAAAGAAATCTATTTAATTTACTTTATCTACCTCGTATCTCTCTGTATGTTAAATATATTCCATTCATTACATGTATAAAGTAAATGTAATATTGTATCTACTTTAAGAATCTTTTTGTAGCTTTGCAGCCATACTGGAAGGTTTTTTGTTGCTTTGTTGTTTGGTTGGTTTTTTTATTAGACCAACTTCACGCATTAGTGCATAGCAGCGGGGTTGGAATGAGAAAGTCTTTTAAGGCCCCTTCCAACCCCAGTTCTGTGATTAAAAACCATCAGAAAATTAAGATAATCCTGTGCTTAACCAAAAGCTGGCCTAGAGCATATTTAGGTTCAGTAGAGGAGGAGCTGACCAGGTGCAGTGACCCAGTACCTTTGTGTCTTTGCAGTATCCAATAAATGGCTCCACGAGCGGGGACAGGAATTCCGACGGCCGTGCACGTTATCGGAGCTGGAATGACGCAGCCTGGCCTCTAGAGTACTCAGTGTGTGTGAAATGCACACAGCTGGCAGTTTACAACTGACTAACAAACACTCCACTACAGGTCCATCCCCACCCACGCCGCTGTGTCAGCTGTGGACAGGACAAACGTGCTTTTAGTTCCCTCCAAATCCCCCCCAGGTCTTACCAACAGAAAATACTGAGACTGACGAGTGTTACTGGAAAAAAAAAAAGGACAAAATACAGACGAGGGCCACAACTTACAGTGGTGTTGTGTGTGGTGTTCCTGTCACCATCATCCCTCTGAGCAGTGTGGGCAGCCAGGGGTTGTCCGGAGTCCTCCTCACCCCTGCCAGCCTTAGGGCAGGATGATTCCCTGGGAGGGCTCCTTTCTAAGGAATGCTGAATTAAACCCATTCCTATTCCTCAATTCCCAGACACTCGACTCTTTGCTCTCCTAGAGTGCCTGACCACTGTGGGCATGTTTTATTTTTTCTCTGGAAAACAGGTTATTACCATGTTTTAGCCTGGTGTTCCACTTCCACAAAAGCCCCACTTCTTAAACTTTTCTTCCTTCACGGCCTCTGTGGAGAATTTGGCTCTTAAGCTTGACCACATGAGCCAGCAGCTCCACAGGCAGAGCCAGGATGCTTCCACAGCATCAGAGCGGCCTGGGAACACCCACAGCCCATCTTCCCTCCACTTCTGCAATGTTTGTCCACACGAACAAATGCTGCTTTTGTTCTGTCCTGGCAGCCAGCTCTTCCCTCTGCTTCTCAGGCAGTGGGGACGGGGATGTTCCCCTCGTCATTAATCAAAATTGTTGTGCCTTAGGACACTAGAATTTCAAATTGGTTCTGAGACTTCAGGTGCTGAGGTAACACAGAGTCCTCACAGAATGCTCCCCACCCCTCGTCCTTCTCCCAGCTCTCGAGGTTTCAGGAGAAGCTCTCAGCCTATTTATAGTCCTGAACCTTTCTTAGATGCAGGCTCACTTTCCTGAACCCTTTCCTTTCCACAGCAGGATTTTTAGCAGAATATCCAAATATCTCAATAGCATGAGGACAAAAATCAAAGGGTGCTGCACCTGCCTCTACCAAAACAGTTCAGTTTTCTGGATGATGATGATTTTACTGATTTAGGGGTCAAGCCTGAAGTCTTTACCAAGGAAAAATTCCAATTTTGGTTAATTGGATTTTCTGCCTCAATAAAATCTTGGCAATTGAGCCAAAATGTACAAAACCTATTGTTAAACGTGCTAGAAATACCTCTGGAATACTGGGAATGCAGTTTAAGGTACTATAGTTGGAGGAACTGCATACTTTTAGAAGACACTTTAAAAAGTCTTTGCTGGAAAACAGATTGTTAAATTTCTACTGAGCCTGGTAGCAGTGGGACCCACAGAACTGCCCATCCCTAGCCCTGCACCTTCCTGAATTCTGCCTGGCTTTTGGCAGCTGGAAAACAAGGTCCATCCATAACTTGAGAACACAAAGTGCACAGTCCCCCCCTCACATCTGTACTGCTCCTTTACCAAGAGCAGGAGCTGATCTAAATAAATTCACCCCAGAACGGGGTTAGCAGAGCTGATCTTTGAGCACTAAATTGTAATAATTAAAAAAACCCCAAACCCCTAACATTTGTGCCTACCTGAGTTTTCTCACTTTTCCATCGGGCTCTGTTCCTCTCCATGGTTCTCTCTTTTCTCTTTCCCCTCTCTTTTAGTTTGTAAAGTTCCAAAAAGGTAACTATGGCTGCAGGTAACTCCCACCCCCTCCCTGCAAGTACAAGGGTCCTGTGAACAGTGTGGGGCATCCATAAATGCCAGTCCTACCTTGTAAAGGAGCACAAAGCAAAATCCCTGTACTGCCATCAGGAACAGGTGTGGAAAGCATTTGCTCTTGCTGTCCCAACTCTATTCAACAATCACCAAAGGACGAAAAAAAAGCCAGAGATGGGGAATTTTGGTCAGCAGTTCCCTCCCTCACCTCAATGCCAGTGAGTATTTCCAGTATTAAACAGCATCAGTCTCAGGCATTGCTTGGGGAGTACAAATGTTCTGGTGCACGACTTCTTAAAGCAGTGAACCACTCACAGATAATTCTTCAGGAAAGAATTTTCTACTTGTGACAGTAGAAAATTTCACTTGGTTAAAGGGGAAAAAAAAAATCCCTCAAAATTAAACCTTGAGTCTGCTGAGGCATATCAGGAATGTTTCAGGTTATGGCAGTAGGGTTGGCTTAGATTTTCAAACTGCAGACAATCCCTGTTTCCTCCACTGCAGTGGTGTCCATGCCTCCAACGCTGACTGTGTAAGGGATTACACTGGTGCTGCTGCTTCTGCCTTACCCCATCATTTCTCAAAGGGCTTTTGGATCCCTGGCGTGGCTCCTGTGTGAATCTAGTTTTGTATTAAACATGATTGAAAACTGTCTGGGCTCACAGTGACTGACAACTGAGAAATTGCCTTACTGTTACATTTTTTGTAATAAAATTTTTAATGTTTTAAAAAAAAAGTGAACAGGCTTAAAATAAAAGCCACTGCCAGTAGCAGTGAGAAATCCTCCACATCCAACTCTCCTCGTATGTGGCTGCTATAAATCTGATCACACAAAGTTTTATCACCATTTGTGGAAACTAAGCTCCTTTGTTTCCCTGCACCATCTCAGTGGGCAGGTGCAGGAGCTGCTCCTACTCCAAATTCCTGTTCAACACTAAACTTTGTGTCTCTGCTGGGAACACACAGCCCTAAAGGACTGCAAGAGGGGAGGGCAGATCATGCTGGGCTGAAAGCAGGGTCAGCTGCTGAGTGTCCCTTTTCCAGGGGTGACATACCTATTTCCTGAAGCCAGAAGGTCAACCAACCACTGATCCTGGAATGGTTCTAGTGAAGGGAGGAAAGCACCAGAGACTCCAACAGCACAATAAACTCACATGTGGGAAGGTCAGGCTGGCCTCCTCCATAACCAAAACCCACAGCCATTCCTGAGCTTCACCCCGCAGAGCAGTGGAGCTCATGCTTAGTTCTGGTCATCAGGAACCTGCACAAAGCACAGCAAGGGCTGGTGAGAGGCCTTGACCCTTTTGCCTGTGGGACGGAGCCGTGTGCTGCCTGTGGAGCACTTGGCTTGCAGGTAGGGAGCTGCCCCGGGACACTGCTCATGTGCTCACACATTGGGCAGCTGTGGCATAGGAAATCAGCCTAAAGTGCACCAGCGTTGTTTTGTTTTGGAAAGGTGATTGGGTTCCATCCCCAGCCACCCTGTGCTGCTGAGCTGCTGCCCTGCCCCTGCCAGGATGCGTCTCGGGGGAAGGAAAGGGCTCTGGATCAGCCCTGGCCTACTGCAACCAGTGACTTCCCACCATCCTACCTGGGTCCCTGGGGCTCTTCTGGCACAGCTGCACCTGGAGCAGGACCATGGGGGGTCACCACCATGGGAGGAACCCAGCAAGGGTAAGGACCACAGCAGCTGCAGCTGAAAAGGCAGGATAAGGTCAGAGATAGGGAAAAAGGCCTGTGAATGTCACAGGGCAGGAATAAGATAAAGAGGAAGGAAAGGGTCTGACAGGATCATAGAATCCAGAATAGTTTGGGTTGGAAGGTACTTAAAACTCATCCAGTTCCAGCCCCCTGCCATGGGTAAGGGACACCTTCCACTATTACTCCAAGCCCCATCTAGCCTGGCCTTGGACACTTCAGGGATCCAGGGGCACCCCACCCTCCCAAGGAACAATTCCTTCCCAATATCCCATCTATCCCTGCCCTCTGGCACTGGGAAGCCATTCCCTGTGTCCTGTCATTCCAGACCCTTGTCCAAAGTCCCTCTCCAGCTCTCCTGGAGCCCCTTTAGGCCCTGGAAGGGGCTCTGAGGTCTCCACAGAGTTTTCTCTCTTCTAGGCTGAACAATCCCAGCTCTCCCAGCAGAGCTGCTCCATCCCTCTGCTCATCCTGGAGCCTCCTCTGGCCTCTCCCCAGCAGCTCCAGGTCCCTGCTGTGCTGGGCCCCAGGGCTGGGGCAGCTCTGCAGGTGGGGTCTCACCTGAGCACAGGGGCAGAACGCTCTCCTGCAGGGGGGCAGCACAAGGCTGTAGGGACCTGCCCACACACCTGAGCTCGGCCCCCAGGAGGGAGGGGGTCTTTAACCACCCCCGCCCACCCTCCCTCGGCTGCTGGACTCTGACCTGGCTCGGAGGGACTCGGGGATTTCATCATCGACCCGCAGTTCTCGTTCCCGTAATCAGTGACTCACCTGGCTCCCAAAGCGGGCTCTGAAGCAGCCACGGATCGCCCACTAACCTGAACCACCAGCTGCCCCTTCCCCCTGCTAAACACCGACCAGCAACTCCCCGAGCCAGCCAAAGCCCATGGAAAAGGGGCTCCCGTCCCTCTCTCCCAAGTCCTCCCCAGCAGAATGCCACGGGAAGGATCCTGGCACAGTCACGACGTAGGGAGTGTGCTCGGAATGAGGCATGCCCCACAGGAGCCGGAGCTTGGCTCCTGATGCGGAGCCAAGAGGGATTTTCCAGCTCCGTCGGGGACGGGGCTCATTCCCACAGGCGCGGGGGCCACAGGAGCGGACAGGACGGGTGTAGCCACCTCTCCCTCCCAAGCCGGGAACGCTGCCAACAGCCTGACAGTGTCCCTGGGAATGTGTGACTCACCACGGCCCGGGGCTGCGCTATATTTAAGCATTACGGAGGCAGAAATGAATGCACCGAGTCAGGAGCTGCCTATCCCGAGGTCAGGAGCAGGTTCAGAAACCAGTTGTCAGAGTTCACCACCGTAGCAAAAAGCATCTGCATCCCTTTAAATCTTCAGAGCTGGCCCAGGGAAGGGGTATTTGTAACTGCAGTGGGTCAAAGCGAGGCCAGACAGCCTGCAGGCTCCCACTGTGCACATCCACAGCCGGGGAGTTCCTCACTGCTGCAGCTGCTGAGCCACTCCCCGAGGGAACTCTGGAGGTTGCTTTTACCCAATCCGACATTTTTCCTGGTCTTCAGATCTTGAAGTCTGGGTGCAACCAAGCTATTTGCAGCTGGACTGAAAACCTCCCAGGAGACTGGCTTGGGGAGGGAAAGAAGGAAGCAGGAGGAAGGAAGGAGAGCGGCTCATCCCCCAGGCAGGGCGAAGGGGCTGCCGCGTTTTGGAAAAGCAGTTAAACTGCTTTTTATTCACAAACCTTTGCTTCGGGACCAGTGACAAACTAGCAGGAAAGTTTCTGACTCCTCTTTACCCAGGCTCTCTGCTCTCTGCCAGCTGCTCCCTCCCCACCCTGTTCGGCTTTCCTAATTCCAATTGATTTTGCAAACGGCCTGGGCTCCACAGCCACTCGCTCCAGGCTGCATGTCCTGCTCACGCCACATTCCCACATTCCCTGTGGTTTGCAACCTCTGCAGTCCTGCCAGCATTTTCTCCCTCTCTGTTCGCCTTCAGCAGCACACGGATCAGTCACCAGGGCCCGAGGATGACAAAGAAAGCTGTGTTCTGGAATTGCCTTTAGAGCAACCCTAAAAGGCTCCACCACAAAAGCAGGACACCACACACAGACACCCAGGGGCTCTTACACATTTCCAAGCTATTCTCGAATAGCTGTTTTGCTCTTTTTTACATTAATTTCTGCCAGGCTGTTGGCAAAGGCTGGGAGCACTGGGACTGCAAACTGGAGTGTCAGGCGGGGCAGGGATTGAACCAGCAGAGACATCAAGGGCTCCGCTCACTGCAAGACACAGCATGGGACTCTTGAATCCAATTTTCCCTGCACTGGGGCTCCCTGACAACAGACTCCGGGGACCATTTCCACCCACGTCTGACAGACCAATCCCCAGCATGATCTGAACAGTAGGAGAGGCCCGAGCTCTCCAGTGCTCCTGCAGGGAAATCCTCACTTCCCCAGCGCCCCCTCTGCTGTGTGCCAGGGGTGACACAGACATTCCAGGGTTCTCTATACCTGGGTTTATCTTCCCAAAGGCAAAGCTGGTTTGAAGTTCCCCTGGGACCTCCTGCATTCCCAAACATCCCCTCACCCATAACTCCGCCCTGGCAGCCATGGGCCTCAGAGCAGATGGAACAAGCAGGCAGCAGCTGCTTCTGGCTCCACACCATTTCCCAGGAGAGGGACTAACCAGCTTGTTTGCTCCCTTCCCCACTTCTCTGACTCACCTGCCTAAGAAACCAAGACTTGGCTGTCCCATGTCTGGAGTTTGTCACCCAGGGCCATGTGCAGAGACACAGGCAGTGCCATGGAGCTCTGGCCCTCCAGAAGCAGCAACACAGCAGGGCTGAATCTCCTGCAAAACAATAAAATGCCAGAATTTGCATTTGTGTTTGGCATATGTTTAAAATGCCTGCAGCCCAACTCCTCCTGAGAGGCATTGCTGTGCTGGAGCACATCTGAAAAGCTTTCTAAGAGCAGCCAGAACCTTCCCATACCATTTCCCTTCTCTATTCTCTGTGAGTGGTTTGCTTTGTCTTTTGCTGTGGATGTTCATTTGGTTGCTTTCTTTTTAATGCGCAACTTTGAACCCTCCACCAGCTGAGCAGGCCCCTGGGTCCTGGCAGGCCTGTCCCACTCCAGAGCCAAGACCTGCAGCTGCCCACAACCCATCCCCTGGCTCAGATTTCAGTGCCAACCTTTCCTTCTGGCTCACCTGTGCTACATGTTTAATTTACATTACATAGGAGCTGTAACAACCAGCCATATAACATCAGCCCTCAGCAGCCACATCAAAGGCAAGTATTCATCTACAACATCGATCCTAGAACTGGAGGTGATGCCAAGGAATTACCCTGAATGCAGTGTTTGTAACCCCAAACTACTCCAAGCTGCTGGATCAACCCCTCCGAGGGCCCATGGGATTTGCTAGGAGCAATATACCCAGCAGCTAGGCTGGGTGAAGGTCTCATCCCACCCCCGTGTGCCCAGGAGGCCTGGGGAAAGGGCAAGGGGTGCTCTTCAGGCTGCCTGAGCAGCAGGAATTTTTTTCATCTCCCACCAGGCTGGGGAGGGAGTGAGGTGGCCCATGCAGGGAGAGGTCCCTTTTGGGGAGCTGCAGCCCCGGTGCCGGGGGGACTGAGGCTGTCCCCGCGGGACTGTGCGAACTCCCAGCTCTGGCAGGTGAACGCGGTCCAGATCTCGGCGCTGCACTTTGCACCCCGGCTGCGGTGACCTCACGCCGGCTCCCTGGGCAGCGTTTAAAGTCCAGGCAGAGGGGAGCTCAGTGCCTCCTACACACGCAGCCCATTCCCGCTACTCCCTGCCCGGGGCTCCGGGATCGGGACTGCAGCATGCGGCTGCTGCTGAAGGCAGCGCTTCTGTGCCTGACCCTGGGCTTGGGGCAGTGCACCGAGGAGGCAGCACAGGACAGCACCGGCCACCAGGACTCCCAGGCAGAGTCATCCTATTCCGACTGGGGCATCGAGACCATCCGGGACAGCTTTGAAACGGTGAACAGCTACTTCGACTCCTTCTTGGAACTGCTTGGGGGAAAAAATGGAGTCTGTCAGTACCGATGTCGATATGGTAAGTGAACCTCGCTGCTGCTGCTGCTCCTCTCTCCTTGCCCTTTCCCCTCTTTCCCTCTCCTTCCCTGCGGCCACGGCCAGCTCCTCCTGCCCAGGAGTCACAGTCACAGCTTCTCTGCCAGTGCCAGCACAGGGACACTGAACCCCCATCTCCCTCTCCGCCAAGAACAGCCCGGTCTCGAAGGCGCTGTGCTGCATGCACAGGGACAACCGGAGAGGACGCAGGCTTTCCTGGAAGGGCACACAGGGACCCGGGCTGTCCAGCTGCCTGGAGCCTGGGACAGGACAGGGAGGGGAGGCTGAGCCAGCAGCCCTAATCTCAGCAACCTTCGGAGTGTCCTTATTCAGCAGTTGTGAGCTGGCCAATGCCTGGGCTGGAGGACGAGAGATAACAGGGAGGCGAACCAGATGTCAGCGGGAGGAACCTTTAGTACTCAAGGCAGAACGAGGCAGCCCTGCTTGCTTTGGACTGCAGAGTGATTTACCAAAAAGGAAAAGTTTGGTTTGTCCTGGGGGCAGGATGAAGGGGGTGACATCCCAGGGAGGGCAGGGCACGGGCTGCACAGAGCTGCAGGTCTGTGGGGTGACAGGGGCAGCACTGGCCATCACCAGGGTACCTGTGGAAACAACCTGCTTGGGAACCAGCCAGGAGTTTTCCCAAAGACTGTACCCTCTCCTCAGCCTCCTACAACTGTCCCACAGCAGTGTTCTGTCACCTCAGCCTGCCCATCCACAGCTGCCTGTCAGCCCCTTTCCCCACAGCTTAGCCCACACCCCTAGTGACCACCTGGGAAAGATGCTTGTGAGCAGAGGAATTTCAACCCCTCTCCTCCCCGGAGCATTGTTTTTTGCAGACAGACTCAATGCTTTGGGGAGACCCCACTGACTCTGTCTCAGTCTGTATGGATCCCATGGACCTCCTGCTCTTCCCAGGGCCCTGGGACAAACAGATGCTGCAGGACTGGGACCTGAGCTCCCTGCCAGGGGCAGAGGGGCCATAGAAAGGTTAAAGCGAGTCTGAAAGTTACTGTGTTTTTTCTTTTGTTTCGTAAATAATGTCATAGAATCATAGAAGAGGCTGAGTTGGAAGGGACCCATCAGGATCATTGAGTCCAACTCCTGGCCCTGTGCAGGACACTCTAAGAGTCTGTGCCTGAGAATGTTGTCCAAACGCTCCTGGAGCTCTGGTAGTCATGGGACCACTGCCCTGAAGAGCCTAGAAGTGCTTCCAGTGCTCAACCACCCTCTGGGTGAAAAACCTTTCCCTGATATCCATCTAATGTGGCCTCCCTCTCCTGCCAGCTCTGCTCCCCAGGCCCCACTCTAAGAGCAAACAGGGAGCAGCAAGTCAGGAACCTCAGCCCCATGGGATGGAGGGAGCCAGGTACCTCAGCCCATCACCACAGCCCCACAGTGCTCCTGGTCCCTCAATCCTCTCTGCAGCAGCTCAGGAGGGCCATGTGTGTCCCCAGTGCCTGGAAGAGGTGGCCCCTCCAAACCCCACAGCAACAAGGTCCACACCACGCTCCAGATTCAGAGCAGAGAGGGACGTGCCCTTCTTAATGTAGAAACCGAAACCCCTGGCAGTGGGAAAAACGTGGCTGGGACTGCAGTGTGCCTGAGGTAATGCTGATACTCAGAGCTGGTTTCAGGGAGCCTCAGGACTCACCAAATCCTGCAGAAGTTACTGCCTTTGGACACATCCAGAGGGCTCTCCCTGCCTGTCCTTGTGAAAAGCATCTCCAGAGAGCAGCACAAATCCCTGCTCACACCCCAGGAGCATCCTGCATCTTACTGGAGAAGTGCTTCACCTAGGAAAGGAAAACAAGCATATTGTTAGCCCAGTCCTCATCCTCTGCTGAACAACTCATTAATCACTGGCTGAAGGAGGAAACTACTGAAATGCTGCCCACGTGGCTCCAAGGGTCTTGCTGGACCCTTCCAGGACCCTTTGTCTTTCCTAATCTCTGGCACAGACATTGCAAACTGCGAGTAGAGAGGATGCTGGGATGATCCCAAAACAGTGAGATCCAGTCTGTGCTTGGAAGGATGAACACAAACCATCTTTGTGCTGAATCAGGGCCTGATTGCTTTTTTCCCAGGCATGAAGCAAAAATTATTCCTTCTGCTTACTTTCATTTCAGCCAAGAGATACCAATAACAGCTTTGCCACGGTAAAGGTCAGGACTCACCTGTGATTGCCACATTCATCTTCAGCTGAGCACATGGCACTTGGCTGTTCCAGCTGTAAGACTCTCCTGATTTTTCAGCAGCTACTGAGGTCTGAAAACAACCAACTTGATGGATAACTCCCTTAAATCAGGACGTTAGGGTTACACTAGCATTTACTGACAAATATCCTCCTGCTTACAAAGTCTCACTGGGCATCTCAGGAGAAACAAACAGCCTGAGCTGAGAGTGAAGCCCTCATAGCTTCCTCCTGGCCAGGCAGGACTTCACTGCTTTGCTCAGGATTTGTCCTGAAAGGGCTTAAGATGAGGGGGCACCTGCAGGCTGTGGGAAAAGAGGCTCCAGAGCCAGGCTCTCCAACAGGGCACTGAAGGGCTGGGTATGTGCAGGCACCTCTCCCCAAAGCCTGTCTGGGGCACACAAACAACAGTGGACCACCCAAAAGTGCAAGGAACCCCGAGACCATCCATTCACCCAGAATACACTCACCTCCTGCTGCCAATGTCCCAGCACTGCAGTGCCTGAGGCCTCCTGCATGGCTGGCAGCTGTTCCAGCCAGCTGGCTGCTTTCCAGCCTCCTGGAACAGCTACAACAGCCTGGAGGCATTCAAATGCATCAGGGAAACTCAACTTCAGTTCTAGGGCTGTGCCAACAAGGCAGTGCCCTGAAATCTTATCTTCTTGCCTGGATGGCCAGGATGGGCAAGCAATAAATGATAACAGGAGCACTGAGTGGTGCTCATAGAGAGGCAGGAACACCTGGTATTCCTGTTTTGGTTTTGTTTCCCTGCTAACTAGAAAACAAGATGTGGGAGAGAGGTTAGTTGTGGTGTCTTGGACTTGACCTAGCTGAGAAAGAGTACCAAGGGGCACTTTACAAATTTTAAAGCTCTCTTTTTTTTGCAGGGAGGAGGGGACAGGTTTCCTACAAGGGCTTATCCTGAAGGCAGTGTGATGTTTTGTGGATCAGCACAATTCCCACGTGAGGGGTTTTTTCCTCAGGACAACTCTCTAAAACATTATAATAGCTGTGACTTTGGCTTGATTGAAGATCTGGAAACACAGCTATCTTTGGCTTAGAACTAGATAATGGAGATTGCAACGGGATGATCTTAAACGTCCCTTCCAGCCCAAGCCATTCTATGGTTCTATAATCTCCACATCCCCAAGAAGTCTCACTCCTACTCAGACTTCCCATCTTATCCCATTAACTGTCAGTGTGCTGCAGGAACAAAATTTACCATCAATATCCCAAGCAATTCACTCAAATTTAACTCCATCCTGCAAAACCCACAGTGGATTTTGAACTTTCCTCTGCCTCCTGCACCAGTTCAGGAACATTTGAATTCTGAGTCCTAGTTCCCACTCCCTTCCAAAAAACCAACGAGGCTCTTTTGGAAAGGGAAAATTGCCTGCTGGCATCTCACAGCCAGTCAGGATTTCAGTTTGTTATTTATTTGTCGCAAATCTGTTATTTAAGCGAAACAGCTCTGGCAAAGTTTAATTGAGAGGTGCTGGGAACACTCCTACCGAAGTCCTTCTGGGGCATTTGGCTGTAGGGCCTTCCCAAGGGCACAGCAGATTTATGGTTGTATTAACCACTGGCGTTTTAGGTACCTCAACAGAAAAATGGGGAAAGCGCCTTAAATAATTCCTGGTGCTGACAAGAAGCAAAAAGGGGAAATGAAGTTTAAAAGAACCCAACCCTGCCTGAAGGGCTGAATTAGATCCATTTTATGTCTATATAAATTCTCCAGCAGTGCTCAGGGAAGCGGAAACTTAACCCTTGACGTGATGGGCTTCAGAAGGCTCAGCTCACACGTGTTTTTGTTGGAGCATTCACAGTTTATGTTTTCGCAGAGCAGGGACAGGACCCAGGGAGTGGCTGGAGCTGTGTCAGGGTGGGCTTAGGTTGGATACCAGGAAAAGGTTCTTCCCCCAGAGGGTGGTCAGGCACTGCCCAGGCTCCCCTACAAAAATCAGATTAAAATGCTGCTGAGGGTACTGTAAGAGCTGGCTGTTAGCTGGAGTCTGCCTACACTGGGTAAATAATTATTCACAGAGGGAGTTCTTGCTCCTTTATGCATATTAAGAAGCAGAGTGAGGAAGGTGCAGAGATCAAAGGCATAGAAATGATTTGCAAAACATGGCAGTGCATCACCACGGGCAGAAAATGGACCAAGAAGACCTACTCAGAGCAAGATCAGACATGCAAGGCCTAGCACACCAACAGTCCAAGAATGAACTGAGGATGTAGAGAAAACCCCTTGATGTCCTGTACCCAGTAGTGTTTGGGGCTGCAGACCAAGGGGGAGCTGCCTGTCACTCCTTGCTGTTTGGACCTAGTCTTGGGAAGATGAGCTTTCCTAACACTTGTCCTGTCCTTTCTTTCCCAGGGAAGGCTCCAATGCCACGGCCTCACTACAAGCCCCAAGAACCCAACGGCTGTAGCTCCCATTTCCTGGGGCTCAAGGTACCTGGAAGTGTATGTACTGTCCCAGCCAGCATTCCCAAAGGATGCAGCTCTCTCCTCACATCGCCAGCGGATCATTCTGGGGAAGCAGAAGGCTGAGCTGTGCTGGACAGCTCAGTGACAATAACCTATGTGCTCACAGCAACACCTGACCCTTTACCACACCTGCCCCTTCACCTCCACACCTGCCCCTTCACCTCTCCCCACACTTTTTGCCTCTGCCAAGCGCCGAACTAAACCCACCAGCTTTAATTCTGCACCTGCTTGTTATCTTAAAGGCAATTAATGAAATCATATTGGAATCACCAAGAAAAGCACTCCCAGGAGGCTCTCAGAGCAGGGATTCCTACTTAGCTCATGCATTATTGCTGCCCATGGAGTCTGCAGCAATTAGGCAGATTCCTGCTCTGACAACCCCTCTCTTTGCAGCCCATTTTTCTTGTTAGGTTTAATTCCTGAAACTCTATTTCATTGCAAACCTTATGGGCATTTCTGTGGTGCCTCCTCTGTACCCAGGCAATCATGAGTGCAAGGAAGGAACAATTCATCTCCTAAATTTTACATGAGGAAGGGCAAAAAGAGGAATAATTTATAACAAGCTAACAAGTCCAGTCTCTTCAGGAGAGAGGCCTTCTGCCCCATCACACCCAGGGTTATTAGCTAAGCTTACTGTTTACTCCAAAGGAGCAGAACTCCCCATACCACACTGTGCTTGTCCTTGGCCTCAAGTGCGTCTCTGAGAAATAGGCATTAAAAATACTTATGGCATATTTATTAGGCCAAAAAGCAGGACCTTGTCAGGTTGTGGGGAAAAAAGAGGAAAGAGAAAAGGGGCCTTTAGCACTGTTGGCAAGGACATGGAGCTCTCTGATGAGGTCTGACAAATGAAAACTAGAACATGGTCATGGAGGGCTGTTTCCCACCTCTCTACCAAATGCTGATTCCCTGGGGCACAGAGAGGAGAAGAGAAGAGAATGTGATGTACCCTGTGCTGAACCTGCACCCTGGCACCGCTGTGCTGCTCCCTCATCCTTCTTTAGATGGTGAGGGAGCAGCACATGTGCCCTCCTGCTGCCCCAGCTATCAGGAACAGCTTCTGGAAAGGAGCTGGCTGGGCTCTGCAGCACCTCACCCTGCCACAGCTGCGTGAGCCTGAGGCCAGGACACAGCCAAGGGACACTTCTTTTCTCTTTCCCCAGCTAGACTTGGGCATCCCTGCCATGACCAAGTGCTGTAACCAGCTGGACGTTTGTTATGACACCTGTGGAGCCAACAAATACCGCTGCGACGCCAAGTTCCGCTGGTGCCTCCACTCCATCTGCTCCGACCTCAAGCGCAGCCTGGGCTTCGTCTCCAAGGTGCAAGGTAGGCTTCCCACCTCACACTCCCTGTGCAGGGAGGCACGGGGGGGAGGGTGTGGGCAAAAAGAAGCAGAACTCTGCAGTGGGGAGCAGTACATCTGTCCTGCACTTGTCACAGGTGGGTCATAGGTGGGTGAGAACACAGAGATCTGCCCTCTCTGCCACACACTTCTGTCCCAAGGCTGGAGACCTATGGTTATTTGCATTTAGAAAACATTACAATGTGTGAAAAAACACAAACAACACTGGAAGCAATTCCTTCAAAACTTGGATGCACTCCCAGACAGCTGAGACACCTTCACGGGACACCAAAAAGCTTTCCAGGGCCAGTGAGCCACACACTGAAATCTGTACGTGGCCAAGGGCCAACAAAACTGGGAGAGCCAGGGACAGGGCTCTCAGGGATCTGGTCACAGATAAGAGATGATGATGGCACCAGGGACACACCAGGCTGGGTGGTGGTTGAGCCACTGCAGGCAGCTCTGGATGGCTCAGAAGGGCTAACGAAGCTCTAGTGATGTGCCAGCAGCTCAAGTGCCACTCTGGTTTTGCCTAATTTTCAAAGCCTCAGCCTGCAAGTCTGAGAAGAGCTTTTTTGGTAACCCCTGCTGATGCCCTGCTCTAAGGTATCCTTAAACATGCATTTGTTTTCCAAAGGTGCAGCCTGATTAGGACATGTGGGAAGTCTCACAACACCAGTACTAATGCAGATGCCTTCCTGTCTAGTCACAGATAAATATATGGAAAGAGTGCCCAGGCCAGCAAGAGGAAACAAAGATGTGGACTGATATATAAGTGCTACAGGCTAAGCACAGCCAGTCTTTCATGGTCACCCTTATCCACAGGTCCTCATGCAGCCAACTTCTTCCTAGCTCTTCAGATTTTCCCCTGCCACTTTTTCTTATGGTTCCTTTTTGCTTCCTGCCTGCAGCAGCAAAGCACACCTCGATCCTAGGGAGTTGAGGTGGAGCAGAGCCCTCACTCCTGGGCTGAGCCAAGCCACCTCTGCCAGGTAGGAGTAGATTCCTCCAGCATCTCTGTCCTGGCTGCTGCAGGAGGCACAGTGAACCTCTGAGCCATCCTCCCCTCGCCTTGTGCTCAACTGATCCCTGTCCCCAGGGCTGCTCTGAGCAGCTCCTGTCACAGTCCTCCTCCACAGCCATCCTGGCTCTTATCTGCCATCTTATCTGCCAGTGGTTTTCCCACTGACTCACCACAGCCTCTCCAATGCCTGCCAACTGAGCAGCCTCTTAAGGGAACAGAAGCTCTGAGGTGCTTGGAGAGGCTGAGCTAGGAGAAAACAGTCCCAAAAGGCAAGGCTTTCCCAACTTCATTATGCATACAGCAGTCAGTGTTGGTGCCAGTAAATAAACTCTAAAGACCTAATATTAACCTATTTATTTACTGACAACCAATTTCAGGGTTGTGTTTTGGGATGAGGAGGGGCTAGTAGTCCGCTGTTGTAGGATTTTTTCATGCTGGCTGGCAGCTGGCATCATAATTTCCAAAAGAGCACAGAAAGGTTGGTTAATAGTGGCCATAGGCAAAACTGAGAGGAGAAGGAGTAATGTAGAGGCCTCCTGGGAAATCTGTTTGGTAAACAGGGCTGTTTGCAGAGCCCCAGATGATCCATCAACCAGTAAGGCCTGAAAGAGGCAAGAAAGGAAGGGTTTAGGGGAAAAAGAAATGAGTTGCCACCCTGGGGAGAAAAGAGAAGGGAATCTCAGGATTTATAAAAATGCAGTTCCCAGAGAGAAAAGACGACAACCCACGCTTCCAATTGCAAACACCATGGAGCTCAGTGCAGGGCTTGGGCTGGGGTGCTCCCACCCAGCCCTCAGCCACCCCAGAGTGCCTGTCCTTACCTGCCCATCCTCTCCTTCTCCACAGCCTGCGAATCCATGGCAGACACGGTGTTCAACGCCGTCTGGACCCTGGGCTGCCGGCCCTTCATGAACAGCCAGAGGAGCGCCTGCATTTGCAGCGAGGAGGAGCGGGATGAACTGTGAGGAAGAGCAGCCGCCAGTCTCCGGGAGCCGCTGCCAGCGTCCCCTCCCCAGCACAGTGACTCCTGTCAGCCCTCGGGCCCAGCACGGGATGGGGGACCTGGGCCAAGCTCTGGGCAGAGCAGAGACAGCCTGTGAACACAGAGCAGCCGTGCCTGCTGTCCACCACAGATGCAGCTCAACAGCCCCACCGCCCCTGTCCAAGTCCGCCAGCCGGCAGGACCTGGTGCCAGTTCTCTCCATGGACCGATCAGGAGTGGCAAGCAAGATGCAGTGCTGGTTATAAACACGGGGCTCACCTTGAATACACACTATTACCTCCCCCGACCCTGTAACTCTCTAATTTGCAGTGAAGGCATTAGGTTTCTGCAAGCCCTGTGAAATTCCCAGTCCATGGATATGCTATTTACATTTTTGCACCACTGGTGACAGACTGAAGAGGGGTAATTTGCTTTCAGGACATTGCTCACACCCATCCCTGGCATTTTCCATCCTGTCATTACACAGCCTGACAGCCCTGCATATTTAAATACTTGGTGGGTCCTAAACTGATTTAAGACATCTGGAGATTTGTTAAATGTGAGTTAAGGAGAAGGGCTTCAGGTGTTTGTGGTACATAATTGATATTTGGGACCAAAGGCCACCATTTATCAGATGTGAAATCACAGCCCTCTCCCCCAGCCTCAGGAGAGGAAGCCACTTTTCTTTGCCAGTGTCATCCACCTCTATTTAATTACTTTTCTCCTATACCATTTAACAAAGCTTTGCCCTTAGGATCCCTTTTTACACAAAATGGCTGGGTATCCACCTCCGTTCTCTTGCATGAGGGAAATAAGAAGCTCACAGTGGCCTTGGATGAGATATTCCAAATTCTGTATGCTTATCTGTCAGGTGACAGGACTTACGTGCTACCTCTGTGGGGCTGCTATCAGCAGCCTCAAACACCATTCCTTCTAAAACGTGGTTAATACTCCCAATCTGTTTTGGGGAGCTTTCGTTGCATGCAAATCCAGAATTTAAAGTGGTGCATGGCATTTCATCTCCACAGAACACTGGCAGACAGCTTTCAGCTGGGTTTCTTGTTGGAAGGAAGCTGCTACTGGGTGTGCGTGTGCCGTGCCACGTAAATATTTCAGCGGCTCCTGCAAACATATTTATGGATATGTTCTTCCATCTGCCACAGAGAAGTTAAGGCTGCAAAAGTGTGATTTAATAAGAGTGGAAAGAGTCTGTCTTGGTTGCTTTTCTTCCAGTTTAAATGGGTTTAAAATGCGACAAAATGATAAATTATTTAAGCCATGTGTTCCTGCTCCTGCCCGTCATCTTTGCCTTACAGCAAACAGCAATGAGACGTTCAGCTGGCCCCAAACAGGCTGGAACAACAGGAGCCCACCGGTACCCAGAGCAGGAAAATGGAAGTGACTGTGGGGTGTACTGTGATGCTTTCCATCACAGAGGACTTCAACACTGATCAGATGTAATAACCTTTCCTAGCTAGGCTAATGCCACTGGAGAGGGAACGCTGCATTGCCAAGGCTCACCGCTCTCTCGGAGCATGAGGCTGGACAGACAACCTTGATTATCCAAGAAACACATACTTTTGGTTAGGGATGGGAAGGAAATATTCCTCATTCCAGACACTTCCCAAACTTTCTATTTTGTTGGTGAAATGGTGCCCGTGGCCAGTTTAAATGTGAACGTACTCTTATGATTAAATGACAAAAAATAAATGAAAATAGCTATATTGTCTATGCTCGATAGCTGACTGGATGGCAAATGTCTTAAATTATTTCAGTTCAAGTGATATCAGATTAAAGCCAAGCAACTGCTGGCAGGTGATGACATACACTGGAGAAATCAAAGGGCTCTGAACAAAATCTCTGTCACTGATGCACTGGAGACATCTCTAACATAAATCCTCATTTCTCCATGCTTCCAGACCACCATTCATCCCCAAACCCTACAGACTGCTGCAAGCAGGCAAGATACTGAAGAAGTTCATTTTTCACTGTGGTAATCTGAAAAACCCCACCAGCAGCTCTACAAGGAAATATTTGAACCTTCAAGTGGTGGCAGTGAGTCCAGCAAACCACCAGATAGTCCTGAGTGGGAGCAAACCAGCGCAGGAGCTCCAGTAAAACTGCATCCAAACTGCTAAACTGCTTCTCCTCCGTGCCACTCCTGCTATCCAGTGATGTACAGCCACGGAAGCAGCTGATCACAGGATTCTCCAGGCTGTTGCACAAACCTTGGGTCATCTTCAATTCCACCCTGCTCTGGACACAAAGACACCACTTTGCTCATCCCATGGCTTCCTCTTGACAGTGCATTGGCAGGACTGTTTTCAGCTGCAGAGTAGAAAAGCTGCTGCACATGAATTTGTCAGAAAGAAGCAAATAATGTGCACAATAACTGAAATAAGCCAGGAAAGGAACTTCTCCCTGCATCACTCCCCCTGCATCCCCCCTTCCATATGGACAAACAAGACCAGTTGATTCTCCAGAAAGCACCAGATAATTAATTTCATTTCCCAGCTCTTGTTTTATCAAAACAAATATATTTAGCAAAGGCTGCCTGAAAAAGAAGTGACAGTGGGAAACTGCCCCTGTGGTCCTAGTGCAGACATGAATCAGCAGAACAGCAACCCTAGGAGAAGCCTTTTTCCTTCCTTTTTCTTTCACATATGGTTAGATAACACATGAAAAGTGTCTTTCCATTTATACCCACTTATCATCATAGAAACATTTTTGTTTACACTAACACATATTCCCAGATTGGAAAAGCAGCCATGAAGGTATTTAGAAAAAATATTAAACTCTCAGCCATTAAATGTTCATTCCTCACTGGAATCTCACTTGCCAGAACAAATAAATCTGTGAAATAGGCTGAAATGTTTGAGGTGATTTGTGACTCCCTTCTAAATGGTGCCTTCAAATGGATTCCCCTTCCATTTGAGAGCAGCAGCAAATTTTAGCTTTTGCAGCAATTTGGCTGCTCCAAGCAAAGTAGAGCACAGGTGATGAAGGCTGGAGGGCTTCCAGCAGATGTCCAAACACGCAGGACAGAGCTGCACACTGAGAAGCTTCTTGCAGAAAACCTTGGGAACGCACTGCAGTGCCACTGCCACTGGTGGAGACGGACCCTTCCCCTCTCATCCTCCAGCCCTGCCTCTCCTACGTTGTCCTTCACTGCTGGCTGTGCTTCCTTCCTCTCACCCCACATCCCTAATCCTTTACCACACAGCTCAATGAAGCCCAGAGGAGCCTGAGCCGATTATGTCCATTAACATTTCCTTTGGAAGGAGCATGACAGCCCGAAAAGATTCCTGACAACCACGATGCCACCACGATCACCAGTAACTGCGTCTCCTGCCACGGCTGCTCAGACAATGCTGCCATGTCTCCTGCCACCAGGCTCACTGGGGACAGCCCTGTCCCGAGAACTGCCCACACGACAAATGATTGCTATAAATAATTAACGTGCATTCCTCTAATCCTTTGCTGGAACCATGGCCTCTCTAACCAGGGCAATGCATCACAACTCCCAAACAAACACTTGGTAGCAGCACACGTGGGAGGGGGGTGTTTATAGATGTTTAATGGTGTTTCTCTTACAATCAAGGTGCTATAGCACTTAGGAAAGACATATTTGGTGGTGGGAGAAGAGGAAGAATAATGATACACTAAATACAAGAGGAAACACTATTAAACTGCATGCAATTATCAAAAGCCACTAAAAAAATCAAATCTCATTAAATACCTTTTGCTATTTAAAACCACATTTAAATGTGCCTGTGATAGATGTGAACTCTAGTTGCCTGTAATGATAACTGCATTGCTCCAAAGAACTTACACATGATGAAATATATTTTATACATGTTTTTATTAACAGTCACCCAAAGGCTTCGGCATCACTCACAGAGCTGCACAACAAACACACTCAGCTACGATACTATTTGTACTGTCTGATGCAAGAAGGGCTTGGATAACATTTGTTTAGTCAAGGACAAACAGTCCTGGGGCCTGTAGGTGGACGTAGGGAAAGACAAAATTGGGTAACATTTCCAGCCTGCAAGGAAACAGGGTCCCTTCAGCTGAAGGGGTGCTGGGGAGAAATGCAGATAAAACCAAACTGTTCTGCAGTGCAGGTCACGCTCCAAGGGCTGCCTCGTGGGCCCAAAATACTTCAGGAATAATCACCACAGAGCTAAGGAAATGAGTCCTGAGGTTCAAGCGGGGCTTCAACAATACCTCCCGTTTCTCAAACCACCACAACAGAGGCACTGATAAGGAAGGCCAGGGATGCTGTTCCAGAGGGCGGGTGTCAGTCATCAAAGTCGATTCTGATGGGGCCTCCTGTCAGGATGTGGTTTGCCACGTGAACAGATTCCTTCTCCTGCTCCTCCTGCTCTGCCAACCTGCGCACGCGTCGCCGGCACCCCTGGGCGCAGCGCGAGGTCTCGTCCAGTGCCCCGCACACGAGGATGCGGCAGTGCAGGAACACCTCCTGCGGTGGGGACACAGCGGCAGGGTCAGTGCACAGCCCTGGCAACCACTGCCACTGCTGCCAGAGCACGAGCCACACCATTCCCAGGGCACAGGGCCTGTGCGCCCACCATCGCCATCCACAGCCAAACTGGCTGCTCCAGGTGCTTCCTTGCGTGCCCTCTCCAGAGTGCCTGGCTGAGATCTCAGAGCCAAGGGTGGAGAGACAGGGAATAGGAAGGCATGAAATGATCCTCCAGAGGAAGGGATGAAAATGCCAGGAATCAGCTTGGAAGAGCTTGCATGGACTGGCAGGAGCTGCACATCAAGAATGCGTGAAGCCTCGCAAGGACTGATGGAGACGCGCAAGAGAATTTCAAGTGAGCTGGGAAAACAAAGCCAGGGAACCGAGGGGGAAAAGGAGGGAAACGCAGGGTGATGAGGGGCTAAGTTGAGGGAAGGACAATGCAAAGAGCAAGGAGACACCTGCCTTTTTTCCTGCACAGCAAAGGCAGTGACAGGATTGCTGCTCCCTGCCCTGTCAATGACAAGGAGAGCAAGCAAGATCCCTGCAAGCAGCAGTCACAGAGACTTGGTCAATGGAGAGGTTTGAAGCAGAATCCTTTGGCAGGATGGGAGGATGCAGGTTGGAGGCAGCAGGAGCAATCAGATAGCCAAGGAAAATTTCTGAATTTTAGAAGATCTCATCTGTTTTAACCCTACTGGGGCTCTCCGGTAGCTGGAGCAGCAGCTTTATACCTTTCAGAGCAGGCAGTGTTGGCTGAGCATAACAATGGCTGGAAGATCCGATTTCCTCCAGCATAGAAAAGGAAAGCTATTTGCATTTGGAAAAATGGCATTATCCTTCCACTGTCCTCCCACTACAGAGCTTCTGCCCCAGAGAGACAGCCTGGTCTCACATTGAATTAAGCACTGTGGTGGCCTTCTGTCTGGAATCCTGGCATCTGTACTCACAAGAGCTCGAGAAGACACAAGGTTGAAGAGATCCCAAACTAAAAACGGTGTTGTTTTAAAGATAGGACACTGTGAAATGTGCCTGGTGACTGAGAACACTTCTCTCACCCAGCATACAAGGGTGGACCACCCTGGAAGCAGCAATGATTTTAGCCTGCTGTGGCACTGATGTTCCAAAACTGTCCTTCATGTTTTAATTTTAGTTGTTTTCATCAATCTCTCCTCAAGTACCTGTGTCAGGCTCCTGTAAGATGCAACTGCTGGAACAGGCACAGCAGCACCTGTCTTGGGCCAACCGTTCCATACCCTTTTCCAACTTAGTGCCGAGGCTTCTCGGCCGTATCAGGACTGATGAAATACCTAAGAGTTGAGTTTTGAGCTTACCTTGTTGTCTTTGCCCACAAACTTGAACACAGGAACCTGGAAATGCTTGGCAAGATGGTCCTTTGACGTGTACTGCTTCACGGACTCATCAGAAACGCAGCTGAGGGGAGCAGAGGGATAGGCTTTAATAGGTTTTCCAGAAATGGAAAGAGAAAAGACATTCCAGCCTACTTAACCAGAGAAAGAAAAGGAGGGATTGGCTCTCTCAGGCTCAGCCACCATCTCTGCTACTTCCTCTTTGGCCACAGGAGAAAATTCGGGAATGATGGGGAAAAACAGCAGCAGTGCTAATAGCATCTCCAGACAGGGAACAGCTCAGCAGCAGAGGGCTGGCAGGACGTGGCCCAGTCCCCTCAGAGAGGGACTGCCAGCGAGCTGCAGGCAAGTTTGTCCTCGTTTCACCTTCCTGTGCAACAGTCTGCAGTGCTATACACCACAGAATGTGGCATGCACTTACTGTACACACATACATATGCACATAAATTATGCTTAAAATGAAGCAGCCTCCACCCACATTACTAAAATATGACAGATAACGAAAACAACAAAAATCCAGATTTACTTTGCTTTATATCATTTACATTTTTCTTCCTGCTGGACTTGGTCAAAGAGCTCAAATTCACTACACCAAAAATTTATTACTTCAGTTTTTCCATCACTAGCAATACATGATTTTATGAGAGGTCACAGAACTGCAAGAAAATAAGCTGCTTTTACAACAAGCTACATTCCAGGTGCAGTGTACCTATAAACTATTACAGCCCATTTAGAGTTTGACAGACAAAAAGTTACGGTGGCTCGATAATTACTGCTGGTTATTGCCAAACCTTGTGCATCTTAAGAGGCCCTGATGCTGCTGTGAAATTGCATTGCAATGCAGCTCATCTTTTCTAGCAAGTTAATTCCAAAAATGTGGACGCTGAAAGATATTTTAAAAAAACCAAAAAACAAAGCAGTGGTGGAAGAGACAAGAGGTACTGGTGTAGCTCAAAGTCCTGCTCTTGCAGCAACCTCCAGCTCCCCTCTTTACATGAGACGTGTGCATGGCATTGTCAGCAATGCCGATGTTTGACATGTTCAGCTGTAAAAGAGCAGTTCTGCCTTCACTGGAACGTTTGGGAATCTCTACATTGCGAAAATTCCTTTTTAAAGAAGGCATCTGATCATAAGGAATGACAGTTAAAGACTTTTCATAGGCGACTGGCCAAGCTCTGCAGCCATGAAGTCAACTCATAGGCATGTTCTCATTTGTGAGCATATAAACTGTGATGATTATTGGACACTGGCTCAAACTGACTCCTGAATCCCAGGTTTTCCAAAGGTTCTCCACACTAGTGGAAGGAAACCTAGTGATTTGAGGCTAGGGAGAGAGAAAGTGGAAGAACAACATGAAGGAATCAGGGATACATAGACAAAACCAGCTCAGAAACCTTTTGAGTCACAGGGATGAGCCCTTTTGCATTTGTGGGGCCAGACCATATCCCACTCGCCTAGGAAACCTTCAGAGACCCTGCTTCCCACTTTGGAGAGGTGAGAAGAGACAGCTGTGGAAGGAAAAGGGGTGAGCCTGGTCAGGATATGGGGAAAATAACCCTATCCCTGTGCATAATGTGCTTAGGTTTGGGGAGCAGAGTGGCAGTGCCATGGGGAGCTGTGCTCTGACCCTCTTACTCAGGGTTGCAAGGTTAAAAGGAAGGCTTGGACAACAAAATACCCACCTCAGCCTAACAAATGGGGCAGCCTGAGGCGGAACGAGATGAGCTTTGCAATGGAACTACCTTAACCACCTCGTGCTCTGCCAAATCACAGCTCCTGACCTCATCAGTGACATGACCTTGCTCCAGATGCCCCAGAGAGCTTCAGCGTTTATCAGCTGTGCCATCGGTCAATGCCTTTGTTTCATTTTGTTTTCAGAAGGCAGGGAATTAACAGAGAAGAAAGCAGTAAACAGAGTTTTCCCATTCTTCAGTCCAAGGTATAACCCCTCCAATTTAAACAGAGTTTCCCTTTGGAAGATGCAGTTAACTATTTCAGGTCTGATCCTACAGAAACCAACATAAAAATCCCATCTTTATTGCTATGGGCTTTTGGGGCTGGATTGCTAGAAGGAAACTGGGTTATAACAGAAGTGTTTGGAGCAGGGACAACTTAGCAGTGTATTCAGCTAGTTTAATTTTGAATCACTGGGGACACTGGGGTCTGCAGTGACAGCTGCAGAGTGGAGCAGCTGGATGAGGCTCCAGCCCACTTTTGTGCCTTCAGTGAAGTTTTAATGCCCTCTGCAGGTACCAAGAAACTGCTGGTGCCATAAATCCTCCAAGGAGTTCTGGGGTGAATTCAAGAGATGACATTTCCTGCCTTCTCCCTTCTCTATCCAGCTCAGGTTTTGGCTGCTGTTTTGAATGCCATCATTTTCACTCATGGGGAGAAACAAATGAATGTTTGGAACCTTGACTCTGTCAAGGGTCCACGGGAACAGGCAAGCCAGGGAGTTGATAAAATCAATTTTTCCATTACAGATCTGCTCATAAAGCCCAGAAATGCTGGGCACAGAAGGACTTCAGCCTAGGATGGAGGGAGAGCAGGCTAATGCTGAATCCTTCATCAGAAGGAAATGAAAACAGTATTTTTGGGTACTTTACATGCCAGGACCCCTTTTGCTACAAGACAACCACACAGGACTTGCCATCAGCAGCTGTAACAGTGGATGATTTAGTCTGGCAGCTGAGGACATAATTGTTGTCGTCATTAAATGGTCTGGCAGGCAACATACAGGACTTGGACAAGCACAGTCCCTTGACTACCAGGCTACAGCTCTTGGGTATGTCTTAGATATTCCTTTGGCTGGATTTCCCTCCCTAGAGGACAGCAGACTGACCTCACAACTGTGACATTTCCTCAGAGCCATCTGGTTAAGCTGCTGCATGCAAAACTCCACAGCAATGCTGTAGCATGGCACGGTCATTTTAGCACCCAAAAAGGTGTCTGGAAAGAGGGATCATCTTAGGAGCCACAGCTGAGCCCACAGAGAGGCTTCCCAAACCTCTGATGCAAAAATCACTACAGTAAACCCACAGATCTGCACAAAATTATTTTTAGCATATCCTGGAAAGATCACTAACCCCAAACATCTCAAAAAATTACAGCCAAACTGAAAGACCCTAGGTTTATTACACTGACAGGCATCAGGGAGAGCAACGCGAGGGATTCTCCTGGAGCTCCTACCTGGACTAGCAATGGACTCTTGTGGCTCGTGCTGTAAGAAAGCCATTATGAGAAAATTCAGAAAGTTGCTCCGGTTGCTGCGGCAGCTACCTGGCAGCAGCACATGGCCATGGGGGCTCTGCACGTGGGCTGGCAGAGAGAGGACATCAGGAAAGAGAATCTTTTCTACAGGAGCCAACTCAATTATCCACAAGGCCAGTGACAGGGAATACGTCCTGTAAAGGCTGCACTCAGAGGAGCCTCTTTCACTGCCTCCCACTGCTTCTCCCAATTACTTTTGATGGGACAGGTGGTTTCAGCTTGATGGCTGCTGGTGCTTGCTACAAGCATGGCAGACAGGCTGCTGGGGAGAAGGGATAGTGTTTCCTGCATCACACAGACAACTGAGCCCCACTGCCAATTCCCATTAAATTGCCAGCCAGAGAGGGAACAGTGAACTCACCCATCTTGAATCAGGTAGTACTTCAGGATCTCATCAATTTTTGAGGTGGGAGTGGCAAAGCAGCTCTCCACCAGCGTCTCCAGTCCACTGACGTGCACCAAGGGCTCAATCCCAAAGTACAGAGAGTCCCGAAGCTTAAGGGTGGGAAGAGCACCCCTGTAGGGCTCATCGAAGTCTTTGTCTTTGAAGATCTCCAGAGTGAAGGGAAAGATGCCCTGGCTGCGGCTCATGATTTCCAGGGGAGAGTTCTTGAGGTTGGGCACATAGCCCTCGGAGATGGTGTAGCGGCGCGGGAACTCGCAGGTCACCGGGATCAGCAGCTTGCTGGTGCGGACAATGATGTCCCCATTGCTCCCCGGGGTCTGCTTGGGCAGCCCAGTCACCAGGTTGGTGGCAATGATTTTATCATTTATTACCTGCAGCGAAGAAAGGGGAGATCACTGAGAAAGACCTCTCTGGGCTGACACTCAGAGTGGCCACTGAAGGCCCAGCTGGTGAATTTACAGCCCCCAACCAGAATGATGCTCATTCTCACAGACCAACTAAGGACCTCGGTTTGCTGCCAGCTGCAGTGCACTGCACTTCTGCTACCCCTCTGCTAAGGTGAGCTCTCTGGGTCCCGAGCAGTTGCCAGTTTAACCTTTGAAACATTATCAGGAGACCAGAATCTGTCTCAGCAGGAGGGTGAAGAGTGAGGGCACTACTACCTTCTACCCCTGTGAAGCAGGAGGTGAGCAGAAAGCAGCACCCATGCTGTCAGACACACTCCACTGGAGGGGGGATGGAACAAGCTCCCTGACTTTGGAATGCCAGCCCAGGTCTACTCTGGGTAGCTGCACGGCAACACAGGACACGGCTCTGAGGGTACAGCTGAATCAACTTTATTTCCCAAGTAAGCCACAGCCAAATCCCCAAATCCCAAAGACTGGACAGTATACATACATCTACAACAGTACCACAGGACTTCAAGGAGAAATGGATGTTGACATGAGTGCCATTGGACACGCCTTTGCACGAGGTGTTGATGAGGGAAAGGTCCAGGCCTCCAACTAGGTCCTTTGGGATGCTCACCTCAATAGAGCTGGACTTGCACAGCACTGGAACTGCAAGAGAAGTGCCCAGAGTAAGAGTCTGCACTACAAACCTACCAGTGAGCTGGGGAAGGGCTATACCAGTTATAACTGGGAAAAAAAGGGGCATCATACACAGCATTTATGATTATGATCTTACCACAGTAACCTAACCACCTATCTTACATTCCTCACCTACACAACACAAACCAGAGCTGCCACTGCCCCAAATTCTCCAGCCACAGCAATGTCTCAGAAAACAATGAAGACAATCACTGCACTTGCAGCTGTGCTTTCCAGCTTTGCTTAATACTCAGCACAGATTGGATTGATATCTCTTGCACTGCTGTGTCCTGGGAAGAGCCTTTGCCAGATATGGGTATCAAATTCACAACACCCCAGGCAAAGCCATTTCTAAAGACCCTTAATCAGATTTTACATCAAACCCAGAACACGCTGAAACAAGGCAGAGTAATGCCATAGAGATACCGAGCTAAAATGGAAGCACTTCAAAATGCCATAATAATATTTTTATAAGCAATAAACCCAGCTCTGACAAACAAACCCAATTAGCTCGCTCATTCCACCTCCTTTCAACCTTTAAATTTTAATACAGGCCTTCGTGTGAATTTTTTAAAATTAAAATTTCATTAAATAAGAAGCAGGAGAAAACAGAACTTGGACAAAATAAAAAGGAAGAAAGAGAGAAAAATCTTCAATAAAAAAGTAGTTGCTGTATATGTATTCCTTGGGATTATACATATCTGTTCAGTTAGAGACAGGATAAACATACTGGTGGCATATATCCTGGTTTCAGCCAGAAAAACAAACCCTTTGCAGGATTTACAGTTATTAAATTTTAAAACCCCACGACAAAACTTTTTTGCAAATATACTAGCTTCCCAAGATTTTTGCCAACATTAATTGTAGTCCCAGTCCTTGACATTCCTATGACCTGCCATCCCTTAATTTCAGTCATTAATTATATAATTTAGGATTCTGGGTATTTATAAGGCACACTGCTAAAACAGGCATTTCAACCCCCTTTAAAAATTTCCCTCTCCCAGCTAAGGTATTTGCAACAGCCTCTGAGTACCTTCAGGGAGGATTTTTTATTAAAAGTTGGTAATTTCAAAGTGAGATGCTAAAATGTATGCAGAGTACCCAAAGCAATATGTTCCCATAATGACATTGCTGGGTTAGGACAGAAGCTTAAAGAACTAAAAATTACCTTAACCTTCCCTCCACTGGCAGCAGAAGGCAAGTGGGAATAACTGAGCATGTCAAATGGCACAGCTCAGGAGCAAAGGGACTTTGAGAACACAGCACAATGCAGACAGAGAGGAACATCCTTTGGAGGACTGATTGGCTGGTTTAAAGGCTCGCTGTTCTAGCAACTCCTTAACAAACAAGAAATGTACTGCTTTTATAAAGGTGACATTCAGGGCAAGAGATTCGGATCCCAGCTGCAATTCTCTGAAGTTCAGGACTGACTCGGTTCAGGATCTCTCTATTTCTACATGTCTTTGACTGGCACAAAGTGGGAGAAAGAAAACACTCCACTTTGCCTGTGCTCTGGACCTGCAGGAGCTGTCGGTGTGCCCTCCACCACCTGGACACAGAAACCAGGGAAGGAAACCTCTTGACTGAAGCCAACCCGTGGCTATTTGGGAAAATCCCAGTCTGTGCCAGTCAAACATTTTAGTTCTTCCCCCTCACACTCCGCAGAGCACCTGTGAGCACTGGGAAAGCCTCCTCATTTCCACTTTAGACTCTGCTTTGCACCGATGCCTCTGGGTACCTGACTCTTGGGAGGAAGCTTCTGTGGTGAGTCCAACGCTCATTTCTCTGTCTGCTGTTGTTGCTGGCATCATATTCCAGCCTCTGGCTCCTTCCTTGGCCTTTCAAAGTGCTGCAGCTTGGAGCAGAGGTTATCTTCCTGCACAGACTGCTCAGCGGAACAGGCTCTCTGGTGCTGGGGAGCCCTGACCCACTGCCACAAACATAACCCCTGCTTACCTGCACAAAAAGTTTGGGCAGAGGACAGGGGAAGAAGAGCATTTCATCCCTACTCTACAGGAATAAGTGAGGTACTAGAATGGGCTGCAAAATTCTAGGATGGCCTGCAAAATTCCAAGTATTTTGCTGGCTGGTATCTTTGTGGAAAACCTGTAGCCTGTAGACTGTGATTTCTGTGGAAGATTATTAATGTTTGCTCTGAACATAGAGACAGTGCAGAGGAGGGTAGAGAGGCTGCAGATCCAGTTCAGGCAACTGTGCCTACTCTACACTGTTAATTGAACCAATATAAACCTGATTAGGTGTCATAAAAAAATGTGTGGTACAGTTCCATATCTGCTCAGAATTGCAGACCACAGCATGGGGACATAAATTCACGAATGCAGAAGAACAGGCAATTTCACTTTATGAGATGCTGAATCCCGAGCCCCAGCCTGGCTCCCAGCAGTGCTGCTGCTCTCATTAGCAGCCTCACAAGCAGCAGAAACCCTGGCTGGGAAATGCAGGACTTCCAGCCCTGCTGGGGTTGTCTCAGGGGCCCAGGACTGAAAAACAGCGCTCTGTTCTGGCCTGTATCTGTCAGCCAAACCTTCCATCAGTGAGTGTAATCACAGCTCTTGGAAGTCCCCACCTCGGCCTCCCCACCAGCACTGCTGGATCCCAAGTGTGCAGTGCTCACCCTTGGGAGCCCTGCATTTCTAAAAGGCTTGAAAAGCAGAAATTCCATCAAGTAGAATCATTCTAACTTCTTCTCTGAGGCATATCTGCCCTTCTGGCCACCATGAACCCTGGATCTGTCCCTCCACCAACTGATGCCTGAGCACTCTGTGACACATGAGGCTGCAGGAGATTCTGTCACCAGACATCCAGGCAACACCAGACTGCTGGCAGCCTGGACGGATTTGCAAAAGTAATCTTTGCAAAAAACAGGGAGCTTATTTATTCCATGTGCATGCCATAGGCACAAGTGACTCAGCAGGAAGGACTCCCCATGGAAAGTTCAGATGGAAGGTTCTCCAAGGATAACGCTGCCCTTGCCTCTACACAGCAGAGGCAACAGTCAATTTTTAGATGCTATCCCGGGCACTTCTCCAAGGGGCAGCAGGAGCACCTAATATCAAAGCTAGTGCCCTGCTTCAAGGCACAGGAATACTTACTGGAATGGCATACTTGGAAAAAAACAAGCCTCTCTCTTTAGCTCCGTTCTTGGAAGGGACTGGACCACTTTGGCTGAGATTTTGAAGTTTGAGCATAGAAAATGTCAGTTCTAACAGTATAGATCTGTCAGAGGTGTGCACAGCTGGAGCAAAGCAGTATAAAGGGAGATGTTAAGCAGTATTAATTGTAAGGGAACACTACCTTACAATTAACATGATGCACTCAAGCTGGGGCCTGTGGCTGTTATGCCTGGATAGAAGAGCAACATCTTCAGGCTCTCTCTTTTGCACGGTCTGTCATTAGTAACAAAGCTCCATTAACCCAACTGGAAAGGACAGACTAAGAGAAGACAGCAAAAACAAGAAGAAAAATTCCTTCAGACATTCTTTTGGGGGACAGAGGCTGCCGGGAGATTTTGTTGACCTACTTTGGCAAGTATGGTTGTCTTCTGACAGAACGAGTCCCCTGGGACATTCACACTGGTAGGTGTCTTCCACTTCAATGCAGGTATGGCTGCAGCCTCCGTTGTTATTGTGACAGCCTTCAATTTCTGGGAAAGAAAGGAAAATCAGCACATCCTGCAGGTCCCAGCATACTTCTGACCAGCCAAGAGGCTGCACAACACAGCTCAAAGGCCACAGCTTGTTTCCAAGAAAATGAGGTGAAGACTTTTTTTTAATTGTACACTTTCCTGTGATTGTCATTTCACCATGAGGTTATCAAGGAATTCTATGGAAAAGCTCAGTAAATTAAACCCCAAGCTATAGCTGACATACTGAATGGGCAGTCAGCAGCTTAGCACTTCAAGAATCATAGAATTACAGAGTGGCCTGGGTTGGAAGGGATCTTAAAGATTATCTCCTTCCAACCCCCCTGCCATGGATGCCACCTTCCACTATCCCAGGCTGCTCCAAGCCCTGTCCAGCCTGGCCTTGGATACTGCCAGAGATCCAGGGGCAGCCACAGCTGTTCTTGGCACCCTGTGCCAGGGCCTGCCCACCCTCACAGGGAACAATTTCCTCCAAATATCCAATCTAAACCTACTCTCTGTTTAAAACCATTCCCTCTTGTCCTGTCACTACACGCCCTTGCAAACAGACTCTGCAAACATCCTCCTAAACTAATTTTTTATGTTGTTTCTTACTTCAAAAGGGGGAGGAAAATCCTCTTAAAACTTTGACCACACTCCCTCCCTTCATCACCAGCAGAATGAAAGCCCTGAGCTTTGCAGGGGAGCTGCCTTGGGGAAGGACAGCCCCACAGGTGGCCAGCTCCTATTCCCAGCAGGAAACACTGGAGAGAGAGAAGATGATGTGCTCATTCCCTCGGGGTTTCCTAGCTGTGAGGGAGGTGGGCATACCAAATCCCCTTCGTGGGCTGAGAATAAAACTCTGCTTCTAGGAGTTTAGCAGGAATTTTGCAAGCTTGTGAGTTTTAGGCTTCAAGGTTGGCTCAGGGAAAGCACAGGTTCATGGTGTAAGGTTGATTCACTTCCTAATTTTCCCCCATTTTGAAGTGCAGAGGGGAGAAGGCAGCATAACTAATTGGAGGAGTTGTCAGGTCTTCTCTTACATCTCCTTTGTTCAGATGAGGACACTCTGAGGATCTGAGCTTTTTGTAAAACATATTCCTAGCCACTGCAGCTGCAGAAAAGAGCCCGAAAGGTCATCCAGATACATTGTGAAGAGTCTGAAAATTTAAGGAAAGTAAGGCCATTTCCAGTTCTTGTTGGCTTCCTATTATAAAGAAAATAATAGAGGATCATGATTTTTTTCTTTCAAATAACCTTAACTGATTGGTTTTTTTAACCCTTTGGGATGAATATGCTAGATAAGTACTACTGTTCTCAGTAAAATAACAGTACATAAGATAAGCAAATCATAAATATAGAATATTTCTCCCTGAGCCTACCATCAGAAATGACTGTGTGGTTTTCACTGAAATGTAAAGAAAAGAATGGAAATCCCACACTCAATCCTATACAATGCATGGAAAATAACAGTCCAAACACCCCATATGAGTCAAAGTAATGGGTAAAGCATCATCATGTAAATTTTTAGATACTTTAATCTCTACTCAGCCTCACCACCTCACGTAATCAAGCTAAATCTCTTGCATTTGCTCTTTTTAGCAACAAGCTGTGACGTGGCTCACAGCTCACATCCCATTCTCTGACGGCTCACAAAGCTGAGGGCACATCTTCAGAAATAAAACTCACTAACGAGATTGTAAAAATCCCCAGCAGCAGTGTTAAACTTGTGAAAGGCACCACCTTTCTTACAGAAGGGAAATTAAATGATATATCAAAGGCCCTAAAAGCCAACTCGGGGAATGGCAGAAACAAACGAGTTTCCAAACAGACTATTCCAGCCCTGTCAGAAGAGTGCAGCGCTTGGGAATAAAAATCCCACAGCTCATTTATGTGATGCCCCACCAGCTCAGAGCTGGATGTGGCAAGGACAAAGCCCACAGACCATTTTTGGCCCCACACAACTTGACAAGTACTTAAGGAGCACTCTGCACAGCAGCATTTCCCAGGGAAGTGTCACTACCTGGATGACTGACGTACTGGCAGAGCTCAGAGAGCTGATTTAGCTCTTTTAGCTAGCTGAAAAGTGAGGCACATCTGTAGTTGTTTTTCTTGTCTGAGGCCCCACAGCGTCTGTGAACACCACACAGCAGCTTTGCTGTGAGGGGGCACAGTGCTCTTCCACAGCTCACCACAGAAAACATTAGGCACACGTCAGTTTTTGCTGTGTTTGCCTATTTCTGCTCAGAGATGTTTGTACACTGTTAGTGACAACACATCAGACCTACAATTTGGTCTTTAAGTCACCAGTCTAAATTTATCGAGGGTCTTCAACCTGGCTGTGCCACCACTGGGAAGGAACTGCAGCAGCTGCACAGAGCAGCAGAGCCCACAGACACCAAAGAGCAAAATGCAGCCCTAATCCCAAATTTAACTTCTGTCCACAGATTGGCACTCCCTCTCCTCAGTCTCTATCCTGGGAAGCTAAAGTGATCCTCATGCTCTAGTCTAATGCCATGACATTACCCCATACCTAACGTGAGCTACCAAAACCCAGCACTGCTAAATCTGCCCCCACAAAGCTCTACCACACCAATCTTCAGAGCCAAATCCCAACAACTCCAGCAACAAGTTCTGCATGGACAACCAATCTTCCAGATCCACTGCTGCCTTTCCCCCACGGAGATAAACACAAGCAAATCCTCACAGAAATGGACGAGGCAGGGAGAACAACAAGGAGATTTCTCTCTGCTTGCTTAGAGGGATATTTTAGTATCAGCCCCTCTGGCAAGCACAGAGGTGATATCAGGGACTTTTAATCCCAGGTCCAAGGAGGCAAGAGTGAGCCAGTGCTGCAAGGGAACGATTTGTACAGTTCCAGCAGCCTGTGGTAGCTGAAGCCTCACCTTCACAGGTTTTCCCATCACTTCCCAGCGTGCGCCCGACCCCGCACTCGCAGCGGAAGGAATTCTTCAGGTTAACACAGAACTCGCTGCAGCCTCCGTTGCTCTGCTCACACTCATTTTCATCTGAAAAAAACAAGCTCTGGAATGCAGTGAATAATTCCACTAACAGTAGTAACACTGACAGTAGCTTTTGAAGCTCTAGGTAAAGCTCTGAAAAGTCCTCCTGACTCTTTTTTAAAGGCTAGAGTTCCCCTGTTTCTGTCTGCCCTTTTTTTTTTTTTAAGGTACTTTGTTCTCTGATATTCTAATTCCTCAACCTGATTTAATCTCTGTGTGTAAAAAGCAAATCAAACAGAGAGTAAGGGACCAACGTTCCTCTTGCTGAGCCACAAAATGAATGATTTCTCTTAGGCAGGCAAGGATGCTGGAGTTATCAGTCAAGGCTTACATGGGGTTTCATTAAAACAGCTTAGAAGCTAGCATTTACTAGGTATCAGAAGTTTAAAAACAAGAAGAAAAGTACAGGTCAGAGATGAGCTCTCTCAGAGTGGTCCCACACATGCACAGTACCCACAGCTTGCAGCTGCTGGTGGTGTCTCTTTCCACAAGCAACGTGAATCTAATACTTTAGGCAAAGAATTGGCTGGTACCCTGCTTTGGGAGGCAGGAAGCATGTCCAGGAGACTCACACAGACACTCTGCTTTTCACACGTGTGACAGGCTCCACACCTTCCCTTCTAAAAACAGAACTAAAGCTGCTTAAAAACAGAAGGTGAAGAGGGAAAGGGCTACTGGCAAAGGCATGGAGATGTAGTTAGAAGGGCCTAGAGCTTGTCTTGGTCAAGGGCTGGGCCCAGAAATTCCCCTCACTGGGCTTCCAAGTTCTACAGCACACACAGATCTGTCCCTGCTCTTCCACACCAGTGACAACCAGCACTTCTGGGACACAGGCCGGTTATCTTGAGACTGGATTGGGAGAGTGCTGAGCTGATTTTAACCACAGCTTAGCAGAACATGGATCCAGGTATTGAAGAAATCAAAGGCAATGCACTGAGTTGGTGGATGTATGACAAGAAGTCTAAGACCTTATCTAACCCCTAAATGAAAATGTAACTCAGGATGAGCTGTTCTGCTCTGGGATTTAAAGCACATAATGTACTGAGGAGAAACACAGGGAGATTCTCAGAGCTGCTCAGCATTCACAGAATGGTCTGGGTTGGATGGGACCTTAAAGCTCATCTTGTTCCATCCCCTGCCACTACCCCAGGTTGCTCCAAGCCCTGTTCAACCTGGCCTTGGACACTTCCAGGAATCCAGGGGCAGCCACGGCTTCTCTGCGGCATTACTGCAACAGCTTCAGCCCCCCTCTTCAGGGGAGCTGCGAAAGGAAGCACGTTCTCTGTTTAGGAAAGACAAACAGGGATTTATTTGGTTTTTCCGTAAGGAGGGCACAGCTGTTCTCAGAGATGCGACTGCACAGTTACTCAGCACAACAGAAAGCTATTAGAAAGATCACAGAGCCACACAAGAGAGGCTGCAGGTAGGTGAACCAGGGTGATCATTCCAGCTGAGGTGTTGTGCCACCTAGGAATCTCGAGAAGCAGCAGTGCAGAAATCCTGCTCAGGGGGGAGATGAAAGCAGCTGCAGCACACACAGACAGGCTCAGGACTCCTGTGCGCCTCCCTGCTGCAGGAAAACCTTTCCTCTGAGCCTGCCACACATTCATTGAGCGTTAGTGCTTGTCAAGGGCACTTCTGTGACTGGAAGGCTTGCACAGAAGCAGCTAATAAATGCTTTTAATTACCTGAGACAGCTCAGTCAGCCATTTGGCTGCAGACAAGTTGAGCTGCTTAAGCAAAAGCCTTCCCCAGAATCACTGTGAGCAAGTATAACCCTGCAGCAGGGCCAGGCTGCTTCTTCCACACACTGGAACGACTGTGGGCCCTGCCCTGGTGCTCACAGACATGAGGTGTGTGAAGAAAGAAACCACCCACGCCTGCTTTGTCAGGTGTAGCTCCTATGGAACAGACTGACCTGCCACACAGCCTCCTAGACCAACTCTACTTTCAGCTTCACCACCAAACCAAGTGACAGATGAGATTTCTCCTGCCCCAAACACCCTTACCTCTTCCTGTGCATCAGTGTGGCTCTACAGCTCCCCAACAGCCACCCCTTCCCAGCCCCTTGATTTGTCCCACAGACCATCTTTTTCCTGACCTCTCAGTCCAGGTGCTCTCCTCCAGCACCACACACACAACCACAGCTATCCTCTCCTCAGATTCCTCCACAAACTCCAAAGCCCATGTTCCCCGCTCTGCTCTCACCTCCTGGCCATGCTGGTCTCTGCCACCAAGTGCCAGCTCACTGAATACCCCCTTGTCAGGCTGCCTAAAACCATTGAAGCTGTGGTAGGACTTACAGTTCTCTGGGTCTCCTCAAGCCCCAGCCCCTGAACAATATCCCAAAAGGGCAGGAAGTATGGTGGGGTTTAGTATGCAGCCTTACAGCAGCCAGCAAAACATTTTTTGGAGGAGAGTTATTCAACAGAGCGTGCAAGAGGAAATCTCTAATGCCAGACTGCACAGCATTTCCTGGGTACCACAGTGACACCACATGATCCTGCAAGGAGACTCTGCTACTGCCTTCAGCAGCTGAACCATGCAGAAAGCAAATCCAGCCTCGTAAACATGGAGCTCCAGGGGCACCAGAATGGATGCAGTCACGGGATGTCATATCTTGGAACCATTCGCAGAATGATAGACCTGTTCTAGGCAGCAAGGGGAAAACTCCTCTCAGGATACCTAACTTTTTGTAGTGCTTTGTAAGGCAAGGGATTGAGATGTGAGCAATGAAACAAAGGGAAGAAAAGCATCAGTAACTGGCACAGCTTATTTCCACCCTTACCAAGGCATGTCTGTCCATCAGGTCCCAGGGTTGTACCCGGGGAACACGTGCAGTCACTGGTGTCCAGGCAGGAGCCCTGGCAATCCACCACATCACAGATATCATAAAAATCTAGGGCATGACAAGAACAATGTCAGCACAAAGCACTGAGCATGCAAAAAACCCACAGTATTTGCCCATCAGCTTCCCACCCTGTGTGCAGTCCATCAGTTACAGACCTGGCCCACGTTGGGAAAGCTGACCTGCTGAAGCTGCTGAGAAACAATCGAGTTTAATTACTGCAAGTCAGAGATGCAAATTTTGACTTTGGTAGCATGGCAAGACAAACCACAGGGGTTTAATGCTTCCACAGGGAGCATTAAATCACTGAGGCCAGGTCAGCTGTGGAAAAATCCTGCTAGCAGAACAAAGCAGGTGAAACTGCCTTGCTGATCCTATATGGACAGGCCACCACCTGGAGAAGCCAGGAGCCAGGCATCACCTCTCTCCTGCCTCCCAGGGACGAAGGGGGATCAGTCAGACAGGTGACTTACGCCCACAGTAGGCGTGGAAGCAGACGCTGGGCTTGGTGAGGTGGTACACGTAGTAGCCTCCCGGGCAGGCCTTGACCTCGATGGTGGTGTTCCAGAGGCAGCAGTTCCCGCTGAAGCTGGCGCAGGCCTGGCGCTGGACGATGCCATCGGCCTGGCGCGGGTGGCTGCCGTTCATCCAGATGGGGGCGTGGGTGCCACAGTGGTTCTCGGGGATGCAGAAGGTGGGCATGGCGTCGCCCGCCATGCCCGTGAAGCGGTACCACTCCCCGTCGATGCCGCTGTCGCACGTGGGCTGCCCATGCGAGCCGTTGATCTGGTGGTCCGTGTTCCGCCAGGGCTCGTTCAGGCTGATGTAGGCAGAGCAGGGGTCCAGGGCTGCGACACACACAGAGAGCAGCTGGTAGATATCAAACCAAGGTGTTTACTGATAATTACAAAAGCATTTTTTTCTCCATCCCTGACTTAACAGAACCATTGTGACGGAGAGAGGTCCCTGCGGAGAAAAGGTGATAGCAGCAAACTCATTGCCTTGTGGAAAATTCTGACAGCTTGTCTTGGAGGAACAAGTAAATTAACAGAGCTCTCACAACATTATGCAACAGTCTGACTTGCTGTTTAGCTGACAGGGGGGAAAAAAACAAGATATGAGCAAATCTAAGGTCCAGGTAGTGATTTTGCCATAGGACATACACCCTGGGAACACTGGATCTAGCCCAGGACAATAACCCTTTGTTCAACTACTAACTGAGCACCTGCAAGCCCCTCCGGAAGTCACTGGTAACTCTCCCAGCTGCCTTGGAACAAAGGACTGTATCTCAAACAGGTTATGTAGCCTCTTTTAAAACCCATGCACAGCCAGAGTCAGCCCTCACAGCTGAGCTGCCAAACCTTTTTACTCGTTATCTTAAAATGTAGAGGCAGGAAGGTCTGAATTGGGACCTTCTGGGGAGCAAAATGTTCAACCCTTTACACAGCTGTGTTCCTTGCAAGCCCGCAAACCCTGCTGATCTGCACAGGAGATCAGCAGTTTGTGAAGTGTTTGTGGGGGCAAGACACAAACATACACGGACTTCCTGGCAAGTGTGATGCTTGTGATTCCTTCATGCTCAAGGAGTGCGTCCCTTTTCAGAGGCCTTTCTGAACCTTCTGCAAATAGTTAAAACATGAGAGTACCATAGGGAAAACATAAACGAAGAATTTAAGTGTTCATTAAATTTTCAGTCTCCTCCTAATTAACCCTCATTTGGCAGCTACCTCACTGTAAGTCCAGAGGTTCCATTTTCCCTTACATTTAACACCTGATTAAGCACACTTATCCCTGACAAGCAATTCCCTATTAAGCAAAAGGAAAGCTAATACTGGCCTGAGTAAGGAAAATTGACTACCATTTCCTAAAATTAGGCTAATAAAACCAATCACTCTGATAAAATGCATCTTGGACTACAACAGCCTCAACTTTCCACAGCACATTTATTTGGAAGTTCTAAAGCTGTGCTGTTTTGTTTTGACAACAGAGTGATGGACTTTGGGTGAGGGAGGAATACTGTGCTCTTCCTATTAGAAACACAAATGATCCTGGTTCATTATTTTGATTTGTTTCACTGACTTTAAAGTGGGAACTACGAGTGCTTCAGAGAATGGACTTCAAGTCACTCTTATTTAGCTGTGTCCTCCGTAAACATCTGTCCCACAGATGTGCTATCTCATAGAAATATCTCACAAATATAACATCTCTTATGCCTTCCTCAGCCACAGACACATTTTGCTCGGTCTCAAATCCAGCATAAAAGGTAGGAGCAGCTGCCAGAGTCAGGAGCGCTGCAGAGCTGGCACAGGGAATGGGGATCTGGGTTATGAAGTAATCTCTAGTGCCACAATTCAAAGATATGCAGAGGAGCTAATTCACTGCCACCACAACCAGCCTAGTTCTCCTGAGCAGCAGAGAGGGGAATGCAGCAGGGAATCTCTGATGGGATTCACCAGGCATTCCCTTGTGAGCTCTCCCTTTCACCTGCCTCTGTTTGCCTGCCCTCACCCACAGACAGCAGCAGCGCTGTAAATCCCATCCTCCAAAAGCTGGTTTGACTTCTCCCGAAAGGAAAAGACGGGTCCTGAACAGAGCTTCCTTCAGGCTTCCCTCAGTGTAATTCCCTTGGTTTCCACAAGAGGATTTGGTGTGGCCTTAGGGTGAGTCACTGACTAAGATGAAAAGGTTTCCGTGTCGTTAAAAGCCAAATGAGGTGAAGCGGGAATACCCTGTCAGCTTCCCAGCTGGGCAGCACTAAAAATACCAACACTCTCATTAGCTTTCATGTAATTATGAAATATCCCTTGTAGACAGACTCTGGGAATGCTCATCTAGGGAGATGACGCTGTCTCCTAAACATCCAGGAGATAATTTAAAGACAAAATTTAGTGAGATGAACATGCAGCAGCTCAGAGGGAGCTGGAAGGAGGCACGTCAGGGGAGTTGAGGTAGCATTCCCTCACATCTTACATTCCCCTGAGAGCTTCTGGCAGGAGTGAGGGGGAGGCAAACAAGCAGAAAAAGCAGACGGTGCTCTTTGGAACACTGCAGATCCTCACAGCCACCTTTGGACTGCCAGTGCTGCCCCACACCAGCCTCCCTGCAGACACCAAGCAGTCTTTGGCAGCACGGTTTTTTCATTTTAATTAAATTGAGTTTTTAAGAAAAAAAATTCCACAAAAACAGAGAAGCAACTGATCAGCCTCTCACCTCCTCTCCCCAAACAACAAGCTCGGGGGTTTGCACGAGATGAATAACTGTCTCCAGCTCCCTATTTTTCATTTTTCTTGGCTCAATTTTTTTTCCTCCCCAATACTTCTTGCGTGGCCTGAGCAATTCAGGCTGACAAGCATTAGCTATGAAGCAAAGCTTTTCCATTTATAAGTTTGATGGTACCATTAGTTCTCTGGCTGACATGGTAGCAGATACACTGGGTGACAAATCAGGCTCCAGCGAGCATTGGTGAGCACCCCATTCTGCAGCCATTAATCCTGTGTAATTGGAGGTCTCTGCTCCAGCACAGCTAAGCAACGAAGGGAGCAGCACTGCATTATGGCACTAGATTCAGCTCAGATTTGTCAAGGAAGCAGGTGAAAAGGTAGCATAATTCTACTCGTAGAGTCTGCCCTCCAAAGAGAGGAGAATCCCACAGTACCTTGGCAATAGAGATTCTCCCAATATGGGAGACTTCACACTCTCTAACAGAAGGATCTTTCCAACCGGAAGGAATTTCACATCACCTTCAAAGAGATGGGGTATTTCTCCCACCTTCCAGTCTTCCACTTAAGAATACCAAGGCTCAGCATGAACCTTAGAGATAGCAAACAGAAATAAGGCAATGCCTCTTTACTCACCCATTGAAGACACTGGCTGGAGCTGGATGACAAAGTAGATACAGAAAAACAAGTACTGGAACATCCCACTCAGCCAAGGAAGAGCCACCACTCAGGGACAGAGGCTTGAAAGCTCTGGTGCAGGCTGTGGCTCCCGCAGCCTTCCTCTCAGTGGAGCTTCTGACTCCAGGCTTCCAGAGGAGCAAGTGTGATTGCTCCCCTGGAAGTTTATCAGAGGAAGAGGCCAAAGGGATGTGGGGTACAGCTCCAGCCTTGACCTTCCCAGAGCAGCTCTGCCCCTTACTGACAGCAGGGACGTACTCACTGATCAATCTTGTTTTTTGGACTTGACCTGCTATTGTTTTCTGGCACCTGCCCCACAGTGACACCTCCACTATCTTATCCAGAGAAGAATTCTAACCAGGGACACCCGGACATCCCAAAGGGATGGAAAAGAAGAACAGATGGGTGCTTGTTATCTCTGCTCCTTCCACAAGCCATACTCCATGGCTCCCTCCAGGCAGAAAACAGCGGCTAAGGAGCCTTAACTGCAGGAAAGAGTGGTCAAAGGAGCAGGACTGATCCTTCCGAGCACAGATTGCAGAGGAGTGCTTGGAGCAGAGCTACAATGGGAACATCAGTCAAACTGAAAGACTGGTGTCCCACAGGGAAACAAGCTCTTCCTAGGCTACGCAGGGACCCTTGCCACTCCTGGTCACACAACCTGACCACTGCAGCGACGTTATCAAACAAGGCAAGTAAAGACACTTTTCTGCAGCAGTCATACAAACTCTTGTCTTTAAAAAACAAACTAGGTCCAGCATTACAGAATTAATTTTGATGCAAAACCAAGTAGTTGAGAACCTCTCCTGACTGGTTCAAACCAAACTGGACTGAGTTGCAAGTGACAACCACAAGCTCTAGATGTGGTACACCGAAATCTGTTCTCTACTACAGCAAACCCAGAAAGGGTTCTTCCCTCCCCCCCCACCAGCTCTTACTGTAAGAGCTCTCCATCAGCAATGAGTGTAGCTAAGCCTACAATAATCACACACCATCAGGCAAGTATGGGCATTTTCCCATTCCCTTGGTATCTTGCATTTTTGCAGCAGGCTAGCCTAAGAAACTACACTAAGCTTCAAATCCCAGCAGGAAAAAAGTAGCTCCATTATTTACAATGTTGAATTTGCACAAGACAGGGAGTTGGGTGCTTGTCTGTCTTGTAGGGATTGCACATTACAGAAAATTCTCAATGGCCTCTCTCTGCTGGGGTGTGTCCCTGGGAGCAAAGTGCAATATGCTGCTCTGCTCCACCCCAGCACAGAAGTCTTTTTTCAGTGGTGAACAACTCTAGGGAACAACAAAAAACCTCCAAATAAATTACTGTTATTACTCCCATAAGGAAAAAAAAAAAAAAAAAAAAAAAAAAATTCTTGCAGTTCTATTGTGCTGACAGCTGTGCAGTACCAGAAAGGTTTTTCCAACAACAGGAAAGGAGAACGGATCCACTACACAAAGCTATCAAGGCAGATAACCCTCTAGAGGTGATTATGTGAATTCCCAGAAGAGAAACTAAAATTGAACACAGAATAGTACAGCAAGCCACCAGAATTTCTATTTTGCCACTTTCATCGAGAGGCTGATTCACACTTATGATCCCAGCTAAATAAAACTGACAAGCCTGAATGGAATGCTCTGTGTCACAGGTGTGTACATGAACCATCTGATCCCCAGCTGCTTTTGTTTTGTAGCTGCTACGTGAGCCTGCTGTAACAATGTTTTGACAGGTACACATAAGTGACTGACAGCTGACAATTAACACAGAGGAATGAACTGCAGCATCACAAATTGGAGCCTCAAAGGTGTCACCTACAGGCCCTATCAAGTTCTCAAAAATGGATTAAAGCATGAGATGCCCCAGCATTCCCAGAGATGACTAGGACAGTGTGCTGCCTCTAAATGTTTCTGGGAAGAACGACCAGAGGCAAGTTAATGTGGGTGATATTCACAGCTCCGGGAGCTGTAAAGTTAGTCTGGGGGACAAAGGGAGGGGAAAAAAGCCAAACAGAAGACTTCCCTGCAAGGAGATGCTCTAGTAGACACACAATTCCATTAGGGCATTTTGTAAGAGTTGCACTCTCCAGCAAACATGTTGTTCCTGGCCTCCACAATTGCACCCCAGAGCTTGATGAACCCAACACCCCAAAAAGAATCAGGCTCAAGTTACTACCTCTTAAAAGAAGTCACCAGTTTAAAAGACATGAAGAGGAAAGGCAAAATTAAAATAGAGGGCAGGGACTTTAGTTTGGTACTCAAGAGGAATTTTCTAAACCTGCTACAAAGCCAGTGTATATCTGTTCTTAACACAAGAAAGAATGCTGGTTTTGCAGGTGGCAACCACCCTTCTTGTCCCTCCCAGAGATCTCCGCAGGGCTTTACCATGCTCACACAAGGAACTCAAATTCTCCAAAGCACTGGCTGGACTGGAAAGCCTCGTGCAGTTTGTAGTGGACTGATGAATAAAAACGCTTTGGTGTTTGCTGAAGCGATCTTGGCTTTGTCAGAGCCACCTCTCAGGACACACCAGTGCCTGGGAGGTGTGTGAAGCACAACTGTGGGTGCAGAAGCCTGCAGCCTGCCTAGAAGGAGGAAGAGCTAATCAGCACTTCCTGCCACAGAGAGGGAGGAGAACCCTGCACACAGGACAGGCTCCCCGTCCAGGATTGATTGGAGGATGTACATTCACAATAAGCCCTGACAGGCAGCTGAGATGGATTGCACTGAAGTCAAGGTCTTTGAGATAGCCTTTGGTGCTGTAAACAACTTGTTCCAGGACTCAGTGCCAGTGGGAAGGGCTACGGAGAGCAGGGAGGGAGCACAAGCTGAGTGAAGTATGAGCAAGCTCAACACAAGTAAAGTATCAAGAAGTCATTAAAACCAGGCAAGTACATCACTCCTAGTTAAGAGTAGCAGTTATTTCCTTTGCCTCAGTGGAGCACTGGGACACAGAATTTGATGTTTTGAGAGTGTTTTTCCACAGGTCCTACAGAACCCAGCGTATTTTCCACACTCCTCCATTTTCTTCAGATGGAGGAATTAGGGCACAGACAGCACACCAGTAACTGCAAAACTTGTCAGAGGCAGAAAGAGGAGTAGAACTCATTTTTTAAAAGCCCTCAGAGCCACAGCAGCACAGACTAAGAGCAGCTGCTCCCCCTACTTCAGGGCTTAGGTGCACTGCAAGTCTAAATTTCACTACTGCATTTTACTTTTCACCCCTTTAATGTCAGTATAGAAAATAAGCCTGACGAATTTTTTTAAAAGGAATAATTAGAATCTCTCGGGATAGGGTAGAATACTACTTAAGATATAAAAATCTCCTTCCTGTGTGAAAATGAAGCCATACAACGGGACACAGAGGAAAGAAGCTTGCATTTATAACTCCACACACACAAAAAAACCCAGGAGATATCAGAGAAATTGGTCCACTGGCTCAGACAGGGCAGCTTGGCCAGCTTCACATGGCTGGCTCAGTGCCATGGTCTGACAGCCAACAGCAGCTCCAGAGCATCATGCAAACCCTCTTAAAGCCAATATGGAAGCGTAAGAACTTGCAGCAAGGCGATCATCACTGCTGCCTGCCAGGCAGGAAGGGTTACAGGGGGAAAGAGAGAGGGCTGGTTTCTTCTTTGCTCTTCAGAAAAGAGGAGCCATGAACACATTCCCTGGAGGAGCCTGCAAAGTAGAGCCTCAGGGGTGTGGCAAAGGGAACAATGCAGTTCTCCAGGAAACTTTAAACTGGTCATACATTTATTTAAAAGCTCCCTCACAGAAGAGATTAAACAAAAGAATAACAAAATTGGTAGAAAAAGCAGCACCCAAGCAGTGCAATGCACCCTGCTGCTCATCCCTCGCCAGGGCTGAAGAGTGCAGTGCCACATTAAGATTCAGGCAGCACTGCCAGCTCTTCAAGTGCTGCCAGGACGACAGGACCCTATTACCTGCCTGGCTCCCAAAAGGGAAGTAGCTGTTGCAGGAGAGTGTGTTGATGTTGAGATACAACGGTGTGGATCAGGAGAGCAAACAAACCCCACCCTTCCCTTCAGTGTTAGCATTCCAAGGCACTGAGACCTGAGTGGGAGGCTTGTGGATTTCAGGGCACAAGCATAGACACTTTTTACTTTTGTTACCCACATCTTCTCTGGAACAACATTAAAGCATGTGCAGGAACAGTTTTGTAACAGCATCTTCTTGCTTTTAAAATAGAGATTACGGTGCTAAGATGTCATGAAGTCTCCTGGATACCAAAATGGACGAATTCTCATGCAACTGAGCCAAACAATTTGCCTAAGGGTGGCAGCAGCTCATGTGGGGCCAGCAGCAGACTAAGAGCTGCTTGGAGGAAAGTCTGTCAGCAGTGACTAAAGGGAGGTGACAACAAACAGCTTCCAGCCCTTCTCCTCCAGCTTTGAAAAACACAAGAGTTGGCTGTTTCAGAAACTAGCTAATCATGGATGAAAATTTTTTTTAAGCAGTCTATGGGCATGGTAGAAACCTGCACCAAACAGCTCATCCTGATAACCCATCTTGGTAGGACAAAGCACGCTCTGCTGATTCCCAAAATTAATGAACAAATCATATGTCACCATGACAAATCAAACCATTCAACGGCCCAGAGAGAAAGGAACTGAAGCCTGAAACTCCAGTTTTTCTCCAGAACAGCACTTGAATGCAGTACAGAAACACACTGACACCACAGGTACCACTTTTAGGTTGCTGGGCGTTACCCGCCCGTATGTATCCTTGTCCTGTTACTATGCTGGCCAAAGGAAGATCTTTGCTAGACCAAGTTCTCTACCTCTACCTCACCACCTCAACCGCTCCCAAGATCCCTGTGTTAGGCAGCCAGGCCTAGCAGCCAGACCTCCATCCAGGCTTCTTCAGGAAAGCTATTATCTGCATCACCACGGCCTCGGGGAGGTAAGGTCAGTCAAGAAGACACAACCTAAACAAAAAGAAATGGAGGAAATTCAGGAGAGAGATGCCACACAGGGAATATTCTTTTCTCACCTAGGGAAAACAACACTATTCAAGAGCACTGATTCAAAAATTGAATGGTTATTTATTGTTCCAGAAGTACATTGCTCTTTTATACATATTTCATAAATGATACAGGATTTTACACATGTTCAGGTTTTTTTTTGTTCTTTTTTTTTTTAAAGAAGGACTTTTCTCCATGCTCCCTCCCTCATCCCAAACACACACCAAGGATTCAGCTACAGGATTGTGTTCATTTTTTTTCCCCTTTAAAACTCATCACACAAACAGGATAAAACAGATAAAAAATAATCACACGATGTAATTAAATGGAAAGACAGAGGAAAAGGGGAAGGGAAAAAATAAAACTAGAAACATGCACCCATTCGGTCCAACATGCCACTGAGTGAGAAGAGGCAGCAATCTCAGCTGTGTTTCCACATCTGCAAGGCACCTGGCATCTAGTTAATACTGAATTATTTTCTTTCCTATATTTTTAAAACATGGTTCCCCAAAAAAAACAGAAGCCTCTTTCCATGACACAGTGAGGAGTAGTAGTGAACCATCAAAAAAAAGCAGCCAGCCTTTCAGTATGTAAAGCTTAGTGTCCTTCTCCCACCTTCATCTTGTTTCCACAGCATTTATCAGCAGGGTGCTGAACCAGACTGACCTGCTTTGAGTGAAGAGATGTTTTATCTGCTTAGAAAGCAGCCAGCCTTGCCTAGGAGAGAGGGTAATGGGTTGACCTTCCTTCCTTTATTTCTTTTTAGCTAAGAACAAGACATTTCATTAGCCACTCCCTAAGAAATTCTGACCTGTGGACACCAAGTTCACTTAAAGCTACTTAAGCAGGGGACAGTGCTACAGAACCAAAGCAGTTCTGTGTCTTGCACTGTAAGATCCCCAGGCTCCCAAAAAGCCTCTGGGCAAGGGAAATGCCTTGACAATATGTGAAACCTTCTATCCCATTACACAAACAGTCGAATACCAAGTTTCATTATCCCATGTTCCAAAACTGTTCACTTAAAAGCAGGAGTCATGATTCCAGCAACAGTTCTGTAATCCTTTAAGCCTTCATAATTCCATAGTCCAGGTAGCTATCAGATTTGGGGTAGGAAGAGGGGAACCTCCCTCCCTTTAAGACTGAATATAAAAAAACGCTCATGCAATGCTGCCATGGATTTCTAGAAGGAGCTCAAGGGCATTGGGACACAAAGTTTATATAGTTATTATGGAATAATCCAAAATATTGATTATCAAATGTCCAGAAGAAAACTCATTCCTTCTCTCACTTGGCTACAACCAATCTGTGCTACAAATAAGCAAAGGAGGAAGTCAGTGGAGCACAGGGGATGGGCTGGGAAGGGGAAGCTCACGGTTTTCCAGTAGAAAGCAGTCTTGTAGTAACTTTATAAAAGAGACCAGGGTCTGACCAGAAGTGTGCGTGTTAATGGTGGTGGAGTGCAAGTTCTGATCACCAGCCAGAGCTCCAGGTGGCTTGGATTCTTTGTTCTTTTTTTTTTTTTTTCTCCTTTTGTTGTTTTTTGAGAGAGAGAGAGAGATCAGAATCAGGTAAAGGAAAATTTAAAAAGCTAAGCAGGCTGCTGGTGTCTTTTCAAGAGGCAGACCCTGCAAAGCTGGAAGAAGACACCCCTACACCCCAGCATTACATTCTTTTCATGAACCCCCCCAATCCTGTATTTGTACACAATCACCATTCTGAAAATTTTTAAAATGTGACTATTTGCCAAGCCCTTTTCAGAACTAACATTCCACAATGTCCCATCTTCAGATTTGAGAGATTTCCCCCCTTCACAGTCCTTTGTCTTGATTAAAGGTAAAAACCCTCCACCCCCCACACCATGTCCCAGCTTCCACCTGCAATGCTTTAATTAAAAAAGGCAAGAGCTATGAACAGGTTTTTTGCTGGGGTTCAGAGCTTCTTTGCTGATCAGTCCTTTTCAGAAATTTGCTGGATGGGCAGATGAACTTGCAGTGGGTCTCGAAGCCTCTTAAGGTCCAATTCTGCCTAAAAGGAAAAGGCACGTTATAAAGCACAAGCCAAAACAACTTCCCCCAATACCATTTCCCTTTAGAGAAAGGAAAACTTTCCCACATTTCCTTGTTTTCTCCCTGTCCTGCAGGAAATTTTCCAAAGAGTAAAACAAAGTTGCAGGCTCATACTTGGGAAAACCATTCTCAGCTGTATTTCTCTGAACTTGCCTGCATGCAGCTACTTAAAGGAATTTGGTAGGGAAGATTTGGATCCCCGTAAACTCACTGGAATATTAAAAAAAAAAAAAAAAAAAAAAAAAAAGCCAACAAAAAGCCAACACAAAGCAATATCCCAACCAGATTATTAGGGATGGTTGATTCTAGAAGAAAAGCTTCAGGAAAATAGGGCCATCCAATGGCATCTGTATTCAGCATGGCATAAGAAACCACAGAAAGACCTATGGCTCCTTCCTTATGCAGTTCCTTCTCCAAGGCAGGGGTGGAACTCGTCTGGATATCTTACACTGTCATTTCTAGAGCCTAGGAATAAAAGATGATAGAGAGCAGCAAAAAACAATGTGGTAACTCCGCTTTTTCTGCTCACACCATCCTTCTGCAATAAGGCTCTGAGAAACACAAGGAAGTATCTCTATCCAAGTCCTTTGCTGAACAGATCCCACAATGTGGATAATCTGTCAAAAGCATCTGTCTCCAGAGTCTGAGAAATCTGCCCCCACTGACTTTAACAATACAGCCACATTTTCTGAACATTATTTTCCAGGACTGCACTGAAGTGCTATGTCAGGAAGTCCTGAACTGAATGGATGCAAGTCTTTTTTTCTCACTAAATCCATCTGGTGTGTAGGAGCTGAGGAAAAAAGAAATCTTGAATTAGACTCCTCTGAGGCATAAAGCGTCTGAAGCAACTCAAGACTTGCTAGCAGTGTCTGAAAGGCCCTTAAAGACTGATACAGGTTTCACGTTGATTTACGCATCCAGCAGTTCTATTCTGTTCCTGGGAATATCAAAGCCAAATCAGTGACTGCAGTGGGGCTGTGACAAGAAAATGGGCTGAAAACTTAAAATACATTCATTCTTGCTTGAGGTGTGTCTATTAATAGTATTGAAGAGCTAGCAAGCAGTAATTTCTTTATCTTGTTTCTGGAAAAATTCTTGTTACCTGAGCAATTGCATCCTTGAGTTGATTGTATTTCTCTAGATCAAATCGTGTCTTTTTGGCTCCTTTATGGAAAAATAGTAAGTATTGTCTGTCTCTAGCATCTGGATAAACATATTCCTGAAGAGAGAAAAAGGAGAGAAAATAGGAATAAAGCTACAGCAGGGAGGCAACACAAGATGCCACAGCACAGTACGTCTCAGGTGCGTTTGGGAGAATGACCAGTTTCTGACAGAAGGCACAAGCCTGGTCCAAGCTTGCACAGTGGGGGGTGATCCCTGCCAGCAGCTAAACCCCCACCCAGTCACTCACTGCCCCACAGCTGGATGGGAGAGAGAAGAGAATCCAAAGGTAGGAAAACAACAAGAAAAACAGTACTATAAAGACAGTTTAATAACTGAGGAAAAAAGCCCCACAACAACGTAAGAGTGATGCAAAAGCAACCACTCACCACCTCCTGCCAGCAGACCAATGCTCAGCCAGACTCTGAGCAACAGCTGCTTTGGAGAAACTCCCTCCCAACTTATTACAGAAGGTGACATTATATGGTATGGAATATCAGTTTGGTCAGTTCAGGGCAGGTGTCCCAGATGTGTTCCCTCACAACACCTCACCCACCCCCATCCTATTGCCAGAGGTGGGAAGTGGGGGGTTAGGAGGGGGCAAACCAGGGAAGAACAAAATCCAAAGAAGGCCTTGATGCTGTACCAGCACTGCTCAGCAACAGCAAAAGCACTCATATGTTATCAAGGCTGTCTTGGTCACAAATGCCAAACACCGCACCACACCAGCTTCTCTGAAGAACATTAACTCCATCCCAGCCAGACCCAGCAAGTCAGACATTTGCTTCTCTACCCACGTGTTACACTACAGCAGTGAGTTACTATCACCTTACTCCTGTCCCCAGAGTGTGAATCCTTCCATGCAGAGAGAACAAGAATTAACGTATTTTGTACTGACAAGTTTGTGGGGAGAAAAGGAGGGAAAAAAGCTATAAACACCGCCCCTGAAATGATGCAGCTGACAGACCCCTGGGACACCATGCTGGAACACCTGCAGCATCTGTTCTGATGGCCTTGTGACAGTAGGGACACTTTGAGCCCTCCCTTCCTCTTTATTTAGGTGGGGTTAGGAAGTGGTGAGACAAACCCTGCACTAGAAAATCTGTAGAGAATCTCTCACAATTACAAGGATCCAGAGACAGATTCTTCATCTGGACAGGAGGCCAGATCTGTGAAAGGCCTAAACAAAAGCATTTCCAACAAGATGCCTGATCTTTGGTGTCTTTAAAAAGGCCAACACGGGCATGTGAGAGGGATGGGTTTCCTTGAAGCTCAGAAGGTACCTCACGCAGCCATACCTGTCTGTACTGACCATATCTGCCAGCAGATGAATCTGTTTGGCTACAGCAGTCAGTCACCAAACACAGAAAAGCATTTCTGGTAAGACAACCAGCCAGGACCACCACCAGAATACCCCACAACCACATACCACCTCCCTGGCCAGCACAAATTAATCAAGTGGCATCTGGGTTCCAACAGGATAAGGAAGGGGCAAAGCAGCTTCTAACAGGCACAACTTGGCTATTTTTCTAGGGAGCAGAGCCCAGAGAAAGTCTTCTAGTGAAGTGTCAATATCAGCACAACAAGTCCTACCTGGCGGGTCATTACGAAATAAGCATACATTGCCATGGCACTACCATAGGTGATGAAATAGGTGACTGGTTCCATAATGTCCCAAGAATATTCCCACCAGGTGAGGCGGGCCAGAATCCCAAACTGAGTGGCCATGTAGGCCAGGCCTCCCCACAACACGAAGGTTGTCCTCTTCTCTGCTTTCCTGCTGAGTTCCATCCTTACCTGCAGAAGGCAGAAACACACAACACCTTGCAGTCTCAGAAGTCATTATGTTAATATTGTTAAGAGATAATAATGTTGTAAAAATAGTCCCTTATATTAATAGTAACATTAAGTGGATTGAAACATGATTTGATTATGCATGATGATTATACAAACAAACCTAAACCTCTTTTCCATCAGTATCTTGTCACTATATTTACTCCAAGCATGCTCTGAACGCCTCAGGAAATTATTTATTTCTCTGTGTTCAGAGATGTTCTGTTGCACTAGCACCAGTCTTTATTTACTAGCAAGCTCACTTCCGATTACTTAAAGCAAGGAAACAAAATATTTCCACTGAAACCAGAAGCAAACATGGTTTGGTAAACACTTGGTTCAGTGATCTTAAAACTATTTGAAGCATGCCAGGGACCCAATTAAAACTTGGAAATACATTCAGGCTGCATTTGGAGGATAAATACGACACACTGAGAAACTCCTTACTTTTTCTAGAGGTGCTAGTTGCTCCTTCAGTTCCTCTAATCTCCCTATCAGCTCCTTCTCCTTGTTCAGCTGGTGCTCCTCGATGCTCAAGGCTGTGTACAACTGCTGAACCAATGTCTTCACATCATTCAGCGTCGTGGCATTTTCATGGCTTAACAGCTCTAGGAAAAAACAGAGGCTGCTTTATACACCTGTACCCACAGAGCCCTTGGAAAACCGCTATTAGTCTGCACTGGAAACAAACAGAACTATCTTTTCAACAAAGAATTCTTTGGAAGAGCTCCAGAACTCTAAGACAATACAAGTCCCTTAAAAGAAAACCAGGCTTTTTTACTGGATATTCCTAAAATTTGGTAAGAACAAGGAAAAGAGAGATGTCCTATAAAGCTGGCCAGATATCAACAGCTGCTTCTGAATCATATTTATATACAAGAGAAATGAACTAAACTAGCTATGATCCATCACACCAGCTGTCAAGACACAGGCAGAATTCAGACTACAGACCACCAACAACCAGAGTTATTGGCGGTGGCAACTGAGCATCATGGGTTAGGGACCCCACAACAGTCTCATCAGCAGCATTTTGAGTGCCAGTGCCAAGAATCGTTTCCCAATACTCTGTGGGTAACACCCCCCTGGCTGTGCTGCCTACAAAGGAGTGAACTTCTCCCTTCTGGTATTTAGAAACAAGAACAGGGCCATGACTCAAAAACACCTTTATCTTTGCATTCAAACGCCAAAAAGGATTCCTAGAGAATACCAGTTCATAAAGGAGTTGTGACTACTTGTATTGTGTTACACTACACAGGGAAAAAAACAAGTTTGAAATTAAAGCAAAATATTTTGACATTAACCAAATAAATTAATTTTTGTAGCATCCTTGGGCTTGTACTTAAAGTTATTAAAATATGATTTTACCAACTCAAAAAGCTATGGACAGCTTAAGTTTTAACACCAGCAGCTCAAGGAAAAAAAGTGGCTCAGTTGCCTGTGTCAAGACACACGAAATACACAATTTCCTTCTAGTTAAAGGGCTCCTGTTCCCCTAGGAAGAAAAATCCAAATGCTCCTACTGAGGTGACCATCAAGAAGTACTTATTTAAAATTACAGTATTCTGGTGTTTACATTTTCAGATATACAAGGTGATCTTGTAAAAATGGAAAAGCAACAGCCGAAAAGTTTGACAGAACTAACCTCAGTGCCTATTTGCAGGCACATTCATTTTAGCACGAACTACAGAAATCTCCTTGGCAAGTGCATCCTAGGAGACAATTTCCTGTAACCTTGGTGATCCCAGAGCTCACTTAGCAGTACACAATGGGTGACAGAGCAGAGTAACTTCTTTGTGTGTATGATACCCAGTGGTTTAGATATCCAATCTTAATGGAGAGCTTTCTGTTAAGGTGCTTTTAATGAGATGGGAAAAAATCATCTCTAGCAGAGGTCAGTCTACCCCACATTTAGGCAAGAAAGAGCATCTCACCGAGTATTGCACTCCCAATTCCAGAAAAACAGAACAATAAAGAAGATAAAAATCCCCATCTGTGAACCAAGCAGAACAGCATTTCCCAAGCCATCCCTTTTATTTAAATCCTCAGACAAAACTACAGGCATGCAAGAACCTGGTGTTTTATGAAGGCTATGAAGCTGCCCAGAAGAAAGAGTAGAGGGCCGATAAAAACACCGAGTTCCTGCCTCCACCAGTAACACTGAAGTGTCTCAAAATCTTCTTGCAGGTTTTCACATCTTGAAATTCACACACATCCAAAGAATATTATTGAAATGGATTTTCTTGTTGACTCAAAATAGGTTGGTTTCCCTTCCCTTCCTAGCTGATTCTTCATGACACAACCTTCTAAGGGCACAGTCTCCTTTATTTCACTGTTTGGTAGCTAACAAGGTTTTGAGGTTTATCTGCAATAGCCGAAGTACCACACTTAAATGGAAACAATGTTAGCTGTCAGGGGAAGCAACAATTTAGTCTTCCAAACCAGACAATCTAAGTTTCAATCTAATTCCCATCTTGTATTGTATTCCCTCAGAATGAGTTAAATTAAATTACTTTTCAGTAATTAAAAAAAAATTTTGAAAAACTTAGAATTTAAAAGGAATTATATTTCTTTGTTTATTCCTCTTGGAGGCTGGGGGGGCACTAGCTTTGAACAGAATGAAATATCTGCTTTTCATTAGTAATTATTCTGATTACTTGGATATCTCTAAATTGGGCTCCAAGGGCAGGATTAGAAACCACAAGGTTGCCCTTTAGAAACAACGCTTCATGCTCCTGAACAAGTTAATAAAGCATGTTGCAACAAAGCAGGGAGCTGAATACTGAAATGTACTCCCAGTGCTGAGCAGAACCAGGCTGGTTTACCTCTCTTTGGTGGTCTGACATGGTACGTGACATCATTAATGATCAGTTTGAAGTCATCCAGCAGAAGCAGGTCAATGCCTGTGGAGGAGGCCACACGTGTGCCATCTGTAAGGAAAACACAGATGATGCATTAAGCAGGAGCAACAAAGGACTTGAACATGCCATGGCTAAGTTGTAACACCATCCCAAATCCAGCTGTTGGGCTTCCATTCTTTCCAAAAGATGATACTGTTTGCCAAGACAAGGAAAGGTGGAAACATGACTGAGTTTCCATTGCTAAAGCAGGATACTGTTTCACTTGTACCACCTTCTCCACCCAATTCCTTACAAACTGATTTGAACATCAACGTCAGTTGCATAGCTTGCATCTTTCCTACTAAATAGTAGGGCACTCACCAGAAAACATCTCCATTAGGACTGATTTCCTTAGCAGCTCTGACTACACAATATTCTTACTCTAAGAATGGCATTTCTACCTTCTGCTTTTTCAGGAAGGTTGAAGAACTCACATCACAGCAAACTTTTACTTCAAAAGCAAAAGGCCGGGTGAAAACAGCAGGCAAGCAAGTAAATCAATTAGTTTGTAAACAAGAGTACCTGCTGAGTAGATTGCAACCCGATCAATTCCTCTGTCCTCTGCTCGCAGCTGTTGCAAGAACACCCCGACAGAGTCTGAGATGGGTTTCAGGGTGAACTGGCAGCGCTCGCGCCGCGATGGAAGACTCACAGAAATCACAGGCAACCCGTTTTGGTAAACCACCGTCACTTCTACAGAGACAACAAAAATACAAGCTTATCATTAAAAGATAACAGATCTTCTCCATTTGTCCCATGGAGAAAGAGGCAAACCTGATTGTCATCTGAATGGACTAAACTTTTGATGTTACTAAGAGACATGGCCAAAGAAAAATGGAGGTATAGCCAAGATTGCCACTCCAGTAACATGGCAGTCATTTTCTGTAGTTTTTAAGTTACTGACACTAAACTCAGTCACCTTTATTCTAAAGGCAACATGATATCTAAAAGCCATAACATGGCAGCACAGTATGTTTGGGTTAGGTTTTGAGAACAAAAGCATTTTGGACTATGGAAGACAAAAACACTGCTGTTTATGAGGATTTATAGCTCAGGAGAAAAAGGCAGATTGTGTATACTAGGAAACATCAAGGAAGGACCAACTTCAAATATTTTTATCCTTGTTTAGTTCTGGTTTCCTCCTCCTTGTCCTGAGGCAAGACATTTAAAGAAAGCAGTCAGGAGCATGAGGCTGTAGGAAAGCGGCACTCCAAGTTTAGGCCTCAAGGCCATTTCATCTAAAATTCATGGGATCAATATGCTTTGTACTTCTCCAGACAGGCATCGCTACTTAGGTGTAGATAAAACAAGATTTTCAATTTCTTTGGAGCTGCCAGAAGTTTTTCTGAAAGCATTCTTAAGGATTTCAGTAATTCATTTTAAAATCCATGGTAGTGACCTGTATGAACTGTAAGCTGGTTATTATTTTACTGCCACAACCTGCTCCTTGTGCTTCATGACATCCATACACAGAAAAGAGAAGTTATAAGTTCATATTCCCTAAGCCCTTTACTGAATTACCATTGTAATTGTCCTCAAGTGAGGTAGCTGCTAAGGTATAACAGCACACCTAAAAATTACTTGCTTTTATAGGCATCTTTCTTATGTAAGAACATACAGGGTTTTTTTATTGCTCAGAGCATTTGTTGTGTCTCAAGGATGGTGCAGTCACACCCACCCACAACTCATCTGCCTCAGTATCCCCACCTGTTGCAGCTTAGGTCAACTCCTGTCTCCTTAAACTCACTGAACTCATGGATTGACATGCTAAGTCATTTTAAGCAGCTAACATCAAAACCAGTCAGTCAGAGTCAACAAAAGTAAAAATGAAGACAATATTATTTTAACTACCAAAGGGAACTAGCAGGAGAAGTCTTGGGGCAACACACCTTTCCAAAAATAAAGGATCATGGATATTAAAAGGATGTACCGAGTGCACTTGTACAAAGCCAGAAGAATTCTCTTCTCATTCTCAACTATCACACACCTTCATGAAATGAATCAAGCATAAAAAGGCTTTTTCCCTCTTGCAAGGGATTGCTACCTTCAAGTCCTTAAAGACTAGATAGAAGCAACCAAGTATGGACACCTAAATGACTAAAGCATCCTAAGAGGCCCCAGTGTTTGAAAACCTATCAATGCCTACTCTCAAGACTCAGACAGCTGACAGGATTTTAGTAGCTTTAGCATCTTGAAGCATAGAATTCAGAGACAACAATCAGATATTTACCGGAAAAAAATAAAGCAAAATGCTAATTTATTTGGACAGTGAGAATTTAGAGCTCCTTAGCAGCAGCTATTATGACAGCTATCAGGTTTTCTTTAAATTTAAAATGCTACCTAGATAATACAGGCAGTGAGGCCATTTCTTTGCAGAGCAGAAGAGATAACAGTGTTTGCATTGACACTTTTTCCATGTATCCCCACTGGTACCACACCACAGCCAGAGCTCCAGGACTGCCAGCTCTGGAGGAAGTGCCTACCAGGACCAGCTGCACTTGAGGAGTCATCAGCATTAGGAGCACAAACAAAGCCTTTCACTAGGATTTCCAGCTTAGGTGAAGTATCAAAGGCCAAATTATTCCCCCTCAAAAGACAGGGTCAGTAAGTCTGGAAACACAGCTGCTTTATGTTTTCCTTGCAAACCCCTTGTAAAAGTAATTTCCTAGCTTAATTCACTGGTGGGGAAAGTCCATAATTCCAGGTTGATCCTGCCATCACCTCCCACACAAGTAATACTGGTCAGATTTTCACTGCATTGAAAAAGGAAGAGCTCAGAGGCAAATAAAAGAAAGGAATCTGAAGGACACAATAGCACAAACCTAACAGACAGCAGCAGACAACTCCAGCAAAAGTTATTAATAAGCCCCTCTGTGATATGGCTGCCTCATTTTTCTCTCCCACAGCCCTGTGTGTCTTCTGCATCTACTTCACAAGTTACTAAGTGGACAAAGCATTTGGCACCTCAACTAGTTACAGAGCTAAGGTTTCAGCTAATCTGCCCTAGCTAAATTTTAAGCCAAGATTTAATTGCATGGAACAAGTAAAAGAAAGTAATTTTATACAAGTGTGCTTCACTTACACTTACGGACACCTACAGCCGAGCCAGGAATGGTGCTAAATAAGACCATGGAGGATTTGAAAAGCTTTAGATGCTATATAAAGCGTGGGGTTGCTTTGAGGTATGAGTTCCATCCAAGCACCACAAAGTTTTGACTCAATCATATGTGCACCAGCAACAGGTCATGGGTGTATATATATATATATATTTTTTTTTTTAAGATTTCCATTTTTGCCTAAGATCAACTTGAGCAACACATGAGGTCAAAACAAAGTATAGTAAAAGAAGAAAGTGTGGCCGAAGAAGTCAGTGTTGAACACTGGCTACTGGTAAAAGTCAAGTTATTGGAAGAAATAATGAGAGAAATATTCAAGCATAACACAAGGAGAGGTAAAATCAAATCAGGCACACACAGACACTATCTTCTCAACCTTACACGTCCTCTACAGTTGTACCTGTTTAAGTCCCCAGGGTTTCATGTAAGCTCTCCAGAGCAGTCATGTTCTCTTTGTCTTTGCACACTTGTTATCCTGGCAGGGGAAGCAGGAACCCTTCATTTATTAGCTTTCAGATCTTATTAACAAGCCAAGGATCCACTCAGTGCTCATGTCTGTTAGCACAAGTGATCCACTCCTTCTGCACAGCATGCAGATGTTAAGCAGGCAGTGAGCTGAAAGCTGCTCCTTTCCTCTTTGTATTCTGGCACACCAAGATTTTTAAAGTTCCACCAGTGCATCCTTTTGCTTTATGCTCTGACAACCTTATCAAAAAAGCTTAATGTTTGAGCTGCCCCAGATTTAATAAAGGAATAACATTGCCTTGGTGTCTTTGTTTGAGACACTTGGCTTCACAACTTACTCACTGCAGCAAATGATGCTTTTGACCATTTTGGCACGTAGCTGACATGAACTGCACTTTTGTTACATAAATGAGGTTAAGGGGGCAGGCAGAGTCACAGGACCACAGACTGGGTCAGGCTGAAAGGACCACAGTGGGTGCTCTGCTGCCACCTCCCTGCTCAAGCAGGGACATCCCAGAGCACCTGGCACAAGATTGTGTCCAGACAGTTCTGGAGTATCTGTCCTCAGTGAGGGAGACTCCACAGCCTCTCTGGGCCATCTGCTCCAGTGCACAGGAGAAGTTCTTCCTCATGTTCAGGGAGAATTTCCTGTGCATCAGTTTCTGCCCTTTCCTTTGTGTCCTAGAGGGTGGCACCACTGAACAGAGCCTGGCTCCAGCCTCTGGCGCTTCCTTCAAGAAGGACAGTACCTTGAAGGGTAAGGATCATACAGGCTCACAGCTACATCAGAAAGAAGTCTGGCAAAAAGATTTGGACAGTTGCATGCAATTCCATCTTTCTTTACAAAGCCTGTCCAGTTTTGTAAGGACAGTTCATAGAAAAGTTGCCCATTGCCTTAATTCTTCTTGACGTTGTTCTGTGTCACTTCCTTAAGCTCCAAACTGGATTGCTGCCCAGCCAAAAAAGCCTCAACCAGAAAAGGGGGCAGGGAATGAAATGTAAGTTAGGGCTAAGTCCAGTGAGGCAGGAGCTGGTGCACGTGTTACTCACCATCAGAGGGCACTACGGTACTGCAATACACCACTCTCACGCTCTGCCAAGGAGACAGCCGCTGATGCACCTGGAAAACACAGGCACGGCAAAAAGGGCAAATGTTCAGAGTCTGGCAGGATCGCACCCCAGGGCCACCTCCTGATCCCGTCCCTCCCGCCGGCCCCTTCCCCCGTGCCCGTGCTAGGCACTTCCTCGATCCGCAGCAGGGACAGCCGCAAACCAGGAGCACCTGTCAGGAACAGCCTCTTCCCTTCCCATCTGTCGCGCCACAGGGTTTCCCCCCTCAGCCAAGTTCACCTCTACACACCTCTCTCTCCACACACGTAGCTGAGAGCCTGAGAGCTGAGAACTGAGAACAGCTGTGCTTTGTTTTCCTTAATGTAACACGTATTTTTAAAGCCACGTGGTCCATCAGTTTAGCTTACTACACAGACACAGTAGAAATCATATCAAAGCACGAGTCTTTAAAGGGTAAGAAAAAGAAGTTTTTTGCATAACCAAGAGGGATGTTTACAGAGTTGTGGATTAACAGGTTCATTCTCCTTGGTTGTTTTCCATGCCAACATTACTTTTCTCATGTCCTTACAGAAGAAAGCCAAATTCCGAGACACAAAGTAGTAAAACTGCCTGTGCATAGAAGAACAAATTGTTCCAACATAAAAAACAAGAATTGCAATACTGAGCTATAAAAATAAGAAACTACAACAGCCCAATAAGAAAAAACCACATGAATGGGTTGTAGGTTCTGCAAACTTAGCAAGAGACCCATTTGCCCATGAAAAATCTAGAATCAGACTGATTTAAAAGTCTATCTTTTGATTATATTACACTGGTTATACACTAATCCTTCCCCAACACCGAGATTACAACTCTGGCAAAAACCAGCCCAACTGTAAACCAGAATAAAGCGTAACACACCAGCTCTCACCTCTCTCTGGTGGTTTATATTTCAGTGGCTAGCCTCAGATTTTTCAAGAGCTGTTGTCCAATTTGGACATTCCTATGGTCTGGGATACCTTTATAGAAATATAGGTTTGGCAGCTGTATTTTAGCAATCAGCAAAGAAAAAGTATCTCACAGGGAGGACTTAAGTAAATTTCTAATGAAGCTTGCAAACAAAACCTAGGTTGTTGATTATTTCTCTGCCAAATGGTCCAAATCTCCGTATTTCATGAGGTTACCTTTGATAACCTACTTAAAATGGCTTTAATTGCTACTTCACTTGTCCTTTAAAGCCTGATATCCGAACGAAGGATAGTTTCTACTAATCTTTCTTGAAAGTAGGAACCTTTGGCCCTGATGGCCACTGCACTAACAGCTCTAGAAATTCACTGTGGTATGTAGTGTACTTACACTTCATTTCTATCAGTTTTGACAATGAAAATCAGTCATTTTCAATTTGCCTCCTTTCAAGTGCATTTTCAGCTTCCCAGGGTCAAATCAGACAGTCAGCATGCAGGAAAAGAAGTGGGCACCAAACAGCTGTAACTTCAGCAGGAAGTTGCGTGTTTCAGCAAAAGTAATGTTGTAAAAACCGCCTGTGTGTTGGGAACCAAAGGGCAAATTTGCCTTTTTGCAAGTGAAATAAGCAAATCTTCTTGACTCTCTGACACCATGTGCTACCCCTCCCACCTGAAGAAAAACAGGTTTTATACTGAAAACTATCTGAGAAAAACACAGCTACAGCCCTACATCCTGTACAAATCCAGCTCTGTTGTCTTGGCATTACTATTGTATTATTAACAAAGTCAGAAGCTTCAGGGATCAGAAGTGGTACCACATGCAAATCGATTTTCAGAACCAATTTTTACCTAAGGAGAGGAATTTTAATCCTTCTAAAAATAGTATCAGATACAATAACAAGCAGGCAGAATTCACACAGGGAGTGTCTCAGTCAGAGAGCACTACCCCAAAGACTACTTATGGACCTGTTTTACTTGATCCCACAGTACAGCTAGCACTGATATGTTTTTACTGCTTCACTCCCCCCCCCCCCAACATTAATCATCCATTTTTCAAACAGTGCACAGCAGGACTCCGGCCTTTCTACCAGCTGTGAACGGCAGCCCAAAAATACAGTTCCCAGAAAATCCTAAACCCTGCTAAACCCAGCACTACCCCACTACAAAATAACCATGTAACTGGAAGATATCACTAGGTAGCACATGCACAGACTGTACCTTAAGGCTATGAGTATCTGACAGATACAAGCTCACTCCAGAAGCCTCCTGCACTCATACAACAAGAACAGGGATAAGGCAAAACAGGTTGAAAAAAACAGGGCATGTTAGGTGACTCATCAAAAAGCTGAGGTCTCCCCAGACTTCACCCCTTGGACAATTCTTGCATCCCAATATGGGCTGAACCCCTGCTTCATTAACACCCCCCTCCCCAGCAGTGTGCTACCAGTACATTTGACAGGAGAGATGCTGTTAGAACACACAGATCTGTCCCTCCTGCAGCTCTGAAGGGTGCCGTGCGATACATGCTGCTGCTACAATTCCTTATCTACAGAAACAGTCTCTACTGGGTAGGAAGGGAAAAAAAAGAACAAATGAACTCAAAACTGAGCAGAGGCCGAAATGTCATGATATGTCATCCAAGGTTAGCAAGAGTTTAAGGAGTCATCCCTCATTTTTATTCCTGAAGGGAGACTGTTGTTTTAAAATTGAGATGGAGAGAAATGTTTGAACCCATTATCCGATGTCTGCAGTTCAACAGCTTCCTACATAAAGATGTCAGAAGGCTGAAGCTGGGGATCGGAGCAGTGCAGGGCAGAGAGAGGAATTCCTTTCAAGCTTTACTGACCAGATCTGTCCCTCAGGCAACAGCTCACTCCTCTTTCAGCAAGGAAGTGTGGAATAACTGCATCCAAATTTCAGTTGAGACAGACTTGTCCACCTCTCCCAAAATAAGCGATGCTTGGGAGTGTAAAAAGCACCAAAGCAGGATCACTGAAATGAGAAGCTTTAAGCACTAGGATAACTTTCTGTGTCTCACAAGAACACACGCAGGAATTCACTTTCCATGTCCATTCATTTCCTGCCTTATCTGCAGTAAGAGGCATGTTAAGAGGCTCAGAGTTATGCAGCAGCTGCACTCCCAGAATGATTAAAGGAGCAAGAGGAAAAAAGTCCCAGTCCTCTATCTAAAACTAATGCTTCCTCCAGCCTTGTCCAGGTCTACATTAGACAACCCAAAGGTAAAAGTAACAGCATTTCTGTAAGTCCTAATGTGGCTTTCTCAGTACTACATCAGGGACAAAGTTAACCAAAGGCTTGCTGGAAAAATCAACCTTTTAGCTAACAGTGAGTACTCTCTGATGGGAAAAGAGAGAGCACCCCCCATGTTCTCCAGGTATGTAATTATCAATGATGGAATGCTAACGACTTTAGGAGATTGAGTCTCCAAACCCTAATTAAAATCAGAAAAGAGGTTGTCCAGGGAAAAAAAACCAAACCACAACACCCCAAGCATGAAAAAAGGTGAACACCTTGCTCTAGAACCCAAATAAAACATGCTGCTAACTCATTACCTGGAGTACCAGCACAGCAAGAACTGCAAAGCTTTTGTGAAAAACAGAGCATTCTCTGCGTAAAAATGTCTTACTACAAGTGAAGCATTTAAGAGACGTTTGTAAGTGTCCCCTGCAACATCTATTTTACAAATTCTGAAGGGCCTCCTTTAAAGAAGGCTGCCTTAAGTCTGATACAAACCAGCTCACCTTTTCCAACAAGCAATAGTTATTTTCCTCTCTATCCTGACTTTCACTACATGAAACACTGAATGTCTGCCCTGGCTCTAAAAGTGGTTATCCTAAAGCCTCCAGGCTGAAATCTCAGTGACGAAAATTGCTGCGAGCTTCCCCGAGCAGCCACAGCAACCCAAGCCACCCACCTCAAACATGCTGAAGGGCTCCATTTATCCGTCTTTCCCTCACTTCTGCTCCTGTACTCAATCTGTTATAATTTAGTCTCTCCTAAACAGCACTTCGATCCTCAGTTACTGAGTCCCCTTCTGTCCTCCCTTTTTCCTTCCCCTTCACACCAGCTGTTTGCAAAGTAAAGGAGACTCAAGGCAAAACCATGCCCTGACCAGAAACCTGCTGTCCAAGGGATGTGATGTGTGACTTCCCAACACAGCCAGTGTTTTTGCACCAGCACATAAGCTCTAACTTGATTTAAGTACATTTAGCTGTGGTGGATTGACTGGGGCCAGCTGCCCAGCCAGCTGCTCCCTCACTCCGCGGGAACAGGATGGGAGGATACAGGATAAAAGGATAAAGGCAGGGAGATCAGTCACCACTCCCCACTAGCTTAACAGAGTGGACTAAGGGAAAGTTGACTTACTGCCAATTAAAGCAGGTAATATCAAGACACAAGTTGAAATGAACACTTCCCCCCCTAACCCAACCCTTTATCCAGGATCAACCTCTGCTCAAAGACCCCTTAGACCCAGACAGTACATGCCGAGACCCCTCATCCCCTGGGTACCCTACACAGAGACCCCTCAGCCCCAAATACCTCACAGAGGTCAGAGACCCTTCAACCCCAGACACCTCTCAGCCTCCTGAGAGGCCCCACAGATATCAGAGATACCCCTCAGCCCCAGGCAGCCCACACAGCCTTCAGAGACGCCTCAGCACCAGACACCCCTCCCAGTCCCAGGCAACCCATCCAGTGACCACAAAACCAGTCTGCTAAGAAAACCCTCCAGAAACGAGCCAGCACAGGGCTCTGGGCACTCACAGCCCACAGCAGCCCCTCACGCACCTCTGAGGGCAGTGGCGTGGCGAGGGCAAGATGGCGGCGCCTTATGAGGGAGCCGGCTGCTGCCAGCGCCCAGGCACTGCCCTGCCAACCTCAGCTGATTCCCGCTAATTCTCCCTCAGCACCCTCCCCGCCTTCCTCAGACATCTCCAAAGGGATCAGAACAGACCCATGGAGATGTCTGCCCTGCATCTCTCACCCCCTTCTTTTCTTTCTGAGGTACCTGGACATCGCTGCCCACTTCCAGAATATCTCTTTGAGACAAAAAAAAAAAAAATCTCAATCATCCTTTGAAATTGAGCCAAACTTTACCAGGGATTTGCAACCCTGTATGGAAGGACTTTTCCAGCTTCTTGCTACAGCCTCTGGATATATTCACATAGCCAACACAACCGTGTAGTACTTCCCTCAAGGCATACGCTGGGCTGCTGTTTGGGAGTCTGGGATGTGATAAAACATCCCTGGCTCGCACAAGGGTACTGCTCCCACTGCCTCCATGCAAACCCCCAGGGATTTGGCTGGAGAGGGAACGCAGGGGGGGAAGCCTCTGTACCCGGGAGCTGTGCCCTTGCAGTGATGGCCACAAGCCATATACTCCAGAGCACTTTGTATGACCTACACATCAGCAAATGATCTTCATTTGCCTCAGTTCTCATTCCTGCCTGAATTTGCTCTTCTTCCAGCATTAGTACAAAGCTCCATCACATCTGCTAGGAAGGGAACATAAACAGGAGGTGAACTATAAATACTCCCTTGTCCATCCTGCTTCCTTTGCCCATCTGCCTAAAAAGAAGCAGGTAATCCACAGTGTCCAGGAAGAGGAATGGGTAGGAGGAAGGAGATTAGTTCCCTGCAGAAAAAGCAGAGATGAAGTAACTGTTCCTCATCCTTCATTGTGCCTTTCTCCCAGGCATTACTGCTGCTCTGGGGATACTGATACAAGGAGTTGCAGCAGGAACACCACTGCATTTGATGGCTTTGATTGAGCCTCCGAGAGACAAGAGAGGGAAGAGGAGGAAATGAAAGGGAAAAAAGTTGAGCTGACATGCTAAGCACATCAGTCAAGCAGAATCAATCACTTTTAACAGGTGGCTTCCCTTGCCACCATCCACATCACTTCCCCCCCAACTGAAAACCAAATCAAAACCCCAAACCAAAACCTTCTCTCAGTCTATATTCTTAATTTTATTGCAAGCGTCAACAACTTGCAGAGAATTACCCTATTCCTAACAGGAGACAGATGATAGGCAGGGTACACCAGACCCCCACGCTCCCTCTCATCCAACCTTCACACAGTCCTTCCTACTTCTGGCAGGCAACACAAAGCCGGGCTGGAGCATCTCCCCGACAGTTTGTGATGCCAGATCAGTTTCACTATGAAAGTATTTTTCCTTTACTGGAGTAGGATGGTTTGGATTCCACTTATTTAATACAATCCTCATGGTTACTGGGGAAAAAAAAGATGAGAATTTAAATTCCTTTGAATCCTGAAGGCTTGAAACATAGAACCCAAAGAAAACACTAGGATGCATTTAAACCTGTGTCAGCTTTGAAACCTGAGAACTAAATTCCTTTCCCTAATTTCCAGATTCATCACTTGAGTCTTACTGAAAAGGTTTATAACTCTCTTATCTAAATTAAGGGGGCTGTCAACCACTGTTTAAAAAAAGAAGTTTTAAGAATTCAGTGAATTCTGAGCTCACAAATTTCAGGGATTTTCTCTCTCTCAGCCACTCACAGCTGAAAACTGCGTAACTAAGAGAGAAGGCATCAGATGGACTCCCCTCAGTGATTTCTCCAGGGCAGCTTAGCTGTTGTTTTGTTGTTTGGTTTCCTGTTTGATTTTCTTCCTCTAGCACTTACCAACCCCATCAGGCAACTCCTTTAGTCTCTATTAGAAGCAATTTAAAACGAGAGCTCTTGCCCCTCTTCTCCCACTGCAAAAAGCTTCCCGGTGAGGAAACAGCGCCTCACTGACACACCCCTGCACTTCCAGCACCAAGAATGAAACAATAAGCAGAGTTATGAAGCGAGATTCCTGCAAGTGCAAGGAAGTTCCTTCTGCCTCGGTGCGTGCTGGGGAGCAGCCAACTCACACTGGTTTTCCAGGGAAATAAACTCAGAAACGAGGGAACCTCACTTTCAGCTCTTGAAAAGACACAGCAGGCTCTTGCAGACCTCAGAGTTGGCGCCAGCACATGCACAGCTTGGGAGGTGAAATACTGAGAGGTGCAACATCCTGCAAGCCACAGCAGCCCAGCACATCCCACTACTGTAGTAGTCCTACACCATCAATTCCCTGCAGGAAAGCACAACACAAAAAAAAAAAAAAAAAAAAAAAAAAAAAAAAAAAAAAAAAAAATTTCTCATCTCTCTGGCTAACCTTACACCTGGGTTTGGTCCAAAGAGTGGTGGAACAGAAAGGTAAGTACTCTCAGACAGCAAGAGGCTGTACCCACAAAGTCACGTCCAGGCAGTCCAACCACTGAAAGACAAAAAGCAGTTCCTTCTCTTGGATTACGAGCCTTACAGGGGGAGCCTAGAGACCAAACTCGCTTTAGGATTTAATCCTTTATGAGGCACTTAGCAGGGAAGTTTAAGAGTGCTGCCCAGAAGTGCCAGACAAGCTTTGCATATACTCTGAGTTTCACAAGTTTGGGTCCTAAGCAGAAAATGGCAAGTTTGGCTACAAATACCTGCAGCCAATTAACATTGGCCAGTTTTTTTCTGGAAGAAATACCAAAGTGTAGAACACTCAGCTTGGCATTCTTCCCTGCTTTCTACATTCACAGTTTGCAGCAGTTCAGTACCAGGTGTGATTAGTACAGTAAAAATCAATCCTTTTGCTAGTCCCACATACATCTCATGGAGCTCTGGAAGAATCTTCCAGTTGATTAAGGGTGGATGCCTGACATTTCCCCCCCTGGATACACTGCCTGCCATAAGGATTGTTACTGTGCAACTCTGGCTTCTAAATCCCTTATGTTCCCTGGCAAGAGCAGAGCAACAGAAGGAAACAAAAAAGATTCCAACAAAAACATATGAATGTTTTAAAGCCATTAAAGAACTCCATTTCATTGTGCCACCAGACCACAGATCAAGGATGCTTACATGCAAACTTAATATCCCTATACGTTCATGTTTAATATCCTTTGGTTAATGATGTACTTTTAACTTATTTTGCAGGATAGCCTCCCTCCTGTGCCCTGAAAGAGAAGATGGTGCAACACTCACCTCCTGTGTGCCATAGGTACGTGCCTGGAGAGGCAACTTGGCAGAAGTTAAAGCACAGTGCTCTGCAGAGGCAGATCTTTATTGACACACTAATAATGTGCAGGAAGAACACAAACACGTTAATTTTGAACCTGACGCTTAAACAGTGTGTTAAATTCAGTTCTGAAGGTTTCCCGGTTCAGCTTTTCCCAGCTCATCTCACCTGGTCTATTTGCAAGAGGAGGAGGTCATAGAATCATAGAATCCTAGAATGGTTTGGGCTCGAAGGGACCTTAAAGATCATCTTGTTCCACCCCCTCTTCCCATGGGCAGGGACACCTTCCAGTAGATCAGGCTGCTCCAAGCCCTGTGCAGCTCAGCCTGGCCTTGGACACTTCCAGGGATCCAGGGGCAGCCACAGCTTCTCTGGACACCCTGTGCCAGGGCCTCCTCACCCTCACAGGGATGAATTTCTTCCCAACATCCTGTCTAACCCTGCCCTCTGGCAGTTTAAAGCCATTCTCCCCTCTAAATAGTCTCTCTTTTTGTAGGTTCCCTCCACATACTGAAAAGCCACAATTGGGTTACCCCAAAACTCTTCTTCCCCAGGCTGAACAATCCCAATTCTCCCAGCCTTTCCTCACAGCAGAGGTGCTCCATCCCCCTAACCACAGGAAAGTGGGGCTGACCCCTTCCGTAGAGCACAAGCAGCAGCCATAGGGTATCCTGCAGCATTCTGTGCATGGCTTCAGAAACACAAACTTGCTCCTCGCTCCTCTGGAGGAGAAGCTTTTATCACCTGTGGGACTGCTCCCCAGACCCCAGCCTTGGCAGCAAGTGGGGCTGACTGGAACATTCACTGCTTCATCATCGGTCATCTCTGGCAAGATAAGCAGGAAGCCCAGAGATCAAAAGGTTTTCATTTAATTGACCATTGACAAAGGGAATGACTGCAACAGCATCTCCCAACAGCTCAGAGCTATTCATTTGAGCACCTCCTGCACAGCATTGCTGTGCTACAAAACTCAGTGTAATTATGCCCAAATGCATGAAAGCACAACAGAGGCACAAACAGACGAGGTTTTAGGAAAGCTATGAACTGAAGTTGATGCTTCATCTCACAGCCAGTGCCACCCTCAAAGCTCAGTCACATCCGTCACTCCTTCGGGCTGAGCCTGGGGGGACAAGAGGCTGGATGCCCTCGGGAAGGGCTGCTCCCCTTTAGGTGCCACGGCAGTGCCCGTGGCCAGGCCACCTTCAGCACCAATCCACTCCGTCCCTTCCCGAACCTCCCTCCTCTGGCTTGGCAAAACCAGTCAAAACTGGGTTTATGGACATGCACTACACACAAACCCACCTTTAGTTTATATAATTATTAAGTCAAGGCATCCAAGTTAAAATCACTTAAGAATCTTCAAGAAAAACAGACCTAAGACTTCTCCTAACTTATCAAGTTAACCACTGCCAGGATGTGCGATAAACCAGGATTACCCAAACATTTAATTCCACCTCTTTGTTTAAAAATACTGTTTTCTATAAATTTTCTATCCCCCAGATCACAAGGCTTGTTTTAGTAGGATTTTAATTGCAATTTTTCGAATTGTTTCAGCTCAAGTATTGTTACTTTGTTTTAAAAACACAGAACATATAATAATACTGCGTTTACACCTCTACCTACAGGTTTTTTCCCCTTAGAAACTGTCGCACCTCCATCCAAAGAGTAAGACACAAGGAGGGATCCAACACAAAACAAATCCATTTTCAACAGACTGTCCCAAAAGGCCGATTTGAACTGCTTGCCCAATTAAAAGCTGCAAACCATACATCAGAGATACACGTGTTGCAAAGTGTTTGCAGTTCACACTTCTTTCCTATGTGAAGGCTGAGGTTTAACTCATATTTAGAGATTGAGAAGCCTTGGAAATGAACCACTAGAAAAAAATTACTAGGAAAATGATCACTTTTCTAGTCATTAAGGCCATTTAAGAATAAACAGTCCTGGGAAAAGAGATTATCCTAGAAGAGAAGGGTTTGGAATGGAAAGTAACAGATCTTTAGCTTGATCACTTCCTTAAAGCTTTTCCAAATCAATTAAACTGGGTTTAATACACTGTGATAGGTGTTCAGTGGTCTAGAAGAATGCAATTTACAATTTGGCTCTGAATTATACAAGCTGTCAGAGACACCTTTACAGTTTGTATTTTCATTGACAGCCTCAGTTAGTTAATGAAAATTGAACCATTCTTCTCTGGAAAATTGAATATGCACACAAAAAAGAGCAAAATAGCCTCTGTGGAGAAGCCATGAAGCGACAGGCATCAAGCTAAGGACTTCGAAACATACTTCAAGACATATGCTTTCAATCCAACTGAGGAGGCTGGCTCAGCTCACACAGAATCAGATACTCCCCACACTTTCTTTCCAAGAACCTTTTTAATGCTTTCTCACTGCACTACATAGCCCTGGGAACCAGGACTTTTCCTTTGATCCAATGCTAATTATGACCTAAAGCTCTTTCAGCTGGGAATCCCAGGTTTCTGCTCCTGTATGGGGATAGCCTTAAGAGGCCAGAGAGAATCATAGAATCCCAGACTGGTTTGGGTTGGAAGGGACTTTAAAGCCCATCTCATTCCAACTCCCTCCTATGGGTAGGGACACTCTCCAGTAGACCAGGTTGCTCCAAACTCCATCCAGACCGGCCTTGAACACTTCCAGACCTGGGACAGCCACAGCTTCTCTGGGCACCCTGTGCCAGAGCCTCCCCACCCTCCTAGGGAAGGATTTCTTCCCAACATCCTATCTAACCCTGCCCTCTGGCAGTTTGAACCCATTCCCTCTTGGCCTGTGTCCATACAAAAGTCCCTCTCCCTCCTTTTTATAAAAAATTATTTTGGCTGTGTTGGGTGAACAAACAATGGAGAGAACAAGTTTCCCCAGCTGCCATGCTGGTAGGACTCTGCCTGGTTTTCTAAGCCTGTGGAATCTGCTGGGTTCACAGCTCTGCAGTCTGGGACATGCAGCTTGGAATCATCCCAAAATACCTATCAACAAACTGGAAAGGGCCAGACAAAAAGGAAGAGTGGTTCAGGGCTGGGCCTCCATGACAATCAGCTGCTTTCATCCCTCCCTGCTCACCGCTACTTTGCTGATGGGTGGTACTGGATGCAAACAACTTGTAAGTGAACCACAACTAGCTGCTGCAGCTGCTTGTCACAACTCTTTCCAACAGGCTCTGCTAAAAGCTTGCACATCCACAAATGCTCTCACGAGACAAAGGCAGATCCCTCTTTCCACGGGTTGGTTGGGTTTTTTTTGGTGTTCTTTTTGTTTTGTTTTTTAGTGCAGACAAAGCTTATTGCTAAAATCAGACAAAGCAGCAAGGTGATGAGCTTAGGTATGAGGTCCAGGCACTTCCAAGCAAACAGCTTATCCTTTTGGGGAGCAGGAGCCCTGATGGCGCTCTGGAACTGACCCGGACAGCCCAACCTTGCGTGCTTTCCCAGCAGAGCAGTGAAAACGCATTAGCCCTTGAGAAAGCATTAAGGGAAGCACTAAAATAGCTGGCTGGGAGCAGTGTAAGTGGCTGTCCAGACAAATACGAGGAGAATCCATAAAGAGCTCTGGAGGCAAAAAAATCCTCAGTGGAAAAGCAGACCACTGTTGCAGACATGCAAACCAGGAACACTTACACCAAGTTCAGACTAAACATCAAAATCACTCATTTCTGAGGGGAAACAGTCAACAATGGAAACTAAAAACACGCACAAAGCACAGCTGGGAAAGCAGTAGCTAAATGAGCACAGAGCAGGGAAACAGGAGGAACACAGGTCACAGCCTTGCTACAACACTGCAGGACACTGCACCAGCTGCAATCGTATTTACTCAGGAATATAAGAACCCAGCAAATCCCCCTCAGCCAGAGGGCATCCAGACACGGATTGCCTACAGACAAGCACTGTTTCTGCAGTGACGTTTGCAATGACCTCGTACCATCACCAATGAGGAGGTTACAGAGCAAACAACCCCCTCCCCAAATTTTATTTCACACAGCAGGCACAGCGTACTTCAGTGTTTCAAAGCCAGTTTAAAAAGACAAAATCTCATCTCTACACTGTATTCCTGTAATTCAAGAATATCACCATAAATCGGGGGAAAAAAAAAAAAATATCAGGCAAAGTTATAACTGCAGGAGTTTGAGTACGGCCTGGGAATCACGCTTGGATGGTGGGTGACTGGCACACCCTTCTCCTCTGGGGATAAATTTCTTTTCCACATTAGGAATCCAGAAAGATTCATTCTGATATGCCTCCGGGCAAGAGGAACAGAATTAATTTAAGTTCACCAGAGGTTTTTTCTGGCATTGAGAGGTTCTCAGCACGCAAATACTAACAAGGTATTTATAAAGTTATGCTGTATTTGGAAAGAGGGGCAAGGGGAAACCTTGGCCTGTTCCAGCCTTTCTGAACAAGGTCATCACCAAGTTGTCACAAGCCCCTACTTACACCAAGGGGCTGGGCCACCACATACTTCAAAAACCACAGTATTTCAACTTCCTAACGTTAACAGAGACACATTAACAGTTTTACAGTCTGGAACACAGTCTGCATGGTCCTTGGCTTTTTTGTTATTAATATGTACAGTACTTTTAACAACACAGCAGCAAGTCTGACAGACCAACAGACACCGTGATAAGTCTGATCAGCAATAACTGCTGTTCTTCTCACCTTCTGTAGAGAGGGGACATGAATTTGACACCATGACTCTCTGGATTACCAAAACCTCCACCCTCCAGAACACTGAAAAATTCAGAAGCATCATGTCCCAGACCACTGAGCAACCACCGCTCCTTTGGTTTTGGGGGCTGGTGAGAAACATGTTGGCAAGTTTGCAGGAAAGCGTGTGGCAGCTCAGGGGATGACGTCTGGGAGAGGCAGCTTTCTCATGCACATTTATTATTAATTGATATGTAACTCCTTTTTTGGAATTCTGCATCTTCCAGACAGAAATCCTGCCTAAAGAGGATTAAATACCTGGTTTCTCAAAAAAACCCCAAGTTCTAGGAAAGCATCCCGTAAAAGTCACTCCTCTTACCCAAGTGTTGGATCCCTAATTTCCCTGGACAGAGGCAGCTCCTCTGAGGTTTAAAACCCTCACCCTGCAGAAATCCCAGCAGGAAATCAGAACACCCTTGGCCCTGCTGCCTGAACACCATGAGTGTGCAAAGCCAATTCCATCTCACACTGTGGTGCTGATCCACCTGTATGGGAGTCATGGCAGCTCTTTTCCAGGGAGTTGGCACTGGCTGCAGAAGCCCCTGGGGACATTTCCTTTGCAGCCACCTCAAGGCTACCAAGCCACAGACCCCTGCAGTTTTGTAGAGGCTCACCTTGTTCCCTCCTGGGTACCAGGAGGTTTACAGAGAGGGGCTGTAAAACTGCCCCCTACTCCCCTTTAACAGCCCTGCACAGAACCAACACTTCGAACCTACACATCTTAGTGTAGGTGGTGGCTGGGTAAGAAAAATAAGGACCTGTAGACCTTGTATAAATGGAATTTACGAAGAAAAACAGAAATAAAGCCTGCACAGCCCCAAACAGATTTCAGTAAGCTTTCCCCACGCTATTTACAGCCCAGCAAGAGGCTTAAAAATACTCATTCTGATCTGGCTAGAAGTAACTCACACAAGCACCAGGCTCACCTTAATGGGGTGAGACGAACTTCTTTTGGTGCCCCAAACCTTCCTAGAATTGCATTTAAATGCAAACTCCTCCCCTGCTTCCTTCCTCTTCCTATAAGCCAGGATTTCTTTGATTCTCAGTCTAATTAGGAGATAATTTTAACTCTGTCACTGGTTTGATTGCACTGGTGCTTAACCACGCTATTAAGCAAATCATTAGCTGACATGTGGTACCTTCTCCCTCTGACAGAGACACGCTCAGCCTCAGTGGGGAAGACAAGGGGAGACTCCAGAGAAACAACCACTGCCAGTGCTAAGATTTAACAGGCACTGCTTGGACCACCCTATTCACTTTATCATGAACAACAGGGGCAAGAGAAGCAGCTGGAACTGCAGTCCCACCTGCCTGGCATCCCACATCCAAGGTCACCTGTGAAGCATGACAGGCCAGCTTGATCCTGAACCACCCCCGAGGAACCTGAGCAGCACAGGAGCTGTACCAACCAAGCAGACAATCAGTTTTCTGTACTTGAACACCAATTGTGCAAGACCCTTCCTGCTCCATTTTTACACCACCAGGATCTGAGACTGCCTACGGCACATTCTAGCAAGGGGCATTGGAGCCTATCAGCTCCAACTTGGAAGTGCTGCTTTCCACGTTTACTGTTCCAGGAGAAAATACAGCAGGTTCAGCCATGTGCTGCTGCCTGAAAAAGGCTCCTGTGCCTCACTCACGTTCATTTGGAGCAGACTACTTCAAAGGAACACTAAAGTTAGGCAGAACAAGGAGCTTTTCAAAAACCACATGACAGAGGGCTAAATTCTATGAAGGGAGTGTTTTCCCACCTATTCCACCTTGTGATTCCTTCAAGGATCCCAAAATAAGCACTTAAGCAAACAGTAAGACATCATTTAGCAAGTCAGTGTGCCTAAACTGATTGTTAGGGCATCAGTGAGTCACAAACTTCCAAGTTCAAGCAGCTGTCTTCTCCTTCTAGGAAAACCTTCTGTCCAACACACACAAATTTGCATGGAGGAACCATTTTGCAAGCCTGTGACACCAAAGCTTCCTGTGGCAGCAGCCACAGCTGCTGACTTTGCCAACTACCTATGCTCAGCAGCTGCTTCAGCAGCACATTCCCTCCACACCCCATCGCTGAACCACCAAGTTCTTGTGCTTTGGTGTGAGGATGAAAGGCAGTTACACAGTCCAGATTTTATAGCCACAACCACAGGCCTTCTGCAGTCCAGCCCATGGCTGAAACACACCTGAAAACAGTGCTGTTCCTGAGCTGAAGTTTCTTGTTAACAGTGGACTATGTAAAGAGCTGGAAACATCAGTTCACTCAAGGAGACAAGTGATGAGCTGCCTTTGTCTGGTCCTTGGGAACAGCAGGAAAAGGCTGAGATAATAGTGGAGGCTTTCAACCGGTTGTCAGTGTTTGCTCTTCACAGCAAGTACATCTCACAAGAGCCATTTGGGTGACTGGCACCTTTGCTTCTCCTCTCCATGTGCTACAGCACCTGGGAACAAGAGGAGTCTGAGACCAAGAAGAAGTGTTCCAGATGCCTTAAAAGGGATCTCACATGACAGAAATACCTCAAGTATTAACACAACAAATGTGTTATACTATTTTACCACACTGCAAGAAAAAAACCTCTCCAAGGTCTCTTGCAAATCAATCCTGGGAATCCATTTCTCCTGCTTTTCGCCACAGTAGCCAAGTTTACAGTCCCGGGCCATGGAGAAGCAGCCAACCTGGCACAGCTGGGGAACAGAGCAGAATTCCAGATGAGCTTTTAAAGGTCTCCTTTACTGACTTAATCTCAAACTACAGCACAGACTGTCAGTGCTTTGCTGCTCGTTGCAGCAGCTGTTTTGCCTTAAAGTGCCAAGAAAAGTCCCCAGTGCCTCACAGGGGGCACACAGTGAGATCATCTCCATGAAGTCACCGGGGCCATCTGAGAAGAGACCACCACAGCCAGGGGACAAGCTCTACCAGCAGGAGAAGGCACACAGAGTCAGCCGGCTGATTCCAGAGCTGCTGCTGACAGCACGGATGATTTGTGTAGTTTCAACAACATTTCTGAAGCCATCAGCTGGCAGCAGCTTACTGGCTATCAACAGCAGCAAGATGGAAAGCCAATTCAGGATCTACCGATGGCACTACTAGCAAAGGCCATGAATATTCATGCCACTAAAACATGAATGAATTTATGATTTTTTTTATTATGAAAGAAAAAATAGGGGCTTCAAGTAACCTCAAAGCTTTATAAATGTCAATACACCAAAACAACAAGCCCAGTGACCAAGGGGACTACTTCACTCTATTTTTCTGGACCAGTGCATTTGTACTTCCTATTTTCTCTCCCCCTCCAGTTCACCGTATGGAGCAAGCAACTGGTAGAAGTCATGCACACATATACAGGATGAGGGAGATTTTATTCAAACAGATCACACGTATTTCAGACTGTGGTTTTCCAAAATTTTTTCTTTTTCTCCTTTTTTTTAAATACAGCTTGGAAACAACCAACAAAGGCTGCAGTAGGAATTAAACCAACTTTCATAATCCATGGGGCATGCACACCTGACACACAGGTGTCTACAGCTGGAGCAGTACTGCCAACATGGACAACAGGCACACCAGTGATCAGCATCAAGTGTGGGTAACTAAACTTTCAGAGCAGCAACCCATTTTTGCCCCAAATAAAACAGTGACAAGCACTGTCAAAGCATCCACATGTGTCTGCTGGGCACAGGCAGCACAGTGGAAGAGGGTCAGCTCCTTAGTAGGCCCTAAAGCCAGTGAAAATCACCTTCAAAATGTAGTGAGCAAGCCTGTCTTGAACTGTCTAACAGAGCATAGTCATCTGGATTTATTAAGACTATTTCTTCAGAGCAATCCTAAAATACAATGGATGCATGCTTGGGCTATGCCACAGATCAGGCAACCTCTTAGGTTACATTTGCAGCTGTTTCCTCAGCTGTCACCAGCCATCTGGGAATGTCTCATGGACAGCAGAGGCTGCCCTTGCCCTGCTGACCAGCTCCCCCCACCACACTCCTGATCTCAGCATCATCACAGCACAGTTCATGGCACCACATGCAGCACATACCCCACTGACAGAAGCACACCAACACTCTTCCATCATCATCTTTCCAGGGAGAAATAAAGAAGTTAAATCGTTATAACGGCAGGACTGGGAAAGAATTAAAGGGTTAAAGTGAAAAGTTTCGTCAAAGACTACTAGTTTGGGCTTAAAATTTGAGTGGGGCATGCCTCTGCGGGTCAGCAGCTTAAAGGATAACATATTTAAGAGCTGCATAGCAGAAACAAACTGCATTCCTGGGAGAGAAAGAAGAGACGGTGGCTCAGCTGCAGTTCTCAGGAGCAAATTCACAGGTTCTCAGCAAACTCAGAAGCAGATCCACACCACCAGACTCAGTAGCAGAAAGTGAGTATAAGAGACAAGGATGAAAACCGAACTCCAAATGGAATCTTCAGTTACTAAATGCCAGGTACAGACTCAAAACCTGTTTCTGTATGGCCCTGAAGATATTCACTTGACCCTTAGCATACCTCACGTTTCAGGGTTTTTTTAATGGGTTACAAAAAGTGCAGGTGTCAGCCCCACACCCTTACCCAGAGCACATGTGCCTGGAAGCTTGCAGCAATGGAACCCAAAACCCATCCTTTGGGAGCAGGCAATGGATCTCAAGTAAGCCACTTCAGCATTCCTCTTCCACTGGCACATTTGCACATGGCTCAGCAAGGGAAAACCTCCCTTTCCCAGTTATTTTATTCACGTTAAGCTTTCCCTCTCCCCAAATACCAACTGTATTTTAACATTTTACAACTGCAAGTCAAATTTACCAGGGGAAGGAAACCAATGCCTGCTTCCACTGTGCCAAGTTTCCAGTCACCTGGACTGTACTGTGTCATTACCAGCCCAGTGTATCCCACAGGAGCTTGCCAAAGCCCCATACTGAGCACTGTGTGGTGCTCCTGACAGGCTTCCCTAATATCCACCCTTTCCAGGTATCACTGCTCCCTGCCATTCAATCACTCCTTGCTTTTATCACAACCTAGGGAAACTTCCACAGCCATTTCCTTACAGCAGCAAGGCCAGGAAAAACATTTTACTGAACTGTACAACCTTCAGCAGCTTCTTGGCCTACAGTTCATAAGAAAAGTTATCACTGGCTCATACAAAGATCTCTAATGCAGTTCAAATATTTCTGGCAGAGAAACAATAAAAAAATGAAGTGTTTCAAATGCCTGGCTAAATTTGCTACAATAGATGAGAAAGGGCTTTCTAAGCAAGTTTATCCATGAGATCACTGCTCTGTGATGTACAGCAGCAGCTCGATTAATCACAAAACTATTTACAAGGACTTGCCAAAAAGAGAGGAATAACAGAACAAACCCTGCAGAACAGCTCCCCAACACAGCCAACACACACAACTCTTCATCCTCCTGCATGAGGAGCAGCTCAAGACTGATTTCTGAATCGAAAACTGTTTCTTTTCTGTTTAAAGGAACTAATGATGCAAACTGGCTGTGTCCTTTCTCAAGTGGTTGCTGCTTTATTCACTACAACCCTCTGTTTGCAACAGCACTTAAAGTACTCATTCAGTTCTTTCAAATGAAAGATTTCATGTAGGAAAGAACCAAAAGAGGTAATTCAGGTACACAGTGAGTGATTTATCCATGTACCTCCACACAGGCAGCACTCCTCCTCCAGTCAATAAACTTCATTCCTCCTTAGGAAGGATTTGACACAGACATCAAGCACAAATAGATTGTCCAGCTCAAAGTGGGAAGCACACAGGTCAAAATACACTATCCAGCTCCAAATCATCATTTTTCTGTTGTGACCCCTACAGAATAAACTTCCCTTTTATACTAAGGGTGAATTCCCACTGCTACCAGCTTTTGCTTTATTCCTCCAAACTCCTCATATCCCCCTTAGCCACCCTACTCCCCCACTGTGCAAGGATACACTGCCAGGACACTGTTACTTCAGTCAAACCCCCCCAATATTTCACAGTTCTACTGCCAAAAAGCAGAGTCTATAACTTCTGGTATTCAATAGCCTTGTAGTATCACACTGTAGATGAGTCATCAGGGCAAGATTAAAAGGAATGGTTTTTTAATATTGCCAGTAAAGAAAAAAAAAAAAAGCTTTGTGGAAGAAACAACTTACAATCTTCAATTATGAGTTTCTCTTGGTGAGCTCTGCCCTCAAATGGATGGTGTCAGTTTGATTCATCAGTGCGTGTGAGATCAATGCGATCCTAAACTTTGTGAAGTTATCTTTCCAAATCTGCCTGGGAATTGTTTAAGCATTACACAGGCTGAAAAAAAAATAAATCAAGCCCAACTACTGAAAACACAAGCAATTCATCTGGCAAGCTGGGAACAGAGACAACTGACCATGAATAATGCAAGAGGGGCAAGATTCAAAATACTCTGTTCAGTTATTACCTGCAGCCTGAAGTGGTGATAAAATACTTGATTAAATTGGAGAGCAAAAGCTGTTCTTTGCAATTACTGGATAAATATTTCAGAGCAATTTTTCTGTTGAGCATTTGGAATCCCCCTGCCAGCCTACATTCTACCCAAGGACACAAGGGGAGGGTTTCTACAAGAACATATGGCCTTTCCAAGGCAAAAGTTTGAGAAGGTGAGGGATGAGCATCTGGGCTCACAGAAACCCCAGCTCAAATTACTGTGCCAATTTTTTCAGGTGTAGCTTCAGACATCTGTTGAGAAAAACCTCAACAATTCTACTTGTGGAGGTAGGATTTTAGGTACTGCTTTAAGAAAGCATCCTCCTCCTCCTCCCCACCCTATTTTAGCTCTTGAATAAAATCAGAGCTTAGGACACACATATCACAGACCATTTAACCTGCATTTGCCCACTCACTTCACCTCATCACTGAGCTATCCAGCCACTCCAGGGAGCGCAATGTGTACCACAACAGAACTGCCACCTGGTAATGCCAAGGTAAATCACTTAAACCAGTTGTAATCCGTGTTACTTCCAAGCAATTTGTTTCACAGTGTGACTGGGGACAGAGTTCCCTAAGCAACTTGAAATTCTAGGAAAAAAAAAAATACTCTTAATTGCCATTTGAACTCGAAGGGAGGAACTTCTCAGCACCTGGATGGGAAAGAGCAAACCTTGTGCAAAGAAAGGCAGAACCTGGTGCAGGGATCAGCAGGTGAGCCCTGCCAGTGCCTCTGGGCGCTGCCCAGATGCGATCAGGGCTTTGGGGATTTTCTCTGAAAGCCCTGTACCTGTGAGGAACGTCACAGCAACCCTCAGCCTGCAGTTGGGAAAAGGAGGGGAATACGTTCACCAAAGCTGATCTGGGCTCTAACAAAAAGTACCTTTCACATTATGACTTCTTCATCCCATCTTTTCCCCCCAGCCCCAATACTTGGGACATATCTGGAAAAAGAAAAAAACTCCAATCCACATGAACTCCGGTACCTTCAAAGGCATGACCGTGATAAAAAGGAAAACATATTTCAGTGTGAAAAGCATAGAAGGGAAAGGGGTTAAAGCTTCAGTGTAGGAGTTCAGGAGCAGCAACTGATGCTTGGGTCAAGGGGGGTTCTCAGACTTTAAACGCTCAAGAGTGGAAAGTTCCATCCACTCTTAACTAAGGAAAAAGTAAATGTTGCTGAATTTAATCAAGCCTGGCAAAACCTCCTTCCCTATTCTTCCTGGCTGGGTTTAGCAATGGTGCAACAAAACTCAGCTTTGGGAAGTATGACTTCAAACCCAGGCCATTTCAAGAATATTGAGCTTCAGTAAAGTCAAGCCACCAGGCAGGAAAACTCCTTAAGAATACTCAGCTTTAAATACATTCACCATTTCTGCTTTATTTTCCTGAAATGCCACTTATATCCAGCAATGGGATTTCCCTGCACTTAGGTACATCTATCCAGCTCCCATAATCCTAACTCCCAGTTTATCTCTGAAAACACACAGCATGTCAATTGCTCTGTATTTAACATACTTTCTGATTTATTTAAACCAAAGAGAATTGTAAAGAAGACATTTTTATGACTTATTCCAATTGAAGCTGAAATATAAATCTCCACGTCAAATGCAGCTACCTTAAGGGTACTTGATAGATCAATACTCCAAACACATCATTCACAGTGCATTTAGGTTAAGAAATGTAAAGCTGCTGCTAACTGTAATAATAATTAGACATAAAAATTCAGTATATGTGGGCAAGAAACCCCACAACCAGGTACTTTTGAAGCTTCCAGAAGAAATCTGGAATGATGATCCTTGTGGGTGCCTATCAAATCAGAATATTCTGTGAAATACTGGAGATCTGATGTCTGACTTCCATAGAAGTGAAAAAGAAGCAAAAACTATTTATGTTTATTTTCCATTAAGAAATAGGTCAGATAAAGGTAACATGCACCAAAAAAACAGGTCTTCAGGCATCCTTATCACAAAATATTCAAAACCTGACTCTGGATTTTGACAGTCAATATTTTCCATTTGGCTTTACCTGCCTTTTGATTAAAAAAATAAAATGAATGCCCGTCCCTGGTTTTATTTTTGGGCATGGACAAAGCCAGGCCCTGGGGAGATCTCATCCAAGATGCTCAAGGGAATTTCCACCGGTGCTGTGGGCTCCAGGGGAGCACAAGGAGCCTGTGCCAGCTCAGCAGCCCTGCTCACCCAGCCCATGCTGACCCATGGCTAAGGCCACTCAAGCAACCCAAATCCTCCCAGCTTGGCACTGAACTGACTTAAAAGAGTTCTGGATCCTGTCAAGAGATGCCCCTTTAAAAGCCTCCCTACAGTTACAGCGGTCAGTGGGTCTGAACATCAGTGAGTGGAGATACACAAGCTGTTAACAAGCAAGACTTTGGGCTTTCTTTCGTAAAAATCAGTTATTTAATAGCAATTCTAGAGACTAAACTGTGTTTTTTTCATCCCAGCACAAAACAGCCTAAGAGATACAGAAATTCTCCAATTCCACCTGAAGGCACAAGTGTTCAGATCCCATCTACGAACAAGCTGAAATTCCTTGGGGTTTGGTTTTGTTTTTTAAAAGCACAGGAGTCTTCCATTGTGGAAAATTAATCCAGCTGCTACACTGCAGGACAACGAGAAGGACAAGACTGGCTTGGTCTCTCCCAAAGGCTCAAAGCACTGTACATGAACCGCTGCAGGGAAGCATTTCCTGAGCCAAGGCAACTCTCACCAGGTTTATTTTACAGGAACACTGTTTGCCAAAGGGAACAGCAAGGCATCAGGATCAGATCTAGACTCCCACATGAAGCTGCCTCCATCCCAAGCCCTGCTATTAGCCCATAATGTTCCCAGGTTAAGAAATCAGCAACTCCTCCATCGTTTGGAGGAACCACAATGCTTTGGAAATGCTGCTGTGGGCAGCACTTACACCAGCAGCACTGGCCTCGTGTGGCAACGCTTTATGCACTTTCCAAATGTTACAGTCCAAAACCTCAGACTGCAGCACCACCAAGCTCTGCCTTGGGGGACTGCTTCTCCTTTGGCACCTTTACTACCACACCTGACATGTCAGCATCATTTTGAGCCTTACCTGCTCAATTTTCACACAACACACAGCCCTTCACCCTTCCCACTAATTTCCAAGACACCTTGGAGCTCTGTGAGATAGGCACGTTTGACACAGAATCTTGCCCAACATTACAGCCAATAGGAAATCCAAGGGATCAACACCTCGCCTCCCCTCTTGGGACTGCCCTTTGAACAGGCCCAAGCTCTGGCACTGCTGTATCCCTGACTCTCTGCTGCCAGCATATTCCCCAGAGGCTGCCAGCAGGCACCATCCATCTCACACCTGAAGTGTCTGCACAGCATTCTCCCTCCAAGGAAGATTTAGGGAGGAAGTTTGTCTGGAGCAGAGGATGCTAACAAAAGCAGATTACAAATCACAAGTGCTGTAGCTATAAAAATATCCCTTAATTTACTGTCTTAATTAAGGAGACCCCAGACTGCACTGCTGGTGACGGGGGCTGCCCCCCAACTCCTGCCCATGGTGGTACTCTGATGTCCTCTGCTTTACTCAAGCTCATCCCCACTTTTTTTCTGCAGGCTGTTATCAGATAGATAAGGGAATCAATGCAATGTGCTGCCACATAGCCGCTGGTTTTCCTGCTTGCATCTGGAAGATGAGAAATACCCCATCATCCCTGCTCACGTCTGGGGTTGACAGCTTCTTTCTAAACAGAAATTAAGGCTAGCACTGGTGAAACTTACCCTAATTGAGCACCATACCACTTGCTGGCAGATCACTCCTTGCATCCATCCTTGCTCCCTTGTGAGAGCCACATAAGCATCACCAGAACTGGTGCTTGAAGCCTTTAAACTACAATTTAATACAGCTAAGAAAAATCAAACCTTCAAATACTTCATTAAGGGTTTAGGAGTATTCTCTTCTCCATGAAGGGAGAGTTCCTCATGTGAATCTTCTAACTTTACTTCCATAAAAAAGTGGCAACTTCTAACTTCCGTGTGGAAATTGCCACAAGGCTAGGTCAGACCTGTCTTCTCACTGCTTAGAGAAGACCAATAAACTATAAACACTCAATTCAGTAAAAGGTCCACTATTAATTTGGGGTAGTGAAGGGGTTAAACTCACCCTAGAGACCAGGCAATACATCAGTACTCTAAAAAAGCTTATTTTTTTCCTCATGAACCCCAGTATCACTTGCAATAAACCCAAGTTGTCAGCCAAATTCATCTTTCCTCAAACTTGCACACATTTTCTGTGAGTGTCTAATTTAAACCCTCCCTTAGGCAGGAGAAGGCTTCTCAACACTGCAAATAAGGAAGTAAAAATTAAATCCCTTTTAAGCACCACAGCAGCAGAGAAGCACCACCTTGAGCTTGCTTCGCCCTCCAATTTTGGGTTAAAAGTACCCAAAATTAATGCCACACCATTCCCTTCCTCCTCCAGTCCAACTCTCTACTGTTCAAGGGGCAGGAAATGCAAAGCACCTGTGTTTCACAGGAGAGTCAAGGAATTTCTCTGCTTTTCACGTCAGCTCCAAGACCACACTTTCCCAGTAGGACACACACCTTGAATTGATGCACACCTCAAAGTAACTGCAATGAGTGGCATCCTTTGAAATCCAGTGCAGAGATCTGGTGCTGCATGAGCCACCAGAGCTGAAACCATCTGTACCACCCCCACACACCAAAGCAGCACCAGTCTGGCACAGCCATCGTTGTGCCCCGTACATTCCCCCCTAATGTCAGCCAATGAGCCCTTCAATGCTGTTCAGCTTCCACAGGGAGGTTTTACTTTGGGAACAGAACATGACAGGTGCCCCCAGCTGCTTTTAGATGCCAGATTTCTGGAGGAATGGCGTTTCAAAGGCCTCAAATTCTTACTGAGCTCAAAATAAATGAAGAACACTTTCAGGGTGCCTCTACGGGGCTTGCAGGACAAGCCAAGGACATGTTTTTTCTGCCTCATTTCCTCTCTCATCTCACATGCTGAGCCAAACAAGATGAGAAATTTTGACAAACTTCAACCTGGAAACACCACTGTAAATAAACACAAAGCTCTGGCCAACAGCTTTTCCCTACAAGTCCAGTACCAGAACCAGTGCAAAACCCCACAGAACCTCTGGGAACCCTCCAGAGCCAAGTGTGAACACAGCAGGGCTTGGCAGAGTCACCAAGACCTGGGCTGGTATTCAAAATACCCAAAAACTGAGAAACACACAGAGAAACTTAACTAAAATCCCAATATATCCTGTGCAAGTTAGTTTGGAAACAGTCTCACACTAATTCTGACATTTCCAAAGTAATTGCTCAGTGCTGATGCTGTAATTCACTATCTGCAGGTGATACTGGTTCATTCCTGCAACCTCTTCGACACTCAGATTTGTGTTTCAGGCAGCCTTATATCACATACAATCATATTTCATCTGCAGAGAACAGGCTTGAACTCCAGCTCAGCAGCGGGTTACAGAAAAATAATTTAATCTCTGCTACACATCATCAATAATGCACAGCCAACAGAGAGAGCCATGTTAACACACAGATGGGCCATAATCTAATTAACAGTGACCTTTTCTTCTCTTGCACTGCCTACAGGTCAAAACGTTTGAGTCAATTTCAAAGGAGAGATAATGCCAAAAATGGTGTTTGGGGAAATCCCTACACCTAACAATGGCTTTAACCAGCCCAGTCATTCCGACTCGAACTGAAGAATGCTTGACGGCTGCTACGAATACCAACGAAGGGATTTCCAGTTGATGTGCACGGCACAGGGAAGCAAGTCCTTATGATTAAACACCTCCCTTCTCGCCCCCTGCTCCACAAATTAACAATTAACGCTCCGGGACAAGAACTCCAATGGAATTGTTTCTGAACTCACTGATCAATGCTGACACCATCTGCTCCAGCCTCCTTATCCCATATGCAAATCCCTCTTTTAAGAAAGGAAAGCTACTTGTTAGCAGCAGGCTCTCCACTACAAATTCTGCTACTCCGGCGTGCTCGGAAAAGAAAGCGTAGCGTTCTCTTTTTACATTATTTTAAAAGCGGGTTGCTTTCGAGACCGAGGGCATCCCCCAGAACCCGACACGGGGAATTAAGTGCCGGCTTTGCGCTGGCACGGCGACAACCTTGCCGCAGGAGCCTGAAGGTTATTAGCGGAGCGTCAGCAGCGGGAGCCGCCGGATACGGAGCCAGGAACCGGGAGATCCCTCGCGGCACGATGTCCCTCCCCTCTGCTAAGCGGGAAGAGCGATGGACAAGGAATGCCAGCTGCCCTGGCACCGAGGTGCCTTGGCTGCGCAGATTTCCACAGAACAGGAACAAAAGGCGGCTTTGGAATGAAGTCAAGCCGCACCTCCAGCCCTCGCCCCGCTCTCCCCAGCGGCCGCCGCTGCGGGGAATCACCGCTGCCAAGCACCGGGACGCGGCTCCGCAGTCTCATTTTCCCCGCCTGCTCTTGGGGCTTCCCCTGATGCTCTGAAATCAGAGCCTCATCCCTGCGCTGCATTTGCAGCCACGACTGCAGGGAGGGACAGGCGGACGAGAACAGAGCAGAGAATTTTTGTCATCGACTCCCCCAGTTCTCAGCAGACCACGGCATGCCATACCAGCAGATATATTAATAGCTCTTTACACTCCTAACTCATCAATTTTCTGTTTGGAAATTCGCTCCCAGAAAGAATTACATTGCTCTAAGAGCAAAAGCAAGAAAATCCACAGAATAGCAGGAACTGAGCAAATAGGAAAGAGTGTTGACAAAGCAGTCGGGCGATTCGGGACTGCAACAACTTACCCACCCAAAAAGATGCAGAAATTCTTCACACGGAAGCGATTTCCATATTTATATGGCATAGATGGACTTCGAAAAATTCGCCTGAAATTATTAACCCTTCAAGATCCTTTGCACTCACCTTGCTAAACAAATCCTTCCCTGTGAAGGAGATGTATTTCCTTAAGTGCACGAACCCAGAGTTGCATTAACACGGAGTTACTCCGGCAGAAATCATTCAGCTCCTTCTGTTGCAGCCAAATCCTTCTACTGTAGCTATTGCTGCAGAATGAAATCATTGTGATAAGAATTTACTCTTTTTAGTCTGGAGTACCTGTCAATAGAACATCATCTATCCACTGTAGTGGCTAAGCACTGGAACTAATTACAGACACTACATTAAAGACCCAACACGGTTTTGGGTTTTTTTTTCCTGTTCCAACAGATGCCTTGTCCTTGAAAAGACTAAAATAGCCAAGCTTAAGAAATTAGAGTGTTTCTAACTACATTCAGAAATTGGGATGGGTAGGCAGAGTGCTTTAGTCCCGAAACACAAACAGGGATTTTAACTAGAAAAATAAAACTTAGACACCACAATCTTTATACTAAACAGAAGGCTCTCAGAAATTTTTCTCTTTTAAACATTCACGCTCTCCTCAGAAGCCCATTTTTCCAACAGGAGGCTTAAACAAGCCTCACTATTCCTACAGATGCTGTTCCAGACACGAAGGAGTGCCTGAGACGTGCGCTGGAATGCCCCGGGCAGGGAAAGAGCTGTGCCCCAGACAGCATGGTCAGCTCCAGGCAGAGCATGGCAACACGACTCCACGGGATTGCATCAACTGCTGGCTTCGTGTGTAGCAACACACCGTACTCTGCAAGGAATTCATTCTATATTAATGCTTCGTATTTATTTGAGCTAGGTACTTGCTTCAACTAAGCGCAGATGCCAGACCTACACAGTGGGTACAGGTTTATGTTTACAGAACAGCATTTTCACAAACACAAAACTGGGAAGTCAAGATTTCCCACGCCTGCACACCACTCGTTCCTGTAAATTTTTTGAAGCACATGAACATTCTTCACATCAGTATTTTGCTCCACTTCTGAAGCTCAGAGGAACTTGCCATCCTGCCCCAGCTGGCAGCTCCACCACCTGGTACCTAAATTACACCCTGAAATTTTAGGGCTGAAGCTTTTATTGCAGACATCTCCATCTTCACGCTCAAACTACGGAGCTCAGCGCCTCTCGATGAGGAACCCGAGCGGTTGCAGGGAAGGAAACTGAGAATGCAACTTCTCATGCCTGTTGCAGCCACAGCCCAAGGCTACAGGAAGGGGAGGGTGAAAGCAGGTTTAAATGAAGGTGCAACATTTGGACTAGGAGTTATTTCAATAAACTCATCTGGACAATCAGCCTTCAGCTGCAGCCAAAACACAAAAGTGCATTTCCCAATTTAAACCTGGTTGTTTATTAGACACAGGCGTATTTTGCTCACCATATTTATCCAATATCCTGTTACACGCTTCATTTTGTGAACACCCAGGGAAAACGGCGGGACACTGATAAATGAGTAAAACTGATAAATGGGTAAACGTCGGCCACAGTTTGGACACCACATGCACAAAAAATTGCTTGGGAGGCAGGAAAGAAGACTTCTAATCATTCTTCCCAAGAAGTAGTGTGTCCCTTTAGTGTGAAAAATTCATGTTCACAGCACCAATGAGTAAGAAAAATGCATATGCTCCACGACAAGATCATTTCTGTCTCTAAATCAGAGGAAAAGTAAGCACACTCCTGCCCTCACTTGTCCCCAAGGCTCTGCTATATGATTTCTCTGAAGTCAGCAGCTCCCAGGCTGGGGGAGCACGTTTCCAACAGTGCTCTTCATCTGTGCCAGAGGGACATTAACAGCACGAAAGGAGAGGGGAAAGAGCATGGATTTGACTCTGAAGGTTGTGGCAGGCAGCAAACCTTCCCGAGTGACATTATACATTAAAAATCTCCCTGAGCAACACCAGATATGTACATGGGAATCTCCCCAGCTTTGCTTACCAGTTGTTCTCAGTGCTCTGGCATGTTCACCACCAAGCTTTAGAGCATGTAGAGAGCGTGGAGAGACCCACTGCCCGCCGTGTGCTCACAATTCCACTCCCACTTGAACAGCAGCAAGCTATGCTGTCGGTTGACGGAGGTGGCAGGGCTTGGAAGAGCAGGCAGAAATAAACTGATTTGCAAGCTCAGAGCAACCAGCAATCAAAAGGTTTTATTGAAACTCTCAATTCAGTCCTACCTGACTGCCTACAAATGAAAACACAGCCCCTCTCTTGTGTGGTAGAAATGGGGTAGCAAAAGCAGGAGATTCCCAAGCCTCAGGACACATTGCTCCACTTTTCAGTTGTGTGAAAAAGGGAAACGCAAGCTACAGCTTCTTGTGACATCTCCTAAAATGCTGTCTTCCTCATTTTTTTCAGGATTGCCTCCAAGGCAGAAATTCATTTAGAGAATCACCTGCATTTTCAACTTTTACTTTTGATACTGATTTAGAAAATCTGCGTTGGTACTGAACACCCTGAACCCCACCAGCTTAGCAAACGCACAGCCACAGTCCCTGCAGCACAACACTGCTTATGAACCTCACAGAGCTCATTCTTCCACCCTCAGAGGCATTTCCAACAGTCTGCCTGGCACAAAACACTGGATTTCCCATCCAGTCTCAGGAAGAAGGAAAAACCCACATTCATTACTTGCAGTCCACAGCACCCCTGCTGGAATTGTCTCTGTTAACAATTACACGGGCCACAGTTCTGAACTTGGTTTTATCCTCAAGTTCCAGATTTTCAGGAATGACATGCAGGCAGGATGGAGAAAAAGAGATCCCAGGACACCTTCCCTACCTGAGCAGGAGCCCTCATGCAGTAGGTAACATACCTCAAGGCTGTGCTGCTCCTTCTCATCCCAGTGGGATGAGATCAGTGCTCTCCAGCAGAAGTAGAAAAAAAGCATTTTCCTTTGCAGAGCACAGCTGAACTGATAAAGCCACCAGAGAAAGATTTCAATCACAACAAAGGGCTAAAAAAACCACCCCAATCAACCTATTTATTAGAGATCTTGCAGGTTTCTGCTCAACTCCATGCTTTGAGAAGCAGGCAAGACACACATCTCCTCTCTGTTCCCATCTCCTATGACTATTTCTACATCACACAACTTCCTTGTTTGCTGTACCAGAAACTGCAAGTTCTTTATTATCCCATCAGGGTACCTCTATTTCAGCCAAAGAGAAGCCTCAGAATTTCTCTCACTCTGAATTAACCTCAGTTCCTTAAAGCTGGCTAAAAGGTGCATGAAAGCACCACTTCTAATATTAAAGTTTTGGTTTTTTTTTTTTTCCCCATTATAAAATGTGGAGGTAGACATCTTTTCCACAGCAACATGACAATGAAGGCTGTGATGAGCAAGTCCCAAGGAATTTCACCAATTGCTTGTCATGGTGTTTGAGACTCTGGTCATCCCTAAATAGGGAAAGTCCTACTGCCATGACAGCCAGGGCTTATCTCCAGCAAAACCAGCTGAAGCTTCAGATATTAAAGTAATTAAAGTTTCCTGAGTCACTTCACGAATCAGAGGTCATTCTACCTTCTCCAGAAAAGCATCAAAAATACAACATGAACACTTTTATGGGCAGGGGAAGAGGGAATGCAGGTATTTGTTTGCATTATACTCAAATCCACCTTCAGGGCTTTGTTCACCTGAGTGTATTTAAAGTGTCACCCGCTTGTTGTGAGCAATGAAGAGCAGGAGGGGTTACATCACCCTCCTGTGCAAGTGCAGCTTTTTCATCCACGACAGGTTTTTAATGCCAACAAAATTCAAAAGTCTGTTCCAAAAAACAAGACCAGAATTATTCTGTCTTTAAAATAATTCCCAGAGAGGTATCTGGTCAAAGGTCAGGTAAGCAGGACAACAGGAACAAGATGACCACAGCACATCTCTGAGGATTAAAGACCTTTTCATATCTCCTCAGACAGTGACTAACTACAGCCTGGAGCTGCCACTACTCTTTCACTCAAGCCCAAGCCTGCTACAGCTCTGATGTGACATTTTCTTGGGTAGGCAGTGCAGAAAAAAAACCAAGGAACAAGCTGCTTTTTTAAAGAGTTATTTCCAGCATCTTTTTACTATAGCTTTAAATGGAGTAGCAAAGAAACCAAAATATTTCAATCAATAGCTGTGAAAAAGAACACAGCATTCTGCAACATGGCTACAGGGGAAGCACAAAAGCATGGATTTCTTTGGAAATACTTACAAGAGATTTCTATTTCCAAATCTCCACATGGCAGAGCATTCCAGGCCATGAGATGTCCTTGTTAATGAAGCTGTGAGCTCAGTTAACTCAGACAACACCACTACAAAGCTTGATTGAACATTTTTTATATCCATCATTAGGGAGCCTGTCTATATCCACGTCTCTTTTGCAGGAAGCTTTTCAATTTAACCTCCCAACATGTGTGCAAGTCCATCCAGAGGCACTTCACACAAATTAATGCCAGCTGCTGTCAGCAGCTAAAAGATCTCAGCCTCAGCCTGAGAGAGCAGAAGTTATTAACCTGAAGAAAACAAGGCTGCAAGGAGACCATAGAGCTCTTTCCAGGGCCTAAAGGGGCTACAAAAGAGCTGGAGAGGGACTTGGGACAAGGGCATGGAGTGACAGGACAAGTGGGGAAGGCTTCAAACTGCCAGAGGGCAGGGTTAGATTGGATATTGGGAAGAAATTCCATATTGTGAGGGTGGAGAGGCCCTGGCACAGGGTGCCCAGAGAAGCTGTGGCTGCCCCTGGATCCCTGGAAGCATCCAAGGCCAGGGTGGAATGAGCTGAACTTTAAGATTTGCTCTTGTCCACACCATATCACCTTTATCCTTCCCACTGCTGCACTGGCATCCTCTTGGAGCTACTCCCAGGACCTATTACTCTTGGGATCATGTACCTCGAGACAGGCACACACACAACACACAGCAGAGCCCAAACAATGGGGTTTGAGACATTTATGAAACAAGTCGTGTAGAGAGGGAAGTACAGGAACACACACTGAATTATCCTGGTGTGGGCTTGTAGACAATTTTAGCAGGGTATTTGACTAACACTGTGCATTCACATATCCCAAGGGATGACTGCGAGAAAATAAAGCTCTCTCTTCATACATTTATGTAGGGCAGCTTCACAACATATGCTATCATCTCATTACGCTGGCTACAATGCAGCCACAATCTCCAGTTCTCCTACAAAGATCCTGATTTTATGGCATCATTTTCCAGCTGGTACAGGAATGTTAGCTTGCAGGGGAAAAAGTAAAGCAACGCTTTTCACTTCTCCTATTACCACAAAGAAGGTATTCAACAGAGACAGCAGAAAAGTGATTCTTGTGTCATTTACTAGATCCTCGCTACCCCAATTCCCACAAATTGGGCAGTTATACCCAAAACAGCAGCAGCTCAGTGCAGTCCCAGCACCCCATTTCCTTCCTCCTTTGTAAGGCTTTTAAATGAGGCTGTCTGACCAAGAGGAAAACTTTTCAGCGTCAAGTGACCTCTGGAAACCCCAAGGTGATGGTCCTGTCTTTGGCAGAGATGCCCTTCAGCCCTGATAAACACCTTCTCAATCATTTTCTCATTAAAATACACAGAAAACAAGAACACCCACACACTGCATGACTGTGCCCCAAAGCCAAAGGGTTTTAGATTGCTCAGCTTATTTGAATATTATTTTGGGGGAGGTAGTGTCTAATTATGCAGCTAAACCTGCCAGCAAGAATCTGGCTATTTTTTTCCCCACCAGTTATGTACAAAAGGTCTCTGAAAGGACAGTGAGAATTAGTTTGTGGCAATAAATTATGACAAACTTGCTGATGAAATTGAAGAGTGTCTGACTGCATTTTCAACAGCTCCAGGCACTCCCTGCCTTCAGGCTCAGCCCAAGATGGCAAGAGCAGGTTAACAATAATCTCTGGTGAACTTGTTTGCCTGATTTAGTAATACCTGTGATATCTAGCACATACACAATCTTTTATGTTTGGGACAGGAAACAGCAGTGGGAAGAGCAAAGGTTATTCCCCTGTGCTGTACTCTCCCCCTTCTTCCCATCAGCCATGGAAAATAAGGATCCACACCTTCACACACACACAGTGTGTCTACATGACAGGGAACTGGAAAACACCCTGGATACTACAGCTTGCTCCTGATCCACCACTGTGTAAGCAAACGCTCTTTCCCTGCTCCCTCTAATGGCCTTGTATTGAGGCAGCATCAGCAAACCTGTAATTTTAGTTTTCTTTTCATTAGAGCTCAGAAAGCCATCCAAGTCCTCTCCATGTGATATTCCTTGCCTCCCTGGGGTTCAGCTGAACACGGAAAGGCAAGATGAAAACTATCTAGGACCGTTGAGAACGGTCCCACTGGAGGGCATTCCCACTTTCCAGGGTGACTCACCCATCCCTCCTGAAGCTCATTACTAGCATGGAAAAGCCAGCCACAGTCCAAGACATGCTCCTATAAGGCCAAAGATATCACAAGCCAAATTTTGATGCTGGGCAGCTGCCTGTCCAGTCTAATAACAATTTTTCTTTTAACATAATTGTATCTCCTAATACAGTCACCTCTCCCCCCTGCAAGGGTTCATATGGAGCTGTTTGTATCCCCTCCTTCCAAGTTGGAAGGTATTTCTCCAGAGACTGCCTTTTACAGAGAATTTTTAAAATTCTATACAATAAGTGCCAGGAGCAAATAACACTGAGGAGTAGCAGCATAAGGCAAAGCATAAAGGTGGCACCTAGCCCATCAGCTTTGTCTCTGATCTAAGCAGCTTATAAAGAAGCAAGCCCTTCCATCTCCTCTCACCATAACCAGGATGGATTGTGAGAGCCACTGCACTCCAAGGCAGCACTTGGTGCCATCCTCACTCGGTAGGTCCTTAAGGAGGAGAGCTGTGCCACGCTTTAACCATTTCCCCTACAGCCACTGAAGAAGGAAACCCATGTTTTAAGAGACAGAAATATTTCTGTCTCTGATTTGTTTGGAGAGATAAACTACATGCAACAAAACATAGAAAAACCAGATTTGGAAACAGCCATTTTTGCATCCTTTTGCATTTGGAGCTCTGGAAGGTTACCTCTGCCATGGAGGTCTTGTTGCTTTAAGACAGAAATAGAAAAACAGGCCAGATTACGCATTTTCCTCAATAAATAATGCAAAAAGCCTACATGCTCCTGTGAAGGGAGATTCAAACCCGGGTCACTTCAGAAAATATCCCACCTGCTACAGACCCACTACAGAAACAACTCTCCCAACTCAGCCACACCTGCTTTGCACATCAGAGTCCCAGCTAATCATGATTTTTATCATCATTACTGTCAACATTTATAATTAACAACATGCAAAAACAACTTACAATGCAAGTCATTATGGAAAGAGAATGACAGCCCAAGTTTTGGAAAGCAGAGCTCATCAATCCCACTGTTAGCAGGACTGATTGCAGCTTGGGTTTCACTACGTCCAGTTCTGTGTACTGCTGCCTAGAAGAAATCCTTGCCCACTAATAAATCCACAGAGAATTATAAATCCTGGCTGTAGGAAGAGAAAGCAGATGATTTCTTCCAGGGGCAGGGGGACAAGACCCCTCTGAAGGGCTCCTGAGCCAGTGACGCACAGAGCTGCAGCTGCTGCTCCGCGCTTGCTGCTCCATGTCCTCAGGGGAGACAGGGGATTACTGCAGGATGTTTTCATGAGCTGGACATTGGTCAGTGCCAGCATTTCACAGCTCTAACACATGAAATAAATAGCTTGACCTCTGCTCCCTCACACCACCTCATACCCTGAAGGGCAAGCGCAGCGGTGTCAGCATCACTTCCCTCTGCACGGCGAGCACAGAAGGGGCACCACAGCCCTGCTGAAAGAGCTGGAAAGGCTATTTAGCGGAAAGGAAAGATGAGCAAAATGCTGGAGCAGTCCCACTGAAGCATCTGCTTTTCACCGACCACCTCTTCTTTATTAACAACACATTGAACAACCAAGTATTTCCTCCGCCAGCATCCAGGAGAAAACAGCCAAAACAGAGCAGGCAGAGTTCCAGCAGCACGACTTCAGTGAGCACAGACTCCTTGAGAGGTTTCCTCAAGCCACACAGAGCCAAGAATACAATGCACAAAGCCCAGCTTAGGAGCGTTTATGGCACAGAGCTGCAACACTCCCCCCACAGCCCTGTGTGGAATGGTTTGAGGAGAGACAAACAGGACCACAGGGTTTTTGTCAGGTTACTGACACCACAAGAAGGCCATGGCCAGAAGGCAGCTTTTTGCTTGGTTCACCAATTGAATAATTCAGTGATGCCTTTTTAAGAGGGCTCAAGCTTTTTTAGAAGTAATGCTCATTTCTTCCTAATTTCATGGTAGAATCCCCCAGTTCCCACTTTTTCTTTTAAACAGCTCTTTAGAGCCTCAGCTGTTCTTGCTGGCAGCATATAGTGGAAAACATTAAAGAAAAACAATACACGATCAAAAATAAAATTTGCTAAACCCCATGATTTCTAGGGCAACACAACGAAAAACAAGTCACCTCCCTTTTTCCTCTCAAACTCCAGCAGTTTTAGATCTCCATTTCAGGCAGGCTTGGTACCTCAACTGACCTGCATTTTCCAGCACAACAAATTTATTCCAAAACAATTCATGTACCCAAGATCCTGCTAATTACATTTCACCCCCTTACACACACAGAAAAAGAGACCTTCTTCTTGGCACTCAAGAGTACCAGATCACATCTAGATTTGCCCCCAGGAGGATTCTTCCAGTGAACTCGTATTTCAAAGCAGCAGAGATGAAATAGCACAGAAAACCCAACTGAGATCACAACTGGGCATTACAGCACCTATTCCACACTTCTGTGTTCCTCACATGGCACATGAGGAGCCAAAAGCAATCAAACCCCCAGGCTGGAGGTGATGCAAGCAGCTGCTGACCTGGATGGGAAGCCTTGGAGGCAGTATCTGAAGCTAGGATGTTTCTGTACCTTTTTCACTCCAGGCTGTCAATGGGTTTCTTACCTACAGCTCGGCAAGCAGGAGATGAAGTCATTGATGTGCTGCAAAACCCTGCAGAGGGACTAAATACATTAAAGTCTCCACTGCTACCCAGTTAAGTGTCACAAGAGACCTTTAACAGAGCATTCGCTCCCAGCACACTGCTACCTGTTCCTCAGCACCCCACACCACAACTCAGGGCTGTCGGGCTGCCATTTACTATTGCATGTACTCACTCTAATCAAAGCCTCTCGGGATATCACAAATCTCCTCCACTGATTTTTTTTTATACAAATAGTAAGTTTGTGGGCAATCTGTTGGCTACAAAAGACTTCTTTACAGGTACCTCTTTTGATACTTCTGTATCAGCACTGGTGTGGCCACAGGCCCAGGGCAGGGCCCGTCCCCTGTGCTGGCCCTGCTGAGGGACCTCAGGGCTGTGTCCAGTTCTGGGCCCTCCTGGCCAGAGAGCCCTGGAGGGGCTGGAGCGTGTCCAGGGCAGGGAACGGAGCTGGGAAGGGGCTGGAGCCCCAGGAGCGGCTGAGGGAGCTGGGAAAGGGGCTGAGCCTGGAGCAAAGGAGGCTCAGGGGGGACCTTGTGGCTCTGCACAAGTCCCTGACAGGAGGGGGCAGCCGGGGGGGTCGGGCTCTGCTGCCAGGGAACAGGGACAGGACAAGGGGAAAGGGCCTCAGGCTGGGCCAGGGGAGGCTCAGCTTGGACAGCAGCAGGAATTTCCCCATGGAAAGGGTGCTCAGGCCTTGGCAGGGGCTGCCCAGGGAGCTTTGGAGTGCCCATGCCTGGAGGTGTCCAAGGAAGGGCTGGAGGTGGCACTCAGTGCTCTGGGCTGGGGACAAGGTGGGCATCGGGCACAGCTTGGACTTGATACTGGAGGTCTTTGCCTGCCTCAATGACACTATAAAAACATTTTGGTTCCTACAGCATTTTGCAATAAATATTTTTGTTTTAAACAGCTGCAGATATTTTTCTTCCACAGGAGCAGAATATTAAATGCTTTCATTTTAGAACACATCACACTAAATTCTCTACTGTGCATTCAGCAATGCCACAGTATTTTAATTTTTTTGTCCACATCTGCTGATACAGGCACAGAGCAGTGCCCAGGCAATAGTATCTACTACGATTTGCACAACTCATGGCACTCCCAGAACCACGACAAGCCTCCGACACTCTTGCCAGAGCAGTGCATTATTCATCAGATCTTTTTATAGCTACACCCGCCCAACAACCAAGATCTCTTACTCTCGACACTTCTCCCTGGATCCTTTGCTGAACAATTTCAAGCCAAGTTTTACAAAATTGGGAAGCTTGGCTAAAAGCACCTATTATGTGCAGCACTGTGTAGAACTTAAAAGCCACAAGAAAGTGCAGTAGAATCACACAAAAGGAGTAAAAGCATCAAGAAAGCAGTTTAAGAGATGGAACAAGCACTCTCTGGACATGCACCAAAGCACACACAGGTGAGCAGTCAGTTCCCCAATTCTCTTCTCGAACATTCTGCACACATTTAAAGGTGTAGAGGCTCCCTGGCACAATTCCTCTGCAAAGCCTTGGACTTTCCCCTGATTCCACTCAGCAATAAACATGACCTTGGCAATATTGCTTCTCATCTCATCCCCAGCCTTTCCCTGCAGGAAGAAGACAAGCTTCCAAAGGATAGCAGGTCTTCCACATCAGCCACTAGCAAAGTGCAGAGACTGAAGTATCAGCTATCATCTCTAAAATATGGGTCATCATAATCACCTGAGCAACAAAACTTCACAGCAGGTGGACTGGGCAAAGTTCAGGGAATGCAAAAAGCCTTTCCTACCCTTTTAATCTGTGCATGGAAGGCCAAAGTGACTTCAGCAACCTGTTAGGTCACAAAGCTAAAAAATAATCCCTATTTGGAGAAACGTCTTATGCACACACAACTAGAAAAAGGTATGAGGTGAACAGAATTCCTTTTTCTTTCTAGGAGAGGAGAACAAAGTTACTCACCAGGAATAAATGTTCCCCATTTTTTGGGAAAGCCTGTCCAAGTCCTCATCACCCTAAGCTTTTTCCAACTTACTATTTAAGCCTAAACTGGGGAATACAACCATATGGGGGGAGGAATAAGCAACAAAAGCAGCAGAGAGGAGTGCTTGAAAAAGCTGCCACCCCTCCTGAACACCGACACACCAACAATTACACAGAGGGGAAGGAAACAGGAGTGTTCTCTGTGGCAAAGATAAACACTGTCTCCCAAAATGCTCTGTAATCAGGGCAGTAATGACACAGGGAAACTGAAGGATGGGAAGAATTGTTACATCCTAAACAAGGACTTACAGTCAGGCACAACACGTACAATATCCAAAGGCTAAGTTAAAGGATCTCTGGATTAAGGCATTTGCCAAGCAAAAAAAAACAAAACCAAAACCAAACAAAAAACCCAACCAAACAAAAAAACCCCCCACCAAAACAAACAAACAAAAAAAGATGTAATCACACAATTATTTCTACATGTTCCCGGGAATATCCCAACCTGGTGCATCACACAGACGCTTGCAATGCAGCCAGTGGAAGGTGTAATTCCAGGGGAGTTCAAAGTCTCAATTTTCAGTTCTCCTTTAAAGGTCTGAGATATTTACTGTTGATACCAAAGCAACATTAAGGTGCCAACTCTCATCTCAAGCAACACTCAGGATCCTTCATCACTTCAGATTAGAGTAGTGCTGCATGACTGACTCCCACTTTTGCACTTTTGAGATATTGAAATTCATGCCAACTTGTACAGAGTCCTACCAGAAATACTGACCATATTTCTCTCCTTAAAACCCTTTCCTCAGCAGAAACATTTATTTAAATTCAGGACAGGCAGGAAACCAGAAGCTTCTCTGCTCTTCAGTGCTGACAGGAGCTGTGTTGGTCTAAACAAGGGCTTATTCCCTGCACTCTCTCCAACAACCTGGCAGCCATCAGGTCACAAGGATGTTTCTACCCCATCTAAGAGGTGAAAGGGTGTCAACACTAAGATTTCTCAGGAAGAGCAGACTAGGTTACAATGTCAACAGAAAGGAAAAGGCAGCATGTCAAATTGGGATGACGTGGAAGGAGAGAGGGGGAAAAAGGAATCACCATTGTCACATTCAACACAAAGGCCACAGGAACACAGGTCATGGAATCCAAGTGGGAAAATCATCACCGAGGGAAGTACGGAGACTGAAGAGACCAAGATTTACTCCAGTGCAGCAGCTATTTGGCACAGCTATAGAGAAACAATCAAAATTAAGGCCCACCAGGCTCAGCTCAAACAGTCAGGAGGTTTCTGTTCCTGCTGGTTTTGTGAAATAAACAGATTAAAAGGTTGGGGAGTTACTGAAATGTGCATATTAAAAACAGCTAACTGTAGGTTTTGCTCTGTGTAGTTACCAACAAAAATGTTTACCACTTGCCAAAGTAGTCCCATGCAAATATCACTACAGGATTTTGCAAATAACTCTGGCTACGAGCTGAACCTGACTTTGGCTCCCATCCTCCTACCTGAGCACAGGCATGCATCACAAACTTGTACAGTCATTTCCATGGAATAAAACACTTCAGAGGACTTAAAACACCTGCCCAGGAGAACTCCCTTGTAAAGAACCAAAGTGGAAATCATGATCAACATATCTTCAACCCGAGAAACACAGAAAGTGAGAACCAAAAGGAAAGAATGCAGTAGGGCAGTGTCATGGCTAAATATTATTTGTTTATTGCCCTGGAGGGACCTTGGCTCCAGCCACCCCACTGGTTCCACCAGCATCCACCAGGAACAGTTTACTGCCTCATTGTCTAAACAATGACAGAAGCTACTGGATCCAGTTAGACTTTGCTCCCAATAAAGTTTCTTAAGGGACACACAGTACTGCAAGTCACTGAAAACAAGACCCTCAACTTCCTTGACCAAAATGCCTCATTAGTTCCCCATCTCCCTCCTTGGCAAGGGACAATCCACCAAGTAGAAGCAGTTCTGGAATCCTACCTAAAGCCTTCATGTCATTTCAGGCTATTCATTACATCTGTCAAGAGCTTCCCCACACAAAGAAAAAATTACATGCGGATTTCTTTTTGATTCAAAGCTCAGCCATCAATTAAGCTGCTAACAGACAATTGCAGTGTCTCTCTAAAAAGCCCCCAGTATCCAGGATTGCAGACTAAGTCAGCATTTAACTCCACGCCAAGTATATTTCAGCTTTTAAAAGCTCTAACAGTCAGATTAGGAAGTCTGGGGAGGGGGGGAAAATAAACCAAGGCTTTGCTACATGGAGACAGAAGCAAGAAAGCAAAGCCAAATTAGGGCCACTTTGGTTCAGAGCACCTTAACTGAAGAATTACATCAGGCTTAGTATCACTGAAAATTCCAGAGGCTTAAATTCCATCCTGACACCACAGTTGATTTCTCACTCAAAATTAATTCATCGTTAGAGATGACCAGCTGCCATGAGACATCAAAAACTCATTACAAGCTATAGGAGCTGGATGCTGCAGGACTGAATTCCATCTCATCTTTAAGAGGTTTTTCCTTCAGGAAGCAGAAGCTCAAGTTGCTAGATTAGTCATGCTTACAAAAGCACAGGGACAGCTCCACAGACTCTGGTGAAAGGGAAAGCCCAGGCTACACGGGGAGAGTGCTCCAGGCTTTCCTAGACAGCAAAAAGCCTTGCCCTCAGCAAAAAGGAGAAAATAGGATTTTAAAACCCCTTGGATATATTTGAAGCATTAATAATGTTTTTTCCTCTATCAAATATACCATTTAATCAACAGGTTTTTTCTTGCCTCATTTTTTCCTTCTGTAGACATTCATGTTTCACAAGTGCCCCAAATCCCAGACAAATTGCCATTCCAAATACTGTGTGTATAGATATATATAAACTTTAAATTACCATTCAAAATACTGTGCGTGTACACACACGTATATCTGAAATGAAGGCTGCACATTTGCAAGCTCTGTTGTCATCATGTTTTCTACCACCTCAGAAAAAGGAATTCCCTTTACCTGGAATGAATTATTAAGGCGAATTTGTTCCAAGGGAATGCAAGAGTGGGTTTTGGTCGGTTCCTAACATTTGTTTTCTCTAATCATCCGAGTGTTTTCCAAGGCTTTGCAGGGGAGGTACTGCATTCATCTCCCAGCATTGCAGCCTTCTGGCTGCACTGGGAAGAAAGAGCTCACGAGGACTTGAAAGAGGCTCCAAGCTCAAACACCTAAAAGACAACGCTTCATACATGTGCCCTGCTGTTTCATCAGTCTCCCACTGCCTGTCTCCTGCCTCACTCCGTTACCTCAAAGGAAAGGAAATTAATTGCTCCAAAGCAAGGAAGACTGGTTGTGTCAGCGCTCCTAATGATATTCAGGCACCCTCCACACCAGCGTGCTGGCAGACAAGTCATCTCCCAGCCAAAGAGGGGTGGGGAGGTAAAACACCCAGTTAAGACCAAATGAAGGCACTTGTTCTCTCCCTTAAGTAGGTGTAGTTCACTTCCCAATTACCTAATGCATAATTACACCTGGAGGTGCTTCCTGTCACTCTGGATCTGTTCTTGCAGTGCCTTTATTTTGGCAGCTCCATTTACACCAGTGGGCTTAGATTTCCAGGGGAATTACAGGAGTGATCAAGCCCTCCTCACACTCCCATTTTAAGGCTAATTCCATTGGGTTAAGGGCTCGCAGTCAGCAAGATCTTACTAGAGGAGGCAGAGTTTACATTGATTTAAAACTAGTGGGCCATTGCAATCAGTAATTCCCACACCACCAGCCTCCCCCCCAAGGAGTACAAACAGGAGTACAAACAGAGCCTTGAAACAAAGCAAGGCTTCAATCCAGCCTTCCCGTGTGTGCCAGAGCACAGATACCACCCCTAGCAACAATTCCAGCGAGGAACATTTCTGTCCTACAGCCCAAGCTGGTGCCTTCTGCAAGACTGAACCTGGCAAAACACTTGCCAGGCACTGAAGACAGGTTTAAAAAAAACCCAAAAAAACGGAGTAAGCGTCTATCCATTCAAGTCACTTACAAAGCAAACCAGCTCATCAGTGGCCTTGACTTCACCCTCTCAACAGTTCAAAAAACTCCAAACAGGATATTCAAGTAGGGCTGAGCAGCCAATCACAGGAAATTAATTTCATATTCTGCTACAGGGAATGAGGCAGCTTCCTTCCAGCTGAGAGCATGTAATTATTTGGCACCAACTGGCTCCATCTCAGAAGCTATGCCAGCAGCTGCACAGCCCCTTTTGGTAGGGTCAGTTTATTTTTCCTTTGTCTCAAAGCTATTGATTCTCCAATTCTACCAATTGCCTGGAGAAATATAAGCTCCCAGGAGGATTTGAGGCCAAGAGATTCTCTTCCATGCAAATAATTTTGCAAAGCACCAACTCCAGCCACCAAAGACAGGGCAAGGCAAGCACCGCAGCACAGCCCAGGCTGGATGGGACCTCCAAGACACATGAAGCTGTTTTTCTCTTTTACTCCAGCATTAACATGGAACATAAAAGCCCAAAATATCTCTAGCAGACTCTGAAAGGAAGAACATCTGTCCTTATCCAGGGATGTGACAAACAGATGGTGACCACAGCTTTTATCTCCCCAAAGCAGCATGAGTAAGTTAAAAACTCAAAACACTCTGTTCTTAACTGTCCACTCAAGCTCTATTGAGTCAACTCATCTGCTTTTATAAAAATATTGTTCCACCTTCATTTTTCCTAATAAACCTTCATTTTTCTTAATAAACACCATTTAGAAGAGATTTATTGACAAGAATTATTATTACTAACAAGATGTGGCCAATGACAGGAATGTCTCATTAGTCCACACATTGATATCATTTCCAGAGCAAATTTCAAGCAAAACTCTGAGACTAAACATTTTTTCTTTTCAAGATGGAGACTCAAATAAGGTTTCCTGTCCAAGATATTTAAGGATGTCATTATTATTCCAAGCTGCCTCTAATGGGTGATTTGAGGGGGAGGTTGTTTTTGTTTTGTTTTTAGAATCACAACCAGTTACAGACAGTCTCTCTGTAAAGGAGAAAGAGGAATTCACAGCAAGTAGCTCTGGTGCCAATATTTCAAAAACAGGCAACTTGCATAATCTTAAAAGCATTCATATGGAAGCTCTCCTTCAGAAAGGGGCCTTTGATGATGCTGTGGTTTTGACAGCAAGATCCTTACATGGATTCAAACCACACAAAACATTTTACACAGAGCGTCATTGTACCGCTGATCACTAAGGACATGCTGAATGAATGGAGGCCAGAACCAGAAGATTCGTGGAGGCCTTGCGGTTCCTAACTTGCAAGTTTCATACCAGAGGACCTTGGCAGAACTTTTGTTTTTGTTTAGACACACGCAGTTTTCCCAAGAACAAGCTCCCTGCCAAAAGAGCTCCCAGCCAGGGACTCTCCCAGTGCCTGGAGATCAGCAAGGAGTGACCAAGGATGAGGGGGTTGTGCTGTTCTGCAGAAGCTGGACACCAACCCCCAGAGAAATGGGCTGCAGCACACATTTCCCGAGTATTTATAATGGAAGCAAGATAAAGAGGTGTCATTTCCAGGAAGTGACATTAGTGTGAATGGGGTGTTACATCAGTTAGGCAGGCTGCAGTGCCCTGACAGCGTGACAAGGAACTCTTCAGCTGCTAAAGCCACTCAGCACATTCACCTGCACCTAATCCTTCCTCTTCCCCAGAGCCTCCTACCCACAACAGGCTCCCTGTGCCTTTCCAGGGCTGAGAACCACACACACAGAGCACACAGAGCTAAGGGGAACAACCTTCTGGCAACAAACCCTCGAGAGCAGCCCCAATACTTCAATTTTTCTTCAGCTTTAGGAGGAAAACGCAAGCTGAAGATTTGATGTATTATTGCACACCAGTTGTGCTTCCCAAACCTCTAGGGAGAAAACCAGCTGGGAAACATGAGCACAGGCACTAGGAAAACACCCAAGGTGCCTGTAGAGTCATGCACTGTAGCTGCTGGTGCTTCCCAGGGAGTCCCTCCTGATGGGAAATAGGACAGCATTCCCGTGTTCCAAAGGGCTCAGAGCTCCCATGCCAGACATGGTGTAACGCAAGGAGCCAGCACAGGGTTCCTGTAAAGCACACTGAGGGAAAAGGAAAGCCCAGTGTATGCTTTGACAGGCTCTGAACACAAGCTCATTAAATGGTCAAAAATTAGGTAACAACAAACTGTTTTCAGAACTGCTCTGGAGAACTTCTGGAGTTCCATGAAATTTTTGTGCAACACTAGATGAAGCTCCACTGAACACCAGAGCAAGACTGCCGTAATTAATTTCACTTGTCAGCAGTTAGATGTGGACATATCCCATCTCACTGAAATGAGAATTTACATTTCCTTTGTCACTTGTTCAATCAGAGACTACACATTAAGCAGGATTAAATTGTGTCATTTTTGCAAAAAGCAACATCATTATTATAGCCACAGGGATTCACAGAGGAAATCCATTCTCCACAGGATTTTTTTTCCCTGAGAACAATGCTAAGCATTTAAAAATTATCTATAATACATAGGTGTTTTGCTTGAACTTCCCTGCCTGGGTACCAAATTTAAATTGGAGAGTTCCAGCAGTGCCCAGTAGTAAAATCTTATAAATCTTTTCTGCCTGTTAGGAGAACATTTGCACGCACGGAAACCTCATGCTGCAAAAGGCTTTGTCCTGTCTCAAAAAAATGCCCAAAAACACCACTTGCTTCCCCCAAACCTGGAGACCACTTCAGTCCAGGAGCAGCAGAGGAGGAAGGAGAGCAAGGAGCAGATCCACAAGGTTAACTCAACAGGATGCTCCTGGCTGAAAGCACCTGCAATGTTCTTGGATGTGCCAGGCTTTTTATTTACAGCCGCTGCAGGAAGGCTGGACAGGGACAACACAAGTACCAGAATTTCTGCCTCAGAAACCCAGAGAGCAGCTGATCTACAGAAAAAGGCAAAAAAACAGTCAGGAGCCTGCTCCTTCCACAATCTAGGAAAAAACTGAGGGGTGGAAGCAGCTGTGGTTCAGGCACCGTGCAGCACTATCACATCAGTATAACTTTTCTGTCTCTTAGACGACTCCATTACTCAGGAGTCAGGATCCATCTGTTCCCATTAGAGTGTAAAATGCCTCGGTGTGACCCCTGCACAGCTCTTTATTGCCACACACATCTGTTCTTCCTCTATTCAGCCTTCCCATCACCCCAGCATGGTAACACACCCCCACCCAGCTATAAAATACATACATCAGAAGAAGAAAAGCACTCTCCAGCTAGCAACTGTAGCCTCACCATTTAGGCCACATGAATTTCTAGGAAAGCACACAGAGCAAAGTGTTTGAAATAGCTTTCCTAATTCCAAGGTGCTGCAAAACAAAAAAAAACAAAAACAACCCAAAAAACAAAAACAACAACAAAAAAAAACAAACAAAAAAAACAAACAAAAAAACCACCAAAAAAAAAAAAACAAAATTTCCTCCTACACAACTCTTCTGGCTACTGCAGAATCCTGCTAAACCTGAATTAGGCTGCAGCCAGTGGGGAGCACTGACGTCCTGCAGTGCTCCCAGGCCACCAGGACAGCCTGCGCTTCTTGAGGAGACTTCCTGAAGCATCCAACCTGACAGCTTGTCTCTACTCCTCTGTCTAAGAGCTTGGTAACTCCCAGTAGTTACTGCCCATCACAGCACCCTCAGACAGACCTCTGACCACTGCCAAAGACTGGAGACTTCGGAAGAGAGAGTAAAAATCAAACCAGTCTGGGAAAGCACAGTTGTCATGAGTACAGGGGACAATAAGCAGGTAAATAACCCACCCAGGAGCATCAGCTCAGCAGGTCAGACTCTGGTACTGCTGGGGCATTCATGGCAATGCTCCCTCTGATTCTCCAAGCTCTAAATACCATTCAGTCCCTAGGTCATGGAATGGTCTGGGTTGGAAAGGACCTTAAAGCCCATCCCATTCCATCTCCTGCCACAGGCAGGGACACCTCCCACTATCCCAGGCTGCCCCAAGCCCCATCCAACCTGGCCTTGGACGCTTCCAGGGATCGAGGGGCAGCCACAACTTAATAATCTTGACAAATCATGAAGCTGCCAAAGTCATATTCCATGTACAACCCTGTGTCCAACATCACCTGGCTTTGCAGTCATGAGCAACAGGCTTGTTGAGCAGAGCCAGGCTCACACACTGCACTGGTCCCAGTCTGCAAATTAAGCTTTTTACAAAGAGTTCAGGATGGCCCTGGCCAAGCCACAACCCTCACCCAAATCAGAACATTTCCGCAAGTAGAATTTAGCCCAAAGATTATGGTAATAGCAGGGGGGGGAAATGAACAGCAGCGCTGAAAACCAGAAATCATGGTCATATATTAATAAAATTGCACTGAGATGCTCATCTATCACATGAGGAAAGTATGCTTGGATCCTGTCTTGTATTTCAGGAACCCCTCTGCTGCAGCTTTGGTAGAGCTTGATAAAACCTCCAACAAACCTGGAAACCAAAGCCGATGGAAAAGCTCCTCTCAAATCATTAATACCTACAATCCCCCACTATCTGTTCAAAGTACACAAGGGGAAGCACCAGGAGAGAACACCAACCTGAAAAAAAACAAACCAACCCACACAAGTCTGAACAGCCTCACGCTATTTACAGACACATAAATCTCTCCACACATTGATAAAAGTCTCTGATTTTGGTAAATTTGCAAGAGATTAGGGCTGTAGGGGGCTCAGGCAGGACACATCCTGCCTGCCCTTCCCATCCCAGCCAGCAGCCCCGAGGAGAGGCCCAGGCTCACCTGTGATCACTGCTATTATATAGACTTGTACTACTGATGTCTAATCCTGATCTTCATTAAAAAACTACCAAGAAATCCCTTTCTATTACACTTACATTTATGCATGTTTCCAGGGGCAGGGAAAAAAAAAACCCAGACAATGCCTTGCAGGTACAAACATCCTGCCCAGGATCAGCGAGATCTACAAGCCTCAAAATCCCAAGGAATAATTGACTGGTGCAGTCCTAACAAGTGCACAACCACAAGTGCTTGCCACCACCTTCCTCCATGTGTTTACCTGCAAACAGATTGGGCACTGAAATGGAAATATGGAGCAGGAGGGCTTGGTTCAATCAGCTTTGGAACAGGTATTTAGAATCTGCTCTCCAGAGCATGCTGCCAGCTTTGTGTGTGCATTTGCCACTAAGATTGTGTGATTTTTCAGGTGATAAACACAGTTCACACACCAATCCCTCACAGCAATGCCAAACTGATTCTCAGCTTACGAAGATATGGATAAGGCTCTCCCAAGTTTAGCCTTTGGAGGAAATAAACTTGGGGGAGCCTGAAGGAACTAAGTGCACTTATTCAAAAAACATTCCATCTGCTTCCTGGTAAAACATTTCCCTCTCCAGAGATCGGCACGTGAACTGTGTTTATCACCTGAAAAATCACACAAGTTTTGCTTCCGTTTGGAACAGGTCTGATACAGTCTGTGCTCAGGGTTTTAGTGGTTTTTTTTTCCTCCCCTGCTACGTGTCTGTCAGACTGAACAAGGCGCTCACTTTGACCCGAATAAAGCAAAACTGAGTCACAGCTGAAAAATGCAACATTCCTTATCTGCACTTATCCCATCCCATCAGGGATTCCAGCCTGAAACACCTCAGTAAGGAAAGATAACAAGAAAGAAAGAAAACCTCCTGTGTTTGTAAACTACGAATTACCCATTCAAAACACAAATGTTGTGTTACTTGTGCCAAAATGGCCTAAGAAAAAAGAAAACCACTGTGCACTTGTAATGTCAAACCCCAGTCTAACACTAGGACAGCACCTGCAGTTTGGTACCAAGAATGTTTATTTTAATCCAACTCACGCATTCATATTCCCACCTACTGCCAAAATCTATCACAAAAGCAAGGTAGAGAACAGATGATTCTCTAAAGCAAGGGGGGCTGCGTTTTTTTAAAATCATTCAGAACAAGTTCACTGAACAGAACTTGTCCCAGATACTTGACCTGCTACAGAGTATCAGCCAAATCTCTTCTCACCTGAGGCAGCCCACAAACCTCGGAATAAATCCACCTTAGACAAGCCAAAAGCATTAAGTCCATCAAATATTTGAGAGTATTTCTTGCAATCTGAGACAGGAACAGACAAGCCATAAGAGACAGACCACCACCTGAAAGGCTTCTTCATCATTTCCACCCCTAACACTTAAATTGGTTAGAGAAGAGAGGTCAGAGCTCACGTTGAAGGTTCTGTGTGTTTCCACAGGCTGAAGTGGGTGCACAAATGGTTTTCTGCTCAGCCACAATGGCACAGAACCGAGCAAAAGACTCCCAGTTATCCAAAATGTACACCTGGTACATAAATACAGGCCCAACCTACAATTTCAGGTTATCAACAAAAGTGTCAGCACACTCCCTGAATAAGCAGGTCAGGGATGTCCCAGCAGCAAAGGCAGTCCAGGAGGGTGCAGGTAGGATAAATTATCATAGTACTCAAAGGTTCTACAAACAGCAGACAAATATTCATCCATCTGATAATGCCATGAATGTAAATCCATCCTCCTGCACCAGCCCTCCTGCTCTTGCTGTTTATAGCCTCCAGCAGAAGTGATGGAACTATAAAAGGACTCCCTCATTACCACCGGCTCAGCCTTCAGTAAACTGAATAGCTTCAAAAGAGGAAAGAGAAATCCAGCCCGAAAATGTACATCTTGCCAAACTGGCTCTGGCTGACGTGTGAGATATTCCACCAAAACAGTCTCACCACGGAGGATGCAACTGTGCCTGGGCTACAGGAAGAGAGAGGAAAGCAGGAGTCAGTCCTAAACTAGGAAAGCTGAATTTATTTGCCATTACATTACTTTTCATTGAAAAAAAAAAAAAAAAAAAAAAAAGCAGATATTCAATTTGTTCTAAATCATCTGTCAGGTCAAACACAAGGAAGGTAAAGAGCTTGATTGGTAAGACCCAGGGTGCTGTAACCCAAGACATTTTTCTCCCCAGCAAGCACTCCTAGCTGGGAAAAACTCCCAATTGCTTTCTCCTACTGGGTTGCCTGAACAGGGGGAAAAAAAAAAAAAAAAAAAAAAAAAAGTGGCACTTTGTCAGTCCTTCAGAAGAGCAGACCATCAATTCCTTTCAGTGTTCAGAAGCTTAACAGCCATCTAAGGCACTGCTACAGCCTGAAGGGGGGCAATTATGGTGATAATTCCCCTGAATCTGTCTAAATGCCTACTAAAGGAACACTTTAAATAAAAGCTTTCACTTGGGCAAATATCCAGCCAGTTCCCCATTAAGACAGCTCTAAAAAACAATTCCATAATGAATGTGAGTTATTAGACTTAGAAATTCTCCTGTACACTTAAAACCCCTCATGCAAAAAGCCAGAGGCCTATGATGAAACGAACTGGTCTCCATATCCACCTCATTCAGAAATGTCACAACAATTTCCCTTATCAGCAAATAGTGAAAGTCCTATAAAATCCCATCTCAACCATAATAATTCATACTGCCTTTTCTATTACTACTCAAAACTTGATCAGCCAACTGCTAACCTTAAACAAATGCAGATTAATGCTGCTTTTTTTAACAAATCCCACCTATTTTCTCCCAAATTATTTTTCAGTCACACTTCCCAATTAACAGGAGGATACATCCAGTGTAGTCAAAACCCCTTTGGATTTTGGTGCCATTTTTCAAGTTATTCTCCAACCACATTCACAGCTCACACCTTTGATGAAACTTTAAGAAGAGGTATTTTCTTTTTGCCTTTTACATGTTATGCATTAGAAAGAAGTTCCTTGCCATGAACAGACTCTGAAACTTGAATCAATGGTGATACTCAACACCTCTTAACACCTCTCCAAGAGCTGAAATCTTTACTACCCAAGCCTTCCAGGTTTTTATTTTCATGCTGGTAGACATAAGGGTGAAGATCAGGACGATAAAATAGGGAAGAGAGGAACAAACAGATGCCAGCAGAGAACAAGTAACATGGCAGGGATGGAGGAGAATTAGTGAAGAACCTCGTTAGTCAGGCAGGAGTTTAATTAAAGTGTGGAAAGAACAGCGTTGCCAAACTCCAAAATGAAATTACTCGGGACTAGAAGTATCCAGCCCCAGAGCTCAGGCACTTCAGGACAAATGAAGATTTACAAGGCCTTAAGCAACCTGACGTGGCACTGAATCCAGCCACGCTCCAAAAAGGTGGAAGCTGCCAAGCTGCAAAGACTCTCTCCAACAAAAGCTACCCAGTCACTCCCAACAACTGCTCAGGTTTACTGCTCATTAACAGTCACAAGGAAAGCTTGCAAAATTCGACCTTCTTCCAGCTTGAACACTGACTAAGCCACAACAAGAATAATTCAAAATATCTTAACTTCCTTCAAGCTGATCTAATTCTCCAATCTAGAAGTTCCCAATGGAAAAACCCACAAGGGTGTACTCAGCCACCAACATATTGCCAACCAAATCATCATCGCCACCCAGCTCCGAACACGACCTTTTTAACCTGCCAGGTGTGATTAGTTAATCATTTCTTTGCCCATCAGAAGATGATCAGCCGCAGCTGAAAGTCCTGATTGGATGCAATTTCAGCTAAGGAGTTGCCCATAGTAACTTTTCACACCACAATACCACCCACTGGTACTCGGATTTATCCCAGTGCCCTTTAAACTTTGAATCATCTGTGAATTTCACTCGAGTTTTCATTCCCCCAAGCTCTCACATGGTCACACTGCCACCAGAATCATTCAGGTGCTGTGTCCTGTGCTCAGGCACAGCTTCTACACTCGGCTTGGCAAAAGGAGGAAAAGGAAACCTATTCCATGAGCCCATTTTGAAGCAGGAATATCTCCACACCTAATTAAATCAGGTTTAGTTGACTTGAACTTTGTCACGAGAAAAACAACTTGACATTTTTAAGAAAGCCTTACCCAAACCATCTGCTAGTGACAATTGTTTAGACATCTATCTCTAGGAAAAGCCAGATAATCCTGCCTACATAATTTCCTTGAAAAGGTGACAGCAGAATTTTAATATTGACCTATTTGTTAGCTTGCAGTCAGAATAAAACTGACTTTGTACACAAAAAGGAGGAATTTTTCACCACCATATCCAGCACCCTATCACACACAACCCAAACAGCAGACAAATATTTGCGTGCCTTCACCTTTATTTACTTTATCCAGCCACTGACATGCTTAAAAAGGCACTTCTTTGTCCCTTACCCTGCCAATATAAAAGGCTCATTCTGATCTAAGCACACACATAACCAAGACACCAGGCTGGTTGTAAAGCTTCCCCACGTTTTCTCCTGAATTGAGACATTTTTCCTGGAGTTACTACTAAAGTATAAACAAGGGTAAGAAGCACCAAAAACATCCCTGACACAGTTCTCAACTTTGTTAGGTACTCTCTTTAAGGTGTGGGGAAAGGCTGGAGAAGAAAACAAGGCTTGTAAGACAAAAACCTCACTTCCCCCAGGTCTATCCTGGTGGTAAAGGGCACTTCCTTTCTCTACAGAAAGTTTAGTTCTCCCAGTTGCTGAGCACTCACAATACACATCCCAAGCTCTGGCCCAATACGTGAAGGTGAGAAGACTTGAAATGCCAGATAATTACAACACAACACATTAAGTAACACAGAAAGCTAATTCCAGCCCAAAACCCTGCAGGCAGAAATAACAGGTATCACTCACCACACGCTCCCTGCTGAGGAAAGAGAAGAACTGAGGCAGCACCAAAAGAAGGAGAGGTGCTCTCCCAGCCTTTTTATCCTGCTCACCACCCTCACCTGGGCCCCGGGGCAGCTGCCTCTCATTAGGCTGCTCCACACCCAGCTGTTCCTCATTCCCCTAATGGGCACAAAGCCTCTCCAGCCCCCGGGGCCAGGTGGGAACCATCTCTTCAAACCCACCAGGGTGGGGCTGCCATCCTCTGCCCAGCTGGTTTTGATCTGGGCACTGAGCAAAGCTGCTGAGGGGACACAAAAACCCCCATTTGGGGGGACTGTTGTGTTCCCCCTTGTTAATTATTTCTAAAACCAATTCCCTTCATACAGGCTGGGAGAGCCGGGGCTGTTCAGCCTGGAGAAGAAAAAGTTCCAGGGAAACCTGGAGTTCCTTCCAGTGCTTTAAAGGGGGGTTATAAAAAAGAGGGAGAGTGACTTTCTACAGCTGCGTGGAGTAACAGGACAAGGAGGAATGGCTTTAAACCGACAGAGGAGAGATTTAGCTGGGATATTGGGAAGGAATTGTTCCCTGGGAGGGTGGGCAGGCCCTGGCACAGGGTGCCCAGAGCAGCTGGGGCTGCCCCTGGATCCCTGGCAGTGCCCAAGGCCAGGCTGGACACTGGGGCTTGGAGCAGCCTGGGATGGTGGGAGGTGTCCCTGCCCATGGCAGGGGCTGGAATGGGATGGGCTTTAAGGTCCCTTCCAACCCAGGCCATTCTAGGATTCTGTGATATATTAGCAAAGCTGTTAATTGGTTTAATCTCTATCCTAACAGTTTGTGGATTTTTGCCTTAGAACTTGCTAAATAAATGTTTACTAGACAGTGGATGGAGAGAATGCCCAGTTAAATGCTGCAGTGGTAGAAGAGGCACACAATATTGGAAGAAACATAAATTCCCCTCCTTGGAGGTGCTGGAAAAGAGGGATAGCTTCCCCAGCCAGCAAGCAGCTCTGCCCTTCAAGCTCCCTGCTCTTTCCTGAAGCACACACAAATTGCCTCCTTCTCTGCAGCAGCAACCACCCCAGCATCGCTCCCTTGCATACAAATCAAGCTCCAACCCTGGTGCTCCACAGCACAGCCCCAAGTGCAGATTTGACACCACAGAGACACTTCCTAAAGCTCAGGAATGCAATAGCACGTTGGAATAGGTCATTATTTTTTATGGCCATGCTACAGAAGTAGAATTTTTATGGTTGGTATTATGAGATGGAGGAAAACTGCTCTGAAAACACAGTTGTATGTTAAGTGGTATGTACCTATACGGAGTAAATGTAACACTAATTACATTTTTTTCCCATTTAGTGGCATTAAACCACAATCCATTCCTACTTAGCCCCTGGAAGCCACACAAGCTGCACTAAGACACCCTGTTCCCAACCAGCCCAGTGTCCATCTGTTTGCAGGATCCTGGAGTCAGGGATGCTCAGCAGCTAAACTTCCTTCTTCACAGCTCACACTTGCAACAGGAACTACTCTGCAATCCCAAAGAAGAGTTTCCAAATGGGAACAAAGAGCAAGTTTAATGTCAGAGGCCAAAAGTCCTCCAAGAGGTCCAAGCAGCCCTTTTCTCTGGAAGGGACTCACAGCCACCACTCAAAGGGCAGTGATTCTTAGAAACTAAATATTTACTCACAGAAAACCTGAGAGAATCCGCACAGCCGCCTCAGCCTTCCCTGAAAAGCTCTTCTGCACCCAGACAAGGAAGGATTCATAAAGGCAAATCACCTGCTTGCACAGGAACTGCAAAAATTCCTTCCTCCAGGCCTCTCTCTGCCAGCGGCGACTACGGCGTTACCCCGGGGCCACCCTGCACCTCCTGCCTTCCACTCCACGCTGACTCCTCCAGGAGAACAACCAGCTGCTCCTTCTGCATGCCCTGACTGACAGAGGGACAGGAAAACACCAGTTTTTGCCATCCTCCAACCCAAACAGTAACTTTTCCCAGAGCAAACAGATACAAATCGGAGCATCCTACAACTGCAACCGCAAAATTGGTGAGGTTGTGTACGGCCCAGTGTTTCCAGTTTCACAGTGGATGCCTGGCAAAGCAGTTCTTCGCCAAAAAACACACTCAAGGAAACCAAGAGAGGGCAAAAAAATTCATGGTGGCCCTAAAACTCAAAAAACACAAGTCATTTTCCACTGTCTCCACTGTAAAATAATCAGCAAAATACAAAGCAACTCTGAAAACTACAAGAAAGCCGGAAATATTTTGATGCTGAAGCTCTGCTCAGTTCACTGCCAGCGATTTGTTAGCAGTATCCATTTAAATCTGCACTCTGCCAGATTACTGTTTCACTGACAGTAATTCCAGATTATTGTTCTAAACTAGGATGATCTTAACACAAGCACAGTAAAGAGAAGATGTTTGTTTGGAAATCAGTTATCTTCAAAGCTGTCTTTTAAAACTCAGTTTCAGCCTACTCTGAGTTAAAACTGCCCGCAGAAGTTTGAGATTCCCCCAAAACCTCTCAGTGGGGGTCTAGGAAGTAAGAGTGGAAATTCAGTCTGAAAATTATCACCAGTCAAATGTCTGAAGGAGATGATTCAACCAACTACGTTCTAAGACATGCTTGTTTACTTTTTGCTATTTCACTTGCATTCCCTTCCAAGTTTTTGCTAATTATTGATCAAAAAATTCATTTGTAATCAAGAAATGTAAAACTGTGCAGAGGGGGATTAATGGCTTGTGCTGGATGAAGCAGACATTCTACACCTCTACATATTCTGTTTGGGTTTGTGCCTTAGAAACCAAACTTGGTAGAAGACAGAAGAAAAGGGAGAGGACAGGGAGAAAATTATTTACCACTGGAGGCTCTGGAGTGCTAGATCAGCACATTATATAAAATTAATCTTGCCAGCCACTGCTACTTAGCCCTACTAAGGGAAAAAGAAACAAGCAGCTTCAGCAGCAAAGTGGCACACGTTTTATGCAACTTTTTTATTCTCAATCCTACCTGAATATTACTTAAAAGCTTTTCTATAAAGGAAATACTTTATGAACAGCAGCTGGCCAAAAGGCAGATGATTTGCACTCTCACAGGAGGGCATCCTGAAGGCCAGCATTCCCATCTGCTCTCTCCTGGACACAAGGGTTAATTAATATACTGTGGAGAGGGAAAGAAAATTAATGGCTGGTCAGAGCTGTGGGCTGAAATGAAGCAAGTGTCTAGTCAGAGCCTGGTTATCCTTCTCCTATCAGATTATCTACCTGGAAAAGCCACATCACAATTAAAGCTGCCAACAGCAATTATAACTGTTAAAAGTTAAAAGACTTTTCATTAAGGTTCTGCTCCTTCAGTCTCTTGTGAAAAAGTGCAATCAATAGCCCCAAAATGACTTGGTAGTCTTGTTCTCACAGCAAGGATGAGGGAAAAAAAAACCCTACTAGAAGAGAAAAGCCTTTGCACAGGGGAAGAACTGTGTTTATCACTATTATTCAACAAGGAGGGGAAGGTAACCTTGCAGCAACAGCACCAGAAAGACCAAGGGATGAACAAGAACAGCATCTTTGCACCAAAATTCCCAGAATATGAATCAGGAATACAGAAGAAGTCACTGAGAAGCTCTGATGTGCCTTCAAATTCCTGTACTTATTACAGTAATAGTGATAGATGGCAAAGTGGAATATGAACAGATGACAACAGCTCAAGTGCATCCTATTTTTCATCCACTTTGTTCCCACCCCCATTATTTTTGTCTGCCTGCAACTGTCCTTGCCCTTGATTTCGGGAAATAACCATCTTCCCAGTGAGTCAGTGGGATTTCTTCACACGGATCAGCAAGTTAGCGAGCTGACTTTGAATATCACACAACCTGAACTTCATTAACGGATCTCAAAAACATGAAGTTATTATACTCACAATGTCCTTCCAACTTGGGTGATGCTCTTCGGATCTGCAAGGTAATGGGCAGATATTTTTCACAGCACAAGCTGGAAGGGTTTTGCACTCAGGTAATATGCAATAAATCAAAATTTCTCTACCAAGAAGTTGCATGGATTTCTCTCATGTTTATGTACGAGCTCTTCATGCATCTCAAACAGCCTAGAGCAGAGGTTGAGACTCAGCACAACACCAGAGCAGCAGGAGGAAGATACAGTAACGGCAGCAACAAAAAACCACTTCTTTTCTTCTATTTTGACTGTTATATTTCTTCAGAAACCAGACTGAGGTAGACCTGGCCATGGGAAAAGCCTCACACAACTCAGTGATCATCAGGACTGAAAATTAATATTAAGGTTCAAGCAGCACAGAGATGTAATCAGAGCTGGAGAACTGTGGCTGTAAACACAGCCCATAAAATTCAACTTTAATCACTTAGGATTAAGTAAGTTTCATGCATATGTGGTCAGCCAAGCTGCTCTCTAGCAGCTTGGCCATTTACAGTTATTTAATAACTGTATTAAAGTGTTCCAGAGAATGCTTTTTCCAAGGCAAATCATGGCCAAAATAATACTAAAACTACCCTGTGCTCACAAATGGCAAAAAAAGGGAAATACACTTGAGAACTAAATTAGCCTAACCTAAAATCAACTCATGGGATGCTAGTTGGTATTATGAAAATGAAAAGCATGACAATAGAAGGCCAAAAGCTTTACTATTATTTTTTTATTAGTTTTCTTTGGAAAAGCTTGGAGGAGGCAGAGCAACAGAGCTGGAGCACATAAAAAGAAATTAACAGAAAACAGAGGCGGGGTTTGAGGGGCTGCTCCGTGGAAAGGAGGTACAGGCTGACTTAACTTTTCAGCCAAGGAAATTGAGAAAACATGGACTTGACACCCACCCAGTGGGGTTTCCACGTCCTCTCTGGGATTGCAGGGCTACAGCAGGAATTCAGCTTCCTCCATGTGCCTGCAGGCCACGCACGTATTTCCACATTCCCAAGGCTGTAGGGAAGCTTGGAAGTGTTTATGGGTCAGAACCCTGCCTGGAGCATCCTCAGCTCCTGAAAGAGGCAAGCAGAGCTCTTGCAGTGCCATCAAACCCATGCACCGGCTACTGCAGATACACTGGGAACGTGAAGATATTCCTGAGATCCGCCTGTCACATGGCAACGTGCATTCCCCCTAACCTGGAAATCCACACGAATTATGTAAATGCTGCCCTGGAAACTACTGTGGTACTTCGACATCGTAATTCCAAGAACAAACAGCTCTCTCTGGTGCACTCTATTATATAAAATGCCAGGCTAATCATAGCAATTCAGCTTTATGAGTGTTGCCAAATGTCCTAAACAGAAGTAAAAATGGGAGTTACAGTGTTGAGGATGAGTCAGTCACACACCTACCCCTCTACAAAAGGGCAAATGAAGAAATTAATTACATCTGACTGACCACAACAACAAACAGCTCCTCAGGAGCACAGAGGGCTTACTTTAAATCCCAAAAGCCACACTGCTCTAGGCTTAGGTGTTCCTGTCTCTTTCTTTCCACTGAAACTGGAATAATTCAGCGAACAACCTCGAGGAGTACAACTGGATCAAACTGGAGTCTGATTATTGTTCCAAAAATCTCTCATCTGAGCCACCAAGAGCAGTTTTTTACTTCCATGAAGAAGTAGGTCATGAAAGCAGCAGCTCCACCAAACTCCCTGCCCCAGATCCAGAGCCCCGTGTGCTCCACACAAACTGGAGCTGTGTGTTACCAGTGTGCTTGGAGTGGGAGAGGGGAGGGCATCCTGCAGAGGATGCAACGTGTGTACCACTGACTGCAAATGGAAAAAAAACCAGTTCAGCACAAGCAAAGGAGCTGCTGTGTGGAGAAAAACTGAATGGTGTGCAGGGACAGTCACCAGAAACAACCCACCTTTGGGGAAAGATGAAAAAAAATCACCACCTGTTAAAAATGTTATTTACAAAACAATTCATTTCGCAAGTGCCTGCACAGTATCAATGCTCTTCTCAAAATCCTACTTCCTTCCCAACTCACAAAACCGTATCTGTGTGGTGTCATATCCTGCCCTGCTCAATCTAGCTCAATAATGAGGTACTTTGTGAAACTGTTTGTTTAAAATTACTCTTGAGCACTAAATGCCAAAAGGAAATATGGAAATGGTCACTCCCACACACACACACGAGTGAGTGGCTGATTCAAAACCGTGATTTATTTTCCATGAGAACGTGTGTGAATCTGAGTCACAGTCTTTGTCTTTGGACAAAATTATCCTTAAACTAAAATTCATCTCAGCACTCTCTTCAACTTTATGGTCGGAGAAATCCGTGGCTTTTTGGCTTCAGACCAAAGCTCTGTTTTGGACCATCAGCTTCTCGTTACTTAGCGATGAGACTCGCACCGCGCAGCCAAGCACCGAGGAACGGATGTCTCAGCACCTGCAGTGGCTCCTCTCCCCTCCAACACCACGGTTTCCAGGGTCAGAAACAACAACAGCAGTGTGATGCAGGGCCCTGACCACAGCCTGAATTAAAGCCAAACCGAGAAGTTTTCTAGGCAGCTCATGAAGCACAAGGACAGCTCATCTTGAGCTTCTCATTTTGAGAGGTGAAAATTTTTTATATATTCCCTTAATTCAGAAGAGACTATCTGGAGCTGGTTTCATTACTAGCAATATACACTGCTCATAAAGCAACTCTTCTTTCTTAACAGAGACACTGGATTTGGTTCCCTTGAATCCAAGGGAAGGATCCTACTCTCCACTTAAATACAACACCCCCAAACTTGGAAGAAACCACAGAGCGCTGTACGAGTGCAATTATCCAATCTACTCAATATTTAGACAATGAAATTTCTGTTGTCACTGCCTCAGGAACAAGTCCCTGGATAACAGGAATAGCCTTGCAGCGAGCAGGAGGCTCCCATGGGAACCCTTTGTGCTGCAGACGCCCTCACGAATCACAAACATGACAGGCTCCACCACCCGACCAAACCTTCCACTCATCCTTTCCCCCTCTGCAGGAAGCCAAGAGGATTTCCCAAGTCACATGACAAATCAGGGCATTTTCATTCCAAAAAAGGAATCACATTTTTCTCCCCCTGGGAAATCTCTGCAGTTTTTCACTTCACTGTTATTTCAGGGAGAAAATAACTTTTGCCGCCAGCTTTCCCTCCCGTCTCTCCCCGCCCCAGGAATCTTTGTGATGTTTGGGACAGGTTTCCAATTAATTTAAATGACTATTAAAAGGTTGCTGCTGCACTGCATATTCACGGTGTGAATGTGAGTTTTGTCCAGAAGTAGAAAACACGAGCAGGACGTGGAATGTCAAACTATTCTCAGTGGCAAGCATGAATAATGATAGAACAGGAATCGTGCAGGAAAATTTGTATAGAAAAACCATCATCCAGACCCCAGACATTTCTTTTTAACACGCAAGTTGAAAAAAAATCCCACATCACTCCTGTGCTATCTTGGGCAGCCCATTTTCTCTTAATATCTTCATTTGTCAGAGTAGTACTTAAAACTGTCATTTTTGGAGTTGCTTTGCCGGGCAGAAAACTCATCATCACTTAAGTCCAAACATCTAAGAAAAATTACAAAGCTAAATTATGAGGATGTATTTTTAAAGAATGGTTGAAGTGGAGTGAATAACTATTTCCTCTTGCAATAATCTGTCACAACTAATTTCCTTCCTACTCTGATTATGTCTCACAACCTGCACCCTGGCCAGCAAACATCCTTTTGCTGTTCCTTCTGCAGGGTTCAGCTGCGAATCCAAAAGAGCTCAGCATCATCAGGAATCAGTTCTGGCAGAAGACAACAAGACTGACAGAGTACGAGACTGACAATCACCCAGAGCTGGTTTTTATGGTGGTTGGTCACTGGTAGATCCTTCCCAAGTTACATACCGAAGTGAAATTTGAGTTTTAATTATTCCAACAGGCAGCGTCAGAGATTGAGAGTTTCCACATTGCAGTCCTTTCCTCCTGGGGAAGCCAACAAAAGCAAATTGCTGAAATGAGCTCTACATTTGCTAATTCCTTAAGAGCTGCCAAGAATGCAGAAAAAGATAGTGGACATGCTCTGTGTGCTTTACATGAGACAAAAGCCATACCCCACAGGCTTGTCCTGCTGGAAACTAATTCCACACCACACTCAAGTGCCGCATATTTTCATCTTCATTAAGATGACATCTCATTTTGATGACCAATTGAGACCCTAATAACAGAGAGAAAACCCTTCGCCAAATCTTTAGTGGCAGAAGCCCAAGTAGTTTAATTTTCGTCATTAAATACTCAAGGACAAAACAGCCCTTAAAGCATGATTGCTGTAGTTTGCCCTGGAAAAGTGAAAATATAATGAAATCCCCATCAGCAATATCACAGGTGGTCTCTCACGCCAAGAGCACTCCAGAAATAAGAAGTATTCCCCCATGGTGAGCACAGAGAACACAGTTTCATCTAGTTTCAACAAATTCCAAATTTTTCAAGTATAGTTCCTCATCCTACCAGCAGCCACAGAAGCAGAAAGCAGCAGTTGGGATTTTAGGAAGAGTGGCTGAGCACCAACTGACACTGCAGTAAATGAATAATTATTTTTTAAAAAAACCAAGCCACCCAAATCTAGAACAATTTCTACATTTACACAGACCTACAACCAGAAGAATAATTTAAATTGCATATTTGAGTCAGCTCAATGCTATTTTATAGAATGGCAAACCGGTGACTCATAGCACAAATCAGAAATGAAGTCATAAAAGTTATGTTTCACCCTTCAGACTGGGTGGGACCTAACCTCACAGAAAGCTTCCTCTTTAAGATGAATCTTAAAACAGCTTTAGGAAAAGAACAACTATGTTTCTTCTTCTCTTTCCAAGACTTAACTCTGGTCAGGAGAGCTGTACCCCTCCTGTGTGAGCACAGCCGAGAAATATTCCCCTTGTGGAACAAGACCTGCCCTGAAATTTTTTTATCAGTGACTGGATCAACTTGATCATGACTGTAACTTCCTTTCCCATCACAGACCCTAGATACAAAGTCTTTATTATTCCCATGGGATCAATAATAAATAAAAACAGGTAATATCATCAAATAACTGTCAAAAAACCCCAAACCAACATCTAGTCCTCACTGTATTGTGCTCCTCTTTCACTCAGAGAGAGCCCTGAAATTCTGACTTTAGCCGCTTTCATACATCCAAAAATATTTGCTGGTCATCCCCTTGAAAGCTTTTGTTCATGAAAGAAAAAAAAAAAAAAAAAAAGCAAAAAAAGCCCAAAATTTTTAATCATTCCTTGGAAAATCACAATCAGCAGTATGCCAGGTCAGGAAAGCAGCAGTACAGTTAATTAAACCAGTCTGCCAGCTTCCATCCTCAGCAAAAACACACTCCACAGTCTTCCAAGTCTCACCAGCCCTGCAGCCGCTCGCTGCCGCTGCCTGGGTTCTGTGGGTGCCAAGCTCCACCTGACAATTTGTTTCAAGAGCCGGGCAACAACAGGGCAATGAACTGTAGCTTGTGTGACAGTGAGGGCTTGAGGTGGTCCTGCAGGAAATTATGACCACACTGTTGAACTACAGGTTCTCTGGAAGTCAATGCTGCATAGGGAAAAAAACCCACCAAATGCACGTCGTATCTGTGCTGAGAAAAAGGCAGCCGCAGCAGGATGTCCCCTGCATCCTGCTCTTGAGCCTTATCCCATCTTTCCTTGGCACAGAGCAAGACCTTTGCAGGATATGCTTTCCACTACATCCTTAAACCTGGGCTACCTGCACCAAAATCCTACTTGGCTCGGAGGATGGATCAACACAGGTAAGACTGGTCCTCAGCTGGAACAGAAAGAAAAACCTGCAGGTTGTCCAATACCTACTCAAAATCTGGCTGCGGCTCAGGTGGGTTCAGTTTTTCCTTCTTAGGCTTAGAAGTCGTCACTAGGAGTCAATATTCCTGATTTGCCCAGAACTGCCAGGATGAAGTACCACAGGAATGCCACACACAGCCAAGCCCTTGATTTTCTATAGGTATTTTTGCACCAGCTGATTACATTCCAATCCAATGTGACTCAACCCCTGGCTACAGGCACCAGGAAACGCAGTAACAGGAGCCTCTAATCTCTGCAGGAAGAAAGCCACCAGGATTAGGCATTCGACACACAAAAGCAGAGCATTTTATTTAAGTATTTTGTCTACCACCACATAGTTGACAACCATTTATAGCTTGCTTCCCTGTGAAGCTTCTCCCGTACTGCTTCCCAGCCTCACTACACCTCAGCCCTTGGGAAGCCGACCCTCAACTTTGACAAGCAGGAGACAAGGAAAGGCCTTCCCGTGTTCCATTAGGAAGGTCCCTCTGAGGAATATCCCCACTTTAATTCTCTCTCCACGCTCCTCAGAGGGCAAGCTGTACAACAGGATGTGTGGCCACCCAAACATTCCCCCTCACGTTACAATGCCCCAGCCCACTCCAGCACTCTCTCCACTGCAAACACATTTGGGAACTCTCCCCTCTCCTCTTCCGCAAGGCTTCCTCCACTCTCATGTATGTGCAGCTTAGCTGGGAGAGTGGAAAGAGGTGCAGCCTCTGATAGTTCTGCTCCAAGTCCATTTATTCATCTCTGTCATATTCTTCCAATGCTATGGATGCCCCAGCCCCAGCTCCTCCATGGTTAGGCCTCCTCACCCTGCCCAGCCATCCCAAAATGTACACCACCATCACGCTCAGAGGGCAGACCGACAAATATCAGTAAAAACTTCCTTCTTCTTGCTTATCCCTACTCCAGGATCAATGAATGAACTTCTCATTCAAGTTTCTTGCATCCCCCTCCCCAGACCTCTCACCCCTTGTGATCCTGCTGTTTGGGATAGAATATAAAGATTCATGGTCTTTCTCCCTAAGGGACTGCTCCTGTGGGAACACCTACATGCTGAGCCTGCTGAGCTTTCCCAACTCCCTCAGGTTGCAGAACTCCCAGGCTAGCTGTGAATGCTTCATTCAAGCCCTGTGTCTCCCAGTATTACTGTACTCCCAACTGTTCCTTCATAACCCAAGTATTTGTTCATGAGTAGGGACCTCCTCGCCCTCTCTCCCATTTGGCGTTACCAAAACCTCCTCCTTTGCACTTTATCCATCTGGAGGAGTTTTTTGTTTGTTTTAAAGCACTGTCCTCTCACAGTACTCTGGTCTACTGGTGCAGTTTCTTCCAGTATTATTTATATTGTTTTTGAAAGAACTCATCCATAAGACCATCTAGCATTTCCACCCTATTTCAAAGAAGGCCCATTTAATTTATCAGCTCTGCTAAAAACCAGCCATCCTGAGAAGTATCCAAGTAGAATTGATGGAACTGAAAACAGCACTGCACAGACATGCCTGATGTAACCAACCTATTAATTACACCCCTATTATACAAACTCTTCCTATGCCTTTCCTAATATAACCTACAGTCTCAGGAAGCTTGTGCATCCCAGTCCCATCACGGAGCGGGATCAAATCTTCATCAGCCATAACTGACTGATGTGAGCCTAAACTGTCCTAACCGCCTCTGATAACAAAGACCGAGCAGCCTTCCCAGGAAATAATTCAGCATTTCACTGCTCTGACTGTCAGTAGAGATTCCCAGCACCTCACCAAACCCCTCTTCTCACACTCTGAGTCCATTATTTCTCCCACTCAACACAGATTTTTCTGGTTTTCCGCTTCTTCTTTGCGGCAACACCTCCTTTCGATTTTCTCTTTATTTTGAAGAGCTCCAGTTGCTTTAATTTCTCCTTGGAGATCATTTATTCCAGGATTCAGCTGCTCTCTGGTCTCTACTCTCTCTCAGCGGTCCGCACAGTTTCTCATGTGCGGCGTGAGGGAAAGGATAACTCACCTCTGCTGTGAGGGGATAACCAGGCACGTCACAGACGCTGCCAAAAGGAACTGCCAGGACCCTGGATCCTGATCTGCTTGCACCCAATCTCTTGGTTCTCAGGGATTCAACCAAACCATCCTGCCCACAACATCCCTGTTGAAAAAAACCCCAAAACTAATGGCTGCAACAGCACAGCCAGGCTGCCAAAAAATCAAACAGCACAGCCCAACTAAAGCCAGGAAAGCTTTCTAACCATCAGTACCCAGGACATGAGTGAAATCCTCCTCCTTCCCCAAGCTCCTGAAGGAGACGGCTCTGACAGAAGGATTTTAACATGCCCACACCTCAGTCACGTCCGCTCAGCATCCCGGGCAAACGCAGCAGATTCACGGTATTTTTAATGGTTTTTTATGATTTTCTCACACATTTACTGCTACACTTAGCCCAAGGAGCGAAACCAAGCACGAATCTGAGCCGCTGTTAAATTAATCGCAAAGGTCAATTTAAATTTAGATAAATACAAATTACTTCCAGGGCCGCACCCCTAAAGGAGACAGCTCGAACATTAATTACAGAAGCTGGAAAAGCCATTCCACACCTGAGCAGGGGCCGGGATTAACCGTGCAGTCAGCACGGCGGCACGAGTCACACTCCACACGTGGGAGCGAGCGCGCCGCGAATGCGGGACTGCCGGGATCCAGACACTCGATACCGACGGAACCTCCGGCATCCCGGGGCTGCCAAAACACAGCGGCAGCGCCCGAGGAGCGAGCGGCACCCCGGAGATACCGGGCACAAACAACTCCTTGAACAGCACCCGAGGGACCACAGCGATGTGTCCGCTGCTCCAGCGGAGCTCGGAGCCCGCTCCGCCACCTGCTTAATGCACAACTGCGGTGGCTCCGCGCAGTTCCGTGATTACTTGTTTGGAGCAAAACAAAGGAGCGACAGGTGCACACCTCCGACAGAAGCTCTTTTAGAGGCAGCAATAAAACAGATTGTGGCAAAAGCCAGAAGGATATCCCACGGTTACACACTGTTCCCTTAGTTTAAAAAGAAAAAAATAGGGAAAAAGACCTCTGCCGGTATTTTTAGCAAATCTTTCGAGCTCCAAGACACAACCTGCTGCCTTTACAGGTTTTTTCCGCCCTGAGACACATGGGAAGCCGTGTGCTGCCAGTCTCCTCTTTTCCTGGCAAAGCCCCCAAGGAAGAGGGAGCGAACAGAGCCTGGCTGGCTTTGCCCCCCTCCCTCTCCCACCCGCCGCACCGACGGGGATGTGGGAAACCCCCCGAGCGCCTCTCCCTTGGCTGACCTTGAGGGGGGGGCGGGAAGACAAGGGAGGAACAACACAACCGGGGGAAGAGGCGCTGCGCTGCCCGCTCGGGTCGGTGCCGCTCCCGGTCCCGCTCCCGGCGGGAGCTCCGCGCCCCCCGCGCCCCCCCCCGCTCCCGGCGGCCCCCGGCGCCACCTGGCGGCCGCGCCCCGCCGCGACCCCCGCCCCGGCAGCGCGGCCCCGGAACGCCGGGCAGCGCGGGCAGCACCGCCCGTTCCCGGGGCGCGCGGGGCAGGCGGGCCGCGAGCTGCCGCTGCCGGAGCGCGGCCGGGAGGGCTCCGCTGCCGCCGCCCGCCGCGCCAAGTTTCACCCGGTGACGGCGCTAAGAATAAGCGCGCAGCTGGCGAAACGGAGGCCCGGGAGCCGCCACGAAAACGCCGTGGGGCCGCCGTGGGGCCGCCGCAGAGCCGGGGCCCCCGCGCCGCCCGGCGGCACCGCGCCCGCCTTCTGAAGGGCACACGGCTGCCGCCTCACTCACCGTCCGGTGTCGCTGCTGCTGCTGCTGGCGGCGCCGGCCCAGCGCCGGGAAGCGGCCGGCGGCGGTGAGCGCGGCGGGGCGGCGGCCGCAGAGGAGGAGCGGCAGCGCTCTGCCCGCCGTGGCCGCCATCGCGCCGCTGGAGCCGCCCCACGCTGCGGCGGCGGCGGCGGCGGCGGCGGTGCTGCTGCCGCCCGGGCGGGGCGGGGCGGGGCGGGCGCGCGGGGAGCAGCTGGGCGGGGCCAGCCGGCGCCGCTGGCCAATCGCGGCGCCCCTCCGGCCGGCCCGGGGCTCACACAGCCAATCGGCGCTCAGCGGGCGGGCGGCCCAGAGAGGCCATTGGTCGGTGGGCGGAGCCCTGCGCGGGCCCGAGGGCACGGAAAGTACTCGGCGGGGGTGAGGGGGCGGGGCCAAGAGGGGCGGGGCCGGCGATGGGCGGGGCTGGGAGGAGAGGGCGGGGGCGCGGGGGGACCCCGAAGGGAGAACGGCCGGGGAGGGGATGCAGGGAGACGGGGAGCACCGGGAAAGGGGTGCAGGGATGCACTGGGGAGGGGATGCAGGGAGACGGGGAGCACCGGGAAAGGGGCGCAGGGATGCACTGGGGAGGGGATGCAGGGAGACGGGGAGCACCGGGAAAGGGGCGCAGGGATGCACTGGGGAGGGGATGCAGGGAGACGGGGAGCACCGGGAAAGGGGTGCAGGGATGCACTGGGGAGGGGATGCAGGGAGACGGGGAGCACTGGGGAGGGAGTTCACCAGGGAGAGGCTGCAGGAAGATGGGGTGCAGCAAAGGCACCACCATGGCCCTGGGGATGCAGCGTGGGGGTAGCACAGGGATTTGGGGTGCTGACTGGCACCGCACCCAGTAGCAGTTTCAATGAAGGGTATGAAAAGTATGTGATCAAAAAACATATATATATATATATATATATATATATGTATTGCAGACATGGTGGGCTGGGCTGCCAGCGTAGACCTTGCAGCACCTGGGCTAAATAAGCAATCTGTGCTCAGCTTGCTCTTGAAAGATGATGTATGTGGATTATTTTTCTTAGAAAAGACTTTTTCCTCTGGCCCAAGAGTTACTACAGCACTGATGGCAGCTGCTTTTTAATTCCTGAGAAGGAATAGTCCAGAAGGGAAATGAGCCTATCGCTTTTAATGTTGGAAGTGGCCCCACAACTGCTCGTTAGAAAATGGAGCTTTAAAAAATATTAATGCACAAGCAGTTCCCATGTGCAGCAGTGACACCATTCCAGCGGGGACTGAAGCACTTCCGTGGCTTAAAAGCACCTGGGATCCTGCAATACTGCCATTTTTTGAAGTTGAGGAGCCTGGGTTCTTGCTGTGGAGCAATGGGGCAACACCTCCTGGCAGGTGAGGAGAGGAGGATGCTCTGGGAACGAATGGGGAAAAAGCTGTGAGAAGGCTGGACGTTGCTGAGGGCATCAGGGACTCGTGGGCTGAGAGACTCGGGCTGTTATTTACCCCTCTGTTTCTAAAAATATGGAGAGGAGCACGACCAAGTCATGGGATGACACAAATGTGCTTCAGCATCACCCACACCACCACAACACTCCTTTTTCCATCCCCACCTCCCTCCAGTGCTGCTTTCCACAAGTCCTGATGGGTTGCTCTAAGCTTTTCCCCAAGCAATGTCATTTTGGAGATTGTCCCTGAGCAATCCTCCATCTCAGTCCTCATTTCTGGCTGGGTTTTTCCTGCAGGGAAGAGCTTTCCCTTCTTTCTCTTTGTTGGCTGGGAAAACATGGTTGAAGCTTCAACTGTGTCCTTCTGGAAGGATTTACCCACTGTCTTTCCAACTCCACACATTTAGCATTTCAATGATTATTTGCTTTTTCTTGGAAAATCAAGGAGACAAATTGCAGCAGCAGCTGCTCCCGAGCTTCATTGCTCAGACCGGAATGAGTCTTTGCTTGATCCCTGCTTGTCGTATTTCCCTCTCTCTCCTGTCATGTTGAAAACTGATGGCAGAAGGAAAAATGCTTCAAAACAAGGATTTCGAGTAGCAAAGCCCTCAGTGATGACTCCACAGTAGATGATGTTCCCACGCACATCCCGGCAAAGGAGTCACCTCATGGACCACAGCCAGGGTTTCCCTCTCTGCGACATCAGCCTCTCCCTGGGACAGTTCCCAGCATCCCAGCACAGTGGGATTAAAAGCCTAAAAATGGCAAAACTGTGGTTAATGCAGCCTGGAGGAGCTGGAAAAGAAAATATTAGAAAAGCAGGAAAGGGGGAGGAAGGAAGCCCCAGGATGACAAAGGTCCCGGGGAGGTCCCTTTGGGGCAGAGCCACCTCTTCTCACCATAAACCACCCACCCCTACACTTCTTTTTGCCTGGCTGAGCACAGACATCTTTAGGATGAGCCTGTGCTGTCCTCCTCATGGGGCTTCCTACAGGGATCGGTGCCGGCAGCTCCAAGGGAGGACAGGGATGGGCACGGCGAGCAGACCCTGCCCCAACCCTCTCCTATTCCTTACTCCTCCAGCCACTCATATTCTGTATTTAGATCTTTATTTATCATTAAAGAGGAGCTGGGAATGACCGAAAATAAAATTTTAGTCAGAGTTTAAACATTTCCAGGGAATATTTGGCAGAGGTGGGGGAAGACGGGCTGTGAGCAAAGGCTCAGGGCAGCAGAAAGGGCAAAAATTCATTAGCAAACCCGTGCTGAGTGTGTGGGCACTCACTGCAAAGCACAAAAATGGGAATTAAATGTGAGTCCTGAGATCAATACCCCAGGCAATTAAATGAGCCAGCAGGGAATGGCTCCCCAAGGCGCAGGGAGTCGGAAGGGTGAGGATATTGGCACCAAAATGAAACCCTGTCATTTTAGGTCAAATAGCTCCTGCTAGAAGCATCTTCCACTCTCGGAAAACCTAAATAAAATAATGTATTTAACAAGGCTTTCTCCTGGTGCTTATAATTACAGCTGGCTGAATATTGGAAAGCTGCTCCTGAGAAGAATTGCTGGAGAAAAGCACACCAGCGTTTGCAATTAATATTATTGCAGTGGGAAAGGCTGAAGTGGAAAATTCAAGCTTCAAACCCTCATCAACCATCCCAACACTGCCAAGACAGGCATGGATTGTTCCCTCCTGCAAAAAAAACCCACTGATGTAAGAGAAAGTGGGTGTGTGATAAGCCATAGGCAAAGCTATCACTTTGGAAAACCTGCTCAAGCCCCAAAGTTCTTGGATTAAATAAGCCAGCTAGGAAGAAAAAAAACCTAAAGGATCTTTTAGTTCATAGATTCATCACTTTCCCCATGGTATTTAAATTTAGGATTAGCCAATTTTACTCCTACAGATGTCCAGGGCTGTGATACAGCAGAATCTGGCACCTGGAGATTGATGCAAAATCCTGCAGGTGCATCGGGCATAGGTGGATGAGGAAATTCAGGAGGATCCCAGCTCCAAGGGCATTTCATCTCCCTTTATTTAGAAGAAAGGTTGGTGTTTTCAGGTTACTGCAGATAAAACAGCACAGCCCTGAGATGGGGGGCAGAGTCCACGTGCCAATAAAGGAATGGTGCTGGCCACCTTCCGTAAGCTGAGCACTGCCCAGCTTCTCGTGGAGCAATAGGATAGGGGGGGAAAATTCCTCTGGACTGGGCAGGATGGTGATCCCTGTCTCATCACAGGACTCAGACCTGAGTTACCCAAACATGCCAGTGTTTGCTGGCTGCTTTTCCCACCCCTTTTTGGGATCTGGAGATGGCCAGACCTCAGCCCCACAGAGACCCCTCTAAACCTCTGGGATCCCCTTAAGCCTCAACAAAAGGTTCATCCTAAAAATCCCTGCGGCGTTCTTGCTGTGGGAGGGCAGTGTCAGGATTCAGCAGCCTCCTGTATTCCTCAAGAGCAATCGTTGTCTATTTATGCCTCCAGAAAATGTGTTTTTTAACGGGGGGTACATTAAAGCCTGAGGAGAGCCAACCTAAGAGGCATCTGGAAGCAACTAAAATTAAAATACCTAAAATTAGCCTCCTCAGCAGTGAATCCTCCCTCTGATCTAGATGCCGAGGTGCACATGACCCAGGCGTGCCTTTCTCACTTTCCCTTCCCGCTGCCATCCCATTCCTGAGCTGCTGGGCACGGCGGCAGCTGCTGACACACCCACCCACGACCCCGGGGAAGGAAGGAATTCCTCCCTGGGAGGGTGGGCAGGCCCTGGCACAGGGTGCCCAGAGCAGCTGGGGCTGCCCCTGGATCCCTGGCAGTGTCCAAGGCCAGGCTGGACATTGGGGCTTGGAGCAGCCTGGGACAGTGGAAGGTGTCCCTGCCCATGGCAGAATGAGATGATCTTTAAGATCCTTTCCAACCCCTTAACATCCTATGATTCTATGATTACACACATATATAGAAGCCCCTGAGACCCCATATACCACTCTTTCAGGCCCTGTACACAAGTCCTTCAGCCCTGCTACCCAGGACCTATAGAGATGCTCTCTGTACACTGCATACAAGCCTTTCAGGACCTATACATAAGCCCCTCAGACCCTATAGACAGGCCATTCAGGACCTATAAATATTCTCCTTGTACACTATACACAGGCCTTGAAGGACCTATAGATATGGGCCCCTGAGACCCTATAGACAGGCCTTTCAGAGCATATATATATATATCTCTATACACCATAGATAGGCCCCTGAGACACTATATACAGACCTTTCAGCATATATATATATATGTTTATAGGCTCCTCAGACCCTATATACAGACCTTTCAGACTATCTATTCCGGTGGGCCCCTCAGACCTTATACACAGACCTTAAAGAACCCACATGTATATATATATAGGCCCCTGAGACCCTACATACGGGCCTTTCAGTATGTGTATAAGCCCCTGAGGCCCCACACACGCTCTTTCAGGCCCCGTACCCAATCCCCTCAGCTCCTACACGCAGGACCCGTAGGAACACTCACCACACGCTGTATAAAAGCCTCTCATGACCTACACAAAGATGTTTCTGAACCCTTACACACGCACGGACCCCCCCCAAAACCCGCACCGACCTCCGAACACCTCACGGCGCCCGGCAAACGCCGAGGCCACGCCCACCAGGAACAGGCCACGCCCACCACGGGCAGACCACGCCCACCAGGAACAGGCCACGCCCCCCCGACCGCGCCCCTGTACGCAGGCCCCGCTCCCGGAAGCGCGCGCGGTGGGCGGGGCGGCGGGAGCGGCTGAGGGCTGCGGTGAGCAGGGGCGTGAGGGGGCCCGGAGGTGGGGAAGGGCGGACGGCTCAGGGCTGGGGAGTTCATGGTCCCGGGGCTGCGGCGTTCTGGGCCCGGAGGTTGAGGGGGGCCTGGGCTGAGTGGGTCCCAGGACCGGAGCTGGGGGGACTCCCGGGCCCTGGGGGAAGTTCAAGGCCCCGGAATATGGGGGTCTTCTTAGGCCATAGGGCTGAGGGGAGTCCCGAGGGCTGAGGAGGGGTTCCCGGGCCCCGGCAGTGGAAGCGGGTCTCGGGGCTAGGGGAAGTCGCAGGCCCCGGGAATGGGAGGGTCCTTCCTCCCGTTGCTGGAGGGTCCCGGGACTGAGGGGTCCTAGGCACCGGGGCTGAGACAGAGGTGCTGCCCGAGAAAAACAGATTTTCCGGCACACACGGGGCTCAGGATGCCGTGTTCTGGCTTCTCCATCCCCGAGTCCCGCGGTAACACGGTGACTTCACCCCTGTGGAATAAACCCGCGGCTCTGGGGCTCCATCGCGGCGCTCAGAGGAAGGAGGGATCCCGCCGGCGCTCTGGGCCGAGGGGCCCTGCAGGGAGTGTTTTGGGGAGCTCTCACACTGTGCGAGGAGTTAGGTTTGGAATAGTTTTATTGCTGGGTGCGGGATCGCCGGCGGCGCAGCCCGGGCTTTGTGAGTTATTGTCGTGTGTTAGTTAGAGCTTATGGCAAACGACTTTCTCTTAATAGAGGCTCTTTAAAGCTTTAACTCCGCTGAATGGCCCTAGCTGTGTTTGATGAGCAGTTTGCGTCGGAAAACCTTTAGGGTGAATAAACTTTAGAGTTAATAAACTGCTCAGAGCGTAGAAATGCCTGATGTTTATCACGACCTGATTTATGTGTTCTGTACTTGCCTGTAGTTTAATGAGCTGCTTGGGAAAGACGGTAAATCTGACTGTTTTTAGTGGGGTCTAGGGGGGGTGGGCAGGTCAAACCAGGCAGGATTTTTGGAGGTTTCTTCTCTAGAACCCTCATTGCCAGCTCGGGCTTGAGTTAAAGGCCTGGCTTCTCTTTAATTCCTTTATTCAGCTGTTGACCATTTTCCCCCTCCTGGCTTTTTTTGGCGCAGTCTGAGATGCATTTCCTGAGGTCGATATGTGTAAGCATTGCAGGGCATGACTGCCAGGAGGGAAATTGTGTGCAGCACAAAGTTATGATCTTTATTATGTTTCTTTCTCGTGTTTAGAACACAGCCCAGCTGAGAAATACTTCCCTGTCTTCTCTGTGACCTCTTGACCTGCAAACTGGGAACAAACACGCTACAGGTGAGGATGGTGTTGCTGAGTGCTGGGCCGTGCAACTCACTGCTCTCAAGTGCTTTAACTCTGATGAATTAATCATTTGGTTGATTGTTACCCTTAATATACCCTGTGTGGAATTATTCTTGTCCTGAAGCGTTCCCTTGGGCCTTGTCTTAAAGCTGTAGGAGAATGAGTTGCCTTTTGGCAGTGTGCAAAGTTCTGCTGACTTCCCTGGTGCAGGTGCTTGGGCACAATGAGCCCTGGAAGAAGTTTGTCTGCCTGTAGCTTTCTGTCAACCCAGCCTCAGTTGTGCCACTTTCGTAAAATGTAAAAAAAACCCCAACACCAAAAAACCTTAAGTGCTCACTAAAAATGTGTTTGAACATAGGGAGGTATAAAAAAAAGCCCCAACAAACAGACAACCAAAGCTAATAAAAGATGCTTAAACTATGTATTTGTCCATCTGGAGCAGCAGAGCATTTAATAGCTTCCCAGTGCCAGAGGGCAGGGATGGATGGGCTATTGGGAAGGAATTGTTCCCTGGGAGGGTGGGCAGGCCCTGGCACAGGGTGCCCAGAGCAGCTGGGGCTGCCCCTGGATCCCTGGCAGTGCCCAAGGCCAGGCTGGACACTGGGGCTTGGAGCAGCCTGGGACAGTGGAAGGTGTTTACAGTGACTCTTAAGCTCACGTAACCCCTCTTTATTTCCTTGTGAAAGTGGCTTGTTCTCCCAATGACCCATTTTCTGCAGAAACTTTTGTGATATTCCCTAATGCTTCCTGAACTAAAGAAGCTGAAATCCCATGCCCTGGAGGAAAAAGAATGATGTGCCTTGACTCCATCATTACTGTCTGCCTGCTGGGGACCCTCTGGAGTGCCCTGTGTGTCTCTGGTGTCTGTGTCACTTCTCCGTGCAGGTTCCTGTTGCACCTCCCGGGTTCCTGGGTAAGCTCCCAGCAGAGTTTGAAGAGAGATGGTCCCATTGTCCTCAGGCTGCTTAACAGAACAAACTGCAAGACTTGCAAATCATTTGAAGTCTGGGCAGGGCTTTGAAGTAGCATCGCAGAAGTGTTACATTTTTCAGGTGATAATTGAGGGAGCCATCAGCATGTTTAGATCTGGAATGTGGAAATAACCATTTTGGTTTTCTTGAGCAAAGTAAGTTCTGCATCATATTAAGTTTATTATAAAAACACATTCTTTCTTGCTGTTCCAGTTGCTGCAGTAACACTTCCTGAAGTGAGCTGGGATATCGAAATACTTGGTTTTTTCTTCCCAAGTTCCCAGTTGACATATTGGGGCCCAATATTTTAACACAGCTCAGTGCAGTGGGGCTGAGGATGCTTGTGTACAACAATAAAAATAACCTTAATTATATTTATTCCAGGTGCTTTGTTTTCCTGTTGGGATGTTGCAAGGGTGTCAGTGAAAAAGTGTCTTGGTGTAGATGTGGCTTTGGGTGGGACGATGTTGTCTGGGATAATTTAGCAGGGAACAGTTACCCAGGGTGGTGTACACCTTTGAGATGAATATTGCCTTTCTTTTTTAAACTGATTTTTTTTAGGAAAAGTGTGGTGTAAATGGTGTGGCTCCCTCTTAAACACAGAATCATGGAAAGGCCATTAACAATCATCCAGTTCTACCCATTGCCATGGGCAGGGACACCTTCCACTGTCCCAGGCTGCTCCAAGCCCCAATGTCCAGCCTGGCCTTGGACACTGCCAGGGATCCAGGGGCAGCCCCAGCTGCTCTGGGCACCCTGTGCCAGGGCCTGCCCACCCTGCCAGGGAACAATCCCTTCCCAATATCCCATCCATCCCTGCCCTCTGGCACTGGGAAGCCACTCCCCCTTGTCCTTTTGCTTCATGTCCTTGTCCAGAACCATTCTCCAACTCTTTCGTTAGTACTGGAAGGCTGAGGATGAATATTTATCTTTAGGGTGATGCGTTTGACACTTCAAGTAAAAAATACATGGACTTGTAGCAGAAAGTGAGTAGAGCCTGAGGCACTTTGTCTCCCTAAGCACACACCATCCGAAGCCTGTGGCAGCCTCACCTCTTAGTTTTAGATTTAAGATACTTTAAAACAGGAAAAATAGACTGTTAGATCATGAGTTGTTTTACTGTGGCTTCTGTGGACTTTCCTGAGAAGTCCTTGGGTAGTAAATTCTGGGTTATGTTTGTCTGCTGCCCTGTCTGTGAGTGCAGTGGCTTTTTTTTTTTTCCCCCCAGACAAACCTGCTATGGTGTTTGCTTCCATGCATTCTGGATTTAACCTCTCTTGAGAGTAGCTTTTAATTGCAGTCCCACCATGTGAAAAGCTCCTTTTCTGTGGATGTGGGGCAGGACAAGGTTGGAAGAACCAGAAGCACTGATGGTTGTAACTGGGAATTTTGTGCTGGGACTGGCACAAGGGCTGGGTTGGGGCTTTTTTCTGCGTCTCCAGGGTCACTCAAGCTAAAATTCGTAGTTGTTTCTCTTACTTTAGCTCTGTGAAGTGAAATCTGAGATCCTCGTGTAGACAAAAAGAAAGAAGGTCGTGGTTTGAGACAAGCAAAGTTGCAGCTGACCTGTGCCTGAAACCTGAGCGCTGGGAATCTGTGTGGCTCCAGAACTGGTAGCCTGTCCGTGGTGCAGACAAAGCTGCTGTGTCAGCCCCAGTGACTGTGTGGACCAGTTGTGTTCTGTACCACCACCTGAATTCCTGTGTTTTCATTCGTTTGGTGCAAACTTCCCATCTCTGGCATTTTTGCTTCAGGAGCTAGAAGAGCAGTGGGATTTTTGTCACAAAAATCTCAGTTGTGATACAGACAGGTACCTAAGGTGTGCTGCTTGCCTGCCCACTTGGATGGAGCCAAGTGTTTGCTGCTGGCTTTTTCCTGCTGAAACCGAGCTCCTCGGGCTGTGTTCTAAAAGCACTAGCCTGGCTTATCCATGTTCTTTTCTTCTCTCTGAAGTTCAAGCTAATCCAACAATGTGTTGCTGAAAAAGCAACTGCTGTGATTCAGACTTGCTTTTCGTTTTTTGGGGGAAAGCAATGCTGTAATCTTCTCCTGAATTCCCAAACAATCTCCATCTGGTAGGTGAAACACAGGTGCTGTGAATTTTTTTGTTTCGGTAAGTTTTTTTAATTTAAAATTTCTTTGGATAGAAAATAAAGCCACCAAAGTGTGGCTCTTTGAGCAGGAAGAAGCATTTTCTAAAGGAGCACGTGGCCGTAGGTGATGTTTCTGTTTAAAAGTCAACTTCAGCCAAGGAGAAATTACCACATGGTGATATTCAGGTTCTTGGGGGGTTCACAAATCTTTTTCCTCCTTGTCACAGAGAAATTCAGACTTCACCGTATCAAATTCTGAGACAATCCACTGCCTGTCTCCCTTCACAAAACCTTTGTCTCTTTCTGGAGCTGGAATTGTATCTCCAGGTAACTCAAGCCTGCCAAACTGTCACCTTGTCAGCCTAGAGAGGCTTTTGCTTTCTTCTCAGGTAACTTACATTTTTCTCTTCCAGAATTAATTTTTCATGTTTATTCATTAGGAGTTAATGCTGGTTTTCTTGGAGCCAGATGAGCCATAAACATTTCTTAAATTTGACTACTCTGAGATTTTTTTGTTTGTTGTGAGGTGCATGCAGATGGGTGACTGTTGGCTGGGAAAGGGCAGGAACTTCAAGGAGAGTGGAAAAGTGGAAAAGTTAGGAATTCTCAGGGAAGTCACTCCCCATAGACACAGATAGTGCAAGGCAAGTTAAATGAGTCAGGTCATTGGGCAGATGCATTCCCCCTGGCTGTAACTTTTTAGAGGAAAAGGTAAATGTGTTATGTTTCCTACCCCTCTGCCAACAGTTCTTTGATGATCCTTTGCTCCTCAGATTAGTGTGGAGATACCTCTGCTCTGGTGCACTGGCTTGTGGCTGGTTTGCAAAGGCAACCTGATTATTTGGGAATAGCAACTAGCAAAAGAAAATGTCACCTTGCTGATTAGGGTAGAAGTAGCTTGTGAAGCAGGATTGTTATCCTTAATAAAGGGTGAGAAGTTTTTTGGTTGGTTTTTGTTTTTACAGCTAAGTTACCTCTGACATCTATGGAGGTGTTGCTAGGGAGTTTTTCATGGCTGGGGTTTGCTGTAATCTTTTCTAGATAGAAAAGCCCAAGGAATGTGCTGCATTTTGGGTGGAGGAAGGGAAGGGAAAGCTTTAACCAGGAAAAAGCAGCATTTGGCATTTGTTTCTGTGGAAGTTTATAGCTGCCTCTTAGAAACCTACAGTGCATTGCTGGAGTCTGACTGTCTGAAGTAGCAAGGAAATATTTTATCCTTGCTGGAGGTGCTATTTTCAGTGCTGCTGCAACAGATGGGACCAGTTTACTCTGTTTGGGTACATTCATTTTTCATTTGTGTCTCAAAAGCTGTTCTTCGTGGTGGTTGCGTCCATCCACACTCAGATCCTCTGGTGACTCAGCTTGCAGGTTAAATTTGGTGTTGCTCTTGAGTTTGCCAGATTTCTTCTGCCAGTTTAGTGGCACCAAAGTCTTTCCCCAGGATGTAAACACTCCTGTCTCCCTTTCAAAGGAAGCCCAAACCAGCTACTGTGCTACATCCTTATAAATAATCTAGTTGCAATTACTAAAAATGCTTTATTAAAGCTGAATCTAAAAGCTTGTGTGTGTCTTTGCAATGCAGCATCTTCTCTACTTAGCCCTGAAAATCAGTACAATTATTTGGCAGAATAAAGCAGCTCATGAGGTGAGGGATGTCACTGATCATCCCTGAAAGGAGGCTGAGCCACGGCCGGGTGTAGTTACAGAGTTGTAGGGTTGGGAATTGGGCATTTTCAGGGCTGAGGATTTTAGGAAGAGGTGAAACTTTACTGCAATGACAGTTAAAAAGAAATTGCCAGGCTATGGCTTAGGTTTCTGCATTGATTGATACTTGGTAGACTCTACATCAATTTGAATCGTGCTCTGAAACAAATGTGGTTCTTCTCTCCAGCAAAATTAATGTGATCAAATATTTCCCCAATCTCCTACCCGAGGAGAAATTACTTTTGGTGCTAGATTTCATTTTCCCCAAACTGATTTATGTGTCTTGGTAGGGCAATAGCTTCAATAAGATGTGTAATCCTTTATCTTGAAATTGCGCTGGGTAAGCTGAAAATTTGGAGGGGAAAAGAGCAGGAGCTGTTGGGTCTGTCTTGGAAGTGGGGAAGGAGTGGATCCAGACGTTTCATTAGCTGGAATGCACCTCCTGGCACCCTCTTAGGAGTTACTCTTATACACATTTCATGGAATAATAGAATGGTTTGGGTTGGAAAGGACCTCAAAGCCCATCCAGTTCCACCCCTCTGCCATGGGCAGGGACACCTCCCACTATCCCAGGCTGCTCCAAGCCCCGATGTCCAGGCTGGCCTTGGACACTGCCAGGGATCCAGGGGCAGCCCCAGCTGCTCTGGGAAGGAGAAGTCATAACCAATTTTGGCAGGTTGATGCTATGAGGTTTTCTTTCCCCCTGGTTTATGGATCTCCATGTTAATGGTGAAACTTCTCTCCTGATTGCTTCACCCTTTCCCTTGTGTATTGACTCTTCCTTCCCACTGGATTTGTTGTGCTTCTTTACCCATTTTAATTTTTCCTTCCCCTCTTCCCAATCCTCTCAAGAAGCCGGAGACAGGAGATCTGGGAGCTATTACCCTCATTCTTCTGCTGTTGGCTCTGGCTTCAATGAGCATGGCTGAGGGATAATTGACAGGGGCTGAGATGGGAACAGGTGAGGAATTTTGCTACAGCATCTGCTGGGTCAGGATGTCTTGATGTGCTCTGGCAACGTCAATCTTGGCTCTTTAATAAACACACAGCTCTAGAAAGCTCTTTGAGTTCTTAGTGACTCCATCTCAGCCAGTCCCTGCAGGAGTTTTTATGCCTAAATAGTGCCTCGTAAATGCATTTTTTTTTTTTTTTCAGAAGATCTTACTGCATATCAGTATATTTAATTTAAATTTACAGTTGACATTCTGCACTAATTCATGGGCTTACCATGTCCTAGGGAAATTCTTCAAATAAGAAGTGCCTGTGACCCCTTCTCTGATTAAAACTTAAACACCCACTGGCTTATTAAATTACTGTTCTCCCTCTAACATGCTTGCCTTGCCGAGGCCAGTTTTGACACCAAAATGCTGCTTCAAGTGTTTTATCTGCTCTGGATCCCCAAAAGGGCTACACAAAGTTCGGTGCTGGAGGGTACCCAGGTGTGGGGAGTCCCTTTCTCCCAGGCTGGGCTGCTTAGTGCTTTCAGTCTTGGAGCCATCAGCTAATTAGGGGGCTGGAAAAACAGGAGCAAGTCTTTTTGTTCTCTTCTTTTGGTATCTTAAATAGGATGCATGAGTTGAGATCTTCCAGTTCTTATCTGCACTGAAAAAATCCAGAGCTCTGGAAAGACGGGGGGAGAGGTGGACAGCTTGTCTCAATTTCCTTGGAGAACAGATTAGCAGACAGAGAGGATCACTGTTTGGGGAAATCAGACAGCCACATCAAGCCAGAAGGGATGTAACTGTTGAAATAATGTTGCATTTCTTCTTTCCAAGGGACTTGGATGGTCTCAGTTTGAATGGAGCCTGTTTTGTCTTGGGTTGGAAGTGGTGTTTTCCTAGTGGGTTTGAGTCTCTCAGTTGACTCTTCTGCTTAAAATAAACCAAACCTATGCATTGTGGCATAAATAAAAGTAGATGGGTCATTCTGTTCTGGAAAAAAGCCCCAACTATTTCTTCTGTCCAAGGATATTAATTCAACCTCTGACAGTAACTGTAGAGCTGTTCTGAGCAAGAATTTAAGGTAAGGCTGGCTTATCTCTTGGAAACAAAAATACAATCTGCAGATTCCTTGTAGCTGTAGTGCTACAACATCATAATAACTCCAAAATAATGAAAATAAGCAAACATAAAAGTTAAGTGGTTTTTCGTTTTTTTTTTTTCCTCTGGGCTACTTCATTGTATCCTATAAAAAATAATCTTTTATTGTAGTAAATCATTCAGGAATTGGGATTGTTTCTTATTGTAAGCTGTAATCACATCAGTTGATGGGAGTTTTATTCTTGATTTCAGTTTTATTCCTTGCCCTACTGCAGATTGTGGTGTTGAGCTTTTCATTGCTGCAAAGGACAAGATGCTTATTTTTAATCTTTCTAAAAGTGAGCATCAGCTTTCTCAAGTGATCTTGACTTCAATGCCTGGAGTTTTTAACGAAATATACCAAATATCATGGCACTTTTGATTTAAAAAAAGAAAATTGTGAGAGATTGTGGAAATTGCAGATGGAAAATTCAGCTTCCAAAGGGATTTTTTTTAATTGCTCTGAGATAAGGATGCTCTTTATTTTGGGGCTGTTGCGAGAACTGGCTGCTTTCAGCTCTCTCAGGCAGTTGCTACCAAGTGAGCACTCTGGGTAAACATCCCAGCAGAATTGAGGATGGGGATTGCTGGGACAAAGCGGATAATTTAGCGTTTCTTAAGGCTCAGGCAGAGTAAACATTTATGCAGTGCTAAAGCCAACAATCAGAACTGTTGTAAAAAATCTCTTCAAGCTCCCAAGTAAACGCTCAATTTCATTTTGGCTGATTAAATGATACTGGCAATATTTCCCTTATCCAATACATGTTAGGAATATAAAGCTGTAATTAGGATGGGGAACCCAAGAAAGGGCAACCATAGCTTCTTGAGAAAAGTAACACGTGCAGTTTTTCCTCTGCATATGGAACAGAAATTCACCCCTGGAGATGAAATGGGAACATGGGGTTTGTGTAGAGTGGAAATAATTTTAAATTTGAAATCAGAGTTTGTTTTCATAACCATCTCATTGTTGTTCAGAGCTGGAGACGATTGGAGAACAGTGCCGGTAGCTGGCTGCATTCCATTAAATCTTGAATTTCAAACCTGTTTGTTTGAAAAGGCATAAACAAAGCCATAATGCTGATTTTAATGGGAGTACAGATAAATATCACATGGATGCTCTTTGGATGGATTCACTGTGAGCACTGGAATTTGTGGTGTTTGCCCATAAACTGGGGTGGGGATGGACAGGCAGCCTGTGGCTTTGCCACCTCCACCACCTCTTGTGCTCCATCCCTCCTCCCTTGTCCCAGGACTGGGCAAAAGTCTTAACCTGATAGGAGAAAAACACTGTTAAGGGATTTGTTAATGATTTTTTGTTACTTGATTGTGCCAAGAAGTCTTCAGGTGCTTCTCCACCATCCCTTGCATTAAAAGATACCAGCCCCCAGAACTATCCGCTGAATATTTTGTGTGTCTTCCCTCCCTCTTCGTCTGTTCCCTTCCCAAATTCCACATCACCCCGTTGTGGAATCCTGACCTGCAGCAAATGGCACTGATAGATCCAGCTCTTTGCAGCGGGAATGGCCTAACACACCACCCACAGGAGAGGTGTTTGCACAAACCGGTCCCGGGATGCTCGTTTTTGGAAGTTGTTTCGCAGAACGGTGTGGTGGCATCCTGTGTTGCAGAAGCAAATAGGAGCCAGTAGATGTGACTTTATTTTTGTATTCTGTGGTTATTCGCTGCCTGGGAATATGTGAGTAGAATGGCAAGAATGGGGAATAAAAGGAAAAATTAGGCTGCTGCTCCTCTGTTCTGTGATTTTTTTGGGCATTCCTTTACCATTGTGTTCCCAATTTTAAGGCTGACCTTGTGATTGAAAAAATTGCATCTGCCTCAGAAATAAAACCTTTATTTCACAAGAAAATGCAGCAAATTTTCTTTTCAAAGGCAGCATGTGCCCTTTGCTTTCAATCCTGTGAGCCACCAAAATTGCTTTGCCTCCTGTAGCTGGTGTGTGATGAGGTGGTGTTTCTGTGGTTCCTTTTTCTCTGTTGTAATTAGGTTTAGATTTGTAGCTCTGTCTTCCCATTTGTCTCTGTTCCTCTGCACGTGTAGTGGGGTATGGATTGTATTTTGTAAGTTTTGACACTTTGAAACTTGCCCTGTACTTACAGTTGAATAGAAATGTTTTGTTCCAGGCTAGCTAAAAAAAGTGATTTAAGAACAGTAGGGTTTTCTTAGGGAAATTTAAAATGCCTGGGTTGGGTTTTATTTGATAGGTTTCCCTGTTATTTGGTTTAATTTGCCTCTTAAAATCCAGCTGTGGCTTTCCCTCTGGCCAAATGCCTCTTACTTGCTGTAGTTGCTTGTCAGATCTACCTGCCATCTTCCATGCCTTGGAAATTGAGAGGTAGGCTGCAAATATTTCATGCAATCACAGAATGGTTTGGGTTGCACGGGACCTTAAAGATCATCCAGTTCCAATCCCTTGCCATGGCCTGGGACACCTTCCTTCTAGACCAGGTTGCTCCAAGACTCATCCAGCCTGGCCCCCTCCCCTTTGCAGGGATGGGGAGTCCACAGCCTCTGTAGGAAGGTGAGATTCCTTCTTGATGAGGGTTTTGGGGAAAGGCTGAGGAATTGGAATAACACTGGTAAGTAGTTGGATTTGACAGCCAGGTATGTGCCAGTACCTAACGCTTGCAGGTATTTAATCTGTTCATTAGGCAGATTATGTGCCTCTTTCACAACAGGTGATAAACGCCCATGACAGTTATTCTGTGAAACTTTTCCTGTTTAGGAGCGGCAGCACCTGGAAGCTTTGGTTGTTTTCCTAAAGCAGTGTTCTCGTTTCCCAGGATGCTGCGGCTGCGGTTCCTGCCCGTGGCCGCGGGGCTGTCGGCGGTGTCGCGCCGTTACCACGGGACAGCCCCGCACCCCGGGACCCGGCCTAGGCTCGTGGTGGCGGCTTTCCTCGGGACCACTGCAGTGACAGCAGCTGCCAGATTCCTTTGGCAGAGGTAATATACGGGTATCTAATTTCTCTTCTGCCCCTGGTAAGTACCTGCGGCGGGGATTAAGACCTGCAGGAGACTCGGCAAAGCGTTCCTGCTTGTCCTGCTTCTGCTGCATGGGAGGAATGGCTGTGGGTGATTGCTGATTTGCTGCTCAGGGGTGCGACCACGCTCGGGGCTGGCTGAGGCGTTGTCTCACACGGGCTCTGTGATGTGGTTTCCTGCCTGATTTCCTCCCTGCCTGGCGGTTTGTGGTGGTGTGAAGAGAGAAACCTTCGCTTTCGCAGGTTCTGATCGAAACAGCGCATCCAGCCAGGATGTGCTCCTCTGGTTTTTTTGTGTCTGCTGGCTGCTTCGTGTATGAAGTGCAGCAGGGGAGCAGAAGGGGACGTCCGTCTCTTGGGGGGAAGGTAGCAGCACACGGGGTTTATGTGGATTTTAAGGGTCAGAGCCTTAGGACACCTCCTGGGCTCTGAGGCTCAAAGCTCATTTCCATAACTGTGGGGAGAAAGGGGATGTTTGGGCTTTCCTGAGGTGGCTCTCACTGAACCCTGGGCCTGTGCCATGTATGAAGTAAAACAGGGACTCCCTTCTCTTCTGTCATGTGGGAGCAGTGTGGCACCAGCAGTGTCACTCAAGCATGTGACTGCAATTAGAGTCTAAAAATAAAGTATTTGCTGAAACCCTCTGTTCTTTTCATGCTTATATTCAGGTGATTTATTGCTGGCTTTCTGCTCACCTGTGGCTAGAAGGCTCTAGTTTTAATGCAGCGGGAGAAAGGTGATGGGAAATGTTCTGGCTGTTCCTTAGAGCTGTCAAAGCTGGCTCTCTGCTAAGAGGAGTTGCTTGCGTGGAGGAAGAACGCTGTGATCTAGCACAGTGCCGTTTTGTGCTGCATTTTGCTAATGCTCTGCGCTGATGCAGTCAGTGCCTCTGAGGGAATGGCCAGGATAACGCCCCTTTTCCAGCAGGGAAGCGAGCGGGGTTTTTCCACTTAAAACCTTATCCTCAGCATGATCATAAAGTCAGTAGTGTCCTACGTAAAGCTGTCCCAGAAACACGGAGTTAATCACTCCCTTCTGTAGCAGGTTCCTCTGCTTTTGAAACCAGCTACATTTTCAGGTGTTGGTGTTGCTTTTATCAGGAGGATGGTGCTTGTGGTATGTGGAGTGCTGGGTCAGGGATGGATTTCAGGGAGGGATTTTTGGCTCGTGGAGTACTTTGCTGTTCCTTGGGGGCCCTTGGGCACCTTCCTCAGCTGAGACTGCTGATAGAAAGCAGTCAAAGGAGACCCAGCTCTCACCAGTCTGGAGAGGCTGACTTGCTGCTATTACTTGGTCTGCCTTTCCTTCTTCTTCCTTGTCTCCTTTGTCTTTTGTAAATTTATAAAGCACTAAATAGAATTGTACAGACTTTCAAGTATTCCTTTCCTGTCTGAGCCATGAAATAAATCCTCAACGTCAGCAACTGTAAAATAAAAGTGCACCCAAGCTTACAATATTAATTACTTGGCATAAAGCTGCTGAATAAAACAAGGAACAAAACTGATAAGTTTGATGTAGAAAATTCTTCATACTGACGTCTGTGGAAGTTTTAAATGGGCTTTCAAGTGGACATTTTAGCTTTGTTTAGAGTTATAAGGGGTGAAGTGTAAATTTCCTTTGTCCTGAATATGTAAATTAGGTGATCAGTAGAGTTTGAGAGTAGGCGAGGACAGAATGTTTGTAATGACATCCTGAGTTACTCAGGTGGTCATGTCCTGAGTTAGTACAGGAAGTAGCAGTAAGTATAATTAATTAGTTCTAACAGGTAAATATGTAAATACTTCTTTACAGTTAAGGCATTAAAGATGCAACAGGCCAGATCAGTTGAACATTTTAAGTTTCTTGGGCTAGATAGGTAGAAGATTATGACGGTGTGAAGAAAGACAGGAATTCTCAAGTGGAGACTGTCAGGTGCAGCCTGAAACCTGTGTGTTTCAGGTGGATTCTGTAGGATGTGCTGTGGTCAGCAGCAGAAGCCAGTGCCGGGGTAAGGAAGCTCACACAAAGGTAGATGAGAAATCAAGGAGTGAAAAGATACATATGAAAAAATCCCCTGGTTGTATGATGCAAGGTAGACTTACTTGTGTGTTCCCTAAGATAGGAGGTGGGTTGGTGGGATGGATCTTTGGTCCATCGCAGGTAAGTGTTGCTCCTGTTGCCTTCCTTGCCCTCCAGGAAGTCCTACTGCCTGCTTTTGGGGGAATGTATCTCCTCTAAATTATTATACAACAGGAGTAGCTAATGCAGCTCAGTTTTCCTGTGGTGAGGAATGCTTGAGCAGTGCAAATAGCTGAGCTTAGAAGACTAATGAAGTTTACCCTTTCTCAGCAATAACTTAAACTCTGAGGATTTCCAGCTGGCAAGAGAAGCAATTAAGTATCTGGGCATTGGCATAATGAACTGAATTAATTGAAATTAATCTTGGTGCAGTCATTGGCTACTCTAAATGAGGCAGTAATATATGAGAAGTACTAAACCTCACAGTCTGTAGCAAGCTTAATGTTTATAAAAAATATTCTGTTACTCATAGTGGTGTAAAACTTGTACTCTCTTGTTCCTGATACCCGTTTGGAGTGTTACGAAATGGCTGCAGATCTGTTCTTCATGTCACAGCCCTTCCTGGCTGAATCTGTGGGCATCTGAAAGCACTTAAATTGGCATTTTGGTGCTGAAGCTTGTTAATCAATCTAATACTGAGTGAAATAAGGGAGCAAAGGTACCTTTGGGGGCCCAGAGGGACCTCTGTAAGCAGAGTCTTACCAGTGCTCTTCCTGACAGACTGAAAATACTTAGTTAATGCTTCATTTCTTATCCTTCTGTGAATAAATTAGTGGTAAGAAAGAATAAGGTCAAGACACCTGTGTTGCTGGACTTTGTTGGAGCGAGTCCAGAGGAGGACCCGGAGCTGCTCCCAGGGCTGGAGCCCCTCTGCTCTGGAGCCAAATTAAACTGTTTTGGGATTCTATAACTCTGTTTAAGAATGCATTGATTTTTTGCACCAGTGTCCTGGGGGCTTTAGAGTAATTTGCTTAGAATACATTTTTAATGGTAGAATTGCTGGAAATATCTTACGCCAGCTGAAACAGAGACTTTAAAAATCTCTCATGTAGTAAAACAAAGGAAACCACATAAATCATAGTCAAGAGGGGAGAAACCTGTTTTATAGCTATAGATGTGTCAGGTGCAACTTAACCTAATGTAGGGGAGAAAAGATGAAAAACTCTAGGTACTATCCATGTGAGATTATTTTTATTTTTAGAGCTCTGCTGTGTTTATATATTGTGGGGTAGAACAAGATGATCTTTAAGGTCCTTTTCAACCCAAAACATTTTGTGATTCTATGGTTTTTTAAAATTCTTTGTGAGAGGTGACACACTCAAGAGACTACCCTTGGGATTGCTGTGCTGAGGGTTTTTTCCTAAGACTTCAAGACACATTGATCTGGGAGTGGTGTCTTGAAAGAACACTGGGTTCTCTCCGATGGCTTTTGGTTGCACACTGGGATTTTTCCATGGACACTGGGGAAGGAAGGGATCAGATCCTGGGGGCACAGCCCTATACCCCACTGTGGTGAGCTCTGTTTGGAGATGAAAGCAGCATCTCCTGGATTAAGAAATACCAGACTTATAGCTCACAAGGATATTGGGGTAATGTCAGGATGCCACAGCATGTGTCATTAGTCTGACTGCCTTTGTGAAGTTCTTGCCACAAATTTGCCAATTTATGTCAGTGTTGAGTATGTGAGAGATGAGGAGGGAAGCAAAGTAGTAAAGAGTTCTGTGAGTAGGGTGATACCCTGAAAAATTGGGTTGTGGTTCTTCATAATCTCTGGTGAGTTTCTTATTAAAGTTTCAGGTAACTATTTTAGATGCTGAATAGGGTTGAGCTGAGGGTGAGACAGAGCTCCTTGCTGAAAGTTCTCCTGATCCCTGGAGGTAGCCTGTTCTTATGAGTGTCATGTCCAAACTTGCTTTTGCATTACAGCTTGAGAGCCCCGAAGTCTTAAGTGGCTTTTAAACCTCACTGGGATATCTCCAGATGTTTACATACAGGGAGAACGGCAGCTCTTAGTCAACTGCAGAACACATGTGTCAGGCAAGATTCCTCCCTCCTGCTTCTGGTTTTGTGGCAGCATCTTTGCTGACTCCTGAGTGCCCAGCTTGTTGTTAGATCTCTTACATTTCCTTCTGAGACTGAACAGCAACTGATAGCTGAGTACTTTGCTACTGCCTTCAGGATTAGAATAGCTGAGCACTGTTATCTCTGGCACAAAGCTCTCTGATTTTTTCATGCTGTTCTGCTTCTGTCATTCAAAGAAGAAAAATACTTTCAAGTGGGGGGGTGTGATTCATTGGAAGACCTGCAACTTGGAGTGTTGTGCCAATGCCTAGTGTGAGTCCCAGGATCCTTCCTGGATTATATCCTATGGTTGCATGCCTTTGGCTCTCTTAAAGAATGATTCCCTAAGAGAGAATTTATCATTGCAGGCCTCTGGTAGCTTGGTGTTTTTGGGGAGGGTAAGGAACCTAATCTTACACTTGATTGTTGGCTTTCTCCAAGGATTCAAAGGAGATACTGCTAAGTGGGTGGGAAATAGTCTTTGTTTCAAATTCAGTTCACTGGAGGGAAAAACAGTCTGAAGAGATCAGAACGGTTGAAGCATGGCAGTAGGATTCAGGATCCAGGGCAGGCACACTCTGCGGAGAGAGACTGGTGGCTGGTCTTGGCACACAGTGAAGGGAGGCTTTGTATTTTCATTTCCCTTTTGTGCAGAAGCTGCAGCACCAGGAATTCCATTGGAAAGTTGGCCTCGTCAAAGAGCGGAGGGGAGAGTCTTCACTTGCTGAGTTAAGTCCAGCAGGGTCCATATTTCTGGAGCTCGGGGCTTTTTTTTCTCCAGCCATACTCTGACATCTGCACTCAAAGACTTTTTTTGTGTGGGCTGAGTGTGGAAGTTGCAGGTGTTGGAAGCCAAGAATTTCAGCACAGGGTGGTAAAATACACAGAGGAGAAGGGGCACGTAGAGTGCTGCTCCTCCAGTGGTTATTTCAGTGAGTAGTTTGGCCAGTGGCCTGGAGGTGAGGAAGAGCTGTTTAAAATCTTGCTTGAGAAGTAGCCTACAGGCTCTGCCTTTCTCCTCAGAGCTCATTTTCCTGAATGCTGGGATGGTGATCTGACTGTGGAGCAGAGTTAATTACCTGGATAAACCAGAGGGAGGAAAAAGCCGACTGTATTTAAACAGCCTCCATCTCTATCACTGGAGCAACTGACTTGACAGCCTGATGGATTGAAGGAATGCGTGGGATGTGCTGAAAATGTTTGATTTTTCAATTTCATCTATCCCTTCCCTGGTCTGCTAGCTGTCAGTCAAGCATTACAGGAGCAAATCTTTCCTGATACAGCTATTCTTCAGCATGTTTCATATGGAATAGCTTAGTTGTGGAGATAAGCCATTGATTTCCTATTGCTTTTCTATCCCCTTTTCCCAAGAGACTTCCTGAGAGCTACTTAAGATGGGTGTCCTGCCTGCACAAGGGCTTTCCATGTCAGTGCTGCTGGTGTAGCCTCAGCTGGTAACTGCATATTCCAGCCTATTGCACAGCTCCTCAAGGATGTGCCAGTGCTGATTGAACTTTCAGGAAAGGCTTCAGCAGAGGTGCCAGTGTGGACTTCATGCTCCAAGAGAGATCAGCTGCCAGACTGTTCCAGGGAAATAATTTCCCTATCTTAAGATTCTTGTGGAGGACCCAGGTTTGGATCCTGTCCCTGAAAGTTTGGTTCAGTGGGGGTCTTAAAGATGGTACTTTGCTGTAGGACTTGCAAACATATGTTGGCAAATTGAGATTCAGAGTCTTTTCAGAATGGAAAGTGCATAAAACTCCATTCTTATGTGAAAAGGCAGGATTAATACTGCTCTTCACTGACCACTTGTGTATTTTATTACATCAGACCCCTGTAATGGAGCTGTGTTCTGTCCCACTGTGGACTAGAAACCTCTGAACCCCTATCTGAGCTGATCCCTTCCAGCCCAAACCATTCCATAAATCATAAAGTGCTTTCTTCCCACCGGTACTGTGGAAGGTTTGCAGTTATTTAGCCCATTCTCATCTGTCTTGTTCTGCGACTGTCAGTGAATTATTGGATGCTGATAAGGAGAGAGTTGTCTTTTATTCTGGTAACATTTAATTGAGGGAGCACCTGCCCTCATTTCTCCTTCTTGGGAGCTGATGTGCTGAGATTGCTGCAAGCTGTGGATGGTGTTCCTGCCCATGGCAGGCGTTTGGAATGAGAGGATCTTTAAGGCCCCTTCCAACCCATGATTCTGTGATTTCTGGGGAGACAGACACAGACTCTCTTCTGTTAATATTAAATACCACATCTGTGTTTTCCAGGAAACTGGTAGGATGAAGTATGTGTAGCCTTTTGTTTAGAGCTTGGGAGACTTCAAAAATCTTGGTTTGTTTTTGTTTTTCTCCCAAGGCAGCCCTTTTAAAACAAACTCACACAGCTGTAAATGACTACGTTCATAGTTCCAGGCAGTACCAAAGTGGCCAAGGAGCAGCACCTGTGTGTAAGCTCCATACCCTGTGATTAGTCCAAAACAAACCAACCAGGAATGCAAAGCAAAGGCAGATTTGCTTAAATTATGGGCAGGCTGGAATGTTTCCCTGAGCTCTGTTTGAGTCCTTTAGAAAGAGAAATAATTTTGTCAAACCGTTGGCTTTGCTGCTTGTGACATGTTAACGGATCCTCAGAGATTGTAATTTCACTGATGTTAATGGGGTCTGAGCTCTGTCTGATTCTAAACTGCTTTACAAGTAAAGCGTGGGAAAGCCAGAGCATTGTTTGGCTTAGGGATTTATCCTGCTTTTTATTTAATCATCCCATTGCCAGTTGCAGTTCTGCGAGTTGCTCCTGACTCTCACTTGAAGTGTTGAGTCTTGGTCTATGAATGGAGTTGCCTGAAGATCTTTGTATTTGAACAGCAAGGGAAAAGGGGTCCTCTGCTCTGCCAGAGTTTTATTTTCACCTTGAGGATAAACAACTCCAGTTTTGTTGTCACAAATCTTGCAGCACTGGTGTTTAGAAGAGTCATTGGTGGAAGAAGGGGATAAAACAGCCTGTCAGCTGCTGGAGATAGAAAATAAATCAGCTGAGCTGAAACAAAAAGGTTGTTAGTCCTGAGTCCTGCAGTGCTGATGGTAAAACACATTTCTGTCACTTTGTATATCTTTTTGGGGAAGCAGAGGTGGAATTTAGTGCTAGAGGAGGTATGATATGCCCTTCTCCCAGTGTTTCTTGCATGTCTGGTTTTTGGGAGAGGATGTGATAATTCACTGAGTGATTTGGACTGAGAAAACTTACTGTGACCATTAGTCTGGGTTTTGGTGTGGGGTGGAAATTGGATTACAACAGGGGAATGCACACTGTATTCCAAGGGGGCTTTTGCTTTGCAGCCCTCCCCACTGAACTGTAGCCAGTGTTTCACTCGGGTAGAGCCTGGCAGGACCATTTTGTTGCAGCCTTAGCACCACTCAGTCACTTCCTAAACAGGTGCTTTCTTTCCTGGGACAGGGCCTACGCAGAAGACTCGTCCTCCTCCGTCAGACACGGCCCGAGGGCAGAGCCGGGGGAGAAGGGGAAGCAGGAGGAGGAGGAGGAGGAGCAGGAGAGCAGCGGCAGCCAGGGCAGGCGGGCAGTGACATCGTCGGGTGATGAGGAGATGCCGCCGGAAGGGAAGAAGAAGAAGCGCTCTGGGTTCCGGGACCGCAAGGTACCAAACTTGGGCATCTTGCAAGAGAGAAAACTTGCTCTGTACCTGTCTTTATTTTCTAAGAGACCTCACTGTTTTGGGAACCTACTTTCTTGGCATGTTGCCATGAGTTTCTGTGGGTTGAAACTTCTGTGTTTGGAAAGCACAATATGCTGATCCTCTGAAATGGAGACCTCTTCTCCCACCTCCACTTGGATGTCCAAGATAACCAAGGCTCCTGCTCTGATGGCTGTTAGGATGGTGCATGCAAAGCAGGGAGTTGGTGCCAAAGCTTTTAAACCATCTGGGACATTCAGCATGTGTGTCTCGGAGTCCCTCTCTTTGCCTGTGAATATACACAGTGCATGTAGGAAGCAGTAGAGGATGAATGTGGAAGGGAGGGTTATAGGAAAGGTGTACTTTAATTCTTCATTTTATTATTCTGTGCAAATGTAGTTGTTGAAATACAGCCTCAGTCCCTCTTCATGGTTAGTCCTGGCTCTCTCTTGATGCTTCTGGCTATTTCAGTTTGAGATCAAACACATTTTAAAGAGGAGGAAAACCTGAGTAATAAACTCTATTGTTGGCTTGTGACCTGCCTTCACTCTTGGGCAATTCCAGGAGCCCTGTGCTCCTCAGAACTGACAACTGGTTTGGCACTGTCTGAAACCACTGTTATTAAAGGATGTCCTGTAACTGGGAGCTGGCAGACAGCAGTATTTTATTTTTTAAGCCCATCTGGATGTCAGTTTTATTGGTCTGTGTTGGATGATGTAATATTGTTGCAGCACCAAAGAGGAGAAAGGAACTGTGCAGAACATCTACTCCCATTTTGTTAAGATTTGCTTCTGATAATTATTTTTAAGCCTGTATTCTGGAGGTTGCATCTCATTACCTGTTAAATTGTGGATGGTCATATATAGTGGCTTAACAGCTTCTCATGAAAAATTAAGAGCTGTTTCCTTTGAAGCTGCTGAATTATGTCAGTTCCTGGTCAGAGTAGATTACACAACTTGAGATTTCAAATGCCTCGTGGTATTTGGGGCTCCAAACTCTCTCCTGTTGTGACATGTTGGTGGCAGCTCAGTGAAGTTACATAGTAAGATACTGAGCTGAAATATTCAGAATCATCCAGGAATGTGGGTTCTTGGAAGCTGCTACTTTTCATGGCAACTGGGTGTCAGGTGCTCTGACAACTCCAGCTCTTGCCAGTTCCACTCAAGAAAAGCAGGTTATTGGCTTTTTCCAGTGTCAGCAGATGGAGGCAGGTTGCAAAGAGCAAACCACAGTCCACTTCCATTCACACTCTTATTTTTGAATACAGTGAGTGTAAAGATTGATTTTTGTCTGATGTGGCTGCTGGCTGGGGAAGCCAGAGGAAGTTTCTTTAGAGGCAAGGACTGTTGTTCCAGTTGTTAGAGATGTGCCTGTGTTGAACAGCTCTTTCCTTCCCAAACTAGGCAGGGAGGAATATAGCCATAATTTCCAAATAAGACACAAGCCAGGTGTGCCCAAAAGACGGGAATAGTGTGTGGCCTGGATCCCTTCTCATCCCAGTCCGCCTTCCTCCGAGAGCAGGAACTCAGGAGCAGCGATTTCCTTGGGAACAGCCCTGTTCAAGACAGCCCTCATCATCTTTGTGCCAACACAAGCCTTTTCTCTGCAGCCCCGAGACAGAATGTACCTTGTGTGGCCTGAATGCCAATGTTGCAAAGCGCCAATAAAGGCAGGATGTGCCAGCTATTCTCCCAGGTGCCTGCTCCGTGTTTGAGCGGCTCCGCTGTGGGCTCGGTGTTTGATCAGCAGCTGCTGTGGTGAGTCACCTCGGGAGCTGTGTTTGAATGTGGCCAGCTCAGATGGCAGGGGAAGGTGTGCCCCTGCTCCTGGCTCGAAATCAGGGCTGCTCCCAGGATGTGCTGCTCCCCTAATTGTGTCACACCTTGGGGATTCTTGACTCTTCTGCGTGTGTAAGAAAACCCCAACAAACATCACCACCCACAGTAAAAACTCTTCCCATAATGAATTGAAAATAGCGTGGGATTTTCCTTGTGAAAAAATTAAGCCTAATTGGAAGTGTTTAACACTTGTTTGTTATCCTAATGTTGCTCTTAATTAAGTTGATGATTAGCGGTGAAGCAATAAATTAAGTTTGACATTGCTGTTTTGGATAGTGATGCAGTGAGAGGGAAGCTGAAACACAAACCACTCTCAGGTGTTGGGATTGTGTGTGGCTGGTTCCCAAGCACGTGTTGTCTGAGCGGTGTGTAGGTCTTGGATGTGTAGGGCAGGAAAGGAAAAAATTACTTGTGTGCCTGCATAGTTTGAAGGCTAATGAGCTGTAATACATGATGGGGGGGCGGGCTGATGGGTTAATTAACTTGCTAAAAGTGTTGGCATGCAGCAGCAGGGCTGACTTAGCGAGATGTACTGGCAGTGTTTGGGTCCTGCAGGTATCTTGCCTTGGGATGTTTGTTGTGCCGAGCCTTCATTTGGGTGTGTGTCACAGGAGGAAGCACAAAGAAAATGAGTCCTAATTAATTTATCCTATTAAGATGTGTGCTGTTGCATGGTCAGGGAGGCCCTGGAAGTGCCTTGAGATGTTAATTTAGAGCTTTATTTTCATGTCTGCATAGGATTTAGGGTTTTTTTCTTTTAACCTGAGGCTTAGCGTAAACATTGACAGTCTCAACAGCATCTTCATTCTTGTAGAGCAACAGGGATTACTTGCTTGTCTTTCTCCTCTAGTACATGCTCTACTAATAAATGCAAAAAAGGGATTTTCCCCTTTGGGTCATATCATCTTTCTGGAGGTGCCTGATTATGTGAGGCTGCAGTTCTTGGGGGCACGATGAGAATTTTGGCTGGTCTTCCTTGCATCGAGGACTGGTGTGTACTGGGGAAAGGTGAGAGGTCAGGAGAGGAGACTCTTGCCTGGCACGATTTTCTGTGCAGGTTGCTTTGAAGCAGTGCAAAACCCCTCACAAGTGGTGGTTGTCTGCACCCAAATGCGTGGGCTCTTATCTCCACATCTGGGTAGGGACCAGGGCACCCCTGTTATCACCCACTTGATGTTTAGCACCCAGACTTGAATAAGTGAGGTTTTTGCCATTTGCAGCATTTTGGCTGCTCCCTTCTTGACCTGGCTTCGTGTTGCACCCAGCCTTGCAGACAGAGGGATGGGCTGTAACATTTGTCAGTTTTTGCCAGCTGATTAGCTCATTAGCAAGAATGATGTAATTGAGTTCAGCTGCAGGCAAAAGGGAAGAAGTGTGGCTGCATTTGCTCCGTTCTTGTAGGGAAGCTTGTGGAAGAAGGGAGATTTCAGTTGTGATGAAAGCAGCCTGTGAGATGCTAAAACGCAGTTTAAATTCTACTTTTTTGGTCTAGCTTGTGCATTTTTGTGCTGTAAGTGAGACAGGAAATGTGGTTTTGAACCCATGTTGTTAGTAAGCTGTTGTTGCTTTGGAAGTAGTACTCTAGATGCTCTAAACATGAGGAGAAAAGCACCTGACAGCAACAAGACTGACAGTAGCATCTTAGCAGGGCCTTAAAATGGATACAGAGGGAAGAGCCATTGTGGATACGAAGTCAAGTGAGATGAAGTGAAACATGGTTTTACTGGCAGAAACATCAGGACTCCTGTCTCTGGTGCAGCAGTGGGGTTGTTGAGTTGTGCCTAGCTGGGTTGAGGGAAAGCCTTCGATAGTGCCTTGCAACAAACTTTTCCACAGGCTTGGAAAATTTGGCTAGTGAGTTTTTTTTAGCTAGAAAGCAGGCTGTGTTGAGGGGTTGCCATGGATGGAGGACGCTGGTCATGGTCTGTGGTGTCTGCTCTTGGCTCCAGTCTGGGGTTTCATACTGTCCTTCGGGTTGTCTTGCTTGAAGGTAAAAATACTGAGCAGCTTCTGGCTGATTAAGCTGGGTGGGGTGTTATTCATGAGATCAGGTCAGGCAGGAGGGAGATGTGGGCCTGTACCCACGAGTGGAAAGATCACTTTGGCATAAGGAGTTGCCTCCTGCCAGGTGGGAGCAGTAGACAAAGCCAGAAAGAGGTGGGAAAGTGGGTATCATCTTTTGCTGGGACTTGGAGCTTGGCAATAAAGCAATTGCCTGCATTCCAATGCTCTTATCTGTGGAGAACCTTGTGGACTGAAGCAGTAAAAGCGGGATTAGGTTTGTTGATTAGAGGTGCAAAGGGCATTAGGGACAAAAACTTTCTCCTGAAGGAGGGAGGGAGGGAACTGCCTGTAGTGGTTGATGCGAGGACATGTGAATTAAGGAAAAGCTGTGGTGGTGCAGAGACAAGGGGAGAGAATGCTTTAGGTATTGTCATTCTAGATAATGTCATCTGTGGTTGCATTGCTGGAGGTCTGAGCTGGGGCAGATAAAGAGGAGACTGGCTTGCTTTACCAAAGCCTGGCTTGGGGGATTCAAAGCATTTGGCTTGTTTTATGCCAGAAATAAGAAAAACTAGAAGAGGGTGTTTTCTGTCTGATAAACATCAGGCTGAGGAAGTTGTTTGAGTTTAAGGACAAGGCTGAACCAGGACCGAAGCCAGGAGTGATCTACAGCTGCCTTGGCAGTAGCCTTGATCTTGCTTGTTCTCTTGCAGCACATCATCAGTTGGGCTTTTTCCCTCCTGGGGCTCTGGGCCAGCTGCAGGTTTCAAGTACATTATGGATTGTTGAACATGGCATATAATGCAGGAATGAAAAGCTGAAGTAAGGAGGAAAGTTTTCCATGCTAATACATGATGAAGTGTAGGTGTCTGTGCCTTTTTCCACCCTTGTGGCCTTGTGTTGTGATTTTGTTTAGAAAAGCTTTCTATTGTCTTTGATTAATTCCGGCTGTGTGAGGGGAAACTGATTCTAGGTACAAAAAAAATCACTGCTGGCAGAGTTAGGAAGAAGCAGATTGGTGGGGAGGACTGAGTTTCTGGGGAATTCTGCCAATGCGATAGAAAAGAGGAAAAAATGATCTTGGGTGACTGAGCAACCAGCTGTGGTGCCAAGTGATTTTTTTCCAGGACTCTGCTTGAAAGTAAAGGTTTCTCCCAGCTTTCCAAGACTTTTTTCTTTTACTTCATATATTAATCACAAGTCAAACCCTTCAACACTGTGGTTAAAATGTTGGGCTGCTTTAGATTCATAAATGTGATGCCAGTGCTTTTTCTTATGCTCATGTTTTTAAAGCACCTTCAGGGATTTTGTGAATTTGTTTTTCTTCTGCCACCATGAAGAGTCTAAATTTATTCATAATAAAGATTTTTAGTGTTTGTTCTTAATCCTGGGACATTAGCAGCTGATATGTCCAATTTTCATGGTTGTTCAAAGGGTTTTTGAAAGGAATAATGCCAAAAGGGTCCAGAGTTGTGTTGTTGCACGCAACTTGTCCTGTGGCAAATCTCTTTGAGGACTTGAGTCACTGTGGGGCAGGAACAGTGCCCATCTAATGCTGGCTAAATCTCATTTCCAGGTGATGGAATACGAGAACAGGATCAGAGCCTACTCCACGCCAGACAAAATCTTCAGATACTTTGCCACGCTGAAGGTCATCAACGAGCACGGCGAGTCCGAGGTTTTCATGACCCCGCAGGATTTCGTGAGATCCATCACCCCCAACGAGAAACAGCCGGAGAGTGAGTGGTGTGTGGGTGGTGGTCAGGGGAGCTGGTACTCCCCAGTCTCTGCTACCTGGTCTTTAAACTTCACAGCTCTCATTGCCAGGGCTAGAAAGCATCTCCTGAAGCTCTCCTGCTCCAAGCCCAAAATTAGCCTGAGCCCTTTCATGTTTCCAAAATGCTGATGCAATGTAGCAGATCTGGCTGGTGTGAGCCCTTGAAGAGCAGATGGGATGCCTTTCTCCTATATTTAATAGGGAAAGATTACCTTTTACTGGAACACTTCCCAAACCTACAAAAGGAGGTTGCTTTGGCAAGGAGAACCTCAGCAGTAAAGGTTAGTCTCAATGATCTTAGAGGCCTTTTCCAACCTAAAGGGGTTGAGGCAGCCCCGTGTCAGGGTAGGGCTCATCTCTGCCATCTTCAAATTCCCTGTGGATTAAAGACAAACACATCACTTGTGATAGCTGGGGGGTTTGGCAATCAACAAGTGGGAGAGTGACACCTTGCTCTTGTCTGGAAAGCTGTGTCCTGAATATTTGGTGTTGGTGGGGTGTCAGGAGGTTTTTGTCTGTGTTCCATTTTGGAGGAGATTCATGTTTCTTGGTCTCCCACGTTGCATCTCAAAGAACGAAACAGTCTTTTGTCAAATTAAAACTCCCCTTGTCTCTGCAGACATTAATGAAGAACTCCAGCCCCCAAATGTTAGCTTTTTGAGTGTGGGGTTTATGTCCAAATTGTGAAACTGTTTTGATATCTTAGATGACAGCTGCTAAATAAATACTGTGTACCCTTGCGCTTAGAAAATAACAATATGAAGCGTGTGCAGGAGGGAATTAAAAAATAATCCTGGCATTAGTGTTTGAAGCATGTAGGTGAATTGATATTTAGGTTTCCATCAAGGCCTGGAAATGGCTGTAGTTTCCATGTGAATTAATGGCTGTAGGTTACCATCCTGTCTATCTGCAACTTCTTGAACTGCTACTTGGAAAAGCAGTAGCACCTGTCTGGAAGCTTAAAAAACATCCTGTGTTTCATTTCAACACATCTGACTCCTTTTTTAGTTCTTCCACGTGCTTGGTGCATTTTGAGGTGTGTAAAGAAAATAGGTGGAAGAGGCTCAGCCAACACCTCCTTCAGAGACAAGCAGAGGGGACTAATGGGAAATAATAACTCATCAGTCTTAGCCACTCACTTCCCACTGTATTCCCATGGTTATCCTGGCTGTTGAAATGGCCCCGTGAAGCCAGTCACTGCCTTTAAGTGCCTGCAAATGCTGCCAGTCAGTGACACACAGCAGCTTGTAAGGGAAGAAAGTGGCCTTAGGTGCTCTTGGCAAATGGAATGGGATGGAAACTGAGCTTGGGCTGCCCATCAGCAGGCAGAGCAGGAAGGTAGGCATCTCAGATTTTGAGTTGAAAAATCTGTCTTCAGAACTCTTACTGTTGTGGATTTGCTTCTAGATGGAGCTACTCTAGGGTGGTGGTTCCTTATGAGCTCTGTACATCATCACAATCACAGTAAATGGGGTTTTTTAATACATAGTGAACAGTAGAAGACTAAAACACTTATTGCTACAATAAAGTCAAACCAGCCATAAATTTGTTCTCCAATGTTTTTAAAGCTGGTAGTAAAAAACAAAAGAAAGATGGGTCTGGTTTTCAGATCAGAAATTGAAAACAAAGAGTGCTACCTGCTGGCCAGATGAGTTCTGTGCTTCACACCCTGCTGGTGCTTTTGACTCATAGGATAATTTAGGTTACAGGTTAGTTGGGAAATGCTGGGGCTGCTTTTTCCATGAGTCACGACTTGGGTGTGCCCTCCACTGGGGCTGGAGCATCCTGCCTTCATCCCAAGGTGTTCCTTGGGGTTGTGATGTAGCCTGGTGTGCTCCTGGGAAACCTCTTTGAGGTAATCCTTCAGTGTGCTCAAGCTGCAGTTCGTAATTTCAGGGAGTAACTTCTTGTAAATGCCTCTGTTTTATGGAGAGAAAACACTGTGGAATATAAGTGATCTGGAGTAATGAGGTAGCTGAGTCCCTGCTGTATTTAAACTGCTCATCTACTGTGAGGTATCATGTGCCTGATTCATTTTTATGGATTACGTAGGGGAAAGTTTGATTTATTGTCAATAAAGTCAGCTTAATTCTAGCCTGTGTTTTGCTAGCTTGGGGAAAATGAATGCCAATTCCTCAGTTCCTGTAGATTGCTTTCTCTGGTTCAGTCAAACTTCCTGCCACAGCATTCCCAAGTAGGCAAAGCTGTGCTTAAGGAATGACGTGCGCTTGCTGAGCTTGGAATGGTTTGTCAGAAGAAGCCAAAGAATGGCATTAAACTTGAAAGCCGCTTTAAAAAAATAATTTCTTTCTGTGCTATCTGGGAAGTTCAAGTGCCAGGAGAAGCGTGGGTGGTGATTTCTGCTCCCTGCAGTCCTGTATTACTTTTTTTTCCTCCCACATCCTCTTGTACCTGAGAGATAAGTTTGCTCCAAGAGTGGATGGACAGGGATGGATGGCTGTTTCCTACCTGGTGCTTCCTTGGTACCCCGGTCTCAAACCTGCTGAAAATACACTGAAAACCCTCTGGTGCGAAGTGCAAGGGTTCCCTCCATTTCCCTGAGATTTTCTGGGTCCATTCTGCACTGATTGTTTTCCTGGGGAAAGTGAGTATTTTGGAGCATCCTGGACTAAGAAGGAGCTGGGTCATGTTCAGCTGGTATCAGTTTTCTTATGGCCTTTGCAATAAGGATTGAAAGAAGTAAAAAATACTTCTTGTATCTCATCCCAGCATGCTGTAATTGAAGGCAGGTTGTCTCCAAACCAGTCCTGCTCTTCCATCCCTGTATTAACCTCGCTGGTTATCCCAGACTCCTGCCATAGGAAAAATGCATTTCAAGTTTCACCACATAATGAGCAGCAACTCAGATATCTGAGCCCTTGGAAGGTTTTTTGTTTGAGTGTAAGAAACCCCAAACATGCTGCTGAGTGCAGCCAGAAGCAGCAGCTGTGCCCCTGCAGGCTCTGTGCACGGGATGGTGATGGAGGAGAGGAGCCGTGAAGGACGGAGCTGATTCCTGGTGGCTGGATCCGAGTGTACAGCTTGCTTCTCCTGTTAGAAATGGTTTGTTTTCCGTGTCTGAACTTCATGAGAAGCTGAGCACAAGCTGGCTTCTGGAGTGGATTATTTGTCATTTTGATTAAAGTTTATGAAATATGGATCTAATCTCCTGTAGAACCAGCCAGGAGCTGTGACAAGCACTCATGCGATGGAGAGGGGAGAACTCCCTGGGCTGGTACAGATCCCTAAAGTTACACAAAGTGTTCAGCTGGGATATTTAAGACCTAGTAGGAAGCCAGAGATTCTGGGATTCCAGTCCTTCAGGGAGAAGTCGTCAGGAAAAGGATGCCAGTGAGAGGTAACTCAGAGGTACAAGCTGGGGTTCTTTTTTTGTGGAATTTTTGTGGAAATATGTAATTCCTAGGCAAGAATCATCTTTGAGCCTGTCATGCCTGACATGAGACCCCAGGAAAAGAGCCAAGGAGGAGCGAGAGGTGCTTTTACATGTATGCTTATGTGCTAAAAGTCAAATAAGTGAGGGCTTCCCATACAGGTGACAGGTTGGTGTGGCTGATCAGGTGTGTTAGGAAGGCATGTCTCACAGTGAGACTGACTGGCCTGTTGGAGCAGGAGGAGCTAGATGAGAACAAGTCCCGTGGTCCTTCATTCCTGGAACAAAACAGGCCTGCACTTGAACACAAGCCCGAGGCTGTTGTCCCCTGAGAAATCTCAGGCATCTCATTGTTTGCTTGCAGGTTACATTTTAGATTCAGAGGGGGAATACTCTGAATACAGCAATCAGAAGCTGGATTACAGCTCTGGAGGGGAAAAGTTGCATTTTCTCCTGCAATAATATGCCTGTGGCATATCACAAGCACAGTTAGCAGGCTCTTCAGTCTTCATAATTAGCCCTTTTATTCATCTGCTGGCAAAAAAAAGAGTCCATGTTATATATTAAGCAGTGGGGGGAAAAGCAGATCATGAGTGAATGTTACCCAAATAACGTGAAAAATCTGACAAGGATATCAAGACTGGAAGGAATTGAAAAGGTTTTTCCATCAGTGGGAAGCTGCTGGTATCCCAGAGGAAATCATGATGGTTTCTAATTGATTTCAACCGTGTTCTTGATGTAATATAATTGTCATTCTCCTGGAAGCTTGTGTTTTAAATGGTTTTTAGAACTGCTGTCTATAACTTGCTGCCTATGGATTTATTTTTACAAGATAACATGAAGAGCTTAGTGATTGTCTAGATATTTATCAAGTGTGGTAATTAGCTGGCTTTGAGAAAATCCATGGAAAGTATGTTTTTGTTAATCAATAGGAACATAATAAGCATTTGATTTTAGATTTGGCTATTGCTGAACAAGACTAAGAACAAGTTATTCTGTGTTTTTTCCTTTACATAATTCATTCCTTCTCCATGAAAACATCCTCCCCAGCCCAAAATGAGGGAAGTAAATGCAGGGAGTATGGTTCTGCTGTTGAACACCCTCTTTTCCCCATTGTGGCAGGCAGTGAGTGTTAAGTAATTTTTGCTTTATATTGAATCATTTTTATTTTTAGAGTGCTGTGAAAGTACCATCACATGAATAAAAGTGGCAGCCTATATCCCTGGTATTGGTGAGCAAATGGTGTCAGTCTACTCTGAAATAACATTTCTCGTGGTGCTCTGTGCTTAGGTGCTCCGTGGCAGTGCTGCTGTTTATTTCAGGCCCCTGATAGGTGGTATCAGGAATTGTAGGAGTAATAAATAGTGGTAGTTAAACTTTCCGGGGAAGCTGATTTGGAAATCATTGCAGGTGACTGAATGCTGCTGGCAGTGAGTGGCTGGTACTGAGCCCTTGGCTGCAGGAGCAAAAGGGATGCGTAGGGAAAGCTGAGGTGTTGTACAGGGTGTCAGGTAAATAAAAGCATATTCTGGGGCAGGTCATGGTGGAAACTCTGGGTGTGTTCAACAGAAACAACAACTGAAGCTCTGGGCGGTCTCTGCAATCCAGAGTAGCCATGGTGTGTGTCCCAGGAAAGCTTGAAGCAGCCAGGTATCCTCCTGAAAATTCTGGATTTCATTGCTGCATTTCTTGAGGAAATCCTTTCAACCACTTCTGGCAGAATGCTATTTCAGCCCCTGCTCCCCAGTGAAAGGTGGAAAAGCTCTTTGTTCCTGGTTAAACATGCCTATTAGCCTGTGTTCCTGCAGCTCGGCAGCAATAGCCCAGCCAGGGACTGTTTGTCTTGGGAGTGTGGCACTTAGAGACAATCCTGTGGTGCCTTTAACACAGTACTCTGCCTTTTGAAAAACAGAGCTGTAATAGCTCACATTCTTCCCTTCCCTTGTTCAGCTGTGATTGTCCTCATCCATGCAGTGTTTCCATTGGCTCTCCTGGCTGCACAAATGCTGAATTCCTATTGTAGCAACTTGGACGAAAAGCCTCTTGGGGTCTTTATGTAATTTAAAGACAGACCCCAGGCACCAGGTAACAGACCCTCTTTGTTGGTTTCCTTTTGTCAGGTTTAAAGGCTTGTGGAAAAATAAACTGTACTGGAAAAGGAAAATGTATAGAGTAAAACTGTATGCCTTGAACATAAATGCCCCTTTTCAGCTTTTGAATTGGCTTCTTCTCTCAGGTCCTATGTAAGAGGAACTTCACAGAGGAATTTAAGTGTGCAGCCTAATTGATGCAGCAGAGGAAATGGGACATGGTTGTGCATGGCTGGGAGGGTGACCATAAGACGCTGGTGGGAGCCAATGTGCTTGTGTGTGCAGTGGAATTGTGGAATCATCAGGGCTGGAAAAGATTTTAGGGTTGAGTTCAACCATTGGCCCAGCACTGCCAAGGCCACCACTAAACCATGTCCCCAGGTGCCACATCTGTGTGGCTTTTAAATCCCTCCAGGGATAGTGACTCCACCACCGCCCTGGGCAGCCTGTGCCAGCGCTTGACCACCCTTTTGGTGAAGGAATTTTCCTGATATCCAATCTAAACCTCCCCTGGCCCAGCCTAAGGCCGTTTCCCCTTGTCCTGTCCCTGTTCCCTGGGAACAGAGCCCGACCCCCCCGGCTGCCCCCTCCTGTCAGGGACTTGTGCAGAGCCACAAGGTCCCCCCTGAGCCTCCTTTGCTCCAGGCTCAGCCCCTTTCCCAGCTCCCTCAGCAGCTCCTGGGGCTCCAGCCCCTTCCCAGCTCCGTTCCCTGCCCTGGACACGCTCCAGCCCCTCCAGGGCTCTCTGGCCAGGAGGGCCCAGAACTGGACACAGCCCTGAGGTCCCTCAGCAGGGCCAGCACAGGGGACGGGCCCTGCCCTGGGCCTGTGGCCACACCAGTGCTGGGACAGCCCAGACACCATTATTTACATACTGATTTATTACATAAATATTTATTATAATTATTTAGAAATATATTTGGTACTTCTATATATAAAATGACAGTTATCAGCTCATCTTTTATTGCTGTTCATCTAGACAAGCATCCATTCATTTTTGCTCTCTACTGAAACCTGTTCGCTTTCCCAGTGTCCAGTTGCAGGGGGTGCCATACTTTCACTTGCTATTTTTAGCCCATGGCCTTTTTTTGGCTTTCCATGAGTACATGTATAATGTCAGGCTGTCAGGGTTCTGTCTTGCAGCAGCATTTCCTGGCATGGGAAAAGGAGGTACTCCTGAGAAATGACTTTATTATGACACATGGACATAAGCTCAGCTTAAGTCACCATCCAGATGGATGGTTGGGGTGAGCTCTGACCACATGAAGTGTAGTATAATAATCGCATTTATCAGACAAATCCTGCCTCTAAATGCACCCATACTTACTGCATTTATACCCACAGCTTGGAGGAGGATAAAATTGAGAAGACTGAAGTCTGAATATGTGTACGAATATGCAATTTGCATTGTTATCAGACCCACAAAATATTGAGAAGGTGCTTTCTGGCTGGAATTTTCACAAGTGCAGAAAGTCCTGCGACAATTGCCTTGACCTTTGAAATTGGAGCTGTAGCTGCTTTGGGTCACAAAGGGTGAGGGGGTCACCCTGGAGCAATGAATAATTCCATTTTCTGCACAATACCATGAAACTTTCCAGTAGACAGGAAGGGTTTCATTAGCCTCTTTCAAAAGCAGGTGACGCAGCAGGCATGGGGAAGGCTTCATTTTAGTTTTTCCATCTTATTTTCTAATTTAAATTGAAATGAGGATGTGCTAATTACCATAAACAGTGGCAGAAAATGCACGAGACGTCGCTCTGCAGAGGGGTTTTATTCCTCAGAGCACCAAAAATAAGCCTGTGCTCTCCTGAGTTTTACTGGAAGTGCTCGGCTTGAGTTGCGCTTAATCTCTTCTCAGGATGCATCTTCCTGACTTTGGATTGCAAAGATCAGACAGTTGATCTTCCTGCTTTTTTTTTTTTGTCATCTTGCTTATATGTGCCATCACCGGTGTTAGATGCAGCCTGCTGGGCGTTGTGGGTTAGAGGAGGGCTTTGTGCCTTAGCTAAGGCTGGGATATTTGTTTCCCCTCTTCAACATAAAGTAAGCATTTTGTGACGGTATGAGAGACTTTATTGGTGTAAATAATCCCTCTTCCTGCCTTCCTCTCATCCAGCTAAAGAACTCCACTTCTTGCAAATGCATCTATAACTTACCTCCTTTGAAATCTATTTATTTTATCCTCAAATATGAACAAGCTTTGGCTTTGTTTGGGGATATCCCAGTTAACTATGGGAACAAGTCTTTGTTTTCCCATTTGTGAGCCATTCAAAAGGAGTTAATAAAACCACCAGGAGTCGCAGGTGAAATGTTTGCCTGGTAATAGTGCAAGGATCTGCTTTGGGGAGGGTATTTCAGGCTCTTGATAGGTGCTGGTTGCTGAGCTCTTGCTGGCCCTGCTATAGAAGGAGGTTTTCTTCTCTGATTCCATGAGTTTGGTGGTTTTTTGTGTTCAAAATGCAAAGTACAAAATGTACAAAACCAAATAAATTTTTCCTCCTGTCCTTACAGTTTCTGCAGATGTTACTCATACTGTGCATTTTACTTTCCAGTCCTCTCAAACAGAAAACACAAGAAATAGTTGGTTTTTACGCTATAAAGGCTTTTTTTTTTGTACGTATTTTTTTTTCTCTTTCAGACCTGGGCCTGGACCAGTTCATAGTGAAACGCTACGATGGGAAGGTGAGCACATTAGACTATTACATGTATTTTATTTAATGGCTTTTTTGACCTAGAATCCTTCCGTTATTACCTGTGTGAGGGTGTAAGTTAAATGAAGTGTGTGAAGTGTTCTCTTCTGAGCATTTTGTTTTTCAGTAGCATTGCAGTGCTTTCTCTGTAATGACAGAAAGATTGGTACTATAAAGGGACCTTATTTTAATGTTTACAGACAAACTATTACCACTTCCTATATTCTGGTGGGCTGGGAAATCATGGGTTGTAACCACATTTCTTTGCTGCTTCTTTCTGACTGTGTGAGAGCCCCACAAGTTAAACCATTTCAAGGGAAACTCAGTGGACCTTTCCCTTCCAGTCTTATCTCCAGATTCCTAAAGGAAGGAGGTGCTCTCGTGGTTTTTTTTCTGCATCCCAACCATGTATTTCCCCCCTATCAAACAGCCTTTCTCTGTTCCCCTTTTGAGCCCCAGGTCCTTCCTGCAGCAGTGCACAACTGTTCTGGGTGTTTGTGCTGTCATGAGAGGTTTTGGTAAAATCTTAAGCAAGTTCTGGTCTAGTTTTGTCTCCCTGTGAAAGTGGAGCCATGTAGCATCCCGCCTGTTATTATGAATATCGCAGACCTAATTATCCACACTGTAAATCCCACTGGTGTGCTAAAGGCAGCTCTGCCCCAGGACTGGCAGCTCAGATGGACTCCTTGATGCAGATAACTGCAGGTTAGTTAATTTTCCATCATATCACTAGTGGCACACAATGGTCCTCCAGCTTTTAGCAGCATTTTCACCTGCGTCATCTGAAAATAAAGCTTTCAAAGGGGCATCAGCATCTCACCCCCTATTGCTGCAAGGTGCACCTGATACAGAGTGTCAGGCATTTCCAGAAAGCCTCAACACTGGGGAAAAAGAATTTAAAGCTTTATATATGAGGGCTGAACGTGTGCAATTCCCTGTTTTGTGTTTAGCAGGGACAGAGATGATCAAATACCTGGGGTCCCTGTCATGAGCACTGGACGAGTGCACTGGTTACCCAGGCAGCAGAGCAGGGCTTTGCTGGAAAACAGACAACAGGGAGGTGGATTTTGGCAGTTAGTTTTGATACATAAAGCTCCAAAGCGTGTCGTGAACACCTGTTTTCTTTTCCCTCCTGCCACAAATGTGATGTCTGCTTTTTGAGGTTAAAAAAAAAACAACCCAGCCAAAGAAAGGACGTATATTCTTTGCAAAATACCCAGTGTTTCTCCCTCTGGTTTCATGACAGTCTGTTTTGCATCCACTCACTTTCATCATTTTATCTTGTCATGCTATCACTCCCATCCCTTAGGCTTTACATAAACAAGATTTGTTTGTAGGGAAGAAGTGCTGAATCCCACACTATTTTTGCTAATTGCTCCTCTGTTCCCGAGTGCTCTGCAGGCGATTCCCAGCACACTGGATAAAAGGTCCAGAGGCAAATCCTTTGGACTCGGCTTTCTGTTCCTTTGCCCCTCAACACTGTGGGTTCTGACCTGTAGTAGACTGAAATAGCTTTTTATATAACTTACAGATGTTGCTGCTGCACTTGGATGTCTCTGTGCTGTGGTTTGATTGCCTGAGAGTGAGGCAGCAGATTCAGGGGACTGCAATGGACTTTGCTTTATTATTATCTTCTCCTGGACCTGATTTTTCCACAGCCTAATAACACCCTGGAAGCAGCGTGCTCTGAAAATGAAGAAATAGAGGTTCTTGTTTGCTTCGCTGTCTGCTTAAAGACAGCTTGGGACTGGCTACATCTGGCCATGGCTATTAGGGCAGTGGTAATGTCCAGGTGAGAGGATAATTTGAGGAGAGGATAAAATGAGCTGGCCTTGGCTCTCCCTTGGTAATGAAGGAAGCTGATAGTAGATTGATCTGACAGCAACTTGTTCTCATTTTGTTGCTTGCTTTGGGTTTCAGTTTAAAAAAATAACGCTGCTTTTACTCAGCCAAGCACAACTGAAGTGCTGCAGAGCTGACCTCACTCCTTCTGGGTTTCACTTGCATAGTGATAAAATCCTTTTGCATCTCTTCCCTCTGTGCCTGGTTCCAGCCACACGCTTCTCTTGGATTATCAAAGCAGCCTCTACTGGGAGGGGATTTGCCTTTGTGTGCTGGAGGAGCTGCTGAGCTCAGGCAGAAGGGTGAGAGGGTCATCACTGTTCCCCTAAGCATCCTTATGGATGTTACACAGAGGTAATGGGAATTGTGGTACTCAAAGATAGGCCTGATCACTGGAAATTTCCTCTCCTTTTTTAAGGAGAAAGGAGCTTGTGAACATTTGGACACAAGCAAGCTGTGCTGCTCAAGAGCACTGACAATCCACGGGCCAGATCCTGGCCGAAGAGTGGGAGAGAGGATTGGTTTTAGTTCCGAGCAAAGACAATGCACAGTAATTTGGAAGGAGATTCAGTTAAAAGGTCTGTGCAGTTAGTTGCATTTTAATTACATATTCCAGGACAATGTTTGTAGCATCTGTGTGAATTTTGAGAGTGTGTTTTGAGATCTAAATGCTGCAGCATTAGTGAGGTGATGTATGAGCTGCTCCTTTCACAGAACCTGTTTTATTTAGGTAAAACTACCATCAAAACAACCAATTGGCCGTTGTGGGGTGATCAGGACTGATCTTGACAAAGGATTTTGGGGAGTGATGTGCCTCTGTATTGTGCTTGTGTCAGGTTTGCGAGGCAGCTTGCTGTATGTGTGACTGAACGCAACGGTGAGAAGATAATACCCACCTTTTTCCCTTCTTCCTGCCCCTCCTTCTTCCCACTGGTAATTTATAGGCTTACTGGACGGGGAGGTAAATGTTACTGCCTTATTAATGGCAACAATGCTCCTGTAATTTGAGCCTAAATGCTTTTTCTTCACTCATGCAAGACCAAAAGCCCTGGAGACACTCATCCAACACAAACCTTTGGTCAGATGTGTGTGCCAGCACGGGCTCATGCTTTTGGTCTGTGTACAGGGAGGCAACCTGTGGCTCTGTTTTTGTCTAAGAGTGGTGGTTTCTTCCCTAGGGAAGCAAGCTCAGCAAAGTAGGGAAAAGAGGCATTGATTACTATTCATTCAGAGTAGAAAACAGGTATTAATCAGCTTGCAGACATTTCATATGGAGCCTGAGCAGAAGTCTGATGTGAGAACAGACACAATCTCAGGGTGCTGTGGTGTGGAGGTGCCCAGATCATTATTGTCTGTCTGCTGTGTTTCCACTGTCTCTTCCCTCTTGCATTTGGCAGTGGGAAAGCAAATGCATTTTTAACCCATCTGTAGGAGAAATAACTCATGTTTTAGTGATGAATATGCTTTCACTAAGTAGTATAGACTTCTTAGCACGTCTAACCTGGCATAAGCTTCATTAATGTTATGTAAGTTGTCGTGCAGTTTTTGTTTAAAATTTTCTTTTTTCATGCTCTCTCTCTTTATTGATGGGATTTTTTTGGCTTATGCATTAATGATTGACAAGCCTAATCTCTCAAAGAAATAAAGAAACAGTGCTGTTCATGTTATTGCTCTCAGTTGTGAGCCGCATATCCACCCTGCCACCAGCCTGATGAGCCAGCACGGGAGCTCCCAGGTGTCCCCCAGCTGAGCTTCCAGCACTGCGTCCTGCTGGAAGGGTGAAGGTGAGCTGGAGTGCTTTTAAGAGACCTCTAGCCTATTTTAGGAAATAAACCCCCACTCTAGATGGCTTATTAGTTTAATTAGGATACACTTGACTTGCTCTTTTTCCTCCTGTAGGGAGAATTCCTTGCTACTGCTCGATAAGAGCAAAAGCCTTTGAGCTACCAGCAACAGCTTCCCCTCCTGCAGTAAGTAATTAGAGGCTTTCAGCGCCCTCTAATTAAATTTATGACTTAAGTATTTCCTGCCAGCATTTGTGTTTACTTCTCTAGGTGTTTGGGGATACCATAAAGTAATGCCAAGCAAGGTGAAGGACAAGGAAAATACTTCACATGGTGTCTCTAAGGGCTGGTAAAACATCTGGAATTCACTTCCACTGTAAAATGCAGGATCATACCATGGACCAATGCAATGAGTATCTTCAGCTTCCCTGACGTTGTGCGTCCATTAAAAAACACTTGCTGGGAGTCAGCTCAGGAGGCAGATTTCTTTCCAGATGATTTAAAGAGCATCTCAGGAGCTTGAAAAAATGTATTTGGGGAGGATCTCCAAGGAGAAGACTGGAGGTAGATGGACCGTCCTTTTCTGGTGGATTGAAGGATCTTGCTCTCAGGTTTGAAAAAGCGGGAAGGAAAGTAGCCTTGGTCTGTTAGTCAGAATTTCTGGGATCCTTTGCTCTGTGGATGGGCTTTGGCTGGAGCATGAGGCTCCCACCGGAGTGTGATCAGCTGCCATAGACCCAAACTTGCAGCAAGGGAGACAAGCTTAAAGTCCTGCTGTCCTTCAGGAGCCAAACACTGGGTCAGAGCTCTGAGCTCCTGGGATGTCTAAGTGCCTCTGAAACCTTAATTGCAAAGGATGCAACTCTAAGTATTGCCTTACTGAAAGCCAGTATCACAGTTCAGTAAAGAGCAGCGTAAAGTGCAGGTGCGCTTGCTTTACGGAGCTCATTGGCTGAGAAGGACACTAGGTATGTTCTTCAGCTTAAATGCAATGAAAACAGGTGAGGCGTCCTCTAAATCCAACTGTGTGAGGTCTTGCCAGTGTCTGTTGTAACGGAGTTTGAAATTAATGTGTCCCCAGTGTCTGCAGTTGAACTGGTGAGGCTGGGTTGTGGCTTGCTTGGAGACACGTTGAAGTGTTCAGCCATTCTGGTCCATAATCCCTGTGAAATGTCACTGTCCAACTTCAGATTCCCTGCTTTTAAATTCCTTCACCCTCTGATCCTGGCACAGGTAGTATTTGCATGATAACCAGGAGGCATCTTCTTACATGGATAATTACCTTACACTGACTTGTATGAACATTCCTCTGCCATCCCTGAAAAGTGTCATAAGGACACAGTGGGACAAAATCCTTGCCTGTGGCTGTGTGGAAGCAAGCAGAGATGCAGTTCATTGCAGATAACCAGCAAAGCTGAGCTGAGGTTTTTCTCTTCTTGGCTTTCTTTGCTGGCACCCTGTCCACATTGGTTGGTTTCTTTGCTTGTTGGCTTTCCCTTCCCAGCCAAACTTGACCCTTCTGTCTCCTTCAGTTAGTTCTGATGTTTCCCTATTTGCTGGGACCTGTGTGGACACTGAACTTTGCAAATTCTTCTCTTGGTTTGTTTTTAATAAAACTGAATTTCATCAGAGAAAATACTTAATTGTTTCTAACACAGTGCACAAACATCCCTGTGGGCACCTGGGCTGCTTTAGGTACAGGACAAGTGTCTTCTTTTCCTACCTTCTCTGCCAAACAGTTGTGGTGCATTTTGGCTTTGACAAAGCTCTACATGCTGTTACCTCTTTGTGTCCCTAATTCTGCTGCTTGTTTCCACAGGGCTCCTACTAAAATCCTCTGGTTGCTCTTTGTCCTCTTTTTTTCTGGTTTCTAGGTACCTGACGGGAGTTTCTTCCAGCCACTGATATCTCTGATACTTGTCTTTATTCTAATTCTGGTTTGTGGTGGTTTTTTGTGTAACCAAGCATTCCCTCATTTTCTTCCCTTTTCTAACCCTCTCCCCTCCCACCAGGATTTCTGGCAGGTACAAAGCAGACAGCATGTGCTTTGATTAATTTGTGCTTCAGACCTCATAATATGCACTTTTCATGTGAAAGGGACAGTGTATGCTCACCTCTTCTCTCTGCTCCTCTAATAAATAATTCTGAGTGCTCTCCTTGATCCTCAGCCTGAAGGATTTATTTCAGAATACCTGAGTTTGGCTTGTGGATAGAAGTCCTCAGGGTAGCCATTAATACCTGGCTCTATTAACAGGAATTGCTTTGAGCAGAGCTCAAATGTGTGTTTCCCTGCCCTCCTGGTTTCACAGTGTCCTCTGAGGCTTCTGTCTTTTGCAGCTTGATGAGACTGTGATAGAGCTGGCTCTGCTGGAAAATGTTTTCCCCTTGAGGCCACAAAGTTAGTTTGATTCCCTGGCCTAATACTGAGGAAACATCATCTATTTGAAGGTGTGTAGGTTTGGGAAAGGTTACATTTGCAGACTTGAGTTTTTCAAGTTACGGAATCATGTAGAGTGAACTGTATTAAAGAATATGTTAGGTAGAAGATATTTAGTTGTTATAGTTCATAAAATGTTTTGTACGAAAAAGAACTAGAAACCAAAGGGGAGTTCGTTCAGTATTAATAAGTAAAGAGGAAAGTATCTCTAAACACTTTGAGTTTGCCCTGTAGTTTTGTGACCTTAATGAAATCCATAGGGAAAGTTAGGGAAAAATAAACAACTTGGTAATATGCCCTCAGTGGGTGTATGCAGTCTTTTAATCAAAAATGGTTTCTGGGGTATTTCTGGCTTTAATTTCTTTGATAGTTTTGCTGGTGTTAGTTTAATGCTTAATACTTGAGGGACACAAAAGCCAGCTCTGAGAACTCTGTCCTCGGGCAACATGGTGTTAGTAGGGAGAAGGGGTATGGATGGAGAGAGTGGCAGGGAATGTTTTAGGAGATGCTTGACTTCACTTGACTACAAAAGGAGGGAAAATCTGGGTGGGAGAAGCAGGTGAAGAAAAAAAAGGACAGAGAGGGAAAGAGAATTGGTGAGTTGGAGAACTGTCAAGATTTTGGAGGGTGAGTACCAAGTGCACAGCCCCAACCTCGTCAACTGAGCCAGTGTTTAATAATCACTTTTTATAGAGAATTATTTTCCTTCTCGTGTCCTCTCACACTGGGATTTCTGTCTGAGAGAAGGAGCAGGGCATTTTCCACACAGTGAGTTCATCTTCGTAATGCAGGCTGAGATGAGGGAGAGCAGCATCCCAGTTTCCATCAGAGACCTAAACAGCCATTTAAATTCAAAGGTGGCAAAACTCAGCTCATTTTAGAAGCTCGATGTGGGCCATCAAGGAACCTAATTTCAACCCTCCCCCATGAAATTTCGGTGCAAAATGCCCTTGTGGTCCTACAGATTGTGATTTCATTACCCTGCAGAGGGCTGAGGGGAGCACAAGTGTAGACTGTCCCTTTTCCAAGGTGTTCCCTATTTGCTTTTCCAGCAGGGGTTTCTCCCTTGCATGAGTGGCTCTGCTGCCTGCCGAGGGTCGGGGAAGTCTGTGTCGTTGATCTTCTGGGTTGTACAGAATGCTGGCCTTGCATTTCAGGTGCCCTTTGTTTGAAAGGTGGTTTGAATATTTACAGCCTTGCTGGAAGGGAGGGAATGTACATTTCTCTTTCCAGTCGCAGGAGTCCATCTGCAGTAATAATTGCTGCCTAAGTTTTCATTCTCTGGACGTGCTCAAATTTGGAGTGAGAGAATATGCAGGACAACCTCACCCATGGCCAGCTCTGTATTTTTGTGGCCCTGTGTAGATACACAGATAAAATAACCCCCCAAACCCAAAAGTTTAAAAAACCTCTTGATTAAAATATACTCTTGAAAGGTGTTATCTGCCAATTATGCAGAATTATCTGCCAACAGTAAATTTTCAGCGCTTTCTAAGGTCAGCACTCAGCCACCACAATTTGCTGTGGAGAACCTGTTTGTGTCTCCTTGTGTTGGTGTGCACACTTCATAGTAAATGATCATTTCTAGTGGCTCCAGATAATGTGAGCTTTCCCATGGCTAAAAGAAGTTTGAGTTTCAAAAGGTCCTTGTGCTGTTTCCATCACAGCCTCAAACACTTTTTTTCTTATTTAATGATACAGGAAAAGTGATACAAGTATGCCAGCCGGAGTATTTAAAATTACTTATTTTGCATCCACATTATAGAAGTGGCTTTAAAAACTTAAATCCCTCAGTTTTCCCTCAAGTCCCTTTTGTGTCCGTGTTTCCTAGTGCAGAGGGACCTCCCCTATCTGTTTTTCCCTAAAGGACTTTTGAACATTTGGGCTGAAAGGCTGAATTTTTAAATCTGATCCTGAAAGCCTTTTTATTTCTTAATTCAGTTTTCTTAAAGTGAGATGCCTGAAATCTCTAGGTACATGGCTTTGACTCTTTAAAGTTGAAATCTTAAAAAAAATGAGGAAAAATTTAAAATGTCTCTGTTTTCAGTGTTTTGATGCAGACAGAGTTGAAAGCATTTGTATTTTTAATTACCACACTGAGCTGGTTTGCACTGGAATTTCTTAAGGGTTTTCCCTTGTCTGTTACCAAGTCTCTTAGTATATATTTCCCTGGATTTTCAACAGCCCTGCTTGGGAAAAAGCTGCAATAATCTATGCCTGTCCTGCTGGCAAATAGGACTTCTTTTCCTACATTCCTACAGTTAACCATGAAAGAAATACATTAATAGATGTCTTATTTTAATGTTTTCCAAAACTGAAGGTGGTCAGTTGGGACTGAAAGAGAATTGCTTTGCATCCAGGTGACTTCTCTCCACACTCATGGGTTTGTATTTGCTCACACAATATTGGTCACCTGGAAGTGTTTCTGTTCAGAAGGAACAAATCGAGTATGACGATGTTTGTCAGTAAAAGGTGGTTCATTCTTCATCTAAAATCCCTAGCTAATTGACAAAATTGCTTCCTGGTTCTGGAGAAATACTCATTATCTCTCATGGATATTTACTTCATCGTTGTTCTGGAAGGCGTAAGTGGTCACATGAGGCTGATAAATTCCTGAAGCTTTGGTTCATGGAAGTGCAAAGGTGGTGCTGAAATATAAATTACAGCAATAAATGTGCCCAAAGTGTCCTTTCCTTCTTCAGATGGAAACCCAAACTGGCAGCTCTGAGAGACTTCCCAAGAATGTGTTCTTCACAAATGAAATGCTGTAGTTTCTGGGATGCCAGATGAAGTGGAGCTGCCAGGATTTAGGTGCTCAGGCTTTTCTAGGCCTGCATTAGGAATGGGAACACCAGCACTGTGTGTCCATCTCTGCCTCTGCAGAGAAGGCATCCCTCTATGTGCAAAAAGACACCTTCATTTTTCAGATTTGCATAATTCAGTATTACCGTGTTTCACTACTCACTCAGCCCTGGAAAAACAATTTAAAAATCCAAAATAAAGGTAATATTTGGTGAGGAACGTAAGGATTCGGTGGGGTTTTTCCACCAAATCCTTTGTTACTTGGGAGCTGTACTTGACTTAAGGGAGGCTCCAGCAGCAGATCAGTTTTGGGGTGGAATATGTGAAGTTTGTGATGTATCTTGGGATGCTTTGCAGCCAGCCTGTACATAAAAAACTCAGGGGAGTTGCCTGCATGCAGCACATGACTTTGTCCTCCAGCACGTGGGTTTGGGGGAGCTTGGTCACTGCACAGATCTGTTAAACCCACATCCTGGTGCTGCTTGAGCTTGGAGCCTGAGTTGGGAAGGGCAAGCCAAGCTCTGTATCTTGAATTTGAGTTTGTTTTTTGACCTGTCATTGATGTCTGGAACTGTAAGAGAATCTGCCTGAGCACCTGTCACAAGTTTTGTTCCACTGACACTGGACTGGTGGCTTCTCACTGAACTTACACAGCCATGCTTGTGCCAAAAGCAGTGAGATATTTGAATTTATTTTTCTTTTTACATGTTAATTTGGATGTCTGCTCATCTGTGTGCTTGTTAAATATGAATCTACTGCTTGATTAAAAAGTACATCATAATTGTAAACTGTTCCCCATGGCTTGCTGACTCGTGAATGCTCGGGCTTGAATGTTTTTTTGGGGTGTGCTGAATGATCTTAGCCAATTACTCTGGTTTGGGGAGTGGATTTAACACAGAAAAAAATGTTACATGGAAGACATTTGATTGTTTTGACTGAGCACTTTGAGAATTACCTTGTGCTCAGATAAAAGGCTGTGGATAATTAATTTGTGGAGATGACGTGTCTCTAAAAGAGGGTGGAGGTTTGGAAAGGGATTTTTGCCTGGGTGTTCTGATGCTGTGCATCACCCTTCTGCTGGAAGGAAGGTGGGCTGTGGGAGAGGGTGTTTGAGGTGTTAGTGAGAGCTGACTTGGGGTCAATCACCATGAACTCTGAGCGATGACAACAGCCCACGTTGTGCTTTGTGAAGGAGGTAGATTGATTCATTTTATTTTATTTTTCCTGGAGGTTATCTGTGGTTCCTTGCACTATAGTGTTCCTGGTGGGGAATGACGCCTGGGAATGCTTTGAGCCTTTCCCATAGTGGGGTGAGCTTCCCACAAAGTTCATGGGAAGCAATCAAACACACAGCTTCTCACTGAGACAGAGGAAAATAAATGGGAGAGTTGGGAACTTTTTAAAGCTTCTGTTCTGCTCTGGGAACCTGAAAATCTGATTGATCAGGGCAGTTGTTATTTTCTCTTAAGATCAGTGGGAGAAATTCCCTTTTCCACGAGCTACAGGCAGCTGAGCACTGTAGTTACAGCTTGTATTCCCTGGGTTAGTGACAAGTAGATGCTCATTTCAATATAAATAAATAACTTTTTTTAACTTTGTTTGCTCAAAGTAAGGTGCAAATAGGTAAATGCTTCTCCCTCCCATCTGTCTTTATATTTCAGAGAGCAACTAACTTAATATCCTTTTTTATTGTTAGTCTATGGTTGTGCTCTCCTCTTATGAGGAATATTCTGAGCTGTTTGATTCTGACTATGAATTTTAAGTGCAGAAAAGAAACCCATAAAAATTAATAAACCACCCTCTGGAACTTTTTCATGGGATTCTTTGAGCAAGATACTAATAGCTAGTTTATGATAAATGCTGCCCAAGAGAGGCAATCAGAGGGAGAGAGGCAATAAATCACAGGAGCAGGTGAGATGCTGCTGGCAACACCTCCAGCAGCAGTCACCAGGAGCCGCTTTCTCCCCAGATCCTCCCTCTGGTTCAAAGGAAAACCAGATGTTGGTTGTTTGTTCTTCATGTCAGCATCAGTATAATTTTTGCTTTGGGTCCATCTCGATGGGAATGGAAGCAATACCATTTTTGAGGAAATGATATTTCAACCTGGTACCCCATAAGCATAAATGGCTGTTATCTTGCATCAAATGAAGGCCATTAGCATTTTGTCTACTGGTAGTGACTCACCACTTATTAAATTCCTGGTGCTCTCCAGGTGGTGAAGGCAGAGTTACTCGGAACAATTTTATGTGATCAGTAGAGCTGAACTATTTTTCCCTGGAAACTGTAGGTTTTTTGGTGGTCTATATGATTATTTTTGTCTCTTTTCTTGTGGTTCCTGAGCCAGATACAGGTTAAATTTTCATCTATATTATTAACTGAGTTCATCCCCACTCTGCAATCACATACAATGGTGAGTTCTCTCTCAAAAAACCCAAAACCAGACAAACCAAAAAAGCCCCTAAAACCCAAAAACCTGAGGTGGATGAGGGACATCAGCTGCAGACACAGTGGAGAAGCTATGAGCTAACACTTGCTGGGATATCTCTGTAGGCTTCCAGTCACAGCAACCACCTGGTTGCTCTAAACTTTCCTTGCTCTTGGCAAGCCTAACTGTTCAACGTGATGTGATGTTTTGCCTGCTTGTTTTATTGTTGGTTAACCAGTTTTCTTTCCTTTATCTTGTATATGATGGGATCTCCGCTAGACAGAGGTAACGGTGGGGGACAGTTGTGTAGCTGGACCCTTGTGTGGTGGTGTTTGTCACTGGTTTTTCCTAAAACCATTCCTAAATCCAGCCTTGCTTTCACTATGCCTGTGTGTGCTTGCATGGCCTGGTTTCCATGGAATAACCTCACCCACCCCTACTCTCCTTTGTGTTAATTTAATTCTTCTCTGTGTGCGTGTGCCTCCTCCTACTGTGTCCTTAAAGTGGGTCACCAGTGTGGATTCCCTAACAGTTTTATGGATCCTTTTCAGCCTTTGGGGGTTCTGCAGATCAAAGGGACTCGAATTTTTAGCTTAGAAAGATACTGTGAGCTGATAAATGGAAAAGAACTGGAGCAAGAGGGAAATTGAGTTTGATTTCAGGCCCGGTCCTCCCTGTGAGCTTGCACACACACATGGTTTGCATAACTTCGATCAGACTTTACGTTCATGTCAAATAGTCCTTTCTTGGCTCCTTTCTGCAACAGAGTCTCACTGAAAAACTGTCACCGAAATACAACAATTTCCCTTTTGAATCCTGTATTAAAGTCTGATTTTTTTACCACTAATCTCAAAGATTTTAAGCAAAATGGCCATAGTTTTATTTATGTGTATTTCAGCTGGGCTGAACCAACAAACGAATCCTGTGCAATTCCTTATCCCCCATTTGAGATGGGGAAGCGCCGATCTTTGCAGAACTCTTCTGAACAGAGTCGAAGGCTGGAAAAGGTCCACTGGATATGGATGGAGCTAGTAGGGGTGTGTGCGTCCATGGAATGGCTTGTTGGTGGTAAGGATATGAATAAAGCCTTCCATTTCCCTGTCTGACCTGGTGCTTCTCTCCTCTCTTTGGGGTGTGGCTCGGGTGCACGAACAGAAGTTATCCCAGGAGAGGGAGAAGTTTGCCGATGAGGACAGCATTTTCTATGCGCTCGGAGAATGTGGACTCATTTCTTTTTCCGACTACATCTTCCTCACCACGGTCCTTTCCAGTAAGTACAGCAGGGATTTTCCCTGCAATTCCTGGTTTTTTATGTTTTCAGGGTTCACAAGCAATAGGTTTTCAATTGTTGACATACATTTCCCTAAAAGGCCTTCTTGATTGCCTGCAACTCGAGCTGAGCAATCGCTGTTGCTTCCTCTGGTTAGGCTGAGCTTCCAGTGCTTCGGGAAGACAAGCAGATCCATGGCTTCTGAAGATTTATTTCTCGTTTTGAAATGTGACAATTTTTTTTTTAATCAGTCACTTGACCTGCTGTTCAGATCTGTAAATGGAGACGTGTTCTTGAGCTGTGTTCATGTGATACTCTTGTGTTTGGGTGAACCCTGATCTCCAGCCTTTTGCTGGTTTCACGCCCCTCCAAACTTCCTTTTCCAGCTGTATTTTCACTTGGGTGAGCTCAGGTTTGTGAGTGATGTAATCCAATGAGGAGAGAAGTTAAGCTGTTTACATTTCAACAAGTATCATTAGATACCTTCTGTCTTTTCACCCTGCTGCACTTGACTTGCATTTGTGATATTTCTATGGTCTGCTAATCTGTTCCAGCAAAATTGTCTGCACTCCAAGTGCCAGCACTGAAAAGTTTGCTTTGCTGGCAAGAACCAGTGAAACTGAAGCCTTTGATAATGTCAAATGGCATTTCTAGACTTTCTTCATGTGGAAGTCAAGCTCAAAACCTCATTTGCAGACCTTCTCTGACTGCTTGGAAGGTGCTGTGTCATAAACAGGAAATTCAATGGCAGTTTTTCAGCCCCATTAGAAAGTGTGGGGTAAGGGGGAATAAGCCACTGTCCAAATGAACTTGAGACATTTAATTTTCAGATTTAAAAAGAGAAAACTTGGCCATCGAATCTTGTAAGTATCTATTCCATGATGACCTGGTTTGTGGAATTTAAAAACTGGATGCTTGCCAGTTACCGGCAGAGCCCACTGCTGCCTGCGCAGTGCTGTTCAGGAAGTCAGCTGGGTTAATCACTGATGTTTTGTCACAGCAACAGGTGCTTTATTCTGCCCCATGTTCTTGCATGTTGTAACAGGAGACACGAGAGGCAGCTCTTCATTTACTGGGGATCTGTTCCTGGGAAGCAGCAATGCTCAAGGTCTTGCTTGTTGTCAGATGGACGTGGCAGGGGCAGAGTTGTGTGTGACCTTCATGTTGTGAAAACAAACAGAGAGATAAAGCTGGTTCAAGACAGGGAATTTGTTTTATGACTTTAATCTGCCTTTTATTTGACCGAGTCTCAGAACTGGCTCTTAATATCTTTGCTGTTCCTTTCTTACATTCATCTGGGCTGTGCCAAAATGATCTCACGTATTCACTTGTGTAACGAGGGCTTTTCATCTGAGCCTCCACAGATGACAATGAACTCTCAAACCTCTGGTATCACATTACTGAGTGTGGTTTGGAAGACACTCTTGCCCTTGTTTTTATGGTCGTGCTGGTGGTGAACAACCCCCTAATCAAGTACCCAGGGCACAAAATTAATTTCATGTGCTTCCACAGGCAGCAGTAAGAGAAATTGTTCTTGCTTTGCTTTAACTTTTTTGTTGTAAGAATAAAAGAAAAGGGCCACCCTGTGTTGGAGGAGCAGCCAGCCTTGTTTTGGAGGCTGCGAGGGAAGGACAGGGTTTCTTTCCTCTTGTTCTTGGGCTTCTAAGCGTGTCCACAATTACGGGGGAGTTAGATTAATGAGGAGACAGAGCTGGGTGGTGTGTGCTTTGAGGAGCCGTGTGAAGGGTGGGCAAGGCAGGAGCTTTCAAAAAGGAAAATTAGAAAGGGAGGAAAAAAAAAATTCAGGGCTTTGAGGCTGACTTTTAGACATTTGGGGAGTTTGCTGAATGATTACTGCAGATGGAGGAATGTCTCTGGAGCTCCTGTCAAACAGTGATTCCACAGAGGAAGAGTTTGGGTTTCATTTTTAAAGCATTTGCTTTTGCAAAATAAACTCCCAAGCAAACCTTGCCCTGTGGCTAAATAGAAAACTCACTGTTACACTGCACTGGTTTGCTCTCTGACTACTGAACATGACCTTGCAGGAATCCAGTAGTTCCTGAATGGGTTCTTTTCCCTAGGAAGTAAATAAACTAGAATAAGGAAGGTAAATCTTAAATGTGACAGTTGAATATTGGTTTTCTCCCTGTGTTGTTTAAATAACCCGAACATTAAGGAGGTATCCGGACAAGGTGGAGCTGTAGATGATACATCAAGTAGGTAAAACCTAATAAATATTAGGAAAGGAAGGTGGCATATTGAGCACTAAGCAGGATAATCAGAAGGGGAGTGGGAGATTGGGTCTGGGGTTGGGGGCCAGGAGGGAGAGTGATGGGGAGAGATCCATCCTGGTCTGGTCTGGCTCACTGGACTCCAAACTGATCAGTGAGAGCTTGGGAAACAAGAAGCCCCGAGGGCTCTGTGTCATTGTGCTCAGCCAGGCTTTGGGAGTGCTTTCCCCAAACTCATGGTTTCAGTTGTCTTTGCAGCTTGACGTGAAGCTCCCTCCAGCTGAGTTCTGTGAAATGGGGAGGGAGAGGAGGGGAGAGGGCTGGGGCTTCATTTCACGTTACTCGCAGGCAGCTGTTTGCACATTGCTCAGAAAACGAGTCTGTCACCGTATCTTATTTACGAGCCATTTCTCACTCCAGCACTGTCTGTTCTCATCGGTTGCCGTGTTTCTGTGAAAATTTATTTTTAAAACGACTAATAAAATAGCTTTTAGCTGCTTCAGAAAGCCAGCCTTCTGTTAAAGGCAATGAGCGCTGAGGGGCCTTGAGGAAACTCCTTGGTTTCTGTTGCTTCAGCTGCTCCTCGTGTTTTGGGGCAGAGGTAGAAAGATGAGCAAATTCTGATGGAATTTCCCCTGGATCCTTCGAATGTCATGGAAAACAAAGACATGGCTCCCCTGACCAAAAAGGTTTTTGCTTTTGGACTTGGAAAACAAGTGGAGGAAGGAGAAAAAGAGCTTTTCCATTGCCAGTAACTGCAGTTTCCAAGCAAATGGGGTCCGTTGTCCAGGCACACTAATTCTGCCTTTGTTAACAGGTACTGAAGGGAGCTGGGCATTAAAAGAATAAATTGGTGTTGTTTGCACAGTTGGACTGTTGCTGTGTCTGGATTTAATCCTCCTGGCAGGAGGGCTAAATAACGTTGGCTGAAGCCACAGTAATTAGCCTTTTGCCAGGGCTCTCATAGCAGACCTGCAGCTCCTTCTCCCATCAGAGCAGGTAACTCTCACTTAGATCCACCTCAATGATGTTTTTTCTGTCTTGTGTGTAGGGAATGAATCCCAAGCCATCTAACTCTGGAAATTATGTTGTGGCCAGGTATTGAGCTCTGTGCGTGTCCCCGTGACGGAGGGACATGCTCTCCCACACTGGGATCTCCAGGGTCTCTTTGGACCATGACCGTTCTGAGTATTTATTCCTGGCTGACAGGAAGGTCTTCAGCCCTATCCCTGCCACGAGTGAGATCTGTTACCTCGCCAGTGGTGGTTTAATCCTGCTCTGCCCTCTGCCTCAGGGCTCATTTCTACAAGAAAAGGTTGCTTTGAGTTTATAGGACTATTTTTGTTCATAGTCCTGTTCATGTTAATTTTATCTTCGGCCTTTCAGGACCCTACATGGGTCCATCCCACCCACACTATTTGGTGCAGGGATGTCTCCTTGCCTTTCTGCCAGCCCAGTCACTGCTGGGTGGTATTTCCAGCAGTATCTGAGCAGCATCTTCCCAGGAATATCCCAGCTTCCAAACACAAGCCTGGTTGCTTCCTGGCAGAGGGAGCGCTCTCTGGCTTGGCATCCCACTTGTGCCATGCTGAAGGACAGACGGACAGAAATGGGAATGATTGTTCACAATTGGTAGTTTGGGATGTTCCCTAGTGATCTGAAAACTGGGATTAGGGCATGGGAGGCTCTGTCAGCCTGCATCCTTCACCTGGTCTTCCTCTGTTCATCTCTTCATCCCTTGGGTGTGGGTGGTATGATGGGATGGGGATTCAGGGATGGGGCAGCCACAGCTTCTCTGGGCAACCTGTGCCAGAGCTTCACCGCCCTCACAGGGAAGAATTTCTCCCAATATCCCAAGATTATGCACTTGTGTTACTTCAGAGTTAATGCTGATCCTTCTTTGTGAGAAGAAATAACCCATTTTTCCTTTAGAACTGATGATGTTGTGGCCCAGTCTCTATACTGTGGGCTCAGTTTTTTAGCTGCCTGTTACTTACATTTCTGGATTGATTAACATTAAAAAACCACCAACTTGGTGTGATTTGGATTCATTTTCTGAAATAGTGGCATAATTTGAAAGGAAAATATCTGCAACATTAAGTTTAATGGGTTTTTTTCCCTATATTTACTGCAGCTGAGGCTCAGCCATCTGTATTCTATGGATAGCTGTCTCTGCTTCAGGAGGACTGCGTTAATTTGGGATTGATTCAGGCTGCTGTGGCCTTTGCACATCTATTTTTCTTAATTTCAGGATAAATGGGAAAGAAGCAACCAGAGGATATTTAACTCCAAATGACTGATTTTTCCCAGCTGAATTCTTGATCTTTCTTCCCACACTGGAATTTCTTGGGGAGTTATTAAGCCTTGGGAGTCCATGAGCTGCTTTGTGTTTAAATTCCCACCAAAAGATGAGATATTCCAGTGTTTCCAAAGGGGTAGCCAAAAGTTTTACTTCCTCTAAGTAACATCACCAAAAAATCACCCTGCTTTGGCAAAGAAATTCCCAGCTCTGAGAGAACGAAGCAGCAGGTATTCTCCAAAAGCGTGTTAAAACTGTACTTTCCTAGAATGCAGTTCCTCTGCTGGAGATCAGAGGGGAAGATGTGCTGAGAGGTGTCTCCAAGGGTGGAATGTAGAGATTTTAGGAAAGAGAAGATCACAACTGAGCACAAAATGAGGGAAATGTGGCCTCTCTCACCAGCGAGCTTTTAATGTCTTTCAGAGTGCGTTGCTTCTGCTGAGAGTACAGGGCAGTAAAGAGCAATTGAGTGCTGCAAATTGGTCCATTGAATAATTGAAAATAGTTTAAAATGGCATAATTGGCTTAAAGATGCCTGATCAACTGGTCTCATCCCTCAGAGCTTCCCGGGGGCTTTACCCTGATGGATCCGAGTGGGTTTTTTCCATGTGGTCAGTGCTGCTGCTTGCTATCTGTTGTGTGGTGGAGGTCACTTATCCCTCTAACATTCCTGTGTTTGGCTTCTGCTTTTCTTGCTCTCTTTCTGTCCCCAAATATTTGATTGGAACAAATGAATCAAAAAAAATGTTAATTGCCCTTTGCACTAATTCATGGGTTAGTTGAAAAACCAACTTAGCGTGGAGAGCTGGTGGGATTATGGATCCAAAGGATCACTTCAACCTGATCTTTCCATATATCTCCAAGCTAGGAATTCACTGATAGTGGTGTGGGCTCCAGTACCATGTTTTCACTCATGTTGGCCTAATGGAAGGTGTCCCTGTCCATGGCAGGGGTTGGAAATAGGTGATTTCTGAGGTCCCTGTGAACCCAAACCATTCCATGCTTCCATGTTAATGATTTGGAGGATTCTCGTGAAGGTCTAAAGATAGAAATAAAGCTAAAAAAGAAGCTGCAGTTGCCCTGACCAGTTTCTGCCTTGTTGCTCAAGGGATATCAGTCGCAATGAAATAGTCTTGATTTTTAATAATGTCAGAAAGGATGGTGAGGAGACAGCTCACACAATCAGAGAGAGCTGAGAATGCAGCAGAGCACTTGGGGAAGATCCACAGGTGGTTTTCCCCCATCAGGACAGGCATCATGCCATATGAATACCAAACAGCCCTTTAAATGGCTTTGGAAACCACTGCAGGAGGAATGTTGGGTTTGCTTGGAGGCATCTTAATTAAGGAGGCAGCGGGGAAATTTAGAGACGCTGCAGTTGGGAATGGTAAAATTGGGGGGCAAAACAAAAGAGCGAGAGAAAGGCTGCATTTAGCTGGGCAGTCTGGTGTCTGCTGCTTTTATGGCCTGTAAGTTTGAAGGATATAAGTGCAGGAAGAGGAAGGGAAATGGAGGCTGTGCAGGCTGATGTAATGGGCAAGGTGGGCACAGTGAGACTGGCTGCTGTCGGGGCAACTCTTCCCACATAAATCCTGGTCAGCCGAGGGGAAAGGCAGAAATCATCTCACCCAGGCCCCATAAATCCAGTCCTGGACATCAGGGATGTAAATCTCTAATGACCATTCCTTCCTGAGCAGGAGTGGGATGAGCTAATTGTCTTCAGTGCCCTCTGGTTCCCCTGGCTCAGGGTCACGCTGTTTGGATTGAAGTGTCATTACAGGTAATTGGAGCTGGATATGTAGATCAAAGGGAGAAACCAGCCATGGCATTTATTAGCTGAAGGAATGAAGTAATTGAATTTGCCAATTTAAAGCCACCCTTCCCTGTCCTTAGAAAATCTGACCCTGCAGATTTTCGATGCTGAACTGCTCATTTTAATTTTGGAGGTGGTGTTCTCCTCTGGGGCTTTGATACACTGCTCCTGGAAATGTGTATTTAGAGATGGAAAAGGAGAGAAATGGCCCTTGTGAGGGACAAGTGAGTATTTGGCTCTGTTCACCATGTGTCTGTAGAAATGGGATGTGGTATTATATATTTCCTTTAAAAAAGGAGGGAAAAAACCCTGAACCTGTGACAGTTTTTCACAAGGAGTAACAGATTTTCCAGTCTTTAAGTAAATATCATGTACCCTGGCAGAGACAATGGGGTAAGAAAGATGTGTTGTCTGCTCTTTATCTAGAACCTTGTAACTAAATGAGAGTTTTGTCTGTTCCTCCTCTTCTTCCTAGAGGAAACATCTTTCCACGAAGTGCCAGATTTTGGGGCTAATAATAAGAAATTTCCTCCAGGCTTTCGTGCAGCACTTGCAATTAAGGAGAATAAAATTGCACGTGTTACTGAAATATTAAGGGGGGAGTTGGAAGCTTGTTGCTCTTCAAGAAAATGGTAAATTAATCACTGGAGATGCTGGATGGAACAGAGGAGGCTTAATCCCTTAAATTAGATGTATCATTGGGGAGATTATGAAAGTAGTGCTGGGGACTGGCTGTCCCCAGGTCAGTTAACGCTGAGTTAACAAGGGACAGCGAGTGAAGGTCTCCCCATCCCAGCAGGCAGGAGGGAGGGGCTGTGTGGAGGCACAGCAGGGATGTGGGTGGAAGGGGGGATGACCCACCACGTGCTGCTGGCCGTGCCTGTGGTCACAGGAGACACTGCTCCTGCACGTGGTGTCTGGAATTCCAAGCCCGCGTAAGTGGCAGGGGGAAATTGGAAGTGCGGGGATGATAAAAGCAGGACCACGTGTGCTGTGTATATCAGGCAGGCAGTGACAGGCTGTCCCTGCATCAGCCCCAATGCCCTTATTCATCTATTTTGGGCACAAAGTGTTTGGGAAAAGGGGTCTCATTGACCTGTCTGCTGAATCCTTTCCAGATAAAGTGCTAATAGTTATTACAGCAAGGGGAAAACACAGTGTAGAAGTTTTGAACTGGAGCTGTGACTAACATCCAAAATCCAGTTCAGTTAATTCCATATTAATTTCCTTTTGTCTGAGTGACTCCTCTTTGTCTCCCCCCTCCCGCCCCCATTTGGGAAGCGCCTTCCCACAGACTCATTACTCTTTGAGCATCCACAAGAAATATTAGAAGTTGATTGCACAGATGAGGTTACAGAGGGCTGAACCTCACCAGTGATCCACACTGGATTTGGGTGGGAAATGAAAAAAGGAGCTACATTTTAACTGATCATTTAGGACGACAGCCTTCACATTAGTTATAGCCCAGAGGATTCCCTAGAAATCCCAGCAAACACCATAATTCCTGTAGGAGGTGTGTATTTAAAAGTAGCAGAGCATGATAAATCCTCCTATATTAACTTAATTTGGGAAAAAATTGTGGCACTGCATTGTAGCTTCAAACGGTCATGGGTTACAGAGCCCAAAATGGAAATGTACTGAAATTCTGTGGTGGGATGCAGGGAAAAGAGCGTGGTTGGCTGAGAAGTGATGCTTTTGCAGAGTTCTGACTAAATAAACCGTGACAGCACAGACTAAATGCAATGGAAAATGAGGTACGGCAGCATCTCAGCTCGTGAGCTCCCGCCCACGCCTTATCTCCGTGTCATGACTGGGCTGAGACAAGGGTGGTCATGATTTGTTTAAATTTGTACAGTGAGGCAAGAGCTGAGAGCTGCCCAAATTCCAGGTCTGCTCCTCACCCATGGGAAGCACAGAGAGTGCAGTGCCTGAGGAACATCCTCTGGCCAAACCGGTGTTCGACTGTATGGAACGGGCTGGAGCTCTTGCTGCAGCATCATTTTCTGTTAACTGTCATTAGAAATATCAGATGGCATCTTGCTTTCCAGCTTTTTCCACCTGTAAATAGAATAAATGTTCTAGAAATATCTCCTCCTCTCAACTCCTTGTTAGGTCTTACCAAGACCTTTGGTAAAAGGAGCACCGTGAAGCTCATAGCTAGAGGCTCCTAAGAGATGCATTTCCTTGCTAAAATTGCAAGAATTAGACAAATTACTTTTGGATAAAGTCATTCAGAACTTGTGCCTTTTTTTTAATTGAGCTTTTGTATCTTTGTTAACTGGTTTTTGTGTTTTGTTGTTGTTTCTTTTATATAGCTCCCCAGAGGAATTTTGAAATCGCCTTCAAGATGTTTGATCTGAACGGTGATGGCGAGGTGGACATGGAGGAGTTTGAGCAGGCAAGTTGAACAATCAGTGCTGTGGCATCGTAGCCATAAGCACAGCATTCCTCTGTGATGTTACTGCCTTTTATGTTAGTGCTTAGTGCTGGTTTACACCTTTCCCTTCTGTGTTCTGCTGTGTTGCTTCAGTGCCTGCTGTTTGTTTCTTTAAACTGAGTATTTCAAGACAAAGTTTTTCATTCAACCAGAGCAACCATCAGTACAAACTCAGGTTTCCTGTGATTTTGTCACCAATGTTCAAGGCCAGGCTGGGTGGGGCTTGGAGCAACCTGGTCTAGTGGAAGGTGTCTCTGCCTATGGCAGGGGGTGGAACTGGATGAGCTTTAAGGTCCCTTCCAACCCAGACCGTTCTATGATTCTGTAACATTCCCTTACAAAAAGTCACCTTCAAAGTAGGCAAAGAACTTTTTTTCACTCTACTGATATAGTGGGATTTTGAGCCTACTTCCTTCACAGCTTCTACTGCATTCCTTAATTTTATTTGTCTTCAGAGAATAGCCAAGGTAAGTCTGCTTCAGAGGAGAATTTATCCACTTATTCTAGTGTAATCCAAAAACGTGTTATTGAGAGCATATTTTCATTAGTCCTCTACTTCTTACAAGGCTTCATCAACAGGAACTTTGCTGAGGGTTTTTTAATGAGTTCAGCCTTCATGTCTGATACTGGTGAGCTCCTCCTATAAGCTGTGATTTGTGGTTGTGTCTGACTGAGAATAGATTGAAGGCTCGAGCTGTCAGTGGGGAAAAGATTTGCCCTCCCCAGGCAGAAGAGTGTGATTTTTCTTGTCTATTTCTAGCCTTAAGATATTGGGAACTTATAAACATCCTGAAATCACATCCTGAATCACCTGTGTGTGCTATTCATAAAAGGAAATTTAAATGCACTTACAAAGTGATACCTGAGAACAAAGCAGCCCTGGAGAATCGAGGGACAGATTCTTACTCATCAGTTGGCTCAATGAGTAATTAACTGCAGAAGAGTCTCTGCAAGGTCGTGCTTGGGGCACTTGCTATAAGTGGCAAGTGCCACTTGCTATATATTGGCAAAGGAGGTCTGTTGAATTACCCTCCCCTTCTAATCTTTTGCTGTCATCCTCCTTAAATTATTATCTGTATGTATGATGTCATCATCACGAGCTTGCTCCAGAGCCATGGAATATATCTGGGTAAGTACAGGGTTTTAGATGCACACTTTGGACTATGAGGAGACTGGAGTGTGTTTATCTGCAGTCTGGTATCACTTCACTTGACAGCTTGAAATGTAAACGTGGGGTTTTGTTCATTTTCCTTCCTTTCCTTCCTTTCCCCAAGTAAAAATTGCTGTTCTTCCTTCTATCTGCATAGCGCATGGAGATAGCACTCCACTGCAGCTATGTGATCATACTGAACAGTCCAAAAGGTGATTTATGGTAGTTGTAATGTTCTAGAATGAAATCAGTTATGGAGATAGATGAATTTAAGAAGAGCAGAGAATGATTAACCTCCTACTAAAAATGCAGTGACGCCAAGGTGCTAACACAGGTGTCATGTTTGGCTTTTTTATTAGAGCCGTGTAAAATGAAAAAGGAACATTTCTACAGGATGAATGTTTCCTAATCACTGTGAAGATGAAGGTACAAAATTGAATAAATGATTTGAAGTCATCCAGTAGGCCAGGGAAAGTTATACATGCATTAAGTCACTTAAAAGCCCTTAGGATGGGGACGGTATTTTTGTTAAGCTGGTTACATGCGTTAGTGCCTGTATAGAAAGGAATAAAGTTCCTGGTTAGCATCAGAATATTTGGGTGAAGGCTGATCTTCCAGAGCTTGGGAGTCACAGGATGAAGGAGATGTTTTGGAAAATGAGAAGATACCTGTGAAGATACTGAATTGCTGCAAGAACAAGCAGAGCTCCAGTGGGAGGCACATACATCCCGTTATGCACACATGTAACATTACAAACAATTGTTTAGATGAAAAATCCTCTTTTTCACTCCTTATGGAAATGCCTCAGGAGGAGCATGAAGGATGGCAGGGTTTGCAGCTCTGTCTTGTAAATCTTACCTGGCAGGAGCAGCTGGAACTGGCCCTCTCAGGGGATTATGCAGCAGTTTAAAAGAGCAACATCATTTTGGGGAGAATGGGTGGCATAAGAAGGGGAAGAAAAGGATTATCAGGGAAGCATCATTCCATCCCTGCTGGCTGTGAGCATGTGAGAATGAACTTCCTACCCCTCCCTCACACATGGTCTTTGGAGGCAGCCAACAGCAGGTCCCTCTTCTCACTGATATTTGAAAACCTCATCAGGAAAGAAAATTACTTCAGTAATTTAGCTAATATGTGACTAAGTTGGAGGCTTTAACTACCTAATTAAAAAATACTGAATTTATTCAGGCCTTACTGAAGACTTTCAGGTTTTTTATCCAGTTGGGGCAGGTGGTTAGTGCTTAGTCCTGAATAATGTGGTGCCTGCATCAGTATTGTCTTCAATTCTTCATCCCTTGGCATGTAAATTGTTAGTTTGCTCTTCTATTTTTAAATAAAAGCTGGCTGAAAAGTAGTGAACTTGCAGGCAGTGTTACTGGTGATTTCTCTTTGAGTCTTTAACTATTTTAATTGATTTTTTCCCCCTCATTTGGTACAAAAGATGAAACATCACAAACAGTCTGAAATAGGAACAAAAAACAGCGGAGCATCTCAGGGCTCCACATCCTTGTACAATTGATGAGGTGTGTGTGAGGGCAGCTCCTTGCAGTGGTGCCTGCCTTTCTGGGCATTAAAAGGATTACCCAAAACAGGGACTGGTTAAATCATTTTGGCTCCAGTGCCCCCAGGTGGATTTTCAATCTGTCTGACACTTGTTAGAGATGGGAGAGGAAGAGAGAGCCATAGGATTCCATATAAATAACACCCAGGAAAAGCTGCTCTGTGGAGCAGTCAGCAGTGTGGTAAACACTCGTGTAGGAACAGGGGCAGTTTTCCAAGCTGGACATAAATTGCCTTGCTTCAGACAGTTTATAAATATTTGTCTCCAAAATGTGCTGCATGCAGAGCTCACAGTTAACAGAGGAGCACAAAGCAAACTAAGGAGCTGCTGTTTACAGTGCAAATATAAGAGAATTCCTGGATGGTTTGGGTTGGAAGGGACCTTAAAGATCATCTCCTTCCAACCCCCTGCCATGGGGAAGGACACCTTCTACTATCCCAGGTGGCTCCAAGTTCTGTCCAGCTTGTCCTTGAACACTTCCAGGGATGGGGCAGCCGCAGCTGCTCTGGGCACCCTGTGCTGTGGCCTCACCACCCACACAGAGAAGAATTTCCTCTATATATCTAGTCTAAAGCTCCTTTCTTGCAGTGTGAAGCCATTACCCCTTGTAAATAGTCTCTCTCCATATTTCTTGCAGGCTCCCTTCTGGCACTGAATGCCACAATTAGGTCACCTCACACCCTTCCTCACATCATGGGGACCAAAAAGCCTCAAAACCTCTTTTCTGTACTTTTTTCCTCTTGATTTTCCTTGTGGCAGAAGAACAGCCAGCAGTCTCTGGCTCAGATGCAGGGTTTCCAGCAAGGTGAACCCAGCAGCAACAGCACAGCATTTTCCTCCAGAGCATCCCCTTTGGGGCTGTTCCAGCACTCACTCTCTCATTAGGAAAAAGTTGAACATGCTGAATACCTCAGTGAGGAGGTTCTGGCGTCCTTGTGACAGCTGGAGCTCTTGGCAGCTGCTTTTCTGCCTCCCTTCCAACTTTTGTCGGCAGGGGGAAGAGGCTGATGGCAAAGCAGCGGTGTTTGCTGGAGCTTTGGGAAGCCTCTGTTGTCAGGTGGCTTTTTTCCCCCCTCCTTTTTCAAACTTGTTGTCCTTAATATGAATCCTTTTGCTGCCTTGTTGGAAGAGATCAGTTACTACACAGAGAATAAGCCTGGCTTCTCATATCCCAGCAATAATCACTCAGATCGACTTGGATAGTTCAGTGAGGTATTTGAGGGTGGAGAGAGGAGATGACTGCATTTCGCTTGGCTGCCCCCTTCAATTTGCACAGAACACTTAAAATAACACATTCTTAGATTTTCAGGCTGTCACATCCTTCAAGGTCAACTTTTTGGCATCTTTTGTGGGGGAGGGAAGTTTTTTTGAAGAGACTTTTGTGCTGGGTGGGACAGCCCCAGGGATGGAGGAACTTCCAGCTGTGACAGAGAGCAGCAGGCAGCAAGGAGAGGGTGCCCTTGGGTTGGAAACCCCAGGATTTGTGCACAAGTGGGAAGGAAATGTGTTGTGAGCTAACTGGGGTTGGTGTGAGCTTACAGGGATGGGCTGTAAAGGAGTGGAAGCTCTAAAACATTCAAGGAGTTTTTTCTTCCCCACGATTGGTGCAGCTTTCTCACCTCCTGGGGTTTTGCTGGGAAGAAGCTGCTCTGCTGACCAGGGGTAGGATCAGCACTAGAATGTTTATCTGCAGACTGGGTGAATTGTTTCCCTAAACTCATTTTAAGCACTTGATTCTCTTCTTTCTTTAAAGTGGACTGAAGAAAACAAACCCTGGGTTGGCCAGAGATGTTGTGGACTCCTCATCCTTGGAGGTGTTCAAGGCCAGGCTGGACAGGGCTTGGAGCAACCTGGTCTAGTGGAAAGTGTCCCTGCCTATGGAAGGGTTTTGGAACCTAGACGGTCTTTAAGGTCACTTCCAGCCCGAATCATTCTTTGATTCTCTTAAGTTCAGCCAAATTTTTGAATTGTTGTGTCTTTTGAGAATTGTTTTAGGAGGAAAAGAAAGGAGGATGCCACAGCTGAGCATGGAGTACTTCCTCCTGGTACTTGGCTGGTATGGTTTTGATTGTGACGTTGCCCGTGTTGTTTTTAGGTGCAGAGCATCATCCGTTCCCAAACCAGCATGGGCATGCGCCACCGGGACCGCTCCACCACCGGCAACACCCTCAAAACCGGCTTCAACTCCGCCCTCACCACCTACTTCTTCGGGGCTGACCTGAAGGGCAAGCTGACCATCTCGCACTTCCTGGACTTCCAGCGCAAGCTGCAGCACGACATTCTGAAGCTCGAGGTTTGGGGTGGTTTTCTTGCACAGGGGAGGGCAGTGCAGCACTGGCTGTGCTGCAGGAGGGGGCTTCTGGAGGAGGAGCACGAGCCTGGGAAGGGTACAGGGGGAATTCCTCCAGCTGTGACTCACAGATCCAACCTCTTAAATTCATGATGAGCGTTTCAGTGCCTGGGGCACTCCCCAAGGAACATCTCCAGCTCTTGTGGAGTTGGAGCAGCCAGCACATCCCGGGTGTGTGTCCCTCTAGATGCCTGGCTGTTGCCTTGGCACTGCTGATGGAGATGGTTGAGATGATTGAAGGAAAAAACAACAGCAGTTGTGCGTGGCCTGTTGCAACCTTGCTGAGGAAGGTTTGTCTCGGTCCTAATCAGTGAGCTGTGCCCTGAAGAACCAGGATTTATAACATCCCCAAAACTCTTCATCTCTGCTTTTGTCCCCACCTTTTCTGTTTGCTTCATTGTTCTGAATGTTTCTGGTGGGTAAGTGTTCAAGCCTTGTTTGAATCCTGCTAAATAGGTGGTCTCCATTATGTGACATCTGTTGTTCAGTCCTGGATTAACATGTTTTATAAGAGATGTTGTTCATCTCTTCTGAATTTAGTCTCCTTTTTAATTTGCATTACCCTGAGTTTTAACAACAGCTCTCAGCCTCCTGCTCCTAGTCACATGACCTAAATTTAAGCATCACCCTTCAAAATTTGGCTCTTTTGTGTAACATCAGTACAAGGATAGCAACAGGGGACTTGTTGGTCTGTGTCTCAGCTCCCAAGTAGAGCTGATTCAGTTGGAAATGGTGCCCATCAGTGCATCAGGCTCCAGGGTTCAACCTGGCTTGAGCAAAGCCAGGCTTTTATTTGCATTGGAAATCGGGATTTGTGTACAAGATCCCCCCAACCTATTAAGAGAAGGGTATTCAGAGCTCTGTCGCTGCAGTCTGGTGTATTATTGCTCACATGCTCAGGTTGTGTGATCAGCATTTTATTAAGTTCTTATCAAGTCAGTCATTTCAATTTTAAACTGAATTTATTCCTTTTTTTATTTGGAGTTTACAAATCCAAGTAAGAAACTGACCCAAGGACTGCTTATTTTATTTTTGTGAAGGCAACTGCCCCGGTCACTGCCTTCATTTCATGGTCATTAAAGCAGGTGGTGTGGCCCTGCCTTTGCAGGGGGAATAGGCTGCTTGAAGACAATGTTCTTTGTGAACTGGGTCAGTTCCTCAGTGCCTCTGCAAATTGAAACGAGTAAAATACTTTTTAAGGTGAAGAAACATAAGCTGTAACTTGAATGTAAAGGTAAGAGTAACAGAGATAATTCTATCCTCTGGCTTTCCACTGCCATATTCACTCCAGGGGCGGGCACTGAAGTGTCCCTGACCCTGTGCTCCCTCCATGGGTCCCCACTTCCTTCATTAAGAAGCAATGGGTTTTTTTTTTTCCAGTTTCATGGTACTTACTCTTCTTTTCCTCCTGTGACAATTTAGTTTTTAATGATTTCAGTCAACTGTGTGTCTTCCTGGCTAATAGTAGTTGCTTTTCTAACAGGTTAGTTATTAACTGGGGGACAGTAAAAGATATTTATGTCTGGGTAAGTTATTGAATATCATAAAGGCATCGTTACTGACTCCCTGCCAGCACCCTTGAGCACAGCACCAGGCTGTGCTTGGCATTCCTGATACTCATTTCCACTGAAACATTGATGGGTCTGTTCTGCCAAACTTAACTTTTCCCTGAGTTCATGGTCCTAAAGCCCTGATTTTCGTGTTCGTAGCTCTCATTGATTTAGGCAAAACAGGCCTATTTCTGTCCTCAGCGTTGGCTTCTCTCCTCTTCAGCTTTTGTCTCTTTTGACATGATCTCCCACCTTTTCTCCTTGCTTCACATTTGATGTGTTTGTTCACAGTTAAGGAGCTTTTTGTAGGAGTGTCTGGTGGGTTTGTGTTGTTCCTTTCCCATGGAGTGCCCTAATGAACTCAGCTGCTTAAAAAATGTGCTAATTGGTGAGGAGATGTCTCTTGAGAAGAGAAGGTTTACCCTGACCCATGTGAATCAGGAAGACGTGAGAAGTGGTGCTCAGCTGAAACCTTGTTCCCTCATCTACTCGTCCTTTGCTGGCTCAGTAAAACCTGGAGCATGGTCTGAAGCTGGGATGTTGATTTGAAACCCAGTTTTTGTTCATGTTCAGAGCTCCAGGGAAGTCCTTGGGGAAATGCAGGTCTGAAAATCTCCTGGGGCAGCTGCAGCCCCTGAGTGACCCAGAGCCTCTGTTCTCAAACTGGGATGCTGGCTTTGTCTCTTCCAAAAGAAATCTACTTTAAGAAAAACCTTTTTTAAAAGCTGTTTTCCTTTCAGCCCAGGATCCAGGCATTTCTGCAGTTCATACACTTGAGAGCTGTTTTCTGCTGACTGAAGGGGGAACAATAGTTTCTGACTATCTGAACCCACTTTATCTTTCCTCTTACTGATTTTGGTTCTTTTTTTTTTTTTGGTCAAAATATCCATGCATATTTCTTGCTAAGATTCAGCAGAAACTCTCACAGAGGAATTAAATCAGGCAAAGCCCTGAGCATTTCAAGATTCCTAATGGCTGAAGTGCTGACAGCAGGTTTAAGTAACCATGGCCTGGTGTTTTCTTCTCTTCTGCTTGTTTTCTTTTTTGATGCAAGTATATTTTCAGTGATTTTATGGAGACTCAGCAGTCAACTCAGTTGCAGGAAGGAAAGGATGAGGAAAGTAACCACAACCAGAGGTAGAGGAGAAGCTTTTAATGCCTTATGACAACTCTTTGGGGTTTGGCTACTTGGAGGAAGCTGTGGTCAGTTTTTTGGGTTATGGGGTGGCCCTGCTTAGCTAAGGCTGAGCCCCAGGAACCAGCCCAGCAAAAGGTCCTCACCTTTTCCTTGCTGCATTCCCACTGCCTTGCCTTCATGCCTACAGCCAGAGTGGCTTATCTTGACAAACAGTGACAAGTTTGTCTGGCCAGGCTCTGCAGCTGTGTCCCCTTGGGACAGGTGGTGTCGGGCTCTTTTTTTGGTTTGGAGAGGAAGATCTCTGTGAGTCTGGAAGATGAATAGGACTTGACATCATCGTTTATGCAATTTCTGCTTGTTAGTGCCTGTCCCAGATATTCCTGTGTCCTTGGTGGACCAAAAGAGTCCCAGCCAGCCTGTGGGGCTCTTCCAGCCTAAATATTTTAGGATTCTGGAAGTGCCTTTAGAAGAGATGTGTGAGCCCTTTTGTTCTCCATGCCTTTGTCACCCCTGCAAGGCAACCCACAACCTGCTGATAGCACTGATTTAATCTCCATATTTTGTCATCTTACCCAAGGATTAAGGGTGCCCCAATGTCCCTCCCAAGAAAAATGTCTTCCAGGCAAAGTAAAATGGGATTCTGTAAGAATATGGCAAAGGTACATCACTGCTGTCATACGGAAAATTCCTTATTTTCTGTGTCTGTTCTGAGATGTGGGAGTAACTTCTTTATCCTGGAAGTTCCTGTTTTCATGGTCAATGCCAATACAGTTGCTGCCTGGTTTGGTTTTTATGAAGAAGGGGTGATGGATGCTTTTCCATCTGTACACACTTGATTAGGAAGTCCTGGATCCTTTGGGATCTCAGGCGTGTCTTAACAAATACTCTGCTTTCAGAAGGCATTTCTGATGCTGCTCAGTTGGGTTCTAGGGTAATCACTTGAGTCTGCAATTGCCATTCTCTTCTGAGTCCCGTTGTTGGGGTAGTTGGTGTCTGAGTAATCCTGTACCAGGTGTTAAAAATTGCTCTGTTGTTACCAGCTTACTCAAGATTTTTTGGGATTCTGCCTTGTTTTTATATGGGCTGGCAGAGCAATACAGGTTTTCAGTGATTTGTTAACATAGGCAACAAAGTTTGCAGTAATGAGTCACATTTCTTTGTTTCTGCTGCAGTCATTTAGGGGAAAAATGAGTAACTTAAATAAATTGTTTTGAGTAGCCTGAAAAATGAGGTCTGACAGTGTCAGACTAGCTGAGCTTTGTAAGGAAGGACCCAAAATGCTGACTTTTTAGAGGTCAATTTGCTATTGAACTTATACAAGACATTTTTATTTTTATTTTAAGTCACCTTTATGACAGTCTCTGTCATGATTAGCTGTGTTGTCTCTCAAAGTTGTCCTTTACCTGCTGATCCTCTCACTTCAGCCTCACCACTGACCTGGCCCCTGTGGGAACAATGATGGGGAATGTAACATTTTCTCTTCTTCCTTACAAATTCTGCCTTTTCAGCAGTCCTGTAATGGATTTTGTATACTTACATAGCTTTGTCAGTTCTACACCTAGTTCTGTACCTCCTGCTTTAGTCCCAGACTTGCTTTCTCTTCCTTCACATGATCCTTACATCTGAAAAGCCAAACCAGCACTGGTGGAATTGCCTCTTCAGTGGGGCAGTTAATGACAGACAGAAAAGTTGTTTGGGTTCTTTGTTAGTGATTTCCTGACCTGGCTGCAGGGGAAGGAGAGGAGGATGGGCCGATGGCTAAATACAGAAAGCCTGAAGCGTGCCTGTGAGTCCTCTGTTTATCCCAGAGGATGAGTGATGTGTCTGTGTCACTGTTGTCATGCCCTGACTAGATAAAACGTGTGTTGATAACCAATAACCTTTAAACAGCTCTGGAGGAAAAGAGGATCTGGATATGGAGGATTTTGCCCTCCAGAAGTACTTGCTGAAGTCAGAGATGGACAAAGCCACGATGCATTTGGTGCCAAGGAGAGGGGAGTTACCAGGAGACCCCACAGACCTGCATATTCCTTCTTCTGCATTTCATGTGTTAGAAGTTTAGGGAACAGAAATGAGGCTGATGTCCCTGCCTTTGGTGGATAGCCATAGAAGTGTGGTGGGTGACAGAATTTTCTGACATGTCCAGTTAAAAGTGGGATCATTCAACTGGTGTGAATAGTTTCATATCAGGGAACTCTGTAGTTAGTTAAGGAGGCACAGTCCAGCATATACATATGTAATCTGGGAATTTCTAGGCAGGCAGTGGAAGTGATCTGGACAGCTCATCCTGGTTTTGATGGCATTCAGAGCTGGCAGCCTGCTTTTGTCTTGGCATGTGAGTGGAGAGGGTCACGTGAAGCTTTCAGGTTGACTGCCCTATCTCAGGTTTGGGGAAAAGCTGGCATTCAGTTCTTGTCCAGTGTCAGCCAAAGACTTGGGAAGAATTCAGAGTGGAGCATTATTACGGAAAAAAAAATCTGAGAATAGGGATAAGTTATGAGGCCATGGTGTGTGCAGCTTAAAGGAAAGACAGAAGGGAGATGTAACTGTCTCAGGAAACACGAGGAGTCACCATAAAGGAGTCTGAGACAAGTTATTTTCATCAATCAGGAACAGCAGAGCAGGTAATGAAATGCCTAAGTGTGCACCAGGGAAAGTTTAGCTGAAATCCAAGGCAGGTTGAATTCCAGTCCCTTCTTCCATTAAGCAGGGGGAGTGCTGGTGGGTGGGGGTTCGCTGTCACGGGTGAGTTACCGAAAGCTGGGCTTCTGGCCTCAGTCAGAAGATGCCACAAATGCTGTTCCTAAGTGATTCCTCCCTAATCCAAGGGAGGAAATTTGCACCAGAGAAATCAAACCTTCCCAGTGCCTCACTCTGAAAGGCAGAGGAAGAGTCTTTGGGGTGGTTTGGGGGGCCCCAGGATTATAAGAGCATATCAAGCATCTGCATGTCAGCTGTGAAATCACAGAATGTCCCGAGTTGGAAGAGACCCACAAGGATCATGGAGTCCAACTCCTGGCCCTGCACAGACACCCCAACAATCCCACTCTGTGCCTGAGAGCATTGTCCAAACGCTCCTGGAGCTCTGGCGGCCTTGAGGCCGTGCCCATTCCCTGAAGAGCCTGTTCAGTGCCTGACCACCCTCTGGGGGAAGAACCTTTTCCCAATATCCAGCCTAAACTTCTCCTGACACCACTTCAGGCTATTCCCTTGGGTCCTGTCACTGGTCACCAAAATATCCAGTGGTCCGAGAGTGTGCCAGTGAGGCTGGCATGGTGTGGCAGGACATGTGCTGCAGCTGCTTGTGAGCATGGCTGGGATAGGCTGGAACATAGAGGAGCAGCTGTGCCGTCCTCTTGTTTGGGATGGAGGCTTCATGGGGCAACCACCTGGTGAGAAAACACCCGCTGCTGCCTTGCTTGTATTTGAACCGGGTGACTTCAGTGTGGTTGATGCAGTGGTTCTGCAGGGGAAGCCGTGGAGGATTTTATTGGAAATTCTATTTATTGGCTCATTAGCAGCAGTGGAAGGCTTTGCTCTGTACCAACAGGCTCCTTTGGTTTATGAAGGGTGTGTAAATCCGCTGCCGAGCTCGGCAGTGCAGCAGAGCCTTGTGCGGGACCCCTGCAAATAAAGCCCCAGGAGTGCTAGTTGGATTCATTACCTTGCCACAGGAGTGTGTGAAGGTTTGTGTCAGAGTCCATGAATTAGAAGATGTAAGATATTTAGCACAGATGCTGCTCTATTCATGTGTGCACAACCAAGTTAACCGACAGCCAGGGAGTGTGGAAAGTTGGTGGGCAGGAGGTTGGGGATGTCTGTGTGAACGTGTTCTTGTAGCAGGTACCTGACTTCTGCCTCCTCCTTCTTCTGGATGAACAGACACCTCAGTCTTCTTGCTCTTTCTCCCCTTTGAGGTTCTGAATTCAGAGCTGTTCTGCACCTCCACACATGGCTGGCTGTGCTTTGGCCCTGGCTTTGCTTCTGCTGATGCAGGAAGGACTTGGGAGCAGGACCCTTTTCCCTGCTAGGCTGAATTAAACTCCTGCAAACTTACTCTTCTTGGGAAATCGAGCACCAAGGTCAAGCAGAACAGCAGAAACTCTTAACAGGCAGTGAGGGAGTTGTATTTCTTAATAAAACTGTGTAGAGCAGTTCCATGGAGACTTGAATATTGGTATTTTTCAGAGTAATGGCTTCACTCGGGTAATTGCAGCTCCACTGTCCTGTGTGTTTTCCTGCAGGAGGGCTGGGAGTTTGTTCTGCTTCTGAACTTTCCTCTTTATTCAGGGAGCATGTGGGATGGAAGAACTGCTCTATTCCTTGGTACCAGGAGCATTGTCAAGGGCAGGAATGGCAGTAACAGAGCCAGCTCTGGAGAGCAGACATGAGGAGGCTGCTCAACTCTTCCCCCTCTCTGTCCCTTCAATTTATCAGACACGTCCTTTTTCCTTAGCATTACTGATTCCTTTTCTTTAGGTTTCCTTCCTGTCGTTCCCTCGCTGCTCAGAATTTCAAAACACAGATCTCTTCAGAGCCTGCAGGAAGATATTTTCATTCATGGGGCTGAAGTTCAAGTGCAGCCATCTTTACATAACCTTTCTTTAATTGCTCGTTAAAGCGGAACGAGTGGCTGGTGATGGGAATGAGTTTTTCCCCCTTGCAGGCAGCAGTGGCTTGCCAAGGTCAATGAAATCTCCAAAGCTTCTCTCCAACATCAGGTCTGCTGGGATTGCACTGCTGCTGACAGATGGACGTTTTTAACCTGGCTGCTACATATTCACTTAGGCAGAGGGGGGAAAGTGCCAACAGGGAAAGCGTTTGGAAGATTGGATTTTCCCCGTGTGAAAATAGCTCCCATTTCTTTGATTTCTTTATTATTTTTTAAGATAAAGAGAAGCGATGGTCCAGGCTGGGTTTGGCATTTCCTCCTTCCCATTTTCATTCCCCCTGCTGTTGGCAGCTCTGATCATCTTTAGAGCTGTGTCTTTGAGGGGGTTTTATCAAATAATGCAGTAATTACACCCGGGGGCTCTTTGTAGGCTGTGTCCAGAGCAGGCTGAGCTTCATCTTGCAAAACCCAGTGCTTTAGATCCATGTCCACAGAAGAAACCTTTCAGCATAAATATCCCCCCCAAAAAATCAGTGTTTTAAATCTTCAATCTTCCCAGACAAAAACCCTTTAGAAACTTCTGCCTTTCTTTTTTTTTGGCAGTAATTTGGTGCCTGTGCAAACACTTCAGCTTACTCACAAATACATTAAATTTTTTTGGACAGACGAGGTTGCTGAGATTTAGGGAAATATATAGTGTTTTCCCCTTTCTTTTTCTTCCTGTCATAGTTGTATATGCAACTTGACAAGAGATCCTGGCAGCCTCCTTCTCCAGAACAGTAAACAGAGCCAGTGCTGCAGTAGTTTGCAGATAAATAATGTATTACAGCCTGTCAAATAAAGCTTTGAGCAAATACCACTTTAAAGGGTCATCATTACCCTACAAATCATTATTTCCCAGACCCTTTTGATTCCTTATTATGCACAGAGCAGCTCTGGGAACAGGTCACCTTTTTCAACTACCCCTAAACCCGACAGAATTAGTATTAGCAATATTTCTCCTATGGATGTTTTTTTTAACCAGCAGAAAGAAGCTCATAAATCATCCCTCAACACTTCTCTCTCCATCCAAAAGTCCTTGAAGATGTACTTCTCTTCGCTGTCTCAATTAGGAACGTGGCACACATACATTTATTTATTTAAGATCCCTGCTTTGAGATTGTAGGGAATATATCAACTGTTTGGTTTTTAGGGGAAACCTTCCTAAAAATTTAAGAGCCTGCTAAAATACAGCTGGATATTTAGCTAATATGAGTGTTTGAAGAGGATAGGAAGTATATCCTTTTGGCATTGCTTTAGGAAAAGTCTGAGCTGTGTTTTCAGTGTGCTGGGTCGTGTTACAACTGGGTGTTTCTTGCACCGATGGGATTTGGTGGATCCTAAACGCTGTTTGTGCCTGTGCCAAGTGGAAGGGCCTGCAGGTTATTTTAGCCATCTTCTTCTCCAGCAAACAAAGCAAGAGACACAAGCCCCAGTGTGTGTCTGGCCCAAAAATGCCAGGTTGGGAAGGAGGGGCACAATCTATCCCGCTTTTCCATGGGAGGTTTTTACATCCACTCGTGGTTGTCTGGTGATGCTGAGCCCTCTCTGAGGGCTTTGGTGTCCCCTCCCCAGTTGCAGAGCAGGGGTTGCTCTCTTGGGCCCAGTTCGGTCTGGTGGCAGCAATCACAAAACGCTGCTCCCCCTTTTTTGAGCAGCTTTTTAAACTCCCGTTCTCCCCTTGGAGAGGATTTCAGCATTGGAGTTCTTGGTAGAGTTTTCCCCTGTTAATACTATTGGTTATGACAAATTTATTGAGGAGGAAGGAGAGTCAGCTGGGAAGAGAAACCTTCCCCTGAGACGTGTGTGGTACCCAAACTTGGCCTTTTCCTGAGGCCGTCGGAGCTGCTTCATTTCCCACCAGTGAGCCTTGCTGGCAGAAGGAGAGGTGAGAGGAAACCAGTGTCTGCATTTAGGAAACTCCAGCAGGTTCTTTTTTTCCCACCAGGATGTTTCTCGTGGTGGTGTCTCTGAATTGGTTTGGGCTGGATGCTCCTCAGAGCCTGGGATTTGATTTCCTGCAGGGCAAGGCGGATTGAGTTAGTGGAGGAAAACAACAGTGAAGCAAGGAAGAAAAGATATTATGGGTCTATTGTTTTATGATGGATCCTTGTATTGCCTTTCCATAAAGTTGTGCAATTAAGGAGATGTGGAAGCAGGGGAAATTGCTTATTTGTCCTCTGCTCTCCTCATATGAGGAAGCTTTTCTCTCAGAAGGACGGAGAGTGGGTTATTTGAACAAAACTGGGCATTTCATCTTATAGAGGAGCAGGAATATGCTCATCCTGTCAGGTTTGGGGGGAGTTTGGGACTATTTAACACGTGTTTAAGGTTATGGGTAATCTTTTAAATAGCAAAGAATCAGGGAGTACCCTGCTGTGTATCTGGACTGGCTGCTGGGACTGGGCTAGCAAAGCTGGTGAAGTGAAGGGCTGCGCCCCATTTCTCCTGCCTTCTTCCCTTTCTGTAGGATTCCAGAATGGCCTGGGTTGGAAGGGATCTTAAAGCTCATCTCATTCCACCCCTGCCATGGGCAGGGACACCTCCCACTGTCCCAGGCTGCTCCCAGCCCCAGTGTCCAGCCTGGCCTTGGGCACTGCCAGGGATCATGGGGCAGCCCCAGCTGCTCTGGGCACCCTGTGCCAGGGCCTGCCCACCCTCACAGGGAACAATTCCTTCCCAAGATCTCATCTAAACCTCCCTTCTTTCAGTTTGAAGCCATTCCCCCTGTCCTGTCACTACAGTTCCCGGTGAACTGTTCCATAAACGCCTTGGATGTCCTTTCACGTCACGTTGGCTTTGAATGAATTTCAAAACACGGCCTTTTATATTTCAAGCGAATTTCTTCGGCACCTCGGGTGTCCTGGCCGGCAGGAGAGCGCTGGCCAGCACTACATCCCATTCCGCTTGCCTTGCGCGGATGCGGGATCCTGCTGGCACCCAGCGGCTGCCAGTGGAAGCGGCTCTGGCAGTGCTGGCCGCGCTGTCCGACTGCGTGGGCAGATTTTGGAGCTGCAGTTTGGGACGGGCCAGCACTCCCGTCCTCTCTGTTTGTCCTGGTGGGATGCTGGGAGCAGGAGCTGCTCCGTCCCCCTCTGGGCGGTCGCAACGATGCCGGGTCAGGGAGTGCTTTGGCCCTGCTTTTCCTTCTCTAAGATCCATGAAAGGGAAAGGCTGTCAGAGGACTCGTTTGCCTCTAATGAGTCCGTGTGCTGTGCCCTGCGTCCCCTCCTTGTAGGGTTTGGGGTTGTTTTCCCCCCCGAGTGACCAGAAAAACAACCTGTACAGTGTCATCCTGTGCACGGAGGCAAATAATCGTGATTACCTGGCAATGGCACTATTTCCCCTGCCTTTTCCCAGAGGATTTTAACACTTAACACTGTTTGTAGGCTGTCTATTGAGTACTGAAAGAAAAATTCCTGTAGGCTTTGCACCCTCTTTCATTTCCAAGTGGTGAGTTGTGTTTGGCTAGAAGACATTCCAGAGGGTAGAGGAGCATGGATGTATCTCTGCTCCCAACAGGGAGGAGGGAAAAGGGGGTGTCAGGGGTAGCTGGGGGTTTTCTTTCATCAGAAATCAATGGGTTTCCACTCACAAATCCTTTGAAGCCGAGTTTCTTCATGGATAAGCACAATCTCTGACATACCAGAAAAAAAAAAAGTAGAATTCCCTCCCTGAAATTTGTCTACATCATCTTTGAATGACATGCCCTGCTTATCCCTTCTGTAATTAATTGAAATGCATCTGACAGTAGCTAGGAGGCAAGATTTGAACTTTCTTGATCCCTCACCGTGATGTTGTTGCTTCTTCTCAGTTCAGTGGTACTTATATTGGAATTTGGGAACTGGATGCGGACCAGCTCTCACTTCCCAGCCCCCTTCTGGGCTGACCTTTGCAATGAGCACCACTGTGTGTGACAGTGGGCATCTGACTGTTCTGATTTAATGTTAGAGATGTTAATTTTAAAGGGAGATAAATAATAAGCAGCACAAATTCCATCATTTCCAGGCTTTTGTTTTGTTTTGTTTCTTGCACGTAGTTGTGTGGTGTATCAGTAGAAAAATGAAGATGAAAAGCTTTTTAATTTTTCCTTTCTGGTCTTTTTTGCATCTGGTAGCGCAAAACTGGCCACAATCTGAAGGTTTAGTTCCAAAAGTACTGCAAGGAGTTGGTTCTTTATTTCCCCATCTGCAGGGAGCTGTGCTTGCTTGTGTTACCCCGTGGAGCTGCCCAGTGCCTGATCCTTAATGCAGGGCAGGGGGAGAGGGGGTTGATGGGCCTTTAGACACCAACTTGAGATTTTCTGAGCATAGTCACCACTTAGGAGGTTGATTTGAAATATTTGGACCTGTTTCCTAGCCTTTAATTAAAGATGCTACCTAAAGCTCTGCTAAAACTGGAGGTATTTTAAGGCTGTTGGTAGAAAACTGCTGGTTTGTGTCTTTGGGGATGAAATTAGAAATATTACAGCAGAAGAAAGCATCAGTGCTGCTTTTGAAGCAGCACCAATGGCAAATTTTTGTGTCCCAGGGGCATTGTAAAACTTCTTTGCATTCTTCAGGCATGGCAGAAACTACTACTTTTGCTTTTTAATGAAGAACATTTCCTCCAAATGAGTTTTCCCTCTCCTTTCCCCAGCACAGGAGGATGGGAGAGGCCCACATTTTGCATCATGAGTGATCCCCAAAGCCTGTATCAGATGACAGTAGAAACCACCATCTTTTCCCCAAAACTCTGGGCACCACTCAGGTGAAAGCACAAGGGGGCTGAGGAGCAGAATTTCTCCATTTGGGATCTCCCTCCTGCCAGAGTTGCCCATACAAATCCCTCCAGCCTTGGTGCTTCACTTATCAGGATTTCCTTGGTGTCCCACTGGGAAAAGCAGCCAAAATCTGGTTGATATGCTAATAATTAAAAATTCATTAGCACTGAAGAGCGGCTGAGGCAGGAATGGCAAACTCAGCAGGCAGCAGAATGTCAATCACTGGTACCAAGTGTTTCCCATGAGTATAAAAATTAATTTTGTTGTTCAATGTCATCGTCTGGCTTGTGATCAGCTGGAGTGTTGGTCTTGTGTTTCCTGGTAAGTGTGAAGGGATATAATCTATCCCAACTAAGGGATCCCAAGTGCTGAGATCTGTGAAACTGGGTGAAGTCTAATGTTGATGTTTGTAGATTCACAGAGGTGGGGAAAAAGGAAAGGATGTAATCCCCATTATTCAATGGGCAGAGACCTGGTGCTCCAACCCAGCACCTTCCCAAGCTGGGGAATAGCTCTTCCCTCCTTCCCTGCAGTGAAAGTCAGGAGATAAACTACTGCAGGAGAGATGCTTTAGTGGAGAAAACCGTTCTCTGCCCAAGGGCTTTTTGGAAGCTCTGCAGGGGCCTCACAGCAGCTTTTGTAAGAGTCAGGGACTGGAAGGGTCTGAGGATGAGGAGAACTTGGGGAGGGTGAAGTCTGGAGGCATCCACGAACCTTCCCTTGCTGGGACACTGGTACTTGGTCTTGGAGCAGAGAAGAGTAAAATTAGAAGACTTTTACAGGACTTCTCCTTGGTTTATTAACCACTGTCCCTGTTTAGAGCAACCATGGAACCCCTCATTAGCTCAGTCCTGTGGGATGAAACTGAGAGGACAAGATACAAAGGCTTCTCCCAAGAGCTGTCCAAGGAATTGCACGTAGGGACAACGTTGAGAGACAATCCTGGGGAAAGCAGATATTGGAGCACATCAGGATTTCTCCTTCACCAGTGTTTCCTGCAGTGTCAATTTTTTATGGTGCCTTTTTTATGCTTCATGCCTTGGCTGGAGCTTTCTGCTGCTCCTTGTTTTCATCTCCCTGTTTTCCTTTCCCTTCCAGTTCGAGCGGCACGACCCGGTGGAGGGGCGGATCACGGAGCGGCAGTTCGGGAGCATGCTGCTGGCATACAGCGGGGTGCAGTCCAAGAAGCTCACTGTCATGCTGAAACAGCTCAAGAAGCACTTCCAGGATGGAGAGGTCAGTGGCGTTCATGGAAAATTTGGGGAAATTTCTCAGCCAGCCCAGGCTGGGCTGAGAAATGAGTTAATTCCTGTCTTCTTCGGAAAAGTATCCGCTGCATGTTAAGCCCTGGTGGAGAGAGGGAAGAGCTGGGAATGCAGTGGTCAGTGGCCAGTTCAGGCTGTAGGTTTGTTCCTTATGAAAATAGATGCTGTAATTTTAAAAATTCAATTTGCTGAATGGCACCCTGGGTCTGGAGCCAGAACAAACACTGAAGCCGTGTTCCCAGTTCCTGGCTCGACCTTGGATTCATTAGCTGCAGACCAGGCAGTTTATTATTTAGTTATTAACTTCTGGGAAAAATTACTCACCATTTAGGAGTAAGTTTGCACACCCTGCACTCATTAATTCAGTGAGAGACTTTGGAATAAGATATCCATAACACAAGATGTGCTTTATCAGGTAAGGTAAGTATGGGCTGAGACATTATTGAGCATTAGAATTTTACATCTGCTCCTATAATGGATGTTCTTTTATTAAGCTGGAATGTGCTTTTATTAACTAGGATATAAACAAGCAATTCATCAAAGTGAGAATGGATGGAAAGTCTTTGGCTGGCTGTTTTAGAGCCGCTTTCTTCTGACATCAGAACTGGAGTTTATTTCTTAACTGGTTTAGATGCCAAGTGTGTTATAAAACAAAAGTTTTTACCAGAGTCTGGTCCTTTTTTTGTTCCTAATGGGATTCCTACATTAACAGGAATAATTTGATTTCTCCAGGAAAAAGTGCTTAAATGCAATGTGTGTCTAATAGAAAATATCAGCTCTGTTGTTAAAGCTTGCAAATTGTTGATTCTTTTCCTGTGATTTTTGGGGTGTATATATATATGTATGTATGTGTGTATAGATACTACTGAACAGTAGCTGGATATATGAGAAAAGAGGCAGAGGGATTTATTTTGGAAGGTTTCCTACAGCAGATGTTTTCTTCCTTTCATGTGTAAGCCAAGACCCTGACATCTGTGCCAGAGGAAGAACTTCTTGTTCTTACCTTATTCCTCATCCCCAAATCAGCCAGACTGTCTTTCTATTTACAGCCAGCCAGAATCAGAGCAAGTCTTTATCTTCCTTTATTCCAAGGCCTTTCAAGGAGAGAAAATGGGCAATAGGACAAAAAAAATGATATTTGCAAGGAACAGAATTGGTGGAAAATTCATGATTCCTTACACTGCTGAGGATGAAATGCCCAGAAACTGTCTCGAACTTCCCCAGTAAGGCTTTCCCTTGGAAGTGCAGTTCCCTTGTGAGAGCTTTCTTATGGAATGTGCCAAACCTTGTCCTCCTTGTCTGATGCAATTACCTTGGCTGCACAAGGCAACCCTGTCCGCCTCCAAAACGATAAAACTCTGGGTTTAATCTAATCTTTAGCTGTTTTCCAGTGCTGTTATTCTGCATTCCTGCTTTTGGGAGTGGTAAGTTTTCTTGTATTAATTGCTAATCTGCTTTCATTATTTTTATTTTTCTTGAGGAAAAATCCCATCCTCCCCTGGGTAGGTGAACTTAGCCTATTCAGCAGAGCTGCCACACTCTGCTTTGTTTAACGTTGCTTATGATTGTCCTCCTCAAGTTGTACTTACACAGCTGCTTTTCTCCTAGTAAAAAGGACCCGAGTCATCAGTAATATTCACAAGCAAGGTATCACTTGGTTTATGCCCCCCTAACTGCTAGGAAAGCCAAGCTGTCTCTTCAGAAACTCGTGGTTCATGTAATCTTCTACACATGCTTTGGGGGCTGGCTGGGATATTTTTCTGCGGAGATGGCAGGGGGTGGCAGTGAGGTGAAACACCTGGCTTCCCAGGTGAAAAGCCCTAATTTTTGCAGGAGGTGTTTGAGCTGTTGTGTTACAAACAGGTTAAGTGCTTCTGGAGTCTCCCTGCTTATGTTTTGTGAGGATTACTTGGGTGATGAAGGGATTCAGGCTTATGAATCAACAGATGGAACTACAAATGCCTTGAAAGACGTGATCATTCATCTGTTGACTTGTCTGAGGCTGTCCCAGTCTCTGATTTTTATTTTATTTTTATTTTATTCCGTGGAATAGAGTTAATGCTGATGCCAGCCTCACCTATAGGATTCCTCAAAAAAATACTAAATTTCATAATACTGATGGTATTCTTGCTACAGACATTCAGTGGTTTTGTTCACATGAAAGCCAGGATTTGTAGGATACACGTGTGTCACTGATTTTGCTTTTCCAGCTGATGAAAGGACCACAAAGGCCAGGTTGGACGGGGCTTGGAGCACCCTGGGATAGTGGAAGGTGTCCCTGCCCATGGCAGGGGGTGGGATGAGATGGGCTTTGAGGTCCCTTCCCACCCAAACCATGCCAGGATTCCAAACAAGGATCCATTTTGCACAGACAGCAGTGCTGCTTCCCTTGGCGTCTGCCATTTTGTGAATTCCAGGAAAATACGAGGCTTATGGCTCTTTGTTCAGAACACTACAAACCTCAGATGTCCCAAACAGAGCAGGCAGATCACAGCACAGTGTCTTCTGCTGGCCTGGAAGTGGCCACACACCTCATGGTTCCTCCCGACTTTCTGCACTTTCAGTGCCCTGCTCCCAGGCAGGGAGGCATCGTGATAATTGCAAAGATATTTTCTCTGGTAGAACCATTGTACAAAACAGAGGGATCTTTGCAGTGCTTCCTGCAGAAGTACCTGATTTAGTGGATTATTTTTTTCCTAGGACAGTATTTAATTTAATTGTCCTGCGCATCCTAGCGTTCCTCTTGGGAAGAGGAGCAGGCAAACATCTGAGGAAAGCTCCCTGCAGAGACACCAGGGATTTCTCTCTTCAGGCAGCTCTGTTGTCCACATGTGCTCTCCCATTTTGCCATCTCATCCCTTTTGGCCCAGATCCACGAATCCAGGGCTGGCAAAGCTGCTGTTGCATGTGTCGGTGCACACGTAGATCATCAGTGCAGTGCCACATACTCACTCACAGCAAAGATAGGAACAAGCTGCAAATGTCTGTGTGGAAAGGCCTTAAAAACGTTCTTTATCTTTCAAAAGATTAGTGGCTTCTTCCCTGATTAGAGGTTGTTCAAGCAGAGTTACAGCAGATTGTGTAAATTTATATTTGACAGTACCTGCTGAACACATCCAGATCGTGGAACTGTGCCATGTTCTGCAGTTAGGAATTTTAGTATCTTGCTCTATCAATCTGTTGTGCCAGGCAGGATAGGAGGAGCCTGAACCTGAACTGCTCTTGACAAGCTGATTTCTCCCTCCCAGAGAGGGAGTCTGAGTGGTTATTACTGTGGTGATGATTCACCTCCTCCCTTGGCTCCATGCCGTGGCTGTGCTGGAGGAGCTGGAGGCTCCAGCTCTTGTCCCAGCACTGCTGTGGTTGTGCTGGAGCTGAACAGGTTGATAAGATCAGGTGTAGTGTATCCAGGTGGGGTTCCCAGAGCTGTGCTCATCGGCACTTCCTCTCCTGGGGATCTCAGGATGTTTTCCATGACTATCCCAGAGCGTGGCTGTCGGCACTCACCGAGTACACGCTCACCTGGCCCAGGTAAGTGGAGCAGACAGGGATCCTGCCTCCAGCAGCAAAGCAAACTGGGACACCTCTGTGCTTTGCAGTGTCACCTTCTGTCACACTGGGTAAGAAGACATGGATGCCCCCAGGGATCCCTGAGCCTCTTGGGAGAGACCTTGCAGTGCACAGACTGTTTCATATTGTCATTGCAAGTGTGCAGGCTTCAAAAAACATTATAAATTCACCTGTTTGCAGTGGTCTCCTGCACCCCAACTACAGGCTGGTGGTGTCCCCCCTCACCTGGGAAATGGTTTTCAGTCCCCTCCCATTGCAGGACTGGTGGGGGCCAGGAGTGTGAAGCAGGAGGGGAACAAAAGTACAGGTCACAACTCACATCCTCAAGTGCCAAGGCTGAGTTTTTGGAGTGTGCAGATGAATTCCCTTCTGGCTACGACTTTGGGCCAATGAGTCACTTTGTCATTTCCAGGCACTGTCCCTGATCTCCGTTTCCCATCACCACATGAGTGTCTTTTCTCTGTCCTAGGGGCTCACATTTGAGGAAGTGGAGAACTTCTTCACTTTTCTGAAGAACATAAATGATGTGGACACGGCTTTGAGCTTCTACCACATGGCTGGAGCTTCTCTTGATAAAGGTATTAAAACCTGTGGGATGTTCAGGTGCTGAAAACCTGAGGGAGCACAACTCATGCCGTGTCTTTGGAGTTGGGAAGATGTCAAACAAGCCCAGGCTGATAGGTTAAAAGTGTACCCAAACTGCAATTCCTCCCTGTAATGAGGTGCTTAGCTCGGTACATCCACGCATAAAGAGGGATTTCAGGTTTTCTACTTCCACAGTTTGAGATACAGGCAGAAAAAAGGCTGAATGTAGCCTGAATGGATGAGGAAGCAGTGATTGCATGGTGGTACCTTCAGCAGGCCCATTCTGCTATGTGCAGAGGCAAGGTGACCTGATAAGTGTGCCACATGCTCTGGCTCCAGGTCCCAGGGACACCAGTGTTTCTTCTTCATCCCCATCTTCTGAAGTGACCTTCTTTTCTCCTTGTATAAAAGACTTCCAAAATGAGCATTAAAAAGTTCTTGCAGACTTACCTTCTGTGAAGGTCTCTGGTCCATGTGGCAGAGGCACACCAGCAGTGGGGCTGGTGGTAGGAACTGCTCAACCCTTCTTTTGTTTCAGCTTTGCTCAAAAATCAGACTTTGCCTAGAAATAAGGGCTGGATGCTGCATTTCTGATTGGAAGTCCAAGCAGGGGCAAACACCTTTGGAGCTCCTGGGAGTGCTGGTGGAGGGAAAGAGGGGGAGCACTGGAACACCACTGAGATCCCAGACTGAGCATTAAAGTCTGTCCAGAGACTCTATTTCAGATAACCTACAGTCCAGAGGAGTGGGCTGAATAAACCTCAGAGCTGGTGTTTCCTGGGGACCTTGGTAATAATGTGGTTTATTGATCCCACCAATCCATACTCTCCTCCTCCTCATCATGTTTCCTTCTCTGAGCTGGTCTGTCTCAGGTATGTTCTTAGATCTGACATGCTGTTGTAAAAGAAAAAAAGGGCAAAAAACCCCCCAAACATATTTCAAACCAAAGTCCTGCTCTGCTGCCAGGATCCATCACAAGTGTGTGCTTTGCTCTTCTAGATTTTTTTAAGAGAGATTTTTTTTTTTTTAACAGACTGAGAATATAAAAAAAAGATGGCAAACTCATTAAAAGATTTTTAGGCTTAGTGGAAATTCTTGTCTACTACAAAGTTAAAGCTGATTTATTTAGGCAGCTGCAGAATTAAACATTGTGGAAATCAGCTATTCCAGCTGCTGCTGTTGTGGGAATATTAAGGCATAGGTTTTGGGGCAGTGGAATTGCAGAGGGAAACAAACGTGTCACATCTCTTCTTGTGTGTGTCAGCAGCCCTTCTCATCTTAAATATTTTTGGGGGTAAATCATCTGTACTCTCTGGTTTAGATCATCACTACCATAAGACTTAAAAGAACCTGATAGGATTTTCTTTCATTTAAAAGTAAAATACCAAGTCTGGGTGTGCTGCTGCTGCTCTGAGCAGCATCCCAGAGGAGATAATAGCCCAGCAAATCCAATTTACTCAGTGCCTACAGGAAATTAGCATTGTCCTGTCATGGAATATGCATTTTTGCAGAATTTAGGTCTGTATGCAGTTGGTAAATCAGTGTGATTGCTGTTTAATTAAGTGCCATTAATGAGCTCGTGCAGACACTGAACTGGAAGTGTTTGGCTGGGGTAAGGGAACCTTTCTTGGGCAGGAACCAGATTTAAATCAAATAAACCATAAATGGGGTGTGCCCTCCCAAAAGTCAAGCTTTCACAAGGTTGCTTGTTACGAACTAACAAATGTAAAAATTACTCCTGGGATGGGGACTAGGAAGAGGTTAGTTTGTGTAATAATTTGCTGCTAACAATGCAGCAAACATTATTATGATTTTAGAAGGGCTGTTTAAAATTTCAGAGGGGAAAAAATGGCTGCTACCAAACAGCCAGAGCTTGACAGCCTGTTTTCTGTGCTGAGCTAAAGTCGGTTCTTCTTCTAAAAAGGATCATAAACCTGTATTTTAATGACCCATTTAAAAACACCCAGATTATTTGTTAGCCCATCTTTCATTTTCCCAGCAACATAATAGCTGTCATTCTCCTAAATCACAAGCATTCCTTAGAAGACTTCCCCAGCCTGGGCTCACAGCTGGAAGCAGGACAGGAACTGAATTTGGTGCTTATTCCCCTTTCAGGAGGGTGTGAATTGCACTTTTCCTGGCACTGTGGGCAGCCAGGCTTTCCAAGCAGCCCTTCTCCTGGCGAAGAGCCACAGGATAACTCCTCTGGGGCTCAGGGCAAGCCATGGATGGGCCAAAGCACGGGGAGATAGCTGAGCCTGCTGCTGATCCGTGCTTGGAGCAGGGCTGGAGCCCCGGAGAGGTTCACTAAATCATTTTGTTTGACTTATGCTGCTTGAAACGGCTGCAGAGTTGACAGGGAATCGGGAAGGAGGCAGAGGTGAGCTTGGAATGCAGTCGGGGAATTGCTGCTTGCTTTGCTCTGCCTTGGAGATGGACGGAAGAAGTCATTCCTCCTGGAAGCACAGCTGGGATTGCTCCTCTGGAATACTGGCAGTGCTGGTGGTTGGGAGGGGAAGACTTGTGAGGGGTCTCTGGAGACCCCCATATCCAACAGGATCCCCTACAGCCACTTGCCCTGGGCCACCTGCAGTCAGGTTTGGGATCTCTCCAAGGAATTTCCTTCCTTTACGTATTTACGGCTGCGGATATTTGCACAAACACAGGGTTGGCTCTGCCTTTGGTCTGGGAGCTCTGCTTTTTTCTCCCTGATCTCCATGACTTTCTGTCATGTGCCCTTTGATGTCAAAACAGCTTCTGCTCAGCTGCAGCCTCACGGTTTGAGGAGACAAAGGAAAATGTGCTGTGCCCACAGGATTGCATAAGGCTTATCCATCTCTTTCCTGCATGGGTGTTCCAGCACGCATTCATGCAAATAATTTGTAAAAAGTTAAACAGATTTTGGTAGCTCTGCTGTCAGTGATAGCATCCAACATTTCACACTGGGAGCCTTGAAATGAAACCTGGGCATCAACGTGAGACTGATTTCTGGGAGCCCAAGACACATGTGTCCTGCCTTTCCATCCTGGAATGGCCCAGGGCAGGGAGCTCTGCTCCCATCACCCCGAGTGCCATTTGGAAAACAAAGGCAGCAGCCCAGCTGTCCATTGTTTTGGCCAAATGTGTGATTAATCTCAAACTGGAGGAAAAAGTGAAGTTTGCCATCTGGCGAGACTCTGGCCTGGAGCGAAGCTCCGTTTGCAGGCACTCGGTGAGGCATTGCTCAGGGTGCAGTTCTGGAAATCAGAGTGGAAAAAAAGGATAACTGTGTCAGACACTAAACTTGCATAAAATAACTCAGATGGCTCATTAAAGGAACCAGTGGGAGATACCAATGCATGAAATTTTAGAAGCTTTTTAAGACAAATGTGGAACTCATTTTTGATGGTATGAAATCCAGGAAAATTTCTGTCCCAGAACCCCAAACCTGGGCAGGCTTTGTTTGAAGAGATGTTCCCCAGACAGCACCTATTTCATTTTGTGAAATGGTAAAGAAATTACTCCAGCAGGTTTACTTCAATTTTATTTGATTCCCCGAGCTACCTTGTAGTCTGGAGTGTGTGCTTGGAAATGGAAAGTGGAGACGCTTTCCCCCTTGCCTATGATTCCTTAAAAACCAACATAGCCCTAACAGAGCACAGCACAGTCATGCAGCCCCTGTGAAGTCACTTTGGCATCGAGAAAGAATGATGGGATGGAGCTGACACTTGTCCAGTTGGATTAATAGGAGAGGAAGCAGGAACTGGTGGCTGTGAGTACAAGTCCCAGCTGGGAAAACTGTGGCTGTGAAAAATAAATAGGAGAGGAGGGATCAGGAGAATCCCTGCAGAGATGGAAGGAGGGGGTGAAATCTCAGCACAAAACCATGACTTACAATTAAAGGGCTTAGGACGAGGAGCAGTGGTTTTAAACTGAAAGGGGAGATTTAGATTTGGTGTTAGGGAGGAATTGTTCCCTGGGAGGGTGGGCAGGCCCTGGCACAGGGTGCCCAGAGCAGCTGGGGCTGCCCCTGGATCCCTGGCAGTGCCCAAGGCCAGGCTGGACACTGGGGCTTGGAGCAGCCTGGGACAGTGGGAGGTGTCCTGCCCATGGCAGGGGTGGCACTGGGTGGGCTTTGAGGTCCCTTCCAACCCAAACCAGACTGGGATTCTGTGATCTAGGAAATCATTCTAACTTTTTTTCTTTACATGGAAGGCTACAGCAATAGGGTACCTAGGGCACCAGGAGGGGAGGATGGCATGGAGGTGAGGCACCTTGAGAGAAGTTGTACATTTACAACAAATTAAATGCAATTTGGTGTTGCTGTCTGAGGAAATACAGAGTAATGACTGCTGACTGGAGCTACGTCACTCATGGAGGAAAGGAATTTCACTCAAGAAGAATAATTACGTGGGAAAAGCAGGGTCCTACTTGAGATTATATATGTTTCACATATAGATAATGTGTAATTTCAATTTTCTCCTGCATTATTTAGTAAAAGGAGTGGTTTTGTGGGGAAAATGACCTGATGGTGGCTGTGAATTCCTCTCAGAATACCCCAAATTTCACTCAGGGGAGCAGAAATGGGGTGGAAGGTACCAATAATGTAAACAATCATAAAAAAAAAAAATCCAATTAGAAATATTTTATGCAGTTTGTAATTAATCCAGTTACAGTCTATATTGGATGATTATTTTTTCCTTTCTGACACACTTAACTCTCCAAAATTCCTGAAGGACCGGGGGTGCAGAAACCCATAAGGATGCTGTGGAGGAAAGCAGAGGCTGTTTTTGGTCTCAGTCTGGTTTTGTGGTGCATCACTTCCCTCTTTTCCCTTACTCCACAGCTAAGCTTTGATCCCAGTTGCTGGGGATGGCATTTCCTTGGGTCAGGCTTTGTAGGGAAGCAATTTAAATACTCACACCAGCCTAGTGAGGGCTTTTTTTCTCCCATTTGTGCAGCAAAATCAACTGCCTAACCCTTCCAGATTGACAGCTCCTGGATTGCCCTTTTCGAAAGGTGGGAATAAAACTCCTGCTCACTTCTCTGCTGCCGGTGTGGGGAGAAAAGGGAAATACTCCTTACAACTCTTTATTTTATTGCAAGGTTAACCTGGTGTGCTCCCTGTGGGAAGGTGGGTTCATTCAGCAATTACTGGTTGCATCAGGAAAAGCAGTTTTTGTAATTCCCAGCCTCCTGGGATAGTGCTTGATAAAGTATCATCTTTGGAACTCTGTCAGAAGGAGCTGCCTCGTTGGTCGAGCTTATTCCAGGCCTCTCTGAAGACACAAAGGCCATTTTCCAGGGAGGAACAGGAGCCTCCCGCTGTGGCCAGCACATCCTGACCCCTCTGTGACCCTGTGCCCTCCCTCTGTTGCAGTGACCATGCAGCAGGTGGCCAGGACAGTGGCCAAGGTGGAGCTCTCGGACCACGTGTGCGACGTGGTGTTCGCGCTCTTCGACTGCGACGGTGAGTGAGCACCGCAACCTCAGCTGGGCCGGGAGAGTCAGTCCAGGGGAAAAGTCCAGGGGAACAGGGCTCTTCGTCCACGGATCTGTGGTGATCCCCGCCCTTTTGGGAAGGGGATCCAATGTACCCACCTTGTGAGATGTGGATCCTGGAGCATGGATGGGAGGGTTTGGTGTGCATGCTTTGCTCCTTCCTTCCCCCCCAGAACTCCAGTTTGTTTAACAAAATGAGCTGTTGCGCTCCAGTGTTGGAAACAGCCGGAATGGGGCTTTCTCTCCAAAGTGTCCTAGACAAATGTCAGCTTAATTTTTAACTAATTAATGTCAGCTCTGTGCCCTGCTGGGAAGCTCGTGGCTCTGCAGAGGATGCGAGTGCTCCAGGGTAGTTGTTGCCACACGGAAGCACTCCTGGCTTGGTTTAATGGGAGTTACTGGAGTCTCTGCCAGATGGCAGCGATTCCAACTTGGAACTTCTGCATTTGTCCAAAACTGCCAAGCCAAAATCAGAGTCCTGGCTGGCACCCTGCTTCTCCAGCACAGTCACCAGCATCTGGCAGCTCTGAGTGGCAGCACTGGTGCATAAGTACGAACATTAAAAAATGCCTTTCATTATTTTATTCCTTGTTTTCCCTCTCGCTTTCAGCCCCACCTGCTCCTTTGCACCTTTCTAAGGTCTCCTGTTTTATTTTCCTCTGTGCTTCACTGCCACTGTTCTGATACAATCTTCAAGCCAGATGATCAGGCTGGAGATTAGAGCGTGCTGAAGTGTATCCAAATATTCCCTGTTTGCCTTCTCTCAGAGGAGAATCTCCTAAATATTTTGGTAGCAAATCTTTGGGGGGAAAGACTCTGGTTGCCAGAGGAGTCCCCCAAGGAAGAAATCAAGTAGAAAAGCGGGCACAGACCTCTTGTTTTCATTATTATTTTGTTGTTTTCATTCCATCAGTGTTTACAGACATTAAAAACCTGCAGTACTGGAGGGAATTTTGCTCACCCCTTGATAGTTTGCTGGAATTTTGCTGCCCAGTGGCAGCATTCTCCATAACCTCATTCATCAGATCAACAAGCCTTTCCTTCTACTCCATTAAGAAAAATCTGTGCACCCATAATTTCCTAAATCACTTAAAGCAGTGTTTCCTGTGAGGACACGAACATTTGATTTGCATTTGCTTTTCTGCCTCCTGCAAGCATCCATAGGGTTGGGATTTAAACTCTGTGGCTCGGGAACCCTTGCTCAGCAGGGTATTTTGGGAGGTGAGAGCCAAATGTGGTCTTAGTCTCTGCAGGAAAGGACACTCGTGGCTGCTGCCCTTTAAAGTTATCATTTCAAGGAGGTTGCTGGTGGATCTCTGATTATTTTTCCTCCTTTTCACAGGGAACGGGGAGCTGAGCAACAAGGAGTTTGTTGCCATCATGAAGCAGCGGCTGATGAGGGGCTTGGAGAAGCCCAAGGACATGGGCTTCACCCGGCTCATGAGGGCCATGTGGAAGTGTGCCCAGGAGACAGCGTGGGACTTCACGGCTCCCAAGCAGCAGTAGGGGGGTCAGGAAGGAGCACCCCCATTCCCTGGAGCAGCCCTGACAGCCCGTGGGCACTGGGAGGTGGCACCAGGCTCGGGAGAGTCCAGGCTGTCTGGAACAGGAGGGTTTTGTAAATCCGAGTTAGAAATCCATGCCTGTTGTATTTGCTTGCTGCTGGCTCCTCAGTATTCCTCTCTCTCAGGAACAGGGAAAGGACTTTTACTGCCACCACCTCCGCAGCGTGGTGTGCCCTGCTCGAGAGCTGGGCCCAGAAGCAGCTCTCTTTAATGCTATGAAGAAAGGGCATGGGGGTTATTTTGATTCTCAGACTGCTCCTCAGAAAAGCCGTGCGATTCCTGGATTTCCTGGATCCCAGGCCAGGATTTCAGCCAGCCAAAAGCTCCGTGCTGCACGGGGGCAGAGGTGCTGCCTCTGGGGAAGAGCAGCTAAAAGCAGTGGAGCAACTGGCTCTCCTGCCCTTCCTGCTGTGCACAGGCATCCTGCTGCAGGAGCTCCCTAATTAATTTCCTAAATGGAGAGCCCTCTCCGTGGGGACTTGTCCCGGGAAGGAGCTGACAGGCGTTGGCTGCCGGGTGCTGTCCTCTGTAAAATACCATGTAAAGATGTTGCTCACAACAACCTGGCTCTGTCTCTGCATTGCTCCAGGTCTTCACCCAAGCCTGGGGCTGGGCCACTGAAGATGGGGAAAAATCCCCGTGACTTTCCAGAGCTGGAAAGACAAAGGGGATAAATCACTCCTGGAATACTTTCCTTCCCCAGCACAGGAAGGACCTGGAGCTGCTGGAGCAGGTCCGGAGAAGAGCACCAAGATGATCAGAGGGGTGGAGCAGCTCTGCTATGAGAAAAGGCTGGGAGAGGTGGGATTGTTCAGCCTGGAGAGAAACTTCAGGGTGACCTAACTGTGGTCTTCAGTGCCTGAAGGAGGTGACAAGAAACACGGAGAGGGAATATTTACAAGGGCCTTGAGTGCCAGGACAAGGGGAGATGGCTTCCCACTGCCAGAGGGCGGGGATGGATGGGATATTGGGAAGGAATTGTTCCCTGGCAGGGTGGGCAGGCCCTGGCACAGGGTGCCCAGAGCAGCTGGGGCTGCCCCTGGATCCCTGGCAGTGTCCAAGGCCAGGCTGGACATTGGGGCTTGGAGCAGCCTGGGACAGTGGGAGGTGTCCATGCCCATGGCAGGGGTGGCAGGGGGTGGGTTTAAGGTCCTTCCAACCAAAACCATTGTAGGATTCCATGGTTCATACGGGGATATTAATCCTGATCACTCCACCTAGAGTCATCTTCCTCCCCTCCCTCGTTTCCCAGCCAGAACCTGCTCCTCTGGGGTGGTTTGGGTCCCTGTGCTGTCACACCCCACAGACCACTGTGTGAGGGCAGGTTTGGCCCTTCCTGGCTGCAGCTCTTCTTCCGTGTCTCCTGCCTGCTCCCCCCGGCAGGTTCCAGGGCTCTGTCACCTGTCTCTGAATTCTCCCGTTTGGAACGGAGGCTGTTCCTGCCCTCCCTCGTGCGGCTGAATGTGAAACGGCCCCGAGCAGCCTCAGCCCCTCCCGGGCACGGTCCCTGCAGCCAGGACCTGTTTCAAGGGCAGGAAGCTCGATAAGGAGGAGGACTCTAATCTGAGGGAATTCCTGAAGGGGTTAATCCTTCCCTTCTGAGCCCCCTCCCGCAGCAGAATGCTGGGGGGCCCTTTGCCGTCCCCTGCACGGGACGCTCCCCTCCCGCTGCCCCCGGGGAGCCCCCAAAATCCCGCTCCCTCCCTCTCCCGTCCCGGCTTCCCAAGGAACTCCGCCGGCCCGGCCCCGCCCCGCCCCGCCCCGCTGAAGGCAGGCTTCTGTGACGTCATCAATCCGCGCCCGGGCCCGCCTCTCCGCCCCCCCGCCCGGCCGCCGCCGCCATCGCCATGGAGTCGAACCGGGACGAGGCGGAGCGGTGCATCGGTATTGCGCTGGCCGCCGCCAAGGCCAACCAGCCCGATAAGGCCCGCCGCTTCCTGGAGAAGGCGCAGCGCTTGTACCCCTCTCAGCGGGTCCGCGGTGAGCCCCGGGCCGGGGGCGCGGCGGGGGGCCCGGGGGAGTGCGGCCTGAGCGGCCGCCGCCAGGCCTGACCTCTCACCCTCACCGCGCCTGCGCATTGCGCGCGGGGCACGCCGGGAAAGCGAGTTCCTCGGGGGTCCCGGGGGGTGCCCTGGGGTCTCAGGCTACGGTACCGCCTGGTACCGGGTATCCCCTGAGCCCGGGTACCGCCTGGGACCGGGTACCGCCTGGGTCCGGGTATCCCCTGAGCCCGGGTACCGCCTGGGACCGGGTACCGACGGGCTGCGATCGGCTGCCGTCGGCCCGCGGCCTCTGTCTTTAGCGGGGGCTCCCAGTGAGGAGGGGGCCGGGAAGGGAAGGGGAACCGGCTCCCCGGCTCCGCGCTGCTGTGGGACCCTGGAGCCGAGGGCACAACACCCGCTGCTGGTGGAGCAGCGCTGAGGGGAGGGAAGGAGCTTGGCAAGGCGAGTGAGAAGTTCTCGGGGGGCTGCGAAAAGCCCTTCTCCTCCTCCTATTCCTCCTTTCCTATTCCTCGTTTCCTCTTCTATACCTATTAACACTCCTTCTCCTATTCCTCCTCTTCTCCTCCTCCTATTAATCTCCTTATATTCCACCTTTCCCTCTCCTATTCCTCCTTTCCTATTCTTCCTCTTCCTCTCCTCCTCCTGTTCCTATTCCTTTTCTCCTGTTTCTCTCCCTCTCCTCCTTCTGTTCCTTTCCTCCTCCTCCGCCTGTTTCTCTCCTATTCCTCTCCTCCTCCTGTTTTTCTCCTCCTCTTATTCCTGTTCCTCTCCTCCTCCCATTGCTCCCCTCCCTCTCCTATTCCTCTCCTTCCTGTTCCTGCATTCCCCCTTGTATTCCTTCTCTCCTCCTATTTCTCTATTCCTCCTCATCTCTTTCTCTTATTCGTCCTCTCCTTCTCATCCTTCCTCCTTTCCTTCTCTTGTTCCTCCTCCTTTCCTCCTCCTCTCCCTCTCCTCTTCCTGTCCCTCCTGTTTTCATCATATTCCTCCTCTCCCTCACCTATTCCTCCTCCAGCAGTTTCTCATTGTTTGCAGACATCCAGGCCATGGCTGAGCTCACACTCTCACACGTGTAACAAAATAATCCTCCTTGAAGACTTTCTGCCAGGTTTACGAATTTTTTTCTAATTTCCTGGAAGCTTTAGTTAGTATGGGATGTGGTTTGTGAAAGCAGCCAAACACAGTTCTTTCCCTGCACGTTCTTACATTGCAGAATTTTATGCAAAGGGCTGTAGGTTTAATTTTTTTTCGCTCTGTCGTCATCTGAGTTTGGATTCTTTGGCTGAGCTTTGCGGCTTGTTTGTCCCAAGGCTTCCTGTAATCCTCTTTTTGGTTGCACCAGGCCTCTTCCCCCTTCGTCAAACACAGCATGTTGTGCGTCTGGTGTGGTTTTCCTACCCTCCCTTTCCTTCAGGATTTATACTTTGGTGAAATTACTGGGTAAGAAAAGTGACTTTCGGAGGAAGGCAGAGGCCGGGGGGGCAGCAGGGCAGGTTAATGTTAAACACAACGTGCTAATTTGTGGCCAGACCCAACCAAGTTTCTCATCCAAGGACCCTTTGCTGGGTCTGGAGTTGAGGAATGCTGCCAGAGATCCCACGGTGGTCACTGGGTCCCTGTGGAGCTCCTGGGACATCTCTTTCCCGGGAGTTACACGGGGTTTGGTAACACTCAGTGACACGGCCCTTGCGCAGCCAGTGCTGCCATCTGTGACCCTGGCTGGGATTTTCGAGATCAGGGAAGGGTTTTGCAAGGAGATTGCAGCAAAAATCTGTGTCAGGGCATGTTGGCGGAGGCACAGTCACACACTGGTCACCTTTGAGTGGGAGTTGGGGGGAAATTCATCGGAAGTTGGGCAGATGTTGGCTAATAAGGGAGGAAAAGAGTTCCGTGGCACGTGCTGGAGAGGATCTGAGTTGGCAGAACTGAAGCTGAATTCTGCACACTCTGCTTCAGTAATCCCTGAATTTGTGCTGTGCTGGGGCTGCACTCAGGATGCAAAAAGCAACAGGATTGGGGCTGCAGGGCAAAATGGGACTGAGCCATGGCCATCTGTGGATTTCTGTGGTGGGGTTTGGGAAGTGCGCTTTGGGCAGCAGGGGAGGGCGGAATTCTGCCTCTCTGCCCCACTCAGGTGAGACCCACCTGCAGAGCTGCCTCCAGCCCTGGGGCCCAGCACAGGAAAGATGTGGAGCTGCTGGAGAGAGGCCAGAGGAGATCACTGAGTTGCTGATGGGGCTGGAGCACCTCTCCTCTGGAGCCAGGCTGGGAGAGCTGGGGCTGCTCAGCCGGGAGAGGAGAAGGTTGTGTGGAGAGCTCACAGCTCCTTCCAGGGTCTGAAGGGGCTATAAAGAAAATTCAAGAGGGATTTCATCAGCAACTGGAGTGGCAGGACAAGGGGAAATGGCTTCCCACTGCCACAGGGCAGGGACAGATGGGATATTGGTGAGGAATTCCTCCCTGTGAGGGTTGTGAGACCCTGGCACAGGGTGCCCAGAGCAGCTGTGGTTGCCCCTGGATCCCTGGCAGTGCCCAAGGCCAGGCTGGACATTGGGGCTTGGAGCAGCCTGGGACAGTGGAAGGTGTCCCTGCCCATGGCAGGGGTGGCACTGGATGGGCTTTGAGATCTCTTCCAACCAAAACTGTTCTGGGATCAGAATCTCCTGGTAAGCTGTAGGGAAATAAGCCCAAAGCAGCAGGAAGGGGGGTAGGTGGGGGAATAGCCTCATGAGGTGAAATTTAAAATCACCTGGCAGATTGCTCCAGGTTTGGAAGGAGCAAAACCCAAGACTGTAATTCAGGGAGCACTGGAGTGTTGTGAATATGAGGGAGGGAAGGATTTATTTTTGTAAAATAAATTCTTTTTAAATTTGTGAAGCCCCCAAGCCCAAAAGCTCATTCAGTGAGTTACTGCTCCTTAGCCCACTGTCCTTTTTATCCTTCATCCTGTATTGGCTTTTGGATAACCGAGTGGATTTTTCTTGCCCTTCCAAGCTCTGGGGCCAGATAGGATATCTTGGCTCATCTCTTGGCCTGCAAGTTTTGTTTGCACTTGCCTAAAGAAGATGATGCCCCCAGAGTGCAAGGTCTGCAATGTGCAATCCGTGGGAGGAGGTGGAACGTCCTTGCCAGTGCTAGGGTCTGGATAAAGGACTGCAAGCTCAGGATACTGGGGCCTGTGTAAATACCCTTGGCTGGGTTTCACTGTAGTGTGTGTGCCTGTTCTTTTTAATGGGGGTGAAGAAATCAGTCTGATGCTTGGTTTGAAAAACAGTTTTAAAAGATGGTGCTATCCAGCTGCCAGGGAAACGCACGATGGAAAGATGCTTGGAGTCTCCCTGCATTGTGTCACCTGTGTGGTTAAACTAGGCCTGCATGTTTGTCCCCTCTTGGCTGGAGAGGATGGAAGACAGTGCCTGAGCCTTGCAAGGAGGAAAAGAAAAGGGAAAGTGAATTTATCCACATCAGCAATTGAGAGGGAAGATGGTTCTCACAGCTGCTCCGAATCCGTAGGTAGAGACAGGAGAACAAAGTGCCCGTGTGACTCGTGTGAGGAGCTGGCAGCCATCAGCGCTGCAGTTCTGTCCCCAAAAGGGGAGTGTCCCTGTGGGATTGGCAGCCCACAGAATTATTTTTCTAAGCTCTCTAAAGATGTGGCATCATCACTTCACTTCCCCAGCACTGTAGGCTCTCAAAGGCAGGAAATAAAGAATAATACACTTTATAATGTTGTTTGAGGAGGACGAATGTTGTTTGTTAGAGGACAAATTTGGACATGCTTTGCTGTCCAGGAGAGATGGAAGGGAAAAAAGGACAAGGACACGCACTGCTTTGCTGATCTGCTGTGGCTCTGCTGTGACTGTCTGTCTGGGTGGTCCTGGGATTTTTATGGAGGTTATGTGTGTTGGGAGAAGCAGAACATCTTCAGGAGTAGCCCTCACACCTGGGTGAGAAGCAGCAGGAAAGGTGAGGGTCTTCCTGAGGAAGGATGGGGGGGTCTTGGAACGGTGGCAGAGGTGAAGAGGGGTCTCTTCATGGGAGAGCTGGAAGGGCAGGTTGAGCTTGGTGCTTTCTTCTCTATGTTTCTGTTTATCTCGTTTCAGTTCTGCTCGAGTCACTCAACAAGAACGAGCAGTCGGCCAATGGCCAGTCCCAATCCAGGGAGTCTACAAACCCTCAGTTCAGGAAAATGAGCGGAGATTTCCCGTCGGCCAACGGAGAGGCTGGAGGGGAGGCCCCCAAGGGCTACACTCAGGACCAGCTGGATGCAGTGAAGAGGTTTGTGCGCAGTGGGCATTTGTTTGACTTTATCACGTGGTACCCTTCTGCTTTTCACAGTATTTTAAAGATTTCAGCTTTGAACCATATGGAATAGCGTTAAGAACATGCCCAGGAGCATTTATAGCTCCAGCAGCCCTGGTAGGCAGCTTGGCTGGGTCTGTTCATTTTCCAAACCCTGTTTCAAGCTTCCCCTTACTCCTTTCTCCCATTTGCCCATCCTGGAAGCTGAAGCACTGAACTGCAGGTGCAGTCACTTGGTAAACTTTGTTTAAGGTTATGGGCACGGCATGAATTGCACAAGAACCGCTCCAAGGGGATTTGCAGGAATGTTTGTTATGTCATCCACTTCTCCAAAATCCCAGCCTGCTGGATTCTGGCTCACCACGTGAGAAGCAGAAGCCTTGGCTGGGCTGTGAGTGTGCCCAGGAAGAACTGGGCTGCACGCTCCGGGCAGCTCCCTCCTTCCTCCTCTGGAATTCAGCTGATGCAGGTTTTAGATCTGGGAATTAGCTGAGGAGAAAGTGGGGGAGGGTGAAGGCCAATATCCTTCAGGTCCTGTAGTCCTTCCCAAACAGCCTCCAAAACGTGAGCACAATGAGTGTGAAGTTTGTTTGCCAATCGCATTCCTGTGTGGGTCTGAGGAGAGGCCCCTCCACCCCCACTGGCCCGGCCTGTTCCGTGCTGGTCATGCCGGCACAGCCGGAGTGAGTCGGTGAAAACAACTGGGTCACCCTCTGAGCAGCGAGGGCTGAGTAATCCAGGGATCCCTGAGCAGCATCCATCGGAACCATGCTGCGTGAGGAGTCTCAGAGCTGACGAGCATTCAGGACAAAGAGGTTTTCCCTCCTGGAACTCAGTGTCCCTGTTTTCTCCCCTCTCCCTTGGCAGGGTAAAGCAGTGCAAAGATTACTATGAAATTCTGGGAGTGAACAGAGAAGCTTCCGATGAGGATCTGAAAAAGGCCTACAGGAAACTGGCGCTGAAGTTCCACCCGGACAAGAACCACGCGCCGGGGGCCACGGAGGCGTTCAAAGGTAAAGCCAGCTCCAGATCTGTGGTCAGCCCCCGACTCTCACTGAGCTGGGCTGGTGAGAACCCTTAAAAACAGACCCACGAGTCAGGCAGAGTGAGCTAAAGCTGCTCTGCGTGAAGTTGTCTCCCTTCAGAGCTGGTTGTGTCATGAGCAAAGTATGAGCTTAAAATAATAAACACAGGTTGGCACGGGTAGGATTCACCTCTGTTGGCTGGATAAGGAGAAGCCTTCCTTCTCTTTCTCCCAGCAGCCCTTCCTGTGTGTTGCTCCAGCCTCCAGCCATGCTGCTCAGGAGGGAATTCTGTCAGGATTAACCCAGTTAAGTTGTGCAGCACCAGAGGCAGCCGTTGGGTTCACAAACCCCTCAGGAGAAACATTCCAGAAAACACCCAACCGCTGATGGATGGGATTGGTGGATAGAAATCCCGGGTGGAAGTTTCTAGAGGCAAACTGCAGCAGCCATACAAGTGAGCCCAGCCAGAACTCAGAGAAGGAACTCTAGCTCTGCTGCAAGGAGCCCAGTTGTCAGAGCCTCTCTACAAATGCAGCAGGGATGTTTCCTGGGTAATAAGATACCTTAAAACTGAAGTAATTTTCCAAGAGAAATGCTGTTGCTTGGACCATATAACCGCATTTCCCCCTGCAAGCTGTGGAGGTTTGATTATTATCATTGAGGTAAACACAGAACTCCTTGGTGCCAGTTGTACAGCACTGCTTTGGAAGCCATTTAAATAGTCTGATTCTGGCCACTTTTTAGGAAGAAAGTCTTTACTCAAGACAGTGTTGAGGCTCTGGCACAGGCTGCTCAGAGAAGCTGTGGCTGCCCCATCCCTGGAAGTTTTGTTGGCCAGGTTGGATGGGGCTGGGATATTGGAAGGTGTCCCTGGCCATGGCAGGGGGTGGAACGAGAGGGTCTTTAAGGCACCTTCCACCCCAAAGCTGTGTGATTTTGGGAGTGAAATGCATGAGACCTGTGCTGGAGCAGGGAGCAGGGCTGGCCTGGTGTGAGTGTACTGACACAGTATTCAGGGGAGCTCCTCACAGACACGAATTCAGCAGTAAAAGTCTTAGGTAAGGTCTATTCAAGCCTTTTAAGACTTAAATCCTTCCCTGATAAGTGTTAGCAAATAGTGGCTGACCCCCAGCTGCCTAGGAGAGCTTGTGTTGGTGTGGGGGCAGATGAAGGAGCATCTGCACACAGGTATCAGCTCTGCCTGGGCAGAGCTGCTGCTCCACGGCTCATCCTTGGATCCCTCAGTGGCCAAAGGCGGGTTTCCTCACCTGTAATCTTGGATAATGATGTTTGCCCAAGGCCTTGTCAGGAGTTACGTGCCAGAAGCGGAGCGTTAAGCAAGGTGCCCTTTATCCCCCACTGCGGGGTTATCTCCTCCAGGCCTTGCCTCCGTGGCTTCCTGTCCTTCAGCTCCTGAGCTGAGCTGAAGTCCAGCTGTTTGGTTCCAGAGGGTGAAGAGGGAAACGTGCCCTGCTGTGAGGATATGAGTTAATTTTTCCTTACGTTGATGTATTAGCTGGAGTCTTGGCATTCGCCTTCCCGGTGGCTGCTGATAAGGTGCTGTGTCCTGTGCTGAGCCCGTGTCTCAGCGTGCAGTTCCAGCTGGCTGCAGGCTGTCTCGTGGCAGCTCTGCATCACTGCCTGTCTGCTCTTGGAAAAAGCGTTGAGCCTGGCTACTTGGAGCTAACATCCTGCTTTGGAGTGAGGCGTCTCTTGGGCTTTGTCAGCACCAAGTCAGACAGTGAACAAACCTTGAGCTGCTCTGTTGTCATTGCTTCTCTTGTTCTTCCCAGCTGTGTGGTTGATACACCCTGAGTCAGTCCTTGTCCACCAGCTTCCCTGCCTGGCTCTAGAAACGTGTGCTCTGGGTGCACTAATTATAAGCAAGGAGGAGGAGTATACTGACATTACATCCTCTGCCCTCCAAATCTCCACTCCAAGAGGAAACCATACACCTCCATCTGACCATGGGGAAAATGTTGAATCTTGGAGCTGATCTCCAAAAGGGCACGTTATCCCCCTTTTCCATCCCTTCTGCCCCTGCCTTTTACACACCAGGCAGCTGCTGCCATGGGTGTTTTGGCTCCTTGCAGCACAGGGAGGCCTGGGGTGGGTTGGTACAGAGGGAGGTGGGCAGCTGGAATGTGTCGAGAGGTGAGTACAGAAATAGGAGGGTGGCAGGCAGACGTTCTGGGAGAAGGGCTCAAACTCCTGAGGCTGGAAGGAGAGTGACCTGGGGACCTGGCAGGGGTTTAGCTCCAGTACATTTCCACCCTCCCAGGCAAAGGTTAACAGTTCTTGTAATTATGCACCTTTCCTGTGGCATCTGGAAATACTGAAACTCATAGCTGACAGATGCAGATTCTGGCTAATGTTTCCTTAGCAGCTTTTATGGAAAGTTTTAAAGTCTCTTTCAGGGAATTTAGCCCATATTTAAATTCTTTGCAGTTCTAGTTTTAGGCTCTGACATTGAATTCCCTTAGTGCCACTTTTGAATAAAATTTGTCAACTAAAATTTTATTTCCCTACACAGCTGCCTACAGCTGAAGGGTTTCTCTGAGGACGTGCACCAAATCCTTGCCAGTCATATCATAACTTCATTTGAATTAATTAAGGAATTTTTCACTGCGTGTGGTTTCCTGCTGTCTGGATTTGCCAGAGACGTGTGCCAGGTACCTGTTGCAAAGACGTGGGTTGCTGAGACTCTTGGGTTGTATGATGAGAAAGGCAAATCCTGGCAGTTTGCAGGGCTGTCTGTGGGAGAAGGAGCTGACTGCTCCCTTGTTGTCCGTGTTGCAGCCATCGGGAACGCGTACGCGGTGCTGAGCAACCCGGAGAAGAGGAAGCAGTACGACCAGTTCGGAGACGAGAAGCTGAACCCCGCCCGGCACGGACACAGCCACGCGGACTTCCACCGCGGCTTCGAGGCTGACATCTCCCCCGAGGACCTCTTCAACATGTTCTTTGGGGGTGGTTTTCCTTCTAGTAAGCACCTTAAACCTTAATTCCTTGAGTGGGGCCTCATCCTTTTGGCATAGGAACAGTGCAGTTGGGATTTATTGGTTGCTGGGCTTGGTGAGGGGGAGTTCTCCTTCACGTGTGGCCTCAACACCTCGAGTTTCTTAAATTGTTCATCTTGGAGAGCTCAGCAACCATGAGAGCTGGACTTTTTCCCAGCCTCAGGTGTTTGTTTGCATGCTGGCAGCATCAGCTGCTGTTAGGCTGGGTTGAATGCTAGAACAAAAAGCAGCTTGTTTTGAGGGTCGTTGTGAAAATAACCCTGTTTTGAGGAAGGCTTTTCTGCCTTCTGGTGGTTTTGGAATTTAAATCTTCTTATCAGGGCAAACTCTGGTAACACCTGGGCCTTGTTCTTGATCTCTGTCTGCTCTGCCACGCAGCTGGAGCAGGTTCTCCAAGATCAGTGGCCACTTCCTTCTCTCCCCTGTGTTCCATTACAAAAAAGGAAAATAATATTTCTACAGCATAATTTAGACCTTGTGAATTGAAAAATAAATCTGCATCCTGTCTGTCGACAGTGCTGACCATGGCTTGGGGAGCAGTAAGGAATTGGGCACCTGTTCTTTTACTTTCTCAAAAGACACAGATTCCATGTCAGGATAAGAGTATTTTGGAAGACTCCTTTCTACTTGCTCCAGTCATATCTGACTGGAAGTGGATGCAGAGCTTTTTGACCTCTGTGGACCAACTTGAAAAAAATAATTTGGTTTCAGTTAAGAAAATTTGCTCTGGTAGCTCTTTCCTGTCTGGAATCTATGAACACCCCAACACCGATGCCTCTCAAAGGCATCTGGAAGCCTTTTGCAGCATTCATGCTCTGCCTGGCAGAGAGGCCAAGCTACTCCTGCGAAAACAGCACGTTGCTATTTTAGCTCAGCCTTTTTTTCCCTTTCCTCACTGTCCCGAGAGAATTGAGGGCTGCTCCTTCAGCCTGGCTCCCTTTGCAGCTGTAGCTTTGACATTTAAAACAAGACATGGAAGAGCTTTGTGTGCAGGGTGGGAAAAACACCAGAATTCTTTCTGTTTGTAGCTGGTTTTAATTATTCAATCAGAAGGGAGAAGGCCCTGTGCAAGGTGTTCTCTCTCTGTAGCTGACCCTGCTTTGGGCAGGAGGTTGTACTTCCTGAGGTCGCTTCCAAGCTCAGTTTTCATATGATCCTGCAAAATCTTACAGAAGGATCTCTGTGCCCACTCTGCACGCCTTAGGAACACTCCTGTTCCAGCCTGGAAGCAGGTGACACGGATCACAGCCGCCTTCTGTGGTCCCTCCCTGGGCAGCCAGCAGCACCTTCCACACCGTGACTATGGAGTAAGAGTTTTGTTCTTCCTGCAGGTAACGTTCATGTGTACAGCAATGGCAGGATGAGATACACCTACCACCAGAGGCAGGACAGGCGGGAGCACCAGGGCGACGTAAGTGGAAAACATGCCAGGATCCGGGAGGCTGGAGGCTTTCCCAACACATGGGTTGGGAGCTGGTTCCTGTGGCTGGCTCGTGAAACAGTCCTGCTTGTTGCCAACCCCCTGAACAGAAAGCTGGAGTCAGGGTTATGGCTGTTGTCTGGGCACAGCCAATATTATTGTAAAAAACAAACAAGCAAGAGCTTCCTGAATATTTTTTTCTCAAGCTTAAAAAGGTGGAACTGGAGGGAGCTCAGGAGGTGAGGGAGAGGGGGAGCTACCTTCATCCAGCCAGCACTGAAAAGGGGAGAAGGCCATCCCTAGAACCAGTCCTGCTCACCAGTTTGCTCTAGAAAAACTAAGCGTGGGCATGAGGCTTTTGGAATTCCCTCCCAGGGTTCCCCCTGGCAGTCCCCTCTGCCCATTGTCTCATCCAGAGAAGGGCCAGGGGGTTTGGACGTTCGGAGTCACACTGTCCTGTGGGCTGCTGGGTGCCCCCCAGCTATTTTGGGTTCCTCCCTGTGAGAAGCAGGAGAGAGGAGGTTGTGTTGGAGCACTGAGAGGGAGGGAGGGAGAGCGGTGCCGTGGGGTCCTTGTCCAGGTGTGTGGGTGGCACTCCACTGTGTGCTTCTGTTCCCTCAGGGTGGCCTGGGGCTGTTCGTCCAGCTGATGCCCATCCTCATCCTGATCATTGTGTCTGCTCTCAGCCAGATGATGGTCTCCAGCCCACCCTACAGTTTGAGCTACAGGCTGTTAGTACCCATTCCTCTAAAACTTATCCACATGGGGAGGGGGTGGGCTCTGGAGGGGCGTGGTGGGGCAGGGATCTTGCCTCTGTTTTTCCTGGCTTGCTTGGTTTTTCTGCTTTATCTCCTGACCCCATTGCTCCTGCTGCCAGTGAAGTCCTCCTGGTTCTCAAACAGGTGTGAGATACAAGGTGCAGGGAAAGTTGAAGGCTGCTCACTTCCCTAATGGAGAGAGTGAGTTCTTTGACAGAGACATACCCATGGCTGTGTCTGTCATGGAAAGGGACAGACAAAATGGTTTTGGGAGGCTGTAGCCCAGCAGCGAGATCCCATATGGAACAAATTGAAGTGTAGAGTTAAATTAGAGTGTGAGAAACAAAAGGCGTGTTCTTCATTAAAGCCTCAGTGGAAAGCAGTAGAGGAAGAGGATCATGAATAAAAGACACTCCCAGAGAAATCCCCTGTTTCTGAACTCTCATCTTGCCGTGAAGTAGCTTTGCCAGACATTTGGGATGCGAAAGTGAAACCGTTCTGTTGTAGATCCTGTGGAAATGCCCCAATCTGCTCCCTCTGGTGACTAATGGAATGTGTCCTTAGTCACTTTGCCGTACCAACAAAGAGTGGGAAAACAGGCTTGATTTCTGCCTGCTTGCATCATTCTTGACAAAAGCCTAATACATGTTCAGTGCAAGTTCCTTATGTGCATTTAGAGAGGGCAGACCTGGTTGCAGCCCGGGGTTCCTGCTTATTTTCATAGGTAGCAAGGTTTGCCTTGATCATAGAATCCCCAGAAGGGTTTGGATTGGAAGGGACCATAAAATTATCTTGTTCCACCCCCTTGCCATGGCCATGGACACCTTCCACTAGACCAGGCTGCTCCAAGCCCCGTCTAACCTGGCCTTGAACAATTCCAGGGGTGGGGCATGATGTTAAATACTATAAAACCCAGCTTAGCTTTCAGATTCAGGGTAAAAACTGTGACCTTAGTGCTCGGGACCAAAAAGTGGAATGGTTTTGGCACAGTTAAGGGTTATTCTGAGAGGGTGAAGGGAGTTGAGCTGTGATTTCTGCAGCTGGTACCAGCACTGTAGAATTAAGCATGGTACACGGACACCAGTTTGGTTTATACTGGTGGAGAGTTTGTGGGGTGAGAAGACACTGAAGAGAGGGCAGCGTTAAGTGGGCAGGGATTTGCTTCCAGCCTTGCCAGGTGCCAGAGGAAGCCATCCCTGAGCCCCAGATGTTTCTCTGCTGCCCCATTCCCTGTTCCCTGTGCTGTCCCTGTCTCTGCATGCTCAGATAGCAGCAAGCAACCTGATTTCCAAGCCTGGATTTGGACAAGGGTGGCGGATGAGCTCATCCAGTCCTCCCACATCCTTCCCGAGCAGGCAGGGTGCTTGAGCTGGAATGAGGTGGTGCAGTGCCGGCAGGAGGAGCTGCTGGATCACTCACTGCCAGCTCCTCTGCCTGGAGTGAAGGCAAAGCTGTGCCTGAGCTCAGCAAGCAGGGCAGCAGACGCTTCGAACCTGGAGATTTAAATGCCACCTCTCCATAGTGAAGCTGTCACTGAGAGGGGCAGAGTCCTAAGGAACCATTTGTCACTGTTACCTTTGTAAATCTCTTTCAAAAATGATTTTCCTGCTGGAAGAGCTGCCTGGCTGTGGGCCTGATTGTTGCTGTTGAGGAACACCTCATGGAATTGGCCTGACTCAATTGCATGTCTGACTGCAAGGTGACAGGTTTCTTGTGCCCTGATTTTCATGCTTCACACCCCAGTGTCCTGCTGCAACCCTGCCATTCCCAGTCCTTCTCCCGTGAGGGCACACTCTGTAGTCCATCTTTATCCAGGAGAGGAATATGAACTTTGGGAGACCTCAGGGCTTTGTTGTAACAGGGAAAATAGTGAGCTGGGCTTTTTCCAGGCTGCACCTCTGCCTTAGGAAGTCCCAGCAGAGCTTTTTGCTGCTGTTCAGTCCATCCAGTTACCTGCTGCTGGGCCTTGGTGAAGCGTGCAGGAGTCTTGGGATCCCTCCTGTAAACCCTGACAACAGCCTGAAGGGCGAGCTGGATGAGTTAATGTTTATACCTGGTGTAAGAATCAGGGTGGCTTTTAATGCAGCAGCAGCTGGTATTTATTATGGGGAACTTTGGGCACGTCTCCAAGTGGAGCCGTTCCTGGCAAATGCAGCATTTGGGCCCAGCTCCTGCGTTACAGCTCGCACACACGCCCTAGGGAGGGTCTCTAGGTTTGTTGGGGTGTCAGGGGAAGCAAGAGCAGGGCTTTGTCTGAAATGCAAATCCACGGGGCCAGGGGAGGAAGAGATTTCCTTCTGGAAAGTGCTTTCTGTGCTGGTGGATGCAGGCCGGGGCAGAGAGCGGGTCTCATTTTGAGAATGGAGGAAACCACGGATTTAATAATTAATTGAAAATTCCAGGGAACATTTTATTTTAAGTGGGTTTAGGCCCTGGGCAATGTGCCTTGGAGTTATGTCTGTATTCAGAGCTCTGCCCACCTTGCTGGAGGCCTGGCAGCTTCTCTCTCCCTGTGTTGGTGGTTCGTTCCCACCAGAAGTGCTGCTCCCTTCCAGCCCTCCGAGCCTGTCGCTGGTGAGGGGTGAGGGATGTTTCCAGCCATTTGGAATCACATCACCTGAGCTGGGGGCTTTGCTGTGCCCTTGCAACATGTCCTACATTTGTGCTCTTGTCCCTGCACCAGGTCTGTAGGTCACACACACAGGAGGGTCACAGAGCACTTGAAAGTCCCCTACTACGTGTCCGAGAACTTTGCCGAGGAATACACGGGCACGAACCTGAAGAACGTGGAGCGGAGCGTGGAGGACGACTACATAGCAAACCTTCGGAATAACTGCTGGAAAGAGAAGCAGCAGAGTGAGTCGTGAGGGGTCAGGAGCTGCTCTGTAGGGGGGCTTTGGAAAGGTCTTTGGCTGAGGACTAAGTTGTGCTAAAGTTATGCTTTAACACGGTGCCAGCACATTTCCTGTGTTGTTGGCTTTGTTTTTTTCGGTCTATGACTTCATGACAGGCCCGGTATGTGGGGGTTTTTTGTTTTGTTCTGCTTTTTAATGCTGCTGCAGAACTGGTCAGACAAGAGCTGTGCCCCAGAGGTTCCCCTGCCGTGTCAGCAGGATATCTCTGATTTCCAGTGGAGGGGGAAGGTAGAACCTCTGGGATCACTGATAGCCCTGTGTAATATTTCAGTTGGTCAAGGACGGTGTGGGAAGTCCGCTGCCCATGGTGTCATGCATCCCACATTCCAGCCCTGCTCCGAGGGCTGGGGGGCTGCCCAGGCAGACGATCCAGCCAAACATCCTGACAGCAGAGGGTGGTGAGGGCAGCGAGTCCAGGGGCAACCTGTGTGCTCTGGCTGCGTGTGATGGTCGTGGCTCTGGGAGCAGTGGCCAGGGAAGGATTTCAGCACTGGAATGCCAGAGGGGCTGTGATCCCTGGGTGGTGCCAAGTGAGGCCAGTGCACAGAGGGAGCCCTGCTGGGGTAACCTTTGTTGGGCTGCCCGTGCTCCTCCTGGGACCGGAGATGGGTTCCCTTGGCTTTTCCCAGGATGGAATGAGCTGTCAGCAGCTCTGACGCCCATCCTGTCCTGAAGGGCGCGGGGCATTTCCTCATCCTGTGCTTCACCTTGGACAACTGGAGGTGCCTCCTGTTCCCAGCAGAGCCCGTGGGGGAGCAGGGCCTGGCGGGGGGGTGTCTCTTCCATGGGCATTCCTAACGCTGGGCTTTTCCCTTTGCAGAGGAAGGCTTGTTGTACCGGGCACGCTACTTTGGGGACTCGGATCTGTACCATCGGGCACAGAAGATGGGCACCCCCAGCTGTAGCAGACTGTCAGACGTCCAGGCCTCCCTGCACGGTTAGTCCCCGCCCAAGTACGAGCCGGGAGCAGGGAAGCGCAGTGCTTTGGTCCCTGGCATCCCTGACTGAGACACGGAGCTCCGGGAGGCTCCTCGGGGTGCACACACAGGCCTCCCCTCCGACGAGCGCTCCCTCGTGAATCAGGAAGTGATTGGGTTTGCTTTGCATGTCGGCACCCTCGGCTCTCTGCAGGCTCCCTGTTTTCTCTGGCCTCTAGGAACAGGGCAGAATCCCTTGGTGAGGTTGGAAGTTTCTTACTGGCTGTGGCATCCAGCCACCACATTTTAATGAACCCTTTTTTTTTGGTTGCTTTGTTGCCTGTTTTACTGGGAAAGCCGTTATCCCTGGCACGTGAAGCGACACGATGACAGGGAATGGAGTCCCACCCAACAGATGTTCCTTGTGCCCCCTCCCGTTGCCTTCCCATTCAAGGAGAACAAAGCAAATGTTCCCAGCAGGTTGCAGAAGTAACTTACTGGGTTAAACTGGGAATCGAAATGAAAGCAGCTGAGGTGGGGGATGGCCTGGAAAATCTGGGGGTTGGAGAGCTTGGATTAAGGAGAGCCCGGGTAACACATGGGAGGCTGGATGTGCTGGGAGAACTGCACCAAAATGATGAAAAAAAATGGCCACGGGGTTTGGAGTCCTTTTCCTGCATAAATTTTTGGGCAGATTTCGCCTACCGGGTACTGCTGGGCTGGCTGTGAAACGTGCGGGTCCCACTACCCCAAAACTATCTCAACACAGGATTTCTGTAGAAAAGCTCCTGGGTGAAGCTTGTGCCAGGTGTTGTATGGACAGCATTCCGGCTCACAGGGACTCCTTGAGGATGTCGGCCATTGAGCTGCTTGATTTGCACTTTTGGGGGTTATTTTCCTTGGCATCTGAAAGTTTGGCCTTTAAAACAAATCCTCTGGGCCACACTGGCTTTTTTTTGGGTGTATCCTGGTTTTGGATCCATTCTTAACTTGATCCGCCCGCTCTCTGGTTTGGATGACTGCGCCTCTTCTGGTGTTAATTACCTGCTTTCCTTTAATTCCCTCCCTGCACCCGTGGTCTGGAAAGAGCCTGGAAAAGCTGCTGCCTGTGCTGTGGGGTGGGGAAGGAAGGGGGAGTCACAGATTGTCCGGAGACTGACACCGCTGCCGCTTTTGTTCCCAGAGCGTTGAAATGCCTGAAGACTTTTGGGGAAGTGCTCTGAGCCGAGGTGACAGACTTTGCTATTTAAAAAGAATCAAACCTTACCTTAAAAATGGAATTGGAGAATTAGCAACGCACAACTGCCCCTCGTTCTTCTCTCTGCCGCTCTCTGACGGTCACAGGCAGCGCTTGGGACAGGAAATCCAGCTCTCCGTCTTCCTCCTCCCCTTCCAACACCACTGGTGTGCTCCCGGGGTCCCACAAGGATCCCACAACCCCTGGAACAGACACACACAGTGTAAAATAACCCAAACTAGCTGCAGAAGCCATGAAGCAGGAGACCCTTCGCCACTGCCAACGGAGAGAGAAGTGGGACGATTTGTTGATGACAGAAGACACTACAGAAAAAGAAGATATAATCTATTTAGCATTAATTTATAGCTGTATATATGTTGCACTTTTAAACTATGCAGGGGTTGGATGATTAAATTATTTTGGTTTCTGCCCATCTTGAGGAGCAGGGGAGTGGGAAGCCTCTTCCCAGGGTGTCTTTGTCCGCAGCACTTTCCTGCCTGGACAACAGGAATCCCTTTGCAGTTGCCGTGCTTCGCTCCCGGGAGGACGTTCTGCGGATTGGGATGGCCACACACCTGCTCTCGGGGTTTTGATACAGCCAAATCCCAAACGTGCAGGGGGTCACAGGGGACGGGGGGAGCCCGTGCGGAGCCGGGCGTGGATTTGCAGCGTCGGCAGAAGCCGCGGGGTCAGCTGAGCGCCGGCGTCGCGCTCGGGACGGGAAGGATTGTCCTGGATGGATTTTGCTCGTCAGTCTTTGGTTCATTTGTGCTCGTAGCTCCTTTTTCTGCCGAGTCTGCTCGAATTCTGCCTGGTAATCAGCGCGCTCCGTGCGGAGAGGCCTTTCCATCGGCCTCGCCCTTTGTGGGGGGTTCTGTGCGTGTCCCACGCCCGGGTTCCTCACCCACCCCCGGCGCTCCCGGGTGCAGCCTGGCCCTGGCCTTCGCACCCCACCTCGTGTTTCCCAGAGGACACCTGGAAAATACCACAAATCCATCAGCAACGAAGCGTTCCATTGCTTCTGTTGGAAGAAGTTCTGCTGGGGGAGATCAGGGGGTGCCTGATCTGCCCTCTGCCCCCGCCACCACGGGCAGCACCAGTGTGAGGCTGCTCTAGGTGAGGCTCCATCTCTTGGAAGCAAAGCCACCTCCCATGGAATAAACTGGATTATTTAAATTTTTTTTTTTTTTGCTGCTCTGTAGCTCATTTGTGTCTAAGGACATTTCCAGTGAAAACCATCCCTTGGCACAGTCGGGGGAGTGAATCAGGAGCATGGCAGCTCCCAGGTGGGCTGGCAGAGGTGGTTTTATCCCGTTGTCCTTAGGAATCCATGCGCTCTGTCTTTGGCTGTTTATTTATTTTGTGAAATCTCAGCCTCCCGTTGGCTGCAAGCCCTGTTATCCCACAGCCACCATGGCTTGGACCTGATTTTAAGGGGTTTTATTCTTTTTTTTTTTTTTTTTTTTAATGATTCCTCCACCTTCAGAAGAAATTGGGTGGAAGTTCAGGATTGGAAATGGCGCTCAATGGAGGCACAGGGATGATGGGGACGGGGTCAAACCAAAATCCTGCTCACAGAAGGAGCTGGATGTGTTGCCCAGTGGCATTCCCTGCCCGGAGCCTGCCCGCCGAAACCTTTGGGTTGTTTTTGCTGGTAGATACCCACGGATCATAAGGAGGGAGAAGGCATCAGTCCCAGTGGATGCTCACAGAGGCTGTATCTCTCGATTTAGAGTTAATTATACAATTGTACATCTATAAATAAATGTTTATAATGTGAAAGGCTCTGGCTGGCTTGGTGTCCTGTGGATCCCTGCTCCAGCCAGCTCTGGTTTTGCAGCTCCTTGGCGGTGGATGGAATTTGGGGTCTTTGCCATCCCAGTGGCTGAGAGCTCTGGCACTGCAGGGGCTGCCCTGGGATGGGAGAGGGAAGGATGGGGACAGGATGGAGAGGAGGTGGTGCCCCTGTGAGTCCTGGCAAGGGGACAGCAAACACCCAGCAGGACACCTTTGCTTCAGACCAGTTCCACTGGGATGTTCCCAGAAGGGCCTTCCTCCCCTCCTGTTAGCCCCACATCCTCTGGCTGAGCTCTTTTGGGGGATGCCTTACTCTCATCCTAGGATGCCACCAGCCTGGCAGCATTATCCTGGCATTGGAAGGTGCCCTTTGGACACGGTGCCCATCAGGTGGGTAGGAAGGCTCGGGCTGCCTTTGTCCCGGGCAGAGACGCTGCCTTGGGACCACTTCCTGCTGGCAGCGGCTTGGGAACTGTCGGCTGCCGGCCCCAAAGCCTTGGGGTTGGATTTGGGATGGGTCTCTTTTCCTCACATCCTCCTCCCTGGGGCAGGATGAGGCTGGGGCAGGCTGGACCCCTCTGGCACCTCCCTCTTCCTCCCCAGGCCCATGCACCAAAGCGCTGGAGGTTTTGGGTGGAATTTCCCCCTTTTCCCTTTTTTTCCCCTTTTCTCAGAGGCCAAGGGTAGGAATTTCCCCCCTTTCCCTTTTTTCCCCTCCTCTCAGAGGCCAAGGGTCATGTCCCTTCCGTCCCTTCCGTTTCCCCTCAGCGGCGGTGAGTCAGCCCTGCCGGCACGGGGCACATCCACAGCCCAGGTTTTGGCGTGGTTTTCCTGCATTTCGGGTCGTTCCCAGCCCGGAGCAATGGGAGACACTCTTGAATTTCAGGGTGTGCTGGTCCCTGCCCACTCACCGAGGTGCGGGTGGTTTGAGCTGCCCATTAGCTCGTTAGCCCAAGCTTTTAATTGGAGCGGCTGCCAAAGGCAGGGAGGCATCAAAGGAAGGCAGGTGCTCCAGGAACGTCCTCCTCTGGCAGGTAGGGAGCCAAGGGGACCCCTCTTGCCCCCTTCATTGTTTTGAGTAGCAAAACATGAGGGTTTAGTGTTATCCTGGGATTTAAATCCTCACTTGCCTCATTGCTGCTGATGCCCCCAAAAATCTGCCTTTCCTCTGCTGGCACGTGGCATCCCTGGGCTGATGCTGGTGCCACAAATAGCCCCATCGACACTTCCCAGCTCCCAAAATACGCCTTTGCCTAATCCCCTGCCCTGGGAGACACTTGATCCAGCCTCGCTGGAAGCTTCTGCTGCCAAACCCCGGGGACCTTGAGACACCCCCAAATTGCTCATGGAAAGGCCATTTTGCTATGAATTAAAGCAAAGCTTCGCCTTCATAGCTGTGACTGGGGTGTTCCCGGGGCACATGGTCCCACGTGGAAGGTTTTGCTGGGCACACCCAGAGGCTGTGCCATCGCTCTGTGTTGGCTTTGGGCAGTTTCAGTCATTGTTTTTGTTTTGTTTTCTTGGCATGATAATTTATAAAAAATAATTTATAAAAAATGGGATGTGAAGCCCCTCGCCTTCCCTGGGAGTGGCTGGTGTAGGACGAGGGGGGATCACGCTGCTGCTGGCAGCACAGGAGCAGGGCCACCCCCTTAGGAGCTCGATATTTGAAAATCCACGTATTTATGGAGCTATAAATACCACTCCCAGACTCAGGATGCCTCAGCAGGGCTGAGGGCAGAGCCCCAGCTGAGCCACCGGCGCTGCTGCCGTCACCGCGCCGTAAATCTCCGGCTGTGCCCTGGGATCGACGTGCTGCTTCCAGCCTGGGCTGGCACTGCTTCCACCCTGGCCAAGGAACTTCGTGTTTGGAGCTCCCTTTCTACCCCTCTCAGTGTCTCCAGGGGTGGTTTTGTGCTGGATGACCCCACAGGGGAGGCTGCTCACATGAAGGGAGGATGCTCCAGACCCCAGAATTTTAAGGAGAAACCCCCCTCTCTTTGCAGAATGTGGGTGTTGTAAAGGTGCATTTCCCACTGTGCCAGCCTAGCACTGCTTGTTGTCTTGACTGCTCCAAGGTGGTATTTGCACCAGTGAGCAATCTCTGCTCCCAACACTCTGGTTATGGGGCATTCGTGTCAAAAGCAAGGTTTTTATGTGAAAATTCTCATCAAAAAGTTTGGCCACAGAGGAATTTAAAAAAAGAAAAGAAATGGTTTTTCAGGCTGGTTTTATCCCCCCACACCTTCCACAGGCTTCTTGTTTGCCAAGCAGCTTAATTATCCTTGAGTGAAAGCCTCTTCCCCGAGGCCTCTAATTGCAGGTTTGGGTAATTGGCCTCAGTGTTGCAGAGTGTGTTTGGGGCTGGGGTGTGCTCCCCCCGGCACGTGTGACGCTCCTGCTCCTGTCCCTCAGTCCCAGTCTGAGCCCGGTCTCCTGGGTTTCCGCCCACCTTTCCTGCCGTGGCAGGAGCAGCAGCCCCTCGCTGGGGTGCTGGGGTGCCCCTCCCTGGGTATGAGCAGGCTCAGGGGCCTGACTCAGCCCCCCTGAGTCACAGCCCCGTGGCTCCCCTTAGGAGTGGGCGCAGCAGGATTCCCCACCATTCCCAAAACATCCAGCTCCCACCGAAGGGGCTGCCCTGACAGGGAAAGGCTTCCCAAGGGTGCCAGCAGGGAATTTCAAACCAGTGGTTGCATCATCCCTCCCCCAGCAGAAGTGACGACAGAGAGACAGTGGGTTATCAATCAAGACGAGTTTTATTAGAAAAGTAAAAAACCACCCGACACGATTGCATAGGAATTCTCGCACTTGAACATCAAGTGTATGAGTGTAAACTGTAACCAACGAAGTGCCCCCAGCGTGTCAGGGCCAGGGGTCCTGCCCTCCGGCCCTGCGGCACCTCACGCGCCCCTCTCCCACCGCTCTCGTGATCAAAGACACAATTCCAGACCTCTGCCAGCGCTGGGGTTTGCCTTTGATCCAGACCCCTCGGCGGTCACTCACTCCCACACTCCCCCTCCCCCTGAGACCCCATTGATTACAATCCTCGTTACAAAAGTCCCCCATGATTGATCAGCCATCAGGAGACCAGCACCCCTCCAGCAGCCCCGCTGCCGCCTCCGGGAGCACGGTCGCCGGGATCGTCCCACAATCATCGACGGCGCGAAGGGACCTCGGCCTGAGTGCCGGCTGCTCCACGCCAGGGATGTCCCGGCACGGGCAGGCCCCCACGGGGATCTCAGCCTGCCCAAACTACTTCCACCTACAGCCCTACTCCAGCCTAACCTAAACTACAGCAGCTGCCTGGAGCCGCCACGCTCTGCCCGGCTCTTCCAAAGCACTTGGGAAGTGGCTCCTGCGGCCCGGCCCATCAGCACTCCTCGATGAGCAGCTGCTCGGAGCTGTACAGCTTCTTCTTGATCACCCTGAAGCCCGTGCTCAGCTTCAGCGGCGCGAAGGCCGGCCCCGAGGCGAAGAGTCCCTGGATCTTGGGCCAGAGGCGGGAGTCCAGCCGGAGCACCAGGGTGAGCTGGAAGGTGGGCACCACGGCGGGGTCGGCGGCGATGTGCCCCACGTCGTGGCAGGCCTTGCCGTGCTCCACGCACAGGTCGAGGAGGGCCCCACGCAGCCCGCAGGGTTCGCTGCACGCCAGGCGCAGCAGCTCCGTCCGCACCTGCTCCTGGAGCTGGGCCGGCATCAGGAGCCGGGAGCAGCGCTTGGCGCCCAGTGGGGCCCGGCCCAGCGTGGCCTGCACCACGTCCATCAGATTGGCGCACAGCAGCTCATCCTCGGGGTCGTGCAGCAGCTCCAGGTCCATGTCCGGCAGGGAGACCCCCTCGGCGTACTCGGCATCTGCGGAGGGAACAGAGGCAGGTCAGCACCGGGGCAAGGGTGGGCTGGGGGTCCCATGGGTGTGGGAGACACCGATCCCAGGGGTTTAGGGATGCAACAGGGATGTGCTGGGGGGCTCATGGTTCTGGGACACCGATCCAAGCTTTTTGGGGGTGTTAACAGGAGCTTGGCACAGCACAACCACCCCCTCCACCCAGGGACCCTCATCAATCCTCCAGCTCTTCAGGGACCCACACTCACCTCCCTCCGAGCCGGAGGCGCTGCCCAGCGACTCGCAGTCGGAGGTCTCCAGGCGGCCCCGCTCGCCGCCGGCCAGCCGCTCCCACAGCCCGGGCATGGATGCGGATGCACGGAAACGGCCACGGCCCCGGACCCGGCTCCGCCGCTGCTCTGCCCGCCCTGCCCGCGCCCCGCCCTTATATAGGGGCGGCACGGTGGGCCACGCCCCCTCCCCACGTCCGCCAATGGCAGCGCGGGGCACGTCCGCGGCGTCTCTCCTGCCCGGCGACAGCGGGGAGGCCACGGCCCTCCCCGCAGGCCACGCCCGCTGGCCCCGGCGCTGCCCCGGGCCCTGCAAACGGGAGCCGCGGTTGCGTCAGGGCCCGGCCGGGGCTCCTGGGGCTCCCCCTGGCCCCTGACCCCCCCCTCCCCCTGGGCCCGGAGAGCCCCCGCACCCCCAGGGCCAGCCCGTGGCTCGGACACACGCATCACGTGCCGGTGGGGAAGGGGGCACCCGCCGTGTCCCCGGGGTCCCCGAGCCCTCGCTGGGCTGGGAAACCAGCGAGGGTTTCCCTATGGGTTAGGTCTTAATCGGCCTCGTCTTCCAGGGGCTGTGTGCGTGGTGGCACCGGCACGGCCGGGCCCTGCTGCCCCGGCACGGGCTGAGCCCTGCAGCGAGGACAAGCCACACCGGCAGCCCACGCGCGAGCCCGCTGCCCACCCGCTGGCCTCGTCCCGCTTCCCCAAGGCAGGAGGGGATGGTGGAGTGAGACTTGCTGAAGATCAGGCTGGGCGGGGGCAGGGCACGGCCAGGCTGGGGGCTGGGGGCTGTGGGATGGAGCTTTGCTCCATCCGTGCCAGGCTGGCGGTAACCCCCATCTGCCTTCCCGGGTGTCTCCCGAACCGGGCACGGGCCAGCCCCGCGCCCTCCGCCCTGGCCGCGCGTCCCCCGCAGCCGCGGGTCCTGCGGGCCGGCCCCCGTACGTGACCTTTCCAAAGCCAGGCCCTGAGGAGCGCAAGGAGCCGAACTGGAGATAAAGGGCTTTGTTTGTCCTCCCGCTGCGCTGCCTGCGGCTTTATCGGAGGGGCTGAGCACACTCTGAAGTCAGCCCGGGACCTATCTTGGGTCCTGTCCTTCCCTAGCCGAGATTGATAAGAGCCCGGCGGCGGTGGAGAGCACACGGCGGCCAGGAGCGAGGGGCGTGGGTCCCCCACCCACTGCCTGTGACCTCCCACCCAAAGGGTGCAGAGGGCCTGGGCACCCCACCAGTAGCTGTAGCTGCTTTCTAGGGGTCAAAGCTTGAATCCATCAGCATTTTGGGCATGGAAGTCCAGGCTGGGGGAGTGGGTAGCATCCCAGGGAGCAGAGGAGATGCATGGGGAGTTGGGAACAAGTCCTGGCTTGCGCCTGCAGCTTGCAGAACTACTCCTCTGCTTTTTGGGACAAAAAAATGAACAACCCCCAACCCCAGCTGTTAAAAATACACCTCAATATTTGCACACTCGTGCTTTAAAACAGCTGGATGGTGCTTGGGATCCTGTTTTTCACAAAATGTACCTCGTGGGTTCTTTCTCCCCACAGCCACCACGTCCTTGGTACAAATGTCGGCTGGGCGAGGCTGAAAATAGATGAGGATCTGCTGGTTTTAGGGGGTCAAAGCAGGGGGAAAGCAGCAAATAAACAAAAAAAGAGGTAAAGGACCACAGGGAAGGCGCCTTGCTAAAAATACGCTGGAATTCTGGAGCCAAGCATAAATATTTTTCTTTCTTTGCCATAACATCTCCTGGTAGGCAGCGGAGCAAGCAGCTCTGGTGTGATGGCAAGTTTTAAAGGGAAATGTAATTTTTGATCCCTGCAATAAAATAATCCAGCTGGGAGGGGAGGCAATGTGGGGCTGGCAGCTCCTTCTGCTTCCCAAAAGAGGCTGAGATCCAGGCTGCTCCTCTGCAGCAGGGCCTCTAGGAATGGTTTTGGGCCGGAAAGTAAAGTTTTAGCTACAGTGTTGGCAATCCCTGCACTTCCCCTCCCCTGGTCCTGCTGCTGGCAGTAAACCCAGCGTGGTTTCTGTGGACAAGCAGCGTGTCTTTCCCCCTGACCTGCTGTCCTTTCTGGGAGAGCAGAGAGAGATTGAGGCTTTCTGGACAGTCTGTTCCCAGCCAGCTGTGCCTGTCCCCTTCTGTGATGAGATTTAGTTGATCGTTCTGATCTCCAGCCTGGCTTTGCAAAGGGTTAAGCAGGAGCCGGGGGGAGCGGCTGGCATTGGGGAGGGTCCTTGGCTGGGCCCCTGCCCGGGATGTGCTGAGCTCAGCGCTTTTGCAGGCTGCAGGGGGAGGGGGCTGGGAAGAAGGAGGAGGAGGAAGAGGAGGAGGAAAGGAGGAGATGTGCTGAGGGGCTCAGTGAGTGCCCTGGCTCACGTCGGGTGCAAACTGTGCCCCCTGTGCGGTGGGGGGCAAATTCCTGCTCCATGGGCTGCTGCTATGGAGGAGTCCCTGGCTTTGTGTTTTTTCCAGCAGCTCTGTGGCCCAAGAAGTTGCTTTTAGGTAAATTTACACACTGTTTTGGCACACTGGGTTGGCACAGACACCGGTGGGATCCTCTGTGTCCAAGTAACAAAGGGGCTGAGGCCATGGTTTTTACTGAGCCCCTTAAGTGCCTGGTGGGGTGGGTGTCCCTCACACTGGGTCCCTGGTTGTGGCAGGGGGTGACGGGCACATGAGGGGTGACCCTGCGTCCTCCGAGCCCGTGGCCAGCTCTGACAGGTGAGCTTTGGCTGCGTGGGACGCGGTGGCAGGTCCCGGCGTGCTGCTGGCCGGGCAGGTCTGTGCCACAGCTAAACCTTCCGGGCTCATCTCTCGCCCCTGGGACAAGCAGCTGCCGGAGCCGGGCGGGGAAACAAGGAACGTGCATCCAGGAGGGCGGTGGACAGGTTTTGGCAGCTGAGATGCCAAGTGCCAGCCTGAGTGCTGGGTCGGCACTGTGTCGTTCGCAGGGTGTGGGCCGTGAAACTCATCTCCCCTTGGGTGCTTTTGGGGGAGAAGATGGGAGAGGGTGTTTCTGGGGGTACTGCCCCACACTGCTGCATCCTTGATGTTGGGAGAGGCCCTCCCTGGCGGGCAGCCTGCCCGGGCAGCGAGGCGAGCGCGTGCCTTGGCGCCGTGGCCGGCGTTGGGGCCGTGGCCAGCGGCGAGAGGAGCCGGGGAGGGGAGGTGTGAGCGGGGCTTGTGCCGGTACATAACGTTCTGCTGCAAGCACCCACAGGAAAACCAACCAGCAGCCCTGAACGAGGCTCTTTGTTCGGCTCTTTTTCTATTTTCCCTCCCCTCCCCGCATCAACTTTTTCTGGCAGCTGCCGGGCTCCCTCCCCCCTGTGCTCCGCGCCCAGCTGCAGCCTCCAAACGGCCCCCGAGCTCCTGAGACCCCCGGGCAGAGGGGGCAACGGGGCTTCCAAACCCCAAGGAGAAATATCCACTGCCGATGCAGCCCCACTGATCTGCAAAGCAGGAAATAGGTTGGCTTGGGAATTTCCAGCTGCCAGGGAAAACCTGGGTTTGGAGGAGGGGGAGCATGGAGGGTTTTTGCCCATACAGATCCCTCCAGTTCTCCCTGCCTTACATAAAGTGTTTACTGAGAGGGAGGAGGGAACGGCCAACAACATGTTTTTGCATTCGTAGTACTGTACAGGGTGAACTTTTCACTTCCTCTCAATGGCTCTCACACATGTGTCTATTTTGGTGCTGGGCACACATACAAACACACCGTGTACAGCACAGAGCTGGGGACGTTCCCTGCTCCTGCTCTGTCCCAGCACAAGAAACCGCTGGAAAACAAGGAATGGGAGGAGGGCGAGGTGGATCAGCCCTGCCATGTTTTGGATCTGGACAGGGAAGTCTGGGCAATGCTTGGGCATTGCATCCCGTGGGCAGAGCTGCAGGCGCCAAGCCCCTGGCATCCCAAGAGGGGTGGCAGGGTGGAAAAGTTTCCCAAGTTGAGCAGCAAAAAAGAAAAGCTCTTTCTGTGCCCGACTGTGCTGGGTCAGCGAGTAGGGGGGACCGGGTGTGAGCGAGGGGGATTGGGGGATCTGCTGCTCCGTTGCTAAACCCCAGAATGATATGGGGTGAGGATTTCTGGCAGGTTTGGCCAAGGTAGATTTAGGTGGCTGGAGTAAGCAGGATTAAAAATAGATGCCACCAAGCAAACAAAAAAGTGGAGGGTTGAAGCGCTCCCTTCTTTCCCAAGCAAGCCCATCTGGGATGGAGTTTGAATCCCGCCTGCCGTCACGTTTAGAGCGCTCCTGGCCGCGGAGCCGCTGACTGTGCAGGAGGCCCCCGCAGAGCGGGGCCTGGCAGCTCTCCAAGGCTGGGGAGGAGGTTTTCCGGGCTGGGGCCGGGGCCGGGGCCGGGGTGGCCAGCGTGGGACACGTCTCAGCTGAGCTGCAGCCCTACGTGAGAACGCCCCTGCCCTGCTCCAGCAGGCGTGCGGTGAATTTCCACGGAGCTGGAATTGCGGCTTCATGTGCAGATCGGGCAGCGTGGGGCTCTGGATTGCCCAAAGCTGACTCTGGTACTGGAACTAATTTATTAACAGCAACAAACACAGAAGGTGGCTGTATACTTTTCCCCCTTAGTTTTAGCTAATTGCTGGTGATCTAAAATGGGAATGGATTCCAGTTAACCTGTTTCAATCCAGATGTGGCTGGGCTGAAATAGGGAGTAAAAAATACAATCATCTCCTAAGTAAGATGTTGAAAATTGAAAAATTAGGCATCTGGAACAGTAAATCAAATAATTGCTTGCATACGGTGCTGCTCCTACCCCCTGCTGGCCAGCAGAGCTGTGGGGCCAAGGCTCTCATCCATGGAAAATCAACATGTTGAAATGGTTACGCCAGAACATGGAAATCCAGTTCCCTCCAAGAACAGAAGTGAAGTACAACCGAAAAACAAGATGATTAAAATGGACGGTTTTAAACCAGGTTCTTCTCCTCTGGCTGAGTTAAACCAGGATTAAAATCTGACTTAAATCAAGGCACTTTTGAGCGTAGTTTGGTTCCTCTCATATTGAACTTCAGTCTACCACTGTGACAGTCGAGCTGCCTCTGAGCTTCACTAAACCTCCTTTACTCCCAAACAGCTGATTGTTTCCCTCATCAGACCAGATAAAGAGTTTCAAAGACACAGTTATTTTATTGTTACAGGGAAATCTAATACAGAACAAAGAGGACAAAGTTTCAGGGTATTAAAGATAGAGCAGAGTCCTGCCAGCACTACCAGAGCAATGGAGATGAAGAGGGAACAGCCTGGGCAAGGCCTGAGGCACTGCTGGAGGAGGTGACATCGCCTGGCCCCTCACCCGCTGCCGGGACAGTTCGTGTCCATTCCCCAGAAGGACGGCTGGGGCTGAGGAGTGTTCCTGGCATTTGCTCCAGAGGGTTTCCCCGCTCGCCCAGCGCTCCGGCTGCACTCCAGCAGGAGCCCAGCCCGAGTTACAGGGTCGCCCTCCCCGCAGCCACACTGTCCGTGTGCCCTCCTCTGTAAACGATACGGAGATTCTCCAAGGGCTGTACAGCTGATCCTGCCTTCTAACTTACAGAAACCAAGCCCTGCCAGCCTGTAAGGACCTACAGAATCCCGTCATTTCCGTTTATTGGCAGCTTTACGGGGGGATCCCCTCTCAAAAAAACCCCAAAGCCCCATCCTGCCGATGCAGCTGTCAGCATCTGATAAATGGGGGGTGTTTTGAAGCCAGGCCAGGGAATGTTTTTCTTCTGCTCCATGACAGCAGTGATCCAGACACGCTCAGCCCGAGGAGGGAGTGAATCCCAGGAGCTGCTCTATTGGCTTGTACCTCCACTCATCTGCCTCCAGCTCTTCCACCAGACCGGCAAGTTTTTCCATCCTTGTGACTTGTTGATCTGTGAGGAGTTCAAAGGTAACTGTGGTTTGCAGTGGCAGCGCAATTAAACCTTCCAATTAGATGCAAATTCCCAGCTGTCAGTGGGGAGCAGGGCAGAATAAAACCCACGGAGCTCATTTGAATCCAAACCCACTCCGTGCAAAGAGTGAAGAGAAAGCAGGGACAGGCTTTTCTGCCCCAGTGTGTGTTTACCCATCCCTGCCCGTGCCATGTACATTCAAGTCCTAACAGGGAAACATCAGGCCCATTAATGTATGGGGGTGAAAACAGGATGAAGCTCATTTCATAAAGCATAAATATTTATAGTGCAGAAGAACAGAGAAGTTCAGAGAGGGCTTGGTCAGCCCACGGTGGAGCTGGGTGCAGCAGGAGGAACTGTGCTTTTAATGAAGGTCCTCAGAGGAGGACCTGGGTGAGTGTGGCAGAAAGGCTCTGCAACCAGAGCTTGCTAACGAGAGGAAGGTCCTGGAGATCCCCCAGACAACATCTTCCTCTCAGGTTTACTTTTAACCAGTTGTATGTTGGGCACACAGGGTCCATTTTCACTTAAATGAGCTGCAGTGGTGCAGAGATGGGAATACCCCTTCTCCCAGCTCTGCTGGAAGTCTAACAGTGCTGTAAACTCACTGCAGCCTCTTGGAGAAAGCAAGAGGCATAACATAAACTGTGTGTGATTTATGCTGACTGCAGCAGTGGGTGCTTTTAAGAGGGACTGTTCTCACTCCACCTCCTGCACCCTTTTGGGAACTGTCAAACAAACAAGCCAAAAAATGATGACCTCGATCTTTTTTTTTAAACCCTTCGCCTTTCTTACAGGGAGAGAACCGGGAGGTGCTCCGCAGTTCCAAAGGCTGGTGTCTATCAGGGTGCCGGGTTGTGTGGCAGCCCCTGGTAGCTGCAGCCACAGCAGAGCTGTGGGAACAATGGCTCTGAAGTTCAGCCTTGCTTTCTGCAGACATACAGGATCACAGCCTTGCAAACTGGTGCACTCCCCCACAAGCGGAGGAGGACAGGAAACCTCTCCACTCTGAGACAACAGGTGGAAGTACCATTCTGGCTGACAAGAGGCGGGGACCAGAAAGGATGTGACCCTCAAGCAGCAGACAGGAGCTGCTGCTGGGCTCTGTGAGAACTGAAGCTGTGATGCAGCCAAGCCCATCACTGGGTCACAGGCACCTGGGCGAGGGCAAAGGGCCCAGCAGGGAGGCAGAGGTTCAAACAGGACATCAGGCTGCTCCCTGGGGAGGCAGAGAGTGGAGTCACGCCACGCCACGCCACGCCACGCCACGCCACGCCACGCCACGCCACGCGTGGCTGCCTCTTGAGTGCCTCTGGAAGCCTCACTTGACCCTGCCAGTGCCACAAGAGAAACAAAGGTGGAATGGAGCGTCTCTTTGCCCCAGGCCAGAGAGACAATCAGCGCTGGGCCGAGATCAGAGCGTGGGCGTTTCCTGCCCAGAACCTCCTCCTCCGGCCTCACCTCGCGGTGCCACACCTCCACGGAAAAACAAGCTTCGGAAGGCACGGCCGGTTCCCACCCAGCCTCTCTGGGCTCCCGGTGCTTTGCATAGGGCTTGCAAAAGGACTCAGTGCTGGCCTGACTTAGCGTTCACTCTGCTTTCTTGTGGTTGGCACCCGAGAGCAGGTCAGGCTTTGCCCCCGCCGCCTTCCCCGAGCGACGCGCGGCCAGCGCTCGGTGCTTACCATGCTTCACTTGCTTTAATGTTGATGCAACCTGAAAGCTGAACACAGACTCGCAGAGGAACCTCTCAGAGCCATCTGTAAACAGAAAAAGGAGATGGTTGAAACCCAGAGTTTAAGGCTGAGCAGCCCTCAGTGTCCCTGACCTCCTATTTTTATGTTAGAGGTGTGGGTTCCCCCTTGCCTCGTTCCGACACTTTTCCCTGCGCTGAGCACAGCCCCTGTGACCCCGCACAGGGCTTTGGTTGGCAGTGGTGCTACCTGGGAAGACATCCTGGCTGGAATTCTGTAACATCCCCTCTGACAAGCAATTTTAGTCCATTTTAAATAGAAGTTAAGCTAAGGAGAAGCCAGGTAATGTTACAGCAATCTCTGATTCCCTCAGGGCTCCGATGCTTGTGTCCTTAGAATGCTTTAGGATTTCCCACAGGCTCAGACCATAACCCTACATAAAGAATTTCAAACAATGTGTATCTTGCCATCCAAGTCCAGTAATTGATCACACAAATTACTCAGAAATACAGCAATCTGGAAAACATAGCTAATCGTGTGCCAAGCACTGCATAGTTTATACTGCTTCCTTCTAAAAAACCCCAAAATACCTACGGTTTTATTTAGAAACAAGTGAGATCGTTAAAGTAGCAACAAAAATCAGTCAGTCAGTGGAGGTATTTGAAGAGGAAACTGCAGCCTCTCCACTGGCAGCTGCCTGATGAAAGAATGGGTGTAACACCTTTTGTGTCAGAAACTAAAAAGCCAACCTAGTGCTTCCTGCAACAGGGACAGCGTCTGGTTGTTGCTGCCACCCAGAGCAGGTGAACTGCTGTGTTCCTCCTGGTAAAGAGGTCAGCCCAAAGCACAATCCATTCAAAGCTCTGTGCCAGAACAATGTAGAGAGCAGTTTCAAAGACAGAACTCTGGAAAAATCTAATCCAAAGATGAACCCCAGGGAAGAGATGGAGTTTCACCATGCTCAGAGGTTCCTTGCGCAAGTGCTGCCCCAAATATATCCTGGAGACATCAGGAAGGATTTTTTCATGGAAAACATTGGAAGGGGCTGTCCAGGTAGTCACTGGTGGAGTCACTGTCCCTGGGGGTGTCCAAGGAACAACTGGATTTGGCATTCAGTGCTCTCGTGGTGCTGACGAGGTGGGGATCGGTCACAGGTTGGACTCAATGGTCTTGGAGGCCTTTTCCAACCTAAATGTTGGATTCTCTCCTCTGACTCCCTGTCTGTCCTGCCGAGTGGCTCTCAGGAGGAACAGCTGCCTGTCTATTTGGTAACATGAAGTGCTTCATTATTTTAATTTGTTTTGAAGGCTCGTTAAGTTCTGTGAGCAAACCTTTAGTCATAATTACTTCCATAGCCTGGCATATGGGCTCTAATGTGTAATAAAAACAACCCTTCAGCGGCGCAGCCATCAGTTCCCAGCTGCCCTGTGCTGCCACAGGGACACTCCAGCCTCGGTCCCAGCCATCCCACGGTGACAAGGGAAGTTCAAGGGGAGCAGACAGAGAGACCCTGGTTTAACCCTGCCACCCGGAGGACCTGCCCTTCCTCCCTCACCCAGAGCTGCGACAAAGTCGGTGGCAGGGCTTGGGCACCCAGATGCGAGCAGGCAGGAAGACAAGCTGCCTCCTGGACTAACCCGGTCAAATCCAACCCAAACCAAGAAAATTACTACTTCTGCCAAGAAAAATACTCCTGTCTCAGCTATCTCCGCAGTAATCCCTGCCAGACATCAAAGGATTAGCTAACAATGAGCAATTAACACCGTCATGTTCCCTTTCAGGGAGATGCTTCCCGGTCTGAAGTATTGTCATGGAGCTAAAAAGCAGGTGACTGCCAGAAAAATCACTTCCTCATGAACAACTGGTGGGAAAGCTGGGACCAAGCAAGCCCTGGTGCTTCCTTTCTACCTCCAGCTTTTGCCAGTAGGGTGCCAAGTTCAGCAACTTGGAGGAGGAGCAGGGAAGGAGAAGGGCAGGAGCAATCACCTTCCAGCATCTCCCCGGCTCCTTTGGGATAAGTGAAGAGAGCTTTCCGGGGCGGCGCCAGGTCCGAAACGCTGAACCCCGACCCTGTCACAGAGCTGCCACTGACTCCGCCAGCGGAGGAGGACGAGGAGGAGGCTGCCATTGCACCCCGGCCCAGCCTGGGAGGACAAAGAGCAGAGCCTGAGTTAGGAAGGGCGTCTCGGAGTTCCCCGGGGCGCAGAGCCAGCGGCCACACGTCTCCGAGGATGGAGCCGCCTCCGCTGCCTCAGAGCGTCCAGGCTGCCTTGTGTGTGTGGGAGAGCTGCCTGTGCCCACTGCGGGGATGGGCACAGAGCTGTCACACCCTGAAATTGAAGGTAACCCCCGCTCCTACCCCTCGGAATTCCCCTGGGAATTCATCCAGGGCGTGCACAAAAATAACGAGGTACAGGTTGCTGGCCTGAATTCACCGGCCTTTAGCTGCCTTGGCACTTGTCCTGCTCCCCAGGGTCATAAAAAGGCAGGGTTTCTTTTTTCCCCACTTGTTTCCAGGAGCACAAACACAGAAGTCCTGCTGCCTCATAAAACCTGGAAGGCTGCGGGACTGCCAGTTCCAGCGCCGCATCCTGCACGGAGCCACGCTGTGCCTAACTTGCAGCAGCTGCTTTCTGCATCACTCCAGACGTGCTTTTGCCTTTAAAACACCGTATTTGACTTAAACTGGCAATACCTGAGGATCCATCTGCCTGTGCAGCACAATTCCAGCTGCCTCTTGCACCGTCTCTTCTCAGCCTTGTTTTTAAGAGGTACTGGCTGTATGTTTGTCACGACATGGGACTTAAAATTCATCATGTGCCTCTCTGATAGTAAAAAAGGTGTCACTTGGCACTTATCAGTGACAGCACTTGCTGCTCCTCCAAATACTTATAAGCACTTCCAAATTATCCTGCCCATTTCATTCATTTCTGTTATCGTATTTAGTGCACTTCTGCAGGCTCTATAGGGCACACAGACAGTGCCCTTGGAAAGCACCAGAGGATTTTGTGGAGAAAATGGGGTTTTAAGACCTTAAAGCTCATCTCATTCCACCCCCTGCCATGGGCAGGAACACCTTCCACTATCCCAGCTTGATTCAAGCCCCATTCAACCTGGCCTTGGACACTTCCAGGGATGAGACAGCCACAGCTTCTCTGGAAAACCTGTGCCAGGGGCTCACAGGGAATAATTTCTTCCTAATATGCCATCTAGCCGTTCCCTTTGTCCTGTTCCTCCATCCCTTGTAAGTAAGTTTCTCCAGGAGTGCTCAAGGTTGTTTTAATTTACTGTGTGTAATACAGGACACAGCAGCTCACAGGAGGCTAGGGGCTTACGGGCCGTGAAGAAAAACGCCTGCATAAAACAAATTTTTATTTTTGCTATGCTACACCCTGCAACACCTCCCTCAGCAAAACCTCAGGTGCAGCTCCCCACTCGCAAGGGAGGTGTGACGACGGTTTGCGCTGAAACTCTGCCAGCCAGGGCTCGCAGACCCGACACATTCCTAAGTGTGGCTGCAGGGAGTTTATTTTAAACAAACACAGAGGAGAGGAGGCGGCAGGTCAGGGCGCTGCCTGGGCCTGTTACAGGAACCTCCAGCCAACGCCTCAGGCGCCTCAGGAGCCGCCATCTTGGCGGGGGGGCCGAGCCCCATTGCCCGCGCGCCCGCCCCGGCGAGACCACGCCCCCTCCGGCCACGCCTCCCCCTGCCCTCCCGCCCATGGCCCCTCCGAGCCGCTTCCCGGTGAGTGCGGAGCCCGCGCGCCGCCGCAGCCTCCGCCCTCCCCGTTCGCTCATCCCATCGCCCTTCACCTTCCGGGCCGCCGGCGCCTCCCGCCGCCGCTGCCCGGTCCCGTCCCCAACCCTCTCTCCTTCACCTGGGCGCCCGGACGGCGGCTTGGTGCGGGTGGCGCGCGTGGCCGCGCGCGCGGTGCATGATGGGGCGGGCGCGCGCCACTTCCGGCGGGACGCGTGAGGGGAGCGGGGCGGGGGTGAGTGGGAAGGAAATGGCGGCGGGGGCGGCGGAGGGGACGGGGATGCTTTGCTGCTCCCTCTGCCTTCCCGCAGGGGTGTGAACGTAAAGCCGAGCGGTTCGGTTGCTTCACGACCCTCGGCGCCCCGGGAATTTAGGCGGTGCGGGCCCTGCAGGTGCCCCTGCCGCCCTCCCCGGGTGGCCCGGAGTTAGTTCTCGTGGGGCTGCCGGCGGCCCCTCTGGGTCCTCCCCTCAGGAGCCGAGTCCTGCCGTAAGGCTGCAGCCCCAGCTGCCTTGTACTTCCCGCTGTCGCTGCTCGCTTTTCAGAAGTCCTGTGTCAAGAAATTGTGACAACAATGTGTTAAAAACATAACCCCCCAAAAAGCCTGCGTGGAAACAAAAGCCCCAGCGAGTGATTTTTTCATGGCTTACTCGGTTTTTGTGCACAGTTTACCTCTGCACTTCCTCCCTTGAGCTACAGGAATTATTACTTTTATTTCAGTGTAAGTGTTTTTTATTTTTAGTGTAAGTTCAGGTGGTTGGGAGTCATTTCAGAAGGTGGGGCTTGAACTGAGGGGAGAAGTATTAACCCTCTGAACCTGATGTCACTCTGTGTAATAAATCTAGTGTAAGATCTTAGTTACTTGAAAAGCAAGCTCTTAATTTTTTCCTGTTCAGTTGCAGTGGACGGGTAAACCGTCTGACAAAGGTGAATTTTTTGGTGGAAACTATATTTTCTGAGTAACAGATTCTGTTTTAAAATCGAGACAACCAATATTAAATTAACCACGCCAGAGAACATAGAAATTCAAGTGCTGAAGATACAAAGTCTCTGACAGAACACTGCCAGCTCTTTGCTTTAGCACCATTAAATATTCTCCACTCGAAACATTTTTAACTCGGTGCCAGCTAAAGCCCAAAGAAACAATGAAATGACACACTGGCTGAGGTTACAGTGAGCTTTAGCTGAAACCTGTGAGTTTTGGAGTTACATACCTTACACTGCTTACATTTCCTGTTTTCACTTGATTGTGATTTACGTACTTGTGGCTTCTCGTTAAATTACTCTTTGACTGAGACATGTAAGGTTTGAGGAGGTATTGCCATCCTGAAGACTCTACACAGAGGAGCTTTTAGCTCAGGGAGGGGAGGTTTAGATTGGGTGTTAGAAAGGAATTGTTCCCCTGTGAGGATGGTGAAGCCCTGGCACAGGGTGCCCAGAGAAGCTGTGGCTGCCCCATCAGAGCAGCACTGACTGGGATAGTGGAAGGCGTCCCTGCTCATGGCAGGGAGCTGGAACAAGCTGAGCTTTAAGGTCCCTCCCAGTCCAGTCTGCAAGGAAACAGCAAAGTTTGCTTTTCCTTGGCCTGAGTTAGCAAAGCTGTCCTTGTCGTTGCAGTAGGAGGAGGAGCAGGATGGACGTGCTGCGGCCCCCCCTGATAAGGATTGGGGGGCGAGTGTACCGGAAAAGTCTCGTCCAAGAGCAGGCCTTCCCACACGAGGAGGAGGAGGACTTCTGTGCAGGTAAGGAGGGATGCTCAGGAGGTGTAAACATCAACACTGGGGACCCAGGGAGCTCTCAGTGTCATCTGTGATCTCTTCATGAGCACAGAGACCAGCCCGTGTGGTGGGCTGAGGTGTTCAAGAGGGAGAAAAAGGCTTGGCGCTGGTCCCTGATGATCCTGCTGCCCAAAGTGGAAGCAATCCCAGTTACCCCAAATGGGTTGGCTGACTGTGCTGCTGACTGTTGGGTTTGCTTGCTGATTGTGGAAGGTCTCTGGGAAAAGGGAAAAGCAGATTGGCTCTGTAGATCCGTTTTTCCCAGATTTCTTTCTTTTCCGTAGCATGATTATTTGCAGATGTGGTAGATATGGAAGCTGCTTGCTAAAGACCCTCTGTCCTTGCAATTTTTGTGCCTTTAAGAACTGGCCTTCTACAGTGCAGCTTTTGGAAGGTGTTACTTATTTTGGGGACAAAATTCTTCCTGTCCTGGTGTGTTTTACTTTGCCTTTCTGCCTGTATGTTTGTTGTAGCTGTGTGTGAGTTGTTGTGGGCACAGAAAAGCTCCAGTGTTACTTTTCAAATGGGAATGTGGCAGTCGTGTCCTGTTTCTCCTCCCACCTTGCCTTTCAGTGGGTTGCACTAAGCTTTAACAAGGTGTTCTCCATCCAAATTCATCCCTGTTTGCGTTGGAAAGGGGATAGGAAGCATGGCTTCTTTCTGGATGTTCTGTTTGATCCGTGCATGACTGAATGGCCCGTGGATGAAAGCTGCATCTATTCCTCTGAGGCTGTTTCTAAATCACTGGCCTGAACCCTTGGACCAAAACTATCCTCACCTTTTATCCGTGTTCTCCTGCGGCCTTAAATTTCTGCTTTGGCTGCCAGAAGGGACCATTCCCACTGTGTGGGAATTGCACAAACTCCAGCTGAGAAAAAACCTGGGCTGTAACTACCTGTTTCCTGCGCCTCCCAGCTGGCCGGATTTAGAAGCAGTCATTATGTGTTCTTGAGCTGGTAGTACGGTGATAAATAAAAAGCAGTTATCCACAGCAGAGAGGAGCCCGTTCCTTCCTTCATGTAACCTCGGGAGAAGGCTGGGAGGAGACTGTTGTCCTACATAAAGCACTGCCAAACTTTGCAGAGGTTGTGCAGGGTCTGATGTGGTTTTCCTGGTAGGCCCCGGTGACTGTGCGGATGAACCCTGCGGTGCCTTTGTGGTGGAGGAGACTGAGCGAGGCTTCCAGTGCCGGGTGGAGGTTCCCAGCCCCTTATACAAGTGAGCCTGTGTGCCTTGGTTTATTTGATTTGCTGTCAGCTGGGGAAGAAGTTGAGCACAAAATATTTCGTTTTTGGGGTTGGGGTGAGCGCCAGATCTCTGGAATGTGTCCCATGCTCCGGGTTTGAGTGTTCGGGAAGGGGAAATTGGCAATGCCTTTGTAGTGCAGCTGGGCCTCGCTTAACTCCTCACCATCCCCGTGGCAGGGATGGCAGGTGGTGCTTGCTGGCTGGCAGGAGAGTCTTTGAGCATCTCTTCCCTTGAACATAAAAGCATCAGGAAGGGTGGGAGAAGGCAGGGGAGGAAGAACTGGAGTGAGCAGCCAGGCAGGGGGAGTTTGTGAAAGCTTTCAAAGAAAGCACACGTGACTGGAATTGGCTATTGACTCCAGTCTCTTGTTTACTGGGAAACCTGTAGTGTTCAAAGCTCTCTCTAGTTATTTATGACAGTTTTATTAGTTGAATAGTTTTGCTGAAATACAGAGAAGGAAAAGTGGTCCATTGTGTATTTGGATGCTGGCAAATGACTACCTTAAGCAAAGCAAAGAGCAGAAAAAGAGCCCTTATTTCTTCCTCAGCTGGGATAATGGGAAAAGAGAGAACCCAGCTGATGAAGTGGCTGCTGGGCAGAGCTGTCATGGACCAGCTGACTTATTTAACTTAAACCAGTTGTGAGCCACAGCTCAACATTGTCCCAGGCTGGACACGTGTGAAGTCCTGGGAATCACCTCTGTGCCTGGATGTGGTCCTGCACATGAAGCTGTGTGTGTGTGCATCCCTCCAGCACAGAGGGTCCGCGTCTGGACACACGTGATGGATGGAGTGTGGCTCAGTGTCACTGTGTGAGGGAAACCCTTGCGCTTTATGCCTCCAGGTACATCATTGGGAAGAAAGGGGAAACCAAGAAGAGGCTAGAAGCAGAGACTCGAACCTCCATCAGCATTCCCAAGCCTGGAGTGGAAGGAGAAATTGGTGAGTAGAATACACATAAAATGGACGTGCTTTTATCTGCTCTTGCACAAACACAATTTAAGCAGGGAGAGGGTACAGGAGATGTTTTCCCTTTAATTTTTGCTTCTGCACAGCACTGACTCACCTTTTGGCCCTGGGAAAGTCACTTCACTTTTCTTCTGAGTTTATTTCTATTGTCTATAAATCTTTATAAAACAGTGTCAGGGGTTTTTTTGTTGTTTTTTTGAAAAAGTCTCCTCTGGGCCTTAAATGACTGGCTTGAGAACTTGGGTCCTGAATGTGTTGTATTTTTTTTAGTTTTGCTTTTAAAATAGTATTCCATCAATAAGAAACTGAAATAAGCATTCAGAGAAATGCCTTGTTTATCTGTGTAGGAAATAAACATCAGCATGTGCTTTAATATGAGAAGGGTTTAGATTACATTCCTGACTTTCTGGTGCTGTCACTAGATCCCAACAGTGAGAGCAGGGCTTCTTGTAACATATGTTCCCTCTCATCACTTCCAGGGACTTAAAAAGAAAGGAGACATTGCTCATCAGGGCTGACCCGTGTGGGTTCTGCCAGAGTGGGTATTTGGAGGGTTCCTTAGGGCATGCTCCAGAGATTACTGGCACGGTGTGCAGTGCTGTTTGTGACAGAGCTATGAGGAGGAAGTGCTGGGAGGATCCCACTGTGATGCTACACAGGAACATGGTGGTGCTTCTCAAGGAGTGGGTCTTGACTTCTTCCCAAGAGCTGTGAAGGACTGTTAGGAAGGTTGAGAGATGCTGAAAGCACGTAATAATGGGGAGCCGAGGAAAGTCTTCTCCTTGCTGTTCTTTCCTGTCAAGCTCAAGTGTTCTGTGTGTGGTGCCTTGAAATACATGCACAAATGGCACGGACCATCTTGATCCTTGATCGATTTCCTTGGCTTTTTCACTCGGACTGCCTATATGAAAACTTGAAATCATGCTCTAGAAATCTGAAGGGCCTCTGAATTGATGGGCTCTCAGTTACTGTATTTTTAGGCCCTCAGAGCTGGCTTTCCGGACGGCAGAGGGATGCTTTTGGTGGCATCATCCTGTCTTTGCAGAGGAAAGGACAGCTGTGTCAGGCATTTTAAGTCAAGCAGGGAGTCTGGCAGGTTTTTCAGTGCATGGTTGGGGGTTTTGATTTCTGCTGCTTCCTCAGGAGCCTGGGGCTAAAAGCAGAGAGCTTCAGGAAAGCAGAGAGGTGCTGCTGTGTTTCCCTGCAGTGATCACTGGGCAGCACCGGAGTGGGGTCACCTCTGCCCGAACACGGATCGATGTGCTTCTGGACAGCTTCCGTAAGAAGCAGCCCTTCACACACTTCCTGTCCTTCGCTCTTAACCAGCCCGCCGTCCAGCAGAGGTTCCTGCAGTTCAAGGAGGAGGTGCTGGAGAAGTGCTCAAAGGTAGGGATCCACGCCAGGATTAGAGTGCAGAGTGCTGTTTCATTTATTGAGAGAGCTCTTTGGCATTTTCCTTGAAGGCCTTATTCTTTTCTACTTCCTAGGAATGCATTTTTAACATGCCTTTTACTTAAGTTGGTGGATCTGCTGTGAATTTGTTGAATGCTTTTGTGAAATTTTCTGAAAAGTGGAATGGCTTGCTTAGTAAATTGTTAGTAGAGATTTTTCTAGATGGGAGGATATCTACCTTTCAAAAGAGGATTGGGCTTTTTGTTTTTAATAGGAAAGTCACTAAATAATGTAGTGGACCTGTCTACATTTTGTATGATTTTTACATAACCATGAAACCAGGTAGGAAATCACAAATTTGCTGCTGCTTCTGTTTCACTTTTCTTTTGGCTCCTGACAGTGAAGGAAGATGGGCGTCATTGCCAGAGCTGAGCGAGAAATGACTTGGTAGCACATGCCATCCTGCAAATCTCATCACTTCCCTTCTTCCTCAGGAGACTTGGTGCTGACAGCACTCCTACTTGCCTTCAGATCTTGTGTTGGGAGGAGCAGGAAATAGTTAGGCATAGGGAAATGAGGAAAATGAAGGGAAAGCTCTGCATTCCCTGGTTTATTTTAGCATGCTTCTGGTCTGACAAAAGTGGTGTGTCAGTGCACAGGGCTAGGCTGAGGAGAGAGAATGGTGTTCTTGAATTGCCATGTCCTCTGGGTGTGCTGGAGGACATCCCTAGGCAGGAGAGAGGTCTCTGTGACTGGTGCAGGTTGTGTTGCAGACACACTGCAGGGCTCTGTGGGCTAATACTCTTCACTTTCACGTCCATCACTTCTGCTGGCGCCTTGCTAAGGGGAAAATACAATCTTGCAGATAGCACAGCTTAAGAAGTTTAGTTTCCTATGTCTTCATGCCATGGGTGTGAATTATCTGATAACTGGGGAGACATGAGTTCTTGCTCAAGTTCTCATGGTCACTTGCATGTCAGTTGTTTCATCTCCAAGAGCAGATCTGAGCTGACTTTGCAGTCTTGTCTTTTCTGGCAGTCGGGATTTAAGCTCCTGTTCTCCTCCCAGCTGCTTAATTCCATGACATCTTAGGAGCTTTCTATCACCTGACATTAAATACAACTGAAATTGGCCAACAGATCCAGGGATCAGGCAGTGCAATGCCAGGAGAACCTTTCCTTTGGGCTAGGAGGATGATCTCTCCCATTAGCCAGCAGCACTACTTTTATTAAAGCTCACCTTGATTAAAGGAATGCCTTGCGGGCAGGGGGATGGAAACATTAGCCTGGGGAGGTGTTGGCGGGACAGAGAGTGCCAGACCTGGACCTCGGGCTGGCGTCAGTGATGGTCTGACTCCCTCTGTTGGTTTCTAGTGCCAGTCCTTGTGTGGGACACACCAAAGGTGCAGTGAGAGAAGCAGCTCTTTGAGGGCCTGGTGACCTGCACGGGGCTCCGTAGAGGCTGCTCGTGCCATTGGCTCTGGATTGAGGCTGCTGTTTTCAGTGTGGTGTTTCTCTTGCCCTTTGTCCCCCTCTACCTGGGCTTATGGCTGCTGCAGTCCTTTGACTTGGTCTTCCTGGAGATCTGGCCCTGCTCTGCCTGAAGACTTGGCATCCTGGACTCTGTGTATTTGATCCACCTCCTTCTCGTTGTCCTCCTCTAGCTGTCTGCCAGCAGGTCCCATGGATCTCTCTTGTCCCTCCCTGTGACCCCGTCTGCTGCAGTAACCTCAGTCTATCCCATACTTCTTGCTGGGTTCTAGCTTCCAGGCTGCCCTGGTGTTGGATGAGTCTTCTAAGGACCTTTCTAAGTCCTTTCAGTGTCACATTTCTAGGATGTGTGTTTTAGCCATCTTTGCAGGCAATGCTGTTGTTTGTGCTCTTCTCCAGTGTTTTCAATCCTGCAGCACAACAGACTGACACGGGACCAGCCCTTCTCCCTGCAGAGCACTCATTTTTCCGGCCTCCTGGGTGGGTTGCATCTCTGCAGCCCTCCATTGGCCCAGCCTTCCCCTGATGATCTTACTTGTTCTCCAAACCCGTCCTGCTCTTGTCTGTCACATTGTTGCTCTCTTGCTCACTCGTAAATGTCAGCTTGCAGCTCTGGGAGAAGTGGGGTGTCTGCCATCCTCTTAAAAACATGGTCACAGACTTTGTGCTTTTTCCAAGTGTTGTCAGTCACATTTGGAAGGAGCTGCCTGGGAACATCTGCGAACCTTCACATGCTCCTTGTCTCAGAAAACTGCAGCAATCCAGCCTTGGTCAGAGAAGTGCTGAGAGCAGGTACTGGCCATGTTCATCTTTCCTCCTCCTGCCTGACCTTCTGTCTGTCCTGCAGTTTTTGTTCTGTGCCTGGACAGCTCCAAGTCCTGTAAGGGCCTGAAATGTTCCTGGCATCACTTACATCAGCTCTAGGGTTTCAATTTTCAGTTTGAAATGTAGAATTCAGTCAGTAACAGGTATTCAGGGGGTTGCATATGTGTAGCCTAGGAATATGTAGTGCTCTATTTTTCTGTGCTTCCTTCTCCTGGTACTAGCAAAAGGGTTTCTAGATATATTTATTGCTCCTGTTAGTTGGAGGAGTACATTGCTGCCCCGTGCGTCTCTCAATCACTCCTCCAGCGGGTAATGCCACTCTAATACCACTTTATCTCACAGCAGGGTCTGCTAGAAAGCACATCAGTAATGAAAAACAGTAATTCAAAACTGTGCCTCGCAGAGCAATAAGAGAGCTTACAGATTTGTCCTAAGCAATGGGATTTCTCGGAATACTTGAGGAAATCTGAATAGTTTTCAGTGACAGAAGCGGAGCGCTTCTCTTCCTGGTACAAAACATCGCAAAACTGGGTAAACTGCAGCCTTTGAATGAGGGGTAATAATGGTAAGGAAGGGAGAGGACCAGGGGTGGGTGTGGGGAGGTGGGGGGGTGTGTGTGTGTGTATCTCTTCTGGCCATTGAGCATTTGTGAGGGACTCTGTTTCTCTCTGAAGCAGTTACCATGACAACCATTCATTTATATTTTATAGCATTATGTTGGTGGGTATATGCTTTCTAAGTTTTTTTTGTGGGTGTCTTTAAAAGCTTTTAGAGGATAAACCTTGTGCCGAACTACAAAACACTTCAGGTGTTGTTCATGCTGTACAGGCAGGGCTGCCAGGCAAATTAAGCGGGGCTGAGGGGAGGCTTTTTAATGTTAATTTAATATAAATATGGGGAGGTGGCTCACCTGGACAGGCTCATCACTGATGTGGTGCAGTGGGAGGTCCGGATCACTGGATGACCTTGGAAGTCTCCCCTCATAGTCGTGTAGGTGTCGGAGTGAGGAGAACTGAGACGTCTGTCTGAGCACGCAGGTGGAAAAGGGAAGAGACTTTGCAGTAACATTGCTGTGAAAAATCACAGTTGGGTCTTTGAGAGCTGTGCAAACGCAGCGTTTGCAGGCTGAACAGGCTGCAGATGTAGCAGGGAAAAGAAACACTGCTGTAATATATGGCAACCTGTAAATATCAAACATTGCTAATGAGGTATTATATCTCACAGTGGAAGGGACAGAAAGTGGGAGGGTTTTTGAGCCTGTAGCTCTTCAGTCAATCCTGTGCAAATGCTGTCTTTCTGGATTGCTCCTTTGTTTGTGGATCAGGGTGGCAGAGGGCATATAGCTGGCATGCAGTATCCTGCTCTTAAGGAAAAAAACCCCAGAAAACATAAAGCTGTCTGCAAACATTGGGAGCTCTTAAAACAGTAGAGAGGACACAGCCAGGGCAGAAGAGCTAAGGAGTTTGATCCCTTGCCTTGTCATGTAGAAAGGCTGAAGTGTGTTGTGGTTTATGGTTTCCCTACTACAGGGTCTTAGATTTGGAGGAACAGTGTGCTTGGGCTTTGCAAAGAGTTGAAGACCCCAGGTAAAACCCTTTCTGTGTTCCTTCTAAAGAAGGAGAGCAGAGGTAAAAGTCTTTGGTAGCAGGAGGGAGAAGAAATGACTGAGTGGAAATGAGTTGGGTTTTTTTGAGCGTGACAGGGCAGTGTCAGGGAGAGGCATAAGCTAAAAAGGACAGTCATCACATATGGATGGTGCAGAAAGGGATTATTCTTCCTGCCTCTCAGCACATCCTTAGAAAGCCCAGGTTTGAACAGTAAATTTTTAGAGAAGCGATAGGGCAGGTTCCCATGAGGCAAATAATTGGGTTCCAGCCTTTTTGCATCCTAGTGAGCAGTATCCAGCCAGGAAGGGCTGCTGAGACACCCGCAGGAACGTTGGCTGTTCCAGGGAGAGCTACCTCTGACGCAGCATCTATTTTATGTGTGAGAGAAGTGGGATCTGCCGGCCTGTGAAAGAGTAGGGAGTGCAAGCAGGGTTTTTAGGAGCTGCCCGAAATACTAGGGAGTAAACCAGGAAGATTATCTAGGTCTTGGCCTGCTTGCTGTGCACTGCTCTTCCCTGCTAAATTCCCCAGCAGCCATAGCATGGCTTGTGGAGATGATGTGCCATTGTTTGTCAACTCTCAGCCCACACTCAGGTGTTGAAAACCTCAGGGGAAAATGCTGCTTTTGGGGCAGGGTCATGTTTACAGCACAAATCATGCTGGGGCAGAAAATAAGGGCAGGGCTTTGGCTTTCTGACCTGCAAATGGCTTTGTTACTGTACCTCATCTGTGCGCTCTGTGGGAGTGACCTTGGCTGGTTGTCCATGGCAAGGTTAAATCAAACCTTCTCCCAGTTTCTGTTACCCAAGCTGTTGTTTTGTGATGGGCCAAGTATTCTCTAACTGTAGATATCACTGGAGAAAACAGGCTGACGGAGAGAAATCATGTCCTGTCATGCATGTGAACAGCAGGGTGAATTAAAGGAAGCCACAAAGCTTTTACTGCAGGGAGGGGAAGGTAGGGAGAAGTGAGATGGGGCCATCCCTGGTTTTTGCCAGGCTGTAGCTGCTGGAGCAAGCCCCTGGCCTCTGCTTTGTAGCCTGCCTTGTCCCTAGTTTAGCCCATAAGCTCTGCTGTAAAGAAGGGTCTGGATGGGGTCATTAGGCCTGAAAAAAGCTGAGTGAGATGTGAGGCATTAAACTCTTGACAGGCTGAGATACTGCAGCATTTAAACATCTGAAAGGTTTCATTTCAAACTCTGGGCACAGTAGAAATTTCAAAGCTATGGTTCTCAGCTGGTGCACTCTTCTCAGATGGAGAAAGGCTTCCATGGCCTGGCAGGTTGGCTTCTTCTGGAGTTAAAATTGGAGGTTATTTAATGCATTCATGGGAAGTGGCCACTAAGTGGAAATAATTGTTTTAATATGGGTGTGTTAACCATCCTTGAGGTATTTTTATAAGCATCCTAGAACAAAAGAGCACGTTTCTTAAAGCTGAATGCAGCCACTGCTCCACCTGGGAACAGTTCCTCCCCAGCAGCAACACGCAGCTCTTCTTATAAAGGGAATTTAAACTTAATTCATCTCAGCAAACTATAGGGCATATGGGAAGAAAAAAAATATAATTATCAGAGCTGGTATTAGCCGTGCTTGTGTTGTGAGGTGCAACCTGTGTTTAGACAGGATTTAGAGACCATTTAGAGCTTGTCACTACAGCTGATCTCAGCTTTATTGCACAAGAAATGGACTTAAGTTTTAAATCTGAGCTGGCTTGTGCTGAGTTCATTGCTGATTGCAGCTGCTGCGTCGACAGCTGTGGAAGTCTCCTCCCAAAAAAAGCCCGTACGAGTGAGTGTTGCAGGTCAATAGGTCCCAAGTTACAGCCTGCTGCAATGAGCTTCCAGGCTGCTGTTCAGCAGCTCTGATGGAAAAGCAGGCAGGCAACTGTGGTGGGTCTGCACCTCACCTGCCAGGCTGAGCCTGCTTCCTCACAAAGCCTGGGAAGTTTTCAACTCTGCGTCATTACCGACCCAACCAGAGATCAAAGGATTGATGCCAGTGACTTGGTACCTGTTTTCTGTAGTATTTATCCCTGTGATGGAGCAGGGTGTGTGTGGATGAGGTAAGACACCTGTGTGTGATGGATTGATTTGTAGGATCACGGGGTCAGCAGCAGCCTGTTCCAGAACCCTGCGAAGCTTCACCTGACTCTTGGGACGCTGGTGCTCCTGAACGAACAAGAGATCCAGAAAGCGTGTGACCTCCTGCAGCGATGCAAAGAGGACTTTGTGGAGTAAGTGGTGGGAAAGGGATGTCATCACCAAGGCCTTGAGAGAGGGGGAAGCAAAAAAACTCTGTCTTGACAAGGGACAGCGAAGCAAAGAGCAGCTCAGTAGTCTCTCTCAACTCCAGAAATTTAGAAAAAGGCTGAAATGTTTTAAATGGGGTAGTAGAAATCACTGAGGAGCCACAAAGAGCCTTACAGCATCTGTAGCTCAGCTCAAACCCTCAGCATTCCCTGAAAACCTGCTCTGCTCACTTCCCTTCCTCACGTGCGTCCCTGTTCTCTGTGCGTGAGCAGTTTTTGCCGCTGTCCCCTGCCTGCTGCAGGGGGAGGGCCGAGCTCCCTTGCCTTTGCACGCTGCCTGCAGTGGGCTTTGGCACTTCCCTCCTGCCTCAGAGCAAATGCTGAGGTGTCCTTGACACGCATTCCTGGACGAGGGGAGCTGTGTGCAGGGAAGCCGTCAGGAGCCTTGTGAGTAATCAGTCTGAAACGGTCCGTGCTGCTCTGGGAGCGCGGCTGTGTCGCTGCCTGTTAACACTGAGCTGCAGATGTTGGGGCTTTAGCTGCAAATGTGATCCAGTGACACCGTAATTAGCTTATCTCTGTTCAGCTTAGAAATTGAAGATGGCCTGAGGGAGTGGTTTATTTACTTATTTCTGCAAAGCCTTTGCACACAGAGCACGGATCCTTCGTATTCATTTATTTGCTGCCTTGGTGCATGAAGAACTGGCCACGCTGTGCCAGCTAATATCTATGGGAATTAATGCATGGCCAGAATTCATACTGCTGCCTTTAAAAGGATGGCTCCAGTTCAGCTGTTGAACAGAAATGCAAGTGTGTTTCCAGGGGGAGGCTCTGACTGCAGTATTTGGAAAGTGCCAGCTTCCTCATAAGTGGATTGAACTGAGGCCGAGAAAATCATTGCTCCCTATTTCCTTTAGTGAAGGGGGAATCAACTCTTGAAGGTAACCTTTAGGTTATTTCCCCTTCTACACCCAAGTAAATATACTTGGAAAATTAATTTAGGCTCCCTTCCACCCACATAAACCTTCATTAGCTTTCATTTCCTGTTCTAAAGTGCAGGCAGTGCCCTGTGAAGGTAGCTGTGACCTTTTTGAACCTTTTTAGAATACATGACCTTTAGTGCTGTTAGTGTGATGTCCATAATAGTACATTTGTGCTGTTTCCCTCCCAGTAACTATACTGGGAAGGGAAACCATGCTCTGCTTATTTCACTTGGCAGTCTTTGCTGAGAACCTCAAAAGCTGAACCGAAGTGAGCAAGGTCAGAGCAAAGTCACACTCACCTTGTTAGCTTGTGTTTGTTACATCTGCCTGTCCAGACACTCCTTATTCTTTCCATGAGCCCTCGGTGTTAAACAAGGCATCACCTACTCACAGGGAGCCCTGGCTGCGGCACCAGCCTCCCCAGGATGCTCTGCTGGGAAAGGCAAGGAGGCGGCGTGTTGGGAAGCAGATACACGCCACAGAGCGTTTGCAGGTGTGGGAGTGCATATTATATCCTGCACAAAGAGCTGGAGCTGATTTTAAACCAGCTCTGTTTACCGGTGGATGTTGCACTCAGTGCTGTCTTCTGTATCGAGTACCTTTCCCAGCGTAAATCAGAGAGCTAGAGACTTTATGGTTGCTCTTTTCACAGGGAGGCAGAAGCCTCTCTGGAATGAGAACTTGTACCATTTACTTCTGGTGGGTTTTCTGACATGTGGATGGAGATCTCCATGTTGAGGTGGCCTCTGAGCAGTGAAAAGTTGACTTAATATGTGTCTGAAACACTGAATATATGAATTTAAATTATTTTAGTACTTGGGGTGATAAGGCAATAGCAGCCATAGCCTTTTGAGCTTTAGGAATTAGGGAGACACATTGAATTTGGGTTTTTTCAGTGCAAACAAGCTGAAAAATAGGGGAAAGAAAAGAACTCCTCAGTGGAGTTCACTGCCTCATAGGCTCTGTGTAACATTTAAGTCCCACTTAACATCAAATTTGTGTCTAACTACAGCAAAAAAGGGATCCAATATCATTCCCATAAAAAAAACCCCAAATAAATGTTTGGTATGTGCGCAAGGAGCACTGTGTGTTGCATTTCAAGAGCTGGTGTGGTGTTTTGCTTTTTAACACTAGGGATTTCTTGGGTTTTAGCCAAGTTACTGGAGGCCAGCCCCTGACCGTGGAGGTGGCAGGAGTGGAGTACATGAACGATGACCCTGCCATGACAGACGTCCTTTACGCCAAAGTCCGAATGAAGGATGGCTCAGACAGGTGAGTTCCCCGTGCTCCCATCTTTCATTCCTCCTCAGAGTGCCAGGGAAACCCTCTGGAGCTGGTGGGCGCTGCTGGCAGTCCTCAGGCCAGCAGTCACGAAGATGAAGTCATCCTTGCTTCCTAAACCAGTTGAGGCAGTGATGTGTTTGCTCTTTAAATCAGTCACTGGTGCTGCAGCTGAAAGATGTCATTTGTTTCTGCAGCAGTCTGTCAAGTTGAATAATGGAGTCACGGCTCACATGGGGATAAGATGGCCAAGGAGATACTCCTGAGATGACTTAGAAGGCAGGATGATTTGGCCTCTACTGTCTAGTTCCCAACCTGCAATCCAGATTAATCTGGACAGCCTGGTGTATTCTGCAGCACTTAATTATTCTTAAAACCCAGTTAGCCCAGAAGGTCCTCAGAAAAGCATGACCTGATTACAGAGTTGGTTTGTGTGTCTGTAGCAGCCTGGAATGGGTGCTGGGTGTGAAATGTCTTTTGGAGCTGCTGCTGTGAAATCTTGAAGCCTGGTTGGTGTCAGCTCAAGTGTTTGTGCTGTTCACTGCCATGGCTGATGGCTTCAGCTCTACAAAGAGCACTGCCCAGGATGTGGCAGTGTCCGGACAACCTTCCTCCATCTCATTTTTGACAAGTACATCACCAGTGGCAGCACCGTCTTTTCTCTAGGTGCTTCCTAGGAGACTCAGGAAACATGGATGGGGCTTGGAGCACCCTGGTCTAGTGGAAGGTGTCTCTGTCCATGGCAGGGTTTGGAACCAGATGATCTTTAACACCTCTTCTAACCCAAACCATTGTAGATTCTATGATTAACATAAGAGCTGTTGTATTCCGTGCTGCTGGTTGCCAGAAATAGGGAAGGGGAGTAGCCAAAAGAGCTTTACCTCTTGTTTCTGAGCCTCAGCCTTCTCTTTGCCTGGCAGCACTGCCTTTTTGTTGTCTGTTCCCATGGCTAGAGGACAGCAGGAGCTAGCAGAGGAGCATGGAGCAGTGCAGCTCGGGGAGGAAGGCTGTGAGCAGGGACTGGCTCAGGGCAGAAGGGATATGTTCTGGCATATCCTTTCCCTGAGGGCTGAGGAGATGGCAGGGGGGCCCTGCTTAAAACCACACTTTGGAGGCTGTGTTGAAGTAAGAGATCGGAAGTGGGATAAGGAAATGAGTGGGAAAATGAAAAATGTAAGAATTGCTGGGAGGCAGTAGGAATTGAAGCCTTTTCCTTTTCTTGGCTCTTCCACTTTGAAGTCTGTCCTACCCTGAAAGAGGTGAGATAAAAACAAGTGGGGCGGGTGGAGAACCAGGGCAAGGTACAGATCAGCCAGGAGACAGAGCACAGGGAGAAAGAGAGCAGAAGCACTTGGAAAGATGAGATGGAGACAGACACTGGATGACCCAAATGCCCTTCAGTGGGTCTTGTTGTAGAGAGCATCTAAAATATCAGCTCTGGGAGCTGAAGTCTGGGCCTCTTCTCCTGAGTCACCGAGCTCTGGCTCACTCTGAGGTGCAGTGCTTGCCAGTCCGGTTGCATCTGAAAATAAGACTGCGGCCTGAGGAGCTGGGAGAGGACTCCTGTAGAGCGTAAGCAGGGCCTGAATTGACAGTGGTGTCTGCCTGCCTCTGGGGACAGCTTGAACTGTTGGTACTTGCACCGTGCTTGTTTCAGATGCCAGCTGTATCCCTTGTGCTCAGAACCCACTTGGGCATAATGCTGGAGAAAGTGCTGATGTGCATCAGGGGTGGCAGAGCCGCTTTGGGCAGGGGAGAGAAGTGGGGGCTTCAAGTCCACCTTGCCTTGAAACTGAAAACACTCCCACCCGCTCTGGGAGAGGACTGATGTCTCCACTGTCCTTCACAGAAATCTGTTAGCTGAGGTTTTGACCAACATCAGACCTTGTGCTTTGCATGGCACCTGGGGACTGTCAGGCTTCTCTTCCACAGCACCTGTTTTGCTTTTTGCATAGCAGCAGGCTCAGAGAGGGCCAAGCAATTTGAAGTTTTAATCCTTGGCCCAGGCTGGTCCTGCCCTCACCTGCAAATTAATTCACAGAATCATAGAACAGGCTGAGTTGGAAGGGACCCATCAGGATCGTCGAGTCCAGCTGCTGGCCCTGCCCAGGACAGCCCATAAACACCACTCTGTCCCTGAGAGCGTTGTCCAAATGCTCCTGGGGCTCTGGCAGCCTTGGGGCCATGACAATTCCCTGGGAAGCCCCACCACCACCTGGGTGAAGCACCTTCTCCTGATACCTTTCATCTGGCACTTCTCCCCTTACATAGTTCCTTAGCTATTAGCAAGCATCCAGAAAAACATTTAGCTTTGCAGAGGGAGAAAAAAGGTGGTTTTGTGTTGATGGAGAGCAGCTTTTCCTTCCTTTGAGGTTCCAGCAGACACTGTTGAACTAGCAGTGATTTTATAAAGAGCAGACAAATGGTGATCTCTCCAGAAAACCCTGCTTTGTTTTCTGGCCTGTGACACAGATCATTGCTGAATCTCTTGCCTGCTGAAACCTGCTGTGCCTTGCTCAGGGAAATGGGAAAGCAGTTTCTGAGCTGCAAGGCCAATGCTAGAGGAGAGTGGCAGCCACGTGGCTTCCTGTGCTGGATCAGACTGCTGCAGCCTGTGTTGGAGAGAGGTGTGTGCCTTCCTGTCTAATGCAAGATGTCCTGTTAGCTCTGTGTAGTTCCTGGCATGGCTGAGGGGTGGAGTTCCTTCCTGATCTTTGGATGATCTTGATCAGCTTAAGCTGTAAAGCAGGAGATTTGATTTATCCTGACTTAGCTTGCATAACTGCAGACAGAATTAGGGGTTGGCAAGCCCTTCTGCACATATAATGGCTCAGACTGAAAGAGGGATCATGCTCTGATGCCTCCCACATGGCAAATAATTTCCATTATAATTCATTCTAATTTGTTTTATTTCCTTGATTAACTTTATAACGTAATAAAGCACCATTTTCACTTGAGCTATTCTCTGTTAATTTGTTTTAGTATTGTCTGTAATGATATTCATTTAATCTTTGTCATTGCTAATTTTAAAAATCACTGAAGTAAAGCCAGAAAATAGTAGAAAGCCATGACAATTGGTAGTTTGAGAGTCTTGAACTGGTCACATGGGGGCTGGCAGCCCGTGAGGGGCAGTCCAAAGCCAGCAGTGGGGTCGGAGCTGGCACGCGGAGCGTGGTAGCCCCAGGCTCTGGGGACCAGCCATGCTCTGCCACAGCTGAGACACCAACGTGGTGGGACCTCACGGAGCAGAAAGCCCTCTAATCCCTGGGACGTGCTGAGAGAAGCTCGGATTCTTCTGCAAATACTTAATACCCTCTGGCCTCGGTTTCAAAGATGGGAAGCTCTCATTCTGGCATATCCTCACTGCCTTTAAGTAAGAATTAGGCACTGCAGAAATTTTTTGGGTACAGCAGCAGCCTGGGAGTTCCCTCAGTTTCTTAGACATGAGCGCATTGCTCTGATCCCTGCTCCTGCTGCATGTTCTAGGATGGGTCTGCCCTCAGATCCTGGCAGTCATGGCCAGACACAAAAGTGGGAATAAGTCCTTGGATTTTGCTTGCTCAGTAGCTCCAAAGCTGGAGCGTTCACCAGGATGTGCTGACTGGGTTTGTGCCCCCTGTCACCCTGTTCTGGGCTCTCCCAGAAAGCAAGCCTAGTGACTGGGCTGCTTTTCTGGGACAGAGAGGCTCCAGGCTCTAGCAGTCCCTTAGCAGATCCTCTGGGAGTCAAGGTGCCTGAGCCGCTGCGGGTGTGCAGATTTGAGCATTTGCAAGGAGAGTCACATTGTGTTTCCTGGCAGTGGAAAGATGCATCCTTCAGCTCCCAGTAACATCTGTCACTGCGAACGAGCTCTCTGCTGTGCTAAATCTGCCCTTCCTCATGGAATATTTGCAGCAGGAGCGATCACAGAGGAAGCTTTGTGCAACAGTCAGAACTTTTTGCATTAGAGCTGAGTCCTGATGTCTCTGCTCGCTTTCCATGAGGGACTAGCTCCCTTTCCTGTGTGCGTGCAGAGACTTCATTTCACACTTGCTGCCCTCCTGGCTGAAGAGCCTAAAGCTGATGATGCAGAGGCTTCTTGTTTTATGTGGCCCTGTTCTTTCTCTTTCTGCCTTCCCAGATTGCAGATGGTCGCTGATCAGCTGGTGGAGCGGTTTGTGGCCTCTGGCTTGATGCGTAAAGAATGGGATAGGGTGAAGCTGCATGCCACAGTCATGAACACTCTCTTCAGGAAAGATCCAAGTATGTACAGAGCCTTCATCCTTGCTGATAAATGCATTTAAAGTAGTCCCACTGCTCAGCAAATGCTTTTGTTGTTTGCTTTTTCAATGTGATTTTTCTTACTCTCAAGGATACCTACAGGGCTGGGGGGAGATGTCTGCACATAAAACCCAGAAGAAAATAAAAAAAGCAGTGAACAGAGTCATAGATTCAAAACCTTATCACGCATATTATCTGGGCTAAGGAAAAATATGTTCAGCTAGAATCAGAGAATGTCCTGAGTGGGAAGGGACCCACCAGGATCATCCAGCCCAGCTCCTGGCCCTGCCCAGGACACCCCAACAATCCCACCCTGAGACAGCAACTGAGAGTGTTGTCGAAATGCTCCTGGAGCTCTGGCAGCCTTGGGGCTCTGACCATTCCCTGGGGAGACTGTTCAGTGTTCCCTCTGGGGAAAAACCTTTTCACAATATCCAACCTCCCCTGGCACAGCTCCAGCAACTCCCTTGGGTCCTGTCCCTGGTCACAGAGAGCAGAGATCAGAGCTGCTCCTGCACTGCCCTTCGTGAGGAAGCTGCAGACCCTGATGAGGTCTCCCCTCAGTCTCCTTCAGGCTGAACAGAGCAAGTGACCTCAGCTGTTCCTCATGGAGGTGAGATCTTGGGCTCTCTGTGCCCCAGTGTTAAATTGAAACTGGGTAGCAACTCCATGTGTTGTGCTGACTTTCAAACAAGATGAAAACATAATCCTCTTTGGTTGACTTAGAGATTGCCCGTTTCTTCAGGAAAGTGATTCCATTGTCTTTCTCCTTAAATCAGATGCAGACGGCTGCGAAGCTGAATGTGAGCTGTTCTTGAGTGTATGGCGTCTGCTGTCTCTGCCAAAAGATTGTCTGCTCTGGCTGTCTGTAGCATCATTCTGATCACATTACTTTATAAAGCAGCCTTAAAAGCATCATGTTTGGGGAGGGGCAGTGCGTTACAGCCTGGTTCTCCGTGTGGAAACGTGCGTGCTCTGGCATGGTGGCCCTGTGCACTGCAATAGGTTGTGTCAAGAATTCTTTAGTTGTTGCCCCTCTGAATCTCTGCGTGGACAGTGATAACAGCAGGTGCTTTGTGTCATCGTTTCTGGGCAGGTTTTGGGTCTGACTGCTACTGAAGTCGAACAAGCACACCCAGGATGTAGAAACCCTGTAAGGATGGGGTTCAGCTCTCAAATTGAGCCCTGAAAATGTGACCCCAGAGTGCTGACCTGGCTCTGTGTGAGGGGGGGCACATGGGCAGCTACATCTGGCACCCTGGGTCTATATTCTGCACAGCCCCATGAGGCATGCGAGGCATTCAGACACAATGGGGAGAGCATTCCGCCAGCATTCTGCAGGCAGCCATAGAAGTCGCTTTGTATTCCATACAGGATTTGAATAGCAAGCTGGATGTGAGGGGGACTTCATAGTTAATGATGGAGATGAAAAAGAAATACTGAATATATTCACTGAGTGAGGCAGAGGTCCTGTGGAAAGAACAGATCATGTACTTGGGGATTATATAAAAACCCAGACATGCTCTGGGGAAATGGATCTCAGTCGTAGGCTTTTGGCAGTTGCTATAGGCCTAGGTTGCTATTCTGAATGTCTCTGTGTGTGTGTGGCTGCGTGCCCACCCCGCAGAAGCATCCACACCACACATACGGTGCAGGCAGCAGAGGTTTGTGTCGGTGCCGTCCGCATCCCTCCTGGCATTGTGCTGGCATGCTCAGCCTGGAATTTGGTGCTGTTCTAGGCCACACAAGTGCTGTCTCTCACCCTGACATGGCAGGATGTGGGATCAAAACGAGCCAGAGAGAAGCAGGTGTATTGCACTGAGCAGTCAGCCCTGCAGAATCACCACAGCAGCAGCTATTTAGGGCCTTTCCTCCAGGTAACAAAGGTGATCCCGATAGAGGCACCAATTCCAGCCTTTTTCCTCTTAAAATCCAGGTAGAAGTGGGGCTTTTTGCACTAAGAACTGGGCAAAGATGGTTTATTAGCTGGCAGCTGACTGGAGAGGGACAGAGTAGGGGGTGAAGTACAGCACACAGAATTCTCTCATCTGAAGCTCATTCTGGTGGTGGCTTTTCTCTCTACAGCTGAAGAACAAAACAGCACAATGACTGGTAAATCATCTTTCAAGGAGCGGGAGTCATTTAATGGCCAAAATATCCTCAAGGTCAGTATGAAACAATTAGGGAAATGGAGCCAGCTATGGATGTTGTATAGCCAAAAGAGGTCGAAACACCTCTTCAAGACTGCTTTTGTCTTAGGCTTATGGGATCTCCAGGGCTGGGGGGCAAGGGGGGAATCTGTTTAGAAAGTAAATGGTCCAGATCACTCGTAATTGGGAGCATTACAGTATTTAACAGGAGCATTCCTAAAGCTGCTGAGGCTCAGAGCAGGAATATGAAGCACAAATGCTAAGTGGGTGTTCGTGTTGTCGTTTACGTCGCTCCTGTTTTACCCTGGAAACTCAGGCTCGAGTTGATTCTCAGCCCACCAGAAAGAAGCATTTCGTTGCTCTTGTTCTACTCATATATATTTATGAAACTAAACCCAACTCTCATTTCACTTACTCTTTTCTTCTTGTTTTTAATCTCTGCTATTGATTTGCTCCAGAAAAATAGCGGGTAGTGGTAGGGAGTCCCACCAGGATCAGAGGGTTTTGGCAGTGATCAGAGGGTAGAAAGCACGATCCCCCAGACTGTGGAGGTTGGGTAAGGCTCAAAGGGGAGCATGCTTCTGACTCCCAGGCTTTGCCAACCAGGGTTGGGACTGCAGGCAGCCTCTGCTACTCATCCAGATGGCTGTGGCAGACTGATGCTGTGGTGCTTGACCCCTGCAAGTGTCCAGAGAGAAAAGAGATGCACAGGGGAGCAGAAATGGAAAACAGCACTGGCTTGTAAGCAAATTTGCAATCCTCACTGTGTGAGAGGATTTGTAGCAGGCAGCTCTGATAAGAGGGAGCGAGGACAATGCATGGATACATTTGGGAACGCTAAGAAGATATTCTGGCAAAAAAGAGACATGAGAGAGTGGGTGGGAGCTGGACAACCCAGAAGGACTTTAGAGCCCTCCCAGAGGAGGGGAAGAGTGTGCTTTACTTGTATTTTACAGTTTTAATAATGTATCAGGCACTGGATGCAGGGGGATGTGAAGGCAGGGGGTGGAACTGATTGATCTCTGTGCAGAGGACAAACAAAGGGACAAAATTAGGTTAAGCTCTCATTGTCCTCAAACGGTCTGTGCGAGTATGGGTGTCATGACTCAGCGTCGCCACATGTTGAGTGTGCAGTGTGAGACTGCAGTATTGCAAGCTGAAGCAGGGAAGCCACAGCCTTGGTCCTTTTCTTAACGTGATCTGCAGGTTTGGATAGCTCCCAGTGTTGGGAGAGCCGGCTCTGGAAGGGGGTGGTGTGTGTCAGGAGCCCTGAGCGTCTGCAGGACTCTGCTTTCGCAGTGTTCGCCTTCGCTCCTTTATTCTGCTTCTGCTAAGCTTGTCCTTAGGCTTTAGAGACGCATAAAATCAAACTGTGGGTCTTCCTCAGTGCTCTCATCCCAAACCGTTCGTGATTGAGAAGGTATTAACGGTGCTCCCTCTGCTGGTCACACCATTTGTGGGGTCTGAGGATCTGGGGAAGGGTCTTGTGGTGCTTGGAAATGCAACTGCTCTCCTTCCGAGGCTACTTCTTATTCTTGATGCTCTCGGAAATATGAGCCCGATGCATTTTTAAAGCTCCTAATTGATTTTGTACTGACGTAGCCGAAAGAGCTGCTGGCTGTTTGGACTGCTGGTAATTACTTCAAAGCATGTCTTGCCACAAGAAATGTCATCCTTCTCTCCCACCTCCACTACATTTCCTAACCTGCCCGCTTCGTATTTCCCTTTGGTCTCCCACGTGCCTGCAGCAGAACGCCCGTTGGCATTAATTAATTACATGAGTCATAAATAGCTCCAGGCTTCTTACCGGAGGAGCCCAGCCTCAGTGAGCCACTGATGCATTCCAGCATGACCTTGCAGGGATGCGCCAGTTCCCTCCCAGCCTGCTTTTATATCCATGATTCCATTATTTATCTTGTGCCGGGGAGGCTGCCCTCTCGCAAAGTGGCTTCATTAACTTTTGCACCAGGATCTAAACGACGGGCTGTTAATGAATATGGCTGCAGTTAGGCAGGCTGGTGGGAGGGAGAGCCATGTGCCCCGCATGTGATTCCAGGCGGTGGGACTCTGTGATAGCTGTGCTGAGTGGCTGTGTTCCCACTTGGAACGCTAACAAAGCATGGCTGCTGGTAGGAGGGTAAGTGGGAAAACTCAGGTTTCATCACTCTCATTCCCGTTGTGCAGCCCTGTAGAGCCAAAGGCTCAGGGCAGGACCGGAGCTGTCAGAGCACGGAGCACGATGGAAGTGCCGTGGCTCTGCTGTTCCAGGCTGAGGCTCCCCGTGGTCAGGGCAGGGGGGTGGTGTGTGTGTGTGTGTGTGTGCAGATGCGCTGGCAGCACATGTTTGCTGATAACATGCCTGCGCTACCCCAGGCTCCAGCTGGTATTTTGCTTTCAGCTGAACTAATCGGAATTTTATTTAATAATCCTTTGTTCTACCCGTTCCGCAGAGTTAAACATACGCTCCTATTTGTGCTAATAAATGGTTGTGCAGGCCGGTACCTTCCCACACTGCTCAGAAAATAGATCCTGTAGGTTGAGTTGTGTTCGGGAGTTTAAATTACTTCTGTCTTGAAGAATATCCCTCAAAAAGGGCTTCCTGGCATAGGTGGAGCTGAGAGCCCAAGGGGCTGTGTGACCCAATAGATTTATGTCCAACAAAGCCTTGGCGTTGCGCTTCTCTAGTCTAGTCCCAAAAAGCTGGGCATGCTTCATGGACCACTTCATACAGAGCGATGCATGTTCCTACTGGGCTGGCTTTGAACATCCTAGTCACATACCGAAGTCGTGCTCCAGGCAGGAGCAAAGCGTCTCATCTCTCAGAGAGTGGGGAGGAGGCGGCAATTCCTGGCTGAAAGACCCCGGCAGCTCAGGCAGGGCTGGGCCTCGGGGAGATGCTGGGTTGGCAGCCCCTGCCCTGCCTCCCGCCGTGTCCTGGCGGTGGCCGCGTGCCCTGCGCCGCAGCTGGCACAGCGCTGGCACAGAGGCAGCCGGGGCAGCTGCTGGCGTCTCCGGAGACGAGGCTGTGCTGCCTCCGGGCTTTTGTTTATTTTTGTTTAGTGAAAAAAACCAACTAAGGCTACCGTGAATAAATAAAAATGAAAAGAAATGCAAAGGGGCTGCCTAGCCAGAGATTTCTGTTGCACGTTTAAGGGAAAGGAAGAAAACCACCTGGACTCTTGTTTGGTCAAAGTGGAATGAATTTTGGCTTGATTGAGGTCTGAGAAGTAAAAGAATGGCCTTTGCTGCATTCAAACAAGAAGGAAGCACATTTTGAGCACAGAAAAAACGGAACCCTGCCGCTTAGCACAGATCCGTGCATTAACAGCTTACAAGATTAAATATTGAGGGAACAGCTACTGAGGTACAGCAGCAGAAAGCTGCACATCTTATGTCTTAGGGCATTAGGGGAGACTTTAAGCTGGGATGGAAGACTGGGAATGGGATCAGCCGAGGTGGTGACACATGCTGCCCTGCCCTGGTCCAGCAGTGGGGCTGCAGGAGTGCCCAGAGAGGGCTTCTAGGTCAGATAATGCAAAATTTGATGAGGCTCCTTCTATTTTGAGGCCTGCATAAGCGTATTGAATTATGGCACTATATCTGCTTTCACTGGGAGCAGGGGGGAAGAGCCTTTACTGGCTGATACACTGGAGAGCCGATCGGAGCAAAGGAATCTGGTGGTGTTCCCTGTCACTGTGTCTGTCCTGCTGGGTGAGACAGTGCCGTGGCTGTGGCATGCAGTAGTTCAGTTTAAAACATTTGATCAAATGCCACAGACAGAGATGCAATGGAAAAGAAAAGCCTTGGCCTGGATAAACCCCTGACCCCTCAAAATACCCCAAGCCCACCAAGCTCTAAACAAATGAACATCTGCCCCTGTGCAAGCCAGCTCCACTTGCAGATGAGGAGTGTGTCTCGTGTTCTGCAGCCTTTGGAACCCAGGCCTTTTGTGTAATTTTTGTTTGTGGATTTAAGGAGGCTGAGTCTTTTCCTGATGGATTTCTAAGCTGAGGTGAAATCAAAGAGCCAAAGAACCAGCGTTAGGTGAGGATCAAGACTGCCTGGTGTTCAGAAAGGGTAAGAACGTCTTGTTATCCTCAGCGAGGTGGTAAAGATGTCAATCCAAAGTAGGACTGACAACTGGAACAAATACCTAGCAGGAGGTGGCTGCTTGGAAAGTTTAGAGTTAAAAATACCAAACAAAAAATCCACTGGGGTGAGAAGAGACTGAGTAAGAGGTTGTGGTGCAACATCAGTATCTCAGAAATAAGCCAGTGCTTTCCTCACCTCGTTTTTACGGAAGAATCAAAAGCAGAAATGAAAGGCTGCAATGCCACTTTGCAGAGGGGAGAATTCCTGCCTTCAGCTCTGATCCTGCCATTACCAAGAGGTACCGGAACAATCGAGGGGGCTCAGCAGTGTGCAATTAGAGCAACAGTGGGGTGGGAGGATGTGACAGTTGAGCAGATGAGACTGGAGATCAGTTTGTATAATCATGGGGAAGAAAAGGAGATTAAATTGGGGTTGCTGTGAAAATGCTTTCCTGCGAATTACATTCTTCAGGGGGAAAAGCCATATTCACATTATTTGCATTTGATGAAACAGGAATCTGAAGTGGCATTTGAAAAATCAGTGTAGACAAAGGAGGGAAAATATCTTTGTTGGAGATTTCAGGCCTTGGAGGCAGTGTTGGAGGTTTTGGGGGAAGGCTGAGCCACTGCACTGACGAGAACGCAGTGCAGAAGGTTTGTGCTACCTTTGCGTGACAGAGATCTCTTTGGTGACCTTACCAAGACAAGGAGAAGCCTTCTTTTTCCTCTCAGAGGTGCTCCACACCCCTCTGACTAATTTTAGCAGGAACTGTGAGTGCTGGAAGAGGGTTTATTGAGAGTTTCTGAATCCTCTTGCCCCTGCACCGCTGCAGTCCCACCCAGCCCAGCAGCTGAGCCTTTTGGAGGTTCTGTGGGTGCCTGTGCCTCCCACCCGGTGATCATCCCACCTCCTCACTTCCCGGAGATCCCTGTTGTGCCAGCAGCCAGCCCGGGCAGCATCACCTCTTTGATCTTAAGAAGACAATTTTTCTCCGTGGAGCTGGCAGGGGTTGAATTACAGCGGCGCCTTAATAGAAGGCAGGAACCCAGGACATTAAATGCAAAAAAACCCCAGCTCACTGATTAGCAAAAGTAGGCAGTTCATCCCAAAGGTGCCATGACCCTTCTGCTGGATAATTTTCCGGGTCTGTCTGAATTAATTTACTGGCTCTGTAGCTAGACTCCTCCTCTTGGTGGTTCGGTGGGCGTAGTGGGAGGTTACAGTGATGGCAGCTCCTTGTCCTGGTATTCCCGGATGCATCTCAAGCCTCCTGCTGTCTCTGCAGCAGAGCCAAAGCCCAGCTCTTAGAAACTGTTGCTGCATTTGCTGTCGTAGGAGCCATGGGGATGAGGCTTCTGGGGAGAAATGCAGTTTTTGATTATTAGTTTCCTTAAGTTGTTCTGTAAGTCCCTCACGTTTGAGGTGTAGGTCTGGGATCTTATCGGGTCCTTTAATTTGCTGAAAGGGTTTTTATTCTTGTCTGAAAGACGTGCAAAAATCTGTTAACCTCCAAATGTCCCACTTGTATATCTTAGTTTGCAGAATGCCTTTCACCATAGCAACTGGGGTTTGATTTCCTGAAGCGCATGAATTTTCATGGATTTTTGATGGGGGGAACGGACCTGAAACTGTGAGCTAAAGCGAAGATTTTGCAGCGTGGCAGTGGCAGGAGCACCACTAGATTTGGCTTGTGGAGGGGGGGATCCTGCAGGGAAGGCATCTCAGCTGGACAAAGGCCTGCACCCAGCCCTGAACAGTTCTATTTGAAAAAACATCCGGCCTGACAGATTAATGTAGACCATTGCTGAATGCCACCCTCCCCACTGCTGCATCACCCTCTGGCAGCTGGGGTGGCTTTGCTCCAGTTCTATGAAGAGCTGAGGTTTCACATGGCAGCTGTCAGAGAAGGATCAGCTGCTTCCATATTCACAGAGCTGGAAACGCCGTACTCGTCCCACCCGTGGAGGTCAGGAGGGTGTTAGGGGCAGCATGAAGTACACTCTTAGGTCTGCAGGTGACACCCAGCTGGGGAGAGGCAGGAATATTGCCCATGTGAGTAGGAGGGAACAGAGCTCCAAACAGTGTTGAGAAATCAGGCAGAAACAAATGGGCAGCTGCGAACAAGGACAGGTCCAGGAGGGGAGCAGTGGCACCGCTGTAGGATGGAGAAGTGCCTCAATACCAGCCCCACAGGCCAGGGTTTGGCTTATGGGGTCTGCTCCAGACTGAGTCAGTCTGTGGAAACAAAAAAAAAAAGAGGCAAATGTCTTCAAAGTAAACCTCTGACTATGCTTAGCTGAAGGATTTGTCCAGTTTTGGGTACCGTGGATGGGTGCAAAGAGCCCAGGGGATAACAATAAGGTAATTGGAGGGGTAGAAAATGTCTGCAAGCTGGGGCTGAAAGAGTTGTTTTGAGGGTAATAAAGGGAAAGAGGGCAGCACATAGGAAAAACTCTTGAAGCATGGGAATGCTTTTGCCAGTAGTGGATGATAAAGTGATAAATAATAGGCTTTAATTGCAGCAAGGGATTAGGAAAATCTTTGTAAAGGGGAGGGTAAGGAAGCACTGCTCTAGAGGAGCTGGGAAAAGGGGGTCCTGATTGTTTTGAGGAAGCAGAGATGTTAGTCCAGGATCTGCCACCACCAAGCTCCTCCTGCCTTGGAGGAGGGGAGGATGGTGGAGCTGATGACCTTCGCTGGTCCTTTCTTCAGCTTGTCACTTCATGATTCCTACATGGAATGTGTGCAGAACACCCATGAGATGGCATCTGTGAACGTACCAAGAGCTGCTTGGCATTTACTTTGGCTCAGGAAATAAAAATATCAAAAGGAAACCTCCCATCACACACCTTGGATCTTTCTCCATGAACTTGCTGCTGTTTCTTACGTTGGTGGTACTTTGCCAGAGAGAGATGGTTATGTTGTTTCCAAGGGACTGCACCAGTGGTTTAATTGTAAGGGATTTTCCTGTGTCATAGAGGAGAGAGCCCTGACTTGGGTATCTCCCAAGAGAGAGGCCACTGGGACTTTTATGACACAAGATTTTCTCCCTCCTGAAGTCTGCCTGCTTTATTCTTCCTGAGGGAGATGAGGTGAAAAGGTCTCTGCTGCTGCCTTTTAAATCTGCCAGAGGCTGGAAGAAAAGAAGAGGGGAAGGGCTGTGGAAGGGCTGGATGCTATATTGGGGATGGAGAGACACTCCAGAGCCAGCTGCACACTTGCAGAACAAAACCATCTGCAGCCTTGTGGCTGGTGCTGGTGGTGACAGCCCAGGTGACAACCGCCCTCCCTGTCCTTCCTACCCATCTTCCACCCTTGTGACTCTGCGCGATGTCTTTATCCTGTAACACCTCAGCGGTCTTGGAAAATGTTGGATGCCCAGCCAGCCATCCTTTTAAAAGCCGTGGAAAGGAAGCAATTGCTAATTTGGAGAGGAGTTGGGAACGCTGGGAAGAGCCGCCTCTCTGGATGAGTGCCTGCCTACCTGCTTTTCCTATGCTTCTCATGCATTATTCCTGGCAAGCTTCCAAGCACAATTAAACCTCTGACAGATAATCATTGGCGGAGTGGTGTCCAGGGTGAATAATACGGGAATCAGGTATTTCTTCTTTTGGCACCAAATTGTTTCAGAAAATGTATTTTGAAAGTCAAAAATGGAAGGAAAAAGAATCTATTCATTGAACAAACTCCTCAGATCTAGACACTTTGCCCAGTTGTGTCTCATCTTCTGGGAGGCACCAGGGGCTTTGGTTTTGGGTTTGTCTGTCACAGTTTGGGGGAGGTTGGGGCATGGCTAGGAAGGGGTTTGGTGAATTCTTTGGGATGAGGAAGAAGGAGCTCTGCCAGCACCTACTGCAACCTGGGAACTATGGCAGCTGTGGAGATAACAGCCTTCTGGAGAGGTCCTGGCAGGTGTGTGTGGGAGGCTGCAGGACTGAGGTGTGTTAAGCAAGTAGGTGGAATCCCAAAAGCAGGATTGGAGGCTGTGGTTTGTGCAGCAAAGGAGGTTAATCAGAAGAACTCAGATGGACAGAGTTTGCTAGAGTTCAGTGGACTCTCTTAGAGTCCATCAGTGTTTCTGAGTGTTACTTTCACATTTCAAAATTTAATTTTTGAAGATTTTTAATCTTTCCACGTTTTTGCCATTTCTTCCATAAGTCCTTTTTGCCTGGTGCTGGTATCAGTAATCCAGCAGTTTGCTGAGGAGTCAGTGCCTTCCTGCTGTGTCTGGTATGGGAACTGCAGTTGTGCTTTGGCCAGTTGATCTGGAAGGGTGATTGTTCTCTGCTCTTCTCCAGTGTTTTCCATCCCAAGCTGTGGACGTGTTACACAAGCTTTAATTCAAATATGTCATCCCTTATGAGATGGAAAAATATCCAGGGGAGAGTGCAGAAAGTCTGCAAACAGGTTTTGTTGCTCCGTGTTGAGGCACCTCTTCAGAAACGCTGCTTAATTTTTCTCCATGCTTGTCAGCGGGTGCCTGGGATTTTGTTTGTCCCTCCCCTTCCCTGAAGGGAATAACAGCACCGTAACATGCTGATTTCCAGCGGAAATCTCTTGGCTTTCCGAGCCTGTTCCCTCATTTACCACTGCTCCCGATCGGGACACGCTGGGGTTGTGCTGCCGGCGGGCGAGCTGGTGAGTGTTGTCACTTTGTGCAGAGCAGATGAAGCTGTAAAGCCTCCAGCTCCTCCGAAGCCTCCGTTTAATCTCCTGGTTGGAGCTCTCCATGCGCTGCTGTCGGACCTGATTCTCAGCACTGGGTTGTCTGTCTGAGTTATCCTCCTGCACGTGCTTTACCATGGAGGCAGAGCCCGGTGGTGCTCAGCCTGTTCCCACCCTTCCTGGATGGGATCTTGGGGTGGATAAACATCTTCCACCCAGGAGAAACAATAGAGGAGGGATTGCTGGCATCCCATCTTGAGCATGGACCACGCAGCAGGAATGACAGTGAGCTCATCCACAGCCGTAGGCTCTTGGAGCTACGAGCTTCTTCCTCCCTGCCTTTCAGAAGTTGGTAATTTCTGTGTTCATTCCAGGTATGGAAAACAGGACCCTCCCTCAGCTCCCTGCCAAGGGCAGCCGGGTTTGTGAGGCAGATTGTCACAGGCTAATGGCATTACATGGCGCTGCTCGCCCGCAGCGCTGAGTCACTGGGGACACTTTTGTGCTGTTGATCTATAATAGCCCGGCCCGAAGGCACTGCTTTCTGTGGCTGGAGTTCACAGCAGAACTCCCCACAGTCAAGGGAGGTGTGTGTGTGTGTGTGTGTGTGCGCACATCTGTTTTATCCCATGGTATCGCTGCTCTTTGGTGGGAATTTTTAATTGCAAGGCATTGCAGTGAGTTGTTTCTCCCTCGGCATTTCCAGGGCTCTCGGCAGAGCTGCGTGGACTTTTTTATTAATTCAGGATGGGTCTTTTTTTTTGGCTGACTACCGTAAACGACGGAAGGCTTTAAAAACTGATCAATAATCCTGATGGTAGCGGCAAAATCCAGGCCAAGGCAGCGTGAATGCGAGCCAGAGATTACGTGAAGAAAGCTTTAAATGCCTCCGATTCCCTTCCTTTCCATGGACTTACTTTGTCCTCCCTCCTCCAGTGCTTCTCCAGCCGAATCCATTAATATTTCTCATGCTTGTTGAGCCCGTGACAGGTGATTTAAAAGCCCCAGTTTGTGTTGGCACCTCCGCTCTTCATAACCGGAGCTGAAACACATCGCTGCTGTTCTTACGTGGATTAGCTGTGATTTATTGCTGTTGTTCCCAGGATGGAACACAGAGGTGCTGTCTCATTCCAGGAGGGCTGTCTGTTGGAAGCGAGCCCCCCGAGGAGGACAGCTTGACAAACACCCGCGCTCAGGAACACGACATCGTTTAGGCGCCTGTTTTAACTTCTTCATTGAGGAATCATCCTCCTCCTTGCCTCAGCAAAACCTACTTTACCGGCTTAAAAAGGGGAAGAAAATGAAAAAGAGGCATCCTGGGTTTGATCTGCTGCTCTGCCTTTGATAAGGAAGTTGTTGTGGTTTAGGGGTTGAAGTTTGTACGAGCAGTTTTGGCTCAGGTTTGCAAGGAGCGAGAGGTTTGATGTGTGATTCCGTCTCTCCCAAAACAAGTCTTCAGCCTGTTACCTTCCTTCAGAAAATGGTTGTCTCATCCCAAGGGAGACCTGCTGTGTAATTTGTGGGTAATTGAGGGAAACAGACCTCAAGGAAGAAGGGTTTCCAGCATCTGAACGGAATTGTCTTAAATGGGAGAAAATGGGGTCTTAGAAATGACAGTTGTGCTGCTGTCTTTTCCTGGCTCAGGATAAACGACTTTGGGGGGAGAAGTGGAGGAAAACTTGCTTTCTGGGAGCTACCACAGGGCTGCCTGCCTTTCATCATTACCTGAGTGGCGTGTCCTTGGACCCAGTCCCCAGGAAGGGAGAAGGAGAGGGAGAAGCACTTGGGCCCACAGTAGTTTGCAGGCTGACCTGTGAAATATGGGTTATCCATCATCCAGTTCTCCTTCTCTTGGGAACTCGTGGCTTTTGGGGAGGGCAGTGTGGCTGTAGTCTGTGCTATCCCCTGCAGATCCTGGGATGCTGCTGCTGCCACTCTCCAGGCACCTGCTCTGTCCCCATGGGAGATGCAGGCATCCTCGCTGAGCATTTGGCTGTGGTTTGAAAGGCAGGGCACACCCCTGGAGCGTTTGCTTGGAGGTGCTGGGTCTGGGGTTAAAAGTTAACAATGCTCTTTCCTTATTCCATTCTAATTCAATTTGGGAAGGCAGCAGGGAGACAGAGGGCACTTAGTCCTCTAAGTGCTATTCCCTTGATGGGAGTTAGTAGCTTGCACTGCATTGGTGGTGTTGATTCTCTAAGCTGACCTTTTCCTCCATCAGGTTCATTCTCATTTATAATACTTAAAAAAAAATTCCCAACCTCCATCCTCTTATTTATTCCTTGGGCATCGAGGACATAAATCTTTCGGCGTGTTTGGATTTATAGAATTACTGTGCTTTTGCTGAGCCTCGCGTCCCACTCCAATCAAATGACACGGCTCTGCGGGCGATTGCATTTCTCCTCCCCTGCCTCCTTCCTGGCTGCTCCTGATCCACATCTCCTCGTCTCCTCGTGTTCCCTGCAGCCTTTTCAGGGAAAGCTGGGCCCTTGGCAGCCGCAGGAAAGGACAGGAAGGGGAGTCAGCCATTCTTCAGGTTATCAGCAGTTCCTTCTGAAGGGCAACAACCTCCAGGTACCTTCTTTCCTGGTGCAGAATAAAAAATGCTAAGATGCTTTTCCAGGAGGCATTTAATCAGCTGCGCTCCAGGCCTCCTCCAAAACCAGAGCGTTTCCGTGGTGGCTGGGGAGAGGGGGGAGTTAAAAATATCTTTCTTGGCTCTACTTGGCTTCTCCTCAAGATAAATAGAAGTGAAAGTCAAAAGCAGAGGCTTGGCTCTCTGCAATCTCTTCCCAAGTCCCCAGGGACCCGAGTGCAGGATGCTTTAGTGATGGGAAGCCACCTCCTGGTGTTTCAGAGGTCTTGGAGGATTCCTGGTGTTTCAGAGGTCTTGGAGGATTCCTGGGGTTTCAGAGGTCTTGGAGGATGATGCTGGAGGGGTCTCTCTCCACACCGCTCGAGGCAGGTCTCAAGATTTGCAGTGATCTCCGTGCCTGGTCCGGTGGCTTCTGTCGTGGGAAGCCTCAGGGAGCACAGGAGCATCAGTGAGAAGCCGGCCTGAAACCAGAGCAGAAAAAAGTGTCTGTGGTTGTCCTCTAAATCCTGTAGCATGTTTACTCTCAGAAAGTACAGCCACATTACCAAAAATCAATAGTTCTAGCAGCGTTCCTCCCTGGGAAACACACAGCTGCTCGAACACACGGGAGGTGGTGAATCTTATAAAAGCCAAGGGAATACAAAGTGCTTTGGTACAAGGGCTTTGCTGCACTTCTAGCAGTGTACAAATGGACAGCCCTTGACCTGGGCAATGCCTTCTGGGGCTTCCCAATCATCCTTCTGCTCTAATGTGCCTGAGGCTGTGTGAGGCAAGAGGGGCTCGGGGAAGGTTGGTCTCATTAAGTAATTTTTGCTTTGAAGTACATGTGTTCAGTAAGAAAAACAGGTTGTGGTGTGCAGCTACAATACAAACAAGACTCTTCCTTTGGTTATTTTGTGGAAAGGTTTGACTTCTAGCGCTGGTACATCCCAGCATTTCATTTGTTTTCTTCATAGAATCCTGGAATGGTTTGGGTTGGAAGGGACCACCTTAAAGACCACCTTGTTCCATCCCTCTTGCCATGGACAGGGACACCTTAGACCAGGGTGCTTCAAGTCCTGTCTAACCTGGCCTTGAACACTTCCAGGGACAGGGCAGCCACAGCTTCTCTGGGCACCGTGTGCCAGTGCCTCCCCACCTCACAGGGAGGAATTTCTTCCTAGTATCTGAATTGTGCTCCGGCAGTCCTTGTCCCATGACTCCATGCCCTTGTCCAAAGTCCCTGTCCAGCTCCCTTGGAGCCCCTTTAGGCACTGGAGGGGGTCCTCTTCAAACCCTGGAGTACCAGCACACCTACCACTCCCTCTGCTAGGAGTCAAGAGAGAGGTGATTTCTGCTTTTCCTGGATGGAGACTGCTCTATGAGGGAAAGGGATGCCAATGCCAACAGCCTCTGTGACAGGGACAGGTGTTAAGGCTTGGGCTGGGTGGGCACAGTGGCAGAGCACTGCAGGGAGACCTGGACAGGAGGAAACCATGCTTCCTTCTGGGGTCAACCAAAACAAAAAGAGAAAGGTGACCAACCCCTTTTTACTGCCATCTCTTATTAATGAGACATTTTATCTAAGTCCTCCAACATGAACAACACAGGCTTTTGGGAACATAATTAATCTTTAATTGTATAAATCTTTAATTGTATGAAATGGAGTTTGTGTGGCTGTCGTCATTTCTCTTCTTTCTTTTCCTCCTCTCCCGGTATGAGATGCTTCCTTAGCACAGCTCCTTTTCTGCAGGCTGCTCTTTATTAGGGCAGTGACCCTGTGGAGCCACCACTCACAGTGTCCCTTGAGGCCACGCTGCTGCCCTGGGGTCTCTTGCTCTGCCCCAAGACAGGCAGGGAATCACTTTCCCTATGGCACTTCTCCTTTGTGGAGTGACAGCAAACCCAGGAATTGTCCTGAAAGAAATCTAGCTGGTCTCCTCTGGAAGAAAGGGTATTTGCAAAATAGAATCCTCTTGGGAGAACCAACAAAAGAGCAGTTGTGCCCAAATCGGTGCCAGGCAGAGCCAAATGCCTCTTTGGAGGAGGTGAAGTGCAGCCTTTCAGATGCTAAGTAGGTATTTGGGATTTCAGTCATTCCCTCTATGGAGGAATTGATGCACCATTGGCTCTAGGAGGATTAATGTGTTGGCTTTCCTTCATGCCTTCTGTAAGGGCAGGAAGGGCTGTGGGACTGTCTCAAGCCCGCGCCTGCAGGGACAGATAGAAAACTGAATAGGAGACAGATGGAATGGACATTTTGGAGATCTCCAAGGTGGGGAGAAGTCACCGCTCAGGTTCTCAGTGACTCTCAGCGCTCCGGTTAAACAGAGCTTCAAAATTAGCATCTCCAGCGAGCAGCTTTTCCTGAGGCACAGCTGATGTTCCCAGGTAGAGCAATTTCCTGCTGCTTAATGGAACGGGAGGAGCACTTTACGCTTGGACACGATGCTTTTCCAGCAATAAGTTCTTGTAAGAAATTCTGATGTCATTTTTTTGGTCTGCTTCGTAGATTGGATTAATGGGCAGGGACACGCCCCCCCGGGCGCCGGAGTTGGCTTGCTTTCCTTAATTTGCACTCAAGTCTTTGCCGAACAAAGACGGATTTGTTGAACAAAGCGGGGTCAGTGCTGGGATGAGGAGCCTTGTGCTTCCAGCCTGCTAGTTTGAATTAGGACTGAGCTGTAACTGTTAAGTCCTGCGTCCTGTGGCCTGGATTGGTGCAAACCTCCTGGCCTCAAACCTTGCTCCTGCAGAGCCTGCGACCTCAAGAGCCACCCGGGGGTGGTGCCTCCAGAGCAGTGAACAGCCTCCCCACGCTCCCTCAGTGACACAGGCAGTGAAATAGGGGAGGTTTGAGCAGCTGCTGCTGTGGATAAAAAGAGTTCAAGCGCAGTCTTTAGTGGGAAAGATAACGTAAAGAACAGTTTCATTTAAAGGCAAAACAGATCTGTGAGCAGAGGCTTTTGACAGGGCCAGCTCCTTCCAGAGAGCCATGGGCCAGCTGCAGGCTCCACTTCTCTGGTGCCCTTCAAGTGGTTTTTTTCTTCTTCTTTTCAGGTCTTCGAGAACTTCCACTTCGGGGAGGTGCAGCTGGACTCGGTGCGTCTCTCCCAGAGGTTCTCCTCGGACGCCTCTGGCTACTACGCGACATCTGGGCAGCTGTGCTTCTCCTGAGGTGGCTGTAGCGGGTCTGCTCTGTGCATGATCCCGCAATGAAGTGTTTTGTAGGACATGAATCTTGGATGGGAACCTGGAAACTCCAAATAGGGATGCCTCATGACTCCTCCAAAGCATGGGAGCCATGGCATTTCCCTGCAGCTTTTCCCACATGTATTGCCTGCCTTCTCCTTGGGAGGGCAACCCCCAACCTGGGGGTTGCCAGGGTCCTTCCTCCTCCTTTCCCCAAAATGTCATGAAGTTGCCTGTGATGTCTGTGGATTGCTGGTTTTCCAAGAAAACAACTAGAACTGGGGCTTTTGGGGCATCGCCAATGTTTAAATGTGGCTTTTTGTCAGAAGAAGGAAGTTTGTTCTTAAAATAAGTATTTAAAATCCAGGAGAGCTTTCCCGGAGCACGATTTAACGATATTGAGGTCAGGCATTGCTTGGATCTCCAGCAGCGTGCCTGTGTGATGTAGATCTCCAAATAAATTAATTCCCTTCAAAAGCAAAGTGTTTATCTCCTGTTGCATTGATAGTTTCTGTAATTAAACTTCCAGCACAGCACATAACTATGATAATAAGAAAGCATGGATGGTTAGAGCTCTTTCCAGTGACCGTTTCGGAGCATGTCAAAAAACATATGCCTTGTAGGTGGTTTCTCCATTAAAAGCAGCACCAAGCTCTTTGATTCCATTGTGAATCCTTCCGAGATCTCAAGACAACGTCGTTTTTTCCTGTAAATCTCCACATTTGGTAAAAATAGCGACACAGGCTTTCAACTTGCCCTAGGATGAGCGCTTTGAAAAATGGAAGGTGCTGGTGCTTGGGTGTTTTGTAACAAAACAGGTGCTGCTGCCCATTCCTCGTTGCTTCCATGGATATGGAATCATGCTGTGTTAGAGGTGGAGAGTGTCTCAGCCAGGGGTAGGGGTGCTCGAGCAGAACCCACATGTCCTAGTGATCATTTCTAAGAGGTCTTCACCCCACTTCCTCCCTCCAGAGTGAGCTGGGAGTGTGGCCGTGCACCAACAGCAGTGGAAGTCATTCAGGAATTGGGATTGCTTTTCTTTTTCCCCCCAAATGTATTGCTGTTTATGTTTCCCAGACCAAATTGCCTGTCTGCTTTCAAGCCTGCCTGCCAGGCAGTCAAATCATCTGTGCTTTCACAGGGTGCCCTTGCTTGTACCCAGTTACAGCCACTGGGCTTTTTGTGTCCTTTTCCTTGGAGCTGGAATGCCTTTGTGCTCTCTGAAAGCCGCCTTCCAAATGGTTCCCTTGGGGAGCAGAGCACCAGCACACACTCACAGGGAGGTGCTGAGAGCACTTAACACCGGTTGCTGTCATCTTTCCGCCAGCCTGAAGAGGTACTTGGCAAATCTCTTTGGAACAGACCCGGGAGCTGCTCACGCAGCCACCAGGAAAGGGGGAGATGCACCTTGGGAAGCTTCTGCCTCATGAGTTTTTAACGACTCTCACCAAGAAGTTGAGGCAAACACGGATATTTGACAATTGGAGCATACTCCTCCTCTTCCTACTTGTGTAAACATGTTTTAGTGACAATTCTTTTGGAAGTTGGTTGAATTTCGCTGGTAAGCAGCTTATCCCACTGCTCTAGCCTGGCACAGCAAAATTCATTTCACACCTCCTTCCCCAGGCAGAATTAAGGATTCTCATCTTTTCCCTGTCATCAGTGGGGCTTGCTGGCAGTTCTCCTTCCCATCCTGAGGGTCCTGCCAGGGAGAAGAGAATCTGGATGTGTGCTGTGGTATCCCCGGCTGAAGCTGTGAAGGAGCTGCAGCTGGGGTGAGTTGTCACTTGTTGCCTATCCTGATTTCCCGCCCCTCTGAGTAGAGGGAAAAATCCAAAAGCAAAACCTTGGGATAGGGGTGGGAGTCTTCCCTGGAGCCCTAACATGCTGTGCTGGGATGGCCAAGGAATGGGGACCGCAGTGTGGGCATCACAGGGAGAGGGGTTGGAGGATGGTAATTGCAGGGTGGGGATATGGCAGGGACAAGGGGCTGTAGGATAGGGGTGCAGTAGGGACTGGGAATGCAGGATGGGGGATACAGGTTGGAGATGTGGAAGGAATGGGGGATGCAGGGTGGATACATGGTACGAATGAGGGATGTGGGATGACTGGTGCTGGATGGGGACGTGGCAGGGGATACAGGATGGGGGATGTCAGATGGGGACCTAGCAGGGACCAGGGATGCTGGATGAAGGATGTAGGATGGGGGATGCAGGACAGAGATGCGGCAGGGATGCAGGATGAGAAGGTGGCAGGGACCAAGGGACGCAGGACATTGGATGTGGGATGGAGACTGGGTAGGGACCAAGGATGCGGGAAAGGGGTGGGGGGGGGAATGCAGGATGGAGACGCGGTAGGGACAGTAGTGCAGGACGAGGAGTGCGTGATGAGGACTTCAGGATGGGGGTGTGGCAGGGGATGCGGGATGCGGGATGCAGGATGAGGGGCGCGGGACGGGGACGGGTCAGGGACGGGGGTGCAGGATGGGAACGGAAGGGGGGCCGGTGCCGCGGCCGTGCCGTGCGGTGCCGGCGGCTCCCCCGCCCCGGTGCCGGCGCGCAGGTGCGGCGGGCGCGGCGGAGGCCCCGCCCCGGCCCTCCCGCCGGTGCCGCCCGGTGCCGCCCCGCGGCCGCACTCGCCGCCGGCGCCTCCCCGTGCGCACCGCACCGCTCCGCACCGCGCCCGCTCCCCCCGGCGCTGCGGCAGCATGCGGGGCTGCGGCGGGCGCCGCGCCCTGCTGGCCCTGCTGGCCCTGCTTCTGCCCGCCGCCGCCGCCGGCCCCGGGCCCGCCGCCGGCCCCGCCACCGGCCCCGGGCCCGCCGCGGCGGGGGAGAGCCCCGGCAATTTCATGGAGGACGAGCAGTGGCTCTCGTCCATCTCCCAGTACGGCGGCAGGATCAAGCACTGGAACCGCTTCCGAGACGTGAGTCCACGCCGGCAGCGGGGCGGGGGGGGACGGGACGCGCTGCCGGGCACCGGGAGCCCCCTCCCCGCACTCCCCGCCCCGCCGCTGCGGCTGCCGCAGCGCGACCCTCCCCGGCCCCGGCCCCGGCCCCGTCGCGGGTGCCCGGGGATGCTCGGCGGTGCCCGCGTCCCGCCGCGGCCGTGGGCGGCTGCCGGCCCCGGTACCCGGGGGATGCTTACCGGCTCCGGCAGCGCCGCTGCCTCCCTGCCCGTCGCCAAAGCTGCGTGGCTTATGCCAATGCCTCCATGGCCAGGGCTTGATGCCAAAGCGATCCTCTCTGGTGACCGGGGGTGCTGTCCCCTGCACCCTCTCCCCGTGCCCTACATGGGGGTGCAGGAAGGGCCCGCCCGCCCTTCGCGGGGGCTGCGCCGTGGCCTCAAACCCTCGGTGACAGCCCAGCCCGTGTCAGGGCGCGGGCATCCTCCCGGACTCCCGCTCCCCCGAGCCGCGCCGGCTGTCCCCGGAGCCCCGCGCGGTGCCGCAGCCGGGGCCGGCCCTGCCTCCGCGGCGTGGTGACCCCTGGGGATGTGGGGACGCGAAGCAGGGAGGATGAGGATGCAGGCACTGCTGGGGGAGCGCTGGCACACCTGGCACGCCGGGCTCAGCATCCTGTCACCCCTCGCTGTTACGCGGCCCTTGCAAACAGCCTCGATGGCATTTAGCTCCAGCCCTTAATTTTATGGGGCAGTCGGGGTTTTTCCTGGGCTCGTTTTACACCTCCAGCTCGTGTCCTCCAGGGTGGGGGACATGGTGCTGCAGCCCCATCCTAGGGAGACCCAGGACACCTGCAGCAGCCGGGCGGGGAGGGGGCACACCCCGAGCCGCCCTCCCACCCCGAGCCAGCCCCTCTGGTCTTTGTTCAGATGCGCACTCGGGTTCACCTTGGCAGCGAGGATTGGATGGATGGATGGATGCATGGATGGATAGATGGATGGATGACAGCAAGGGAGATGTGCCCATCGCAGGGCAGGGTGGGGGGCACCACCCTCCAAATAAACCAGTTAGGGGGGGCAGAGCACGGATGAGGGTACAAAGGTGTAAATTCCTCCCCTGGAGACCCCTGCCCACAACACCCCTGCTGGCCAACGCCAGCGCTGGGCACCTGGGACCTCGGATGGCTGCGAGTGCTCGAGGGGAGCACGTGCGGACGTGCCTCCATGGCACTGAGCATCCCCGGGGGGGTTCAGGGCCGAGGGATCCCCATCCCTGTGGCATGACATGTGGGGCTCACCCTGCTGTGGCACGGCTGCCACGCTGGGGGGGCTGCAGCCCTGCTGGCGGTTAGCTTGGATTAATAAGCAAATCCATGGATTTGTGGGGTTTTCGACTGAGCAGCAAGGGTGGGGGAATGCACGGGGAGGAGGCCGGCGGCCGTGGTGAGACCCGCGCCGCAGGGAGCTGCCGGGTGCCGCAATGTTACCAATCGCGGCACGGGAACGCGGCTATCGATTGCGGTGCAAACACCGCCGTGCTGAAGCGATCCCACTCCAGAGCTGCCTCCCGTGCCGCTGCTACCAGCTGCCATCCCAAACCCTGCCTGCCCTCCCCGGGGCAGCAGGGATGCTCCTGCCTTATCACAAAGCCCACCCTGGAGCATCCCGTGGGGGGGGTGGTGCTGCCTGCTGGGAGGGTTTGAATCCCTGCTACTCTCCCACAGCCCCCGGATGCTTTCGGGGTCCTGTGGGAGCAGTTCTGCCTCCCCAGACAGTGATATCCATCTTGGCCCACTCCTGCTGGGCTCACGATTGAAGAATCAGGGTGGCAGCACTGTGGGGATCCCATGAGGGCCTCACTGGTCTCCCAAGGGCTTCCTCCACCCGATGCATTTCCATCCCTATTCCCTGGCTTCCCCTGGCTGATGGGGGAAGGCTTTATCCTGTGTAAAGGCTCTCCAGGATTACAGGTCTAAAGCCAGAGATGGGGGAGCACATTGGTGGTCGGTGCCAGTGATATCCAGGGCTATTGGGGAGAGCTTTGGGCACCGGAAGGTCGGGGTGCCCCACTGGCACGGGGTGCCTGTCACTGTGGGTGGGTTGGGGTTGGGAGCTGGGCTTTGGGCTGTCCCAGAGCTGACGGTGGGCACTCTCTCTCTCTTTCTCTCTTTTTTCTCGGTGCTGGCTGGGCCATCTCGTTGCCGTGCTGCCAGGAGGTGGAGGTGAGCCTCGAGGGGCTACCGAGGGGGTGACACTCCACTTTTGGGGGGAGGCTGCTCCCTGTCCCTGCCCTCCCGCTGTGGGGGTGCCCAGGGGGTGTGTGCAGTGGGAGCCTCTCCGAGCCGGTGGCCCCGAGGGGGGTGATGGCATGCCTGGCCCGGTGTCACCTTTCCTGCCACCTGCACTCATGCAGGCTCTCCCCAATTTGCAGGATGACTACATCAAGAGCTGGGAGGACAACCAGCCCGGGGATGAAGGTACCGCTGAGATGGGTTTGGGATGGGGCACAGTGGGGTCGGTGCCAGCCAGTAGGGGCGGGGCGGGGAGGAGGTCACACTTTCTGCTTGCACCCCTCGGGCTTTTCCCTTCCGGCTGGGAGCGGTGGTGGGGCTGGTGCGAGCCGGGAGGCAGCAGCTGGTGCCGGGGCGGCTGCCCAGCTGAGGCCTGAACGGCGCTTTGTGCAGGGCCGGCTGGTGGCCAGCGCTGCCGGGGCTACCCTGGAGGGTCCCCGCCTGCCTCCCCCGCCTGCCCCAGTCCTTCTCTGTCCCCCCAGCCCTGGACACCACCAAGGACCCCTGCCAGAAGGTGAAGTGCAGCCGGCACAAGGTGTGCGTGGCGCAGGGCTACCAGCGCGCCATGTGCATCAGCCGCAAGAAGCTGGAGCACAGGTAGGAGTGCGGCGAGGCCGGGGCCGAGCCGGTGGCAGGAGGAAGGGGGGCCGCGGCGGGGACTCAGCACCCTCTCGCCCCGTGCAGGATCAAGCCGCTGGGCCCCAAGGCGCACGGGGGCTGCAAGCCCTGCCACGCCGCCCCGGTGGCCGCGGTCTGCGGCTCCGACGGCCACACCTACAGCTCGGCGGTAAGGACAGCGGCATCCGCCGCGGGGACGGGGCCCCCCGCCCTGTGTCCCCCCGCCGACGTCCCGCTGCCGCCCCGCAGTGCAAGCTGGAGCAGCAGGCGTGCCTGGCCAGCAAGCAGCTGACGGTGCGATGCGAGGGGCAGTGTCCCTGCCCGACCCCGCACAGCCCTGCCGGCGACAGTAAACAAGGTGAGCGGGGTGCGGGGCACCGCGGGACTGTCCCCGAGCTCTGCCCGGCCTCACACTGCCCCACTGGACCCCCCAGAACTGTGCACCGGGCAGGATCTGGCCGACCTAGGTGACCGCCTGCGCGACTGGTTCCAGCTCCTGCGTGAGAACGCCAAGCAGAACGGCTCCAGCGGGCTCCCTGCCAGCCCCACCACTGGTACGTGTCCCCGGCCATGCAGGGAGGGGACGTGGGGTGCTGTCCCTGGGGTGGCCGGGCAGCCACGGGCCTCATCCTGCCCTGCAGCGCTGGAGAGGAGCGTGGCGGCCACCTGCAAGGAGGCGGTGGGGTGGATGTTTGCCCGGCTGGACACGAGCGGGGATCTGTTCCTGGAGGCGGCCGAGCTGGCTGCCATCAACCTGGACAAGTACGAGGTGTGCATCCGCGCCTTCTTCAACTCCTGCGACACCTCCAAGGACGGCCGTGTCTCTGCTCCCGAGTGGTGCTTCTGCTTCTGGAGGGAAAGTGCGTCAGGGCAGGGGGGAGACGGTGCTGTGGGGACGGGAGCTGGACACTGCGCGGTCGGGAGGATGCACCCCGTGGGGCTGGGGGGTCCATGGCCTGGGGGGTGCGTGCCATGGACTGGGGAATCCATGCTGTGGGATTGGGGTTGTGTGCCATGGTGTTATGGGGGATCCATGCTGTGGGACTGGGGGGTGGGGGATGTACATCATGGGATTGGAGTTGGGAGTGGGGGATGTACATCATGGGGCCATGAGGAATCCATGCTGTGGGTTAGGCGTTAGGGTGTCTGTGGGAGGGATGTACGTCATAGGGGGAAGGGTGTATGTCATGGGGTAATGGGCAATCCTTGCTGTGGGTTTGGGGTGTCTGTGGGATGTTTGCCTTGGGGGAAGACGTACACCACAGGGTTTGGGGGGGCTGGAAACCATGGTGGGGATGCGTGCTGTGAGTCATGGGGAAGCATATCTTGTGTTAAGGGGGATGTGCACCATCGGGGATGTACAGCATGGGGTCAGGGGGATGCACACTCTGGAGGTGGGGGGATGTACTCCATGGGTGAGGGCGGGTGCACATCATGGGGATGTACACCATGGGGAATGCATGTTGTGGGGTCTGGGGGGATGCACTCCATGGTGTTGGGAGCATGCACACTATGGAGTTGGGGGGGATGCACACCACAGGGATGAATGCTGTAGGTTTGGGGGCGCACACTGTGGGGTGAGGGGTTGCCCACCATGGGGGGGCCGCATGCCCACCCTAAGAGCAGCATGTGGCATTGCTGCAGAGCCGCCCTGTCTCAGGGAGCTGGAGAAGATCCAGATCCAAGAAGCAACCAAAAAAATGCCGGGTGAGTGGGGCAACCCAGGGCCCTTTCCCTCAGCAGTGCCCCGCGCAGCCGGGCTGGGACGAGGATGGGGAGCTCCGAGGGGGGGTTCTGGCACTGCACGTCTTTGGGGGGGGTGGGGGGCCATCGCTTCCCCACAGGCACCTTCATTCCCAGCTGCGATGAGGACGGCTACTACCGGCGGGCACAGTGCGAGCCAGGCGGCGGCGAGTGCTGGTGCGTGGACCAGCACGGGGCTGAGCTGACGGGCACCCGCGGCCATGGCAGCCCCGACTGCGGTGAGAGCTGTGGGGAGCCCCCGCCTGGGGACGGGGCTGCAGCCCCGGGACCGCCCCTGAACCTCTGCCCCTCGTCCCCGCAGATGAAGCAACGGGGTTTTCGGGCGACTTCGGGAGCAGCGTGGGCTGGGAGGACGAGGAGGAGAAGGAGCCGGAGGAGGCGGGCGAGGAAGGCGAGGAAGAGGAGGGCGAAGCAGGCGAGGGTGACGACGGCGGCTACATCTGGTAGAGGAGCAGGAGAGCCCGGTGGGCGTCACGGCCGGGAGGCAGCCCCCAGCTGGGGGTCCCCGTGACCCCCCCGCTGCCAGTGTGGCATGGGGTGGGTGCTCCCCGCTCCGGTCCCGTGTGGGACGGGGCAACGGGGTGCTCGCCCGGGGAGGGGGCGAGCGGGGCGGGGGGGCCGCTCTTGTGCGAATTTGAGCTTTTTTTTTTTTTGGGTAGAGCCTTGTAGGCTTAGTGTGCTGCTGCGTGGTCTTCAACCGGGCCAATGGCGCTAATAAAAGTGGGAAAAAAAAAGGAAAAAAAAACCAACCAACAAACCCCCTTATAGATAAGCTGCCCCCCTTCCTCCCCGCATCCCCCCTCATGTTGTGCTTGCGTGGCTGCCCCGGCCCCCGGCGTTGTGTAGCGGCTGTGAAATAAATACCCCGTGCTGTGTCAAACACTCGCCCGCCCGTTCCTCCCCCTGGTGCCCCCCCTGCACCCACCGGCCCTGCAGGGGTGTCCTGGGGAGGGGGTGGTGGTGATGGTGCTGTGCCCTCCAGTGAGTGGGCACTGCTGGGCTGGGGAGTGGATTGGGGTAGGAGTGCCCCCCTGCCAAGGCCCTGGGTTTGGTTTCTGCACTCTGCTGCCATGAAGCTGGAACTGGCCTCCCTCCCCAGGGATATGTCCCCTCCCCAGATCCTGACCCTCTCCAGGACCCCAAACTAGCCCCCTTTCCACAGGGTCCGGAGCCGTAGAAAGACTCAGAACTGCCCTCCCTCCCCATCCTTTACCCCAACCCCAAAAAAGACCCCAACCCAATCCTATCCCTGACCCAGAATATCCCTTACAGGACCAACCTGCCCCCCCCAACCTAACCCACGCCCTAGTGAGGGCCTCCACCACCCCCCTCTGCAGCCACTCAGCACCACGGGACACCAGGGCCTCAACTCACAGCATTTATGGCTCCAGGGAGAAAATAAAACAACAATACAAACCCCAAACCTCCCCAGTCTGGGGTCGTCAGCAGCTGTCAAAGGCACTGTGCCATATCCCCTGCCCCAGGGTGCCCATGCTCCACCAGCTCTGTGGAGTCCAGGCGCTTGAGCCCCACACCGCCGGGGCCACCGAGGAGATGTGGCACCTTGGTCCCTGGCACCTCGGTCTCTGGCACGAGCCCGCCGGGAGGGGGGTCAGAGCTTGCTGGGGGGTCCTGGCCGTTGCTGGAGCTTCCAGGTCGCCCGCACCCCCTCACCCACCCGGTTGAGCCCAGCGAAGGCATCGGGGTCGCCGGTGCGGCGGTAGCGCGCGACGAGGGGCTGCAGGACGGTGATGGGGATGCAGAAATTGAGGTGGGGGTAGGTGGCCCCCACACCGGTGTCCCGGGTGTTGCTGACCACGATCCCTGGCAGGGAGAGGAGTGATGCCCACGTCACTGGGTCTGGCCGGGGGACACCCGTGGGACCCCCCACCTCCCCATGGGAGACCCCTGGCTTACCCATGAGGCATCCGCTGCGGGAGGAGACGAGGGGGCCGCCGCTGGAGCCCCCGTGGACGGCACAGGTGGTTTGCAGCATAACAGGGCGCCCAGCCACCGCCACGACGGCCGAGAGGACCCCTGCTGTCACCGAGGGGCCGCACGCCCGCCCCAACGCCCCGAAGCCCACCACGCTCACCTCTTCTCCTGGGATGGGAGAGGCAGGAGGTGGGTGCGAGGGGATGTCGCACCCCCTACCCCAGCACCCCGTGTCCCCCCCTTGCTTACCTGGGAGGAAGGTGTCAGCCAGGCACGGGGGGACAAAGCCTGGCACGCTCTCCTCCAGCTCCACCACGGCCACGTCGAAGGGGGACGACTCCTCGGTGGCAAACACCACACGTCCCCTGAGCACGGCGGCATCCCTAAGGACACGGTAAACGAGATGTCATGGCGGCGGACACGCAGGCTGGGGGTGTTAAGGCGAGGGGGGGGGGGCACAGCCGCACTCACTGGCCGGGGCCGGATGCCGGTGTCACATGGAGCGGGGTTCTGGCCTCCACGACGTGCCGGCAGGTGAGGAGCAACTTTGGTGCCAGCAGCACCCCGGAGCCCCAGGTCGCCCCGCACCCCACCAGCGCCGTCCAGCCCACGGGGTCCTGCCCACTGCTCGCTGGCACCGCGGCCACCCACGCCGGCACCGGCGGCACCACGACCCCGGCTTCGCCCAGGACAGCGGCGCTGCTGCGCAGGATGGCGGCAAGGGAGCAGAGCAGCGTGAGCCCGACCCACTCGGCGCCCTTCCAGCAGAAGGAGGCGGCGATCAGGGCCACCACGCGCGGCCCGTCTGGCGAGGGCACGAAGGCGGCGCCGCCCTCGGTGCCGGGCAGGCAGCGGGCATCGGTGAGCACCAGGGCGTTCTCCTCGCCAGCTAGGTTGCTGACCACCCCCCGGCTCAGCGTGTTGAGGAAGAGCTCGGGGCACAGGTCTCCAAAGGGGGACCCGCAGGCCAGCAGCGCCTGCCCCTTGCGCAGGCAGCCGGCGCTGGCCCGCGCCGCCCACCCGCCCTCGGGCGCGTCCAGCCCGGGCACCCGCAGCCAGGCGAACCAGGGCAGCGCCCGCGGGTCGGTGCCCGCCTCCTCCTCGGCCCCGAACCGCCACCGCTCCGCCAGCCCGAAGCCGCGCTCCAGCGCCCGCCGGAACGCCGCGCACGGCACCAGCGCCAGCAGCCGCGCATCGAGCTCCCGCAGCCCGCCGGTCTCGGAGCCCAGCACGACGCGGAGGCGCGGGCACGGCCGGAGCGCGGCGGGCGGCAGCGCGGCGGGCCGTGCCCAGGCGGCGGGGCCGGCGCGCAGGAACGGGGCGAAGACAGAGGCGTGGCACAGCACCAGCGCGGGGCGGCGGCTCAGCACCAGCCCGCTGCAGCCCCCGCCGCAGCCCCCGCCGCAGCCCCCGCGGCCGCCCGCGCCCCGCACCCGCACCGCGCAGCACGGCGGGGCCGCCGCCATCACCGCCGCCGCCGGGCCCCGCCCACGGCCGCCCCCATTGGCTGCGGCCCCGCCCCGAGCCCTCCCCATTGGCTGGGGCGGGGCGCGCACGTGGCGGACGCGCCCCCGCGGGGCCCTCCCGGGGTGCCTCGATCCGGAGCGGCCCCGCTTCCCCCGCACCCCGGGGCCAGGGCCGCCCCCGGCCCCCGCTTCCCCCGCACCCCGGGGCCAGCGCCGCCCCCGGGCCCCCGCTTCCCCCGCACCCCGGGGCCAGGGCCGCCCCCGGCCCCCGCTTCCCCCGCACCCCGGGGCCAGGGCCGCCCCCGGCCCCCGCTTCCCCCCGCACCCCGGGGCCAGGGCCGCCCCCGGGCCCCCGCTTCCCCCGCACCCCGGGGCCAGGGCCGCCTCCGGGCCTCGCTTCCCCCGCACCCCCGGGCCAGGGCCGCCCCCGGCCCCCGCTTCCCCCGCACCCCGGGGCCAGGGCTGCCCCCGGCCCCCGCTTTCCCGGGACATAAGGGATGCCTGGTTCGGAGCCGTCCCTCGACCCCTGCTTCCCCGGGAGAATCAGCACCGTCGGCTCGCAACCGCCCCCCGGCCCCCACAGCCCGGATACCCCACGGCCACGCTCGCTTCCCACCTCACCTGCAGCACAAATGAGTACCAAACCTCCATTTCCACCACCAACAGAGGCACCGGGACTGGGAGAATCCCTTTGGGAGACTTAAAGTTCCCCCCAAACACCGGGAGTCAGAGCTGAAGCTCCTCCCGTCCCCCCAGCCCCTTCCTGGCTGTCTGGGGCTCGGTGTGGGTTTCTTACACCAAGAGCAAAGCCCCTGCAACCCATGAGCTCTGCCTGGTTGCCAGCCCAGAGGCAACCAGCTCTTCCATCCTGCCTCAGTTTCCTTCACTGGCTGCACCATGCAGATATGGAATCATGGAATGAATATCCCAAGTTGGAGGTGACAAGGATTGAGTCCAGCTCCTGGCCCTGCACAGGACAGCCCCAAGAATCCCACCCTGTGGCTGAGAGTGTTGTCCAAACGCTTCTGAAACTCTGTGGCTGGTGTTCTGATGGCCCCAAGGGCCAGCAAACACCAAGCCAGACTGAGGCTCGTTGCCCCTTCAGAGGAGAAAGACATGTCTTTATTGAACTGAAAACGAGTGCCAGACAGCAATGAAACTTCAGACAAAAAAAAGACCGTTGAGAGTATAAAAGAAACCGGTTTAGTCTACATTAATCACCTCATGATATGCAAATGTCAAACACTTCCATGCTACAACAACCAAAACAGCTCCGTGGTTCTTACTGTGATGGTGTGGCCAGAGGATCCTCAGTGGAGGTCTGGCCTGATGGGGAACCAGGCAGCCCCTTCCCACTGGACACCACTCCCAACACCTGCACCAGGTGCTGCTCTCCAACTAAGAAAAAATAATCCCTGTAAACTAAAGAAGCTGGGATTGCACACCTCAGTCCCAACGGCACCTCGCCGTCGTCGGTCAGCGTGACACAGCACAGCCACCCTACAGCTCTGTTAAGCCCAAATGCTATGTTTATTGAGGACTTCTAATATCGTGATACCTTGGTTCAGTAATTTGTGAAATACCTAAATACCGTTAAATATATTTTTAAAAAACCCTAAACCAGACTCTGGACTAAACAAGATGAACGTTAAACTAAAAAGTTAGAAGGGACACCGTTTACATTAACACTTTCTTTAAAAAATATAATTGCTTTTTCCTTTTCTAGTTTTTTGTTTTTGAAGTCAATTAACCACAGTGGTGAGACGTGCTCTCTTTTTCAGCTGTTACATTGCAGCGTGCAGAGTTTGGACTTCCCAGACTGGAGCAGCCCCGCTGTCACCGGACTGGCAGGGACAACTCAGGAACGGCGCCGCCTCCCCGCCGCAGGAAAAGAGTGGCGTCACCACTGTGCCATAAGGGCACCCGGAAAACCAGGAGTCTCTTGGACAATGCCAGGATGCACTTGGAAAGCCTTCCATGTTCTAATAGAAAAGTCCATAGGAAGCTGTGAACAGGATCAGTCCAGAGGAGTAAAACTCTCGTGTCCGTGCCAGTATCAGTCAATGTACTGCGATAGCCAGCGGAAGCCCTCACCGTAGCCTTGCCTCTTGAGCACGCTGCACATGAACACCTCCATGGGCCGCGCATTCAGGTCCTTCAGTGGCACATTTCCCTGGGGGAATCCAAACAGGAGTCACATCCGCACCCCCGGTGCCCTCAGGGAAGCGCCCAGCGAGCCACAGCCATGCAGGGAGCTCCTCTCGTAGGCCCCTCCGTGTGTGCACTGCGTTTTGTATAGTCCCGGCAGCCTCAAAACTTGCCCAAGGGCATCATCAGGGGTTTGGGTTGGAAGGGACCCTAAAAACCACCACATTCTACCCTGCTGCCTGATCCCACAAGACCAGGTTGCTCCACAACCTGTCCAGCCTGGCCTTGGACACTTCCAGGGATGCAGCAGCCACAGCTTCTCTGGGCAACCCGTGCCAGGGCCTCCACCACCCTCACAGGGAAGAATTTCTTCCCAATTTCCTATCTGAGCCTGCCCTCTGGCAGTGGGAAGCCAGTCCCCCTTGTCCCACCACTCCATGGCTTTTTAACAGTCTCTCTCTCGTAGGCTCCCTTCAGGCACATCATCATCATCATCGATTCACCCTGGCCCAGCAGTGCACAAACTCCTGGTACCAACCCGATCGAGCCTCACTCTGCAAGGAAGCAGGCAAGCTCTCCCCTGCCTGTGACAATCCCAGATTCGGATGCCTCCCTACCTTTCCTGTGGTCTGTCCATAGAGCCCAAAGATCTCCCGCAGCTTCTCCTCGCTGATGGCCTCTGGTCTGTCGATTTTGTTTCCCAAGATAAGGATTGGCACGTTGGATATTGTCTCATCTGTCATTAACGCCTGCGTGCAAGAGCCAACAAGAGCTGAGCAGAGAGCTGGGAAAAGGAGTCGTTGCCTGAAGAAAATGGTTTTGTTTAAGTTCTGAGACCAACAAGGGCTCGTTTTTGGGGCTTCCAAACTCCTGTGGAAGACTCACATAATCAATGAGGCTGGAAAAGCCCTCCCAGCCCATGGAGTCCAAGCTGTGCCCGATGGCCACCTTGTCCCCAGCCCAGAGCACTGAGTGCCACCTCCAGCCCTTCCTTGGACACCTCCAGGCATGGGCACTCCAAAGCTCCCTGGGCAGCCCCTGCCAAGGCCTGAGCACCCTTTCCATGCAGAAATTCCTGCTGCTGTCCAAGCTGAGCCTGCCCTGAACTCAAGCACCCGTGCTCAAGCCAGAGTAAGGACATCTTGGCTCCTCCAGCTCTGGGAGAGATGGCTGTTATTTATAATTTAGCTAATCAGAGGTCTTGGAGAAGGGAAAGAAGAGAAGTGTATTTACATTAAGCTCAACTTTGGATTCCATAAGCCGTGAGTGATCTGCACAGTCCACCAGGAAGACAATCCCATTGATGGCAGGCAGGTAGTTCTTCCAGACTCGGCGAGCTGGAAAACACAAGGGACAAGCACGGCCCTGTGAAATCTCCATGCAGGGAAAACTCCACCAACCCTCAGCAACCATGGCTGCCTTTTTAGCCTGGGTGTCCTCCTTCCAATAGTTTTGTGTATAAAAGAAAAGGGCAAAACCCCCGTGTTTAGAACTTCTAGAAAGTCATCAATTATTCAAACCAAATTATATTGGAGTCTTCCACAGCTAAAAATACTTCAGGCAGCAGAGCATGAACTGGCAGCATTTCCTTCCAAGCAATCCTACAGCCAGGAGGTTGTTTCCACGTGTTGTTCCATAAATAAATACGGGCAACAAATAATTAGGCACTGCTAATTGCTGGCGCTCGTCAGGATCAGTTTGTGGTAATTTTTTCCCTTACCTTGTTCATGTCCACCCAGATCAAAAGTCGTGAAGGTCATTCCAGCAATCGTCAGCTCCTCTGATGCTGAAACGGAAAGCACAGGCTGGGATTCGGGAAAACAAGGAAGCTGTCACGGACAGAATTTAGCAGGGATTTGTGCTGGCATCTCACACGCTCCTCCAAGAAGGAATTGCCTGAATTTACTGTAGAACCCACTGGCTGAAACGGAGCCGTTGCTTCAATCACGAGTGGCTGAAAATAATTTCCCCTGCTTCCCACTGAAGCTTTTCAACCTGCAATTATTATCCTTTATTATGCTTTTCATTAGGAGAATTTTCCCTTGCTATTAACTGAGCAGCACCAGCTCTTGGGCATTTCTAGAGAGGAAAACACAGATCCACTTCATCTTGGGGAACCACAGCACAGCTGCAACCCCAGCTGAAGTTTTAAGACCCTCGAATCCCCCAGGCAGAGCTGCCACCAAGGTGCCTTCCTACACGGTGTCCCCAAACTTCCAGAGGAAAAGCCATGTCGGGAGGCTCTTCCCAGGGAGACTTACTGGGATGTAGCGTGGGGACATGCTGGCCCAGCCTGTCATCTTTGAGCATGTGCAGCAGAGTGGTTTTCCCTGCGTTATCCAGCCCCAGGAACACCAGTTTTCCAGACTTCTTGTACAAACCTGCGAGGAGAAGGAACAAAGCAAGAGGAAAGCTCCAGCGGGCTCCTCTGGAGCCGGAACGCCACGCTGCTGCTGCTGCTGCTGCCGGTGGTTTTTTGGGAAGCCCTTTCCCAGAGCTCTGCTGCCACCTGTGCACACTTCCAGCATGGACTCGGGGCAGCAGGGAAAACACACACAGGCTTTTTCCAAGGCATGTTTACAGCAAGGGACATCTCCCAAGCTCGTGTTCCCATGAGTATTCCATTCTTTGCTCCGGTCCATCCCAGCAGCAGAGGACAGCGTGCAGCAGAGTATTATGGACCAATCTGGATCCTCAAAGGGGTATTTAGAGATGGAAACTGAACGAACTCATAAAAGACAGCAGCGAGTTGTCCAGGAAAAAGTGCAAAGCAGGGAACAGTGCCTTGTTTTCTTGGGATAAACTGATTTTTATTCACTTCCAGGCACGTGTCTGCCACAGGAAAGCTCCCAAAGGCTTCCAACGGGACTTCTTCTCACCCTGTCCTTCTCATCCTCCCTTCAAGAGGTGATCAAGAAAATGGGCACCCCATCCTCCAGCAAGGAGTCCCACTGGAATCCAGGACTCTGGAAGAAGGAGGAGGAGGATGGGGTTCCCTCCCTGGCGACGCAGCACCACTGCCTAGGGCTGGACAGGCCCTGGGTGCCAGCCCAGCTGCTCTTGGGCTTCTAAAGGGCCAGAGAAACACTTGAGTGGGAGCCCAATGCCTCCAAATACTCCCTGCACTACCGTAAGAGCCCTTTATTGGTACACAGCTTCCTCACCAGACTTTACACTGGCCAGAGCTGCTGCACACCACCTTAGAGCCTGACTTTTACGGGATCCTGGCAATGGGAGAAGCCAAACCGACCCAGAGGGGGCTGCCAGGGGCTGCTGAGGCACGGAGGGAGCTGCGGCATTACCTAGGAACTGCAAGACGCTGCTGAAGCCATTGTAGAGCCATTCGAAGATGAAAGACATCGCTGGAAATAAAATGCCTGCGGGGGACAAAACCCAAGCCCCGAGTTACGAAGCGTCGGTGCCTGAAGGGAGACGCGGTCGGGGGGACCGGGACGGGGGGATCGGAGATCCCGGGGACGGGGGGGCCCGGGGGTCAGGGGGAAGGGGAACGGAGGTGAGAGGGGACAGGGGATGACGGGGCACTGGGGTGAGGGGGACCGGCCTCAAGGGCGGCCGGCGCGGCCTGGCCCCCGCCCCGCCCCCGCCCTGCCTGCGTGTCACCCCCCGCGCCGCCGCCACCCCTCGCCCGGGCCTGCCAGGCGCTCGCCGCCCCGCTGAGCATCCCGCCGGGCCCGGCCGGCCCCCGCGGCCACCCCCGCCGCTCACCCCCGGCTGCCCCCGGGCCGCCGCCGCCACCGAGTCCCGTCCGCGGCCGCCGCCAGCGCCCCGCCGGAAACGCGTCAGCGCGCGCCCCGCCCGCTTCCGGCCCCGCTGGCTCCGCGCGCCGGGGGCTGCGGCGGGCGGCACCGGGAGGCCGCGGGTTCGAGACCCGCCCGGCCTCCGAGGGGACCCGGGTTCGAGACCGCCCCTTCCTGCGAGGGACGCGAGCCTGCGTTTCGCCGTAAATCCCCCCGGGTCACAAAGCCCAGCGCTGACGCCGAGGTCAGGGGGAGAGAACACGGTCTCAAGCTGCTCCAGGGGAGGTTCAGGTTGGACATTAGGAGGAATTTCCTCCCAGGAAGGGTGATCAGACAGTGGGGCGGTGGAGTCACCATCCCTGGAGGTGTTCAAGGAAAGACTGGACGTGGCACTCAGTGCCAAGGTGGGGATCAGCCACAGGCTGGACTCGATGATCTATGAGGTCTTTTCCAACCTCAATGATTCCGGGATTCTGTGACCCCTCAGCTCCAGGGAGGGAAAGGAGAGGGAGCCCCACAGCACTGGATTTCAGTAGTTTTTATTTCTAGCATCCATACACATCCCAGGTGAATGATCTCCTGTCATGACTTAGAGCACACCACATGACCATGCACAAGCAGGGTGTTTGTATATTATAAATTATTTCTTCCAGCCTCCACCAGGCCTCAGCAGACACGCCACTGCTAGGTATGGAATTCTAATCAGCAAAGTTACAGGCAAGGTCTTCTTGTTGACACTGAAGCTATTTCTCTGGTCTATTCCTGCGTGTGGCAGCTCCTCGGTGGGAAGGACACAGCTGTCTCACCACCATCCTCAGGACTTAGTTTTTCTGGTAGTAGAACCATTTGTCAACTGTGTGGGGCAGAATAAAGGAGGGGGTTAGTCCCCTATGAGCCACCCAGTTATTAGGTAGTCACGTGGCAGCGTGTATGTGTCACCTCCAGCTCAGGGGCTTCCTCGTGCCTGGCACCAGCTCCACAGCACAGCAAACGGGTTCTGGCACACACCTGTTCATGTGGATCTGTTTTCCCAAAGAAGTCACCCTTCTTGCTGGGGCTGCCATTAAGAGCATCCACGATTTGGTGCAGGCAAGGACAGCAAGCCAGGCCTCCTTCTGCCTTAGCTGGCTCAGGAGGCAAAGCCATTTGACCTCCAGCTCCCATGCCCACGTGGAAGACATGGATTTCTCCACAGGTTTATTCCCCATGAAGGGATTGGAAGTGGCAGCCTAGCTCCTCTTTCTGCTCCCAGCACCACCCTCAGCTTGCCCTTGGGCCTTGCCCTGGCTACAGCAACATCCAGGTTTAGTTCAGACCCTCATTTTCCTATGGACAGCTCCTCTGAGGAAGCCCCTGCTCTGTACTGGGATGTCAGGGTGGGTTTTGAGACTCACCTTCGGGCGGGATGGGGTTGGCAGCTTTACACGGCGGCGCCTGAAACAAGGAGGGCATTATCAGAGACTAGAGGTGTCTTTACACTCTCCACACAACATTTAGGGCTGCCCAAGCCTTTCCTGAGCACCATCTAAGATCCTGTGGCAGCTGGTCAGCTGTGGGGAAACAACTGAGCTCACGTGCAGCATCCTGTCGCTCCCGGAGCCTCCTCACTCTGGAGATGGCCCAGGTGCCCGAGGTGCTCTGCTCCAAGTGCAGGCTCCAGGGCTATCTGCTTCCCAGCACAAGCAGCTCCCACTCCAGAGTCTACACAGGTGCAGGCAGCTGCTTTTTTTTTTTTTTTAACCTACAGTGCTGCTTTAAAAAAATATGGGGGAATAGAGGCACAAAGGACTCTCTGAGAACTCCTCTGAAGAGCTTGTATTTAACAACCAAAGGCAGACAAAATCCTTGTCTGGGGACACATCCTCCACAAGAGCTTTTGAAAACCAAATTGAGATCCCTAATTGGGATACCAACACTTTAGAAAACAAGACAATGGTTTTAAAGGTCTCTTCAAGGCTACAGAGAGACTCAGGTTTTCAGTGATGGAAGAGAGGCAAGATTTGCATTTTGATTTTCCTGTCCCCTCCCTCTAAGCCCTTTCAGGTTGCTAACAGCAGTACTTTTCAAGTCTAGGGAGAGACAATTTATTCCTGAGGCTGGACAGGAGAACTACACCAGGAATGTCAAGCTCTTCATTCTGAAGTATACAAAACCCCTGGAGGATCAGACTCTCTTTTCTCAGAGACAGACCTGTACTGTGAAGCTCTTGGAAGGCCAAATATTTTAAACCGTCTCAGAACAGCTGACAGCCAAGCTATGGCTCAGAAGTTTAGCCCTCCATGCAAACTCTGTTTGGGATTCCATCTCCCAGATGACTAAGGGCAGGGAGAAGCCTCTGGAGGAAGTTTGCTCCCCATCCATCCTGTTTAACCAGAAGCAGGTGTTCAGTCACCCAAAACATTCTGAGCATGCCATGTGCCATTCACACAGAGAGGACAGTTCCCCACACAAATTGCACCGTTTTTCCCGACAATAACACTGGGATTTGGCCACTCAAACTGGTACTTACTGCATCCACAGTAGCTTTTGCACAGTCTTGACTACAGCAGAAAGGGCTGCCAGACACCGTCAGGTTGGTGCTGAAAGAGATGAGGCACCTATGAGAACCTGCAAGCTCAGCCTCCCCCCCAGGAGCATTAAATAATGGAATATTTAGGATCGCAGTTACAGCTGCTAGGTGGAGGGGGAAGGCCTGGGGAGACAGCCAGCAGCTAACAGAAAGCATGGCACCACTCAGGAAGGGAAGGTCCAGGGCTTTTTGTTTAGGGAAGATGAAGGTGCACATTACCAGAAGCATTAACCCACCAGTTGATCTCCCCTCCGTCAGTTTTCTTTGTTATTAAAGCTTTCCAGTGCTCGTGGGTGCCTTTGATGACGTCCAGGGCAAAATCCTAGAGTTGGAGACGAGAACAAACATCACGTTATGTGGAAGCACCAGACCACCTTCCCCAGACTATCAGTTACAAGGAGCTGATTTTAGACAGCTCTGGAAGGGGCTGGAAGAAACCTCTTCCGCTCCGGTGCCGTTCAGGAAGAGCAGAAACTCCCACTGCGCAACAGCCAAAACAGCCAGGATCGTACCGGGGAATTGTTTTGCTTTTGAGATGGGAGGATCTGCCAAGGTCACTGAGCGAGCTTGAGGCCAAAAGAAACTGAACACAGTCCTGGGCCAGTGCTCCATTATGGAAGCACCTCCACCCTGCTGCTCCTCCCACTCAGTGTGTCTCCAGCAGCTTGCTGATCCAGGCCTATCCAGGAGCTCTCCTCCACTCCAGGCAAATGATTCAGACCAGCAGGAAGAGACACGCAGCTAATCAGTCTTTGCAACTACTTTAGAATGAATTGGTTTCCAGGCATATTAACCTATTTCCTTAAAAATGAGCAGTATATGCTCAAGCATTAACCTGTCAGCCGGAGAAGGAAGCACTCACAGTTCTTTGTTGGTGCGAACACCGGCACTAAATGTCCCGGTTTGATACCAAACCAAGCCAAATAAAACACTGTAGTGCATGTGTGAGGTTCTTTATCCTGATTTTCCAGTTTCCTTGACGGGTTTCACCCATCCTGAAGGGCAGCAAGGTGCTCCAGCCCAACCACCCTAGTGCTGTGCTATGGCCAAAGGGGACAAGTCCTTTGTGACTTCCATGTTCTTTCCCAGACAGGGCTTTTGGGAGAACTCCCCTCCTCTGCACCACCTCTGAAGCTCTGGGAGTTGAGTGACCTCACTAAACCCCTCATGGCACTCCAGGAAGGGCAGGAGGGAATCCATGGAAGCAGGATTTCACCTGCTCAGGAGCAGTAACTTATCTGATCCAACCTGGAGAAGAGGCAGAGCAGTAGTGCTGCCAAGGCAGAGCCTCACTCACAGGGCGTGAGGGAACACTTCGTGCCTGAAGGAAGAAGTGTTTTAACTCCTGAGTTAGCTTTAACTTGCACCAGGTTGCAGTGGAACAAAGCCAATGGGTAAGGGAGGCAAAGGGTGATGTCAAGCTGCCCTTGCTCCAGAGCTGAAGCAAATAAACCCGGTGTTTCCCACCTGGTTCTGACACGGAGGTTCCCAGCCCTGCAGTGATCCCACACAAAGAAAATAATCAACAGCACCAGGGTGATAACCCCAGGCATTTTTTCCTGGTATCCCTGCACTCACTAGGCTGGAAAAACAGCAGGATGACTGACAATAACTATCAGCAGCCCCATAAAAATCCATTTCTCTCAGCGACTCACTCATGTCCCCACACACACTCTGAGCTCAGTTTCTGGAACACGTGCCTCACCACAAAGCAAAGTGATCCTACCTTGCCTTTAAATTCCCCATTAAAAGCAAACTGGTTTTCTGGCTTTCCATCAGGTACTTTGTATCTTCTGAACCAGTCCACCGTAGCTTCTAAGTATCCAGGCTTCATCCTTCTGACATCCTCGATGTCTGGCGGGGGACACGGAGTTTGTCAGCCAGAAACAGTAACAGAATTTACTGAACTCTACAGAATTTATGTGGCTCGGCTGAGTTGTTCCGAGCTGTGCCTCTTCCAGCCCCTTCCCAAGCAGCCTTAGCAACACTTCAGACAGGTTCCCTGAAGACACAGTGAGTATCTCCTCAGGGAAGTTAGTGTTTCATGCTCACGGTGTATCCTGAGTGTCCCCAGGAGCACGGACACATTTAAACAGCTTTGATTAGAGCCTTGGGGGACGATCCCTTTCCTTCCACTGTACAGCCACCCTCTGCTTGGAATGCCAGGCTGTGCAGAGCACTGGCCACATGTGACAAACAGCAGTGAAATGTTTTGCTCTGGGATTGTCGTTCCAGCGTCACATCTCATAAATACCACTGCACAGAAGGAGCAAGCCCTGTCCCCATCTCCTGCAGGCTCTCATGGGAGAAAGGGAAGCACGGATCCTGCTCCTCCCTCCTGTAACTCACCATTATAGCTGTCTGCTTCCGGGTCTTCAACGTTGATAGCAATTACCTTCCAGTCTGTCTCTCCCTCATCAATCAGAGCCAGCGTGCCCAGCACCTTCACTTTGATGACTTCTCCCCGAGAGCAGACCTGCAAGGACAAAGATCTTGTTGTCCATACTGATGCATCCAAGGAATGCACAACAGGAGGCTGTGCAGGAGCTCAGCAAGCAGCCAGGCACCACGAAATTAGCTCTTGCTGTCAGCAGCTCATCAGCCCTAGCTCATCTCAGCAACAATCTCCAGAAGCAGCAGAGGGAAACATCCCATTGTTAAGGGAGAGGAGGTAGGAAATGAATAATGTCCCTGGATAATTGACTTTGGAGACATTAATTACACGTTTCAGGAGACATTTAGGATGCGTTACCTTGCTTCCAATTTCGCACACATCAATCGGATCGTTATCTCCACAGCAACCAGTATTTTCATCCTTGTGACCTGGGTCTTCCCAAGTCTGGAAAAAAACCCCAAACCAACATCAAAATCAACCATACATAAGAACGTTCACGTCTAAAGAGGCAGTAAAAAGCAGGTTTATTTGGGGCATGCAGTTGCCTGCAATATACAGAGGAAGGCCCACTCCACACCTGCTTCCAGGTCTGGTGGTTGGGCTCCTGTTTCCCTTGTGCCTGGGAATTTTGAACCCAAGTTAAAAGGTCTCATCTTCCAAAAGGCAAGCAGCTCCTCCTACCCACAAACCCCCCTTCAACAACTTTCCAGACTTCCTCCTCTGTCCCACAGCTGCGTAAAGGTGAAGTTCACATCTATAAAGGGCACTTGATTTGGCTGCCTGCCTGTTCCTCTCCCTATTCATTCCTTAGCAGAAGTTTCCTGAGCTCCAGATAGCAGTCCAGCAGAGATGGCAGACAGACAGGGTGTATTGTTTCCTTTTAATTAAACAATTAAAGACACTGTTAACCCTAGAGAAGTGATAAGAATGCAGAGTCCCACTGTGCTCCCCAGTGCATCTCACCTGCTGCGGTGAATGCAAATTGAAGGACACGACTCCAGAAGCCAACTGACTCCAAAAACAAGAGCTGTTTAAAACACACTCCTGATCAGGAGTGAAAAGAACTCCATGACCACTTGCATCATAAGGAACATGTACTCCTAAGGTGGCTGAGACATAAAAAAGAAGGAATGTTCTTCCCAAACCTCTGCATGCCAGGACAAGACCAGTACAGCCAAGACCTTGTGATAGATCCAGAGTGTTCAGGAAGATGTTTTGACACCTGGGTGGTGCTGTAGGGCCGTTCACAAACACTATCACATTCCTCCACCAGGAAGTGTTAAGCTCTTGATGCATAAACACCTTTGATCCACGAACACATGACAGAGCAAAGGCTTCAAAAGACACAATTCTGCACAAAGAAACAGGCTCCAGAATCCATTCAAGCAGGAAACAACTCAGCTTTGAGGCCCTGTGTTAAGCCATGTGGGGAAAACACTCGACATGTGCTACTATCAAGAGTAGAAATACCAAATTCAGTGTGTTTGCCTGTGATCTGTCACTGACAGCTTATTTCTCTGAAGGAAACTCCAGCCTTAGAGAACATCAGAGGTGAACAGCCTTGTTTGAAGTCCCTCTATCTAGCAGTCCCCAGCCATTTAAGAGCATGTGTCCAGATGTCACTATCATGGTCCCACCTTGCCAGCTGTTTCTGGGAAAGCACATCTGTGCAGTGGTGGGCGTTGGCAAGAAGAGTCTCCCATGAAGATTCAGCCTAAATCCTGCACCATTAGGATAAAACTTTGTGCTTTGCCAGGCAGGAACTGAGGGCGCTGCACTGCCACATGCACGATGACAGCTCCCTCCAGCCACACAGAAGGACCTGCCAGCTCCTGCCCAACCAACCTCCGAGCACCTGAGGGTGAGCAGCAGCTGCTCATCCTCAGGGAGTTTGTCTATGACATCAGATAGAAGCCTAAACCTTGGGATTTCTGCTTTAAAATATCCCTGTTTTCCTGACAGGTTGTCTCCCTCAGCAGGATAATATATCCAGCTGCAAACACCGTGCTCCAGATCAGACTCTCTGCTGACCTTTTTGCTCATTAATACAGTGGCAATCACAGGCACCTTCCCCACCAGGATGGATGAGCAACTGGGACAAACCACAGTACCTGTGGGATAGCACCATAATTCCAGATGTAGCCCTTGTGGGGAAACACGTTCGCTACAAAGCGCAGTTTCCCTTTCTTCACATCTTGCTTAATTGGGTTCAAGGGTTCCTTTGTTGAAATCTGAAAGAAAAGTTATATAAATCTCTCTGCTTTACCCTCTATGAAAAAAAAAAAGTGATTTTTTAAAATGGAACCGAGAAGCCAAGAGACCAGGAGATGATGCTGATGCCAGCGGCAGATACCGGACAACTCCTGTTGCACTACCATCCCTTGGGATATGGTTTCCAGCAGACTTACAAGCCTTGGAATCACATGGGGTTAAGAGCCGTAAAATATTGCTTTAATCATGGGAGAACACCAAGGCATTCCAACTCCTGCAATCTCAGCCTCCACACCAGACCTCCAGCATTAAGCAAGTACTGACAGGAGAGGTTAGAAACCACTCTGATTCCAGAGGCGGAACTGAGGAGGAATCAGCAGAGCCAAGGATTAAGACAGGAACTGTAACGTAATTACCTCCATTTTAGCGTTTGTCCATCGAGGTACCTCCACAACCATGTTGAACACATTCTGAAGAAAGCAAAAGAGCAGTGAGTGGGAAGGAACTGCTTTAAACCAGGAACACAAACAAGTGAGCACAAAACCCAGCCAGTTCACCTGAAATACTAACTTTTTTCTGTTTTTTTTTTTTTTTTCAGTGCTAATTTTGATACACCTGATAAAAGTCCTGTAGCCCAGTCAGTCACATGTCATCATTCCAAGCTGAACCTCACGAAAGACCCCAAAGGCCAGATTGAGGTTCCCACACGCTCTCCATCAGTTGCCACCTACAAACATCCCCATCACATTCCCAGGCTACAGGAACAGGTTAAATCAACGGCAAACAGCTGCTTACAAACTACCCTGGAGAGAACAAAATGGGGTTTGGGCCATATTTATTAAATACAATGTGTTTAATGCTCCAGGAAGAGCCACTCTGGCCATTCAGAAAAGACAAGACCAACAGGCCAAGCCGTTTATTTAATAATGTGGGTATCTGTGTACTGCCCTGAACGAGTGAGAACATCACTCCCAAATATTCTAGCCATGATGTAGGGAAGGATGCCCTTTCTGCAGGCTGACACTCCTGTAAAAGCAGACCTTGCTAGCGGCATGGTGTGAGGATAAAAGTGTGGGGGAGAAAGGCAGAACCACATCTCACAGTATCTTGTTTACAGGTGACACTTGAAAACATCTCCTGTTGATCCAGCTGGGCTGAGAGTTCAATGTCAGCCTCCTCTCCAAGAAAACAAGCTTTTCCACACTTGAACCTTAACATCTGCTGTTTGAAGAGATGATGGCTTTTTAACAAAAAGCCAAACCTTGCCCCCTGGCCTGGGCAAGGTTTCTAATCCCCACCTTAAGCAGTATTAGCATGGCAAAGTCCCTCGAACCTGTATTGCACCATAATTGGATTGGTATTGTGCAACAAGTGCTGTTACATCACTGACTGCCCACACCCTTCCCTAGCAGAGCTTTATTACACCCCCCTAATTGCAGGGGGTCACTGCTCATCTGCATTTTATATGTAGAAAGGCAGATAACTATTTTTATTCCTAACTCGAGGGAAGGAATGAGGCAACAGGAACAGGCTGGGCCGAGTGCTTAGGTCTCTACAGGCACAGAAAGATGACCTGGGGCTGCATCTTTGTAAGGACTGAAGCTTCCCCATGGTCCAGCCTGGCCTAAGGCACACAGAGAAAGCCCAGGGTCACCCCTTTGCAACGACACAGGTCCAGGTAAGGTCAATACACCCCAGTCCAAGACTGAAAAAACCACGCTGCAATCCTCTCAGTGTCTTAGGAGTCTGAGGATAAAGATCAAGGAGCTCAGACAGAGTGAGACAACCTTTTGCTCCAAGCTGGGCTCCGTAACGTCGCTGGCAGCCCACCTGCTAAGTGATGAGTAGAACCTCAGTGCTGAGGGCACTCCAGCCACACAGAGAGCCCCATGGGACCAGCACTGTTGGGTAACTTTGGGGACTTCGACCTTCAGCTACTGTGACTTTTTTCTCTGAGTGACTTGGCACAGACGTGCTGGCAGCAGCCTGAGGGCACACCAGTAGCCCAGTTTCCCCTGTTATTACCAGTTCAAGGAAATCCTCCTCACCTCTGTACTCACTCCCCTGCTCCTTCCTCCCCTGATCTGCAGGCATCTGCAAAGCGTGGCATTTTCTGGATTTTCCTTGTCTGGGTTACCTGCCAGGCACCTGCACTGGGAACTGCTTCACCACTGTCCTTGATGACTACAATCCATCTTTTCCCTTCTGAGAAGGCAAAAGCCACTTCAGACTTCCCAGAGCACCTCAGGTAGCCCCATCACCTTCACCTCAGTAGCTCAATCAGCTGCTTTTTAAAGGTTCATCTCTCTGCATATTCTTTTCCTTTCCCAGAACCACTCCCCACCTCTGAATTTCAGCTCTTTCTAACAAGTATTACTTGGTCCACTACATTTCTCGAGCTGCACAGCTTTTTAGCACGTGTCAGAGAAAGAAACAAGCTACAACAGTGAAGGACACAGTCAGAGAGCCTGAGGTACCACTGAAAAAACGTTAAATGAAAACTGAAACACAACCATTTTGGTTTCCTGAAGCTGGGACATTTTTTACTCAGAACAGCCTAATTTGACTAAGCACTGGCTGCTAGAAGGATGTGAAAGCCCTGCAGCACTGCAAGGGGCAGGTTCTGCCAGGCAAGAGGTCCCAGGAGATGCTACAGCAGGAATTTAACATCCTCACCCTCTGATCGGTGTTGGATTATACTGCAGGCGTGAAGTGGCCGTACTGCAGTCAAAACCCAAGCCTGAGCTATTATGCAGCACCCATAGGAATGGATGTAGATGTTACCAAAAAAAGCAGTTTCCTGCTTAGCTAACCCAAAACGCCTGCATGGGTGAGCTCAAGCCAACCACTCGCATCTCTGACGCAAAAAATGAGAATGAGATCATCCACTCTCTTCTCCCGGATCGCTTCGCCCGAGGCCAGGACGGCAAGAAACCCATTCCTTGCAGGGTTAGACAATGGCTCCATAAGGCGCTCCTGCAGTGTGGGGAACTGGGAGCCTCCCACGGGTGTTTCAGGACCCTCTGAACCCCTGGATGTTTCAGGACCCCCCGGCGCCGTGGATGTTTCAGGGCTCCCTGATCTCCTGGATGTTTCAGGACCCCCTGTTCCCCTGTGTGCTTCCAGATCCCCCGGTCCCTTGGATGTTCCAGAACCCCGGATCTCCCGGATGTTTCAGGACTCGCTGATCCCCTGGGTGTTTCAGGACCTTCTCTTACCTTCCCGGCGTCCGCGTAGATGGGGATATCGTGGAACGGGGAGATGTAGCGCCCGGCGGCATCCTCTGCAAGGCAAAGGGAGGGGGCCGAGGGTGAGATGCTGAGGGGACCCGCCGACAGGTCCCACCTGAGCGGACCCAGGCGAGCGACGGCGGGGTGAGGAGGGGAAGAAGGGGGCGCGGGGTGTCCCGCGGCGGCTGCCGGAGCGGGGCAGGGCGGCACTCACTGAAGAAGAGCCGGTACTCGGGGCTGTGGGGCCCGGCGCGCTCCTCCACGCCGTACCCCGACATCGCTGCGCGCACGCGCCCGCCGCCGCCGCCGGGGGACACTGCGCAGGCGCCGCGCGCGCGCCCGGCCCGGCCCGCCCCGCGCCACGCGGCCGGGAATGGTCCTGCCCGGCTTGGAAGGGTTATTCCCGGCTTGGAATGGTTCTGCCCGGCTTGGAATGGTTATTCCCGGCTTGGAATGGTCCTGCCCGGCTTGGAATGGTTATTCCCGGCTTAGAATGGTCCTGCCCGGCTTGGAATGGTCCTGCCCGGCTTGGAATGGTTCTGCCCGGCTTGGAATGGTTATTCCCGGCTTGGAATGGTCCTGCCCGGCTTGGAAGGGTCCTGCCCGGCTTGGAATGGTTATTCCCGGCTTGGAATGGTCCTGCCCGGCTTGGAATGGTTCTGCCCGGCTTGGAATGGTCCTGCCCGGCTTGGAATGGTTCTGCCCGGCTTGGAATGGTTATTCCCGGCTTGGAATGGTCCTGCCCGGCTTGGAATGGTCCTGCCCGGCTTGGAATGGTTATTCCCGGCTTGGAATGGTCCTGCCCGGCTTGGAATGGTCCTGCCCGGCTTGGAAGGGTTATTCCCGGCTTGGAATGGTTCTGCCCGGCTTGGAATGGTTATTCCCGGCTTGGAATGGTCCTGCCCGGCTTGGAATGGTTATTCCCGGCTTAGAATGGTCCTGCCCGGCTTGGAATGGTCCTGCCCGGCTTGGAATGGTTCTGCCCGGCTTGGAATGGTTATTCCCGGCTTGGAATGGTCCTGCCCGGCTTGGAAGGGTCCTGCCCGGCTTGGAATGGTTATTCCCGGCTTGGAATGGTCCTGCCCGGCTTGGAATGGTTCTGCCCGGCTTGGAATGGTCCTGCCCGGCTTGGAATGGTTCTGCCCGGCTTGGAATGGTTATTCCCGGCTTGGAATGGTCCTGCCCGGCTTGGAATGGTCATTCCCGGCTTGGAATGGTCCTGCCCGGCTTGGAATGGTCCTGCCCGGCTTGGAATGGTTATTCCCGGCTGGGAATGGTCCTGCCCGGCTTGGAATGGTTATTCCCGGCTTGGAATGGTTATTCCCGGCTTGGAATGGTTTTGCCCGGCTTGGAATGGTTTTTCCCGGCCAGGAATGGTCCTGCCCGGCCAGGAATGGTCCTGCCCGGCTTGGAATGGTCCTGCCCGGCTTGGAATGGTTCTGCCCGGCCAGGAATGGTTCTGCCCGGCCAGGAATGGTTCTGCCCGGCTTGGAATGGTTCTTCCCGGCTGGGAAGGGTTCTTCCTGGCTAGGAATGCTTATTCCCGGCGTGTAATGGTCCTGCTCGCCATGGCTGCAACAGCATGGGCTGGCATGGACCGGCACAGCATGGTCCTAGCCCAGCATAGTTCAGCATGGCCACGATAGCAAGGGGTGGCATGGTCTGGCATGGCATGATGCTGCTTGGCATGGCCACAGAAAGGTGGGCTGGCATTGTCTGGCATGGCGTGATTCCGCACAGCATAGGTGTAACAGCATGGGGTGGCATGGTGTGGCTTGGTCCTGCCCAGCATGGCCACTGCAGTATGGGGATGGCTTGGTCCTGCCCAGCATGGCCTCTGCAGTATGGTGGGATGTGGTCCAGAATGGCTGCAATGTCCTGCATGGCGTGGTTTGATCCAGCAGGAGCACAATAACATGGTATGGGATGCCTTGGTACAACATGCCCGCAGCGTCGCCCATCCATGGAATGGCCATGGAATGGTCCATTCCCTGTGGCCATGATAGCATGGGGTAGCATGCTCCAGCACAGTATGGCTTGGTCCTGCCTGGCATGGCCATGGCAGCATGGTTTGGCATGGTCCGGCATGGCATGGCTTGGTGCAGCACAGCATGGTGCTGCATGCCTCTCCGTGGCATGGCCAAGCACGGCACAGGATGGCCCCTTCTCCCTCCCTTCTCCTGGATCCCTGCATTCCCTGGCCCCATGCCTGGACTGGGACTGGGTAAAGGGAATTCTGGCAGGGCCCAGGCTCGGCTGGGGGCCCTCTGGAGGGTGCCACGGGGGAAGTGGAGGAGCCAAGCCAGGGACAAGGCATCAGTAGGACACACCTTTATTTCCATGTCTCTTGGCCATAACACGGCAAATCCCCACTGCCCGCCCCGCAAGCCCTTGGTCCAGAGTGGTTTGGTGGCTGCGACTCCTCAGCCGTCCCACGCAGGGACACCAGCGCGGCGCGGGGCCAGCGGCCCTGACTCGGACACGGCTGGCGAGTCGCTGGTTCGTGCCTGGGTGAAGACGCGGTTGCGGGTGCTGAAGAGGGTCCCACAGCCGTGGCTCCGGGGGGCGTAGGGCCTGCGGTGGCAGTGGAGTGAGCAGAGGGGGGCCCTGAAGACCTCCTGGAAGCCCCGCCGGAAGTTCTCGTTGAAGTAGCCATAGATGATGGGGTTGGCACTGCTGTTGAAGAAGGCCAGCCAGTGGGCGAAGGGGTAGATGTAGACGGCGAGCAGGCGGAGCTGGCCCTCGCTCAGCCGCCCGTAGTCCGTCAGCAGCATCAGCGTCCAGAGGGGCAGCCAGGAGATGGTGAAGAAGAGGGCAACGATGATGAGCATGTTGATGACCTTGGCCTTCCTCCGGGAGATCCTTCTCCCCTCCGGCTCCTCTCTGCCGTGGGCAGGCGCCACCGACTTGAAGAGCTTGAAGGCGATGCGGGCATACATGATGACGATGAGGGCGAGGGGAGCCACGTAGATGTGGGAGAAGAGGACAGTGGTGTAGATCCTCCTCATCCCTGTCTCGGGCCAGGCCTCCCAACAGGAGTAGAGAGGGTAGGAGTTGTTGTAGGTGTCCACCATGAAGTGGTGCTCCTCCCTGGTGACCGTCAGGGTGATGGCAGCAGGGCACATGATGAGCAGGGCCAGCACCCAGATAATGGTGATGGTCAGCAGGGCTTTCCTCGGCGTCAGCTTCTGCTGGAAGGGGTGGACGATGCAGCGAAACCTGTGGGAGGACAGATGGTGGTGGCTTTGGGCACCTGGTGGGACATCCCTGGGGGAGGAGGGTAGCCAGGACCTGGGGGTGGGAATGGAGGATGAGGTGGGTTGCTCTTTACACGTGGCTTTTGGTGGCAAAGATAGGTTGGGGTGTCTCCAGCTTTGGTGTTTTCAGCCCCGTGTGGGGAAGGACACCTTGCTGGAATGCTCCATGGACAGCTCTGTGGTCCTCCTGGAGAGCTGTGACAGGCTCCTGACACTCCCAGGAGCTTTCCCACAATGGAGACCACACAGGACACCTGGACCTGCTGGAGGTGGCTTGGTCCCCATGTCCCCACATTCCCATGCCAACGTACCTCTCCACAGCGATGGCCACCAGCGTGAAAACGGAGGCGGAGACAGACATGCCCTGCACCAGGCCGCTCATTTTGCACATGGTGTTGTCAAAGGGCCAACCTGTGAGGGGACACCGCGGAGGCTGTAGGTGCCTCTGGCTCACCCAGCCACTTACAGATGTCCCCATCCGCTGTGTTGTTGCTGGGGGATGCTAAATCCTGCCCTAACAGAGGGCTTGTATGGAGATCGCCTTTAGCAGCACGGATCATTGGAGAAGAACCCCAAAACTGGGCTGCACATTACACTTATAAACTCAAGGAACATGGTGGCTGTCATTTTTCCTACCACCTTTGGGATCCTCAGTCAGGACTTTCATCTTGTTCCTTGACCCCAATACCAAGGCAATAAATAAATCACACCCCATAATCAATAAAGACAAACCCTGCCCTATGGCCTGGCTGCTGCTGCAGCTGAACCCACCCAGCTCCCTTATCTTTGGAAAGGTCAAAAGGCAGAGCTGAGCCAGCATGGGAGAAGGTGGATGCAGGAAGAATAGGAGTTCTTTTCAGTGTTGCTTGGTGAAGAATGGCTGAACTTCAAATACGCAAATGCAGCATTAGGGTCAAACTTATTTTGCCACAAATGGCCAAAACCTCAAAAAACCAAGAGAGGATGTTTCCCACTTGTGTAGAGGACACTTTCTCTCCATTCCTCGTGTCTTGCCCCTTCCTCTGTCCTGCTCACCTGTGATGAGGTTGTCCACCAGGGTGGTGGGCATGCAGAAGATGCCCACCAGCAGGTCACTGATGGCCAGATTGAAGAGGAACATGTTGGTGACTGTGCGCATCTGGCGGTTCTTCACCACAACGAAGCACACCAGGACATTGCCGATCACGCACATGAGGAAGATGAAGGTGTAGGCCAGGATGAACATGAAGGCCACGGGGGAGGAATGCTGGTAGTACGCCAGGAAGGTGTAGTTCTCCCTCAGGAGGTGGCTGGTGCTGGAGTTGAGCCACCAGGTGCCATTGGAAGGGCCTGGGGAAAGGAAGGCAGGAAAATGAAGCCAGGAGAGAATAAAGCAATTATTGCCTCCATTTCTTAATGCCTCCAGAGGTGGGTTTTCATGTTTATTCCAGAGCCCAGGCTGGCTGGGACATGTCCTGCTGGACTCATCGCAGTGCCCCAGCAAGTTTCCTCCTCCTTGGGTTACACAGCTCAAGGATCTGCAGCACCTCGGCTGAATTATTATTTTACATCATTATTATTTGATACCATTGATGTCATTATTATTTGATATCATTATTATTTGTATCATTCTTTTGATGAGGAATTAGAGCAACCCAGAAGACACCCTGATCTCATGGGCCTTTTTTAGGGATGGTGCAAGGAAGACAAATCCACACCCCGACACTCCACTGCTCCGGCCTTATGGGAGCTGTATCCGTGTGGTCCCAGTCACGGCTGGCCTGGGAGCATCCCTGCCCCCGGGTTCTCCTTGTGCTTCCAAGGTTTACAGTTCATTATTCAGCAAGATCTTATTCTCCCTGGCGAAGCCGCAATAACCAAGGGAAAGGGGCTGGGGCAGAGGACACCCTCCCCTCCCCTCCCGTCTGAAGCGATAATTATAATTCTGATCATTATCTGGGAGCTTCTGGTGGAGGCGCGGGGCTGGCATTTTGTCACTACAGGTTTAACAGGGAGCCGCTCTCTGCAGCTCCCACCCTCGGGCTTCCCCAGCCTTGCGCAGGCAGGGATGCGGGAGGATGCCGGGCGTGGGCAGGAGCTGCCTGCAGCGGTGACGGGACTGGCTCCGGGAGAATCCAGGCTGCAGTGTTGAGGCAAGGAAAGGCGCATTTTGGCTTTAAGGCTCTGCCCAAGAGCCTGCAGGCCAGCTCTACGCTGAGACAGCCCTTCCACGGCGCGGTGTGATGGGCAGCTGGAGCATCCCCCTATCCCTGTGCCGATGCCCGTGCTCAGCTTGCCAGCCAAGACGCTTTTCCCAGCCACTGGGACCACCGGCTTCCTCAGGGTTCCAGCAGGCAGGAGGGCCCTATCCAACCCCTAATACCCCAGTCCTGGGTGCAGGATTTGGGCAACACATTTCCAGTGGGGCTTCAGAAAGGCGCTGGGGGGGGGGTTGCAGCTGACACAGGAGAAGGAGCTTCTTGGAGAGTCAAGGGAGTAGCAGGATCGAGGGGGCAAGAGTCTCCAGATAGTCGGTATCAAATGCATGAACCAGCTTTGTTAGCAGGAGCAATAACAAAGACTGCAATGAGATTGCCCGAAACCTGTGATATTAAGCCTAAAACTTTGCTGGACTTTACCTTTTGGGGCTGCAGTGCAGCATGAGCAGGAGGTGGGCATCCTATGGAATTGGAGGTGGTTTTAAAAGCAAGCTGGAAGATGGGGAAAGGAACATAAGGGGCTGCTGAGCACCCGGGTTGGTGCTGGATGGATGAATGAGTGGATAGATGGATGAATGGGTGGAGGAACGGATGGATCGATGCAGGCGTCCTCAGCTCAGCGCTGACATCTCGGACGTGGCGACAAGGGGATGGGGGGACCGGACGGGGGGCGATGGATCACCTGCCTCCCTGCCTGGCTGTGGGAAGCCACCGCAGGGAGAGGCTGGTCTGATGGAATAGGGGGCTGGGATGAGGGGCGCATAGCTTTTTTGGGGGATAAAATAGATCAGGTCTTGGCACTCACCTCCGCCGGCCCGACCCGGCTCTAGGGGCTGCATCGCTGCATGCGGGGGCTACCGCCGGAGGCGATCTGCTGCCCGGGGAGGGGGCGCAGTTCGCCCCCGTCCCTCCCTCCGTCCCTCCCGCCCGGTCCGGAGCCCGGTGCCGCCGCCGCGGTGCCGCCGCGCCGGTTGCGGCTGCTCGCCGGCTGCAGCGGAGAAGGGGAGGGGGCGCGGGGGGGAACAGCCTCCTATCGCCATGGCTACTGGGGGACCCGCACGCAGCCCCCCGCGGCTGAGGCAGCGCGGGGGCGGGCAGCCAAGGAGGGCAAGGAGAGGGAGGGAGCCGGTTCTCTCCCTGGGGGGGGTCGCGGTCTGTGTCCCCTCGCTGCCGCCGAGGTCCCCACACTGATGCTGGCAGCTGATGGCCGGTGTCCCCAGCAGCGCCCCTGTCCATCCCGGGGGGGAAAATACGCCAGGAGCCTCAAGACAATTGGGGAGATCCCCCATCCCTCAACCCCCACACAGAGAAAAGCAACATGATGTTTAGGGATGCTGGTCCTGGCTCCAGGCCGCTCCACTCAACTCCGGCGTTCCCAACATCTCTTACCATAATCTTTTACGAAAGTTTGGCAAGTCTAGGAGTAAAATATTCACAGGATTAACCATTCCTGGCTGTCTCCAGCCAGCACACACCTTTGGGAAGTGTTTGTCCCTTAAATACCCGAGGGAACAAACAAGGGAGATGTTTAAACAAGGCATTTTGCGATAACACCTGGAGTTTCTCCCAGGAGGTTTTTTTTTGCAGCAGCAGCCAGCTGCTAAGGGACATGGGTGTGCTTGGAAGTGTCCTCCCTGCCACTGAGAAGCCACTGTCTCCAGGACACTTCTTTGTGGGAAGGGAATCAGCACAACTTGAGGACCCAGAGCACCCGAGAGGTGGGCACACACTTCTGGGGACAGCCACGGGGTGAGCAGAGTGTGGGCACCCACTGGCATTGGATTGCTTTGATTTCCACGGTGAAAAAAAACTGAAGGGAAAAAAATTCCTTTGAAAACAAGGATTTTTCCAGGGAAATACTCCTTGGGTCTGGGCAGAATCCAGCTGAAGGCTGCAGTGAGCAGCTTTGTGAAGGGGCTGCTTTAAGGACAAGACTGGTGATTCGAATTTAATCAGATACAAACCCCCCGAAGTAACAGGAAAGCATTTAATCAGGCACTTGGCACACCACGTCAGCAATTCCAGGGAGAGCCCTTACAGCCGCAGGGATGTTCTCCACCATCCCAGCTGCTCGCCATCACTGCCCAGGTGGGAGGGTGAACATCCAGCTCCCTCTGCAACTTCACCCACACCTCCCGCCACAAGTGTTGCAGCTCCTCCGCATCCCCAAAACACATAAGCAGGAGATTCCTTGGGTCGGGATCGGGCAGAGCCATCCCTTCACGGGGGAGCCCCACTGCTTGCTTTTAATTTAGGAAAAATGAGGCACTCGCTCGGGTTTGGGACCTGCTGGCTGCAGCTTTGGGACAGAAACAGGGGCATAGCGGGGACTGACCTAAGCCAAACCACTCTCGTGGGCAGTCACCCCTTGGGACAGCTCGGGCACCCCGGGATCCTGTCAGGCTTTAGGGATGGGCTCCTCTGGAGACAGCAGCAGGTCAAAGGGAACGAGGGGCCGGACCAGCAGCCGCACCTCGGGGCCGACAGGGTTCGCCCGCAGGTTGAGGCTCCGCAGGGATGCCATGGAGGCCAATTGATCCGTCGGCACCTCTGGAAAAGAGCACGGAGGTGAGAATCCATCCTGGAGGGGAGGAAGGGATGAAAGCTGCACTTGATGGACAGCCTGCAGCAAGCCCTGCTCCTGCTGGTCTGCAGGCTTTGATCAAAACAGAAGCACAGTGAAATATTAATTTGTCCAACTGCTCAGGCAAATGGTTATCAGTTGGACTCGATCATCTTAGAGGTCTTTTCCAACCTAAATGATCCTGTGATTCTATGGAAAGTGTTGGCAAGGTGCAAACACTGAGATATCCGATGTGGGCACTGCCCTCCAGTTCTCCCAGTCCTAATAAAACCCCTGCTGGGACCCTAAACTGGGATTCAAAGACTTATTCCCTGATTTTATTCCTGGTGTTGCAATGCCCAGGAGCCCTCTCCAAACTAACAGGAGGGCACGTGGTCTTTGCCCTTGTTGGATAGGCTGCAAAATGGCTCTCAGCCATCAACAGGCACCCTTCTATTTTGCAATTTCCATGAATTGGGTGTTGTCCTTTAGAAAACATTACATTTACAAACTCTGCGTTAAAGAAAAGGTGCAGGTCTCTTGGATGGTCCCAATGTGAATCCACTGAGAGCAGAGGAATGAGACTGATATGAAAACATAACCATTAAGCTCATTAAAAGGTGATAGATTTAGCTTTTTTGCTACAATTCACAATATTTTGGGCTTGCAAAGCCCATCTGTCTGATTTATAAAAACCAATTTCTTTTTAATTTGGCCACCAAAATGACAAGAGCCTTTTATATCCCAGCTCCTGTTTCTTCTGCCAGCACCTGGAGCAGAATCGTGGTGTTGTAATTATATCTGGTAGATGATTATGTGATTTTTAAACCGTGAAACTTATTTTATGCTGGAAAAAGACTCAAACACTCTGACACCTTTGTTTTTTTGCTCTTTCTTTTCCAGAAAATGGTGCTATTTTCCATACACAAATTCCCTAGGAGTGCATCTCTCCTCAGGCAGAGCTTCGCATGAATTTTTTTAATAACTCTTCTTCATGGTAGATTTGTTCATTGCCATTCCCCTCTATCATTTCGCTTTTTTTTTTTTCCCCTTGATGCACATTTTTTTTTCATAGGTCTTCCTATTTAATCATCTTCTAATGCAGCAGAGAATAAGAAGCTTAATCATCCTCTCATGCAGCATGATAAAGTTAAAAGTGCTTTCGCTCATTTTGCTTAACTTAGGGAGTTAAGGAAAGTATTTTAGGGACCAAGACCTTCCCAGGCTGGGAACAGCTCAGCTCTGCACCTTAATTCCAGGTAAGGAGCAGTGATTCACCCCTGGCATGAAGGGACAGGCAGGGCACACAGTGCAGCCTGTAGCTGTAGGGTTGTGCCATGGGAGCCACAAATTCCTCTAAAGACAACCCAAAGCATCACTTGCTGCCTTCCCAGTGGATGAGGCACTTGCATCTGAGCCTTCAACTGGCTTCACCAGTTGAGCAAAAAACAGGCAGGGAAAAGGCATTTACATAATTAAAGCAGAATGTGACAATAAGCGAGTGACACCATCATGGAATGGTCTGGGCTGGAAGGGACCTTCAAGCTCATCCAGTTCCACCCCCTGGATGGAGGCAGGGACACCTTCCACTATCCCAGGTTGCTCCAAGCCCCATCCAGCCTGGCTTTGGACACTTCCAGGGATCCACAGCTTCTCTGTGCCAGTGCCTCATCACCCTCACAGGGAAGAATTTTTTCCCAATATCCCATCTAACTGTACTCTCAGTTTGAAATCACTCCCCTTTGTCCCATCTCGACATTCTCAGGATGACAATAACCAGAGTTGCCCCCAGCAGTGACCTCCCCAGCCTTGGCAGCAGTCTCAACAACATCCCTATTAAACCATTAATCAAGCAATAAGGGGAAGAGAAGCTGAAGCTCCAGGCACCAAAACATCCCCATGGATCTGAGAGCTTAAAAAGCTCGTTTGATATCACTCTAATAATCAGGGAAAGAGTTAAAAGCTCTGACAGTAATATACACATAATTACAGTCCAGGGTTAAGAGCTTATTTAGGTGAAAAGGGTGGCTTGTGGCACCGAATGTCTCCTTTCACAGAGCCCCCAGGCTCCAGGCAGGCATTAATTAATCTGCCTTTTACTCCTGTTTCCCTTTGGAAAACATTACCTACTGCCTCCAGTTCAATATGTCTTAGCAGGTCACTCAGCCCTTTTTCAGCAGGAGCTTTTAAATCGGGTTTGCAGCCCTGGCAGGAGCCTCTCCAGCATCCCTGGGATGGCAGAGGAGGACAGGCAAGACCAGCACTGGCCCAGGACCACAAACCAGGGGATCCGAGACCTTATAAACACGAGTTCACGTGCAGGGGAGCCTGGAATCTATTTGGGAAGGGCTGGCAGGAGCAATGTGATTGCCCAGGATTTTGTTTCCTTGGAAAAATGGGCTGAAACCCTCTGGCTTTCTGGTCTCTACCTTTTCCCTTTCCAGAAAATGTGTAAAATAAGCTCATGTCACCTATTTCTGCAGCCAGACAGCATCGTGTGCACTACTCAGACATATCCTTGCAACATTTTAGCTTGAAATTGTTAAATTTTACTCTGTTTTCACTTTCCCCACATCTGGAGGACACCTCCCAGCCGAGGGGAGCCTGGTGGGAGGTGACCAACCCTGGCAGCCAAGTTCTCAAGCCACCCCCTCCCCCAGGATCAATCTGGCTGGGTGCAACCCTGGGTGCAGCCTTTCCTCCGTGCATTTTAGCAGGGAAAGAGGCACCAAAAAGCTGCACTCCCTCCTTGCAGCATCCTGCTTGCACAAAACGAGTGGGAAAAATGCTCTTTGGAGACCACGTCAGATTGAAATCAGCCATTTCAACTCAAAAAGTGATGGAGAGAATTAAAAGCGAGACAGCTCTCTCTGGGAGGTGGGAGAGAAAAAGGGGGTGAGGAAAGGCCGTGTCTTTCTCTGGCTCCTATGGAAGCAGTTTTTAATCCCAGTGCTTCTACGGGCAGAGCCAGGGAGCAGCTGATGTGAGGCTGTTAATAAAACTCATGTTGCAGGGAGCAGCTTTCCCAGAGCAGCTGAAGCAATCCCAGATAAAACAGCAACATTGAGTGGGCTCCGATATTCGCCTCCCTGGGGATCCGTGGGGGCTGTGGGATGCTCCAGCCCGGGCTCTTTGAAAGCTGCATCCTAAATAAATCCCCTTTTATCTGTGTACAGCAGCTGCCCCTTTTGCCCAGCTTTTGGAGACTCCAAAGGCTTCAGCTTTTGCACATGAAAGATTTTCGTCCCGCTGCAGGGTTGAGGGATGAGCATCTCTTGCCATTCCTTTAATTTAATTTTTAGGGGATTTTGTAGTGTTAAACAGCTCCTGTTTGCTCTGGGAAATGTCCAGGTGGGCTCGTGTCCTTGCTAAGCTTGGCAGTAAACATCCCAGCCCAGCATTCCTGGGGCCAGGTTCTGCAATCAACTCTGGTATTTTAATGAAATCTGGAGATTTTGGGTCACCCCAGCTGGAGGTGCCTTTAAGAGCTCCACCCCAGCGTGGTGAACAGGGCAGCTCGAATGGGGCTTGACTCCCACTGTGCCTGCAAAAGCTTTTCCCTGGGAGGCGGTGGAAACACCAGGAAAGGCAAGTGGCTAACCAGGCTCTGACTCTTTAGCATCACCCTCCGGCTGATGCTAAATCACCTTTTTCCAGTGGGAAAAGGTCCTTCTCACCTGCGATCTCGTTCTCTTCCAGGTCAATGGTCTCCAGGGTGGGGACGGTGGCCAAGGGCTCCGGGAAGCGCCGGAACCTGTTGCGGGAGAGGTTGATGTCCCGGAGGTGCTGCAGGGAGGTGATTTCCTCGGGCAGGCGGTGCAGGTAATTGCCTGCCAGGTTGAGCTCTGGGAAGAGAGAAGGGAGGTGGTGGGATGCCGGGGAAAAGATGGGAAAATAACTAATGCACGGCTTGATTTACAGCCTCTGTCCCCCGTGGACTGCCAGCTCCCTTAGTGGGATTCCAGCTCCAAAAATTGGGCTCTTTTTCTGCTGTTTTCCGTGATTACCATTGTAGTTTTGCCTGCTGGGAATACCACTTTCAGGAGTGATGTTTTTGTTGCTTGCCTCAGGCTTTGCTAATGAAATTGGGCAGTCTTTTGCAAGCAGGGTCTGTAAAAAATAAGGAATATTTCCTCATAAAGTCAGTGCAATTACCTCCCCGATGGACATTTGTCATGGCTCTCTTTATTCATGTGCCTGAACCCCTTCTGAGGGATAAACAGTGGTGGGTCTTATATGTGAAAAATATCTGTTCTCCACAGTTTACCCGTCTGTGATGCTTTTTTTTCTGTGATGCCCCAGAAATGAGCTGTGGGGCTAGGAGCAGCACTCCTGGGAACAAAACCCAAATCCCCCTGTCCCAGTGCCCTTCTCCAGTGGCACAGGGCTTTCTGCACTATAAATACACACACAAGCTGCCCCGCCCCTGCTAATACCTGGTATTTATAGGTCCTGCCTTATTCAGCCTGTCCCCAGCCCTGGGGCGTCTGTCCCTGCTGAGACCCAGCACATTCATCGCCAGAGTGATTGCTTCACTGGTGGAGCAAAGCCCTTGCTGGGGAACAAGGCCATTTTTTTCCCTTCAGGGCCTGTTGTGCTGTCTAGAAAATGAAAATTGATTTCCTTTGCTCGATGAGTTTCCTTTCCCTGGCCTAGGGGTGTTCTCACAGATGATGCTCCGGCTCCAGAACAAGGGAAGCCTCCCCAGGCACCCACCGCAGTGGCATTTGTGTGGTACGTTGTAGCAACAAAATTGATTTTAGAAGCTGCCAGAGCATCCCCAGCACTGTCCCCGGTGTCCAATACTGTGATACTGGATGCTCTGGGTGCTTGCATGGCCATTTTTTAGCAGATTAGCCTCTGGCTGCTTTCTCTGGGCTCCACAGGGAGGTATCCCCGTGGTGCTGATGATCGTTCCCCTCTCCTGCAGTGATTAACTCTCACTGATATCTCAGATGAGGACTAATTGGCCAGCACAGCCTGGATTGCCCCGTCTCTGCCATGCCCCGTTATCCCCAGGCTGCCTTTCCTGTTCCCCTCCATCCCCAGCCCCATCCTTGGAGGGAGCTGGAGGGCGATGAGTGGCCCCGGAGCAGCCTGATACCAGTTTGGGAGGGTGGGTGAGAGCAGAACCAGTGTCCTCTTCCTTCAAGGGGCAGAAAGCATAAGGAAAAATGGATTTTTTGGGTCTGAACTAATGCTTGTAATGGGGTGTGAGCTCAGGGGAGACTCTCAGGTGCTTTGCCCCCCCTGCGGCAACCCGGGGGTTCCTTGAGTGTCCCAGAGGACTGGAAGTGGCTGTCCCTTACCTGTCAGCTGGCTGAAGGTGGTGACGAATCGGCTAGTGATGGACTTGAGCTCGTTGTTGGCCAGGGAGATGCGATGGATCCCCTCGGTGATGCTCCTCATGGCTTTGTAGATTCCAACGGGGAAGGCCATCAGTTTGCAGTTGGCCAGATCTGCGCACAGAGAGACCCAGGCACCTCGTAGTGCAACCAGCTGGGATGGAGCCATGGATCCCCCTGGTTTTCCACCTCTTCATCCTCGATTTGCCCGAGTGCTGTGCCCTGTGTACTCCTATCCATTACGGGGATCTTGGCAGTCACCTCCACAAACTTTGAGTTTGAATCCCATCAGGAATGCCAAGGTTGTTCTGACTTAGGTGTTCAACCCTAAATCACATTGCAATGACTTCCAGGCTGCACCGTCCTTTCGGAAACCCCCAGCCAGCCTGCCCATGTCTAATAACTTCAGTCATCCTGCTCCCCTGAGTCCCTAATTCCCTGGGGATAGCTGAGCAGAGCAGGGATGCTTCTTCCACCGCTGATGGGGATGGAGCAGGGATTTCCCTGGGCGTGCTCCTGGCTGGATTTCTCCTGGCCTTCTGGTCATGGGTGGTTGTCCCATGGCAAGCAGTGGGGAGGGGAAAAAGATTTGGTTGTGCTTCTCAGCTCGTGGCCTTTTGGTTTTGTCCTGAGTTGTTTCTGTTTCCCCTCCCAGGAGATGTCAGGGGTGGAAGCCCTGTATCCCAGCCCCGGGATGGGCTCTGCTTCCTGCCCCCTCCCCAAAGCCACTGCGGGGGCTGATGGAGCGAGCTCCATCCTCCCACGTTTCTCTCAGGAGGATGTGGAGAGCCTGAGCAATGAAGCTCCAGCTCCCGGCACACACTGATTTATATCCCAGGGCTGGGAGTCCAGCGGGAATAAAAATGAGTGGTTTTCATCTTTCTCCTTTGATGAACTGTGCCACACTGTCAGATATCAGCTGGAAATGGGGAAACTGGGGAAAACACAAATCTGACAAGGCAACATGGGGAAAAATCTGCTCCTGCCACTGCTTGCAAGGAGGGACATGTCCCATGGGACTATGTGTGAACCTGCTCTAACTCTGGGGGCCCGAGGGCCCTTTGGGGGAGCCTTTCCCTTCTCCAGAGCCGCGGGGAGGGAACGCCGACAGCTTTTTTTAGACCGTGGCAGTGAAAAATAGAGCCCTGCTCCCGGATACCCGATCCTTGTCCGGGCCCCGAGCGGGAGCCGGGACGGGGCGCCGGGCTTACCCAGGGAATCCGCTTTGTTCTCCACCGTGTCGTTCACCTTCCTGGCCACCCGGGCGACTGCCTCGCCCATCCTCTTGTGCATGCGGGCGGCCGGTCCCGCCGGGAATGCGCTTCGGGCTGGGGGATCCAGGGCTGGAGGGAGAAACCAGCCACTCTGGCCTCTGGGAGAGGGATGCTAAAAATAACCGGCGGGATCAGTGTTCCCAGGGGAGGGAGGGAGGCTGTGCTGGGGCTGGCATGTCCCTCAGGGGCGAGATTCCCATCTTTCCAGGATGGTACTTTTGGGGTATGTAGATGCCTCCTATTCCCTGGCTTGGAATATGGGGATGTATCTCCTTTCCTGGTATGGGATTTGGGGATTCATCTCCTTCCTTGGTTTGGGAAATGGGGACGCATCCCTTTTCCTGGTCTGAGATATTTAGATGCGTCCCCTTTCCTGGTATTGGATATGCCATTTTCCTGGTTTGGGATACGGGCACGCGTCTCTTTTCCTGGTGCGGGACGTGGGGATGCATGCCCTTTCCTGGTTTGGCATGAGGGGATGCAACCCGTTTCCTTATTTGGGATATAGGGATCCATGCCCTTTTCCTGGTTTGGAATATGGAGATGAATGCTATTCCCTGGAATGGGATATGGGTATACATCCCCTTTGCTGGTGTGGGACACGGGGATGCATCCCGTCTCCTGATATGGGATATGGGGATGCACCCCATTTCCTTGTGTGGGATTTGGGGATGCATCCCCTTTCCTGGTTTGGGATATGTTGATCCATTCCTTTTCCCGGTGACTTTATTCAGCTCTAACAAAAGAGCTGTCTAGCCAAAACAATCCCGTACAGGACGGAACGGCAAAACACCGCCTCCCGCACCCCATCCCCCCCAAGAAAAGGAAAGACCGGTCTTCCCACGCCGGGAGTCGAACCCGGGCCGCCTGGGTGAAAACCAGGAATCCTCACCGCTAGACCACGTGGGAGGCGCGGAGAAGCTCGCGCGGCGCCGCGCCTGCCCCCTGCCGGCGGCGGTGAGGGGGCGGTGAGGGGGGCGGGGCGGGGCCGCTCCGCCCGCGCCGCTCGGCGGGGACAAAGCGCGGGGCCGAGCGGGGCCATGTCGTCCGCAGGCGGCCGCCAGCCCAGCCAGAGCCGGGCCATCCCCACCCGCACCGTCACGCTCAGCGACGCCGCGCAGCTCCCCGCCGACTACTGCACCACCCCCGGCGGGACGCTCTTCTCCACCACACCGGGAGGTAAAAGCGCCGCGCCCGCCGGGGCCTCCGGGGGAGCGCGCCCGGGCCAGCCCGCGCCGGGACCGCCGCGTGTCGCGGGAGCGCCGTGCCTATCGCGCCTATATCCCGCCTATATGTCGCTGATATATAGCGTCTGCCGCCTGTTCTCCTCGAAGCACACGCGTGGAGATGGGTTTATTGTTTTTCCGGGACGTACCGGGAGCGCGGAGGGTCCCGGCGGGGTGGCAGCTGGATCCCGGGACGGGGTGGCAGGAAGTTCCCGGTGGGACCCGGGCACCGGGGACTCGATGCCTCGGCCCGACCCCGCGCCGGCACCGCGGGGTCGTGACGTGCCTCGTCCGTGTGCAGGGGAGAGGGACGCGTGTTATTTCGGGGTGCCACATCCATCGGCATCCCCGGGACGCGTTCCCACCCCTGCCGTGAGTTTGCCAGGTCTCTGCGGCGGGACAGCGTTGAGCGCCCCGGGACAGCCGGGACCCAGTTGCCGCCGGGGTGTTTGGCCAGCGCCGAATTATCGCCTGTCGTGCCCAGATAAGAGCGGGCAGAGCGGCGGCGCACTCCCCCCAGCCCTCCCCGCCGATCCCTGGCGGAGAACCTTGGCCGGGGCGCCCGTCCCGCCGGGAAACTCCTTCAGCAAACAAGCGCTGCCGAACCGGATTCCCCCACTCTCTTCCCGTCCTCCCCCCAGGCACCCGGATCATCTACGACCGCAAGTTCCTGCTGGACCGCCGCAACTCCCCCATGGCCAAGACCCCGCCTTGTCACCTCCCCAATATTCCCGGCGTCACCAGCCCCGGCGAGGCCGGCGAGGAGACCAAAGCGGACGCCAACAGCTTGAACCACCAGGAGGGCAAGCCATCCATGGGTAAGGGACCCCCAGGGTGGGGCAGGGCGGATTTGGGGTGGAGGAGAAGCCCCCTAACACTGCTCTCCTTGCCTCTTGCCAGGGGACGATGCTCAGTTCGAGATGGATATCTGAGTGGGAACCACGGAGAGGCAGCGACTCCCCAGACCTGTGCACCCTCCATTCGGCTTAGCAGGATCCGTCCCGGCAAGGCGGAGGTGGCAGCGCTCCCCACCAGTGTCTCCCTCCCCGCCTGTCTCCTCCCCTTCTTTTTTTGGGGGGAGTGCAGCTCTGTCTTCTCCCCTTTTGCGGGTGACTGGTCCCAGCATGTGCCGGACGGAGCATCCCTTCTGGATCCGGCCCTGTTCCTCCTCTTCCTCCCGCCAGCAGCCTGATCTCCACCAGGCTTCTTTTTAAAACATCCCTTTGCCTCTTCTGCTGCCCTAAAATTCCCCTCGTTACCCAAACCACCCACTGCCAGCAGCTTGGTGTTCTGGAGCTGCGTCACCCCTTCTCCTGGAAAATTTGGGCAGCCTGTCAGGAGGAGGGGGAAACACCACTCCTAAAACCGTGCGCCTGCTCGCGCCCCAGGGGAGGGTATTTTTTGAGTTCCCCTGGGTTGTGCTGGCATTCAGCGGAGGATGACGCTGGGAGCCCATTTCCTTCAGTGCTCCAGGGGTCCGGTGTAGTCCCTGATGGCATCAGCCAGCATGCTCACATCCCTCCTACCCAGACTTTTTCCATCTTGGCCCTCCAGCCAGGGGCTGTGTCCCCAACCCACCAGCCAGGACTCACAGCAATGTAGCCATATGTTATAAAACCCCCTTGCTTTTATTTTTTTGGTACTAAAAAGGGGCACTTTACCCTCAACGACTCCTTCCGGGCTGGGGCCAAATGCCTCTGGAGAAGTGCTTGTAGTGCTCGGGTTTTTTTTTACCCCCCGGCCCTTTAAAATGTGAATCCCACAGGGGGGAGATCCCTCTGGCGCCGTTGGATGTCTCAGGAATCACTGGGTGTCCCTGGGGGCTGTGGGGGCTCGCCAGACACCACAGGGATGGGGCGCTCTGCTCTCAGGGTGCTGCCATCGATGCCATCCTCTGCTTAAGTTTTCAGGATGGGATTTCTCCCATCCGGAGCATGCTGTCGTGGATAAGGCATTTCCACGTTAACCTCCCCTTTGCTAGCCTGGCATGGCATGGCTGTCTTGAGCCTCCCCTGGAGATGGGATTTATTTTTCCCGCTCCCTCCGTGCGAGTCTCGCCCTGACAAGCAGCGCTGGGCAAGGCCGTGCGTGGCCGCAGTGGTGCTGGGCTGCACCCCCTAATCCCACCAGCCCCCCCCAGTTTCGATTTTTTACTGCCTGTTGGGAGCCATCACCAGCTCCACAACCTTCTCAAGTGCCATTTTATCAGCCCCCACCTGAGTGCCTGCTCCATCCATCCTCCCTCCCCTGCTGGGGTCGCCCCTCACCTCGGTACCCAACCCTGGGGACCCGTGCTGGGGAGAGGGACATCCCACAGGCTTTGTGCACTTTCCATCCCATAATTTATTTCTCTAGGTGTGTTTGGCACGGGGCAGCGCTGGTGGCGAGCTCCCATCTTCCAGCTGCTTTTCTCACAAGGAGGGGGATGGGAGAGGAAAAAGCTTTGGGGGTGGGAGAGGAAAAAGCAAAAGCACAACCCCAGGGAATGGGTTGTCTTTCCCATCCTTTCCCTCGCGTGGGAGGCGAGGTGAACGCGTAGCCCGGCCGCCGTAGGCGCACGAGTGAGTGAGTGCGAGTAGAAATATGTATCTGCGTGTGGGTGGGTGGTGATAAGACACACACAAATATATATATTATATATAAATAAATATATTTTCCTTGGAGCGAAGATCCTAGGAAGTCGGTTAGGCCCTCGGATTGAGGGAGGGGCAGGGGCAGGGTGCAAGGATATCCTTGGCAGAGCGGGGACAGCCACCGTGGATGCAGGGACCTGGCGCCCTCAGCACAGCTGCTCGTTTTGGGAAACCTGCTCTGCAAGCCAAAAATAATTAGACAATATCCAAGGACAATGTGACTTAATGGACAGGAGCCGGAGGGAAACCTTTTTATTTTTTCCATTTATTTTTTTTCTCTAAACACCCCCTTTCACAACCTCCTTTTGTCTCCGTTCCCCATCCTAGCGACTTTCTCCCGGTTCTCTTTTGTAAGCGGGCTCGGGGCTGAGCAGGGAGGGAGTGCCTGGCCTCGCCAGGGCGTTCCTCTGCTAGTCAAGGGATCCATTTGGGATTTCTGTTGTTTTTTACCGTCTCTTCAAGCAGGTGTTTGGGAGGAGAAAAGCTCTCGCCGGTGGTTGCTGTTACAGTGAGATCAATAAATATCTTGGTTCTACTAAATCGAGGTGATTTGGACTATGATTCAGGGGGGTGGGGACAATTTTCCCTTCCCTTTGGAGGAAACTCCCTTCATGGGCCGTCCCCCAGTCACACCCAGAGAGCAGGGAAAGGTCAAACCCCGAACCAGCAGCTGAGGGTTTAATTGCAAAATATCACACACAGAGGAACCTGGTTTTCCCGTAGGTCTCCCATGTGCAAAACTGTCCCAAACTGATCATTTGTCCTCTCTCTAGTGGCTGCCTCATCCCTGGAAGTGTTCAAGGCCAGGTTGGATGGGACTTGGAGCAGCCTGGTCTAGTGGGAGGTGTCCACCAAGCTGGCCTTGAACCCTTCAGGGATGGGACACCATTAATATATGTTAATAAATTACACTAATACATTTTTAGATTTTTTAAAACCAGGTCAGTCTCTTTTATACCATCCACTCTAATTGGGGAGGGGTCTGAGCAGCAAAAGCCTTTTCCCCCACTAGGGTGCCTCTGGCTGCAGAGGGTGCCCCCAAATTTTTGTGGGTGCCTCAGCAAACCACCAGCATCACTTCTTGGGGATGCATCCCTTGAGGACACCTTGGCTCTGTGTGTGAAATACCACAGTGGCACATCACATTCCCAAAGCATTCAGATCCCAGGGGCGAAGCCGGGAGGGCGTCTCCAAGGGTTTGGGGGGCCTCTTGGTGCACCCTGCCTCGGCTGCACTCGGAGTGGTCCTGCCATGACCTCCCGTGGATTCTGCTCATACTGCAGCAGTCTAATTCTGCAGCGTCAGGGAAATTTGGAGCGTGCGTACCGAGAGGAACACGATGGGAAAGTTGCTGACGAGGCATTTGGGAGCTTCTTTTCCCTGGGTCTGGTTTTGCCCGTGCAATGCCGGTGACAGCTGGTTCCCTCCCAAATTTTGGGGTGCTGTTTATTTGTGAATCCCAGCTCCCCAAGCTCCCATAGTGAGGGGTGTGTGTGTGTGTGTGTGTGTGTGTACCCCTGGATTTTGGTGTGCTTCTAGACACTGATTTGAGATCTTAAAACGGAGAATTAAAATAAAATCAATTTTTAAAGTTGTAACATTTCAATCTAGGACCGTAAATGCGGCAGAGCAGCTGAGGGCAGGGTATTTTGGCTGAGCTGGATGCTGGGAGCCTGGCTAGGATCTCAGATCCCGATGAACAAACTTTCCAGCCCTGCTTTCCAGCTGTTACCATTTTCGGACTAGCTCTGGGCTGCGTTTACATTCCTGGCCCTCCTTCCCAGTGCCGGTGAACGTGTTAATGCCGCTTGTCTCCTTTTCCTTTGCCATGTTGGTGTCCCATAAATACCGATTTGGAGCAGCACGGCAGCTGTGGGTGGTGCTGGGTGTGGGCAAGGCTGTAACGCTGGGGGCAGCTCAGGGGGAGGTGGGGTTGGGGTTCTACCTGGGGCCTCCGAGAGCCACTGTTTCAACCCAAATGGGATGTGGGAAGGCAGGTGGGAGCTGAAAGGACTGGGGTTTTTATGGATTAGCTAAAATAGCACCTTTCCATGGCAATGAGGGAAGCCTGAAGTCGCCTGATGGATTCACTCTGTGCGGCGGACTCCAGCAGGAGATGAGCGGAGCTGGGTGCTGGACCTGCTGATACCTGACCTCGCGGAGCCATGGCAAGAGCCCACCGTGGTGCCTGTAGGGTGCTGGGAAGCAGCCGGGTGGGCAGCAGCCTTGTTTCCCTGGAGTCTGAGTGGCCCGAGCAAGGAGGGATGGCTCTGAGACTTGGGGGTCTGGAGCTGCCCTGATGCTTCCTATGGAGACAGGCTGGGAGAGCAGGGGGTGCTCATGTGGAGAAGAGAAGGCTCCAGGGAGACCTTAGAGCCTCTTTCAGTGCCTGAAGGTGCTCCAAGGGAGCTGGAGAGGGACTTTGGACAAGGATATGGAGTGCCAGGACAAGAGGAAATGCTTTTGGACTGCCAGAGGGCAGGGATAGATGGGATATTGGAGAAAAATTCTTCCCCGTGAGTGTGGCGAGGTCCTGGCACAGGTTTCCCAGAGAAGCTGTGGCTGCCCCTGGATCCCTGGAAGTGTCCCAGGCCAGGTTGGACGGGGGCTTGGAGCAACCTGGGATAGTGGAAATTGTCCCTGCCCACAGCAGGGAGGTGGAATTAGTTGAAGTTTAACGTCTCTTTCAACCCAAAACAGTCTGTGACTCTCTGAAAGCCGAGGGGCAGCGGCCCCCTGCGTGTCACCTCACACCAGTTCCTGCATGTCACCTCACACCAGATCCAGCCCAGTATCCCTTGCCCGGGCTTCCATCACACACATCTCTGTCTCCCATTTCTGGGAAGAAAAAAACACTTTTTGGCTTTGAGAGGTGCCGGCAGTACCTTGATGTCCCCAAAACTGCAGACCTGGCTGGGGTGGTGGCGTCTGACAGTCCCCTCTCTGTCCCAACTCCTCTCTGGTTTGTCACCAGGAGATGATGGAAGGATCAGTGTGCTGGGGGGTTGCTGTGTGCTGAGGGTCCCCGAGACGATTGAGGATGCACGTCAGGGCTTCCTGAGGGGACAGGGCTGTGTTTGGGGGATGCTGCTGGTACCGGGTGCTGCGTGCCGGGTGTCCCCGAGCTGCCGGTGCCCTGGCCCGGGGTGTCCCGGCGGCGCTGGGGGCGCAGGGGGCGGTGCCGGGGGCGTGTCCCGGGGCGGGGGGCGGTCCCGGACGCCCCTCGGCCCCGTCCCGGTGCCCGCCCCGGTCCCTCCCCCGCCGAGGCGCCGGCGGTCGGCGCGGCCGCGGGGCTGCGCTCCCGCCACCGCTCCCGCCGCCCCCATGGGGCGCCCGACGGCGCGGCCGGCCCGGCGCGGGAGCTGAGCCCGGAGCCCCCCAGGTACCGTATCCCCGCCGAGACTGGGCATCCCTGCCCCCCCGAGCCGGGCATTCTCCTCCCGGCCCCCGGGACTGGGTGTTCTCCCCCCCTCCAACCCCCGGGACCGGGCGTCCTGCCCCGCTCCGCGCCCCGTCCCCGGTCCCGGGCATCCTCCCGCCACGCCGGGGCCGAGCATTACCCGACCCCCGGGCCGCTCATCCGCCCCCCCGGGACCGGCTGCCCCTCTCATCCCCTCCCCCGGGGTGGTGGGGCTCGTTTCTCGGCCCGGTGCGGTGGGAAGGGGATGGAGGTGGCAGGACCAGCCCTCGATGGTGCCCCCCCCACCCTCCGGGGGGGTTTGTGATGAGCACTCGGGGGGCTTCTTGGGCGGGGGTCCCCGCTGGGTGTGTCCCCCCAAGCCAAGACGGGTGGGACAATGGGGGGAAGGTTTATTTTGCCCCTGGAGCACAGACTCCACAGCGTGGCCATGAGGTGCCTCAGCCATGGCGAGGGGGGTTTATCCGGAGCCAGCGCTGGGCTTTAAACCTCTGGAAAATAGATGGATCACTAGTTTTGAGGCTCAGCATCCGCCCCGCGGATCCCACCTCTGCTGCCTTTGCAGTTGTGTTTGCTATTTAAAAGGGGCTTTTCTCTCCCTCTTTTGGCCTGGAAGCCAGCCCCACCGGGCTGGGAGCCCAGCACGGCTGTCGGCCGGTGCCGGCTGTGCCTGCTGTGGCTCGAGTCCCCCAGAGTGAGTTTTGCGATTTGCATCTCTTGGTTGTGCCTCCCTTGCACCCCCAAAAGCCGCTTGGAGAGCAGGCTCTGAAGCGGGGGGGAGGTGCGGGATGGCTCCCTGCTGGAGGATGAAGATGGAGGAGGAAGAGGAGCAGCTGTAGCCGAGGTCTGGGGTTTGGCTCGGCAGCCTCCCATTTAGGGAGCACGGGAGGAGCGGGAAGCCTGGGATGGGTTTCCCGCTGGCACGTGCGGGGGGTGGCGCAGAGCCCGGTGGGCTCCCAGCCCCGTGCGGGTCGGAGTCACCCTCGCTGCCGCAGAGGATGTCCTAGGATCGAGGCTGCCTGCTCCCGCTGAGCTCCTGCCCCGCTTCTCGGGGCTGAAAACTTCCAGAAACCTCGTCCAGGCTGCGCTTCCGATGGCTGCCGGACTTTTCCGGACCTGCTTCCCTGCCCTTTCCCCGGTGCATCCTCTTAGTGCTGGGGGAGCGAACACCCCCTCCTCTTCCCGCAGCGCTCCTGGCCGTGGCACCCGTCACATCCCGAGCTGTGCCCCCGTTGTTTTCCTGCCCTGGATGGGAGTAAACAGCGAGTTTTGGTGTGGCTGGGCTGGGGGCATTGCCTGAGGAAGAGGCAGACAGGCAACGGTGGTGGGACATTTCCTTCCTGGAAGGCAGGAAGTGATTATGTGTCTGCACGAATGACACGGAGCCTAAAAATAATGGGCAGGTCTCTGTTGTGAGCAAAACTCCCTTGGGGTTTGCTTGATTTTTGCTTTATTTATTCAGAGAGCAGGACAGGGGAGAGGAGACCTGGGAGCGTGAGCTCCGTGTCCTACTGCGTCCCAAACCACGGTGCTGGCGTGCATAAGGTGCTGCTTGTCCTGGGAAAGGTGTGGTCTGCAGCGGATCCCGGCGGGGAAAAGCGGCCCCGTGTAAATGGAGCCGTCCCGTTGCTCCGGCAGCCTTCCCCGCGTTGGGAGGGGAGACGTGGTTAGCTATGAATAGCACAAAATCATAGCCCTCGCCTTCCCAAAACGCCCTGGCCGGCTCCGCGTGGCGCTGGCCATCCCGGGCTTGGGAGCAGGGGGTTGTGCTGGGGGGGCCAGCCTGAGTTCCCCACCCTTGGGGACACCCCGCCCCCCTCTGCCAGCTGGAGTGGGGTCACACCGGAGAACCTCTGGCGGGGAAAAGCTTGGCAGATCTGGTTTGGTTGTGGGGCTGCGGTGCTTCCTGGCAAGTTGGGGACTGCTTGGCGTTGGACAAAAGCTTTGCCCACAGGTCACTGGTCTCTTTGGAGATGCCCCCAGCCTTTATCTTCATGTTTTAGGGCTTTTTATTTTGTTTTTCCTTTGTGCTACTGAAAGGAAACCCTTCAGCGAGCGTGCTCACAGACCTTGAAACCACTGGCAGCGAGCTGACGGCACAACTGGCAACGCTGGTTCTTCTGAGCCAGGGCTTTGTTCCTCTTTCCATTGCTGCTCAGTGATAAAACCCCTCACCTCAACAGCAAGCAACCAAGCATCTCCTGCCTGCCCAAAAAGCAGCGCCCCAGGGACTGGTGGGATGTGTCAGGGAACCTGCCAGGGGGGCCTTAAAAGCTGGGTGTGAGGCAGCAGTTACAGGTGGGCTCTTTGCAAAATCATGGAGTCACTGAACGGTTTGGAAGGGATCTTAAAGGTTGTCTCATTCCACTCGCTGCCATGGGCACCTTCCACTAGACCAGGTTGCTCCGAGCCCCGTCAAACACTTCCAGGGTCTTAATTCCTCCCAGGCTGTGCTTAGCAAGGAAGGTTAATAATGCTGATTAATAATGCAAACCAGGTTTGTGAAGAAGGGCTGCAGCCTGGATACCATTCCCAATAGATTCCTCCTCATCGATGGTCACCTCCATGGCAGGGAGCAGATTGCCATCCCCATTTTGGGGGTGGCTTTTTTCTCCTCCGTACCCTGTCTCAAACAGCTTTCCCTGGCTTCAGGGTGAGGAGTTTTAAATCCAGTAACTAAAGGCAGGTTGGTCCCATGGAGGACGGGGATGTAGCACTCGGTTTTCTGCCAAAGGACAGGAGCATGTTTGGGAGGGGGTGGGAAATGCCTGGTCCTCGTTATTCTGGATGCTCCCGCTTGGACTTGGGGGCAGACATCCCACCGATGCTTTCCTGCACTGCTCGGCAGATGCCGGTGGTAGAGCGCGGGGCACAGGGGGAATCGACAGCACCGATCCCGGCCTGGTTGGGAAATACCTCTGGACTTTCTAGGAAATGCTGCTTTTTAAGTTATAGTTTTGGCTGTCACTGCTGGCTCTCCGAGGAGGTCGTGAGGATGGAGGGCGGTCACTTTTGCTCCTTTAAAGATATTAATGAATCAGTCAAGGCTCGTGAAAGCAGAGCTGTCTGCTGCAAAGGTGCCCTTCCAAGGCCTTTTCCTGCCCATGGCAAAGTGCTTTTGGGTTGATTTGAGGCGTTTTGATTCTTTGCCTTATTTTACCCTCACAGCTTGGTGGGTGTACAGCACGTTCCAAATCATCCACAGCTTAATGTGTTACTTCTCACCTTTCTTTTTTGTTTTATTATGTGTTTTTAAGAAGCCAGGCCGCTTCCTTCCGGCATCACCTGGAACAACAGGAGCCTGGTTCCCATGCAGCCTCTGCTCTGGGATATCTCCCAGCACAGGCAGGCTCTCCCAGAGAAGCTGTTTGTGTGTTATTTAATTTTCACTGGGTTTTTTTTAAAAAGAGGGTTAAAGAGCACGCTGGGGCGGGGGGCTCAGCTCCAGCACTTCCTCCAGGCTCCGGTGATGCCCCTCCGGCTGCGCTGGAGTTTCCTGCTGGCTTGTGGTGTTTCCTGCCTCCCTGCTTGGCTCAGCAGTGCTCCAGGGGTGCCCCTCGGTCCCTTGAGGATGCATCCACGCCGGCTCCATGCTGAAAAGCCACAGGGGCTGCCCCACACCGAGGAAGGATGGATGCATTAGGAGGATGCTGCCGTTGCTGCTGCTTCTTCCCAAAGGGCTTTGCTTTTCATTTAGAAGAGCTTTAAAAGCTATAAAATATCTCAAGGATGCACGGAAGGAGATTTATTTGATTTATTTCCTGCTGACAATGAGGCGGCCAGGCAAGTGCACGTTTCCTCCTCGGCACGGTGGCCGGGGCAGATGCATCCTGCAGCTGCAGCCCGACCTCCTCCCACTATATTAAGTCCATTGTTTGCTCCGGCTTTGAGTCCTTGCCAGGTCCCTGGGTGTGGGAATAACCCCTGTGCCCGGTGCAGGGGGAGAGGAGCGGCTCCGAGAGGTGGGAAGGTGGTGGGCTGAGCACTGTTGTAGCATCCTGACTTCTGTGGGAGAGGCTGGGGATTCCGCACAGGATCTCTTGGGCTGCTCAAGTGGCATTCTTGGGATGCTCCCAGTGCTGCTGGCGGCTCCTCTGGCATTCCCCATCCAGGCTTGGCAGAGCTGGATGTTGTGAAACAGGGTCTGGAGGGGAAGGGAAGCACCTCTGCCTTGCCCACCCGGAGGCTCCACTTTCTCCTTAGGCAGCAAGAATAATTTATCAGCAGTGCTTTGAATTTAGGCAAAACACCTGGAGAGGAACACTGCTGGTTTGTTTGGTGGGATGCCCTTGTGCAGGGTGTTGGTTCTTTTGGCAGCTGGGGAGAAAATGGGCTCTTTGTTCAGGAACCTTGGCCACAATTGATCTCAGGCTTGGCTTTGGGATCTGTGAAGGATGAGCTGCCAGCTAGGGAAATATTTCTGGGGTTTGTCCCAGAAAAAGGAGGAGAAGGTGCAGACAAGAGGCCAGGATGCTGTGCAGGGGGATGTTGTCTCTGCGTTCTCTCTCCTAGAAAGGAAACTCCCAAATTCCGTGTGGTGCAAGGGAAGGGATGCTCAAAACCAACCCACCACGGCTGATGGCTAATGCTGTCATAAAATCCATGTGGATTGCTTCCCAGCCTCCTAACCTGGAATCACAGAATCCCAGAATGGTTTGGGGTGGGAAGGACCTTAGAGATCATCTTGTTCCAACCCCCTGCCGTGGTCAGTGACACCTTCCATTAGACTGGGTTGCTCCAAGCTCCATCTAGCCTTGAACGCTTCAAGGGCTAAGGCATCGACACGTTCTCTGGGCGTCCTGTTCCAGTGCAGGAGCTTCTCAGTGTTTGCTAACTGTGTCCAGTTACGGGGAAAAGAATGATATTTGGGCTCATCCGGAGCCCTTTGGTGGGCTGGTCCCTGCCGGGCTGGTTCCTGGGCTCCTGTTTCCCTCGGCTGGCCTGTGATGGTGGCTTCATTGCATCTCTTCCCGTCGCAGCCACCAGCAATATTTGGGAAAGTTTTCAGCCAAGGTAATTTTATCTGTTTTCCTCGGGGAGGGTTTTGCTTCCCTACTCATCCCAGTTTGTGTCCCAGCTTGCAGAGTGGGCACTGGGGGATGGTAAACCCTCCTGCTCCCATCAGATGCAGTAATACCAGTAAATAGCTGCTCCTGTATGGATAACGCTAGCACTTCCCTCTTCCTGTGGCTTTTTAGAGCAGTTCCCGTGGCTTCCCTGAGCACCCACTGTGGGTAATTTCAGTACTTTCCTTGCTTGGTTTTGCCTCCCCAGCCGAAGCAGGGAGTGGGGAAAGAAGCTGAGATGTGATTTCCTCCCTCCATTCATTTTGTGGTTTGAAAGACAATTTCCAAATCTGCCCGGCGTCTTTTATGCCTGTTATTTCTTGGTGTGGTTTGTCGGGAAAAGAAAATATCCCTGGGGGTTTTAGGGTGAAGGTGGCTGTCTGTGGGGAGGGGAGAAGGACTACGGAAATACAGAAGTTGCCTGCCTCGAAACTGGGGGTGGAATCTCCATCCTCCAACATGGGAATGCTGGAGCAAACCCAGAAGGATCGATCCAGCTCACTGTTGAAAAGATGCACCCGTTCTGAGCAAAATTAGGGGAAAAAAAGCATCCTGGCTGGATGCCCCATTCCTGCTTGCTGCCTGAGCTCTCCAAAGCCATGAGTGCCTGCTCTGAAACACTCAAAACTTCCCTATATATATTTTTTTTCCTTTCTTTCTTTATTTTTGCCCTCACAGTGTTTATGTGAAAGAAACACTCAAGAGGACTTGGAGAAACGGCACTGGCCTGAAACAGCTGTTTTTGTTTTCCACCCCGCCTCCCCGCTCTTCTGTGTAAAGTAAACCAGGCTGCCTAATGGTGCAGAAAATTCACAGTAGAGCAACAAGTTTTCTGTGGAGAAGCGAAGGAAGATGGGGAGGAGGGGAAAATGTGTGCCTGGGCATGGTTGTCTAGAAATAGCGCATTTTCCGCAGGCTTTTCCCCCCGACTTGAAGCATTTGCAGCTGCTGGGGGCATCACATTCCCTGGGATTGCAGTAAGGGATTGATCCTGCGCTGCTTGTAAGGCAGGAGGAGCAGCTGCAGAAGGATTTGTAGGGCTGGGTTAAAGCCGCTCCCGCTCTTCCCAGCTCTGAGCATCGCCTCGGAGCAGGTACCATCCCCCTTTGGGTGCTGCCGGGGTTATTCCCATGCAGCACAAAGGAGGTTTTACTGGGGGCCGTCTCGTTAGGAGTGGGCAGAGCTTTGTCTTTCCCAGGCTACCCCTTTGCCATCTCTCGCTTCATTGGGACGCCAGGATCCGGCCCTGGCTGGCGCAGACAGTCGGCTCATTGTCCCGGACTGGTCGAGTGTGGCGGGATGCTCCTGGCCGCCGCCAGGCCTGGCCCTTTTGATTCCATCCTTGTTCAGGGATGAGCTCCCTGGGGACAAAGTGGGGGCTACTTTCGGGGTCCCCGGGTGCTCCCCCGGGCTGGGGATAACCGGCTGCTTTAAAGGCAGCTTCCAGACCGGCACACACAGACCTGCTCCAGGCGCGCTCCTACACCCTAAATTACCAAGTATCCAGTAACACGTGCTCTCTGTTCAAGAGTTTTCCGTGCGGGGAGGGACCCTGGAGTGCTTTATGGGTGCTGGGAAAGCGGGGGACGAGCGCCGCCGAGTCCCTCCGCACTGCCATGTGCTGACTCAGCAGATTTTAGGGACCGGATCCGGCATTTCGCCCATTTCCCCCCCCCTCCCTCCTCAGCCCTACTTTCACCTCCCTGATGGAGCGAGCTGCATGGCAGGCAGGAAGAAAGCCTTTTGTGGGAGCGGGAGGGAAAGGGCTGGCTTAGCGTTCCTTCCCTGGCCGGCTGTCGGCAGGGGGTTGCCCTGTGCCTGCCTGGGATTTTCCCGTCCTAAATCAGGAGCGGCCGAAAAATAAATTCCTCCTCCCGTTTTTTCCCCCCCTCCCTCCTTGTTTGTTTTTTTTTTTTTCCTTTCCTCCCTGCTGCTGCTGCTTCCTCCCCGTCCCGGCACAGCTGCCCGCGGATGATGGGTACGACAGCCAGCGCGGCACAGCAGGCAGTCTCGGCATCCCCCCTGGAGAGCCGGGTGCCAGGAGACGGCACCATGGAGGACCAGCACTCCCTCAGCATCCACTCCTTCCAGACCCTGGGGCTCCACAACAGCAAGGCCAAGTCCATCATCACCAACAAAGTGGCGCCTGTGGTCATCACGTAAGTCCTTGGCAGCCTCCAAAATTCTGGTTTCCTCCACCCTCTTCTCCAAATACCGGGTTTTTTTTCAATCTTGGCCGATGCCATTATTTTTTTCCTTTATCCACCTGCGTGTGGCTTTTGCAGGTACAACTGCAGGGAGGAGTTCCAGATCCACGATGACCTGCTGAAGGCAAACTACACGGTGGGACGCATTTCTGAGGCTACGCTGGAGCACTACCTGGTGCAGGTGAGCATTGCCGCCACCAATTTCATCACCCAGCTCATTTCAGCCTGGGCTTTAGGGACCTCAGAAGTTTTTTGGGGGGGCTCCTTTTGAAGATCACCTAGAAAAAGCCACTTTTACACTCAGCTGCGTTCAATCCCACCTTGCTCAAATCCACTATGTCCCACCTTCTCTCTTCTGATATTTTGCAGGGGAAATACTTCATGGTCAGAGATGTATATGGAAAATTAGATGTTTTGAACACTACCGGCCGCTGCGGCGCTCCCAACTTCCGGCAGGCCAAAGGAGGTTACGCCGTGTTCGGGATGGGGCAGCCCAGCCTCAACGGCTTCAAGCTCGTGCTGCAGAAGCTGCAGAGAGAAGGCCACAAGGTTGGTGGGAGGGTGGGAATTGGGGTGGAAAAAAGCCAGGAGAGCTTTTAGACAGCCTCTCCCCCGCTTTTTGCAGGAATGTGTCTTCTTCTGCGTCCGTGAGGAGCCCGTGGTCTTCCTGCGGCTGGAGGGCGACTTCGTGTCCTACACCCCCCGGGACAAGGAGAACCTCCATGAGAACCTCCAGCGCCTGCAGCGGGGTGTGCGGGCGGAGAGCCTGGAGCTGGCCATCCGCAAGGAGGTGAGCTGGGACGGGAAAGGGTGCACATCCCGCCGGCGCAGAGGTGAGTGGAGGGGTTGTGATGGGGCTTTTCCCATCTCCTGTAGATCCGCGACTTCGCGCAGCTGAGCGAGAGCGTCTACTACGTGTACAACGACATCGAGCGGCTGCGGGACGAGCCCCACGCCGTGCGGGTGCAGTGCGACGAGGACATCCAGGTCACCGATGAGGTCTATCGCAGACCCGTCTTCCTCCAGCCCTCCTACAGGTCCTTCCCTCCTCCTCCTCCTTCTCACGTGTGGTGGGGGCTCTTTGCACCCCTAAAGCCGTGTATCCTCCGTGGTGGTTGGGATGAAGCCCCTCCGGGGTCCCATCCTAACGAGGGCTGTCCCCATCCCGGCAGGTACCACCGGCTGCCCCTGCCCGCCGAGGGAGCCCCTTTGGAAGAGCAGTTTGACGCTTTCATCCGCTTCCTCAGGGTGAGCCGAGGAAAAGCACCTGATCCATGGGGCCTTCTTGGGATGGGATTTGCTCCTGTGCTGTGTCGGGGACCGCGACTGCCTGAGAGCATCTTCTGGTTTTCCTTAAGTCTACCTGTTAGAGGATGCCTGTGCCTGCAGTTCCCACTCTCCTTGCTGTAGGATCCTGCTGGAGAAGTCCATGTTGTCCAGCAGTTTGTCCCTACCCCTGGCTAGAGGTGACCAACCCTGGCCACCTCCAGGCATCTCTTCCCTAAGTGGCTTTAGCAGGAATTATCTGCCTTTGCTGCAAAGGTTTTCCGTGTCAGAGCTGCTCTTTTTTTTCTACATTCTGGAAGATGAAATCTCAGTGGGTTGGGGATGAGTGGTGGGAACATCTCTGGTGGGATGGACAGGCTGGCAGATGGAGAGGGCACTGGGCAGGGGGATGCAGCGGGTGGGCCACCCATTGTCCTGTCCTGCTCCATCCACCCCATCCCCTGAGCAAAAGGGAGATGGCACCCACCCCTCCCTGCCTGGGCATGGCCATCACCTCCATCCCAGCCACTGATGGGGCAGACCTGGCTCTCCTGCAAGCTGCTGGGGTCTCCATCCATCCATGCATTCATCCGTGTGTCCCTCCCTCATAGGAGAGCCCCAGCCTGCTGCTGCGGGACCCCGGCAGACCCCCGCCCGCGCTGCTCTTCAGCTGCCAGACTGGTGTGGGCAGGACCAACCTGGCCATGGCCATGGGCACCCTGGTCCTCCACCACCACCGAGGAGCTGCCCAGAAGCCCGAGTAAGCGGAGCAGCCGCCGGGGTGGGACTGGGGGGATGCCCATTCCCCCTGGGACTGGTTTGATTTCCTCCTTCTCCCACTGCAGCTTCCCCCACCTGCCTAAAACATCTCCTAGGGACAGGCTCCGGATCATCCAGACCTTCATGGAGATGGTCCCCAAAGGCCAGCAGATAGTGGAGGAGGTAAGGGGGTGCTGGTGAACCCCCTGGCGGGGCGGCTGGAAGGGAGGGATGGATTTTCCCCCCAGATCCAAGGCTTATGGAGCAATTTCCCACTTGCTCCTCCCGAGGTGGATGGTGCCATAGCCTCCTGCTCGGAGATGCACGACATGAAGGAAGCCATCTACGAGTACAAGAAGAAGCTGGAAGGGATCGGGGAGGACTATCAGATCCAGGTAATTAGAGGATTACTCAGATGCGAGCCATCAGCACCGGGAAATTTATTAAGCTATTTTTGCGCCGGGATGAGAAGAATGTAAATTCTGGAAACCCAAAGCTTCCTGTGAGCTGGAGATTTCCCAGCGATATGAAACCTGGAAGGTTGTGGTGTGTCTCTTTCTTTTTTTTTTTTTTCCCCTCCAGTTATTTGAAAAGCCATAAAATGGAGCAGGCTGGGACTGGGGGGAAAACAGACTGGTTTGGGCTTCGCTGCTGCTTCTGGTAGATGACCTCAGGGGCAAATAATATCCTGTGCCCTGGTTTCATCAGCTCTAAAACTGGAAAATCAATATCAGCCTGGATGGTAAAAGTCCTTGGGAGCTGGGAGGGATCGTTGCAAATATAGTCACCCAAGGTCAGGCTTTTCTCGTTGTAGATTTATGTTTTTTCCCCGTTGTTTTGAAGAGCCATCAGGGTGGCTTTCCATGCTGGAAAGCTGTGGCCTTCCTGCCTGAGCAGGGGGCTCCTCACCAGGTGATGGAAGGATAGATGGATGCTCAGGTGAAAGTGCTGCCCTGATCCCAGTTTCTTTGGAGATTAATTTTCCCGTTTAAATTTGAGTGTGGAGTGGAAGTGCTGGAGCTGGTTATAAAGGGCAGTCTCAAACCAGGTGCGCTGTGGCAAAAAAAACATGGAAATGATTGAGCAATGGGAAAAGAAGGCGTTTACTGTCACTTCTTTTGGTGTTTAGTGGCAAATCCCAAATGTTATACTCCCCTGTTCCCTTTTAGGGCAGATTTGGGTATGTTTGGTGCTGCTCATGTGCTGGCGGGTCCTCTTCTGTAGCAGGGGAGGCTTGGGCATGGGATGGGATTTTCTCATTGCCTTGAAACCTTTCCCTGACTTTTCCCTGCCGGGGAAAGCTGCTCCGTGTCATCCTGGACTCCTGGAAAACAAATGGCTGGGGGACTGCTGTAAATAAGCCTCAAGGAGTGTTTATTTGAAGTCTTTGTGGAGCAAGAGCAGGTTTAAACAGTGGCGGGAGGCCAGGAAAATGTGCTGGGGGCACACAGAGGGTGAGGAGGGGAGAGGGGATAATGCTCGGCCATCAGAAAAACAGCCTGGACTTCTTTGTGTTGGAGGGGTATTGGGTGAGCTGGTTGGTTTTGAGGGGAGGAGGGGCTTTTCTGGGATTGGAGGAGTGATGTCTGTGGGTTCCTGCCTGGGTTTGGAGGGGCAGAAATGGAGTTTCAAGCCCTCCAGCGATGGAGGTGCAGGTGAATCCTGGTGTGGGATGCCAAGCAGCCAGACTCCCCCAGTATCTGGCTTTCCACAGCTAAAACACGAGTGGATCATTCCCCTTTCCACCCATAGCCTATTTAAGGGGAATGTTAAAAGGTTTGCCTTGGGTGAGAGCACTGGGATGGATTTTACTGTAGGAATCCAAGCTCTCGGGAAGCAGCACCGCTCTGCTGTCGGTGCTGCCGGCAAACCTGGCACGGCTCCATCCCTGCAGGCTTTGTTTTGAGTTTCCAGAGCAAATCCCACTGCCTTTCCTCTTGATAAATGACTGCAGGCCGGATTTCTCTTGTGGAGAACAAGTAAATATTCATGAGTCAGCCACGTAATGTCAGGGATGAGCAAACCCCGCTCGCCGAGCTGACCCCAGACACAGCCCCGTCCTGCAGGATTTTCCATCCTGCCCTGGGAAGTGGGTTCCAACGGGCTCTCCAGGGATGTTTATGGATGCCATGCTGGATGTTCCTTACCTGGTACCAGGGTAATTTGTTGGATGGGATGCCCGGAGGTACAAACCTCTGCCCCCAGGTTTCTGAATTACAGAAAATCCTGAGGGTTTGAGTTTCCTCCCTGAGAGGGGATAGCTGTGGTGGGGAACACACCTGGATTGGGGAGGTGATGATAAAGAAGAGGAGGAGGAGAGCTTGCTGGAAACATAGGCATCAGGATGCTTCTGGACATGGAAAAGGGAGACACTTGGAAATGAAGGACGTTGCAGGGTGTGTGGCTGGCATGGGGCCCTCTCTCCCCAGGGATGCCACTGCCTGAGCATTTCATCCAAAGGCCACGGGGATGGCTGGAATGGGGGCATTTCCCAACCCCATCCCCTGGGGTTTGAATCTCCCATCTGGACAGTGTATCCATGTGACAGCGTGGGCTGGTTGAAACCGCTCCCAGTGTGTCCTTGTGCTAAAGTGAAGCTTTTGTTTTGAGCTGAAATGTGACTTTATGCTTTTGAGCATCGTTTAATATGAGAAACTGAAATGTTTCATTAAAAAAATAAAACAATTAATCCAAAGCTCCTTTTGGGAGGGCTTTATCCCAGCCTCCTGGTCTGCTGGGGCTGCAGGACTGGTCAGCACTGAGCATCACAGATTCCGTCTCCTTTGCTTCCAGGGGAGCAGCACCAAAGAGTATTTCCTCCAGAGGACTCTGCAGAGCCTCGAACGCTATTTCTACTTGATTGCTTTCAACTACTACCTTCACGAGCAGGTAAAAACCACCAGGACAGCCCAAAAAACCCTTCCTTGCCCTCTTTCCTTTGGCTCCGTTGTGCAACGGGAGGGCAGGGGTTTCCCCCTTTGAGTTTTCCAAGCAGGTTTTCTTGGTGGGGTCGCGGGCAGGGGGATCGGAGCCCAGGCTGATGGTGCATCCCCCCCGGCCCCCCGCCGGCAGTACCCCCTGGGCTTTGCCCTCAGCTTCAGCAGGTGGATGTGCCGGCACCCGGAGCTGTACCGGCTGCAGGCGGACATGAACTGCTCGGAGCTCACCGTCACCGCCGAGCTCGTCACCAAGGGCACACGAGTGCTGGTGAGTGAGGGGCGCAGAGGTGAGAGCAGCATCCTGGGGTGCTCGCCCTCACAGAGGCGTGGTGGGGTGGAAGAAGCCAAGGGTTTCCCTGTTGCAGGGCAGGTGTCTTGGGGTCTTGGGTCTGTGTCCTGCTGGCATCCTCAGTAAGGATGGAACCTAGATGGTTTTAAAGTCCCTTCCAACCCAACCCATGTGAGGATAAGTGTGTGGCCAGAGATGCCTGTGCACATGGATGTGTCTGGAGCATCTTGTGACGTGAGCCTGGGCAGCAGCTCTGTGGTTTGTGGGTGGGGGGAAGGGGGCCAGGGCTGTTGGTCCCTTGCACTGCTGGAGATCATTTCCCACCTTGGAAACAGAGCTGCGGGGCTTTGAGCCCTGGATGCTGCTGTTGGAAAGGTCTGGGGACTTGTCCTGAGCAGGGTCCGTGGGTTGTGGTGCGCTGCAAACCTGAGGGTGGGAAGGAGCATCCCTTGCCTGGACATTGCTCTGTTCCAGGTGGCAGATGAGCGCTTCTGCCCAGACGTGCTGAGCACTGCCAAGGAGATGAGCGTGGCCAACTTCCGAAGGGTGCCCAAAATGCCCGTCTATGGGACGGCGCAGCCCAGCTCCAAGGTGAGGGACACGATCCCACGTCGGGCAGGGACCCCACACTGGGCTCCCCGCCCTCCCATCACCCTTGCCCACCCCTTCCTTAGACCCTGGGCAGCGTCCTGCGGTACCTGATGGATGCCAAGAGGAAGCACTCTCGCATTGTCTGGATCAGCCTCCGGGAGGAAGTGGTCCTGGAAGGGAATGAGCAGATCTATACACTGCGGGAGCCTGGACTCCTGGAGGAGCTGATCCCTGTGCCTGCCGCCTCGCCCCAGGAGCTGGAGGTGAGCTCTGGGAGATGCTGGATGCAGTGGGGGTTCCCAGGAACCCTCATGGGTGATTTCCACAGGCTTTGATAGTTCCCCACCCTCTGGAGCTGCTGGTTTTGTTTTCCTTTGGGAACAAAGGAGCAAAGCGGCGATCCACCCTGGAAGGATTTATAGCGTGCCTTGAGAGCAAGGGTAAAAGGCATCTGGGGAAAGGGGAGCGGATGTTCCCAGCTGGATTTCCAGGGGAGACAGGCAGTGGAGGAGCTTGGCTGCGTGGAGGAGCTGCCCAGCATGGTGGGAAATGGTGCTCCGGAGGCTCCCATCAAGCAGAGAGGGACCTGGGCAGAACTGGGGGCCGGGACCTGGTGTGGGGCTTGGGGTGTTCACCGGCATCTAAAAAAATTGATTAAAATCCTGCAAAAATTAGGAGGGGTGGGTGTTACAGTGAGGGTTTCTCCATCCTCTGCAGAAACTGGAGGCTGCCCTGAAGGGGGACCTGCTGAAGTGCCAGAAGTGGCTGGAAGTGTACCTGGAGGCAGAGAAGCAGATGAAGATGTTCAAGAGCTGCCTGACCACGCAGGAGATATTCAGCCAGCAGAAGAATTCCTGCCAGGGACTCACCTACCGCCGCATCCCCATCCCCGACTTCTGTGCTCCCAAGGAGCAGGTACCCCAGGGATGGGATGGTGCTGCTGCCTCCATCCCAAGCCAGCCCTGGTGCTGTGGGAGGAACGTCGCTTGGGTGCTCAGTGCTGGTGGGGTGCTTTCCAGGGCAGGGGGGATCCCCAGGAGATGCTGCATGGAGAGGCTGTGTGCCTTCAGGTGGGCAAGGATGGATCTGGCAGCAAGGAAACAGGGATTTCAACCTGGAGGCTGTAGGACAAAAGGGGACCCCAAGGAAGTGAGGTGAGGAAGTCCTGCATCCCTAAAAACCCACTGGCTTCATCCTGGCAGGACTTTGACCGGCTGCTGGAGGCCATGAAGAGCGCCCTGGCCGAGGACTCACGGGCAGCCTTCGTGTTCAACTGCTCCAGTGGCCGGGGCAGGACCACCACGGCCATGGTCATCGCTGTCCTCACCCTCTGGCACTTCAATGTGAGTGTGGGGGGCTGCAGCAACTCCTGGTGGGGTTCCTGGGGAGGCTCTGGAGAGCCCACGGCAGCCGTGTCACAGCCAGAGGGTTGAAAGGAGTGGGGGCAGGGCCAGGGTGGGCTGTGGGGCTCGACATCTGTATGGTGACATCTTGCTGTGCCTAACTCCCAGTGAGCTCCAGAAGTCTGAGTGAATGCCTGGTGAGCCCTTACCCTCTTCCTGAGAGCTTCCACCCCAGGATGAAGGGTTAAGGGCATGGGAGATCATGGAGTCGTGGAATGGTTTGGGTTGGAAGGGTCATGGAAGCTCATCTCGTTCCATCCCTGTGCCATGGGCAGGGAGACCTTCCACTACCCCAGGTTGCTCTGAGCCCTGTCCAGCCTGGCCTTGGACACTTCCAGGGATCCAGGGGCAGCCACTGCTTCTCTGGACAACCTGAGCCAGTGCCTGGAACGGTCCTCCCTCCTTGGGCAGGGATACAATTTTTGTGTTCTCTGCCTGCAGAGGCAAGGCAGGGGATGCTGGGGGTCCTGGTGGGCTGGGCACAGGCTTTGCATTTTTGTGCGGCCCATAATGACCCAGTCCCCTCTGGCCACCCCAGGGCATCCCTGAGATGAGTGAGGAGGAAATCGTGAGTGTGCCTGATGCCAAGTACACCAAGGGGGAGTTTGAGGTGAGTGCTGGGCTGGCTCTGTTTTAGGGGTCTCCCTCTGCTACCTTAAGCCACAGCTGCTTGTTTGGGAGGGGGCTGGATCCTCTCGCAGGCAGTGGGACAAGGCAAGGAGGCTCCTGATGAAGCCCTGCGGCTTCTGCCCGTGCTCCAGGTGGTGATGAAGGTGGTCCAGCTCCTGCCCGATGGTCACCGGATGAAGAAGGAGGTGGACATGGCCCTCGACACGGTCAGTGAGACCATGACCCCCATGCACTACCACCTCCGGGAAATCATCATCTGCACCTACCGGCAGGTGAGCCCCCCTCCTCCCGGCAGCACCGGGCCATTCCAGAGGGTGCAGCCGGGCTCTGGGACCAGCCCTGGTGTGTCACCAGAGAGGTGTCAAGGCTCTTGTGGTCATGGTCACCCGGGGCTGCCTTGGATCCTGTGCTGTCCCGCATCCTGCCTGTCCCTTTCCGTCCCGCATCCCACCCATCACACCCAGAGCTCATGTGGCATCCACCTGCATCCCACAGCCCATCCCGCGTTCCTCCCGTCCGGCATCCGTGAGGCGCAGCCGGCAGAGGGCAGGACTGGTCTGTCCCACTCCGCTTCCAGCCCCAAAGGCTCCTGTGGCTCTGCGAGTTTGGGAAGGAGATTCAGCTTTTGGAAGGGGAGCTGTCCTTGGGAACGGACTCATCCATGGCCAGCTGAGCCTGTGGTCCACAGCCCTGTTTTACTTGGGAGCCCCTGTGGAGCTGATGAAGGAAGAGAAAAAAAGGGATATTTTCATCAGATTTGGGATTTTTTAAACCTGTGCAACTATATAATGGGGCCTTGGAAGGGCTGAGCCCAGGGCCTGGCATTATTCCTGGGATGCTTTGTGCCATGTCCCCCTGGCAATTCCTCCCTTCGGCTCTTGCTCCGGCTGCCACTGATCCGTGTTTTCAATTAACGGCTGCGAACGATTGATGGAGGGAAGAAAAACCAAAATGTTCAATCACCCAGGAACACCTGCAGCTTCCGGGGGATTTGCCTCCCTGTTCCTGGGATCCACTGCATTTTTTGGGTTGCTGGGAGACAAAACCTCTGGAGACCTGACTACTTGCAGATGTAGTGATTATTAATCATTAGTTAATTTACAGTCGCATTTATTTTTATTAATTTATTTTTATTCAGGGTAGGTACTTTAATTTAAATAGTTTAATTAAATCCCTCCTTTATTCTGAGGATGTGGCCATGTGGGGAATTTCACCTACCTGGCTGTCAGGACCAGCACAGGGGTGGTCCTGGGCTGTGTCCCATTTCCAGGCCGGCATGCTGGTGGGGAAGGCGAGATAAGGAGGGATTCATCCACTCCCTCTGCCCAAGGAAGAGCCTCTTGTCACTGGAGCTTGTACTTCCCTCTTGGCTGTTCCATCCATCCTGCTGGATTTGGCTTGGCCCTGTGCAAATGCTTTAATTTTAATTTATTTTTGTTTTGTCCTCGGTGATGGGCAGCTTGGAGACCAGAATTTATGGGAATTGCTGGGGTTTTGGGAGCCTGCTGGGAGATGCTTTTCAGGGTTAGGGCAAACAGAAGGGAAGGAAAAGGTGTTCTGGAGCTTGGTTTGGTTTGTTCCCACCTCTTCGCACCCCTAACTGGGAGGAAAAAATAGGAAAATGTAGGAAAATATAAATAATGGGATAGAAGATAAATGATAGGATAATAAGATGGTAAATAGTAGGATAATAGAAGAAAAATAAATAGGACAATAGAATAAAATTACAAGTAATAGGGTAATAGAAGAAAATTGGATAATAGAAGAAAATTAAATTGGATAATAGAATAAAATTACAAGTAATAGAAGAAAAATAAATAGGATAATAGAATAAAATGATAAATAATAGGATAAAAAATAAATAGGATCATATAACAACATGCTAAATAATAGGATAATAGAATGAAAAATAAATAGGGTAATACAGTAGCAGGGTAAATAACAGGATCATAGGATCTGCTCTCTACAAATACTGGCACACACAGGTGGAGGAGACAACTTTTCCAAAGGGCAGAACTGGAGTGAGGAATTGCTGCTTTTTAGGATGGCCTTTGGGATCAGGGCTCTGATTTATTAGTATTTATTAATTCCTGGAAAGGGCAGCGTGCAGGGCTTGTTTGTTCTTAAAGTAACAGCAATAATAATACTAATAAAAATTATTATATAATTACATACAATATATAATAAAGCAATAAATATAAATAATGAATGTGTGAACATTACAGTATAAATAAAATGTAATAAAAGAGATATTTACCATTTATATACATAAAATAGTACTGGGAGATGTGATGGCCACCAGCCTCAGAGCTTCTCTTCCTCTGGAAATGGAGGCTGAATCCAGGTGGGAATGCCTTCCAGGGAGATGTTTTTACCTGGGGAAGTGATTTGCAGTCCAGGAACTCAAGGTTTGGGGTACAGTTTGCACTTGGGTGTCTACTCCTGGCTCCTGGGCACCTCCCCCCCACGTTTAGCCATCCCTCATCTATTTTTGAGCTCTGGGATCGTTGTCACCCACTGGAAACCACAAGGAAATGAGAGCCTGGAGTGCCAAGCCCCAGCGGGAGTGGGCTGGATGGATGCGCTTATTTTTGGCCCCAAAGTGTTCCTCCCTCTTCCCATGCCCTTCCCACGGCTTTTTCCTCGCACCAGAGATCCCGGTGGATCCTTCACCACCCAACCCTGGGTTGCAGAGCAGGGCTGTGGGTGAGGATGGGATGCAGGAGCTCCCCTGGGATGCTGTCCCGGCGCGGGTGCCACAGGTGCCTCAGCCGGGCTGTTGTTCCTTGCAGGGAAAGTCGGGCAAGGATGAGAGGGAGACGCGGATGCTGCAGCTGAGGAGCCTGCAGTACCTGGAGCGCTACGTCTTCCTCATCCTCTTCAACGCCTACCTGCACCTGGAGAAGAAGGACTCCTGGCAGAGGCCCTTCAGCCTCTGGATGCGTGAGGTGAGGCTTTCCCTGGCTGCCACCTCCCTCAGCCTCATGTTTCCGGGGAAATACAGGAATTTACTGGGAAGCAGACACCCGTCCTTAACTTACATGTGATTTCTGGGGTTGTTGGGGCGTCGTCTGTGGTCCCTTTGCTCCCTGGGTTGGTGGCTCTCATGGAAAGCCACTGGAGATGGATGGCATCCCACCATGTGGATGGGGAGCTCTCCCACCCCAAACCTGCTCTGTTTCCCTGGTTTAAGTTTCCCAGGGGTTTAGTTGGGATTGAAGCATCTGGGGCTGGGGGGCCACCAGCCAACCCTGCCTGGCCAGGACAGGTGGCACAGGGCATGGGAGGTCTGGGAGGATGGGGATGGTGGCACTGGATATCTGAGGGAATTGGGAACCAGCTGGAAAAATGGAATGGGGGGCAAGTGGGAGGCCCTAAATTATCCTTATGGAATGGGGGAAGGGTGGGTAAGAGACCCTAAATTATCCATATTTCCCGCTCAGGGGGGATATAGGCGCTGGATTTATTTGAGATACCTTGATTTTAATGGAAATGTGGTGGGGGGCTGTAAATTTCCTAGGAAAAGGGACTTTGAAGGTGGAACAAATGGTGAGGGGGGGGGGGGGGCATAGGGGTGTGTGTGCTGGTGCCTGGGGGGTTATTCTGCATGAGAGAAGAGTCAGAGGGGAAAAGGAGAAGCTGGGGACATGGCAATTTTAATAACGCTACTATGATTCTAATATTTTACATAATTTTATTTATTTAAATTTTACTGCTGTGTGACTGTATTTTATTATTTTAAATTTTAATTTTTGTTATTTTATTGTATCGTTTCTATTGATGTGCTCTATAACTTCGCTTGTTTTTGTTTATTTTGTCATTTTCATCTTTTACCTCTATTACGATGCAGAGACCAGTTTTTCTCCCCCCTCCCGGGTTTGCCCGGCGCTATTGTGGGAAAAACCCGCATCCCTTCCCTTGCCTCCGCCGGCGCCGCTAATTCCTATTGGCATCTTTGATCCGCCGGGCGGGAGATGAAAGGGCGGAGCTGGAGCAGGAGGGGGGACGCCGGTGCCCGCCCCGCCCTGGCATCCCTGTTATGCCGGTGTTTGCATTGCCCGGCGGCCGCCGCTGGGGCTGCACCAGCTTTTGCGGAGATTTGGGATGTTTGCTGTTGGCTGGATGCGGGAGGCGTGCGGTTGAGTGCAGCAGTTTTTAATGCTGCACCTTTTGGGGCTGCACACTTTAGTGCTGCACCTTTCGGGGCTGCACCTTTTAAAGCAGCACCTTTTGGGGCTGCATTTTCAGTGCATGGATTTACATCTGCCCTCTGTCCTCCCCCCCCCCGTTTGCTGGTGCATCTTTGGATGCAGCATCTTTTTGGTGCTGCATCTTTCTTTCGGTGCTGCATCTTTTGAGTGCAGCCCCAAAAGGCGCTGCCCCTTTTAATGCCACATCTTCAGCTCGTGGGGCTTACATCCCCCACTCCCCCCGTCTGCTGGAGGGGAGGGAAATACTCCCAACCTGCGCATACAAGGAGCCTTTGGCCCCCAGAGCGCCCCTTCCCGCTGCATAATCCCTGCGTTTTTAGCAAAAACAAGGCGCCATTGTAGCTTTTTGGCAGGAGGGTGCCAAAGCCAACAAACCCTGTGATGGCTGACCCCAGCAGCAAGGAAGAGGCTTAGAAAATGGATAAGCTGGGGCTGGAGAGAGGCTGGGGGAGCTGAAGGGGGTGGTACGGGGATGGAGGGGATGCCGGGGATCTTCCCCGCCCGTCTTCGCCCGGGAGGTGGCAAAAGCATCCCCGAGGGGGAGGAGTTCAATCTTGCTTCTCCCTGTGTTTCCAGGTAGCGGCGGTGGCCGGGGTGTACGAGGTGCTGAACGAGCTGGGATTCCCGGAGCTGGAGAGCCTGGAGGGCAAAGCGCTGTGCACGCTGCGGGGCCGCTGGCAGGCGCAGGGGGCCGCGTCCCATCCCTTCCGCGGGGACTTCGCGTAGGGCCGGGGCGCGGGGGGACCCCTGCTGCTTTCTCTGGGGTGGGGAAGAGCAAAAAAAAGACTGTTTTCCCAAAATCCGAGGGTGTGGGGAGGGAGGGGGTGAGCCTCAAAGCTGCCTTAGGACGGGAGGATTTCTGGGGTTCTTTTGGACGCAATAAAAATATTGTAAATTAAAAATCGAGACCTTCCTCACTTCCACCCTGAGCGAGTGCAGCATTTATACAAATTTACATACTTATACACACAGAGGTGTATTTATGTGCATAAACACACACATGTACATGTCTATATACACATAAATATGTATATATAAATAAATAAATATATATATGGTTATGTATTTATGGCTCCATGTAGATATGGAGCCATAAACACTTGCAGCCAGAATTAGGACTCACAGAAATCCCAGTCACTTCAAACCTGGGTATTTTTAAGGCTTAGTTGTATTTGTTGGTTCTTCCCAACCCTTTTTAGTCGTGGATGCAGCTGGGGGAGTGGCAGCTGTGGTACCCAGTTTTGGGGTCCCACTTCCCCCTGCCCTGACCAAGTTGAGTGCCAAGGCAGTGCTGAGGGGGGTGAGATGCTCAGCAAAGTCTTAAAAGCAAAATTAGTGCCAGCGGGGTTTTTTTTTTGTTTTTTAAGGAAAAGAGAAAGGAAAGAGTGAAAAACGTAGTTAATCCAAAGGAGATTTTATAAATGAAGGGTTCCAGTGCCCCCCTGGCCTCACAGTGGGGTGAGAGGAGCTTGCAGGGGCCAGGGGAAGTCGCTGGGCTCCTGTCCGGATGGAGGGAGGAGAGAATAGGATGGGAAGCACAAAAGCAGGAGCACACGCTCCGTCTGTCCCAGCAGCCGCTTTCATCGGCTGCCAGTGGCAGGAGGTGGCAGAAATTCAAAGGTGGAGGCTGGAAAGAAAAACAACGTTTTAAAATAGCAAAGCTCTGCTTTTTCTTCAGCCTTGGCTGTGGCAGACCCAGTTCCCAAAGGGTCCCTCTTTTTTTTTTTCTTTTGGCTTAGCCACACATGTTTGGGTGTGCTTTTTTTTTTCCTCCTTTCAGAAATACCTGCCTGAATGTTTTGCCCCTCGCTGAGCATTGCAGTGTTTGGATAACTTGCTGCTGATGCAGTCAGACAGTTGAGTGATTTCAAGAAGCTGTTGATGCTATTTTTTTCTCTTTTTCCCGCTCTTATTTTAGTTTTTAACAGAGAACATCCTCTCTATCCTCACATCTGCATTTATTCTGCCTTACCAAAAGAATTACCTGCGGGCTCTTTTGCTGCAAATCCATCCCCTTCTCCTGCCCCAGCACCAACCCTTGCAAGTCCTGCCTATTAGCCCTGTCTTAATTAGGCAGAGTTTTTAATTGCTTAGGAAATCCCAGCCTCTTTAATCTTGGTAATGAAGGCTGGAGCTTTGCATCACCTGGTTCGAGGGGCTGAAAGGCTCCTTTCCGCTTTCCCACCATCCTAACAAGAGATTTCCAAAGCAGGACTAAAGCGATTGCCTGGGAAAAAAAAAAATCCTGGGAGATGGGAACGTGTTTGAATGTGAAAAATCAACCGTGCTGTGTTTATTCCTTCTTTTCCCCAGGCTGGGGAGGCAGAAACCTCTCTTAGATGAGAAGTTAAAACCTGGCTCTGAATGGCCTGGATTTTCTGTTGCGAGGGAAAAAGGTTGGCAATTCTGAAAGGATTCAGCCCGAGACAAAGCAAACAAGGGGTTATGTATCATACATTATATATTATATAGATAAAATATAGACTCACTATTGAGTGTATATTATATATTTTAAATGCTATCTATTATGTCTATAGCATACATTTTATTATATACACCGTGTATATATAATATATAGATTTTATATATTATACGCAGTGATAACGATATCAAATACCCATTCTAGAATTACTCTATATAATGTAAATTCTAGAAACATGAAATATATATTAAATATTGTAAATTCTATATAATAACAACCAGGAGCAACCTGGTCTAGTGGAAGGTGTCCCATGGCAGGGGGGTAAAAAGCAGCTGTTAATTGGATGGGGTTAATGAGCTGATCTCCAGCCTCACTGGGGTGCATTCCCTGGAGGAACAGCATTTCTTCCCAGGGAAGCACCAGCAAGAGGGTGCGTGGTCTAAAATACCTACAAAAAAAGAAACTCAGAGTGTGTTTTTACATTAAAAAAAAACAAGTGCTCGTCAATCAGTTTTATTGCTTCTCATGAAAGCTGGTTTTCTGCAGGTTTCTGACCCTCAGTTAACTCCTAATTCTCCACTCTCCTCACCTTGTTCAGGGCTTGGAGTGTGGAAATACAGCCGAGGGGATCGGAGGTTATTTTTGGGGTAATTAGATATTTAAATTCCAGCCAGCAGTCCTGAGGGATTTATTTCAGGGCAGGAAACACGGATCTGTGGCTGGTTTTCTGCTCTGTTGGTGTTGATCGCAGATCTGCATCTCATTTCCAGGGGAACACAGGGCATCCCTACATCTCTGGGTGCCGTCACCTATTTTTAGGGCTTTGTTTTGTCTACAAACCCTTTTTCCCAAACCTGCAGGCTCATAGGAGAATAGGAAATGCTCTGTGTTGCAGCCAAGGGGAAGCACCAACACTCCCCAAAATCACCCCACTGCACTCTTGGCTGTACATACAGGCTGGGGTGGGTCACAGAAGCTCTTAACATCCCTTAAAAAAACCCCAATCCACCCCTTATTCCACCTATGGAAAAAGTTATTGGTGGCATTGGTGATGGTGGGGCTTAGAGGCGGTGAAATGTGGAGCTGGCGGACACTGAAAGGGGGCCCACAGCTGCCTTAATAAATGGTGCAGGTGGGTCTTTTGCCTGCGGCAGAGAAAAGGAGAAAGATTTTACTTCTACGTTTATCTATATTCCCGTAGGAGCCCTGCCCACGTGCTCCGGGCTGCACCACACCATTTTCCCAGAAAACACCCAGGATGCCGCATCCCATCGGCTCCTCCCCTCCACCCCGCAGCCTCAAGGGGAGTGAGGACAAATTGTCCTCAGGTGGGACCTACCCTGAGCCCCTCCCTGGGAGCTCAAACCCAAACCAGGGACACCTGTAACCTCCCCCTCCCTCCCCCAGTTTCCACTTGGTTTCCCCCCTCGCTGCTCAGAAGCCTTGAGCATGGAGCAAAGGAGGGATGCTCCTTCTTCCACACCAAAATACCCTGCGTCATCGTCCGAGGATTTTTTGGCCGGTTTGGGAGTCTGGCTCCATTGTCTTTTGTAAAATAGTGGTTTAATGACTTCTTTTCCCCCTTTTTTTCTGGCTACAGTGTGGGGGTAATGTGGCAATGGGGCTGTTTGTTGCTGTGCTACTGCCTAATGAGATTATATTTCACATGGATAATTAATTAATGGATTATTAACGCTTCTATTTGCCTTCCCCATCCCTGAGGTTTTGGGGTATGCTGGTATGTCCTTTCCAGGTTTTTCTCTGCAGCAGATGTGCTGCACTTGTCTTCTTGTCTTATAGCAAAGGCCATGATTGAGGGTGTAATTAAAAAAATGTATAAATTGAGGCATGGTTAACCTGTAACCATTGGCTGAATGGTATTTGCTATTCATACAGGGACAAAATCTGTCTTTTAAATCCCTATTAAAACGTATTTTAATATAAAATACTTCTTCAAAAAATAGAGGGAAAGCTTTTTGGAACAGAATAAAACCCCTGTGACTCAAGATGTGGGGAGTTCAAGGTCAAAATCTACCTTGGAAGTGGAGGCATCCCCAAATCCATTCCCCCTGCGAGGACGTGGGTACAGAGGTGCTTTCTCACTGCTCAGCTTTTGCCTTTGGATGGAGCTTTTTGGTGTGAGGAATGTTTTGGGGGAGCTTTGCACCACGTGTACTCTTGGATCGGCTACCTCCTTCCAGAGAAAGCAAAGCTTTCTGCCAGAAGCCTTTTTTTCTGGGAGAATAATAATATAGATAATAAGTAATTATATAAATCGGCTGTGTGGGGAATGACAAGGTGGCAAGAAACTTTATCCCAACCCCACCATCTCTCTGTGAAACTCCCCCTGAATAAATTGGCCTGGGAGATCCCCTTTCCTTTGAGATTATATTTTTTTTTTTACTCCAAAAAGTGCAAAAATACAGCTGGTCTTGGCTAGATTCTCCTTTCCTGCATCTTTGCATCAGACAGGGGCCCTGGCAAAGGGACCCCTCTTTGGGATTCACAGAGGTAGAAGGAACAGGGCTGCTCTGACCTCAGCCAGGGATTTTATTCCTTCTCCTCCTCTTACGGGTGAGTAGAAATCCTTGGAAGCTGAACTTCACGTGTCTTTATGTTTTTTATCCATCCAAAAGGGAAAATGAGCCGAGGAGCCAATATTCCACTGGCACGTGGAGCTGCAAGGGGAAACCTGCCACAGCCCCGGGCAAATCGCTGCAGCTATCAGGGGCTTCAGGGCTGTGTTTTTCCCTGAAAATCCCCTTTTCCCCTCTTTTTCTGCCCAGCTGTGGCAGCTCTGCCAACTGTATCCAAGTCCCACAGCCATCAGCTTTTCAAGGCCCAGGTCAGGAGTCTTTCCCTTTAATTTTGGTGAAAATTAAGGGTGTTCAGAGCTGGGGGTGATAGAATTTCTATTTACAGCAGCAGGGAAGAGGCATGTTCTGGCTCGGGGCCACCACGAATAGCTCTAGACATGAGAGCTCTTAAAATGATATTAATAATAATAATAATAATTTCCATGTTTCCCTTGCTGGGATGTCCCCCTCCGGCAGAACTCCCCGACGAAACCTCTGCACGGGGAGCACATCTGGGTTTCATTTTACAGCTGAAGAATAGTAATTAAGATGCTTTTGCAGAGCCAGGGCTTGAAAAACTAAAAATAAAAGCCATATAGGCACAGTACCAGACCTCCAAGCACTAGAAACTCTCCTTTCCCCCCGTTTTCACCCTCCCTGGACCCCTGGGCATGGCCAAGCCCCCTGTTGTTGTGGGGAGCAGAGGCAGGAATAAATCATGGGCTGAAAGGGGATGGTGCAGAGAAAGGGGGATTTTTGGCTAAATCCAGAAGAGCAATGGAAATGCTAACCTGTGTAGAGGGTGGCAGCAAGGGGAGGTTTTCCAAAGCTCTGAAAACTACGGACATCATGCAAAGCATCGGGCTTGGCTCCTTTCTTGCAGCAAAATGTGTATGAACCATGGACCCCAGACTTGGAATGACTTTCTCCCTCTATTTCTCACTTTTCTTCCATGAATATTGCAGGGCAAGGGGAAAAAAGCAGCTGTTTTCCAGCCCTCCACCACCTCAGGGTGCTTCTGGCCCCAAGCAAATGAAAAATTAATTTTCCCCAGCTCGAGCTAAAAGAGGAGATGGGGCTCAATGAGATTCACTCAGAAGCACTCGCTGGCAGGTGGGGGTCATGGTGGAAAAATATCCGTAGGCTGAGGGGATGAGCAAGGCCCTGGGGACTGGGAAATGCTCAGGAGTTTGATTTAAGAGGTTAAAAAAACCTCCAAAAATGGATTTGGGGTTTACGTGGCAGCAAGCTTAATCTTAGCAGGAGGATGATAAAAAATTAATAAGGTGGTCAATGTGTGGAGAAGGAAAGGCTCATCTGGGGGAGATGCTGGGCAAGGTTAACCTAGTTTGTATTGTGTGTCAGCAGGGAAAAGAGAAAGGGAAGGGCTGGGAATGCCAAGGTGGCAGGGATGGATGTCTCCCACCAGCCAGGCCTGTGGCCAGGCTGTGCCAAGCCCCAGAGCTGAAGTGATGGTGGTGGGATTCCTGTCCTAGGTTTGGTCTTAGCTCTGGTGAGGAGAGGTTTAACACCCCCCTGGATCCCATGGATAGGCCGCACACGTTTCTCTTGGATGCCACAGCCATCAGGGAGCTTTAAGGCTCTGTGGTTTTGGGAAGGAGGATTCCATGGGTTTCCATTCACGGCAGCAGGAGCTCCTCACCCTGGCGACTGCCTCAGTCCCACCAAGGTGCTGCTGACCTGGAGTTCAACATCTGCTGCAGCTGTGCTGCATCTTGCGTTGCAGTTAGAAAAACAAGGATTTTTGGGGTTATTTTCTGCTTTCCCATCGTCGGGACCCAGCCCCGCCGGCGGAGCTCTCTCTGCGGCGCGGTTCCTAGAAGGAGAGCAACTTTTTCCCTCCTCCTTTCCAAGCCTCTGCCGCTGACAGTAGGGGCTGGAAGCCATCCAGGGCTGTCGGTATAAATCTCGCTGACCTTGTTTCACCATCCCTTAACTTGCTGCTCAGCCGGGACCGGCGTCAGCTTCCACTTTCTGGCTCATTTGCCCCTTTTCCAGCTTTACAGTTTGGGTTCCTGAGCTTGTCTGCTCACCCCTGGGTGGGCAAGGGAATGAGGGGGGACTCTCAGCCCCTAGAAAACCTCCCAGCGAGGTTGCCAAGGCAAACATCTTGCAGGGATTTGCAGATGCAGCTGTAGCTGAGGAGAAACCCTGCTCAGAGGGGCAGTGAGATGCAGTTTGGTGGGATGAGGGAAAGATGCTTCTGTTTGGATTGGGCTGAACACAGGGCTCTGATCCCAAAAAACACTGCCTAGGTGCCACCAGGAGATGAGCCTTGGTAAGATTCGAGCTCCGTTCCCACCATGGTGTGCCTATACAGGAGTTTGTTGCTCTCCAGAGGTTTCTTGCTGTCATCTTTGTGTTATTCCCAGCCTCCTGCGGTAACTCGATCTCATCTTTACTGTCCCGTTGCTTCCAGGGGTTTGGCTGCAGGGGAATGGCCTCATGTCTCAGCTTGTGGGATGCTGGGCTCACTGAGGAAGCAGAGAGGATGGCAGCCTTTGGAGACGTGGGATGCAGAGCAGCTGGTGATGGGGACAAGGTAGGAAGAGGTGGTTTCCCACCCTGGCTGGATCAGCTGCTTTGCACACCCAGCTCTCTCTTTCAGGTCCTGGAAAAAGTCATTGAGAGCTTGGGTCCTCCCAGAAGTCCACAGCACTGTGTGCTACATCCATACAAAGCCCTTCATTTTTCAGCTCCAGTAAAGCCCCCTCCTAAAACATTGTGCTGATTCCAGTGTGTTTGGGGCCTCGTGGAAGAACACTGCCATTGTCACTTGGTTTTGTGATAGCATCCAGAATCTTTGGGATGCTGGCAGGAAGAGTTTGGTGGCAGGATATATCAGGGCTCGTATTTCCCCCAGGCCAGACTTGCAGCTCTGAGTTTGTGCAAGAAGTGTCCAGGGGACCTGAGGGATGTGCAAGGCATGGCTCTGCCTGTACAAATCTGAATGAAAAGCCCAGAAGCCTTTAAGTTGTATCCCGGGACCTTTTTGGAGGATTAGGGCAGCTAATTGGACTTTATTCTGGGTGTACCACAAGCTTGGAAAGCACCAGCCTGAGTAGGGGGGAGGTCAGAGGATATCAGAAGGCACAACAGATATCTGTGCATAGAGGGAAAGGGCTGTAGGAAAGCCAGGAAAATCCAAGTAAACGACACAAAGCCTCCTTGGTGTTAAGCAGCTGCAAGAAATATACAGATTAACCAGGAGGAAAAACTTTCCAGGATCAGAACAGCAAGACGTGGCAAAAAAACACCCCACAAACAAACAAACAAAACCTCCTGGGGGCTTGTGGAGGCTCCCTCCATCTTTGGAGGTCTTAAAGTAGGGATTAGGGAGAGATCTGCCAGGAATGATCGTGCCTCGGGGCAGCCGGAGACCAGATGATGTGTCTGTCAGTTCCCTCCCTGCCTCCAAGAGCCGGGCTTGCGCTTCTCCTGCTCCTCTCCGGGACGAGCACAACATCTTTGTCACTCTCCTTGGTGGTCTTCCGGCAGGGCTCCTAAAAATCCCCCCGGAAAGAGCTGAAATCCTGGAAAAGGGGTGGTTTTCGGCCAGGGGCTGCTGTAGAGAAGGAGGGGAAGATGCTCAGGGGGGTTTTCTCTCCCCTCCTGCCCCGGTGCTTCAGCAGCTGCTGTTTCCTGGTCTAATCCCGGGGCAGCTCCGCGTGTCTGAGGGATGAGGTCATGCTCGCTCACCCACAGCCCGCCGTGCTTCTGCTCCCATCCCTCCCCTTGGAGAGCAGGGTGGGATTGGAGCCTGCTGAGGCTCCAGGTCCCCGCACGGTGGGTTTGAGATGCTTCCCTAACCAAGCTTTGCCCTGCTCTGGGCATGGATACGTTGCACCTGGATGGGGATAAGTGTCAGGTAAAACCCCTGGCTGTGCCCCCTGCCCATTTTATCTGTGCCTAGGATGCTAATCCATCCCTCCCAGTGCTTCTCCTTCCTTCTTCCAGCTGTTTTTAAAACCTCAGACTAACCCGAACAGCTGGAAAACACTTTTTTCCCCCCCTTCTTCTCCTTCTTTAAATTTTTTTTGCAAATTTGACCACTTCTTGCCAGAAACCAGCCCGTGGTCCGAAGGTGGTTGCGCAACCTGAGTGCAGGGGCGGCTGTTTCAGAGCCTTTTGGATTAACAAACAGAAGGTTTAAACCTCTGGGAAGAAGAAATGTTGCAAGCTAGGGCTGGAAATATAGTCCTGGCTTCTTACTCTGGTAGATCCCGAACTCCTGGCTCCCAAACTCATGATATTATGGGCAGAAAAGCCAGTTTAGGTAATTGGTGGAGATTGCTATGATTTTATTAGCCCTAGTGCCCTCCCCTCCAGGAGGTTTGCAAGGCTGAGCAAAACAACCAGTGCCCATAAAGGCACAAAAATAGACCCAATTAAGTGGGTTTGGGTTTTTTTTTTCTTGTAAGGAATACTTCCAGCCTTTTGTGAAGGTTTTTCCAGTCCTCAAATTCAAGATTAATTGTATTTAGTGGCCAATAGCTGCATCTACTGCTGGTGGAGGGTGACCATCCCGTGTGGGGATTTGGAACACGTCACCTGGGCTCTGGCTCCGAGTAGTACCCGGTGGGATGGGCAGGGCTTGGACACTGCATTGCTCCAGGATGGCCAGAAATTGGCACTGCCAGGTGAAAATCAGGCTTTGGGAATACTGGCTGGAGCCTCCTGCAGGAAAAGGAGCCTGATTTGGCGTTTTAAAAGCAGCAGCTGTTGTCAACTTTCTTCTCTGGAAGCTGGGAAGCAAAACTGCTCCTCCCCAGGCCTAGAGGTCACCTAATAAATGGGAAAGTTCCCAGACCCATGTCACTGGTAAATCTCAAGGCTGAAGAGGGAAGCCTTGAATCATGAAGAATTCCAGGGTGCATTATCCATGGAGGAAATGGGGACATGAGATAAAATAGCACCCGAGGAGGGGAAAAACAGGAAAAGGCACCTTTTGGACTCCAAAATGGAAAGGAAAAGGTTAAGCCTAAAGTCATGGAGAAGGGTGGGACAGAGTTAAAGGCTGGGAAAGGCAAAGGCAGGAGACAAAGAGGAGAATAGAGGGGCCAAAGCAAAGGGGAAGGACAGGAGGGAAAGGACAAGGGGAAGTTGCCTTGCTGCTTCACTCTCCATCCTCTGTGACAAGAACTGAGAAGAAAAAGGCTGGAATGAACAAATTTTTCTGACTTAAATGATGGTGTATTGATAGAGATAACACAAAAATCCACACTAATCATTTAATATTTCGGGCAGGTGGGACCAACAGGTAGGGCTGGTGCCACTGTGTGGGTGACAAACGAACATCTCATCATCTGGGAGCCCAAGAGATCCCTTTGGAAGTTGTCTTTTCACCACATCCAGCATGTCATAGGTACCCAAATCTATTTAATTATTATCTTTAGAAGGTAATAAATGGGGCAAGTTGTGTGTCAGCTCATTGCCATTGTCATTCAGCCAAAGTTATGCTGCCAAAGCCAGAGATTTGGTAACATCAGGGGAGGCATAAATGTCTAGAGGGACTGGATGAGTTCACAGATTTTGTGGATGAAGAAATAGCTTTTGCCTCTGAAAAACAGTAATTAAACAATGGTTTGCGGAGCTGTCCTTCATAAGTAAAGTGTGTCCTTTATTACATGTTTCATCATAAATCTATTCAGTCAAAATAAGGGCTTGTTCCAGCTTTGATGCTCCAGCAGGCGCATATCTTCCGAAATCACCCAAAATGCTCAGAGCACAAATTTTTCTTCCAATTCTTTTGCAAAGAATTTCTCGCAGGTCATTTCTCCTCTTTAATTATAGATTGCACGAAGCAACAGAAGCATGAGAAGACTTAAATTGGGAATTAAAATCTGTTTTTATTCCAGCTTGAAATTCTCTACTTGAAATAAATGTATGCATCTCTCCTTTTGGAGGCATCCTGTGCCTTTACCTACAGGGAATTTTGGACTGGATTTTGATCACCAAGACCTCAGCTTCTCCTCTTTGCCCCAAAACCCAACCCAATCACCCAGCTGGAAGGCAAGGCTCTCCACCCTCCTCTGGAGCGATGCTCTGGCAGTATTCCTTCTGGATAACACGACCTCAGAGTGATGCTTCACCAGAAATGGCTGCAGCAGGACCATCTCCAAGGGGTTCTCCATCCCCACATCTGGATCCTCCTTCCAGCACCCAGCAGCCCCATCATCCTCCTACACCAGCAGTGGAGGTAAGCAGGGTGTTCCAAAGGTGGCTTTTCCCAAATGGTGATCCTTTCCTACCATTCCAGGCATTGCTGTTTTGATGGGTTGGGAACAAAGCTCCAACTGAGGTCCTACCAAGGAAATCCAAAACCAGAATCCTAATTCCTGATGGGAAGCTTGCAGGCTGGCACACTGTTTTCCCTCCTTGCCTTTTCCATCGTGCCCTGGCCTCTGTAGCAGCTTGGATGACAAGTTCCTCAAGGCAGGAATTACCTCTTGGGAAAGCTTTTGGGTTGCTCAGTGTAACCCAAACAGCCGCTGGGCCCCAGGGGAGTACAATCCAACCACAACTGGTGTTACTGGTGCTGCAACACGGCCCCCTCCCTGGAGCTGGCCTTGGAGTCCTATCCAGAATGAAAAGATAGCCAGACACAGCAAATGCAAACGGTGCCAGGAAGTATGTTCCTCTGTGGTGATGGATGCCCCATCCCTGGAAGTGTCCCGGGCCAGGTTGGACATTGGGGCTTGGAGCAACCTGAGATAGTGGAAGGTGTCCCTGCCCATGGCAGGGGGTGGAATGAGATGATCTTGAAAGTGCTTTCCAACCCAAAGCATTCCACGATTCTATGATGTGGGAAGCCCTTTTACCACAGTGCTGGATTTGTTGAATTCTGTTGAGTTTTTTAGGGGAGTACTTGATTTATTTGCCCCTTGTCAGGGTGGTGAGGAGGAGGAGGAGCCTGAGGAAGCACAGCACGTATTGAACTGTGCAGTCCCACCTCCGGAGCTTTGGTGCTGCCCTTTGGAAAACCCAAGGGGTGTCGGTTTTCCTTGGAGAGCCAGCAAGTTGGCATCCAGAAACAAGGCCAGAACCTCCTTCCATCTGTTTCCACCTAAAAACTGGGGGAGAGGGAAGAAGGGGAAATTAAATGGAATCATGGAATGGTTTGGGTTGGAAGGGACCTTAAAACTATTTTTTTTTTCAACCTCCTGCCATGGGCACGGACACCTTCCACTATCCCAGGTTGCTCCAAACCCCCTCCAACCTGGCCTTGGACACTTCCAGGGATGGGGCATCTTCAATTTCTCTGTTAGGGATGTTTCCACACCTGGATGTTTCCAAACAGGATGTTTACCTCCAGCTCACGCGGCGGCAGCGCTCTAAGTTGGGAGACAATTTGGCTCTCCCTATGGAGCGTCTCCGAGCGGGGTCCCGCTCCAGCGAGGGGCCGGGAGGTGGGATTTGGGGAGAGGGGCAGAGCTGGGGGGCTCCCCGGCTCCGGGAACGTCTCGCCTTTGTTCGGGCAGCGGTGGAGCAGGGCGTCCGCGGGGCGGGGAGGGATGGAGAGGCGGGATGGTGGGAGGGAGGAAAGGAAGGAGGGAGGGCTGCCCGAAAAGGCTTTTTTTTTTTTTTTTTTTTTTTTTAACCTCCAAGAAAAGAACGATCCACGGGCAACGCGAGAACTTTTTTTGTCCCCCCGCGTGTTTAATAAGAAAAAGTATGTTAAAAAATTTTTGAGAAATTCGAAAAAATTTGATTAAAACCAGCCCGACCTCCCACCCCCTGGCCCAGACCCGGCCCCCGGCCCGCCCCACGCCGCCCGGGAGGCGGCAGAAGCGGCGGCAGCGGCGGCGGGAGCGCCGGCGGCCCCGGCGGCGGCGGGGGGAGGCGGTCGCCGGGCGCCGCCCGCCCCGCATCCCGCATCCCGCCGGCCCCGCATCCCGCCGCATCCCGCCGCCGGCCCCAAATGGATTATCTGCGGCTGGTGCTCTCCTGCCTCGTCCCCCTGCACGGCTGCCTGGCCGCCGGCAGCGCCCCAGGTACGGCCGCTGCCCCGCGGGCGGGGGGCCCGGGGTGGGGGGGAGTTGACAGGTGGCTGCACCCCGGAGGATGGGGAGAAGGGAGAGACTGGTGGGTGGGTTAGGTTTCAATGGGAATTGGGGGAGATGGAGGCTGGGCGAGAAATAGTTGGCGTGCTTGGCGTGCGAGGGGACGTCAGCCCGAGTTCCTTCTGCTACGTTGGACGCACCCGCTTAAAACTACAAAGCAGAGCTGGGTCGGGACGGAAAAGCAGCTGTCGGGTTTATCGAGCTCCGGCGGTGTTCGCCAAAGGCTCCCCCGGCTGGGTTGGCCACCGCGATCCCGGCGCCTGAGCGGGATGCTCCGTGCCCACGGCCCTTTCCCTCGGTGCTGTCTCCGCAGAGCTCCTCCTGTCCGGCAAACTCAGCGAGTATGGTGTGATCGTCCCGTTCAGCACCGACTGCCGGGGTCGCTTCCTGTCGCACGTGGTGTCCGGCGACGCGGCGGCGGGGCTCGGCCAGCCCGCCTGTCCCCCGGCCCCGGCCCCGTCCCGCCGCCGCGTCCCCCGCAGCCCCCCGGATGAGTCCCCCCAGCGCCGCTTGCTCTACTTCAACGTCACGGTTTTTGGGAAGGAGCTGCACCTCCGGCTGAGGCCCAACCGCCGGCTGGTGCCACCGGGAGCCGTGGCAGAGTGGCAGGAGGATTTTGAGGTCCTTTTCCGGGAACCCCTCCAGCAGCGGTGCCTATTCACCGGTGACATCTCCGGGATGCCTGGAGCCGCCGTGGCCATCAGCAACTGCGACGGGCTGGTAAGCTGGAGGCTGGCGGGGTGGTTTGTGTGTGGTGCCCGTGTTTTGGTGTGGTTTCCTCTTAAGAGGTGAATCGTGGTGTTCTGAAATCTGATTTTTTTAGTGATGCTTTAGGTGTCTGTGCCATATGTTGTTGCCCTTTAGCCCTTGACTGCAGCAGGTCCCTCCTCCCCACGTGGCACAGGGTGTTCTACCTACTCCATCAGCGTGGTCTGTGCACCAATATTTATTTAAAAGGCTTGGAAAAATTGCCAGTCCTGTGCCCAAACTGCTTCCTGCGCGGATGCTGTTACATCCATGGGCCGTGCCCAACCTCTGGGATGGGCACACATGCTCATGGTGGTGCTGCTCCATCCTTGCCCGCCTATGTTTTACCTTGGGACTGCTCCAGGAACTTTTCCTCTGCGTTTCCCACCTCTTAAATGATGCTGTGTGAGCTTGAGCACCTCCTGAAATCCTGAAAAGCTGACTGTAAGCTGCAGTCTGGCTCCCACCAAGCATCTTTTTGCAGGAGGACATCGGGTTTTTCTTTCTAATCACTCGAGGGCTCAGAGGCTCTTGGCTTTCTGAGCACAGTTCAGCATCAGTAACTTGGTGCCACAGCGCTTTAATTCCTTTAAATGGCTCTGTTACCTCCTTATCCCCGGCATCTGCTCTGCCTGTGGGTTTCCTACCTTTGATACGCTTGGGGAAGTGCTTATTTTTTAATACCCTTGGCCTGTTGCCCTTCAGATTTTCTTTGAGCCATTTAAATCTTGTTTACGTGCCAGCATTTGCTGTTTTCTCCCGGTACCACTTAAAGCTGCTGCTGGGTTGGAAGAAATGTCTTATTTTGTGCCTTAAAAAAATTTTTTTTTAGATATTTCTTTTTTAGTTGCTTTATTCTGGGAGTTCCTTAAGTCAATTTTGGCCACCAGCACAAACAATTTGGCATTCCTTTCTTTTTATACAGCGCCTGATGTTACTGTACAAGCAGAAATGATAGAGCAGCAAAGCTAGAAATACCTATTTTGCCTACATATAGGAATTAAATTTTTTTAGCACATAATCCACACCTTTTGAAGCATCCTTTTGGGAATGGGCTGAGGCTGTGAACTTGCAGACATTTCTCTGGGACATGGATCGCACTGGGGATGACGAATGTGGGCAGGCTTGGAAGCTTTAAAGGCATTTCCTATGGACCCAGCAAATAGTGCTGAGTTTGGAACAGAGACCTGGATTTGAATCGTGCAGGTTCTGTTGCAGATCTCATTCCCTTTGGCATCATGAGCAAAGGGATGCTGGAAGCGATCAGCAGCTGATCCGTGTCCTGCTGTGGCACAGTTTTGGGGAATTTTCTTGCCCAGAGCCCACTCTATTGTTAGTGTCAATCCCAAGCAGGCTTTAATTTAACTTTCCAGGCTTTTCTAGGCTTTAGCCCCAAGTTTTCCCATCCCAGCCCCTTGCACACCTTGTCAGTTGTCGTTCTTTTTGCCCGTGTTCCAGCTGGGTTAGGATGTAGCTTGTACCACAGGATGCTTTTCCATGTGGATTTATGCAGCCATATCCTGCTACCCATGGTACCCCAAGCCCACTCTCTTAAGCCCATGTAAAGGAAGAAGTGGCTTTTCCCCCATGATAAGGATTTGTTGGGTTTTTTTCTGTTTCCTGCAATAACTTTATTGCTTGGTGGCCAACAAGCCAATATCCTGGCTTCAGCCAGGAATTTCACGTGGTCTGGTGAAGGACATGAGGCTGAGGGGACAAGCAGGTGCTCTGCCTCCTTCCACAGTAGAGTGGATTTTGTGATACATCCAACGTCACAGTTGGTTTCTCTTTTCCATGGGTTTTCTGGCTGTATGGTGCTCTGGCTTAAGTGAGTCTGACAGCTTCTATCTGCTCAGGACCCACCTGCTTTGGAGGAGTGGGGAGATCAAGAGGGTTCTCAAAAAGCAGTGAAAAGAGCTTGATTTAGGACATGGAGCAAGGAACGTAACCAAAACCTGGTTCTAGGTGTGGATGGAGGGGAGGATGATGTTAATGACCCATCGGAGAAGCAACAGAGCATCTGGGAGGGATGTACTTGGTCAGGAATGTTGCTAATGGGCTGGAGGAAACTCTTCTATAAGCAAGGGCCCTGGAATTCCTGTGGACTTCTGCTGGAAGTTGTCCACGAGCTTTGGAAGGGGACTGTGGCTTTTTCATCCCGGTATAGTGCGCGTGGGAGGCACAGGGCCGCTCTTGGCCACCAGTTCCTGGTCAGAGGAAGCGCTCCGGGATGCTGCGGATGAGGGCTGTGTACACAAAGAGATTAGGCTGTGTATAAACGGAGACTGAGATTATAAATAACGAGAAGGGGGTGGGGGCTGGAAGAAAAAAAAACCAACCCAGCTCTTGAAAAAGAGAATCCACACAAAGTCTTTCTGAAATCCATATTTAGCCATGTAAGTGAGCCGATCCCTTTCCCAGATGCCAGACTCATGGCACCTTCCACGGCTGTCATTCGCTGCGGGCGTCCACGCGTGAGAATCCGGCCTTTCATTTTTTTGCAAGGGTGTCTCGTACCAGTGAGGGAAGATGCTGTCGCCCATAGCATAATTTCAAAGCTGATCTAAGCCACCAAATTCCTGACTGGTAAAGTAGCGTTAGGCAGAAATCTCCGCCGGCGGACACATCTCGCTGCAGTGGAGGCATCCCAGATTTTTCCTCGCCGGCTTTAGCAGCATGTGGTCGACCTTGCTTCCTTCCTGCTTTGCTGGTTGCAGGGATGGGTGAAGGATTATCATCCACAGACACCATATCTGTGGGCCCGACTTTTCCCTGGGGTGATTTGCCGTAGCCCTGCAAACTGTAGAGCCAGCGTTTTCCATCCCCGTGGCCCTGGCTTGCTTCAGATGGGTGGCAGCAGATAAGCAGAGCACAAAAGCCCTCAGAAACAGTAATTAATAGGAAACAGAGGGAGAAACAGCCCTCCAAAATGATGTCCCACTGAAAAAAGTGTGACTTGGTCATCCAGGGTTTTCCTTGCAGTTCCTGAGCTGTAGGGTTAATTTTGGGGAGAAAAAGGGTGCGAAATGTCCATTTGGTCACATAGATCCCACTGGATTCAGCTGGTTTGGGTGTTACATGGGTATGAGGGCTTTTCTCCCAGGTGATAATCCCAAGTTTTGGCAGTGAGATGTAAAACAGGCCCTGTTTGGGCTGAAAACCCAATTAATTAATTAATTAATTAGCACTGAGCGTGTGTCCATGTCCTCACTCCACCAGGAGCTACATTTGAGGCCTGGCTCGGGTCACCTGGCAAAGCCTGGTCTGTAGCCACCCCAAAAATCTCTTGCCTGGGCACGAAGAGCAGGGAGAAGGAGGCGAGGAAAGCGAAGTGTTGTGTTTGGTGGGCTGCAGAGCCTGTGCTGCAGAGAGGCACCAAAATAGTGATGGAGCAGCTCTAGGCCATGCCTGATGCCCTCTGGATGGAAGGGGAGCACTGTTATCCATGGTGCCTGTGTTCACACTGCCTGGTTTTCTAGGACTTTTTGTCCAAATTAAGTGTGAATCTTGTAGGAAAAATACGCACTATGCACGCAGCTGTATTTCCCCCTCCTGTTAGCTTCCCTGGCCGAGGGCAGCAGCTTTATTAATTTTTCCACGTCTCAGCTCTGTTGAAGTGTCAGAATTTCCTGAATTCCTGTGGGAGTTGGAGCTTTTTACCCAGTGGTGGAGGAGGAGTTTCTTACCCGGGTCCTGGGGGGTCCCCCTTAGTGAGGCTGGAGTTCATCTCTCCCTTAGCCTGGGGAGACACAGGAGAGCTGGAGAAGAGATTTCACCTCTGTGAGCTGGCAGGAGTGAGTTTTCCCTCTTTCCAGTGCCACTGTCTTTAAAGGGCCATTTTCTAGTTTGAGATTACCTTCATTGAGAGCTGCAGACAGCATCTCATGTTGGAAAGAGCAGCGATGATAGTCCCACCAATCGATTTAATGCGATTTGGTATTATTCAACCGAATTAAAATCAACGGTGGGAAGCACATGACTAATCGATCACTGAGGATGGGATTGGAGTCTTGGAAAAAGCCCAAGAAAAGCTGAGTGGGACTTTTTGGGTGCCATCTGACCTTTTCCTTCTGCCTCTCTGCTGTTACAACCCTCCCAAAATGCTGAAACACAACCCGAGCCGCTCCTCTTTAAGAGCGAGCAGCTCGGTGCGTGCCTCTTGCAATGGTGTTTTCTGGGTTGTTTTGGTTTTTTAATTTATTTTTGTGAACATCAGGGTTCACAGGTGCTGCAGCTTCTGTTTCATTTCTTGGGCTGCTCTGATCAGATGGGCACACAAATCCATGCGTTATCGCCTTTGCTGTCAGTCAACCCCAGAGTCAGCGGCGCGTTGCATCCCACCTTTGGGAGAAAGTCTGGGCTGCTTTATTCCTTGAGCCAGATATAATTAGTCACGAGCTGTAGAGCAGCTCAAACCCAATTGGGCTGCAGCTTGGGACCAGGCTCTTTCACATTTTAATCCAGCCTTGCCCCAGCGCGGCGGCACGGCTTTCCTCCGGCCGCCTGACTCAGCAAGTCCTGGCTTTCACCCTAAACCCATAAACCGGCTTTGGGGTGCCTGGTCCCGGCTGAAACGCCCCGTGGCAGGGCTGGGAGGGGGTAGTGGTGTCCCAGCAGAGCTCCTCCTGGGGCAGGGGCTGCTTCTGCTCCTTCTCTTATTGTATAAGAAAGAGCGATGGCTTGGAACTGGAAATTAGGAGAACTTCTTCATGGAAAGGGTTGTCAAGCCCTGGCGCAGGCTTGTGTTCCCCGTCCCTGGAGGGATTGAAAAGATGTATAAATGTGGCACGTGGGGACGTGATTTAGTGGTGGCCTTGGCAGTGCTGGGTTAATGGTTGGACTTGATGATCCTGGAGGGCTTTTCCAGCCTAAAGGCTTCCATGATTCTGTGCCCTGCCCCATCGTCATGGCCTTGCCCAACCATTACTGAACCTGACTTGTGGTTTGACTCCTTGGCTTGTTCTCTGCCTCATCACCACCACCCTGCCTGATGCCCCAGACTCCTGGTTAAACCTGGCTGTGCTCTCCATCTCCTTGGCTGAGGGTGGGGTGACAATCCCTGGCTGCCCTGGTTTGACCTGGATGTCTCCTGTGGGAAGGACCTGGGATACATGTGTCAGGCAAGGACTTGGATTCCTCAGGAAGGAGGTAAAACAAAACCAGCCAAAACCCTGCTTTGCAGCAGAGTTGAGCAGTTAATAAAACCCAAGTGGAGCAGGAAATTTGATGGAATCCAACAGAGCCAGGTCGGCCATTGCCTGATGAATCCAATGGGACGTGAACGTGAAGGGGACCCAAAGAGCCAGGCAGGTCTGGAAGAGCCCCAGCCTCTGTCCAAAATACATCTCTGTATATATTTTACTTTTATTTTATTTGATTTGATGAAAACCATTCCAGCACCCCAACACCCTTATGAGGGCTTCGGTAGGTACATGCTGCCAAAGGCTTTGCTCCAGGAACAGATCCATGTGTTCTGCCGGCGCTTTCCAGGCAGCTCTTCAACAGCGGGCAGCGCCGGAGGAAGGAACGCACGCGTGCGCCATGGAGGGAGCTGGGAAAAATGCCGAGCTGGGGGGGCTGCCCCTGGGATGGAAGCCAAATCCTGGTGATCCTTTTCCTTGCCCGAGGTCTGAGCCGGCCGGCACTGCAGGGTGTGAGCGCTCAGGCTGATGTAAGGGGGATTTGATGGGAGCTTGGTGTTAATTAGGAGCAGGTCGGTAGCCAGGACAACATTTCCAGCGGTCTTTGCCCTGTCATTCATCTTTCCTGTGTTTGGGAGGTGGAGCTGTAATGCTTTCCAGCTTCTGCTCTGACAGGATTCCCCTGTGTTAATTCCCAAGCGCTTCATGGGGCAGAGGGAATGGTTTCTCTTTCCTTCTTGTTGCAGCTCGTAGTGTCAGTGAAACAGCAGATATCCTAACTGGCACCATAGGAATGGAATGGGGTGGGTTCAGGGAGACTTAGGAGTGTCTTGGGAGCCCCTTCAGCCTCATATCCCTGAGTTCAGGGTCCGGCACAACTCATGGATGAAACAGAACGGAGTTTTGTAGCCATATAAAGACACAACTTGAATTGCAGCCAGGTGGTTTTTTTGTTGGTTGGCTTTTCCTTCCTTTTTTTTTTTTTTTTTTTCCCTTCCCATCTACAGGAGAAATTAAGGGCTGTCATGGATGAACGTGGTAACAGAACCATCCCGGTGTCATGGAGTAGGATCAAGATGATTTGGGATGCCTTTCCCCTTTGTGTGTGCTCTGCATCAGTCTCTAATTATTGAGTGTGTATGTTCCCCTGCACTCATATAAAACCACACCTTTTCCCCCCCCTTTTCCTGATTTCTTTGTGGAGTCCAGGCTGGCCTGATTCGGACAGACAGCAACGAGTTTTTCATCGAGCCCCTGGAGAGGGGCCAGCAGGACACGGAGGAGCACGGGAGGGCCCATGTGGTCTATCGGCGCTCAGCCATCCGGCAGGATGGTGCCGAGCCGCGCCACGACCTCCATCCCGAAGGTAGGTGCTGCTGGAATCCAGTCTTTCCCAGCAATTGGTAATGAATATTTCACATAGGGAGAGGATTTCTCCTTCCATGAGCCCTCGTACATCTCACCTTGTGGCTTTAGGCTGGGTTTAACTGCCTGAAGTCGAGAAGAAGGAAAGGAGATGCTGGGCTGGAGGTGCTGCAGACTTGTTTTGATCACCTCTGTGTTGTGAAAGGAGAGTGGTGAGGCACTGGAAGTTGTTACCCAGAGAAGTTGTGGCTGCTCCGTCCCTGGAAGTGTCCAAGGCCAGGTTGGATGGGGCTTGGAGCAACCTAGGATAGTAGAAGGTGTTCCTGCCCATGGCAGGGGGTGGAACAGGATGAGCTTTAAGGTCCCCTCCAGCCCATACCACTCTGTGATTCTGTGATGATTCTATGAAATGTGGCATGGATTTGACTTTTTAACTTTAGGTTGGGAAAAAACCTTTAAGGTTCTCAAGTCCAATCATTAATGTGTCTTTTAGTGCTGGGCTTCACAATTCAGAGCCATTTCCCCACCACAGAGTGAGCTGGACCAGCAGCCAGCTGGAGCTCAATATCCTATTGGAGTTAAATCTCTTACCTATTTTCCCTCCTGAATTTCTGCTTTTGTGGAGTGTCACTGTGGTGTCAGGTCACCTCAAAGGCTCTTTCTTTTCCTGCCCAGTGCCCGGTGTGCAGCTGGGTGAGCTCCCAAATTCCCTGGAGCAGATGACGGAGCGGTTGGGGGACGCGGAGCGCAAGCGGCGCCACGCCAGGAAGGATGACTACAACATCGAGGTCCTGCTGGCCGTGGATGACTCGGTCGTGCGCTTCCACGGGAAGGAGCACGTCCAGAACTACGTCCTCACCCTCATGAACATAGTAAGGCTCGCCTGTGAGGGATGTGGGTCCCACCCTTCCCTGGGTTTAGTGCTCTTCTGATGCTGCAAATCTGTTATCCTGGGAAAAGAAATGGGTTTGGGAGGGGGAAGGGCGGGCTGTGCCTTCACACAGCTGGCTCTGGCGTTTAACAGCTGCGGGAATTGGAGGGATGGAAAGCAGAGCCCTTTGATGTTCATCTCCATCACCTTCCCCTTGCCAATGACAGGGTCTGGTGTGTTGGCCCTGTCACTGTCTGTCACCTGAGTCCAAAAGTTTCTCCTGGCTGAGACCATTTCCTCCTTGTCACTGAAGTCTCATCAAATGCTAGAAAAGAGAATGGTTGTTGCTTACTTAGTTAGAAAGGAGGATATTTGTAATTTGTTTTGCAGTGATGATGTTCATGATTTATTCTGAATACTATTTGTTGGTAGAGGAAATATTTTTATAGCTTTTCAGAAGCTTTTTGGAAACCTGTGCACCTGGATAACCATTCAGGACATGTTTGAAAAGGAGTTTAGAGCAGCTTTACAGTTCCTCCACATCTCCTCATTCAGAGACATGGGGCAGCCTGTGCTGGTTCCCTATACCCCTTTTCATTCCTTTTTAAGATAAAAACATCTGTATTCTCCAAGTCCTGAGAGACATGGAAGGATCAATATTTATTCATCCAGTCATCTTGAGGGAGGTTTGCTCCTCCAGCACCTGAATGTCTGCAAATATGGTCCGCGCTCAAGCGTCTCTTTGTCTCTCCCAGTTTCGTTTTGTTTTCCATGCTTTATCCTCGCCTCTATTTATTTATTTTCCTTTAAGTGCTCTTTTACACAGTGATGGAAAATGTTCGAAAGGCTCAAGCAGCTCTGGAATAACTAAGTTATAAAGATGCTTTTGGGTGGTTGGTTGTTGGTTTGGCAATTATTTCTGCCATATGGCTGGCTACGAAGTGGGGGAAGGATTTGTGGGATTAGAGGATGATGGGGTGAAGGACGAGTAAAGTGGCTGGTCCCAAACAGGGAAAATGTTGAAGAAGCAAATACCTTCATCACGATGTTTTATTCTCTGGAACGTTATCCGATGCTTGTGGTTGGATGCTCCCGGCATCACTTAAATTCACTCTCTGAAAGTTTCTCCTCTTGGCTTATGAAATCCTCCTGCCAGGGGGAAGCCACAGGGTTCCCTGCTCTGCCCTCGGGCTCTTCCCACGTTACGGGGGTTGGAGATGATGTCATTTTTCCTTTCCGATCCCGGGGAGGGGGGTTGGGGTGGGATGGACATTTTGAGCGCCCGGGGATTGTCAGCTCTAATCAAAAGGTCGGTTTTCAGGCGCATTTCATGGTTCCTACCCCGCGGGCAGGACTTTTCAAGGAGTGAATGCGCGGGATGCTGCGCTGGGAGAAGGGAGGACCCCCCGCCTATTCAATTAAAGGTGGCGCTGGAGACTTTAATTGGGGGGGGTGAGGGGGCGCGGAGAAAACCCCAGGATAATGCAGGCAACAAATACTTCCCCGCAAGTATTATTTCCTTCTGTATATTCTCCCCCCACCCCCTTCCCCTTCTTTCTTTCTGGTTTTTAGTGCATTTTCTTGCCAGCTTTGTCGTGACCTCCGTCCGCCTCCTCTTCCCTTGGCGCCGCCTCATTTCCTTACCGGCTCAGATTGCCTTAAAACACCCGATTCAGCAGAAAAAGGAGAGTCCTGCTTTCTGGCCGGGGTGGCAGAGGGAGGGAGAGAGGAGGATGCCGGGGGGCTGGCGGGGAGGAGCCTGCTGGGACCACACAGCTGAACATTAATCCCATTAGCTGGAGGCAAAGGGAAGAAGGAGAAGAGGCTTGGCCAGCCCTCTAACGAGGAAAGGACTTATCGAGCTGGGCTGGAGTATGTCAGGGACACAACTGAGGAAGTTTTCCTGACTAGGAGCTCTCCTATCAAGATATATCCCAAGGAAAGGGGGCAGCGAGCTTGGAAGTTGATGATAAACTTTCCTGGCTTTTTCTGAGGCCTCCACTGAGTGCCGAGGGGGCAGTGGGACACGTATCCCTTCCCAGCGCTGCTGTAGGTAGGGTCCCAGGGCTCTTCCCAAGACACAAAACCATTTATTAGGAACTCTGTGTCAGCTGAAGCTTGGTGATAAATGATTTGTCACGGAGATTTTCTTTTTTTTTAAAGAAGCAAACCCCACAACCCTTATTTCATTGCCAGAAATGTGGATGCTTTTCAGTGAAGGGCTCTGTGTCCATCCCAGGAAGCTGACATGAGGATGACTGCTCCTTTTGTGCACCTACGAGCTTCCCTGCAGGCAGGAGCTTCCCTGCTAGCTCCCAGCCTGCATTCCTAGCCTGCCCTTCCCTTCTTGGCTGGGGTGCTGCACAGGAATTTGGGGTCAGGCTGGAGTGAGTGGGAAAGGCACAACTCCCCCTTTGCCATCAGCCACTGAGCGTATCTCTGCTCCGAGCTGAGCGTGGCTGCGTCCGCCTAACCAAAACCAGTCTGTTGGGCTCTTGGGATGAGTGTTTGGTGATGTGGTGCCTGTGGAAAACCATTCCCCTCTCTTGCTTGCTGTCTGTGGCAGGGATTGTGATGTTATGGAAGGAAAATTAGGATCCCCCAGTCATGGTGACTGCTGAGAGCAAGGGCTGGGAACCAGGAGGGGATCCAGCACCCTGGAAAAGGAAGAGGAGAGGAAATATTTAGTGCTTTGCTCTGCTTTTCAGCCTCTTGCATTCAGGGAGTTGGGCTTCTTGGTCTTCTCCTCCAGGCTTCCCACTGCTCATCCCCGATCCTTTCAAGTCTGGGGATGGCTCCACTTGCAGGGGAGAAGCCAAGCTATGTCTGTGTTAAACCTGGTCCTGGTCTTAACTGGTTTCCTGGGATTTTGTCAGATATTGCCTATGATTTAGTTAAGGATGCAAAGGTACTTGGTGTTTTCCCATTGTTTTGGGTTACTAGGGAAACCCCATGAGTCAGAGCCCTCTCCAGGCTGGGACTTGCCTGGCTCCAGCTGAAATTATTGTTCCCAAGGGCAGAGCAACAGAGTGCTACTGAGACCCCACAGAAGAGAAGGTTTGGGAACAAAAATTAAACCTTCAGCTTTGATTTTAACCTGTGTATGCTTTTTTTTTTTTAGGTGAGGGGTTTATGCGCCACTTCCTTGCTAACTGGTAACAACAAAAATACCTCTGATGTCTCTCATGTGTCCATGTACTTTTCTCTACCCTCTGTATAGGCTTACGTGTTCGTTGCTGGATTTTTGGGACAACACGCCTTGTTTTGTAGAGAGCTCTGACAAAATCTAGTCTTGCCCTCCTGACAAATCTCCCCTTCCTCTGTTCCACCCCACAGAAAACGTGGGTCACAGAGGTGACAGTATGCATCCCTACAGGGGATGCAAGCCCAAAAATGTGGTAAGGGGGACTTTTCCCTCCCTTCCTAACCCCCCAGCCCCAGCAAAGAGGCTCAGGGTGAATCCACCAGCAGGAAAACCAAGCGAGGGAATAAAAGAAAGGAGTTTAAAGATGACTTGGCTGTTCCGAGTAAGCGATCCCGGCGTTTTGAAATGTCAGCTATTCTGCTGGTTTGGCAAATTCTTCTCGTGTCTCTCCCTTTGTTTTCCTTCCCTGAAGAACGGCGAGGTCTAGACCTCGTTGCCAGTGCGGTTTTGCTGTCGGGATCTCACGTCTGGGGCTGCAGACTCGGGGCTGGCCAGAGGTTTGCAGGGATTTAGCGAGGCAGCCTTCCCTGCTCCCAGGTTTTAATGTTCCTTTCACTGTAAAGCATTGCCACCGTCTCCTCAGTGTTGCAGGGCTGCAGGGAGTCCTGTGGGGCGGTAGTTCCTGCAAGTTTGCCCTTAACTCACCACGAGCCTTAAAGGCTGGGCTGTTTATAGGTGGAAAAACTCCATTTTACATGAAAGAGGAGAGCGTTTCCTGCTAGGTGAGAGTGTGAAACAGGCTGAGCATGGATAAGAGGAATAAGAAGATCTTTATCCCATGGCTTCAGGGATGTGGGCCCCTTTATTGTAGCCTTTTGCTGAACAGGTATCTTTGGGGGAAGGGATTTCTCTGAAGACGCTGATTTGCTTAATGGCCTCTGCAGAGGGCAGGGGGAGTTCTGCCAACCCTGCAAACTGCTCTCCAGGTGAGTTTCCATTTCCAAGGTGATGCTCAACCCCTCCAGCTCCATCCCCACTTCTTCCACAGGCACTGGAGCACTTGGGGGAAGCTGGCCCTGCTGATGTTCCCCCCCTGCCCCAAAACTTGGGGCCTGCAGGGCAGCAGCCCTTGCAGCCACCAGCACCGAGCCCTTTTGATATGATTTTTTTTTTTCCCCCCCTCAATCAATTATTTATATCTGGCTGTGAAGGGAAGTCCGTAGCCTTGGGCAGTCTGGTTCCACATCTGCTTTCTGAATTAACCCTAACGGCCGCTGCTGAGCTGGTATCGGTTAGGTGCAGATCCCTGCCTAAACCCTGGACTAAACAGGGGCTGGGGTTTAGGTTAACTCTTGGTTTCAGAGGCTGGAGAGAGGGGGTACCTGATCCCTGCGAGCTGGAGGAGAGTGGGATTTAGCACTGCTTTATAAGGAAGCTTTATGGAATTAAATCCCATCTTGGAATAATACAGTGGGATCTGCTGAGCATCCTGCCAAAACGTCCCATGCAGCTGGGAAGGGAGAGGTCTGTGCTGCTCCTCTTGATGCTCCCAGTCACAGCAAGGTCAGGTCGTGGCTGCTAGAGAGGTCCCTAAGGCAGGAAAGTGGCTCATCCTGATGGATTGAGGGGTCCTCAGGAGCAGGCAGCAAGCAGCAGAGCACTGGTGGATGACCACAGAATCCTAAAATCATGGAATGGGTTGGAAGGGACATGAAAGCTCATCCCATTCCAATGCCCTGCCATGGGCAGGGACACCTTTCCAACCTGGCCTTGGACACTTCCAGGGATGGGGCAGCCACAGCTTCTCTGTGCCTGGGCCTCGCCAGCCTCACTTGCCTCAGTTCCTTTCCAATATCCCATCTAACCCTACCCTCTGTCAGTTTGAAGCTCCAGCTCCTGGCAAGTGCTGGGGTGAAGGAAAATGCATGAAGATTTGGGAAAGTGAAGGCAATGGTTGTGTTTCCTGCCTTGTTCCCTAAACCATCCCCCAGGTCCAGCTCTGCATCTCTTCAAGCACAGTTTTAATTTCTCCTTCTCTCCCCACTTTCCCACCCTGTCATGTTACCAACATTATGACGTGGGGTTTCTCTGGGATGCCAAAGCCTCCAATATCCTAAAACCCAGGGCTGAGCCTGATGTCCCTGGGGAGTTGCATCTCCTTGCTGGGCTGGATCCTTCACACTTGAGTGGGTCTGTAGGTCTGAGTAATGTTTGCAGCTGCAACGCTGCATGACCTTCCACCCTTCTGTGCACATCTCCAAAAACATAGGGTTGGGATCGGAAAAAAATCCATCATATTCTCATTATTCTTACAAAAGGGGGAGGGTGAAGGAGCATCCCAACCACGGGAAGCAGGGATGAGCTGTGGGTGGGTTGACCAGCATTATCTTTCCACACTGATGAATAAAATACCCCACGGCTCTCACAGCTTCTGTATCCAAAGGGATGCATTAGGGGGGATGGACTGTCAGTTTATTGATTGAATTTTTTATAGTCGATTTTGCTGCATTCAACGCTTGGGATCTGCATTAGCTCTCTGCATGGCTCAGAGGCACCCCATGGGAGTATTGGTTGTCATGGGGAGAAGGTTAACACTGGGTTTTTGGGCTTAAAACTGGCCTGAGTGGGTATTTCAAATGGAATCCCAGGCTGGAAATTGGGGGGCTTGTAAAACACACCGGGGAATGTCTGACTTGGATTTGGGCAGCAATAGAAGGATAGTTGTCACCCAGCCCTTGATAAAAGATTAAAAAAACTCAAAGGAGTGGAGGAAAAAGTAGAAAAGATCCATAAATGTGACTTTATAACCTTCATCTAGTCTGGAAAGCTATGACAGAGCTGAGGCAAATTATTCCCCCCCTCGGACAAAGCTGAAAATATATGTTTTAATTAGAACATGAATTCTAGCCAATATTAAAAATGGTCTTAATTTGGTCTCCTCGACTTCTGCAGTGAACCCCCATTTGTGGAACTGTTAATTTGGAAGGCTTTTTGGGAAAAAGAAAGTCCCATTCTCAAAAACCAGGGTTTTTTTTCTTCCCGAGGCTGTGTTTTCCCACATGCTTTGCAGAAGGTGCAGGATCTTACATGGCTTTGTGATTGCCCACTCCATGCCTCTCTCCACGGCTGGCTGTCACCGTGCTCGGCACTCGGAGACCTTTCCCATCTAGATGTCCTTTTCTCATGGTAGCATTTAGGAGTAGAATTTGTTTATTCATCCTGGAAACGCAGAAGGAAAAGGTTATAGCCATTTATTTCCTCTGCAAGGTCATTTTTAGTAGCCGACAGCGGTACGAGTCTCATTGACTCATGAGCCCTCCCTGTTCTCTTCATTGTGTTGGCTTCTCCCGGGATTCCTGAAGCCGTAGGTCAAGTTTGACTCACTGATGTGACCGAGGAAAGCCCTGGCTTTGGGGAGAGGCAAAGGATTCTATCAAAAAGCCATTTTTCCTTTGGATACTGGAGTCTGAAGGATTTCCACCCCTCTGAGGGATTCATACTCCAAAGGGGCAATGGCTCATTGAGAAATGTGGTGGAGGAAACTCAGCCCTTGATGGAAATGGGTGGTGTCATTGACCATCTGAGCCATTCCTGGGGAAATTTTGACTTATTCCAGATTGGCTTTTTGCCTTTGTGCTTTTTACACATGGGAAAAAAGCCTCCCACACTGCAGGTGGGAGGAGGGGGATGAGATCTTTGCATCTGGTCTTGGAAAGCCGGGAAGGGTGCGGAACGCGGGAGCGTGGAGGACAGGAGGGACTTGAGAGCTGGGATGGCCTTAACTTCTTTCCTGTTGGATTTCCCTCCCTTCTTCAGGTGGATGAAATTTATCACGACGAGTCCCTGGGCGTTCACATCAACATTGTACTGGTCAGGATGATCATGGTGGGATATCGTCAGGTAAATCCAGCGCTCGGATGTGGCGAGCAGGAGATGCTCTAATATTTATTTAGCACTTAGGTAAGCCCTGGTTTGGGAAAACGTGGCAATTGTCAGAGCCCAAATGACAACTGTGCTGAGCAGGGGTGAATTTGAACCCTCCTTAGCCAGGTTTTTGGGAGCTGAGGGCCTGGATAGTCCCCTGGCCTATGAGGCTCTCAGGGAGGTGGTGGGTGGCTGTGATCCGCTGTTATCTGCTTGCTCTAGGATGTGGGAAAAGCCGCAGAGGCTTCCTCAGAGCTGTGTAAATGATGGGATAAAGGTGGCTTCCCCCACTGAGAGGAACTGGATATCAGTGCAGAGAAGCCGTGGTCAGGATCTCCTTGACTTGGCTCCCTGGCTGTCCTGTAGCTCTCGTGTGGCTTGGGCATGGCCAGGAAAAGTGTGGGAAGGTTTCCTGAGAAGTTTTCATGTGGTTTCTCAGGCTGCACTTACTTTTTAAGGCTTGTTTGAGCACAGCAGCCAGATTTTTCTTTAAAAAAATGTGATTTTCTGTACTTTTTTGGGGCAAGCCCCTGTCTCACAGGAAGTGTTCTAGCAAGGGTGTTAATGACTCAACACGGTGATGTCTCTGTGTGTGTGTGATCCACAAATATGACCAGTTAGGTCTTGGAAAAAAACTTCCTTATTATAGAGTATGCGTGGCTGGCAGAAACACAACACATCTTGGAGATCCAGGGATGGTTCTGAGGAGCATGGATGAGGACGGAGGCTGGCCCATTTTTGGAGGCTTCTATGGGACCAGGAACATCATCTCCACCTGAGAAAGCCAACAACCTATCTGGCTTCCTCCCAGTGACATTTGTGCTCTGGGCTGGAGGATGATCTATGGGGGGGAAGGAATTTGGAGCTGTGGTGATACAGCGGGATGGGAACTGCCGGGCTCTGTTAGGGGTGATTTATCATCCCCAAAGCCGGCTCTGGAGGCAGCTGCTTTGTCCAGCTACGTCGCTTCTCAGGTTCAGGGGACGATGTAGGAAATAACGAGCAGGTGTTTGAATCCGGGGCGGATCTCAGCTCACCGCTGTTTAGATCTAATGCTTCCCAAGCGAGTCCTCCTGCAGCTTCTTGTCTCCCGCTTGGGATAAAACCTCTTTGGCTTCCAGGGGAAGGGCGGCATCTCTTCCTTTTCCTCCCAGCAGTGAGTTTTCCATTCTTTCTGCAGTCAGTCAGCCTGATCGAGCGGGGGAATCCATCCCGGAGCTTGGAGCAGGTGTGCCGCTGGGCGCACTCGCAGCAGCGCTCCGACCCGGAGCATGCCGAGTACCACGACCACGCCGTCTTTCTCACCAGGCAAGATTTTGGGCCTGCAGGTATGCAAGGTACTGTATTTGTCTCGATCAGGTATGTGCAGTTTGCTGGGGGAAAAAGCCAGCAAGGGGAGAGGATTTCTTGCAAGCACAGTCTGTTTCTTGGCCAGTGAGGTCCAGAAAAAGGTTATAAAAATTGGTATTTTTTTCTTCACATGATGAAGAAGAAAGAGACAGAGAATTAATCCAGAGCATCAGCCTGGATGGATAAAATATATTTATTTATTTATTTATTTATTTATTCATTCTCCTGCTCTTCGATTTTATTTACCAGTCCTGCCCTTGGCCCAAAATGCCTTAAAAATATAAAAATATGGTTAAAAAAAGGTTAAATACCACAGGAAGCCCCATGGGGACAATCAATTTATTCTGTCCTCCGGAGGACCTTTAAAGCCTGTTTTTATATGGATTTATTTCTTGGACATGGGAGCATTCAATAAACCGTGGGCCAAAGGGGAAGTTTTACTGTAGGGATCTCTCACCCTCTTGGTGCAGAGGTTGTGCTGGCATGGTCTGAGAAGTTGGAGGCCTTGCTAATAAAATTTTCAGGCAAAGCTACTGGTGTTTCATGGCTCCATTAGGAAAACAGGTGCTGTGGTGTTATCACAAGAGGTGACTTCTTCCAGTTCTGAGCCTGCTGCTTCCAAATTGCTGTCTCCTCCTTTCCACACTGGTGGCCAGATCTGGATTTCCATCAGGAGGCTCCATTTGATGCCATGAACGGAGTGGTAACGTCACCCTGATCTGTAGCACAAGTCCTCCTGGTGTGCACAGGAGGAAGGAAAGGTGGAGAAGGAAACCTGTCCTAACTTGGATTACCTCCCTGAAAAGGATCTCCCTCAGTAGGAGATGAACCTCAGGAGATATGCAGCTGGAAACCCTCCTGAACATGCTGTGGCCACTAAATAGCAGACTTTGGGTTGTGCCAAGCTGGTGACCTGCCTTGGTCTCCTTGTCCAGAGTCACACGGGTGAAATACCAGGTTTTGTTTCGTTTTTCTAGACCCTTCCTGGCAAAGTGACTGTGTCCAAAGGCATTTGTGAGAGGACCTTTTTTGGCAGAAGGGGAAGACTCCCTGGGCTGCCCCTTGGTGGGAAGGAGTTGTGAGATCGATGGGGTAGCCCTGCTCTAGGGGTGCTCATTCCAGCTCCTTCCTGTTTTCCCTGCGGATCTGGCGCTCTGCTCGTCACACATCTCTGGGATGGATGTTTCCTTTCTGCAGAGGTCCCCATGGCTGCCGTGTCCTTGCCTGGCTGCGCTGCATGGCACGAGGAGCTCCTCATCCACTGGGAGCTTCCCGCTGGTTGGGCTGCTGGAGTAGTAACACTCTGCTTCCTCTTGCCTCTTTTCCTCAAAGTTCTTGCGGATCCCCGACACCCCTGTTGAGCTCAGGGATGCGTGGAATGAAGGACCAGAGTGTGGCACCACATAAACCCCACCCTTTGAAAAGAAAAGCACTGGACAGATGTGTCGTAAATTATTAATTGCTGCTGTAGAAGTCTTGTCAACAGCCAAAGAGTTTCCATGTCCCCCCACAGTGGGTGGCACAGGGGGTTTTCTGGCCTGGCCTGAAGGATGCTTGTGATCAGAATTAAATATTTTCCAGGTAGTTACTTCTCACCATCATTCTCCTGTGGAGAACCTTTTATACTCCTTCCAATTCTTACTGGAGCCTTCATTGCAAAAAACTGCCTTCATGAGCATCCACCTTCTCATATTCCTTTGTCCCATTTCCCACAGCTTCTTTGGTTGGGAATTTATCCAGTTTTCATCCTAGACAAAATACATTTGCTCTCCCCCTCTAGAGAAAGCTTCCCCCATCTTTACTCTTTCTTGTGGAATGTTTCATGGGGGAAACAAAAGTATTTTCAAATTATTTATCCAGGTCTTGATTTATTATTGTATGGTTAAACCCCATTATGGGTGTGACTTGGTGTGGATCAAGTATCCCACGAGGATGGGGGGCTCTGTGGACCCTATGGTTTGTCCAGGGTGGGTGTAGGGATGTGCATCTCCCTCCGCTCATCAGCACCCCTGTCCTGCTGCTGCCCACTCTTGGCTCATTGAGCTCTCCTCTTCCAGCATCCCAATCCCCAGGGCATGGTTATCCAGCATGGTCCTGCCCTGCTTTTGCCTCTCTGACCTGTAAGTCCTTCCTTCACTAACTCCCTTGATGCCAAAAAGGGTCAGCCTTAAAAAAAACAACATACTTTAAAAAATTTGGGGAGTAAATTCTGGAGTGTGCCAACGAGTTAATCGAATTGGGCAGAAACAAGGCGAGAAAGAAAGGAAAAGTGACCAAAATGGAGGTGATGTGTTGCTGCCTGGGCGGGGGAAGATTTCCCCGCCCACAGCTGCCCCACTGCACTGCACTTGATCGAGGGCTGGGGTCCTGGGACCGAGGCGGGTGCATGTGCGTGTGCGCCCCGTGGGGAGCAGGGCTGGGGTTTTGGCAGGGCTCTCGGGAGAGCCTCGTGCCTTTGCTTCTCTCTCTTTTTCCTTCTTTATTTGTTTTAAACGGAGAAGAATGCGGGGGATGCCATTCCCAGGCTGGGAGGCGGTGGCCACCCACGCTGATAGGGTATCGTGGATGCTGTTTCTGCCCTCGTGCCTGCCCAGGTGCATTGGCACAAGGGCACAGAGGTGCCAGCAAGCTCCAGAGCAACCTCTGCTGGCTTTTGGCGCCAGGGTGGTCACACTGGTGAGCAAGTCCTCGGGCTGCCATCCAAGTGACCTGGGCAGCCCCTCCTCTTCAGCGCCTTCCCCTCTGTTTCCTCCCCTGTTGCAGTGAAGCCAGGTTATGTACTTGTGGGGGGTTTTTTTCTGAATTTTTCATTTTTTCTCCTCCTCTCTCAAAGGTTTTCTCTCTCCTCTTCTTCTCTGTCCTTCCCTCCTCTCTTTGCCCCAGGCTACGCTCCGGTGACCGGGATGTGCCACCCTCTCCGCAGCTGCACCCTCAACCACGAGGACGGCTTTTCCTCAGCCTTTGTCGTCGCCCATGAGACCGGACATGTGTAAGTGATGGGGGCAAAGTTGGCTGCGGTGGTGCCCCTCTCTCTGCAAAGGGGGCCTTCTGCTGCTGCAGGTGTAAATCTCTTGGGACTTTCCCGTCAGGTTGGGCATGGAGCACGACGGCCAGGGCAACCGCTGTGCCGATGAGACCAGCATGGGGAGCATCATGGCGCCGCTGGTCCAAGCCGCCTTCCACCGCTACCACTGGTCCCGCTGCAGCAAGCAGGAGCTCAACCGCTACATCCAGTATGCCCCTTCCAACTGGGAGGGGATATTCTCCCTTCAGACTGTGGCTGGTGGCATTTTGTACCCAGAGATGCTCCCAGGGCTGGAGTGCCTCTGGAGATGGGCTGGAAGAGCTGGGGGTGTTTGGCCTGGAGAACAGAAGGCTCCAGGGAGACCTTGGAGCCTCTTCCAGTGCCTAAAGGGGCTCCAAGAGAGTGACTTTGGACAAGGGGGAATGGCTTCCCACTGACAGAAAGTAGGGTTAGATGGGGTCTTAGGAAAAAATTTTTCCCTGTGAGGGAGGTGAGGCCCTTGCACAGATTGCCCAGAGAAGCTGTGGCTGCCCCTGGATCCCTGGAAGTGTCCAAGGCCAGGTTGGATGGGGCTTGGGGCAAACTGGGATAGTGGAAGGTGTCCCTGCCCATGGCAGGGGGGTGGAACTCTATGGCCTTGAAGGACCATTCCAACCCAAACCGTTCCAGAATTCCATGATAATTCAAATTTCTCAATAGCTGAATTTGGAGAGTGGCCTGGAGCTGAGGGATGGGGTGCTGGAGGGAAATCCTCTGTGTCTGACTCTGCAGCTCCTACGACTGCCTCCTGGATGACCCCTTTGAGCACCAGTGGCCCTCATTACCTGAGCTGCCGGGAATTAATTATTCCATGGATGAGCAGTGCCGCTTTGACTTCGGTGTGGGCTACAAGACGTGCACGGCGGTGAGTACAGGCTGTATGGCCACGCCGTCCCTCCTCCCCGGGACCCCCAGCCAGCCTGGCTGCCACCAGCCTGCTGGTACTCGCCACTGCTGTCCCAGCCCGGCTCCTCTGTGCTCCTCAGTTCCGCACCTTCGACCCCTGCAAGCAGCTGTGGTGCAGCCACCCGGACAACCTCTACTTCTGCAAGACCAAGAAGGGGCCACCCTTGGATGGGACCGAGTGCTCTCCTGGCAAGGTAGGGGCTGGTCCTGCTTCCTGTGGGAGGGATGTGTCCAAGGGCATGATGAAGAGCATCTTCCTCCTGTGCTTTACCATTTCTGTAGAGCTGTGGGTGCAGGAGGGCTCTCCACTGGTGCTGAGCCCTTTGGAAGAGGTGTGGAACTCATTCCTTCTCTTCCCTTCCAGTGGTGCTTCAAGGGCCACTGCATCTGGAAGACGTCAGAGCAGCCTTACAGCCAGGATGGCAGCTGGAGCTCCTGGTCCAAGTTTGGCTCGTGCTCCAGGACCTGTGGGGGAGGCGTGCGATCCCGCAGCCGGAGCTGTGATAACCCACCGTACGTTTGGATTTTGCCTCCCTCCCTTTTCCCAACTGGAAGTGGCCGCGAGCCAGAGGCTCCTGGCTCTTCCCCTTGTTGGCAGGGATGGGGACATCTCCTCCTGCGGGAGCTGTGCTGTGCCTTCAGGCACTGAGCTGTGTTGGGGTTGAACACCATCCCCTCTCCAACACTCTTACAACCCACTGGATTTATTTTCCAGCCCAGCATATGGAGGGCGCCAGTGCCCAGGATCCACCTACGAGTACCAGGTGTGCAATGCCGAGGAGTGCCCGGGGCCCTACCAGGATTTCCGTGCCCAGCAGTGCTCCAAGCGCAACTCCTACTACACCCACCAGAACAGCAAACATTCCTGGCTTCCCTACGAGCATCACGACGGTGAGTGATGACAGGTCCTAGCAAAGGGGCGGTAGCCCGGTTCCTCCAGAGGAGTCTGCCCTGGTAGCCATCACCCTGGGATGAAGACTGTGCCAGCTGCACAGATGTTGGGTGGTGGGAAGCTCCTGAGCTGGAAACTGTTGTGCAATAAGCCAACTTCAAGCAGCCAGCTTTCCAAAGTCACAGAATCATAGAATGGTTTGGGTTGGAAGGGACCTTAATGATGATCTCATTCCAACCCCGCAGCCATGGCAGCAACACCTGCCACTAGACCAGGTTATTCACAGTTGGAAGAACACTTCCAGGCATGGGGCAGGCACAGCCTCCCTGGGCAGCCTGTGCCAGTGCCTCACCATCCTCTGAGGAAAGAATTTTTTCCCAATACACTGTCTAACCCTGTTCTCTGTCAGTGGGAAGCCATTCCCTCTTGTCCTGTCACTCTGGGCCTTTCTTCTTGTCCAAAGTCCCTCTCCAGCTCTCTTGGAGCCCCTTCAGGCATTGGAAGGGGCTCTAAGGTCTCCCTGGAGCCTTCTGTTCTCCAGGCTGAACACTCCCAGCTCTCCCAGCCTGGCTCCAGAGCAGAGCTGCCTACTTGCATTACAGCTTCGTGTAGCATGTCCTGTCCTTCCCTTAATTTCCTGAGTGTATACTGGGCAAAAGTGCAGGCTCTTGAGCAGCAAATGGACTTGGGAGATAAGCCACATGAGTATCCTGGGCTTTGGAATTGTGGCTGTGCTCAGGGGTACAAGCTGAGATGGGTTTCTGTCTTCACTCACCCTAATGTATTTCCACAACCCCTTTTGCTCCCCTGCCTCTCTTTTCTTCCCCTTTTCCTTTGCTGCAGATGCTCAGAAGTGTGAGCTGATCTGCCAGTCCGAGGGCACGGGAGATGTGGTGTTCATGAACCAGGTTGTTCATGACGGGACCCGCTGCAGCTACCGAGACCCCTACAGCGTCTGCGTCCGGGGCGAGTGCGTGGTGAGGAGCTGTTGTGGGACTGTCCCTGTCCTTCCTCTGGCCAGGAGAGAGCTCAGCCCCTTGGGGACAGGTGTTTTGCCCCTGGGGACCGAGCCCATATGCAGCAATGGGAGTGATGGGCTGGGCCGCAGGGCTGTAACCCCGGGCTGGGCTGCAGGAATGTAACCCCAGGCTTGTCCTCTCCTCCCCTGGGTGCCAGCACGTCGGCTGTGACAAGGAGGTTGGCTCCCTGAAGCAGGATGACAAGTGTGGGGTCTGCGGGGGGGACAATTCCCACTGCCGGACGGTGAAGGGCACGTTGGCCAAGACCCCCAAGCAGCCAGGTGAGAGGGCTGGGTGGGCTTGGAAGTGGACTCACGAGCTGGATGGGTTCACATGTCCATTTGGAGAAACCTGCTCTCATGGGAGCCCTGCAGCCAGGACTCCCATCACCTACCTCTTCCCTCCATCCTTTGTCCCTCCCTTTCAGGTGCTTTGAAGATGTTTGAGATCCCAGCTGGAGCAAGGCACCTTCAGATAGAAGAGATGGAGCCAGCAACCCACAGCATCGGTGAGCACGCCCTAGTCCACCTCTCCCTTCCCCCTTTCTCAACCCTTTTCCGATAATTCCCACCAAAAAGGGTCTTGTTTAGGTCATTCCAGTACTCCAAAGTGAGTGACCAGAGGGAATGATACTGAAAATATCTCCTTTCTCCTCCAGCTGTTAAGAATCAAGCCACGGGGAACTTCATCCTGAATGCCAAGGGCAAAGAAGCCAAAAACCAGGTGTTCATTGAGATGGGCTTGGAGTGGGAATACACTGTGGAACAAGGCAAGGAGAGCCTGAAAACCAGTGGTCCTCTGCACGAGGCCATCAGTGTCTTGGTAAGCCTGGCTGGCACATGTGGGGCTTGGGGATGACTGTCAAAGACAGGGGAGGTGGTCTGAGGTGTGATGTGGCAGGTGATGGAAGGGTGTGGGGCATGTCATTAAATCCAGGGAATGATCCAGCCAAAAGCAAAGGGTGGCAAACTGGGTGAGGGAATGGCACAAGGACGTGTTGCTTGGGCACTTGCCTTTGAGTCCATCTGCATTTTGCTCTGCAGCAATTGCTTATGACTCCAGATCCCATTTTAGTTATGCTGGTATTTGGGGAGTTAGGGGTTGGGCTTCCTGGACATGCAGGGAATGGCAGGTCTGTGCTCCCATCCATCCCTGTGTTCATCCCCAGTTTTGGGTGTAGGCCACCTTGCCATGTGGTGCCTCTCCCACGGCATCATTCTTCCCCCTCTCTGACTGTTCCCTCTGTGCCTGCAGGTCATCCCTCAGGAGGAGGAGGCGAGGAGCAGCCTCATGTACCGGTACATCATCCACGAAGACCTGCTGCCCATGATTGGAAATAACAATGTCCTGCTTGAGGAGATGGATTCCTACGAGTGGGCCCTCAAGAGCTGGTCCCAGTGCTCCAAGGCGTGTGGAGGAGGTAACTTTCTCTACCTAACAGCCTACTGGGCATGCTTGGGGGGATACTTGGATATGGTAGAGGGTGTGTGAGCCCCTCTGTGAGGAGTGAGGCATCTCTGGTAAGGAGAAATTAGTGCAAAGCAGTTTAATTGAGCATTTTAGCCAGATTTCTTACGGAAACAGGCTTATGTGATTGTGTGTGCGTATCTTTGTCTATCCGTGGACCTGCTATGATTTTTTAATTTGTTGGCTGTTTTTAACTGGATTTGAGCCAAGAAATAGTGATTTTGAAGATGACCACTACTAAAGTGTGCACAGAAGTAGGTGTGGGGTTTGCTGATAAAAGCCTCATTTCCATATGGCCGTTGGGATCTGACCCTCAGATCATGGGGAACACCTTGTGCTCTGGGAATCAGAGTGGTTTGGGTTGGAAGGAACCTTTAATGGTCACCCGGTCCAAAACTCTGCCATGGGCTGGGACATTCTCCATGAGCTGTGTGCACCCCACAGCAGCCTGGGGGATGCCAGGGGGGTCCAGCAGCCACATGAACATCCTTGGCAAATGTTGGGTCTCACCTGAGTGGTGACATTCCAGAGTGCATATCCCAGTCGGGATGCAGCAGAGGGGACCTAGGGGAGAACCTGGAGGGACTCCCACACCCATCACCTCACTGCCCATGCTCTGCCCCCTCAGGCATCCAGTACACCAAGTACGGCTGCCGTCGGAAAAGCGACAACCGGATGGTGCATAGAAACTTCTGTGACAGCAGCAAGAAGCCGAAGCCAATCCGGAGGCGCTGTAACCTCCAGGAATGCTCCCAGCCCATGTAGGTCCTCTCCATGTGGCCTGAGGTTCTCCCATCCCTCTTGGGGGGGGTGGGGGGAGGGGCTTGGGGTCACATTGGGAGCATTTCTGATCGCTTGTCAGCGTGAGCATCACCTCAAATGCCTTCTCCATGTCCATCTTCCTGCCCTGGCAGGTGGGTGGCCGAGGAATGGGGTGCCTGCAGCCGCTCCTGCGGGAAGCTGGGTGTGCAGGCGCGGGCGGTGCAGTGTGTGCAGCGCCTGCAGGACGGCACCAACCGCACCCTGCACACCAAATACTGCCCCGGGCAGCGCCCCGAGACGCGCCGGCCCTGTGGCCGCCTGCCCTGCCCTGCACAGTGGAGGACAGGAGCCTGGTCCGAGGTGAGGAAGCCCCCGGAAGGAGGGGTATGGGAGGTGGGTGTGAAGGTCAGGTGCTTATAGGGGTCATGGAGTAGAATCCTAGAATGGTTTGGTTAAAATGGAGCTTTAAAGGTCATCTAGTCCAACCCCCTGCCATGGACAGGAACACTTTCCATTAGACCAGGTTTCTCAGAGTCCCATCCAGCCTGGCCTTGGTGGAGATAAGGATACAAGTGGCACTGATATTTTCACAGAATCCTGGAATGGTTTGGGTTGGAAGGGACCTTAAAAGCCCATCTCATTCCAACCCCTTGCTTTGGTCAGGTCACCTTCCACTAGACCAGGTTGCTCCAAGCCTGGCTTTGAACTCTTTCAGGGATAAGGGTACAAGAGCCACTGATGTTTTCACTGGCTCGCTGAAAATGAGAGAGGGGAGGGAATCCCTGTGCAGAGAGCATGGGGGTTTGGGAGACAGGGAGAGAAACCCCATATGGGAAAGCAATATCCACCTGAGGAATTGTCATCAGCACATCCTGGGGTGCTGTTGGGGTGTGGGGGCTGTCCCCATGCCGTCACTGACTGCCTGTCCGTCTGTCTGGGTGCAGTGCTCGGCGACCTGTGGGGAAGGCGTCCAGCAGCGGCAGGTGGTGTGCAAGGGCAGCGACAGCGGCGCGCGCTGCGAGGGTGACAAGCCGGAGGCCATCCAGGGCTGCCATGTGGCCCTCTGCCCGGGTGAGAGGAGGGAGGAGGAGGAGGTGGCACTGGGATGGGGCACGTGCTGGTGGGGTCAACCCCCATGAATGCCTCCAACCCATTGTGGCTCTGGGGGATGCCAGCAGGCAAGGTTGGGTTGAACGCCCCTGATACTGCTGGCAGTAAAAAAAAACTCAAAAGCCATACAAAATATCTCCCTTCTCTGCTCTCTGCCCTGGCATTGTCTGGTTTTGGGGTTTCTGGCAGTTTGAAGATGCAACGCACTGATGGAGATGGGCACCCTCAAATTTCTCTTGGGTGGGGTTTGAGTGGTTTAAGTGCTGAGCCAACTAGGTGCTCCTTAAGGGATTTAACTTTTAAGGAGAGTCCTTAAAACAAAACAAACGTCCTCCCGAGGTATTTTGAGCGCCCCCAGCCTCCCGTGGCTGCGGGGCATCGTGGTGCTCTCTCCACAGGGAAGCTCTCTGGCATCACTGCCAGTGCTGATGCTGGTGACCACGGCACGACCAAAGGGCAGCGGGTGCCCCAGGATGGAGCCAAAAACCCCGTGAGCAAGATCTCCTCCAGTAAGTGTCCGTGCTTGTGTAAGGGCGGCGCTTCCCAGGATAACCCTCCCGAGGACTTCTGCACCTCCCTGTGGGAAGCGCAGAGGTGGGAGCACATCCAGCAGTGCTCCTGGGGAGTTTTACCCTCTGCTGCTGCGTCCCTGATGCCTCTGCTCCAAAGCCCGTTGCTCCATTGCCATCTTGTGGTGTATGAGGTCCTGCAGTTTCCGTGTTGCACTCCTTTTGCCTCCCGGCTTTTATGCCCTTTCCTTTTTACCTTGGAATTTTTTTAAGTAGGGAGATGGCTCCTGGCTTTTCCCCCTTGGAGTCCTTCATAGCTGGGGCAAGGTGCATCCTGGTTTGGAGCATCCCTTGCTCTCTGTTTTTTCTCCAGGCATAGAATCCTTCAGTACTTTGGCTTCATTTTCCAGGTCCCTCTTGCCCGCTTCCTATGTGGGTAGGCAGCACCCTGAAAGGGTATCTTGTTCCCTTCGGGAATCCCACTGAAGTGGTGCAGGGCTGAGAGCCTAATGCCACCTCATTTTGTGCTGCTCCGTCCCTCTCCAGGGGAGCCTTGCCTCGGGGACAAATCCATCTTCTGCCAGATGGAGGTCCTGGCTCGCTACTGCTCCATCCCTGGATACAACAAGCTCTGCTGCGAATCCTGTGGGAAGAAAGCCTCCTCCACCACTGGCTCACCCCCTGTCACCGGCATTCCCCCAGGAACCACCACTCCCAGCCCTGCTCCGGCGCTCTCCCCCTACCCCACCACCCCAGCTCGGGGGGAACCTGGTGGGGACCCCACTCCGGCACCTGGGATATCCAGCAGTGGTGCTTTGCCAGGGGAGCTGCCAGCCCCGAGAGAGCTGGGAAGGGGCCAGGAGGCCAGGTAACCTGCTCGGGACCACCTCCCTGTGGGGCAGGGAAAGCCTTTCTCCCTCTTCCGTCCCTTTCTCCCTGTCTTTTTCCTCTTCCCCCAACCTCCAGCAATGGTTTTCATGGGTGGCACTGCCAGGTTTGGAAACGACCCGGCTCCATACCCAGAAATTCTTGGGAAAACCACTCATTTCTCATGATCCCCCCTGCCCTCCCAGCCGTGCCATGGTGCTTTTTAACAGCGCCATGGAAAAAAAGGTGGAAAGGAGCAAAAACAGCTGCGGGTAGACAGGCTGCTTCCTCCCAAGGTGCTAAAAAGATTTGGGAGGGGGATGGCTTTAATGTTGCTTTTTCCTTCCCCCTGCTCCAAGCAGCAACACAGGATGTGCTGGAGAGGAGGGTCCTGGCTTGGTGGTTCAGCCCTGAAACTTGGGGATAGCAGTGGGAGGATACTGAGAATCTGGGGGGGCAGGGAAACTGGAGGGAGGTGGTGAGGGGAGGAGAGGGGAAATGTGGGGAAATCCCAAACTACTGCCCCGGGCTGTCCCTGTTGGAGTAGAGAGTTTGGGAAACATGTCTGGGGGAAGGTGGAACATGACAAGCATAGAGCAGCTCCTGTCCTGGAGGTGGGAGATGGTCCAGGAAATTCCAAAGTGAGCAATAAGAACCACAGGTCAAAGACCAAAAATTGATGTCAAAAATGCCTGTCACCTGGGGGTGACTTTTATTTTAGCCAATACTGCCCTTGGCCAGCCTTGAGCTGATACCAATGCCCAGCCTTCCCAGGATCACCAGCCTCATCCCTGCACCCTTGGACCCAGTGCCTGTGGGGCAGCAACAGCTTCCAGGGGGAAATGGGAGTGACTGGGATGTCAGGAGTGAATTTCAGGGGCAGTTGCAAGGAGGGGAGAGAGATGAAGATTGATCCTCATCTCTCATTGCTTGGGAAGGGGAGAAAAGGGGGTGATTAATGCCGTTACAAATTATTGTGCCAAGTACTAAACGTTTGCACAGCACTTTAGGAGCCTTGGGCTGCCCTCCCTTGCTGGGTGTTGGGCCAGCTCCAGGCACAGGGTTTGCCTTGACAAGTTTCAGTCCTCAAAACCTCCCCAGAATGATGTCCCTGAGGGGGCTGTCATGGTTTTGGTACTTAGGGCACCTCTGGGTGCAGCGGCAGGGGAAGGTGGGCATCTGTGTGGGAGGAGGTTTTAAGAACGGGAAGGTGGAGTCCGAGGAAGGCAAGGCTTGGCAGATAGAGCAGTCTGGCATTGCAAAGTGGGATGTCCTTGGGAGCACATGCATGGTGTGGGTGCATCTGCTGGCCCTGATAGTCCTGCTTCCCCAGTACCCAAGGAGCAGATGTGGTGTCCCTCGGGACAGGGTTTGTAAGCTCTGCAGGAATCCAGGGCTTGCTGGTGAGGTGGCTTGGGGTGATTTTCCCAGTCTGGAATGGATTGTGACAGGGTTGAGGTACTTGCTGTGACTGAAACAGATGCCAATCCCTCTGCATTCCTGATGTTTTAAGCATTGGACTCTGCAGTGCTCCCCCAGAGGTTCCCAACACCCTCCTGCTGCCAAGTCATGGCTGGATGAGCATTTTTTCAACTCCTCTTAAAGCACCTGAGGCTGAAGGTCCTCGGCCTCCTAGGTGCTGCCCTTTGGCATTAGGTGGGCATCCCAAAACATGGAACAAAGTCCCCCATCTGTCTGAGCCACACAACTGGCACACCTCGTGGGAGTGGGCACATGGAGGGTGCCTGTGGAGTGCCCAGATCCAGGACATGCAGGTATTGGTACCCACAGGGGATCCTGTGGGGATACCAGGGTGGGATTCTTCCCTTGGAATGCCGCCACCACCACCATGCCCCTTGCCAGCCCCTCCATGGGAGTGCCAGCATTTATTTATTGTGCCAAAGATAACGCTTTGTTTGCTCTTCAAGGATCATAAGAAAAAGACCTTCTTCCCCTCAAAAACGGGCTGGGATGTCCTTCCTCCCAAATTCCCAGCTGTGCCCCTCCCTTCCATGCTGGCCTGGGCATCGGTGCTTTATTGCTTAAGGAATATTTGCAGTGGTTCCCTGCTATGCCTCGGGGGAGAGCTGTGGCTAGGGACTGACCCAGCTCCTTGCACCCATAGCTGGGGTCCCTGGGGGGTGTTTGGGCAGGGGGGCTGCACTGCAGGTCCTGATCCCAACCTTGAGCTGAGAGGTGGGGGAGATCTAAAGCAGGGTGTGATAACCTCCCCCCGACCAGCTGTGGTGCTCTGGGGTGATGATGGTGCAGGGCTAGCACCCAGCACTGCCTGTTTCATGGAATCCTGGCATGGTCTGGGTTGGAAGATAACTGTAAAGCTCCTCTTGTTCCAGCCCTCCTGCCATGGGCAGGGACACCTTCCACTAGACCAGGTTGCTCCAAGCCCCATCCTGGCCTTGAACGTTTCCAGGGATGGGGAATTTATTCCAGCTGAAGGCAGGCTGAGGTTAGGTCGCTTTGTCCTGTCTCTGGTCCTGTCTCCAGGAGGAGAGGATGACTCTGGTGCCCTGCACCCTCCTAAGCCAGGTGGATGCATGGAGTCTTTCCTGTGCTGTAACCTTGTCCAGTGTTACCATGATGTATAAAGTTTTGTATATACAAGATTCAGAGCTTTTTAACTTTTAATATTTATTAATTTTGTTGGGTTCTGTTTTGTTGGGTTTTTTTTTTTTTTTTTTGTTTTTTGGGGTTTTTTTTGGAACTCTAACATAATGTAAAAAAAAAAAAAAATAAATCCACATAAAAAATCTCTTGCTGTTGATCTATTTTGGGGATGGGTGTGTGGAGGGGGAAACGTGAGCGTGACCTGCGTGTGGTTGTTGAAATGGATTTACTTTGTGTTATTTCAACCCAGTCCCTCCTCTTTACCAGCCAGAATTTTACATTGCTGTTTTGAGGAGGAAGAAAACCTCTAGGTATATACATAAATATATACACAAACATAAATAGTTTAGCCAGTGCAAAAATAAATACCGATGTGTTACTGGTTCAGGTCAAAAAGAGCTCCTGATGCCATGGCCAGATAAAAAATGTAAAGTGGTGAAACCAGGGTAGGCATGAGGCCAGAGAAGAAATGTCAGGCTGTGTTTTGGCAGCCCCTCCTTTTCCTGTTTGATGCCAAAAACCAGCTTCTGCTGCTGGGTTTTTTAGACCCTCATACAAGGTTCAGTGTTGCCTCGGTTGTCCCAGCTTATGGATGCTCCACTCCGTCCTTGAAGCAGAAGCCCGGCGCTGGGAGAAGGGAATGTGTTCTCTGTGCTTGGTGGGCACGCGACTGCTGGTGGCCACGGTGGCAATGAGCAGAGAATCACGGAATCCAGAGAATCACAGAATCCTGGAATGCTTTGGGTTGGGAGGGATCTTCAAGCTCCTCTCATTCCAATCCCCCTGCTGCGGGCAGGGACACCCTCCACTAGACCGGGTTGCTCCAAGCCTGAAGGACCTGATGGTAGGACCACACTGGCAGACAGCCCTGGGAATAGGGAGTGCTCAAGGACAAGGCAAGCGAGGGGAGGGGCTGGAGGGAAGGGCCGGTCTTCCCTCTCGAGGTGCGCTCCCTGCCTTGCTTCCTGCGCTTTGCAGGCAGCTGGGAGTGAACCCCAGGGCACGGCTGCCAGGGGACGCTTGAGTGGTCCCCAGCGCCACTTTATCAAGGATCGTGGGGGCAATGGCAAGCTGGTGGCGCTTGCATGGGAGGGCGATGAAGACGGCGTAGCTTTGCCCCCAGGGTGTGTGGGAGCCGCTTTAAAGCCACGCTCACACAAAATGGTGCTTCCTGTGGAAACTTCGTAGGCGTTGTGGTGGTGAGTGATGCTGCTGTAATCCCTCAAAAAGTGCTTTATTTTCCTCTTTCCTGCTTTACATCCTTTTAAATGTCTCCCGCAGACCTCTAGTGCTCACAGTGATGGTGGAACCACTACATCTTTTGGCATGAAGTCACTCAGTTCTTCCCCTTGTGTTTTTAATGGCCCCTCTTAAGAGGTTAAACCAAAACCCTACCAGGGCGTTCCTTAAAATCCAGCCAGACTGGATTCCTCTGGATCTTTGCAGTGCCTGCTTTTTCAAGTGCTTTGAAAACCCTGCTTAGATTTTACCATGGAAAAAGCTCTTCCACCTGTATGTTGGATGCTTCCCTTTCACACGACACCACTGCAGCTCATCACACCTTCAGGTTTTTAGGCTGCAACAGCCAAAATATTTGGCTGAGGAGGGATTTTTGGATTTATAAGGGATAGGAGAGACTTCAAGGCTTGCAACTGGTGTGGTTGTGGCTTTTCTTGCTGGGATGGCAGGTTGCATGGGGCTTGGAGCAACTTGGTGGAGGATGCCCTGCCTATGGCAGGGGCTGGAATGAGATGAGCTTTAAAGTCCCTTCCAACTCAAACCAGTCAGGGATTCTACAGTTCTGTGAGATGGGGCAGAGTAGGTGCTTGTTCCCATGGGAACTGAGATTACGGCAGTGTCTCTAAACACCTTCTTCACTGCTAATTTTCCTACAGCAAGTATTGCATCCCTTCAGTAATCACACTCTTGGCCAGGATGGAGTGGGTGAAACAGTTTTCTGGGAAAACTTCAGCTTTCTTTCCCATGGATTTCTTTCCCAAAGGGTTTTATCCTAGCCCTGGAGCCTTGTTGGCTTGGCTCAGCCATTTCCCAGGTTCCCCCACCTGACTCACCAGCCCTTACCCTGAGCTTTTCCCCCCAGCTTTTCCTGCAGGGATCATCTCATGGCACAGCTGCCGTGGTTTTGCCCAGCTGTGTCCCATTTTTCCAGCTTTCCCCCTGCATTCCTGATTGCTGGGCAGGTTATAACAGCAACCCTGCCAGCTGCTGTTCCTTGGATGCTCCAGACTGATTCCAGGGCACTCTGGCTCTCAGATAAGCATGTGGATGTCCCAGGAAAGCCTTGCAGTGATCCTGGTGTGATGTGTGTGTCCCAAGGCAGCTGCCAGCTCTGCAGTGGAGGTTTGGGATGTGCAGCTGCAGCTTTATGTGAGGTTTGCTGTTACCACAGATCAGTGCTGGGATTTTCACTGCTGCTTTGGTGAGTTATAAACTGGTTTATTATTATTATTATTATTATTATTATTATTATTATTATTATTATTATTATTATTATTATTATTTTGTGGAGTTTGGGGGGTCTCTGGGGCCCAGCAGTCAGGAAATACAATTCTTTGTATTGCAGGCTGCCTAGGAAGGAGAGAGCAGAGGCTGATGAGAGCTCTGTCCCAGCACTTTAGAGCTGCCTCTCCACTAAATTCCCGAGGAGAGCTGATCCTCACCATTCCCTCGCTTTCGTGCACTCTTTCTCATGGTAGTTTTGTCTCTGCAGCCAGCTGGAATGGACAGGCAGATAATGTTTTATTTGGTGAGTGGTGTCCATGTGCTCTCCTGAGGGCTGTATGGGATGTCCTGGTAACAGGGTGACTTGCCGGGAGAAGGAAAACGTGGGAAACTGCTTGTGCTGGCAAGCCTGGAGGCCAGGAGGGGAAGGCACTGCCACCCAAAGCCCAGGTCAGAAGGGTGAGGGGCTGCCAAGGGTCACCCTGGTCCATCGCAGAGGTCCCTCGACCTCGTATGCCGCTTGAGGGACATCCCTGGGGGCCGGAGCGGAGGGGTTTGATCCCGACATCTCCATCAGCTCTGCCTGCAGCCGCTGGAGGTCACTGCTGATCTGCAGCTCCACACGGAGAGGCGGCAGGAGCCCTGCTCCACTTGCAAAATTCCTGGGAGATGGAGAGTGGCTGTCCTGGCGGATCTTCACCAGGAGGCACAGCTGGCACGCCAACCCTGCCTGATGGTCCCCTTCCCTTGCTCCTGGATGGAACGACTCTTTGGGAGGATGAGGGAGCTGGGAAAGGGGCTCATCCTGGAGAAGGAGGCTGAGGGGGAACCTTCTGGTTCACCACAACTCCCTGACAGGAGGGGTCAGGCCCTGCTCCCAGGGGACTAGGGACAGGATGAGAGGAAAGGGCTGCAAGCTGTGTGGAGGTTGGAAATAAGGACAAATTTATTCACGAAGAGGGCTGTCAAGTACTGGAACAGGCTGCTCAGGGCAGTGGTGGAATCACCATCCCTGCAAGGATAAAATGCGTCCAGGTCCAGGTCCCTTTCTGCCCACTTAAAACTGAGGTGACTCCATTCCAGCTCCGTGGGCACAATGCCACCTCTACTGGGGATCTGGGGCTGAAAGGTCCCTTCTAGGAGGGTTTGGAGCTATTGCCAAGGAAATGGGTGACTTTACCAAAAGGCCTATGTCCCTTCATTGCCTTTGTTGCTGGAGCATCTAACCAGGACTGGGGAAAAAATCATTGGGAAGGGCTTGGGAAACTTCAGGATTCAGTGGCTCAGCAGGACAGCAAATCTTCCAGCAGCAAAGCAAACTGGTAAAATCCCTATTCAAATGTCCTCACCACTTCCAAGCGGTCTGGAAACACATTCCCAACTCCAATTCCAGCTACAGGACCTGGTCCCTCTGGCAGGACAAGCATCCTTTGGGACTAGAAGTTCAGCTGATTTGGGGTAAATCTCATCTGATTGACAAATCTGCCTTTGTTGATCTGTAGAGGAGGAGAAAGAGGAAAGGGAGCGATGGAAAAAGTCCCAAATGGCAGGTGGATCCCTCTTGGCTTTGTCTGAGGAGCAGACACTGAGACTGAGAGGTTTCAGGTCAAAATATTCCCTCACAAACCCCTGTCAGAACAGTGGCAGGATTGGGATTAAGGCTTGTGCAGATATGTAGGGGAGATTATAGCAACTCATCAGGGTGTAAAACACAGCTGAAATCAGCCCAAATCCTGATTCTGAGACTGGGGGAATGGGGAATTACAGGATGCTCCTTTGAGATGGTGAAGCTGGGGAGCAAGTGGGAGCTGCTCTCCGCTCTGCAGAAAGTGATACAGGCTCCCTCCAGCCAGGGTCATGCTGGGATCCTCCTGTTCAGACCCTGCTCAGTCCCGAGGGCTATTACTGTCTGTATCCTTGAGGCCAGCTCCGAGCGACGCTGCCCTGGGATCAGCAGAGCCCTGGCGCAGCGGAAGCCCTGATTTTAAGCAGAGTCTTGGATGGCCTCAAATACATTTGCAGGAGTTGGCAGGAGAGGATAAGGCGGCCCCATGGGAGCCCTCTGGCAGGGCTGCTGTCAACCCTCGGGGTGCTCCAGGGGGTTTTAGGAGCAGAAGTAGCCCTCGCATTCCTGTTTTGCAGGGTATTTAGGGCACCCTAAATACAGACCTAGAGAGCAGGTTCTTGCTGAAAGTGCCTCTCCCTTCTTCCCATCCATGTGTCCAGAAAAGTTAAGCGTCAAACAGAGACAATATAAAAATACTTGGCATTTATTTCTGTACATAACCAAAGCGCTTGTAATTGGTGTCTCCAGATGGAAAACCAGACCATTTTCGTCCGCTGAACCAGGAGACTCAGTGCTAACATTTCAGGCTCATAATTTTAAAAAATGTACTCCATGTCCCTCTTTTCTTTTCTAAAAAGCTTGTTTTATAACACACACAAAATAAGGGCTAAAAATACTTTCCAAGGCACATCATTATCAGGAAAGAATGGAGAAATGCTGCTTTTTCCTCGCGAGCCTCCCTCCAGTGCTGGAGGTGTTGGGTGGTGGGGGATGATAACAATTCAGCTCAGGAGCAGAATGCAAAGCAGGAGGACAATATTTACCCAAAGCTAATTGTAATTCTCATAAATGGTCACCAAAAGAGCCCAAATATCAGCAGGAGAGGGAAGCTGCTGGATCCCTCTGTTGCTGGAATGCTGCCTTCCCACACGTAGGGTGGGGGCAAATCTTATCTCCAGTAAAAGAGCAGGGGAGCTGCTGCCCGGGAGATGAGAGGCCAGAGGCTTCTCCATTAATACATAAACTTTGGATCAACAGTTAAGACATGAGGCTGCAGGCAGAAGTCACCTCTGCTCATGCCCTTGTGGATTTTAATTACAAGGTGTTTTTAATGACATCAGATGATCCTTGCAGCCCTGCCTGTCCTGTAGACACTGGAGTGGGAAGGCACTGGCCACATCCCTGGCAAAAGAGTGTAAATTCTCCCAGGAATATGAGGCTGGCACCAAGCTGAGAGGGAGCTGAGTTGCCTTCGTGTGCAAAAGAATGTGAACACCTTCAATTAAGCCAGAAAGAACATGGAATAATTGGCATTTTGTTCTTGCTTCTCTGTTTTTCTCCCTGAGGATTATTCTGGAGTTGCATTAAAAAAATATTAAAAACCATTGCACCTCCTCCAGAAATCAGTTTTTTTCCATATTCTTGGAAAATTTGGCAGCCAAAAAAGCTGTGCATTAAAAGAAGGTCATTTATTCCCTCCAGTGGGGACTTCCAGCTAGCTGCAAATGTATTCCCTCCTGACAGTTTTGATAAATGGGGAGAAAACATGGCATTTTGGGGTGCAGGCTTGCAGGAGGGTTTCTTGGGCTCTGAGAAACTCACTCACTTGCAAAATAAGGCAGTTTTTCACGAGGACATGCTTGGCTTCCAGCAAGGCCCTTCCCCATGAAAGGGAGGAGTCCAGGAGGGGGAAATCTCAGCCTTTTGGGGTGTGAGGGCAGATTTGGAGGCAAGGGGTGTGTCTGTCCTTCAGCAGTTCCTCCTGTGGTCCCTTCTGATGTCCTTATTGCAGCATTTTTCTAGTTGAAAGGTGGTTGTGGAGGAGAGTCCCTAAGTGCTCTGACTCCTTATTCTTTTTCTGCTGTCAGCAGGAGGTTGCAGACCTTGGAATTGGTTTGGTGCAAGGCAAATTCCCTCCCAGGCACGGTGCCATGCCGGCCTTTCCGAGAGGTGCTGCTCTGGCTCCCAGCAGACTGGGAAACTGTGAAGATTTCTCTGTGGGACAAGGTGACAGCAGGATGGTCAGAAGGCTGTGGTGGTGGTGGATCTCATCCTTCTCCTCCCAGACCAGCCCAGTCACCATCTCCTGATGGTCTATGGATGGTGCTCCCACCCGTGTCAGGAACTTGAGGTGCCCTTCTCTCATCCCTACCAATTCTGAGCCAGTAAGTGCAACCATTAATTCTCTCCTCTTCCCAAGGAACCCTCCTTTATCTCAAGCCCATAATGATGTTTCTGCAGGATCTGGTTGTACCCAGAGACTACCTGTACGGGACCTGTTCCTCTCTCAGCTGCAGGCACATGAGCACGGGGCTGCTGGAAAACCTCAGCATGGTGTCGAAGTGGATAGAGGTCTCCACCTCTGTCTGGCTCCTCAGGGTGGCTTGGAGGAAAGGGGAATCTAGTTCTGCCTGGAAATCCATAGTGAGGCTTCCCCTGGAAGAGAGAAGCACATGGGGTCTGGTCACCGAGCATTGGCCTGCGCTGGGCACCAAAAAACTCCAGGAACACCTTGATTGGAGATCTGGCCATGGAAAATGGGTGTTCTTAAGCACCAGGAAAGGCTGGACCCATCAGAAGAAGAGCAGAGGGCTGTGGAAATCCACCCTCATCCCCCGGGTATTCCCTTTCCCAGCAGCTTCCCACCCACTGACCTCGCATTGACGCTGGTTTTCAGTTCCTGCTCCCAAATGCTCACATCCATGTCAGCTGAAATATCCAGCCCCAGGCTGCCCTGGAGTTTGACAGTCACTTGGAGGCCAGACTGCAGAGGAATGACCTGGAAGATGGAAAAGGCAGAGCTTCCTGTGACCAGGCACTGCTCTTGGATGAGTGGCTGACACCGGCAGTGACTTGTGGCTGCTGGGAATGTCTGTCCCAACCCTGCAGCTGGGCCTGCATGGGAGCAACTGCAGCCACGGGTCTCCCATGGCAGAACAAGCCATCCCACTGCTTTACCAACCCCAAGACACATCTGGCAGTGCCACCTCGCTCTCAGATCTGTACCTGTGGTGCATAACATTCACAGGCTCATTTTACTGGATTCACTGAGACGTAGCATGGAGACAGGTCACTGCTTCCTCCCCATCCAGTACCTGGTGATGGTCCATCAGCAGGAGGTTCCCTTTGACCACACTGGTGGGCTCTCCGCTGCTCAGCAGCACCTTGGCCATTAGATCTGTGTAGCCCTGGAAGAAGATGATTGGCCGCAACTGGACATCAAAGAAGGTGGCCGACATCCCAGCCATGAGCTCTGGCTCCTCTTCCCCTTCCGAGAGGTTTTCTCCCATCATTGACTCCATCCCTTGTGCTTCAAAGGTGACCTGGAAGACAGAAGTGGAGGCACTCTTTGGAGCAGGACATCAGCGATGGAGTGACTTGGATGAGGCATCCAAATCGTCTCTGAGCACCCCGAGGTATCAGTGTTGCATCCTCTGCTTTTTGGGGGAGCAGGGGGACTCCCTTCTCCACAGGAGGAGTGTCTGGTTCCATACTGGTGATTTGGGAATTTGCCTGTTTCTGATACAGGACATGCTGAATGTGGAGGTGAAGCACCACAAGGGGGTTAATGTGGAGGGGAAGCACCACAAGGGGGTTAAGAGGGGACACAGGGACAGCAGTGGCACCACTGGGTCGGTGTTGTCACCACCCCCCCCCCCCCCCCCCCCCCAGCCCCTCTCCCGCTGGCACCTGAGCTGCACGAAGCCGCTGGCCATGGCTGAGCAGGGAGAAGTCGGAGACGCTCTTCCTCAGGAATCCACCCTCCAAAAACAGTAGATCCAGCCCGAAAGTGGAAATCAGGTCCTGGGTGACTGAAAGGCAGAGAGATGCCCATGAGCACCCCTGGGTGTCTGATGGAAGGGGGGTTGTTACACGATGATCTTTAAGGTCCCTTCCAACCCAGACATATGGTACCATTCTGCATCTTCTCCTTCCCTTCTTGCAATACTCAAAGAATTTAGCATTGCAAGGTTGTTTTTTTTTCTCCCTGACTTTTCCACCTTCACTGACCCTCTGTGAGGCCAGACTGAGGTAATTTGAAGAGGGACAGAAATGAGAGCTGAGGGAAGAAGAATTAAGCAGATATTTAGGAAGTGCTGCTTTTTGTACTCTCTGAAGTTTGATTCTTTCTTTTAAATTCAGTACAAGAATCCTCCTCTTTGAAGATCTTATTAAAAATACGAAAGGAACTGAGGAATGGAGTGAAATATCTTGACTTATCAGGGAAAGCACAGAAAATCCCACCAACAATCTACTGTTGGTTTCATCTCCAGCTGAAGTTACTCTTTCAAATTAGCAGGATTTGGGAAAAGTATGCGTTAGAGAAGGGTGTGTTCATATCTCAGGTGGTGGCAGCCAGCTGATGCTGGAGGACATTCTCAGAAACCTCTCTGAGATTTTGGGCCATTCTATAGGCCTGAATCCTCTTCTGGAAGCTGCCTTTTCCTACCAACCCATCCTTTAACCCTCTGAGGGGACATGGGATCAGTGTCCTCTGTGCTGTCACCTGTCAGAGGTCCTGAGAAAGAAGAGGAGGTGCCGACTTTAGAGAAGAAATTGTAATTATTTATCCGCGGGTCTCCCATGATGTCTTTCATTATGTTCCTGGAAAAGAGAGGGAAAGGATGTGTCAGCACTGGGAGGAAGGAAAGGGAAAAGGTCAGTGGTCACTACAGAAGGAAATAAAATTTGCCAAAGTATTTCTCATGGTTGCTGGCTGCCCAGAGTAGTGTGAGCAAAAAATGAAAGCATCAGACATGGGCTACCCTGGAATTTCCCTTTCCTATGGCTTATTAGGATGAACCAGGCAGATATTTTTGTGCAGTTTTTACTTAGCCCTGCAAAATGTGAGTGCTTGGTTTGTTTTGTGCAGACAGGTAGATTAATGCAGGTACAAACTGTGCACTGCCTTGGGAGCCAGAGCTTCGGCCTCCAAGGACTCAGCCAAAACCACAAGCCTGGGTCCCACTGCCATGGGGCAGGATGACAAGGAATGTCAGGTTTTGCCCGGCTATATGGCATCGGCATCCCTTTTGTTACTCCAGGAATATCCAGGCAGCCCCCAGGAAGTGATGCTAGCACATTTTAAAGATACATTGGTCCAAAACCCACAGCTGGATTGTGGAGGAGGAGGAGAAAAAGGTGATATAGAGCAGAGGGAAAAATGCAGCCATCCCCTCCAGCCCCACCTTGCCAGGTGGTGGTGGTCACGCAGGCTGTTCTGGACTTTCAGCAGCAGGAACGTGGCCATCTCTGTCTCCATCTCGCTGGTGGCCAGCAAGATGTTGATGACATCCATGGGCAAGGGGTGGTTATCCAGGAGGATTTCTGCAGCGGCTAGGCGACAGGTTTTGTCATAACTCTTCCTCTTCTGGTGGAAAATCCTCCTCATCACTCGCTTCACCTGATGAGAAGGGATAATTAAAAGAGAGTGCAAATGCACCCCAGCAGCTTGGCTTTGAGTGGGGAGGGGAGCACCAAGCCTCGGCAACTTCCTTTCCTACCTTGCTGGAGATGTGGGGAACAGGGAATCGCTGCAGGGCAGAGGTGGCCGCGGCAGTGACAGCAGTGGGACCGTCCTCGGCATGGTCCAGGAGAATGGGGATGGTCTCGGGGAGCATCGCATTCCCCAGGGCCAGCAGGTAAATGACCACCTTGGGCTCCTCCTCGGCACCTCTGAGCCCCCTGAGGATGGTTTCCACCCCACGCTCCACCACCTGCTCGGGATTTGCAGAAGGAGGGGGGACAGGAGATATTCTGGGCACCCCTGGAACTGGGTCCCAAAAAGCCAAGTGTGAGGGATTGCAGAGAACCCACCTGCAGCCCACAGAGCTTCTGCTGGCACAGCTTGCCCACCAGAGAGCCCACAGCAACTACCCCTGTCTCCCAGGTCTCAGGCGACAGCTGCTTCTCATCCAGCTTGTCCTGGGCATCAAGAAAGGGGTAAAAGGAAGCAGGAAAAAAGAAATGAGGAGGAAAAAAGAGAAGGAGTATGCTTTACCTCTTATCTCAAAGTGTTTCTTAAGCAAGTAAGGAAAAACTAGTTCTTTCCTGCCTTGAAGGTGATGCCTTAGGTTTTAACTTTTATAGTTTTCAAATTCTGCACTGCTTAGTGTGTAACTCTGAAGTTAGCCTGTTGACTTCTGCTCTCTCGTGCCAGGCAGACATAACAAAGCCTCTCCAGACTTTGTCTCCAAGGGCACCCAGACTGTCCTAGGCTCAAAAAGGATAAACCAAAGAGCCTCTAAGTGGGGCAAGCGGAGGGGAACTTACACCATTAAACTGAAGCTTTAATTGGAGAATTAACCCTGATATGCAAATGAACCAAACCTATAAAAGTGTGAAGAACTCGTGCCCTGCCGTCCGTCTTGGGGTCCATCTGGACAGTGGCCTCTGGCCCCCCAGGGGTACCTTTGAAGGCCTTTCAAATAAACACCTGCTTTTATTCCCTTACTCCTGTCTAGTCTCTGTTTCTAGGAGGCCTCTTAAGGCATCAAAGGAGGCCATGCATGATTTAATTGGATAAAATGCTGTGGCTCTAAATTAAGATTTTATTATCTCTAATGCACTGATGTAAAACATTTTCTGCTGAATTCTTTTCCTCTGAGGAGCATCTACTCCCACCACCTATGTCCCGTTAAATGCACATAAAACAATCCCATGAGCAGGAAAATCAATTTCTGCAGAAACATTTTCCATTTTTCCTTTTTCCCTTTTCCCATCCCAGATGCAGGACCCTCTGGGAAGAGAGAGAGATGTCCACACTTACTAAGATGAGATGGAGAAGCTCTCCAGAAGGCCGGGGAGAGAAAGCTGCTGCGTAGAGAAACTTCTCCACAAGGGACTTGGGCTCCTTGCTGAAATCCAGGAAGTCTGAGAGCGCTGCCAAGGAAGCCACTGACTGCGTGGCCACCGCTGCCTCCACGAGGAAGGGGCTGGAGCAGGAAGAGGGAACTCATCAGTGGCATGGCCCACAAAAAACATGCAGTGCTTGGACAGGACGGGTATTAGGAAAGCGAGAGAACACTGTCACTAGTCAGGATGGCTGCCTGGACCAGGGATGGTGCCTGGAGCAGCACCAAATGATCCTGGTTGTCTTGTCCAGTGCTCAGAATTTTGAAGAGATGATTCCAGGGATTCTCACCGCATCTCCTCAGGTGCTCTCCTCAGCAGCTGCAGGACATCCCTCTTCTTGGCGCTGCGCAGCATCTGGATGAACCTCTGGAACTGCCAGGCTGTCGCCACCCTCGAGGTGTCTATTTTGGCTCTCTGTCTGTCAAAAGCCTTCAGGAAGGCTCTCAGCTGCAAAGGTGAGGTTTGTTAGGTGGGATTTAGCCTCTTTTCCCCTGTTACCACAGGATACATTTTACACCAAAGCAGCAGTAACCAGCCCCTCCAAAAGCACCACTGGGGTTTAACTCCAAATCCTACAAGCGCCCAGCTTGGGGGAGAGCCCCTGGTGAGTTTTGGGGGTTGGTAGCATCACTGACCGATGGGCAGTGGGTGCAGACTCTCCTGAAGGGCAGGCTGGTCATGACCAGGGGCTGGGGCCGTGCATCTGTGCCAGCCAGCACATCCTCAAGGCTTTGTCCAGACACTTCTGCTGGCCCAGGCATTGCAGGAGACACCAGCTGGAGCTGCTGCCTGTGAAGGGAGAAACAGTCAATAGAAAGTTTTGTGATTTACATCCCCTGTGCTCATGGTTGGGATCATCGCTCACCTTGAACTGATTTTGATGCCAGAGCGGGATCTCAGGGCTGGAGCCACCACGTGGCTTTCCTCTGCCAGGACCGACTGGAGGAGGTTGCCTTTCACCACATACTGGCTTGTGCTGGAGGGCTGCCACTCAACTCCAAAAATCTTGGGAAAGGAAAGGCAAGGAGAAAAAAAATGCAACCTTTTTCTCCCTTCCCCTTTCCCCAGGAGACTTCTCTTTCCATTAGCAGAAAAAGAACTTTCCAGTCCACAAAGTCACCTACTTCACTTGCAAAATGTAGGAAAGGAAAATCCAGAAGAGCCCACCTTCTTCCCAGATGTGGGAGAAGGCAACACCAGGTGAGGACGATGGCAAGGGGATGCTCTCATTGTGGTTGATGCAGGTAGACAGAGTGGTGACACAGGGACTTGCATGACAAGGTGGTGTTGAGACCTCTGCCAGGGCCTATGGGGTCTCCATGGGGATGTCCATTTTTATATTGAATTCAGTAGAATTTTTATATTTTAAAAAACCTTAAATTTTGGTTGTGGCAGGTATAACTGCATTAAGATCCACAGGATTTCATCTGTGCATGTCAGGGCTAAACGCAGGCTACTGCTTTAAGCAAAACCAGAGTCCTGTCAAACTAATCCCCAGTCTGATGGGTCTGAGACCCAGAAAACATCCCTGTATCTCCACCTTCCCCAGCAGGATCAGCTGACAGGTCAGAAGTGATAACAAGGGTGTGGGTGGGATGACCCAGAGCACCTTTACTGCTCCTACCCACCTTGACACCACAAGATCCTCCTGAGGGATGTTGGTGCATCCCACTTTGAGGATGGGTCTAAGAGTCCCATCCCAAGCTGGTGCAGAAGGCTGAAGCCAGCTGGGAATGGGAATCCAAGCCCACCTGCAAAAAGATTTTTGGGATGGCCCTGCTGTACTCAAGATGAGCTGAACCCCCCACAGTGAGAGCAATGGACTTGCTTTGTTTGTGGAGGTGAATCCAGACTTTGGCGTTGAGCAGCTGAGAAGATCTTTGGTCTTGGTGATGGAATGGTTGGACACAGTGTAGGTGACTTGGCAGCTTCCAGAGGCGTCTTCCTGAAACACAAAGGGGAGTGACCATGGGTATTAAATGATCTGTGGAGAGGACAGACAGAAAGGCCAACCTAACAAATAGAAAAACATCAAAAATCTAGAAAGTGGGCCACATCGGGGGGGGTGGTGGGGGTGGTGTTGGATAGCTCCAAGTCCATCTGGGCATCTTTGCAAACTCAGGCTGACACCACCAGCAGCAGCATCTCTGTGACTGCATTTGGGGTTCTGAGGTTATTTCATGTTGTTCACAGGTCATTCCAGCTGGCTGCTGGCAAAGCAAATCCTGCTTAGCAGGAATGCCGTTCCTACTGTCAAGGGAAAGGCTATGGTTTTGTAAGGGTGCCTATTGCTGAATATTAGGTTATTTCATTTTAAGTCTTCTGCCTTTCCAATAGTCACCCTTGCTCACAGCCTGGTTGGAGCAGCAGAGCCCATGTTGTTTATCTTGAATTTTGCCTCCTCTGCCAGAGCTCATGGGCTGGCTAGGTTCCAGGGCCAGCTCTCCTGGCACATCCCTGGATTTTGGGCAGATGTGGCCCCAGCTCTGGACCTACCTCCACTGTGGTGCCAGCATGGGGCTGAAGCTGGAACAGACTGATGATGCCTCGTTTCAGGTTGGAGATCAGGATGTTTTCCGCTTCATTCCCATAGAAAGCTTTGACCTGGTGGGGGTAGGAGGTGTTGCCTGGCTGAGGGGATATCTCTGCGGTCCTTGAAGGCTCTCTGCTGCCTTCCCTGACAAAAGGGAACCTGAGAACACCCTGTGGACACCTGAGGAATTTTCTCAAGGAGGACTTTATCCCTCAATAGCATGAGGTCTGTGGATGCAAGCCCACAAAATTTCCCTTTCCTTCCCACCCGTAGAGGAGAAGGTCAGAAGAGAGCTTATATCCCATGGTTAGGACTGAAGAGCTTTTAACATGGGATTCAGCTGAGTCCTTTTGGACGATGGGACTCCATGTAGGGTCCTGCACTGGCCACTCTGTCCAGTTCCTGCTGCTCTGAAATTGGAGGTGGAGCAGGAGATCCTATGGGCTTCATTGCCCAGAATATTTAGGATGAGGACAGGAGTGCTTTGCAGAGGGCATGAACAAGCCCAGGAGGTGTCCAGCTGACCTTCCCACTGTTCCAGGAGATGAACACTGGCTGCTGGAACTCTGCCTGTGCCTCCTGGCTCAGTGCAATCTCTACAGGGGGACCTCTGCTGCTGTCCTGGTTCCTCTCCTCTTCTGGCTGGTGTTGGGCCTTCAGGTTGTGGATCTGCAACAGCAGAAGATGGCAGAAAAAAGTGACCAAGTGTGTCTGCTCTAAAGGTGGTGTGTATTTTACCTCCAGGTGATGGATTTGGTCAGAGAGGTCATTTTTCAGCTGGCATGGGCTAGAAAGGGAAGGGGTTGCAGCTCCTGGGGTGTTGCCAGCAGGAATACCCAGCTGTGATGGCTGTACTGTCCCACCCACCTGCACCTGGAGCAGCTCTTCCCTGCCTTGGTCCCTCCAGAGCCGGTGCAGATGGATCAATGCCTCAGCCTGCAGCCGGGCTCCCCACGGGGATGGTGTGGACGTGTGGTCCAGCTGGACATGCAGCATGTACCGGTACTGGTACAGGGTCCTGGGCTGGAAAGAGAGTGGCTGCAAATTCCCTGTGGAAAGATGGAAATGTTGAAGGTAAGCAGTCATGGATCTCCTCCACTTCCTGCACCTGGCAACTTCCATCCAGAGGGCACCCGGGCTTGCAGGGGTGCTCGTGACCTGTGCATCACTCGACCTCCTGGGACTGGAAGTCTAGCTGATGGGAAGGTTTTCACGGGGAATTGTGCCCGTGGTTTAGATATTTGGGTGTTCTCCGGGCTGACAGCTGATTCCTGCTCGTGTTTCCAGCCCTGCCTCAAAAATGATGGCTCGAGCAGGGTCTCCACTTGGGGACTTCAGGACTTTTAGAAATGCCAAAGAAACGCACTTTAATCCTAAAGGGAAGTTTCCTGAGCATGCCCACAGACAGGAGGGATTTCTCCAGTGCCTTTTTAGCACTGGGCATTAACTGGGGCACAGTCAACCTTCTTAGGGGAGAAAAGAAACTGAATTATTCATATTCTGGGTTTTCCATCAGAACTTCTAACTCTTAATTAAATTACTGACTTTGTGCTAAGGCAAAATGAAGGTGGTGGGACAGCTTTAGATCAAAACACCCTGCTTCAGCCTTATTTCTCCAAAATTATTCTGAGTCCCTTCTCTTGCTTGTATACAATTGTGATGAAGGGAGAAGGGTTGCCTTTGCTGTGACAAACCAGTCAAATCTATTTTCTGAAGTCACTTGAAATTCTCTTGCAAATTTGACACACTTGCTGGGCTTCTGAAATGTTTTATAGCTTTGCTGCTTTTAACAACAAATGAATCAATGTAAATCCAGCTCAGTCCCTGGGGCTTTCCTCTGTGAGACAGACTGAAGAGTTTGTATAGTTCTGTGCTGTGTGCAGTTTAAAAAGCTCCAGCTCTCTGGTTTTCCTCACCCCCAGGAAGGACTGCCATGATCCCCAAAACTTCCCTGCCTCAGGACATGCTCGTGCTGCTTGCAGTTTACCAGTCCCTGTTCCCTGCTTGGCTGTAGACCAGGAGGTTAAGTGCTGGGATGAGCATCTCACCTCTCCAGGCATCCAGACCCCGTTGTGTCCCTGAACCCAAATCAGCCCAAAGTCTCCCTTACCTTTTGCTGATCTCAGGAAGGAAAAGCAAAGCAGGCAAAAGCATCCCCAAAATGCCTGTGGATTCATGGTGGGCTCTGGGAGCTGGGCAGGAGACAGGGAAGGAAGGGGGGTGGGAGAGAGGGAGTGTACAACAAAAGTGGGCAAGATTAGGAGTGTCAGACGATGGGGCCCGACCTTCTCCCTATCCCCGCCTTACCCGAGAAAAGGCAAATAATTAAACCTTTGTACCAACCCCCAGCAGCAACGGAGGGTTTGGAAATCAGCTGAGGTTTGCCAAAGGCCGGCAAGAAGGGAGGAAAGCTGGGAAAAAAAACTGCCAGAAGCATTGCAGGGTGGAGAAGCTGCAAGTTTGTCTTGATTTGGGAGGAGGATGCTCAGAAAGCTGCTCTGTCCTTTGGTGATCTCTCTCTCATGCGATAGAAGAAAATTCCTTTCAAAAGAAAAGACCCAGAAGGGGGAAGGGGGGTAAACAGCTTTTCCATCCTTTTAGTTGGAGACTGGGATTTGCAGCTCGGAGGCTCATGTTACTTAAAGGGCCAGGCTGGAGGGGACGGGGAGCGCCTGCTGGTGGGTGGGACTGTGAGCACTGTTACCCCCAGAAAGAAACGGGAAAAGGGCTTAGGAGAGCCATTTCTAAATCTCTTGGCCCACTAACCGTACAGTTTTGGTTGTTTTGGGGGTTTTTTTTTTAAATGCATGAACTTTGTGATTACTGAGTTTAATTGTTTTCTAAAGACACCAAAGTGGTGGTGATGCAGCTCAAGGTCCTGGGAAGGCTTTTTGCTAAAAAGAATGAGGGGGTGGGGGCGGGGGTGGGGCACTTCAGGTGTCACTCTGGAAGTGATCTACATATTACAGCGGGACCAAACCCCCAAAACTTTGGAGTTTTGGCATTTTCGATGGCACCTCTTCCAGCTCTGCATCACCACTGGGCTTTTGGGCCACTGCTGGGATCAGAAAATCAGGGCAGATCCAGCTGAGAGCAACCTGGGGAAACTCCAGTTATAAGTTTCCCATATGTGGTGTCTTCACTTGGTCTTCTGGTGGTCTTTATGGACAAATACTCCATATTTATCTTTAAAAATTTTCTTCTCTTTAGGATTTTCATTTGGCTTTTATAGAATCATAGAATGGTTTGAGTTGGAAGGGACCTTAAAGATCATTTTCTTACAACCCCCTGTCATGGGCAGGGCAGCCCATGGCCCAGAGAAGCTGTGGCTGCCCCTGCATCCCTGGAAGTTTCCAAGGTCAGGTTGGATGGGGCTTGGAGCAACCTGGGATAGTGGAAGGTGTCCCTGCCCATGGCGGGGGGTGGAAATGGATGATTTTTGAGGGTCCTTCCAACACAAACCATTCTATGGCTCTGGGAGATTTGTGCTCTGCAATGCAAGGTGAGAGCAAAGCATACCAGAGGATGAAAATCCTGCTGAACACAGAAATTTTTGGTTCTTTATTCAGGGTGGGGAAAAATGAGGTATTTCAGAGTGAAGTGGTTGTGGAGAGTCTAAGCCCTGAAGGCAAGCTCCTGGAATGTTTGCTGGCTGCAACTCAATACAATGCCTGGAGAGGAAAGGAAAACAGAAATAGCCTGGGAAAAAAAACCTGCTGATAAGGAGGCCACAAAGTGGAACTGAACTTTGGCAGGTTGGTTATTTAGGCTCGGTTACCAAGACTTTCCAGGACTAGGATACAGAAAACTGGGAGAAAACCTGGTTTCTCTTTCTCCAAACGTGTTTCTTCCTTCTGTCTCTGGGACAGTCTGTGAAAAAGAGTAAAGCAGAAGAAACCAGAGGGAGTTATAAGACTTTGTGAAGCATTCTTCCCGAATCCATCTGGGGTTGCAGTTGCTCTTGGAAAGATGCCTTATGGAACTTCGGACACCTATGGACAGATGCATGGTCCTAAAATCAGTGCTGCTGGAATCTTGGGTGCTCCTCCAGCCCCTTGTGTATCACCCAAAGAAAATGCCATTTCCCATTTCTATCCAGTGGTGGGACCCAGTGGCTGGCTGCTGGATCACCATGGTGGGGGATTCCAGCTGCAGGGCCTGATGTGGCAGGTCCAAAACCCATGGGCAGAGCAGAGCAGAGCAGGGGCGGTCAGTGTGCCCAGGTCACTGTGCCCAGGTCACCACGTAGGCACCTTGCCAGCGAGGTGTGACGTCAGGATGGACTTTGGCAAAGGGTGACCAGCCTGCCCACAGGGTGAACTCTTCTGGATGGAAGCAGGATGAAAGCAACAGGGACTGTTGCATCAACGCCTGCAAACGTCAATTTTCTTCTCTCCTAAATGACCTTCAGCTCCAAAAGTCCCGTTCCTCTCCCCCACCATCTTTTCCTGCCTTGTCACTCTCTTTTTGCCATTGTAGTGGTAGGGAAAGCAGTGACTCTGCCAACAAGCTCCATCAATCCTTCCCTCTAAGAGAAAAACTGAAGGGGGATGAGCATTTCCCACATAATTGTACTGGCGGCACCCAAAAGTTTCCAAAATCCCTGAACAGAGAGATTTCCTGGGGCTGTGTGGGACATACTGGTCAAGAGACCCCAGGTGTGTCCAATGAGCACCTGAGGGCCCTAATGTGCTTTAATGACCCTAATGAGCCTCACCTGTGGTCTCCACCCAAGCCCATGGCTAGGGAGCCTATTTAAGCTCAGCCTGGAAAGTAGATGAGTTTTTTAGGCTATGTTATAGTTTTGGTTTTTGTTCTGTTTCTGCTGGTTCTGGATGGACCCAAAGCTCTTCTGTGCCCTTGCTGCCCTGGAGAGTGTTGATGGAGATTTTTGTGAGGACCCAGCCTCAAATTCTTCTAGAAAGGCCCTGTAGGTGAGGGCACTACCAGTACTGGGCCACCCTAGCTCATCTCCCTGCACTGTGTGTGACTGTGGATCATCTAAGGAGCTGTTACCATTCCCAAGACATCTACCTCTTCCTCCTGCTTCCCCTTGGCACATGGCTCTGAGGTAGGTGGGATGTGTTCTGGCACTCTTTACTGTGCAATGGCTTTTGTTGGGGAGGTATTTTGAGCACCTGAGGTCTGCCCTTAGAGCTCATCGCATAAATGTTGTGAGATAAGAGGAGCAATGCTGTGCAAAGACCCTGGTTTTCCTACAAGACAAACAGTGTAGGAGATGATTTCTGTTCCTGCAAAGCAGCCAATCACCTGCCCTGTGAGCAAGGGCAGGAAAGTGTATTGACGGGTGCTTGTGTTAACTGGTTAAAAACCAGACAATTTTAAGAGAGAAAAAAAAGAAAAAGGTTAATTATGCTCAGTTAATTTTGTGTTTTTAAAGGTTTGGAGCTATTTTGTGATTTTTTTTTTAATATATGTACAAGTCGGGTTTTGGACCAGACCTATCTATCTATCTATTTTTTAAGCCAGCTCACCTAAGCTGGGTCTGTAAGCCAGAAATGCCCCCATCCCAAGTCTGTATTTTTAGGCAGTTGCTTAGGAATTTTCTATGCAAGCACATAGATTGTGCTGCCTATGGATTTTGTGGAGGAAAACAGTCTACGCCAGGGCTGAGGCTGTTGTGAGATGTATAAAAAGAGCTACTCCCCACCAGCCCCGTGGAGAGGCAAGGCACTGTCTGTGTGCTTTGTGTTTTATTGTCTGGAGGTTGCCAGGCTGCGCTTTCCAGGACAGCCTCCTTTTTGTCCTCGTTTTGAAAAAATCCCTGGCTTGGCCGGCTCCTTATGAGCTTTGGTTGCTCAGGAGATTGGGTCGGGGAAAGGAGGAGAGTCTGAACACAGCGAAGTGGTAGGAGCTGGGTTTGCATCTCAGTCTGAGGCATCTCAAAGCCTGATAAACTGAAAAAAAGATTTTGCTGTGTTAATGCACAAATATATTTTTGTGCAATTTTTAGAAAATAGGGCTGGGATCAACCTGGGGAGATTGTCTGGCCCAATTCGGTTGTCTGCCCTGCTTTGCCATGAGGAATGGATGCCTGACCTCTTGCAGACAGTGCTGCTGATAGATTTCTATAGTGAATTTATCCCAGTACTTTGCTGCTATAAAGAAATGTCCTCTTGCTGCAATTTCCCCCTATTACACCTTTAAACCCAGCCCCAGCTGAGTTAGAATTCAGTCCTTTTTCCTCAGCTGCCTCCCTATTTCCTTCCTCTCACCTTCCAGGTCCTGTTTTCCAGACCTTGTTCTCCCCGCCTTCCCTACCCCTCCCGCAGTGCTCCATCCTCTCCCTGCACAGTTCATTACTTTGTAATCTCAGCAACTGCTAAGGAAACTTTCTAATCTTGTTAATTGGCAATGCAACTGCTTTTAAATTCAGTTTAAAAATAGGTTTTGAAGTCAGGCTCTGCCCTTGCTATTGATTTGAATTCTTGATTGAGTAAATTGTTGGTGCTTAACAAGCTCTTTGCTGCTTTAAAGCCTTTCTCCAAGGGTCAAAGAATAACACTGACAGGGAGTGAAGGAGTGCTGCCCAGTAGTTGCTTAGAACAGAGTGTGTTAAACCAGGTTTCTTTAAAAGCAGTTTTGAGTAAGTGAAATTCAGGCATTTGAATTACTTTGGGAAATGGTCCATTTAGGATAGATCCACACTGACAGAAGCTGTTTATCTGAGGTCAGTACATGCTTTGATCAGTGCAGGGCCTTCCCCTCAAGAAATGCATGAGCCAAGCCCAGCAAGGTAAAGACACAAGTTCAGCTTAGGGAGCTGCACAGGTGAAATCCCATGGATGTGCCTGGAGCATGGCCCTCCCCAGCAGCTTTTCTTACAGTTAAATTCTTAAAAAAGCTAAAAGCTGATGCTCAGTACTTTGGGATCTGGCTCAAAACTGCGGAGAGGATGAACTCCCTTACTGGAACTCAGGTAGTGGAGTGCCCACAAGCCAGCAGCCAGATTGCTTCTTGTTCAGCGTAAATTCAATGGGTTGGGTTGTTTGTTTGTTTAAGTATTGTTAGAGATGCTACAAGTGGAAGAAGAGAACAGAAGTAGACTGGAGCACCACTGGCACAGTAACTGATATTTTACTGTTCCTCTTTTTCTTTTAAAAATTTATGTAGATAACATGAACTTTTTAACTCTGTGATTTGGGAGAAACACTCTTTCTCCCCCCCTCTCTTTGGAAGAGATATGCAAGTCCTGAGCCGTTGGGCCAATGCTTGCTGCATTTTGTTTACGTTTTTACAATTAAACAAGGGGCTGATAAGATTGACAAGGAAGCTACAACTCAGGAGCTCACTAGACAGCAGCCTCTAAACTCCTTGGGTGATGCAAAGAGCAGTAGGGTATGAAGACTGTTTTCCAGGGCAAGATTAATCCATAATAACATGCTCACTGACATAAAAGTCACTTCTTATAAGCCATTTACTATTCCCTAAAGTGCAGGAGCTGGAGTGTTTGACAAAGCCTTGGCAGAATGATGAAGAATATTCTTGTCAGATTTTTCCTTCTCTTGTGCCAGCAAGAGCAATCCGTCATCTTTAAGGGTTTTGTTCCTTTGGGATTGTGTGTAGTTTAGACGAAAAACAGTACCCAGAAGCATTAATTATTTAATCTGCACTGTTTTTTTCCTCGACGTGTGAGGTCTGAGTATTGTGCCGGGAAGTGAGGCCAATAAAACTTCTGGGAGTCGGACTCGGAGCTTGAAAGTTTTAGAGTTAATGCTCTATGGTCAGAAGAGGGGGAGACACCTTCCTTCAGGATGTCTCTCCAGGGAATGCTTTTGCCAGGTTTTCTCTCGTAACGGCTGAAGTCTTGCCTCTTCCTGAAATTGCGGTGTAGATCCCACTGGAGGCAGCAAATCTCTCAAATGTATGAGCTTGGGCCTACACACCTGCTAAGGTGTGACTAGAGGTGTGAGAGCTTTTGCAAATGAATTTGGAATAATGAGAATCACAGAACCACTGAGGTTGGAAAAGCCCTCTAAGGTCATCGAGTCCAACGTGTGCCCAATCCCTACCTTGTCACCCAGCCCAGAGCTCTGAGTGCCATGTCCAGGTGTTCCTCGGACACTTCCAGGAACGGGGACTCCAAACCTCCCTGGGCAGCCCCTGCCAAGGCCTGACCACCCTTCCCATGGAGAAATTCCTGCTACTGTCCAACCCTGGTGCAGCTTGAGGCCATTTTCTCTTGTCCTGTTGCTGGTTGCCTGGGAGAAGCGGGCAATCCTCACCTGGCTACACCCTCCTGTCAGAGAGTTGTAGAGAGCAAGATCTCCTCTGAGCCTCTTTTTCTTAGGACAGGTATGGAACCACTATTTTGCATTAAAGGACAATAAGCAGATGTTTTGAAAAAAATGTTTTGAACTGTTTTTGCATTGCCCTGGAAATCTGCCAAGAATTGGAGTCGCTTACCAGGTTAGGTGCACTTGCCTGCAACTTCCCAGGGGCTGCTGGAGGTGGGATGAGGCTGTTGCAGAGGAATTACAAGTACGTGGTTTCTCACTCAGGAGACTCTGGGTTTACTGTAGTTATGGGACTGGTTTTCCAGACTAGAGGAACCCCTTAAAGCACTGCAGAGGGAGGTGGAGATGGGATTTGGGGTTTGCATCCCCACCTCCTGAGCACACATGGGGTTAGATGCCCCTTGGCAGAGCTGTAAGGTGTAGTGTGGGCAGCAGCTCCTCCTCTCTTTGGGGGCCTAAATTGAAACGCTCAGGAGCCAAATCACCTCTGAGCTGCTCTGTTGTGAGCAGGAGAGGAAGGGACACCTCCAAAGGCCACACAGCTCACTCATAGTCAGAAAAATCCTACTGCTGAACCTGGAACCCCCCCAAGGATGCCCGGGACCCCCCGGGCCCCTCTGTGATCCTCGACAATGCACCCCCCCATCATCAGACCATGCAGCGTCCCCCAGTGTTCTGCCAGGGGGAGCACTGGAAGAGATACTGGGAACGCTGGGAGGGAACTGGGAGGAAACTTCCCAGCACTCTCCAACGTGCAGCAGCCCCAAGTGCGACCAGTGAGGAGGAGGAAGTGCTCCCAGTGCCCCCCCCCCAAAAAAAAAGTGGGGGGGGGAGGGGGTACGAGAAGAAAAAGGATTTAAACTGAGGGGAAAACACTCAGTTTCTGTAATTGTGTTTGAACTTAGGAAGATCCCACTTCATCTACGATTTGGAGGGTCTCAATTGAAGTAACACACAACTTTTTCATGATTTTGTATGTATCAGTTGGCAGGGAATCACTGTTTTCCATTATTTTCGTATCTAAATGGAAGAAGAAAGCCTTTATGGTACTGTTTGATGGATTTGAATTGAGGGAAACCGCCCCATTTTCATCATCTTAAGGTTAAAATTGAGGGCAAAACACCACCGTCCCTGGTTTTAAAGGGCTTCCCTTGAGAAGAACCTCTTTATGTGCCATTATAAGATTTCCATCGAGGGGCTTCCATTTGAAGGGACCTTCATAGAGGAAAAATGTGTCCAAAAGCCCCCAAAATGGTGTTTCTTGAGGGAAATTGAAGAGGAAGTTGCATTTTCCCTCATTTTAGGAGGCTAAATTGAGCAAAACTCCCCCTTGATTCAGTTTTTATTTGGATTTAAATTTAGAGGAGACCCTCCTTATGCATCAATTACGGGTCTAAATTGAGAGGGAACCTCCGTTTTCCCTTTGATTCAAGGCTTTGAAATGGTGACTAAAGGGCGTTTTCCCTTAATTCATTAAGAAATTGAAAAAGAACAGTAAAGATGAGCTGCCGATTTGGACTCAGTTTATCTGTCGGGATTGCAAACTCCGACAGACACCGAGCTCCGACGGACGCCCAGCAGTGACTGTGTCACGCCCCGACAGATCAAACAGGGGCTGGAAGCTCCATGGAGCAGCTCAGCGCCTGCTCCACTCTTGCCCCCCAAAGCCCGGGATGGACCGGTGGGTCTGGACACATCCCCATTGAGGGGGGCAGAGCCGCTGCTCGGGGGCCCTGGGGGATCCTTTATCCCCCTCGTGCAGCTGCGAGCTGCCGAGGAAAAAGTCCTCGTTCCTAGGCTTGAATCCCTCCAGGTTTACCTCTCATTCTCTTGCTCTGATTTGTTTGACAATAAATGCAATTCATTCCCCCCAGTCGTGTCTCTTACTCCAGTGACCCGTGAGTGACCTGTCTAGGCCCTTTTCCCGATCCTCAAGTCTTTCCTGATGTGTTCTGTTCCCTGCCCAGGGTGAGGAGGAGAGGGACAGAGCGGTTTTGCTGCCACCAGGCACCTGGCCAGGCCCAGCCCACCCCAATAATCCCTGCGATAATTCACGCCACCATTACCCAGGCGCGCGGCGGGTCCGGCTCCGCGGGCAGGCGGCTACAGTAGTTCAAAGTGGGCAAACTGGGACGGAGTGAGAGGAAGCAGGTGGTGCCGGTGGGTGAAATGTCTCTGCTGCGAGCTGCCTGGGAAAGGAGGAGGGAGAACCTGGTGCAAATTAAAGGGGAGAGAAAGAGGGACAAGGCTGGAGCTGTGGAAGGAAGTGGAGATGGCCATGGGGCAGCTGAGCATTTTGCTTTCCAGCTTTCCACTACCACTGCCGCCACTGCCTCTGCTGCGTCCGCTGCTGTCCGAGCAGGAGTGGGGGAGGGAGCGAGCAGCCAGCTCCGAGCCGGAGGAGCGACGCAGAGCCTCCCCCAGCCCAGCCTCGTCAGGGGCGGAGGGCGGGCACAGAGGCGGGAGAGATGCGGGTATGCCACCGGCCCCTGACCGCCCCAGAGGCAGAGAAGGGGTGGACTGGCCACCGGCCCCTGACCGCCCCAGAGGCAGAGAAGGGGTGGACTGGCCACCGGCCCCTGACCGCCCCAGAAGCAGAGAAGGTGCGGAGCGGCCACCGCCCCCTGACTTTTCCAGAGGCAGAGACGGGGAAGGGGGAGGGGAAGGGGCGGGCTGGCCACCTTTCCCCAGGTACCCTGAACACGGAAGCGAAGGCAGAAATGGACACGGGCAATTGCAGCAGCATTCCCCGGTACGGAGAACCACAAGCTTGACACCTGGGGACAGGCAGAGCCGCTCGCTCTCCCCACCCTGCGCCACAGGCAGTGTTAAAGCTGAGGGCAGACGGGATGGCCCCGACCCAGGCGGCTCTTACAGAGCCAGGGACGGGAGAACCTGCTTGCAGCCCCTGCCTCCCTACCCCTCCACTGCCGCAAAGAGCGAGACAGTTCCTGATCAACATTCGGCTGGAACAATCTTTAAAACCAATGAAGCAATTTCAATTAAAAGCGAATGGGATGATTCTGATACAGATGTTTCTCACAGGGAGGGTGGTAGAAGAAGGGGCAGGATAGCCCGAGAAGCTATGAAAGCAGTCAGTCCCGTTGCTAAACACGCAAGGTCCAAAGCAGATAAAGGGGGGCAGGAAGAACTTGCATTAGAAGCACCTCTGAGACAGGCTGTGGGAAATCAAGGAGTGATTTACATGAAGACACCGTTTTCCCTTGGAGAATTACAGCAGTGGAAAAACAATTGGGAAGTACAGGGACAACCCGGAAAGAGTAGCTATGCGTGTAGAAATGGCCATAAAATCCCCAAACCCAGATTGGGGTGATTGAAATGTTATGCTAGATGAATTATTGGATAAAACAGAGAGAGAAATGGTCAACAAGGCTGCTATATCTGCTATAGAAACTCAAATTGCAACTGGGAGTCTCCAAGGGTCAGTTAATGACATCTATCCCCTAGCAAACCCTAGCTAGGATCCCAGTGTCCCAGAACAGATAGAAAAGCTGAAGCGGTACCAGAAATGGGTGGTTGTTGGGCTAAAATGTGCCGTTCCTAAAGCAGTGAATTGGGCTAGGTTATATGAGATCAAACAAAATCCAAATGAGACCCCCACAGAGTTTCTAAATAGGCTTGAAGAGGCTGCACAAAAATACACTACCTTAGACCCTGACTCACCTGAGCAGCAGATCCACCTGGCCTACCTGTTTATAGGTCAATCTGCTAATGACATAAAGACAAAACTGCAAAAGATAGATGGGCCACCGGACATAAGTAAACTGTTGAATGTAGCCTGGAAGGTATACCAAAACAGGGACTTAGCAGACAAAGATTAACATAATAAACCACACCACAAAAAGAAATATGATAAAGGAAAGTCATCTGGCACATCAAAAAGGGGTCCCCCTTTTCCCCTAGCTGAGGACCAATGCGCAATTTGCAAAAAACGGGGGCACTGGAAAAATGAGTGTCCATCGTGAGCAGAAAAGAAGCCCCCAGTTTTGGAACTAACTGTAAATACAGACTGACGGGGACCGAAGGTAACTACCCCAGCAGAACCTTCGGTTGTAGCTAAGCTGGGGAATGACGATGTTGAATTTCTGGTTGGTACAGGGGCAACATATTCTGTGTTAAATACTTTAAAAGGTAAACTGAGTCAAGACACTCTGGATGTGTTCAGAGCTACAGGGGTAAGTGAAACAAGGCCTTTTCTCCAACCTTTAAAATTTAAACTGGGAAAACACTGGGTCACTCACCAGTTCCTGTATATGCCAAATTCCCCAATGCCATTATTGGGCAGAGATTTATTGGAAAAATTGGAAGCAGAAATTAAGTTTTCCAAGGAGGGGGGAGTGAAAGTTATAATCCCAGAATCTAAAATTATCAAAGCAGCTGCTATACTTGTACAGGAATGCCATGGAAAAATTCCCAAAGAAGTTGAAGAAGCTGTCATTCAAATAGTGTGGGCCAATGATTCTCCTGGGAGATCCAAAAAAGCTGAACCTGTGAGTATCACACTCAAAGCAGGGGCTACACCAGTAAGGCAAAGACAATATCCTCTGAAATTAGAAGCTCGCAAGGGATTAGTACCTGTGATTGAAAAGTTTCTCAAATTTGGGTTGTTAGTGGAATGTGAATCCAGGTACAACACACCAATCTTGCCAGTAAAGAAAGCTGATGGTAAAAGCTACAGGTTGGTACAGGATTTGAGGGAAATTCATAAGATAACAGAGGACATATACCCAGTGGTAGCGAATCCTTACACACTTTTGACAACACTAACAAATCAGTTAGGGTGGTTCGCTGCTTTAGATCTCAAGGATGCCTTTTTCTGCATTCCTGTGCATAAGAATAGCCAAGAACTCTTTGCTTTTGAGTGGGAGAATCCTGAAACAGGGAGAAAGACCCAGCTCACCTGGACAGTTTTACCACAAGGATTCAAAAACAGCCTGACCATATTTGGAAACCAGCTGACAAAGGAGCTTGAGGACTGGAGGAAACAAGAACCAGGAGGAGCGGTTCTCCAGTATGTTGATGACATCTTGATAGCGGCCAAGACACGTTGGACACAATTTTCCGTGGACATCGACAACGCAGCAGAGAGCGGAAGGAAGCCATCTGCCGACTTCCAGAGCCCCATACCGTAAGGGAGATGCAGGCCTTCCTGGGAATGGTGGGTTGGTGTCACCTGTGGATATCAAACTACGGTATACTGGTGAGACCTTTATATGAGGTCCTTAAAGCAGCTGAAAAAGGGACAATCATGAGGACAGAGAATGCCAGGGCTGCATTTAAACAGCTGAAACATTCCTTGATGTCAGCCCCAGCTCTGGGGCTGCCGGACTTGACTAAACCTTTTGAACTCTTTACACATGAGCGACCGAATGCTGCTCTGGGGGTACTGGCACAGCACCTTGGAGACCAGCGAAGAGCTGTGGCCTATTTCTCAAAACAACCAGACAATGTAGCCCAGGGTTGGCCAGGATGCTTGAAAGCTGTGGCAGCAACAGTCCTTCTGATACAGGAGGCCCGTAAATTCACCCTTGGGCAGCACATTGTCGTGTATGTACCCCATGCAGTGATAAACGTGCTGGAGCAAAAGGGGGACACTGGCTCTCCCCTAGCAGGATGCTCAAATACCAATCTGTGTTGTTGGAACAGGATGATGTTACTCTAAAGACAACTTCTGTGGTAAACCCTGCGATGTTTTTATCATCCACGTTACTTGACAGTGTGCCTGAGCATGATTGTTTGCAGACAATAGAGGAAACTTATTCCAGCAGACCAGACCTGAAAGGTGTTCCTTTGAAGGATCCAGACTGGGAATTGTACGCTGATGGGAGCAGCTTCATGAGAAACGGTAGAAAGATGACTTGTTATGCTGTAACCACCTCAGATAAAATCATTGGGGCAAAAGCCTTGCCTCCAGATGTATCATCACAGAAAGCTGAACTCATTGCACTAATGAGAGCTCTGGAACTGAGCAAGGGGAGGAAGGTGAACATATGGACTGATTCCAAATATGCCTTCAGTGTTGTTCATGCCCACGGAGCTATTTGGAAGGAACATGGCCTGCTGACTGCTCAAGGTAATGAAGTTAAGCATGCTAAACAGATTCTTGCAATTTTACAGAGCATTTGGAAGCCTACAAAAGTGGCTATCATGCATTGCAAGGGTCATCAAAAAGGGAAAACAGCCCCCTAACTGGGAAATTGTTTTGCTGACGAAACAGCCAGGGGGATTGCAGAAAAAGGCATTTTTGCAGTGGTACCACAGAAAGGGATAGATTTGTCATCATTTACCCCAAAATACGATCAGAGGGATCACAAATTAATTAAGTTGCTTAAGGCTGAAATCAAAGAAGGTGGGTGGGGTGTTACCCTGGTAGGACAAGTTGTAGTTCCACCCCTGATCCTTCGGGAAATAGCCCAACAAGAGTATGAAAGTACCCACTGGGGAACAGAAAATCTTTTAAAACATTTGAGGAAAGTAGTGATAGGGAGAGGGATGACTGATATTGTACAATCTGTAACAAGCAAGTGTGAAACCTGCTGTAAAAACAACCCTGACACAAGCAAGAGAGTTGTGTTAGGAGTGACAGAAACAGGAGAGCTCCCGGGAGGTTATTGGCAAATAGATTTTGCTGAGATGCCACGCAAAGAGGGATGCAGGTATATACTGGTACTGGTTGACATCTTCAGTGGATGGCCTGAGGCTTTCCCCTGTCGCACCAACACAGCAAAAGAAGTAGTGAAAGCTTTGCTCGACCATATAATACCAAGATTTGGGGTTCCTTTGGGAATGTCATCAGACAGGGGACCACATTTTGTTGCAACAGTGGCTGGGGAAGTTAGCAGGATTTTGGGACTTACCTGGGACCTGCACACACCATACAGGCCCCAGGCAAGTGGCAAAGTTGAACGCATGAACGGGACCCTCAAAACCCAGATTTGCAAGATTTGTCAAGAGACATCCATGACGTGGGTTCAAGCCCTGCCTGTAGCCTTGCTGAGAGTCCGCATACAGCCAAGGAGAAAGGACAACATCAGTCCCTATGAAATATTATATGGCAGGCCATACCAGGTTCCACACATCCCAGGGGAAATTCATATGAGAGGTAAAAATGATTTGCAGAAATATTTAATGGCTCTGAGTTCCACTTTGCAGAAGCTCCAGAGATTCATCGTGTTATCCAAACCAATAGGATTGGACACAGCTGCTCATCCGTTCCAGCCTGGAGACTGGGTTTACATCAAGTGGTAGGACAGCGACCCCTTGTAAGCCAAGTGGAAGGGACCATTCCAAGTTTTCCTGGCCACTTTTACTGCGGTCAAGGCTGCGGTCAAGGGACTGTGGATTTACTACTCCAGGGTGAAGAAAGTTTCTTCTCCTGAAACTACCAAGAAGACAGAGACTGATACAAATCAGAAAGATGCATTTAAACTGTTTTTTACATGTGTTGGGGTTTTTTTAGGAGTTCTAGGTTTTTTTCTGTTAAAGGAATTTTCCCCCATACTGTTGCCAAGAAGGCAAACTGCTGGGTACTTAAGGAAAACAAAGAGCTACCCACTGAGGGTGGGGGCACCTGGCTACTCTTTTGTTTCACCTGGGTGTGTGGGCAGTTCGGTCCCCAAACGCCGGAGAGGGAAGCTATTTTTTCGTTGGCTGTTTTTTTTCCTTCTGCGGAGAAAGACCCCAGGATCACCGGCGCACCTTCCTTGCCCAGCTGGAGGCCGGGCCATGGCCGCCCTGCCCCGCCGCTGCTTTGAGCCTTCTCTACATTGTAGCCCTGCTCATCCTGCCTGCCCAGACCTCCGGGGGGTTCTCCGTTTGGATACATGTCGTCTGCCACCTGGGATTTGTGCTCGTCCCTGCCGCTTCAGCCTACTGCTCCAGCCTGCTGTTCCAGCCTGCCATTCCAGCCTGCCGTTCCCGAGGGTCCGGCCGGACACCGGGATCGGCTGCCCAGGGGTTTGTGAAGCCTTTGTCCCATCCCTCCCCGGGATCCCAGGGCACCGGTGCCGCGTGCTCCCCGAGCTCGCTCCGGAGCGCCCCCTGCAGCCGCGGGGGAACCATCGCACCTGCCCTGCTCACCGGGAGCCGCCAGCGCCCCTGCCGGCTGCGAGCGGAACTGCACCCGAGGGGAAAGGGCCCGACAGCCGAGAAGGCTGGGACTGGGTTTGTGATTGCTGTTACTGCCAGAGTTGTTGTTGTTTGACTGGTTATATACATATAGATATTTAATAGTAAAGCACTGTTATTCCTATTTCCCACATCTTTGCCTAAAAGCCCCTTGATTTCAAAATTATAATAACTCGGAGGGAAGGGGGGTTGCATCTGCCATTCCAAGGGAGGCTTCTGCCTTCCTTAGCAGACACCTGTCTTTCAAACCAAGACAACATGTTTGCTGTTTGCCCAACTGGTAACCATGGTTCAGGGTTCACCCCATGATTTGCATAAGACTGTGGTCCAAAATGTGTCCAAAACTCTTTATAAGAGTGATTGCTGGATCTGTACTCAGTTAACACCCCTAGATAGGAGGGGTCACTGGCCATTGATTTGCATTTTAATGGAAGAGAACCACACTGAAACGTGAGAACCAATTAATAGCACCCTTCTGCCCCCCATACCCCTGAGTGGTCTGGTAAAGCATGCAAACTGTAAGGTTCCTTGTGCAATTGTAAACGCCACAGGAAAAGCCGTTCTTCCTTCATATTGTCATCAGACCCATTTCAGGGAAATAACAGACCCAAGAATTGCAGCAAAGATGAAATTGACAGGGTGGAGACTGGCTCAGCCCTTTGGGATGGGGTTGTATTGGATATGTGGTGATAAGGCCTGGAAAGTTATGCCTGTGAACAAAGACCAGGCTTGTGCAATTGGGGCTGTGGTCCCAAATATAACAATATTTGACCGTCTTGAAAAACCAAATGAGAGGAGAAAAAGATCTCTTAATCCCCTCATTGAACGTCCCACACTTTTTCATAGCATAATCAGAGCCCTTATACCCGCTTCCGTAGTAGTTGAACTGGAGAGAGCAATTGTAAACATCTCGGCTGTCATTGAACGTAATGAGCAGCATACTGCAGATGCAATTTCAGCCTTACGAGAAGAAGTTGACAGTCTGTCCCGTGCAGTTATGCAAAACAGGATAGCTCTCAATTTCATACTTGCTGCACAAGGAGATGTATGTGCTATTGTCAATACCGCCTGTTGTTCTTATGTGGAACAAAATGGAAGAATTAAGAAAGATTTGGATGAAATCTGGAAGGGAACTCAAATTCTACATGAAGTAGCTTCTAGAAATAACACCTTAAATTTTGATCATATTTTTGATACCCTTACCTCATAGTTACCAAGCTGGGCCTGGGTAAAAGAAATATTGATAATAGCTGTAATTGTAATTATTATCTGTGTAATAGCCTGTTGTAGATACAAAAATGCTGCTAGCAAGGATTTTCTTGCTATTTTCTAAGTCCGTGAGAGACTTTTCTCTCTCACAGAAGAGGTAGCAGTTATGTAAACAACCGCACCACCTGCAACCTTGAAAAGTCTTGTTTATGGTACAGTAGAAAAATATTTTGACAATGGATGTTTTAGGATTTTAGCCAATCACCCCAAGGGGTGGCTGATCCTTTGTCCAATTAGACTATGAAGAAAAAAGTCTATAAAAGAGTTTGTAAAATAATTAAATAAATCAATCTTGCTGCACAATTCCTGCCTGCTGGATCTTCTCTCCTCCTCCTCTCTACGTCTGCGAGGCACGGTGATATACCCTAGGGCCCAGGCCTGCGGTAATAGCCTGTGGAGCAGCCGGTTGTGTAAACTGATTCTGCAGGTACAGAGACAAGACAAGGTAGAGTTTTGTTAGTCTCTAAAAGGGGGGAAATGATGCCATGAGAATTTTTTTTGCCTTTTCTTTTATAGCCCTGTTATACCTTTTTACAACTTCTGTATTCTTAGTGCTTTTTGCCTACCTTCTTGGACTTGTTTGTCAAGCTGAGAGACTAAACATTTGAGAAGCTTTGGAGCTAGGGATCAGAGTACCCCAGACCCCAAGGTCCTCTCCAGAACACATTCTGTAAACTAAGATAGAACCATCCAGGAGAAGGCTCCTTGGGGGGAAGGTTCCTCCGAGGGGGGCTCACTCGAGCCTCTCATTGGGGAATTTTTTGATAGTTATGCTAATTAATAAAACCTATAATGTTATACCCGATCTTTTGTGGTGGGCATTTTGCAGGGTGCATTTCGATGCATTTGACCTGGACGTGTGCACCTAAGGATCCTTAAAATAAATACCAAGGTAAAATCCCTTTTCCCCTTCTAACAGTGTTTCACTCTTGATTTTAAGACCAGGAAAAGGCATCATGGTGGGGAACCAGGGCCCTCACTACCAGCAGGGGAGCCGGAGCCTGAAATCATCACCAAGTCCCTGTCGTGCGACAGTCTCCATAATCTGTGAAAGGACATTGTGCAGTGAGGGTGCGAGCCTTATGCAACCTGGTTACTTTGGGTTTGGGGCCTTATGGGTACAGGTGTGCAACTGGATAGTGGCGAGGCAAGGTATTTGGTATCCTTGACCCAGGACCTGGGTGTGGATCAGGTATTTGTGAGGGAGCCAGGGCCCCTTTCTCTCTGGGAGCAGCTTTTAATGAGTGTAAGAGAGAGGTTTGTTCATGTAGTGGTTTTGGTCCAAAATACTCATTACTTACTTATTTACCTTCTGTGAGATAAGAATTCAGAGAAAGCAAAGCAGGCACAAAACTTAAAAGAATATAAAGAAGTTTATTAGCAGACCTACAAGAAGGAAAAAAAATCAGACCGCACCTTCAGAACACTTCTCCTCCCCCCACCTTTCTCCCTTCTCCCACTGACAACGTAAAAAACAACCCTTGAGATTTTCAGTGAGTTTACCACTTCTATAATAACCTTGTTCAGTTCACTTAGGAAGAGGAATCTCTCTTGCTCATGCTATGGAGACATCTCCACAAGATGTTCTCTCGTGGCTTCAGTATCACAGTGAGACCGCCGCCCTGTTGGTTCTCTGCTCGCATGTGAGAGTCCCTTCCCCCGACTTATGGCTTTCCCCACAACTGCTTTTGAGGGTCCAGTCTTGAGCTACTGGGGTGCCATTTTAAGGTTGAGCTGTTCAAAAACAAAGGTTCTCTTCACCTTGGGAGCATTTTCATCTCTAGGAAGAGAGGCCCTCCCCCTTCCCTGGGAGCAAAAAGGGTCCTCATCATCTTCATCTCTAGGACTATATCTGGGAGCATGTCTAGGAACAGAGGTGTTCTCCTTCCGATTGGAGCAAGAATCCTCATCACTTCCATCTCTCCCTGTTCAAACTTCTCATCAAATTACAGCTGCTTCAGCATTTGCTTGTTTCAGCATAAGTACTTTTGCTCACAAGTACAGTTTGAACGTTCCAACCCCCCATGCTTTCATGAAATTACAGCGGGTACTCTGACATATCATAGTCTATCACCACCATAGCTTTACAACAGAATTTCAGCTTCTAAGTATCTCCTCTTTCTCCTCCCTCGGGGTTTCAGCTCTTCCTTCTTTACTTAATGTCTGCAGGCTTCATCTGTTCTGGAGGAAACTTACAGCACTAAATTGGCTTAATCTCACCCGGGACTTGGAGCTGGAATTCGTTTATCGCTGTTGGTCACATCATCTTTGCCGGACAGCAGGGCAGCTTCAGCTGAACCTTTGGCCACACTGGAGGGGGGCAGGGGGTGTGTAGAGCCAGGCTGCGCCGTCTGCACGTAACAGGGCTGGGGGGGGGGACCGTGGATGGAAGAGGGCCGCACGGCTCCAGGATGGCTGTGTCCCAGCCCGGCTCGGGCCAAGCAGGGCCCAGCCCGGGCCCACTGGTCCCCATATGGGCCCAGCCCAGTTACCTGTCCCAAGGCCGGAAGCAAGAGAGAGCTTTCCCAGAGTTTATCCATTCTTAAATGTGGACCACAGAGGCATGTCAGAATTTTTAAGTGGTTTAAAAAATTGTCAATATTCAAACTAGCCAGTTGATAGGTTCTGTCAGGTCATAGAGGAAGCTGTAAGCACCTCTTTGCAAGAAAATAATTTCTGGAGCTATGCTAACCGATGACAGTTCACAAACAGAGAATGCAGGAGTACCATCATAGAATGTGCTGGAAGACACTTGAGGAAGGGATCCAAAAGCTGAGAGAAGTGGCAGAATTAGAGGTGTTCTTTAGAAGGGACGGACAGCATGATAATGACCCTGACAAGGTCAGGTGCACAGGGCAGATGTTGTGGAACCTGGCAAAGCTAGGGTGTTATAATCCGGTTTAAACTCAGAAAAGCAAAGCAAGCTAAGTCTCTGAGCATAAACTGGAAAGAACTTAGAAGGTGCAAAATATCCCCAGAAATGAGATTAAAACCAAATGAGATTAAATATTGTTGCCAAAAAATGAATGTATTTTATTTAATAGTAGAGAGGCAAAGAGAAGGAAAGAGAAAAGAAAGAAAGAAATAGAAAAAAGAAGGGTGCGTGGGGGGTGAAGGAACAGGGAGAGGTGACAGGGGTTGGATGGAAGCATATCACCACCCATCCGAGGGTCCCAACGATGTCTCGTTGCTCCCCTCCATCTGGTCTGCTGGTGATGAGGGTCCCCCGTCGCTGCCGTGGCCACGCCACGCCACGCCACGCCACGCTGCCACACTCCGCCAGACGCCAAAGAGTACAGAATCCCATGGATTAATATATACTTTGGGCGAGGTGGGAACGCCCACGTGTCTCCCTTGCAGGGGCTGGCTTGACACACTGTCCCTTGCAACACTGAGGGTCTGTTGCATCATCTCTGGTGCTCTGCTGCAGGGTCTGGGGACCCCTTTGAGGGGGACCCCTGTGATGGACCATGTCACCCCCTTCTGCTGTGGATAAGCTTCTGACCACAGGCTTTTCCAAGATACCCCCCGCCCTTTGGTGGAGGGTTTGTTCGAGCCTGGCAGCTGATAGCCCTGGGGCTGTGGTCTCTCCACTTTGGAGGTGTTAAGCCTGTGCTTTCTGAATGTCCCCAGCCCTGAGTTGTTACTTTATCTTATCTTCATCATCGAGTGGTGAAAGGCCTCACTCAAGGCCCCATTCAGGGTGCAGTAGTCTTTTTTGCAGCTTTTGTAATACAGTTTTTAAAGTCCTTTAAGAAAATGTTTAAGTCATAAAATATAGTATTTCAGTCTCTGACATAGGGCCACCCAAATACACCACCTTCATTGCAACGATTAATGCCAAGGACAACTGAGAGACAGTGGGTTCCGTCGCCAACAGGCTCAGGAATTATGAGAGTTTGGTCAATGGCCTGATGTAGGCTCATGTCTCTGCTGGGGTTAGGGACCTCAAAGAGGAGTTTAAAGAGCAGACTGGGGAGGTGAGGACAAACAGTGTGGCACCAGTGGAAGTCACAGGCCCCCAAGTCAGAGCTCAACATCCCCCAGCTAGCGAGAGGAGAGGGGGTACACCCCACAAGCTGACCTGTGGTTCTTCCTGTGTGACCACGGGGAAAACATGAGAAGGTGGGATGGGAAACCTACTTCTGTACTGGCAGCACAGGTGCATGACCTCAAGGAGGAAAAAAGTAACCGAGGGAATTATGCTAAAGTGAAGGTAGCTTCAGCCTCCCGTGACCAAGCTGCCAGATATTACAGAAGAGAGGATGATACATCAGATCCCCTTGCAGGAACCTCTAGCATGTACGCCCAGGGAGAGAATGCTAACCAGGGCTAGAGGGGCCCTGCCTCTAGCCAGGAAGAGGCACAGGAGAATCAGGTCTTTTGGACAGTGTGGATCCGATGGCCTGGCACATCAGAGTCACAAAAATATGAAGCCTTAGTCAATGCTGGTGTGCAGTCTACCCTAATGCCATTGGGACATGTGGGGGCAGAACTTGTTTCTGGGCACCACTGCTGGGGTGACAGGGGATCACTCCAGTTGACCCTGTTGGAAGCTGAAGTGAGCTGGATTGGGAAGGAGTGGCAGAAACGCCCTATTGTGACCGGCCCAGAGGCCCCGTGTATTCTGGGCATAGACTTCCTCTGGAACGGCTATTACAAAGACCCAAAAGGACCCAGGTGGGCGTTTGGGATAACTGTTGTAGAGGCAGAGGGCATTAGGCAATTGAACACCTTGCCTGGACTATCACAAAATCCTACTGCAGTTGGCCTCCTGAAGGTGGAAGAGCATGTGTCCCAATTGCCACCTGGATGGTGCACTGCTGGCAGTATTGGACTGAGATGCTGTGAGCCCCATCCACAAGATGATCTGCAAGCTGGAGAGCCAAGGCGTGGTCAGCAAGGCCCACTCACCTTTCAACAGCCCCATCTGGCCTGTGCAGAAGTCTGACAGGGAATGGAGATTGACTGTGGACTACTGTGGCTTGAATGAAGTAACTCCACCACTGAGCGCTGCCGTGCCGACGTGCTGGAGCTCCAGTACGAGCTGGAGTCGAAAGCAGCAAAGTGGTACGCCACCACTGACATTGCTAATGCCTTTTTCTCCATTCCTCTGGCAGCAGAGTGCAGGCCCCAGTTTGCCTTCACATGGAGGGGCGTGCAGTACACCTGGAACCGACTGCCCCAGGGGTGGAAGCACAGTCCCACCATCTGCCATGGACTGATCCAGACTGCATTGGAAAAGGGTGAGGCTCCAGAACATCTGCAGTACATCGACGACGTCATTGTGTGGGGGAACATGGCAATGGAGGTATTTGAGAAGGGAGAGAAAATCATCCAGATTCTCCTGGAAGCTGGCTTTGTCATCAAAAAGAACAAAGTCAAGCAAAGTCTCAAGCCTGAGAGATCCAGTTCTTGGGGGTAAAGTGGCAAGATTGACGGTGTCAGATTCCCACCGAGGTCATCAATAACATCACTGCGATGTCCCCACCAACCAGCAAAAAGGAAATGCAGGCTTTCCTAGGTGCCATAGGTTTTTGGAGAATGCACATCCCTGACTAAAGCCAGATCGTGAGCCCTCTCTACCTGGTTACCCGCAAGACGAATCATTTCTACTGGGGCCCTGAACAGCAGCAAGCCTTCACCCAGTTCAAACAGGAGATCGCTCATGTGGTAGCCTGTTGGGGTTTTAGTTTAGTCTTCGGTTTTCCTGTTAAAGGAATTTTCTCCCATATGCATGTTGCTAGGGGACAAATAGCTGTACTTAAGAAAGACAAAAAGGGGAGTGGGGCGGGCCTGGCTACTCTTTTGTCTACACCTGGGTGTGGGGACAGTTCGCTCTGAGCGTCCGGAGAGAGAAGCTGCAGAGAAAGGAGCTGCTGCTGCTTTCTTTTTGGCCGTTCTTTCTTCCTGCTGGAAACAACGCCGGGACCCCAAAAGCCGCTTTCCCTGCCCTGCTGGAGACCGGGCTGTGGCTGCCCTGCCCCGCTGCTGCTTCGAGCTTTCGCTACACTGTAGCCCTGCTCGCCCTGCCTGCCTGGGCCTCCGTGGTTTTTCCCATCTGGATACATCTCGCCTGCCACCCGGGATTTGCGTTCGTCCCTGCCATTCCAGCCTGCTGTTCCTGAGAGCCCGGGATCGGCTGCCCAGGGGTTTGTGAAGCCTTTGTTCCATCCTTCCCGGGATCCCAGGGCACCAGAGCCGCGGGTTTCCCGAGCTCGCTCCGGAGCGCCCCCTGCAGCCGCGGGGGAACCATCGCACCTGCCCTGCTCACCGGGAGCCGCCAGCGCCCCTGCCGGCTGCGAGCGGAACTGCACCCGAGGGGAAAGGGCCTGACAGCCGAGAAGGCTGGCACTGGGTTTGTGATTGCTGTTACTGCCATAGTTGTTGTTGTTTTGTTTGACTGGTTATATACATATATATATAGAGTAAAGAACTGTTATTCCTATTTCCCACATCTTTGCCTAAAGGCCCTTGATTTCAAAATATAATAACTTGGAGGGAAAAGGGGTTATATCTGCCACTTCAAGGGGGGCCTCTGCCTTCCTTAGCAGACACCTGTCTTTCAAAACCGAGACAGATCTTGGCGCCCAATGTGGGGCCTGAGGGCATTAAGAGATAGAGGTGAAAAAGGAATAACAGTTCCTCGATAACTTTATTTTGTGTGCTGGATATTGGAACCTTGTTAGGCAGCACTATGTGGTCTAGTTTACCCTGGTTTGGGTGGCATGTAGCCGTGGCTATATTCCTCCCCTTTGCAGCTCCTTACTTGAGTATGGGTCCTCTGACTAAGGCTACCATTGCTGTTATCCAGCTTGCGTTATGGGTCGAGAAGGTGAGGAATTCATGGGTTTTTAACTTCCTCCGGAATGTGGGCACATGGATAAACAGCTATCACACACTGAGCACATGTTTTTGGGGTTATGTTAACAATGGTACCTTCTGTGAGGAAATGACACCAGGGGAAGTTTTCTCCCAACCCCTCAACCAGTTCTTTGGGCCCACCCCATCAATTTTCGAAGGGTTTAAATTCCCTCTGAATACTAACCATCTGCTGCTGATAGGCCTACTCTATTTAGCATTCAAGGATAAGTTGAGATTGGCTTGGATATCTACCCGGACACCAGCCCCAGAGACTAGAGATCCTGCCCCAGAACCTGACATGGCCCCAGAGAGTAGAGTTCCTACCCCAGAGCCTGATCCTGCCCCAGAGCCTGACACGGCCCCAGACACTAGAGATCCTACCCCAGAGCCAGAGCCTGCCACAGCCCCAGACACTAGAGATCCCGCCCCACAGACTGATACTGCCCAACAGTCCACCTCAGAAATGGACTACCCAAACTGGGTGGGGGTACTGGCAAAAGGGATGCAGGAGATGTGCCAAGAGATGGGTCAGGTGCGCCAGGGGATATGCCAGGAGATGGGTCAGGTGCGCCAGGAGATATGCCAGGAGATGGGCCAGGTGCGCAAGGAGATGTGCCAGGAGATGGGCCAGGTGCGCCAGGAGATATGCCAATTGCTAAGGGAATACACCTCCTCAGCTAGTGAAAAACCCTCTCCCTGCCCCAAAGAGGGTGAGTCCGATGGTGCAGCAGTGGAACCCACGGATGTTACAACCGTCCAGGCTTCAGCTGAACCACAAGGACAACCACAGCCAGCAGCAGTCGCCCCTGTGCAAAGGAGGAAGTATAAGACCAAATCAGTACGACCAGTTAATGATGATGGGCAACCAGGGCCCTCACAACCAGCAGGAGAGCCAGAGCCAGAAGTCATCACTGAGTCCCTGTCGTGCGACAGTCTCCGTGCTATGCGAAACGACATTGTGCGAAGGGGGCGTGAGCCTTATACCACCTGGCTGCTTCGGGTTTGGGACCTTATGGGCACAAGTGTGCAACTGGATAGTGGTGAGGCAAGGTATCTGGGATCGTTGACCCAGGACCCAGGTGTGGACCAGATATTTGTGAGGGAGCCAGGGCCTCTCTCTCTCTGGGAGCGGCTCTTAATGAGTGTGAGAGAAAGGTTCATTCACAAAGAAAGAATGCAGGAGTATCATCATAGAATGCAGTGGAAGACACTCGAGCAAGGGATCCAACAGCTAAGAGAGGTGGCAATATTAGAGGTACTCTTTGGGAAGGATGGACAGCATGATAATGACCCCGATAAGGTCAGGTGCACAGGACAGATGATGTGGAACCTGGCAAGGCTAGGGCCATCACAATACACCACCTTCATTGCAACGATTGATGCTGACAATACCCGAGAAACAGTGGGCTCTGTTGCCAACAGGCTCAGGCATTATGACAGCATGATCAATGGCCCGCTGAAAGCTCATGTCTCTGCTGTGGTCCAGGACCTCAAAGAGGACATGAAGGAGATGAGGAAGGAAATGAGGGAGGAGATGAGGGAGGAGATGAGGGAGGAGATGAGGAGGGTCAGTGTGGCACCAGTGCGAGTCACAGGCCCCCAAGTCAGAGCCCGTCGTCCCCCTGCTAGAGAGAGAGGGTACACCCCACGAGCTGAGCTGTGGTTTTTCCTGTGTGAGCATGGGGAAGACATGAGAAGGTGGGATGGGAAACCCACCTCTGCCCTGGCAGCGCGGGTGCGTGAACTCAAGGAGGGAGGCACTAACCGAGGGGGTTCCGCTAAGGTGAAGGTAGCCTCAGCCTCCCGTGACCGAGCTGCCAGGTATTACAGAAGGGAGGATGATATGTCGGATCCCCTTGAAGGTACCTCGAGCATGTACGCCCAGGGAAAGAATGATAACCAGGGCTAGAGGGGCCCTGCCTCTAGCCAGGAAGAGGCACGGGAGAACCGAGTTTTCTGGACGGTGTGGATCCGATGGCCTGGCACATCAGAGCCACAAAAATATGATGCATTGGTTGATACTGGGGCACAGTGTACTTTAATGCCATCGGGACATGTGGGGGCAGAACCTGTATCCATCGCTGGGGTGACCGGGGGATCACAGCAGTTGACCCTTTTGGAAGCTGAGGTGAGCCTGACTGGGAAGGAGTGGCAAAAGCATCCGATTGTGACCGGCCCAGAGGCCCCGTGTATTCTGGGCATAGACTTCCTCCGGAATGGCTACTACAAAGACCCAAAAGGACTCAGGTGGGCATTTGGGATTGCTGCTGTGGAGGCAGAGGGCATTAGGCAATTGAACACCCTGCCTGGACTATCTGAGAATCCTTCTGCAGTTGGGCTCCTGAAAGTGGAAGAGCAACGAGTGCCAATTGCCACCTCGACAGTGCACCGCCGGCAGTATCGGACAAATCGAGATGCTGTGATCCCCATCCACAAGATGATCCGCGAGCTGGAGAGTCAAGGGGTGGTCAACAAGACCCACTCACCCTTCAACAGCCCCATCTGGCCTGTGCGCAAGTCTGACGGGGAATGGAGATTGACTGTGGACTATCGTGCCCTGAATGAAGTGACTCCACCGTTGAGCGCTGCCGTGCCAGACATGTTGGAGCTCCAGTACGAGCTGGAGTCCAAAGCAGCAAAGTGGTACGCCACTATTGACATTGCCAATGCATTCTTCTCCATTCCTCTGGCAGCAGAGTGCAGGCCTCAGTTTGCCTTCACCTGGAGGGGCGTGCAGTACACCTGGAACCGACTGCCCCAGGGGTGGAAGCACAGTCCCACCATCTGTCATGGACTGATCCAGACTGCACTAGAAAAGAGTGAGGCTCCAGAACATCTGCAGTACATTGATGACATCATTGTGTGGGGGAACACCGCAACCGAAGTGTTTGAGAAAGGAGAGAGAATAATTCAAATTCTCCTGCAAGCTGGTTTTGCCATCAAGAAGAGCAAGGTCAAGGGACCTGCCCGAGAGATCCAGTTCCTGGGAGTAAAGTGGCAAGATGGACGACGTCAGATTCCCACTGAGGTCATCAATAAGATCACAGCAATGTCTCCGCCGACCAACAAGAAGGAAACACAAGCTTTCCTAGGTGCTATAGGTTTCTGGAGGATGCACATTCCCGAGTACAGCCAGATCGTGAGTCCTCTCTACCTGGTTACCCGCAAGAAGAATGATTTCCACTGGGGCCCTGAACAGCAGCAAGCCTTCGCCCAGATCAAACAGGAAATTGCTCACGCCGTAGCCCTTGGCCCAGTCAGGACAGGACCAGAGGTGAAGAACGTGCTCTACTCTGCAGCCGGGAACAATGGTCTGTCCTGGAGCCTCTGGCAGAAGGTGCCTGGTGAGACTCGGGGCCGACCACTGGGATTCTGGAGCCGAAGCTACAGAGGATCTGAAGCCAACTACACTCCCACAGAGAAGGAAATCCTGGCAGCTTATGAAGGAGTCCAGGCTGCCTCAGAAGTAATCGGCACAGAGGCACAACTCCTCCTGGCACCCCGACTACCGGTGCTGGGGTGGATGTTCAAAGGAAAGGTTCCCTCCACGCATCACGCCACCGACGCTACTTGGAGCAAATGGATTGCCCTCATCACGCAGCGCGCCCGAATTGGAAACCCAAGTCGCCCTGGGATCTTGGAAATAATTACAAACTGGCCAGAAGGTGAGACTTTTGGGTTATCTTCTGAAGAAGAAGAGGAGCAGGTGACACGTGCCGAAGAAGCCCCACCATATAACGAGCTACCAGAGAGCGAAAGACAATACGCCCTCTTCACTGATGGTTCCTGCCGAATTGTAGGCGCTAGCCGGAAATGGAAAGCCGCTGTATGGAGCCCCACACGACAAGTTGCACAGGCCACTGAAGGAGAAGGTGGATCGAGCCAATTTGCTGAGCTCAAAGCTGTCCAATTAGCTCTGGACATAGCTGAAAGAGAGAAGTGGCCAAAGCTCTACCTCTACACTGATTCATGGATGGTAGCCAATGCTCTGTGGGGTTGGCTGGAAAGGTGGAAGAAGGCAAACTGGCAGCGCAGAGGAAAACCAATCTGGGCTGCTGAAGAGTGGAAAGACATTGCCACTCGGGTAGAGAAGCTATCCGTGAAGGTCCGTCATGTAGATGCTCACATCCCCAAGAGCCGGGCTAATGAAGAACATCGTAACAACAAACAGGTAGATCAGGCTGCGAAAATAGAGGTGTCCCAGATAGACTTGGATTGGCAACATAAAGGAGAACTGTTCCTAGCTCGATGGGCCCATGATGCCTCAGGCCATCAGGGCAGAGATGCCACCTATAAGTGGGCACGAGACCGAGGGGTGGATCTAACCATGGACAGTATCTCCCAGGTTATCCATGACTGTGAGACATGCGCTGCGATCAAGCAGGCCAAGAGGGTGAAGCCTCTGTGGTATGGTGGGCGATGGTCCAAATACAAGTATGGGGAGGCCTGGCAGATTGATTACATCACACTGCCTCAAACCTGCCAAGGCAAGCGCTATGTGCTCACAATGGTAGAAGCCACCACTGGGTGGCTGGAGACCTATCCTGTGCCTCACGCTACTGCCCGGAACACCATCCTGGGCCTGGAAAAGCAAGTCCTTTGGAGGCATGGCACCCCTGAGAGAATCGAGTCTGACAATAGGACTCATTTCAAGAACAGCCTTATAAACACCTGGGCTAGAGAACATGGCATTGAGTGGGTGTACCACATCCCTTACCATGCACCAGCAGCTGGGAAGGTTGAGCGGTGCAATGGACTGCTTAAAACCACCTTGAAGGCACTGGGTGGGGGGACTTTCAAAAACTGGGAGATGCATTTAGCAAGAGCCACCTGGTTAGTTAACACTCGAGGTTCCACCAGCCGAGCAGGCCCTGCCCAATCCGAACCCCTACAAACAACAGATGGAGATAAGGTTCCAGTGGTGCACATGAGAGGTATGCTTGGAAAAACTGTTTGGGTAAAGTCTGCCTTGAGCAAAGACAAACCCATCCGTGGGGTTGTTTTTGCTCAGGGACCAGGTTGCACCTGGTGGGTGATGCAAAAGGATGGAGAGACCCGATGCTTACCTCAAGAGGACCTTGTTTTAGGGTGAACTACCCATGGCTCTGTACTTGTATCAATATCAGCATGTATATTTGTATATAATTTGGGTAATGCATAGATTTATATGGTTGTAACATGTTAGTATGGGAAAAAATTCGGGGTGGATAATGTTGGGGTTTTAGTTTAGTCTTCGGTTTTCCTGTTAAAGGAATTTTCTCCCATATGCATGTTGCTAGGGGACAAATAGCTGTACTTAAGAAAGACAAAAAGGGGAGTGGGGCGGGCCTGGCTACTCTTTTGTCTACACCTGGGTGTGGGGACAGTTCGCTCTGAGCGTCCGGAGAGAGAAGCTGCAGAGAAAGGAGCTGCTGCTGCTTTCTTTTTGGCCGTTCTTTCTTCCTGCTGGAAACAACGCCGGGACCCCAAAAGCCGCTTTCCCTGCCCTGCTGGAGACCGGGCTGTGGCTGCCCTGCCCCGCTGCTGCTTCGAGCTTTCGCTACGCTGTAGCCCTGCTCGCCCTGCCTGCCTGGGCCTCCGTGGTTTTTTCCCATCTGGATACATCTCGCCTGCCACCCGGGATTTGCGTTCGTCCCTGCCGTTTCAGCCTGCTGTTCCTGAGAGTCCGGGATCGGCTGCCCAGCGGTTTGTGAAGCCTTTGTTCCATCCTTCCCGGGATCCCAGGGCACCAGAGCCGCGGGTTTCCCGAGCTCGCTCCGGAGCGCCCCCTGCAGCCGCGGGGGAACCATCGCACCTGCCCTGCTCACCGGGAGCCGCCAGCGCCCCTGCCGGCTGCGAGCGGAACTGCACCCGAGGGGAAAGGGCCCGACAGCCGAGAAGGCTGGCACTGGGTTTGTGATTGCTGTTACTGCCATAGTTGTTGTTGTTTTGTTTGACTGGTTATATACATATATATATAGAGTAAAGAACTGTTATTCCTATTTCCCACATCTTTGCCTAAAGGCCCTTGATTTCAAAATATAATAACTTGGAGGGAAAAGGGGTTATATCTGCCACTTCAAGGGGGGCCTCTGCCTTCCTTAGCAGACACCTGTCTTTCAAAACCGAGACATAGCCTGACAGGACCAGAGGTGAAGAACGTGCTCTACTCTGCAGCTGGGAGCCGTGGTCTGTCCTGGAGCCTCTGGCAGAAGGTGCCTGGTGAGACTCGGGGCTGCCAACTGGGATTCTGGAGCCAAAGTTACAGAAGGTCTGAAGCCAACTACACCCCAACAGAGAAGGAAATCTTGGCTGCCTATGACGGAGTTAAGGCCGCCTCAGAGGGCATCGGCACTGAAGCACAACTCCTCCTGGTACCCCGACTACTGGTGCAGCTCTGCTTGTGGTAGCAGCCATTGTACTGGAGCCTTTCTAACACCCTACCTCACTAGGGGGCGCCCTTTCACTGTTGGGGTGGCTCAGCCGGCTCTCGGGCTGAAACCATCAAATGTCGGTCACCAGAAGAGATCACTGAGGTCTAGGTTACCTCCCCCTGGGTGGCTCCCAATCCTAAATTACCTCCCCCTGTTCCAGAAAGTTCTCCCTTCTTTAGTTATTAATTGGTTCCCTGTTATGACTCCTGCCTCCCTGTTTTCCCCATTTGTTCTGAAAAATTGTATCCTCCCCTCTGCTTGTATCCCACTGGTTGTTTTCTCTTTCCCCGCCTTACTCTACCCCCCCATACAGGGGCTAGCCCGCGTCTCCTTGGGGCTTTTGTTGGTCCCTCCTGCAAATAAACCTGTTGGAACTCACACCAGAAGCCCCTCTTGCCTTCTTTGCCTCCGGGCAAACGCCAGCCTGATCATCGGCTGCCCGACGTGCTTCCTCTGAGGAGGAGCCAGCACACGGACCCATCTCACGCCGATTCCACTGAGCCGTCCAGCGAGGACGCTGTGGAGGCCAACGCTGCGTCCCTCTGCTCGAGGGCACGCCGGGGCTCGTGGTGACAAGCCCCCGGTCGCGTTATTTCACCATCTGCTCAGATGCCTCAGGGGAAAACCCGGGATCCAGGACCCTTCTCCCCTCCAGGGGAGCCTCTCCCAGCCATGTTCAGGAGCTGCGCTGCTGCTGCCCAGCCCCGCCATGCCTCTGCTATTGCTCTGGCATTTTTTGCTACTCTGTGGCCCTGCAGTCCCTGCCTGCCGGAATGCCCCACGGTTCCAGGTACTGCTGTAGCACTTCTGTGGAGTTTCTGATGTATCTTGTTTACTGCTCCGGGATTTTGCTTGTCCCTGCTGTTCCAGCTTGCTGCTTCCAAGGTTGCTGCTACAGCTGATTTCGCTCTTCGCAGGGGCACCGGGACTGGCTGCCCGGTGAGTTGTAAAGCAGGCCCCTTTTCCATCCCTTCCACTGGCGTGTCCGCCATTGTCCATGAGGAGAAAGATGGCCGAGCTGGCGCCACAGCGCCCCCTGCAGAGGAGGAAAGGGCCTGCAGCCAGGAGAGGCCGCTGCTGCGTTCTGCTCCTCTTTGTTGTTGTTGCTGCCCATGTTGTTGTTTGTTTGCACTGTTACACATACTAGTAAAGAAATGTTATTCCTTTTTCCATATCTTTGCCTGAAAGCCCCTTAATTTCAAAGTTATAATGATTTGGAGGGAAGGGAGTCACATTCTCCATTCCAGGGAGGTCCTACAGACACCTGTCTTTCAAACCAAGACAAGCTGACAGTTAATTTGATGCCTTAACAATTTATTAGCAATATAATGAAGACGTAATGAATTAATTGAGGTAGTCAAAAAGGTAACAAGTTTGTTCACTGGAGCTTGGAAGGGTAGCTGCAGAGGTCTCTGGTGAAGGGTGGGAGACCATCAGCAGCAGAAAACATGATGTTGCTGGCTCCTTCCGGATGCTCCAGCTGACACAAATGCTGTCACTCAGGCGTTGGTTTCCAGTGCACGTGCTTCTTGAGTCCTTGGCCCTTCTCTGTCTGCTGTAATGCAGAGAGTTTTGGTTCATCAGGACTCTTCCGCTCCTGGGCTCTGCCTTTCAGAATCACCCGTGCTTTCTTCTGAGTCGGCTTCAGGTTAGGAATCCTAGGAAGAAAGGGACTGGTATTAGCCACACCATTTCCAGCCAGCTGCTTTTCTGTCTCCTTGCAGAGCACACAGTGTTGCATCCTCTCTCTGTGCAAGCAGTGAGCAGCAAAGTAAACAACTGCACTCACTGCGGGGAGGCTGCAGAAGTGGAAGGGCAGGAATATGACCAGTTAAGTGCCTGGGGACCAACTGCAGCACACCGTGTTCTGTGTAGAGAAGCAGGCCTTGCTTGTCCCAAAAGGAAGCAGAGCTAGGGACTGGCTGGTTCCTTGACAGCCATTCTGGACCTCTCATTCCAGATTTTGCAACCCTCCAGGAGCTTAATGTTCCATACAGTGTCTTTTCCCAGTGTCTCCCTACTTGCTTTTACCAAGGCCAGATGATGATCTTTCTGTGCTCCTGTATGTAGGTGTTTCTGCTGCCTCCCTGGGGCTGCTTGTCTCCAGGCCCACCCTCCCATCCCAGTCAGAGGGACTGAAGGGGGGGTGTTAGGGGGATGAACCAGGCTGTGCTTGGTGGCGCCCAGCAACAGGACAAGAGGCAATGGGCAGAACCTGAACAGAAGTTCCACCTGAACCCGAAGAAGAACCTCTTTCCTGTGTGGGTGACAGGTTGCCCAGTGAGGGTGTGGAGTATTCCTCACTGGAATTATTCCAGAGCCCTCTGGACACAACCGTGTGCCATGTGCTCTGGGATGACCCCACTTGAGCAGGGAAGCAGGACCAGATGACCTACTGTGGTCCCTTCCAACCTGTCCCACCCTGTGATTCAGTGATACCCATCAGTAGCATGAGTTGGCAAGTGCCCAGACATTTCCCACCTGCACAACAGGGTGGTCTCAAATTTCCCTGCGCACTCCGGGGAGAACAGCACGTGAAAGGTCTGCTTCTGGCCAGGAGCGATGGTGCCCTGGTAGGGGTTGATGGAGAACAGGTCATGGACGAGATCTGGGAAGATTTCCAGGGAGGAACTAACACGCTGCAGAGAGAGGTGCTTTTGCCTCGACAAGTGTAGCTTCTTCTGCTGCTTGGACTGCTGCTGCTCGGAAGGCTGCTCCTGCTGCTTGGAAGGCTGCTGCTGCTGCTGAGAAGGGTGCCGTTCCTTGGAGCCAGGCCGCTTCTTGGAATGCTTCTGCTCCTCGGAAGGCTGCTGCTGCTGCTGAGAAGGGTGCCGTTCCTTGGAGCCAGGCCGCTTCTTGGAATGCTTCTGCTCCTCGGAAGGCTGCTGCTGCTGCTGAGAAGGGTGCCGTTCCTTGGAGCCAGGCCGCTTCTTGGAATGCTTCTGCTCCTTGGAAGGCTGCTGCTGCTGCTGAGAAGGGTGCCGTTCCTTGGAGCCAGGCCGCTTCTTGGAATGCTTCTGCTCCTCAGAAGGCTGCTGCTGCTGCTGAGAAGGGTGCCGTTCCTTGGAGCCAGGCCGCTTCTTGGAATGCTTCTGCTCCTCGGAAGGCTGCTGCTGCTGCTGAGAAGGGTGCCGTTCCTTGGAGCCAGGCCGCTTCTTGGAATGCTTCTGCTCCTCGGAAGGCTGCTGCTGCTGAGAAGGGTGCCGTTCCTTGGAGCCAGGCCGCTTCTCGGAATGCTTCTGCTCCTCGGAAGGCTGCTGCTGCTGAGAAGGGTGCTGTTCCTTGGAGTGGTGCCGCTTCTTGGAACGCTTTTTCTTCGAATCCAGCTGCTTCTCCTCAGAATGCTGCTGCGGCTCCGAGTCCTGTGGCTGTTGATTAATGTAGTCCACAAGCTTCTTGAATTCACCCTGCTCCAGCAGCTGCTTGAAATGGTTCAGGTCCTGCTGGTACCGCTGGTGCCGCTGGTACTCAGCCTCCTGCTGTGCCTGCGTGATCTCCTGCTGCCACTTCTTTGAGTCCTCTGGCTGTTGATTAATGTATTCCACAAGCTTCTTGAATTCACCCTTCTCCAGCAGATGCTTGAAATAGTTCAGCTCCTGCTGGTACCGCTGGTGCCGCTGGTACTCGGCCTCCTGCTGTGCCTGTGCGATCTCGTGCTGCCGCTTCTTGTAAATACGGTACGCCTCAAACTGCTGCATTATCTTCTCACCAAAATACTGCTCCTGCTTCTCTAGATTCTCATAGTGCTTCTGAAACATCCGCTGCATCTCCGTATGGAAATCCGGCGGCTTATGCCGCTCCGGGTACAATTCCTCGTACTCGCTCAGGCACCTATCCAGCCACTGCTCATCGAAATAAAGCTGCTGCTCTGCAAGAGATTCCCGGTGCTCCCTATAGTATAGCCGCATTGCCTCATACATCTCTATCACCCGGTCCATGGCATCCACGTTCCACTCCACGCGCTGGAATGGCGGCTCCTCGCAATCCTGCCGCAGCTCCAGGAGAGTCTGCTGCCACTTCTCTTCATTCTGCCGCATCTTCTTGAAATTCTCCTGGATCTTCTTATGGAGAGCCTCCAGCAGCTGCTCAGAATCCTGCTGCTGCTCCTGGAAATCCTCCAGCAGCTGCTCGGTATCCTGCTGCTGCTCCTGGAAATCCTCCAGCAGCTGCTCGGAATCCTGCTGCTGCTCCTGGAAATCCTCCAACAGCTGCTCGGAATCTTGCTGCTGCTGCTCCTGCAAATCCTCCAACAGCTGCTCAGAATCCTGCTGCAGCTGCTCTTGGAAATCCTGCTCCTTCTCCTCAGAATCCTCCTCCTCCTCCTCGAAATCCAGCTGCAGCTGCTCGCAATACTGCTGCAGCTGCTCCAGGAAATCCTGCTCCTTCTCCTCGGAATATTCCTCCTCGGAATCCAGCTGCGGCGGCTCGGCACGCAGCTTGGCAAGCCACTGTTGCTCCCGCAACGCAGAGGGCTGCATCTCAAAAGGATGCTCCTGCTGCCTCCAGAAATGACGCAGCAGTTTTCCGCGATGCCTCACAGTATCAGAGGAGAGGAACTTGCCTGCAGAGAGGAAGAGGACACCTTTCAAATACAAAATCCTATGCTCCCAGCAACTCTGCCTCCTGCTGCACGTGGGTGGAAGAGAGCTGGGATGCACTGGGAGCATTTCTGGACAAGTACCTTCAGCAGGAAATAGAGCATCTGGGAGCAGGGTCTCTGCCTGCAGCACACATTCCCGTGCCAAAACAGGAGGGTTGGTTTTAGACAGTGACTTTGCACTTGCCCTGGGGTGGGGAACTGCACATAGACAGTGGCTGCAGGGCAGCTCACTCGTTACACCATTGTTTTTCCCAGTCTCAGACTTCCCAAAGAGATGACCTGATGTCCCCCTTCCCAGTCCTGACCCAGCACATGGCTCTCCCCAGAGCCCAGCTCCGCTCCTTTGCAGAGCAGAAGTGGCAGAGCAAGAACAGAAGGGCTGAAAGGCAGCGGGGGGCAAGGAGAAAACTCTCCAGCTGCAGCTGGGAGGATGCTGATGAAAGCGGACATGTGGACAAGGGTGAAAAAGCAATTCATGTTTTGGGGTGAAGTGGCAGGGTCTTCTCCCCAGGCCCTCAGCTACCAAGTGAAATGCCCTTACCCATCAGAGTCTTTGAGTATGGCTTCATCACTTCTTCTTCACTATCTCTGACTTTCTCCCAGGAGTATTCCAGGGCTACCTTTCCTGTGTTGTGCATCGTGAAACTGAAAAGCAAGGAGGAGAAATAAAAAGAAAACATCCAATAAATATAAAGCAAATGGCACAGCAACATTGTCTGATGGACTCCTGGTACCACTTTCTGCTGAGGAGCATCTTCTTCCCCAGGCAAAAAAAATCCTGCCATGCTCAGACTGCTGTCCTGGGTGGCCCAAAAAAGTATTTCAAAGTCTGGAAGTTTAAGAGGAAAGGGCCAACATGGTGCCCAGGATGTCGAAGCTAAGGGGCTTACTCTGGACTTTAGGTCTTGGTTTGACTGCAAACTTATTCTTGAGCAGATGAGGACAGGGGACATGCAGTGAAAGCAAACCCATGGCTGTTCTCAGCAGAAAGGCATGGCAGCATTGAACCTCTCCTGACCACCATCTCCTGCTTGGTTTTGTGTACATGGAAAGGGGCCTGTGCTGATTTTGGCTGGGGTAGAGTTTTGGGAAGCAGGCACGGGGTCAGCCAGCCCTGGGCAAAGGCAGTTCCTGTTCGCAGGGCCCTGCCTGGCCTCCAGCACTCACGTGGCTGTCCTTGTCTGGAAGGGGAAGGTATCGTTGAACCGAACCACGGCTGTGCTCAGTTCAAATTTGGCGTAGGCAACAAGGGCACTGAGATACACCTCGGCCTCATGGCTGCTCTCCTTCACCACAGTGTGAGCTGGTTCTGGGACTGTCTCGAGCACCTGGGAACAGAGGAGGGAAGAATCACTGAGCAGAGCCCAGAAACCCAGGCTGAGAAGGGAATCTTTTGGCCTCCAAGATCAGCCTCATAGAGGGACTAGAAAGGACCATTCACTTTTACTTCCCTGGAAAGATGACCAAATGGGGGCTGTTCTGCTACAGTATTTGTTTCTACCCACTGATCAAAGCAGTCTCCACCACAGCTGTTAATATACCCATGAAGGCTATAGCTGCGTTCCAGTCCCTGTACTTCAACTTTGTAGAGGAACTGACTTTTTTCTTGGTTCCCTATAAATCCAGCAGGTCTCAAAATTAGGGTTAAGTTCCCCTGCTGGAGCTCTGTGGATGGAGAACCCAAAGACTGAAGAGTTCTAGAAAGCACCTTTTTCTTCTTGTCTTAGGAGCAAGTGCTCTCCAGATGTCGTGTGGAGCAGCAGCCACACTGCTGGGACCTGGGGATGGGCATTTTGGGATGTGAAAGATCTCACCAGGAAAGTCTCCAACTGCAGATGGTCTGATAGAAAAGAGGATGGTTTAGAGGCCTTAGAATGGTCCAGAAACTCGGAAAGAACCTTCACCCAAGATGAGTGTGTTTGGCAATGATGACAGTAAAAGCAAGAGTTTCTGGAGATGATCCTTTTCCAGACTCCTCCATACTGTCATATAGTGCCTGGGCTACTCCATGATGAGATATCCCACACAATACAGAGATCACAACTAAAATCTCTGGTATCCATGCAGACAGAATGTGGAGTTCACCAGCACATGCAGAAGAGTGTTTGTACTTCTCTCCACTTCAAAAGAACAGACAGAGTGCAGCAGACTTAACTCCTTATTGGTGAAAAGGCACCGAATCGGATGAAGAGATTGCTAACACCATAAAATGGGATAGAATCATAAAACATTGTCTCCCATTCAACACGGGCTGCAACACTTGTGCTTGTGGCACAGACTGATAGTTTGTGTGTGGCTAAAAGTCTCTTGTCAAAAGGCTTCCCCCTCTTGTGTGAGTGTATCTGGTCACTGTGCATCCACCTCTCCCCTAGAATGCACTGCTGGTGAACCTCACGGCTGTCCAGTGTCCAGAGGAAGCAGGAGCTGCTCAGCCAGCAGTGGTGGTGTTATGGTGGCTCTTTTTGTAAAAGCTGGGTTGGCTTTTTTTGCTGGATTTTTTGCTGTTTTGCTTCTTACCCTCTCTTTTATAGGCCACCTGGCTCCCGGGAGTTTCCTGGTGGTATCCTTCCACGTGACAACACGCATTCCGTCATCCCAGTCCTCAACCTTCGTTTGTGGCAGCTCAAAGTTGATCTCGGCCACCTTACATTTCACAAGATGCCTCCTGAAGGTGGCTGGGATATCTGATTTCAAGGTCACTGTGATGCTCTTGGCACAGCCAGGAGGGAGGTGTCCCACCTAGGGAGAATCAGGGAGTCAAGACCAAACTGGGAGCACTGCCAAGACCAGTACTGACAGCAAAAGGTACGGATGTGGTGAGCAGCGGTGCCAGGAATCTGCACCTCAGCGTGGATTTATGTGAAGTTTGATAGACAAAAGTATGAACAGAAGGTGCCACCTCCCATAACATGGAGCATTTTCTGCAAGGCTGGCAGCCTTGGCCCAGCCAAGCCAGGGACTACATCTCCTATGTGGCACTGGAATGGGCTATCACTGGTACGTGAGGACTCCCTGCCAGCTCCTGGGTACACCAGGGCAGGGCTTGAGCAATGGGGAAAGGCGGAGCAGTCCACACTCACCTTTGGGGAGAACCGGAATGGGGCATCTGCCTCCCACTCAAAGCGCATGACCTTCGTATGGGTGTGGTTGGTGATGGTGAAGGTCCTGCAGTAGTGCTTCCCAACATGACAGTCCCCAAACTGGATGTGATTCACTCTGACAGCTGTTAAGGAGGAGAGCAAGGGATCTCAGCATGCAATGAGGTCCACCCACTCCCCTCACGTGCACAGACACCTGTGTGTCCAATGCTTCCTTGCTCCAAGCCTTCCTCCCTCTGGGACAGAGCTCCCCAGACAGTTCCCCATCCCACCACTTTCAGGGAAACACCCTGACACATCCCTAAGTTAGCGACATGCAGCACAGCACACATTGCTCTGCACGCACAGCTGCCACACCCACAGGCCACCAAGTCCAGTGGGTGACAGCCAGGCCTGGCTAGAGAGAGAACACACATGATGAGACATTTTCCTCTTCCTTGCTCCAGCTTGGCAGCCTCTCCTCTCTTACCATCAATGATGTCTCTCTTCACACTGCTCTCAGCGTTCCTCTCCTGTGTGTCTTCCTCTAGTCCATCGAGGGTGAATTCATCCTCGTGGCCTTCACCCACCAGCTCTATTTGGGTCTTGTTAGAGTAGATGTTCACCACTGACACACAAATCCTCCCTTCCAGATGTTGAGCCAGGGTGGGTTTGAAAATGACATCAAACTCTGCCACTTGCCCGTGATGCAGAAGCAGGAAAGGCTTCTTTGGGTGCTTGCTCACTGCACAGCAATGGAAATCAGAGTTAAGTCATACAGCTGTACAGAGGAAATATTTCCATAGGGTATATGAGGAATAAGAGGTTGAAACCAGCTGCCTTCTAAGCACACGTTCTCCCTCCAGTGGTTCCAGACCCTCTTCCTGTGTTCACAAGACTGCCACCTCCAGACACATCACCACTTAAGCAGCTTAACCTCAGCTGCTAATGCCCAGCCCTCATTCCATCTGCTTCCAGCCAGCTCCAGCCATATGGAAAGCTGAGCCAAAGAGTGCTTTTGGCAGAAGCTGTCTGGCTGTGTGTTCAAGGGCTGCCCCCGTTCAGGCTGGTGCCTTCCCACGTGCGGCAAAGACCTCAGAGGTTCCACTGAGGTAGTGACAGTGTGCCACAACTCAACCCACCATGTCTAGAAGAACAGAAGAACTTCCTACAACTTGCTAGGAGGAAACCTTGCAAAGGGTCCTCAAGAAAAGCTTGGGGACAGAGAGCCCAAGGAAAGAAACTGGGTCTAACATCTGGCTGCTGCTTAGACAAGCCAAGAGCAGAGCACACGTTTTCCCTCTACATGATCACACTTCATGGTTAATGAATTTACCGTTCTCAATGGAGTCCTCTTCCACATCTTCAGTGTGCAATCTCTTGAATGTGGCTTTCCTGGCTTTCATAAAGAACGCTCCCTGCTCATCCTCCAGATGTACCATAAACTGAGAAAAGGGAACACAGAGCACAATGACGCTGGTGTGAGTACAGGATGGCATGTGGACTGGCACTGCAGTGCTGCTGCTCCACCATGGGAACCCAGCACCTCCCTCCACTACAAACAGCACTTAGCACATAAGTTAAGTCAAACTAGCCAGGAAAAAAGGGTGTTCAGAGGCATTTGGATAGAACTGACACAGAACTAAAGAGGACAGAAAGTAATGAGCAGAATGTAATTAAACCACAACTAAGTTTACTTAAAACATACTAAACGGCATCAAATACAATCCAACGGAACTGGGAAATCACACACGTCCCCGAGAACAAAAGGGGACCTGAGAGACGGGAAAATACTCCACCACCTTTCTTGTGTTCAACTCAAAGAAGAAAGACTGGACAGAAAATTTCCAAGAACTTCCCTTCTTGGAGAACAGACATCAGCCACTTGCTTAAAAAGAATTTCTGACACCTCTTCCCAGGTCTGCAATGTTTTTTGGGACCCCCATGTCACAAGCACTGGGTCCCAAACCAGACCATTCCTTGAGCAAGTCCTCACCTTGACAGGTACGATGCCATTGTTACGGAAGACCAGGGGCAGCATCTCTGAATCCCCCAGCTGGAGCCTCTTGAAGCGCAGCACAGCATTTCCCCTCCGGCTGCGAGCACTTGGGCACACGACTGTCACCTGTGGCTCATGCCCCTTCCCACTGATGGTGAAGGTCAGGTGTTGGGGTTGAATTTTCACGGGGCTGCAGGAGAGGCACAGAAACAATTTCAGCTGGCACTAACCCATTTCTCACTGGGCAAGCTAAGCAGCAAGGACCACCCACAGTGTTTTCCCTGCCTGGTGCTCCTGTACCCCACAACACAGCCTCCCACCAGCCCCTTCCCAGTCTACTCAGGGCCATTCACAAGAGGAATCTGCTCCAAAGAGCCAGAGCCTTCCAGAATAACAGTCAAAAATAATTTCACTTAATTGAATCATGCAGTACAGCAGGTAAGTAATGAGGCAAATATGGCAAATCCCCTGGCTGCAATGAGATGAGACATGCAACAAGCAAAAGCACAGCATGAAAGCAGTACAAGAACAAGAAGGCAAAACTAAATCAGCATCACCATCAGTAAAGATTATTTCCAAGAACAGTAAAAAAGCAATTGCTTATTAGCAATTAGACTTCTCTTATTCCAATTCAGCCACGAAAGGGTTGAGGAAGGGCAGGTCAAAGCCGCAAATACACAGGTTCCAGGGCAGAGGAACTGGGCTCTTCTTTCATATCAGCTTCAATCACTCACATAAAATAGCTTAATAAATGTCAGGGAGTCACAGAGCATCACTTAATTTTACAGAAACAAGGAGGGAATTGTGACTGCTGACTTGCTGGCACAGAAACTGCTTCATCTAAGTCTCTATCCTTGGAAATGCCCAGCTCAGCTGCAGCACATCTCAGTAACTTCCACTTGGCTACCTAATGTTGCCCTGTCTTCATAGTTCCTCGTACAGGCTAAAGCATCAGCCTCATTTTTCTGCTCTGCTCTAACAGTTACTGCCTCCCAGATCATCCCATGCCAAGCACTCTGCCTAAGGCTACTGAAAGCATTAGAGTTAACAAGAGGTCTGTGCCTTCCCAATGGAGAGGCAGCTTTCAGAAAGGCCTCCCCCAATATTTCACAGGGTCAGTTACCTTTTCGGGACGACAAGGGAAGCCTTGAAGGTGCAGTCGTAGTTCTGCTCCTCTTGTGGGGTGAAGGTCACCGTAGCAACGGCATAGGATGAGCCGGGAACAGACAGCTTGACTGGACGCAACTTGAAAATGTTGTTGATAGGGCTTTTATCCTTGGGGGAACCCACAGAGCAGTGTTAGGAGAAAACACCTTTCAACATGATACAGTTTTATTCATAAATGCATCACTGAGGACAGCCCCTGACAGTGTGCCTTCCTTCCTGCTTCCCTGGGCAGGCTCCCTCCCTCCCAGGGAACGCTGACCTCGTGCTAAAGCACTGTGTGTTTAGAGCACTGGAAGCTGCTCCAGCATATATGGGAAGTGGGCACTGCATGGAAAACCCTGCAAATAACCTAGAACTGGCCTTTACTGAGAAGGAAGAGCCAGGGAGCCTGAGGAAATGCTCTGCTTGGAGCCCTGGCATGTCAGTTCCTAACAGCCCCTCTCTGAGTGCGCTTCCAAGAGAGGTTCAGAAGGATTCACTTCTCCCACCGAAGACCCAGAGGTGTGAGCCGAAACATTGCCCGAGACATGCACAATTCAACACAACTGTTCCCTGGCTCTGCTGCTCTCCCCTGCAGTTTGACCTGCACTGAGCTAGACTAGTCTGGGCCAGAGGAAGCAATGCATCTGGAGAACAAAGCACGCTCTCACACAGCCTTTAGAGGGCAACCATCACCTTGGCCTCCTGTTCTTACCTCTCCACGCAGGGGTTTGATGGAGAGGACCACGTCACATGAGAGACTGCTTGCACTGTAGATCTTGAAGTGAGCTTCTGCCTGTTGCCCAACCACAACCTTGTTGAAGATGAATTTGTTCTCATCTCTGATGAACAGGCCGTTGCCTTTCAGCGACCGCAGCTTGCGGCTGAGGTTGGTGCTCCTGCAGATCGGGTACTCCTCAAAGATTAACGTGACGTCCTCAACAAGTGCTGTGGACAGACCAGAGGGATGAGCATGGAGAAGCCTCCCTGATGAATTTATCTGGAAACTGCTGGCCTCTCAGAAGGCTTGATACGCCCTTTTTGCCTGGATGACTGCTAAACCCAGCCTTGCGTGCGGGACCTGGCTGTGAGGATGGAGCTCAGTCAACCTCAGTCTTAAAGAGCATTGCTTTCCTTTTATCCTTCCACACATCCCTCCCAGCCTGGCAGGGATGAGTCCACTGGTGGACTTGAAGAGGGCTGGAAGCTCTGAGGATTTTAAAGTGGGACACCAGGGCCAGCGTGCCCTTCTATCCAAGCAGCAAGTGTAGGTGCTGATCGGCAGCACCTCTGACCATGGGAACCTGTGGACAGTACGTACCTGGGAGGCAGGACTCGGCAGTCAGGGTAAAGGGAATGCCGAGGGGATTGTCCATGGGGTCTCTGCTCGTGATGTCAAAGTAAATGTGCTCCTCACACATCCCCTCCTGCCCTGCGAAGCACTCCACTGTGATCTTCTGCTGGCCCCACGGAGCGATGGAGCCGGAGCAAGGGGACACCGTGAACATGCCAAGACTGAGGTGACCCTGCAGAAAAAGTTCCAGGAGAGGCTGATGCCTAAGAGCTGTGCCTTGAGCACCCCAGCAAGGAGTATGCCCCGCCTTGGCCTCCAGCTGAGCCCAAGAACCCAGTCCCAGGGCAGGGAAGGATGACTCCATGACCCAAAGACAGCCCAAGGCTGAGACTGACAAGCCAGGAGGAGCTGCAAGCCTGTCCCAAGTGGCAGAGAGGAAGGAGTTTGAGTGTAAAGAATGAAGGTGGTAGCTGTGATCCTTCAACCTCCAGAGGTAAAACACAGGAGAGGCAGAAATAGCTGTGAGAAATGATGGGAGAGAGGTAGGGGACTGGGAAGAAGAAAAAGCAATGTTGTCTGAGCTCTGTGGACTGGTAGTTCAGTGGGGGATGTTTTGGTTTCTGTGGTGTTCACAGACCTATGCTGGCTAGCAGCTACCAAACACAAGAGCTGAGCTGCTCCCCTCCTTTGACCCCACAACTCCAGGTCAGAGCCAGAGTACAGGGCTGTCAGTGGGGCTGAGCAGATACTGGACTCCACCCCGCAGACCACGTCCCACCCTGTGGCAATGAGCCCCCAGCCTGGGCACAGCAGCCTCTTCTCACATCCCCTGCAGCAGCACTTCTTGGGGGAGCAGGAGTCACCCACCTGTGTCACAGCGCTTGATTTCCTTCCCACTGAGTGCTTTGGAGCCGATAGAGCAGATTCCCCTTGCTTTGAACTGAGAGGAGAAAGCAGAGGTATCTGTCATGCTGAGCTCCCCTGCCTTTCTCTGAGGCCAAAGCTGGCCTTCCTCCTCATGGAGGAAAGCCTTCCTGCTCCTGATGGCTCACAGAGAGCAGCCTGCAGCACCCATTGCTGGACAGAGCAGCTCTATCACCAGCTTCGTACTATACATGGGGATACCGAGGCATTTTTTTGCTCCCTCTCCCCAAGCCAGGGATGCAAATGGACAATTTGCATCCCTGGTCAGCCCATGTCTCCTGGCTGTCTGCCCCATACCAGCTGTGGGCTGGTGCCTCCTCAGACATGAAGGGTGGTGCAGGGCTTCTCGTACCTTTCTCTTTCCAATGCAGGTGCATCCTTGGGTGCTTGGAGGATGCGGAATTTGAAGTTGAGCATGCCTTTGTTCTCCAGCATGACAGTCTGGGTTTTCTTGGTGCCCTTGACTATGGCACCAAAGTCGATGGGCGAGGCAGGCTGAATACTGTACTTGCTGTACACAGCTTTTGCCGACACCCTCACTGGGATGTTGGCAACAATCTGGCCTCCTTCACCCGAGCAGGCATCTATCACCTGCATCCACAGGAAGGGGTGGTAAACAAAGCAGAGGCCAGCCTCTACCCCTGCCCACAGCCTCCACCCCAGGCCTCCAACAGTTTATCCTCTGTGTTTAAACACCTCCTCCAGAGTCAGATTCTCAGCTCCGCTTAGGAAGCCTCCCAAATGGTTTTGAAAGACTTTTTTTTGTGTATGTAGGAGATAGGATTGCCCAGTTAAAGCCTTCCTTCCAAAAGACACCTATCCTGTTTACGCTCCCAAAACACTGTGTGGTAACACAGCCTGGCCCAGGCAGCTCACCTGGCAGTATAGGATGGGTTTGTTCTTGAGGAGGATTTCAGTTGTGGGGTGGAAGAGTATCTCAACATTCACACCAGGCTGGGAGGCAATCAGCGTGCCTGACTGAGGCTCAATACTGAAGTGAGATACCAAGTCTCGCATCCTGGGACGTGCACCTTTCAGCGTGAAACTGGGGAGAAAGGGAAGGAACAGAGACCTCTGCAATTAAAAGTACAGGTGCCAGCAGCACAGCCAGGACTTTGCACAGAACCAGAAAAAAAAGAAAACAGAGTCCAGCTCTGCTCAGGGAATCCTGGACCTTGACAGAGAGTGCAATCGCGAGGTTACTGCAAGAAACCTTGACACTGAAATTTTTCATCCACTCCTTTACAGAGTCTCAGAAAGAAAAAAGAGGTGACCATCACAGAAAGGCAATGAATTTCAGCATTTCAGTGGCTGAAATTTCTGGGCCTCTCCTTTGTGCTCCTGCTGAGCTGTGAAGAACTGCTGTTTTGTGGCTGGATTCTCTGATAAAATAGTTGAGATTAGAGAGCCGAGGTTTTGTATTTACCATGAGGTAGCCAGCGTGGAAACAGGTTCTAGCCATTGACAGAGGGAGAATGCAGGCCTAGGAACCTGAGGAAATGCTCACTACCAGGCAGCTGGACTCACCTGTACTCTATGTTGTATATCCCTTTGTTCTTCAGAGTCAGGACTTTTTTCACATTATCCTGGACATTAATGGTTCCAAATTCCAAGCTTCCATCTGGACCTGAAGAAAACCCAGAGAGCAAGGTCAAAAAGAGTATTTGTGAGCTGCTGCAGCATACACCAGGTCACAAGCTACATGGAGGTCTTGGCACAAAACCCTTTTCAGCAAGTTTCTGTTCTTGGAAGTGTTTTCTAGCTACTTGTTGCCCTTTCTCTTCTTACTCAAAATACCTGCAGGTTTAGTAGCTAAGGAGCTCAGCTTCCATTTCCTCGCTTCCAAGCACAAATCCAATTACTTTATATGCTGTGCTAAGCCTGTGGGAGTTGCCAACTGCCTGTTCACGTCACTGTTGTTTCAAAGCCCCCAAATCCAATCTGCACATGAAGCTGCACACCTCAGAGTTCAGATGGGAGAGACTTAAGGCTGTCAGTGTGCTGACAATGCTTTACTCCACGCAGCTTGCAGGGTATGCGCTTTATGTATCCATGCCATCCTTGCATCCCATCCCATCCCAAATGCTTTGGTTGCCCACCTCCCAAGGTAATGCCGTGCACCTGGACTACTTTGTTTGGGAGGCATCCACTGACCTTCAGGCATGTCGATGCTCAGAGAAACATCATAGACCTCTGCAGACATTTCAATGTTTTCAGCATGAACAATCCCCAGGATGTTTTCTGCATCTGAAACCTGAGGCAGCAAGAAACAAACACTGTTCAGATTATTCTTTTGGTAGACAGCCCCTAAGTCCTTGTCTCTGCTGGCTGCATCCCTCATGGCCTCCCCAGCTTCACAAGCATTGGTGGACTCCTAAGCTTTCCTAACGTGTTCATCTCGTGGGCTGCCCCAGTGGAATTCTGCTGCAATAAAAAATCCTATCAGCCCAACTCTGCACTCCTACAGCAGGGAACGCTACTGCTAAAGCATCCTTGAGAGGCACAGGGATGTAAGAACAACCCCAAGAAGTGTGAGGTGTCCCAGAGCAGGTGGCATTGACAACCCTCTCCAGTTACCTTGCATCCTCTCTTAAATGCAGCCCCCCTAAACCATGGGGAACAAAATCCCAGAGGGAGAGTTTGTTCCTCTATGCAAGAGGTTCAGACAAAGTCCAGGAGGAATGTGGAGATCATGCTGCAGTCTGTACAACCAAACAACCACCTTCACCCATTCCCAGGGACAAGGTGGTTGTGGTACAGGCTTGGGATGCAGTGTCTGGTTATCTGGGGGGATGTGGATGCACTGCACGTTCTGCAAACACTGCGTAGAGGCAGAAGTTGGGGTCACAGCACCCTTGCGTCTGTCAGGTGCAGCTCTTCCTGACTCTGTCCCTAAGAGCACGCGGCTGCTCACTGTGCCCTGCTCTGTCGGGCAGGGCACAGTCCCTCTCACCTCTAGTCGGAGGGTCTTCTCAATGCTGCCAATCTGCCTGGCCGTGAAATTCAGTGTCACCTCAAACTCTGAGCAGGGATCAATGATGCCATTATCTTGTGACAAGGAGAAGTTCTCAACAAGGTCATCCAGCCCATTGAGCCGCCAGGCCATGGGCAGTAGGGCGTTGTTTTTCAGGACCAGGGTCCTGCTGGTAGTGCTGCAGAGACAGGAAGGCACCTGGCATCAGCTGCTGGATGGTCCCGCCAGCCTCGCCACCGAATGCAACCTGGAGCAGCTCCATCCCTGCCCCAGAAACCAGAGTCAAACATTTGGTCACAAGTCTGGAGTGCTTGTGGGAGGACTGACCTGTGCAGAAGCAACTTGTCAAAAGACAGCTCCTGGGGGATGACCTCCAGCTTCACGAGCACCCCATGGCAGCACAGGCTGAAGACCACTGGGTTGGGGTTCTTCTCAATGCAGCAGATGAGTTTGTCTTCCAGGAAGCCAGCAGAAGTGGGGTACGCCCAAATGGTCAGCTCCTGGACCCGGCCGCACGGCAAGAAATGGAAAGAACACTGGGTGTGAGCAGAGGAGCGGCTCCTGGGCACTTGTGTGGTGCCTGCTCTACCTGCCCTTCTCCTACCTGCTTCTCCTTTGGTTGCAGGGTCATGCTGGGAGGGTCCAAAAGGAACGTCTCTCCTTCCTTATCATTCTCAAAGGAGAAGTGGACCTCTGCTTCCATGGGGGAGATGTTGAGGATGGTTATATTCTCCCAGTTGCCAGGAAAGTTCTGGGCCTTGTACCTGTCCACAAAAGGGGAAAAAGCTGCAGAGGAGACTGTGGCCTTGCCACACATCGAGGAAAGCACCATGTGCCAGCAATGGGAGGCGGTGCTGGAAGACCCTGCTCTAACCAACAAGTGAGGGAGATGGATCCCAGTCAGGGGCATGGTCGTGTGCTCAACCTTGCCTTACTTTGATGCCTTCCCCTGTACTTGCGGCCTCCACCCCAGAAGCCTTATGATGCACAGGCCACTTCAAGAGTTTTTAATACAACATAAATTCAAAGGTGCCTAGAAAAATAACAGCACACCAGGCACATGGGTTCTTTCCCCTTCTTTCCTGGGGTGCCTTCCCTGCAGGGTATAAAGAAAGGCTTTTGGAAAAAGAGTTTAGCTAATCTCTTTCAGAAAAGTCATGAAACTGTTTCATGGGTTAGCTCAAAGTCTGAGGAAAAGAAATAGAAAGCATCAATTCCCAGGAGGAATGGGAAAAGGTAACAAATGACCCTTCTCTCAGGTGTGGAAATGACTTTGGAGTGAAAGAGGCACACAGAAATCCCAGACCATCCATCAACCTGGCTAAAGATTGGTTTTTAAACTATTTCCATTTCATTTCCTTGGGTTAGCCCTAGCCCTGCAGAACTCCCATGGAGACAAGAACTTCATGTTAAATATTATATTTTAAAAAGAGACAGTAAAAGTAGAAGTACACCAATAGCTTCAATGCCAATGTGTTTAGGCAGACTTTATCCAGCGGTGAGGATGCAATGTCATTACAGGAAAATGTAATTCCTGCTGTAGGTTCCCCCTGACACCTACTGGCAGGTCAGTCCTAAAACCTTATTACTAACTACAGATTAATGAAAGGTTTACAAAACCATCTACAGAATAATTGCTCCATCAGGCTACCTGCAGAGCTCAAAGCACTTCAAAAAGCACCATAAGGTTCATCTCCTAAGGGGTGAAGCTGAGCTGTGGAGGGGGACAAAAGTTGCCCCCCAAGTCACCTTTGGGCTGGCAGCAGCCTGTGGCTCTGGCCACCAAGGCACCCACCAGGTAGGCAGAGCAGCTCCTTCAAGGCTCATTTGCCTCTTATCTGCTCAAGTTCCCCTATGTGTCATCCTTCAAACCCATGTGTCTCCCAGGACTCTGCCTGGGACTGCCCTGGACTGTGCCACTGGGACAGCATGTCTCCAAGTGTGTACAGAGACGTACAAGGCCCTGCAGATCCCACTGCAGCATCTCACTCCCTACAGCCAGCACAGCCGGATGCTCGCTCGGGAGCAGGGAGCACATACCACTCTCGTGATTTCCCACACAGCAGCGGTCCAAAGTGGAACTGATTTGTGCTCTCAACATACTCCTTGAAGACGATTTCATCATCTTCTATGGTCTCCCTCCACTGTGGAAACACCAGCCTGGGCAGAGAAAGTGGGGAAGGAGGAGCTATGAAATGCTCCAAGGAGGAAATGTAGTCAGAAAGCCATAACCCTTCCTGGTGGCTGAGGTACCGTTTGCCTTCCCAGCTCCCAGCACAGGAAAAGACACTGGGCAATCTCAGGCAGCATGATCTGCCTAGGCCAGAAGCCCAAGGGGCAGCCCTGGCTGTGAGTTCAGGGAGCAGCAGTGTGGGAGGCTGCCAGGGGCTGCCAGCCTTACCGTGGGTTCTGGCTGATGCTGGGGTACAGGCCAGTGCCGCTGCAGGGCAGCTCGTACAGGTGTTTCATTCCCACAAGCTCAAACCTCAGTGTCTGCTGAAACTTCCCCGGCTTTGTGGGGCAGAAGTGGACCTTCAGTTCCACCTCAGCCTCGGCAGGCACTATCCACCGGTACCGCTTCAGCCTGGCAATTAAAGAGGAGGCTTCAGGCATTGCTAAGGAGCAAATGAAACAAGGAGGGTGCACTCGCCATCCTGTGGAGGCACTGGCACAGGTTCGCTGCAGAGCTGGGGACAATGGACCTTGTTTGGCAAGAGGATCAAGAAGCAGAGCCATCACCTCCTCCCATGCAGCTCACCTGAGGAATTCTGTGGGGAGTGAGGCACTTGGCAGCATGCTTTTCTTCGCCTCAGATGAACTTCTGGGTCTTGTGGAGGGATCCTGGGGACTTTTTGGGCTCTGTGTGGAGATTTGGTTCTCCTCTGGAGACTTGCCTTTGCTGGCCACTTTATCCATCTTTGGTTGGCCCTTGGCAGAACTGCCCTTCGCATCTGGGGTCTCAGTCTAGGGGGAGAGAGAAAAGGGAGGGAGAGGTGAGCCGTGCCCTGAGACGTCCCCATCCTGGGAAGTAAAATGGGGGTTTGTTAACCAACAGAAGAGAGAATAAATAAATAAGTCCACCTGCCCATGGACTTGGTCTTCCTTATCAGTGTTTGTTTTGCCTAGGACACCCCTTCTCACTCAGGACCCTCTTCTCAAAGGCAGTTGACGGTTTTAAGTGATTTTTTCCCTCTGTCTTACAGAGCTGCTCTGTCTCCAGCAGAGCTGTCTCTTTTGTCCCATCCCTGACAGAAAGGATACCTGCAGACATGGGGCCCCATCACATCCTCACTGCCTCTCCACAGTGATCCTTTTCCATCCAACCTGCCCCCCATGCCCCCATCTAGCCCGGTCCCTGCCCTGGCACCTTCAGCGCCGACACCACAGGAGCACCCACCAGATTGTCTTCCACGGCAGCACCTTCTGGTGCAACAATGGTGAAGAGCTTCACACCCTCCGCAGAGCCTGACCGCTCCTCCGGGTAGTCAACAATGGAAAGAACAGCAGTAGGGGGAAGGGGAGGCCCGTCGGGATGCAGTCCCAGATGTTTCAGCAGCTAAAACAGAAGAGAAAACCCTGTTTCTACTTCTGTCACCTTCACCCTCACACTCCTTCTCTACAGGCACTGAGCTTTTGGCAATGGGGTTTTTGATTTCTACCAAGTACAAGTGCTTTGTCATGCCCAGTGGGATGAGCAGGCTCCAGAGCAGAGGCAGGAGCTACAAGCGGGACCGAGAGACAAACCTGTCCCCTGCGTGACTCAGCTGACAAAAACAATGACCATGAGCTGCCCTGCCCTGGGACTGTTTTTAATGATTTCCAGGCTGGGAAACTCTGAACAGATGGGATGCTTGTACACAGACCACTCCCACTTTCCACCCATCTGAGGGATAGTGATAACCTCGCCATCCACATGGATGCTACAGAGCCATTGTGGATCATCATCAGGGGCCTGGACAAGGCTCTGTGCCATTATCACCTGGGGGAAGCCAATGCTCCAAGGCCCAGGACCACGGAGAGCTCAGGATCTCAGCCTTGCAGGGTTTTACCTGGTCTTCTGTTGGCAGCCTCCCACTCTGCAGGATCTCCTTACATATGTCCTCCATATTTGTGACCTGGATGTCCAAGCACGGCACCCCGACATGCTTGTCTCTGACTGCCCCTTCTGCAACTTCGCTTTGGCTCTCCAGCTGAGATGACTGAAGACTCCTGTGGCCTCCACGTTTTTGTGCAGACTTCTTCACCACCTTCTCTTGAGGTTTATTGGTCTTCTTCTGATCTTTTTGTTCAGCTGAAGGCTGGGACTTGTTTTCCTTTTGGATCTCAGGTAACTGCAGGGTACCCTCAACCCTGTTCCAGTAGGAGTAAACCTGTGTGATGTTGTGCTGCGATGACTCATAGATCTGAAACCTCAGGATCAAGTTCTTCTCCATCTCAGCTGCGGCATCTGCGATTTTGGTTTCCTCCTTCTCTGGGGCTTCCATTTCCCCCTTCTCTGGGGCTTCCATTTCCCCCTTCTTTGGGGCTTCCGTTTCCCCCTTCTCTGGGGCTTTGGTGTTCTCCTTGTCTGGGATTATGATTTCCCACATCCTTGGGGCTGTGTATTTCCACTTCTCTGGGATGCTGGTTATCTTCATCTCCGGAGTTTTGATTTCCTTCCTCTCGGGGATGTTGGTTATCTTCATCTCCGGAGTTTTGATTTCCTTCCTCTCTGGGATGTTGGTTATCTTCATCTCCGGAGTTTTGATTTCCTTCCTCTCTGAGATGTTGGTTATCTTCATCTCCGGAGTTTTGGTTTCCTCCCTCTCTGGGATTTTGGTTTCCTCCCTCTCTGGGATTTTGGTTTCCTTCTTCTCTGGGTCTTTGGTTATCTTCTTCTCTGGGTCTTTGGTTATCTTCTTCTCTGGGTCTTTGGTTATCTTCTCTGGGTCTTTGGTTATCTTCTTCTCTGGGTCTTTGGTTATCTTCTTCTCTGGGTCTTTGGTTATCTTCTCTGGGTCTTTGGTTATCTTCTTCTCTGGGTCTTTGGTTATCTTCTCTGGGTCTTTGGTTATCTTCTTCTCTGGGTCTTTGGTTATCTTCTTCTCTGGGTCTTTGGTTATCTTCTCTGGGTCTTTGGTTATCTTCTTCTCTGGGTCTTTGGTTATCTTCTTCTCTGGGTCTTTGGTTATCTTCTCTGGGTCTTTGGTTATCTTCTTCTCTGGGTCTTTGGTTATCTTCTTCTCTGGGTCTTTGGTTTTCCCCTTCTGTGGTTTAGCAGGCTGCTTCACCAAGGAGACATCTTCCTTTTCCTCCTCCAGCTCCTCTTCATCCTCAAAGTCTTTTGACTCCTCAAGCTTTTGAGCCAGCTGCTTCAGCTCCCTTCAGCAAACAAAACAGAAAGCATCCCTGAGAGTCACCACCAGAAACATGGGCTCACTGTAATCCTGGCTGGCCCTGCACTTCATTCCTTGACCCTGAGGCCAGGCAGAACCGCGAGACCATTTCTGTGGATTTTCCACAACCCACAGAGGTTGGGAACATCCCAAGTGAGGGGAAAGGTGGGAGAGGACCTCCAGGACCAGCCAAACCTAAACCTTGGCATCATAAGGTCTCAACTGTGCAACCTCCCTCTTAAGGCACACCCAGACACCTCCAGACCACTGCCAAAGGCTGATCCACCATCTCTCTGCACTGATGCCTGAAGGAGCCCTTTGTTTCTTCATTTCCCAGTTTAAACCAGATCACAAATTGCTAACATCTGCCTATCCCTCCTCCAATTCTTACTCGACTCATTCCGCCCCCTTCTCCCTGGGCATAGCCTGTTCCTTAGTGAGAATAATCCTATCAGTCAGGAAGCAAAGGCTGCAGGAACTCCTCTCCTGCAAGACAGGCTCTTGACAGCCAGATTTCCTGCTGGAACCCAGCTGTGACCAAGGCAAACTTGTGCTATCTGTCATGGAAACCATTTGGAGCAGCCTCGTCTGTCTCCTCCCCACAAAACCAACTTCAGCCTGGGCTGAACAAAGTCCTGATACACAGACTTGCTTTAAGCAGCCTCCCCTCCCAGCTCCACACTTTTCCTGTGTGTCCTGAGCTGGGCTGCCTTGCTGGAGCAGAGCTTCTCCTGTGCTTGACTACTGCTGCAGCTGAAGGGGAGCCTAAAGGACACGAGTTTTTATGGTGTCCCACCATGAGGAGAACCCTGGCAGATCAGCATTGCAAGGACTTCATCTGTGGCAGGACCAGGACCCAAACCAAGCCAGCACAGCTGCGCCCCACACCCGCCCATACCACAATCCCACTGTTTTGGTGAAGAAGGGAGATGATGAAGAAGGTGCGAATCAACATCATGGACTGAAGAGACACTTCCACAGGCAGTGCCAAGGCAAGCCCAGAGCCCAGCTCCCTGCAGGCATCATCTAAGCTGGAGGGCTCACCACTAAAATGGAGATGATGATGTTCCATCTCAACAGAGGAAGGTCCTTCCTCTCTTGGGAGCCAAGGAACTGAGAGTGGCCATCCTTGTGCTGCTTCTGGCCTTTGCTGTCAAACACCTCGGAGCTCTAACAGAGTCCTTGGAGCAAGGAAACCCTCCAGGGACACTACCCTAAGCAGAGGCCTGTGGAAGGCTTACTCACCTCTCCCTCCGTATTTTCTTCCTTTCCAGGATTATTCTATCCATTTCAGCTTTCCTCTCCTCAGGGAGAGCATCATATTCTTCCTCATCCATTAGCAAGAGATGTTTTACTTTCCTCTCAAGAGCTTCATTCTGCTGCCGCTCTTTAGCACAAACCAGAGAAGAAACCATGAGTGACTGCAAGCAGAGCTGGGTGCTCTGGGTCAGCTGCAAGGCTTCACAGCTTTTCCCAACCCAGCCTATCATACCAGGAGATATTGGAGAGCTCATATCCCTGCTCCAAAATTCAGACAATCCCCCAAACTATGGCCAGGCAGTGAGCTCCTGTGCTTTGCCTTGCTTAAGTGCACCAAGGCTGGGGGCAGTCGTTCGTCACTGAGCTACAGCAGTTTGCACTTGTGCCCAAGCTTTCATGTTAGAGATTAAGGTGAGTCTTAAAACCTCAGATCTCCTGCAACTCTGAGATGAGTGCTGGTTCCACTGAGGCAGAAGGTGGAAAGATGAATAAGAACATTTCTTATAAGCTCTGCTGCCAACCCAGATACACAGAGATAAGGCTGAGGGCTTGAGAGAGAAGATTTGAGAGGGATGGAGATATCTCACCTTCCTCCTGTCTTTCAGCTTCCTCCCTCTTTCTTTCAGCTTCCTCCCTGGCTTTGCAAGAAGCATAATCCTGATGCAGGTTCACAATGTAGATATGATGACAATTCTTGACGGCTTTGAGCACACAGAGCAGAGAAGATTCCAGGCTGCTTACAAAGAGGCTCTCCAAGCCGTCAAAGATCACTCCCTTGTAGCAGTCTTTGTGCTGCAAATCAAGGCAAGAGTAAGTCAGCCATCGCACAGGGGGGGCTCGCAGCTGGACAGTAAACCCAGATGTCACAAGGCACCAGCTATCCTTGTTCCAAGTGCATTAGCTAAGGCCAGCTTGGATGTTTCTCTATGCTCTGCCAACTAAGGGCATCTGCAGCTTTCCCCAAGGTTCCCTGCACACAGTCCAGGACCCTCCAACAGCACGTACAGACCTCCTCCTCCTCCTCCTCTCCGAGTCGCACCTCACTGCCTGTCTCTCTGGAGCAGGAATGTCTCCTTTTCCCCTACCCCACGTACCTTCAGCCTCTCAGAGAGGATGTCCACCAGCAGGTCCTCGGGCAGCACACAGCTCAGGCAGTTCAGCTCTTCCCCGCTGCTGCTGATGATGTTCAGAGGCTGCGGTGCAGGAGCAGTGGAAACCGTGACTTGTAATGTGGACCATTGTAAGGAAAATGAACCCCGGTGGAATGCTCTGAACAGCTCCCACTGCTGGGCTTGGAGCTGGGGTTCTGCACCAGCAGAGACCAGAATAACCCTGTGGAGCAGGCCAGCGGCTCCAGGGCATGGTCCTGGAGGGCCCATCCCTTGGCCAGCAGAGACCCAAGCTTGCAAGCCCCCGGTGCAGCCTCCCAGCGCTTTGCTCATTGCCTGCAGCCACACTAGCCAGGACTGCACTTTGATAACAAGCCACTGAGAACCAGTGGAGTTTGTCTGCCAGAGCACATTCCCAGCCCAAGTCATGCCCAGCCTGCCAGCTGGGCTTGGCACTATGGACCCACATACCAGGGCCTAGCTGGCACAGAGCCTCCTCTGTAAGCAGCCCCTGCCCATCTCAAAGACAGCGCAAAGGTCCCAGGCATCAACCAGTGCAGATCATGTTTACCTTGGGGTCCATTTTCTCGGATGTGCTGGCTGCCTCCTTCTTCTTTTGGTTCTCGCCTTTGGTGCTCCCCTTGATTTTTTCCCCTTGTTTTTTCTTGGTCTGAACAGCAAGCTTAGACTTTTTACCTGCACAGGGAACAACAGATGGTTCAGGGGGGCTGTGAAAAGCTAGTAGGCACCTTTCACCGCAATGGGCACAACCTTGGGCCCTGGAAGGAACAGGGCACTTTCTCCCCAGTTTGCTGGGCACTGGCAGCACTGTTTCCCAGAAACAGCTCCCTCCCTGCTTCTCTTACCAGCATGGTAAAGCACACCATCCCATACTTGATTTTAAAACTAGCCCTATGTCCCTCCTAACAACTGTGCATGCAGATGACACTGCTCACACAGCAGCTCCCCTATGGATCGAGCCAAAGATTTGTCCTCCAGGACCATTGTTTCCATACACTGCACCCATCCTGCATTCTCATGTGGAGATCTGCAGTCCTGCCCCACTTGCATCACCCGTCTCCACTGAAGCTAAATCCTCCTTGTGGGAAAACCCCAGCTGGGACCCAGAGACCGAGACTCTTCTTCCTTCCACCAGAGCTCCCAAGCCAGCCAGGTTCAAAACTGAGCAATGCAAAACTTCCCCCTGCACCAAACCAGGTCTGGCCTCACCCTGCAGAGCTCAATAGGTTTCACCCAACTGCCCAATAGGTTTCATGAAAGTCTCCAGTCTCACACGGAGAACAGCCCAATGTGCACGAGCTGTGTAACCTGACAGCGGGCATAGGTAAATCTCTGGAGAAAAGAGCTCATCTATAGCATGTCTCTCATTGGAAATTCCTCTGGAAGGCATTTGCGAGGTTACACTCATAGTCAGTTCTCTTGTGCTTAATGAGCCACTTCAGAGGGCTTTGTCCTTGTTAAAGTGGGCAGCAGTTTTGCCTGCTGCCCATGAGGAGCAAGCTCAATTCAGCTGTGAGGAAATACAGAACATTTGGGAAAGAGACAGGCATGCTTCACCCCCCTTAGAAAACAAACGTGCCAAGAATGGCAGCAAAGGGGACTATAAAAGAACTCCTGAGCCCTTAAAATCGATTTTTTTTTTAGAAAAGCCAGAGATGCACTTCACGCATGTTCCCTAAGAGACAAAAGGACTGTCCAACTGCTGCTCTGAGTAAGCAGAAGTGCACAGTCATGGTGGGTTTCTCAAGCCCTGTCTCTAGCTCCAGCATTTCTCCTTACTCCCTTTTTCTTCGTCTTCCAGCTTCTTGGCAGCCTTGGTGCAAAGCTCCCGGGCATGGAGCCCAGCTTCACTCCCATCGTCGGCGATGGCCTCTTTCACCACGGTGTCTATGGACAAGTAGTCCGCGTCGTAATAGTAACACAGGGCTGCTGCTACCGCTGACTTTCCTGAGAGAGAGAGGAGGGCTGCTCGGTGACACTTGCACATGAGGCATTACAGGCCCTGGAAAAATCTTGACCAGGATTTCAAAGTTACAAGGACAGCAGGAAAGCAAGTGTCCCTCCAGGGGAGGCCATGAGGGAGGCAGCTTGAGCATGCTTACAAGCTCTGAATTCTAGAGCCAAGAGGATCATCTTCACCTTCTGCTCAGCTGAGGGCTTTGCCTCAAGCAGCATGGTCCCCCAGGGTGCGTTTCTCCTGCTTCCCCCTCTGCCTGCAGCCCAGGGCTGCAGCTCACGTACCTGCCCGGGGTGCCCCATGGACGATGACAACAATCCCTCTGCACTGCTGTGCTTCGTCTGAAGACGGCTCCACGTCCATGTGGCGCATGACAGCCCGAGAGACAGGATCCCCAGCTGCTTTCACCAAGGGCTCTGGGCAGAATGCGACAGTCCCTTGATGTGCTGCAGTGCAAAACCAGATGGAAAAGTCAGCCTCCTGCCTACCTTTGATCCTCATCATCCTCCCCATCTCCTCAGATCCCAGGAAAGGAGACTTGCTGAAAGCAACATGAGCTTGTTCTTTTGTTGCTAGGAAGGTGCAAATATAAAAGAGCCAGTGATATTAGACCTGGTCCTACTGGCTGAAGAACTTGTCCAGTCCTAGTCTTTGTGGCTAAGGCACACAAGGGAATATCCTGATTATTTCCCCAGTCTGTGGTGGGCAGATAGGAGCTTGCTTTGGCTACACAGGGTTGGTAGAGGATGCAACAGCCCTTCACCCAGAGCTCCTCCACCCAGCTGGGGGATGGGCAGCTGCTAAAAGCATGGGCTTTCCCTGGAGAACAAGGTGAAAGAGAGTTCAGGGTGTATGGGCTGGACTCCCTGCTGTGTCCACAGTCAAAACAGACACTGTCAAACCCTCACTGTTTTTCTCACCTGGTGCTGCCTTGCCCATGGCCTGGGCCTCAGCATCGGCCTCAGCCTCAGCCCCGGCCTTGAGCTCTGCCTGTTGAGCCTTCAGCTTCTCACGTGCTTTGTAGTCCTCCAGCACCTCTGGGGGCAGCGTCTCACCCACAGCACGTGCAGGCATCAAAAAGGTCTTTGGGTACTCAGACCCCGCCACCCTCCGCAGAATCTGTGTGTGTAGGGAAGAGAAACCATATGAACCATATGCAAGATTGCTTTCCTCGCCTTTCATCACACAAACAGACTCAGCAAACCATTTTCTCCCTCTTCCCTTCCTCCCAACACTACAAACTATTCAAGTCCTCCCACAGCATGTCAGCAGAGTTGGCTGTGCCCTGGGGATTGCCTCCATCTCCCTGGCACAAGCCTGGGAATGCTGGAGTGCTGAGAAGCTTGGGCAGCATGTGCATGGGACCAGACCTGCCTTCTCACCTTCTCCTCCTCAAGGTACTGCTCATCAAAATCCAGGGAGTAAAACTCAATGGGGAACTTGCATGGGTTCTTCACCACCACTGTGGCCTCCAACCCCTCGCTGCCCACCAGCACCCATCCCATCTTTAGTGCTGGGGGACTGAACTCCAACCGTGACTCCAGACCTTGTCCTGAGAGGTACAGCTTTAAGTGATTGCTGCTCCCACAAATGTTAACCTTCATCTCATTCCTGTAAGACCTCTGAAAAGAGAAAAGTGCAGAAAACTCATCCATGAAGTCCCAGGTGACAGGACCCCAAATACAACCCTTGCCCCAAAGTCAGCGTGTTATCAGTCCCTCCAAGGTGAATGGAAACCAGGTATTTACTTATGCTAGGGGCTACAGTGTCTGTGTCCTGGGTCTGAGTAACTGGGATGAATCCTGGTGTGCACTGTAAGCAGGTATTTGGGTATCAGACGGATGTACAACGGACTGTCAGATGTTTTCACCTAGTTATGCAAGAGTGCAATGCTCATGAGAAGAGCCCTCAGGGTTACAGTGTCCAGACACAGTGCTGGCACTGCTGCATCAGGAAAACGTCAGCTCCAGGAGAAAGAGACAAATGAGTTCTCACTGGCTAGAAATAAGGGTCATCTTCCCTGCTTAGTGTTTGGCTCTGGTCAAAGCCAGACGCAAGATGGTTACATCTCTCAAGCAATTAAAAGATCCCTGGCACTGTCTGCAGGCACAGAAGCACTTGTGTCCATCCTGGTACACACTGTCAGTTTCCAAGACCCAGTGACCACTGGCAAACTGCTTTTGGGAATGCTCCATCCTGTAAGTTGAATCCCCAGCTGCATGGGAACGTGCAGGCAGGCCAGAGCCCCAGGGACTGCTGACAGCACACCACTACAGGTAACTGCCCTGCTGTACCCAGGAAGGTGTCTGATGCCCGTTCTGTCTGTCCATTCCAGCAGCAGGATGAGCCTAGATTAGCCCTCCCAGGGTTATCCTCTGCCAGTGTGCAGCTGCTCTGCACCACGTCGCAGCTGCAAATACAGCCAGGCAAGGGGGAGGCTGAGGGGAGTTGGTGTGGCGGGATGTATCCACCTCCTCTCTGCCACAGTTGGTTGGTGCATATGCAAGAGATAACCCAGGCGGGTCACAGGCCCAGCAAGGGGTCATCTCTGGCACCAGAAGGGCTCAGGCCCCCAGCTAAGAATCAACATTTTAATCTGGAAAGCAAATGTGGGAAGAGATGAAAAACAAAATATTCTTGACCAAAAGACATGGTTCTTCTGTCTAGAAAAGCCCACACCATTATCATGGAGACAGAAGCCTTCTACACGCATGCAATGAAGGCGTGCAGGACTTCTTCCCACAGTCTGGAGCAAGATCTGTGGTTACTTTCCTGGGAATCGAGGGAAAGGATTTTGATGTGTGCTCCATCAGGAATTGGATGGTGAGAAACACTGGATCCTAAGTTATATTATTTCTTCGCTAGCTGTAAAATTAATGGTACCTTTAGCCCCGCATCTAACACAAGTTGTCTCTTTTTGCCTTATTCCTGTGTAGTAATAGTCTGTTTTAAGTCTTATGTCTGTTAGCTCTGAAGTCTATTAAATAATATTCATTCTATCATAGACTGAATCAGGCATTATTAAAGAACTTAGGAATGAGAGTGGGTTTTGGGATGCTGGCCATCCCTATAAAGCTACTGCCTGCTGCCAGAGGCCTGGGCAAAAGGCAGGGACTTATTTAAAGCCACATCATCCATTCAGAACAGTTGGGCACATCCCCCCAATGTGCCAGGAGGCAGCCACAGAGCCCTGATGCTCTCTGTGCAAGCTCCCTGTGGGCACTTCAAAGCACATCTCACAGGAGTGCTCTGTGGGGTGAACGGAGCCACGCTAAGAACGGGGCTTGCAGAAAGCTCCCCGTGAAGGCAGAGCTCATCCCACACTCTCTGCAGCAGGCCCTCATTTCCAGATGGCCCTGACACCCCTGGGCTGACACCTGCCAATCTCACCTCTTCCTTGGGTGCAAACTGGATTTCCAGGTTCTGCCACTTTCCTGGACCAATGATTCCTCTGGAGGGCATCACTTCGAAAGGACAGGGATCCTCCTCCTTAGTCTTCTTCGGCCTGTCCTTCAGCTTCGGACGTATGGGCGGTATAAAGGGTTTTTTCTGTTGGGCACAGAAACCAATCGTGGGAGGTCTCCTTGGTCTGCGGGGACAGAGCCTCAGTTCCTGTAGCGCTCTGAGACACTGGAATGGGGCTGAGAGCACCCACAGCCAAACCAAGTGTGGTCCCATGGCCTCGAGCTGGAGGGAAAACCTGCAGACAGGGCAGGCAGATGGGGAACTACTGTCCTCAGAGGAGGAGGAATGGGTGAAGATGGCAGAAAAGCAAAGCATCAGCTAATGGAACAGGTCCAGGCAAACCAGCCTTGATCTAGACCCTCAGAAGCTTCCTCCAACATGCTGTAGACCCAAGTGCTCAGGCAGCCGCGGGAGCAGAAAGGACGAGAGACACAAAGAAAACCCAACCAAGAAGTTCCATGTTCCACGTCGGCTGTGCTTTACCTTAGGCTTGACCTCAGAAATGAACCATTCACAGGGCACTCGGAACCAGTTGTAGAGCCGGACTGTCTCAACCTGGCACTGTCCAACGATGGTATCATGGAACTGAAATCTGTTCTTGGAGAGGTTGAGTGACTGTCCAAACACTTTGGCACGGAGGTGGATGTGACACGTGGGGCCTTCTGTTACCTGGAGAAGGACAGAGAATTCAGCTGAGAGTCCAGGTGACATCTGCTGCTGTGCCCAGCCTGCTGTCTGCCCAAAAAGCTCTGGTACCATGATGGGCAGCACCACATCCACTTCTCCCACTGGCTGGCGGGCACTTTCAAAGCACACTTCAAAGGACATGGCGTATCTCTGGGACAGGTACGTCACCTCCTCCAGGTTCACTGTGAAACCTTGAACAGATGAAAACAAAGCAGCTGAGATACACAAGAAACACAAAACGTGTCATAAGCACGTTAAGGCCTTACAGGGGTCCTGGCTGAGAAGTCTGGGAAAAACCTCATGCCCTGCTGTGACCGGGACAAAAACCTAAAGGGTGCACCTGAACACCCCTCAGACACAGTGCACCACTGGGATGGAAGCGCAGACTTGCCTCAAGGCCTCTTTTGGAACCTGTTTCGATCCACCAGAGGAACTCAAAGGCTGTTTCCTCAAGAAAGGATTAACACAAGTGCTGTGACAGTGTCAACTTCAAACAAAGCACTTCTAAACCACAGCAGACCCCACTGGTTTGCAAAACAAGCCCACAGAGTGCTGAAAGAAACTTGATGCTCATGGAAGCCAAGGACAGAAGATGCCAGAGGTGACCAGGGTGATGAGCTCATCCTGCCCCTGCACTGAAGCATTAGGGCAATTGCAGGCAGGCCAGGTCCCCAGGCACGGCTGGCCAGGAGAGTTCAGGCTCTGAAGCTCCCATCAGGGACACTGAGAAGAAAAAGCTCAAAAACCTTAAGTTCAGTGGCTTAAACTCATCTGTCTGAGACACCTCCTTCAAGCCCACAGGAAGTGTCTCCAGCACTGCCTACCTGTGTCCTGCAGGACAGACTGATCGACTTGGAAGGACACTTCCATCGGCCCGGGGTTGCTGATCTCCACAGTGCGTTTCTCAGTGTAGCCCTTAAGGATGGTGCCCATGTCCAGGATGTACTCAGGCAGCTCAATGCTGGAAGAAGGAGTAAGGACAGTCCTTAAACCACAGCCCAGCTACATGTCCAAGCAGACAGAGGATGCAAATAAAGCAGCTAATTCTGTATTCATTCCTGTAAAAACTCAACTCAAGCAATGAAACCCCAGACCTGACCGCCTGGAAATGACTTCAAGAAGTCACAGGGAGTGCAGGTCCTAGGTTTATCAGCTACCAAAGGTACCTGAAAGTAAAAGTAGTTTAAAATGGACACTGGTCACAGCTCCTCTGCTATGAAAAGCCAGTAGAGGTGAGGACACTGGGCCTCCACTGGTCTCAATGAAACTGTTTAGCCTGGTGTATAGAGTGAGCCTGAAATTGCTTTGGGGCCTACACATAAGATTTGCCTGCACAGGAAATCTTCACTGCTCTGCAACCAGAACTGCCACCAAAGCAGCACCAATAAGCATAATAATCCGTTAATACTGGCAAAATTGACAGGAAGGTCCTTTCAGGACCTCAGGAAAGCACACGAATGATCTGTTTTGCAGAGCATCTTCTTCCTGAAGTAGAGCTTCCTGTGCCTGTGCTGCATTATGAAGGAGCACAGGGAAAGTCACCTAGATAAGACCTGCCACCCCACCAGCATGTAAACCACCTGATTTTGGGTTTTAAAGGGTTTGCTGATGTGTGCAGTTCCCTGCTCCTTTTGTTTAGTGTGCTCTGTTAGTTGGAACAAAGACATCAGCTGGGAGTTGTCTCTTTCAGAGCTAGTCAACAGGGTCAGAATCTATGCTATCTGGAAGGGCTTGAAGGTCTGCACTGGGTCCCCTGAGCTCTAGGGCAGGACCCCACACTTGTGGGAAGCTGAGCAGTCCCAAGTTCAGCATGATGCTGGGGAAGGGAGGGCACTCAGTTGCTCACAGAGAGAGCGTGTCACAGCAGCCACCAGGGCCAGACCCTTTCTCAAGTCCCCAGCTATTGCCAGCTCTGCAGGCACAAGGAGCTCCCAGGAGCAGGGGGCACTGCTGGGTGTTACCCATGGGGCACCTCGAGATGGGCATGGGAGTCTCCACTCACTTGACAAGATTCTGGCGCAGCTCCTTGCCAGGGAACAACTTCCCGGTGTGAATTCTCTGCCGCTCCAGAGCAGCCTGCCTTATCAGCTTCTTCACCAGCTTTTTTTGCATCCAAGGGTCCCACTGAGGAAAGGGAAGACAGTGGCTGGTTAGCAAAGGTCCTTCCCAAGGCCCAGATTGTACCTGATAGAGTATCCCACCCTGCTCTTGTTGAGAGGGGTGATGGGGTGCTCCTGTCTGGCTGCTCAGTGTCTGGGACACCGCCTGCTCTCTTAGCCAGGACCTCATCTCCAGGGAAGTAACTCCAGCATCTTTGCCTGCCCAGCCACTGTTAGCAAAGCTGATCTGGCCAGACACACAGACAGACAAGCCAGGAACCTGCCAGAGCTCCAGGCACTCGCCTGCCCTCAGCCAGTGCCAAAGCAGCTTGGACAAAAGCTGTCTTGAAAAGGAACCGGGACCAAGCCGGTGCCTCTTGGAGATGAGCATTGCCAGCACAGTCCCATGGCCCAATCAAGCAGCTGCTGTTCAGGTCTGTAAATCTGGCAGGGTTTGGGTTGGGACCAACAAACTGCCTAGCAATGACCTGCATCTCCTTCAAAGCACCATCAACTCCATCCCTTGAGCATGGCCTTCAGGAGCCCTCCCTGGGGTAGCCAGGAAGCTGCTGCAACCCCAGGAGAGACCATGACCAGAGGGGCAGCCCCTGGGCCAATGCTGAGCAGACACATGGTCGGGAGTGCGCAGGGAGGTCCCAAGTGCCATCAGGGCACCGGGAAGCTGCTGTGGGCTGCAAGGGGCTCAGGTGACATGGAGAGGGTGGCATGTGCCAAACAGGGCTGCAGCTGTTCTTACTACAGTGTCCGAGCCAAGCATGTGTGACTTCATGTTCTGAATAGCCAGGGTCTCAGCCTTCAGGGTCTCAGCCTTCTCCCAAATAAGTGATTTATCTTTTTCCCTGCATTGTTGCACGTTTTTAACGAGCTCTTCCAGTGCCTTCTCATATTTTTCATTTCCTGAAGGAAGAAAACATCCACAAAGAGAAATGTTAGCAAAGTGCTATCCCATTTGAGATGCAAAGTCCCACTTCCCCAGCACTGGCCTCTCCCAGAAACAAACCCCTCAGGCTGTCTATGAAAAGTGGATGCTGCTGCTGCTGCTCTCTGAGTCCTCATGTTCATTCCCACCCATCGTCCTCCCCACAGAGCAGCTTCTCTTCCCCTGCAGTATCATGCAAACCCAAACCTGCCAAAAGCCCTGCCAGCCTCTCTTAACAGCTTTCCCAAGCCTTTCTGTTTAGCCATCATCCTTCCAGGAGCCTGCCAACCAGACAAGCTCTGCAGGATGGTTCCTGGGACAAAGCCCACATGGGATCCTCTGCTCAAGACTCAGGAAGCAACCAGAGGGCTTGAGTTGGTCTGGGAGTCCTGCAACCCTCCAGCCTTGGTGGAGGTGGGTGTGAGCTGCCCTATGGGCATATGGTAGGGAACAAAACCAGAGGGGCCCTTCCTGGGGACAGTCAGGCAGTGCCCACCTTTGATGTTCCAGGGCAGGTTGATACTGGTAATGGGAAAAACTGCTTTTCCTTTCAGGTAGATATTTTCTGGGTCCAGGTCAGCCACTTTAAGTTCGTAAGTCCTGCAGAAGGCTCCTGGTAATCCTGGGAGGTAGGAGAATGTCAGCTCTTTCCTCTCACCACACCCAATGGAACCCTGCAGGTATGGGATAAGAGGGAGGGAATGAATCAGAGAGCATTTAATAGGGGATGGCTCAGGGGACAGACAGGCTGAGAAGACAAGACAGGTTCTCATCTAGAAGAAAACATCAGACCACATCGCTTTCTAACCTCCTTGTGCCCAAAAGCTCACACCCCCAGCCCCAGGGTGCAGTGTGTCCTCCTGAGGTATGGCAAGGCTGCAGCCCCAGCACAGGCTGATGTGAGCACGGCTCTGCTGCTAATGAGGTTTGCCCTCTGCCAGCAAGGGCCTGCCTCAACAAAAATACGGTTCTTTTGCTGCCGCTGTGGAAGAGAAGTCCCTGCACTCAGCAGGGCCAGCAGCTCCTCTCATCCCTTGTAGGAGACAGGCATGAAGAAATGGGAAGGCCAATCAGCTTCCTCTTCCCACTGCAAGGAGGGACAAAGGCAGGAGTGCTGCTTCGGCTCAAAGACATCCAGGCAGGATTGAGCAGCTTGGACAGTGGTGGGATGCTGCAAATACTTCTCCTTACACTTTCAGCCCCGCTTCTCCCTGGCCCCACAAAGCTGCTGCAGAGAAGCAACGCTGGAGCGGGGAGGGACCAGCACAGAGGCTGGGACAATTTCTGGCAAAGGAGCTTCAAGCCTACGTAAGGGATGTGTAAGTGGTGCTTAGCGCTGGCAGCGGGGAGGCAGGGCCAAGGACTTTGTCCTGTGTGATCACACAGCCTGGGTAAGGCGACCCTCAGAAACGCTCCAGTGCCAGCACAGCCAGAGATCTCAGCCGTCGGGGTCCCCAGAGTGACTGTGAGGACCCGGTTTCATTTTTATTTATGCCTTAACGTATGTTATAAATCCATTTTCTTACATGGGGTGAACAATTACTGTTGGGCTTGTACGTGCGCTGGGAGCCTTAACTCGTCCCACGTGCTAAGGAGGCTGCCAGGAGAAAATGCAGGCAGGCTCTGTGTCTGGGGGGCTGCAAGCGACCTCCCCCTTGGAGGGGGGCAGACCCCGAAACCCGGGAAAATTCTGCCCCTCTGACCAGTAGTCTTCCTAAAAGGGCTGAGGAGCAGGAGCATAGAACAGCAGTTAACACTGCCAGGGTTTCCCCGCCGGTTTTTTTGTTGTTTTTTTTTTTTTTTCCGTTGGGCTGGCAGCACCTGGAGGGCCCGGCTCCCTGCAGAGCTACTTCTTCCCCGTCTGTCTACCCTGCTGTCGCCGCTTCCCTGCTCGCCACGGCGGTTTCCCCGAGGGAGCAGCCGCCGCGCCCGGCCCTGGCAGCCGCAGCCGCCGCCCACGGAGCAGCCCCGGCCCGCCGCCGCCCGCCCGCCGTGCCCGCCCCGCCGTGCCCGGCCCGCCGCCGCCCGCCCCCCGTGCCCGGCCCGCCGTGCCCGGCCCGCCGTGCCCGGCCCGCCGCCGCCCGCCCCCCGTGCCCGGCCCGCCGCCGCCCGGCCCGCCGTGCCCGGCGCGCCGCCGCCCGGCCCGCCGCGGAGCCGCGCACGCTCGGTGCGGCCGGCAGCACGCACGCTCCGTGTGCCGGGCGGGACGCCGCCTGAGCGCCCCAGGGTGCCGGCGGTAGCGCCGTGTCCCTGTCTTCTGTTACCCTCTCCGCTTCTCGTTTTCTCTCTCTGCTCTCTTTTCTATCCCCCGCTGGTCTGGACCATACCCCTTCTTTATCAATAAACATTTTTCAGATAGAATATTTGTTGCGTTTGTGCCTTATTTTCGCCCGAGAAATCTATCAAAAAGAACTCTCCTCTACTCCCCTTACAGAGGGGCAGGACAGTGACCAATACACTTGTGCCTCCCGCTGGTGTCTGTCCTGTGACAGCCAAGGCTATGGGGGAGTCTACAGGAGAGCACTTGTCTGACCTTCTCTGCCCACAGCAGAAATTGCTTGCAGTGCTCTCTCTCTCATGGCGGGGTTTGGGGTTTCCCCCCCGCCACACACACTTTTTCCCCCTCTTTTTTTCCCCCTCTCTTCCCCACCCCTGCACCCCTTTCTCCCCTTTACTCTCCTGAGCCACCTGACACAGGGCTGGGGTCAGTCACTTGTGCTACTTACACTGGTGGGTTTGACCGTAAACACTCCATCCAGAGCTTGGTCTGCAGTGGCAGTGCTGGGGTTTAACACCCAGTCGAATGCCATTTTGCCTGTGTTCGTCAGGATGACCTTGCTATGATGAATTTCATTAAACATCTGGAGAGAAGGCATAGGAGGGGGAAGTTACAGACCCAGGCCTGCTGCTGGGAATCTCCTTCCTCTTTCCTGGGGTTGAAAGCAGACACATCGTGGGAGCAGGGACAGGGGAGGAGATACAGGCACTTGGGAACCTGGGGAACCCCCAGGCACAGGGCACCTGCCCAGAAACAGGGAGCTCTGGCAGCACACAGAGGTGTGGTAACAACCATGTCAGGGCCAGTAATAAGTGAACCAGAGGACACGAGTCCTGTGCACTCTGAGGGGTCACCAACAGCCAGGAGAAACAAAGGAGGTGGCACTGAGGCATTCCAGAAGAAAAGGCACCTGCATGCAAATAGTGCAGGCCACAAGGGAGTCACACAAGGCCAGCAGCTGGAAATATCTGTGGGCTTTCAACTGCAAAGGAGTGAAGTGGGAATTACTCTGGGACAGTCTCTGCAACTACAGTGGCTGGAAGCCCAACTTCTTCCCTTGATTATTGTGTGGATTAAGCAAGAGCTTTAAACAAGGGCACCTCCTTGGAGGTCAGGCTTTAGGAGTGGATCAGCAGAGGGATGTCTCAGGGACATGCCCCTCAGAGTATCCCCACTGGGACCCTGCCTGCCCCAGAGGCATTGTTAGGAGCTCTTGAAAAGGAGGCATTTCCAACATTTTGGAGGGGGGTGGAGATGGCCATTTTAAACCAGCTTGGATGCTGGACATAGCCCTCAAAGGTTGTACTCCCAAGCCACAGAGCCAACAAAGGAGCTGGGAAGGGGAGGGAGCCCTGGAGCGAAGTGGGCAGGAACCCGCTGGCCATGGTTCCAAGGCAAGGAGCTGTGCCAGGGGACATGGCGCGGTACCTGGACCCCGCAGTTGATCTCCCGGACACTCAGGGAGTAGTGGATGCGTGAGGCCTCCCCAGTCAGCTCCACATCATAGGTGGGGCCTCCCTCCACATTGCACAGTGCCGTGACACAGGCGATGCTGTTGAGGTGGCCAGAGAAGCTGAAGGTGACCTGCTGGCTCTCTCCCGGCTGCAGTTCACCCAACAGCGGCAGGATCGTGAAAGCCTGGATGGAGGACAGGAGAGATTGAGGTGTTGAGCATGGAAGTGGATGCAGAAGAGCAGCTTGGAGCGAAGTGCAGCTGTAGCCGGAGGGGCCTATTCCTCAAACACAGCCAGAATCACCCAATTCTCATCCTGCATCCATGCCACTGACCAGTGGAGGGACCATGGGGAAAACCTCCCATACTCATGGATCAATGCATTAATTATACCCTACATTAAAGTGAACTGGGATGTCTCCTGGCAGCAAGAAATTCTCTCTGATGCACAACTTGCCTTTAAAAAGCATTTCTTACTGCTTTTAGAAAAGGAGACGACTCAGAGTGAGTGCTCTTGGAGCTCAGGGAGCTCAGGAAAGGACTCCAGCCCAGCTCATCTGACCCGAGGCTTTTCCCCTTGCTCTCTGATTTATATGCTGCTTTCTCAAGGTGCTACAGCAAAGCTCCTGCAAAAATTTCCTATGGACCCAATGAGGTCCAAGGGCAGCAATGGCCTCCATAGGTGCTGCACAGCATCCTGGGGCAGCCCTACAACATGTCCTGCACGGCCTCTCCAGTGACCAGTTGCTTCAGCAGCACTGGAAGGTCTGGTTCTGGAGGGATGTGAGGCTCCTCTGTGGGCTATGCTGAAGGCCACCAATGGGACTGGGAGCTTGCCACACTGAAAGGGAGACCTGCTTGCCACACTGAAAATGTGGAAGTGAGACAGATTCCCACTTACCTGGTCCACTGGGATGGGACTGTAGTTTAGATCAATGGAGTGTCTGAATGCCCCCAGTCCTAGGGGGACGTAAGAGTGTCCACGAGTATATGACGGCACCTGAAAAACAAGCCATCTTCCATGCTAGGAGGAAGAGACAGCCACTTTGCAAAGTCTCATTTTATAAGACAGCTCCAGGGCCACCACTGCAATACCAGCTTTGGGGTGAAGGCAGAGACCTGGAAACAGGTGGTCTGGCTGGGTTGGGAAGTGGGTACATGGAGATAAGGGTTCGTCCCAGCTTGCTCTAGGAAGGAAGCTGGAGATCTTATAATATCATCATGATGCAGATAAAGACCTCATTTGACATTGTAAAGAAAATAAGCCAAAAAAATCCCACACTCAACACAGGTCTGTAGGATCTGAGTGAGTGGGCTTCTCTGAGCAAAACTCTCCTATTTCTCCCTCCCCAGATACCCCAGGCCCAGCCAGCGGCCCTGCTGCCCAGCCCACTCTCAGGGCACAGGCCAGCAGGGCAGCAAAAAGGGAGGTCGGCACGAGCATGACTTTTTGGTGGCAAACTGGGGAGGCAACACAAGCAGTAGATGTACAAGAAAATCTACCTCTGGTCCTATAAGTCCTTCCTGTCTGGCAAGACGCTCTAATTCTTCAATGGTTGGGGATGGCACCTCCACATTTCTAATCCTGAAGCGTCTGTGTTGAGGTGTCAAGCAATCCAAACAGGTTCTCTTCTCCGTTGGTGGGTGGGGTTGGAATTTAGGTGGGTAAGGCTCATATCTGGAAAATAACATGACTATGAACAGGGACCTGCAGTGGGAGGGAGGGACGTGCACAAGCAGCTCCTGGTCAGGATGCAGCCCCTGGATGGGGGCTGGTGTGTTGAGCTCAGAAATGGTCTGATCCAGCCCTTCCCAAACCAGGCTGGAGCAGGTCCATGCTCAGAGCAGCCCAGGGATGATGCTGGGCTTGCAGTGGTGCAGCCAGCTGGTAACTGCTTGCAGTGAAGAACTACACAGGACAGAGATTAACACCTTGTGGGGATGCAAAAAGCACAGTGGGAGAGGAAAAGACAGAGAAGACATGCAAAAAGGTGAGATTTGAGGCACCAAGGGGCAGACCTGGCCAGTGATGTGCCAGCACAGCCCCTGCAGTGCCCAAGACCAGAAATGCTGCATCTCTACCAGATATTTATCCGGAATGTTCCCCTGACAGTGTTGGGGGGATTGGTTAACATTTTCCAACACTCCCAGGTGACTCAGGTCACATTCCCCATTTTCAATTGAAGCAGGTGCTCAGGGTAACTCTGCTTGTGTTTCTAATGCCACATGAGGGACACAGTTGAGACGTGCCTGCCTGACACTGCTGAGCTGCAAGTGTTCCCCACACAGTCAAACACGACCTGGATGCTCCATTCCCAGACAGGAATTCAGTGCCTTTAATGACCTGCTCCCCAAAGAATAACTGTCTTTAGCTTTGTAGCTTGTTATCTAAGGCTGGGTTTCATTTCTGCATGAGAGGCTCTATCCATCATAACCCCAAAGAGATCCCTAATCATTTATTCCACTGTCTTTAGTTTTAATAAATGGCTTGAGGCAACTTCCCAGGACCATGGTGCCCAGACAACAGTATTTTTCACTCTAAAATTAAACTCTCTGGGAGCCTGGGATGGGAGATGATGTGACGAACAAGTCCTGCTGCTGAGCAGTACAGAACCCATAAGGGACATGTTGCAGTGGGGAAAAGTCAAAATGAGTAACAAATGTCACAAAAAAAGGAAGGGAGTGAAGAATCCAAGGTGTCCACTGAAAGCTGACCCTTGGGAAAGAAATTGTCCTGGCACTAAAGGAGTTGTCTCAGAAAAGAAGGAAAGGGAAGGTAACAAGATGTTCAGCATCAGCCCAGGCGTTAAGCAGCTCTTTCTCTGGTGTGAACTGGGACTTTCTGGGCATCCTCCAGCACAGTGCAGGGAGGAAGGCAAGGAGCAGAGAGCAGCTCCTCTGCCTGCAGACAGGACCCATCCCAAAGCACAGGGGCCAACCTCCACCAGCACTGTGCAGCTGGGACTAGGAGCCCTTCATCAAGGTGGACATTTGCCTCAGGCCGCCAGCGGTCTGAGAAAGCAGCTTTCCCCCCAGCTTTCCTTCCCAGGGGAAACCACTACGGGGGCTACACAACACCAAATTGGTGGAAAACACCTTCTCCCTGAGCATCCAGCCTGACCATGGCTGGTCAGTGTTACTTGCACAAGGGAAAGTCAGAAGCAATTTGCCAGATCCCAGGCAAACAGCCTTGTTCTTTGCAAAGTATTAACAGGACACCAGGAAGAAGAGCTTTAAGGAGAGGGCGAAGGGGCACATACCTCAACTTGTTCACCTGGCTGTCCTCATGGAATGACCAGTGGTACTTGACACAAAGTGGGCTGTTGTTGGTTATTTCCAGAGAAAGCACTTTTTCAGTGCCGGCTTTGATGCAGCCAAACTCCAGGGTGCTGGGCTGGATAAGGAGATTCGGGAAGTGGACTTCTCCCCGAAGGGTGATATACTCCTTGTAAGGATGGCCTCTGACCATGTCTATTGTCAGAACCTTCTCTTCTTTCCAGCTATGAAAATCCAGTTCATAAGCTGGGTCAAATGCAATGTAGAGATGACTGGTCTCCCCTGCATACACTGTCACAGGCTGCAAGGAGATGAACAGCAATTAATCACCCATGGGATGACGTCCCAAGGTCTGACAGCAGGAAACAGTAACCCCACGTGGGCTTCTCAGTTCACCCTCATTTCTTTACAGCGAGGGTCTGACTGCAGGCACCACGCTCTGGCCCGAGATCCTCTCAGGCTACCCTTTCTGTGCTCAGCAGCAATACAAGGGGATGGCTGTTGGAGAGCTGGGATGCTTTCCAGGAGACATCTTTACTGCATGGCTGGACCAGACCTAGTTGCCTGCTCCCTTCTCCTTATGCCTTAAAGCCAGGACGGATCTTTTCAATTCAGATGAGATTTTGCTTCCTTCAGCAGCTCTGCTGACGCAGCTCAGGCCAATCCACTGCTGACACTACAGAATAAACTTCTCGACTCGAGGACCTCCCAACAGAAAGGCACCACCACATCCCTCCTCTTCAAACCCCCCTGGAGGAGACCAGGGCTGCTCACCTGGCCAAATGGGAGGGGCTGCCGGTCCACATTGCAGACCATGAACGGCTGCTCCAAGGACAGCATAAGGTCGAGTGGCAGGGCGCAGGTGTTTTTTAAAGACAAAAGCTGGTACTGCAGAGTCAGGACATCGCTGGGTTTCTACAGCAACAGGAGACAAGGGAAAACAACCTCAAGTGGCCACAGACCTCCTCCTGCTTCTGCTGCATTTCACATTTTTCAGCCCCAGAAGTGCATCCATCTCTATTACCCTTTCTATTTGTTTCTACCCTTCCAGGAGATTTTTCTTTATAGCAGATGCTTTTCATGTTTAGAAACCACAGCATCCTCTGGGGGACAGGGAAACACTCCCACGTACGGATGAGGGAATAGGCCCCTGAGAGGAGGCAGCTGCTTGAACAAGATCTAAAGCAGAAAGTGAATCCAGAGCATTTGTCTCTAGTTTTGTCTCTCTATTGAGCAGAACAGCACTAGATGATCTTCACTCACATACAGTCATTTCTTACAACCTTATTGGCTCTAGCAGCCTCATGAAAGCAGTTCATCTGCAACATGTGTCCTGCTGCCCTTGCTACAGGGACAAGGTGTCTGTGGCTTCAAAGCTCTGATCAGCCTAGGCTCTTCCTTCCTGTCTGTGCATTGTGCTGGGCTTTCTGCATGGTCTAGAGAAACCAGAGAGTTTGGGAAACTAGTTCTGGATGTACTGATACCAAACAGGTGCTGTGCTATAGTATGTGATCAATCAGTGTGTGTGGCATTGAGCAGAAGCCAGGCAGAATCAGGGAGAGCTGAAAAGCTTCTAATTACATCTGAACTGCCTGTTCCAGGGATTCTGTGATTCAGTGGAAGCCTGGGAACCAGAGGAGAGGCCTGAAACTACAGAAACCAAATAATGAAACATCTCTTTTTCAGACAACTTGCAGGAGAGGGAAAGATGACGCAGGAGTTGGGATCCAGAGACTAAAGGGCACCTGCTCTGCCCCAGTGTTATCGTCACTGCAGCTGCAGGATGTCTGGGGGTCCTTTGAGGCAGGTGAGGCTTGGGGAAATGCACAGAGCTATACCATATAGCTACACCATAAAGCATTCATGCCAACAGCAGAGAAGACAAAGAGACACAGGAGATGATGGATTTTTCCTTGTAAGCCTGAGGAATTCACAGGAATCCCCATTTTCCCCAGCTTCCCTACAGCATCAGTGTTTAGACATCACCCTGCCTTGTAGGATCCTCAAAAATCTCCCTTTATAGTGAGCAGAGAAACTGGCATTTCTCTGTAAGTGGCCACGATCCCCCTTGGCAGTGCAGCTGTTACTGCAATTTTACTTTGGGGAAGTTAAACACCAGTTTCATCTCTAAAAGCATCCTCACTCACTTTACAAAGTGCCTCAGGAAGGGTAAAGAGGGGCTTTAACACAAGCACACACCCTCCTCAGCCATGCTGTTAAATGCCAGGATGCAATCCAGAGACTTACCTTCTCCACTCGGAAAAATAATTCTTTGGCTGATACTTCTATAGAGGGATCAATAAACTCGCAGGTAAGGACTGTTTCTATTATTGGCTCTGCGGTTGTGCTTTCCCCAATGATGGCTTCACACAGCACGTAATTCTGCACCACCTGCATACAAGAGACGCTTGTCACCAGCGGGTGCTGGCATCCAGCAAACTGGCTCACCACCCGCCACGGGCCCTATTCCTGCCACAGAGTTATGGTCACTGCCCCCTTTTCTTCCTGTGATGCAGCTTATTTATTCTGCACTCAATTGTCTCTAACACTGCACCCCAACAGCCACAAAAGGCACTTGTGAGACCCTCCCTCCCTTCTCACACAGCTTTTGTCTTACTCTGTGCTTACTCCGGATAAACCACTTGGCACTTGTTTAATTCACTTTCTTCTTGGGCTCCTAGTCTAAGTGTAACTTATTTCACTGTCCTTCCTTGCTGACTCAGCATGCAACACTGGTTGCCCCAAAAGAGCAGTATTTCCTTCCACCCCTATTTTGGGATCAGCACTGGGTTTTGGTAGATGTGAAATCACAATAAAGCCTTAGCTGGCCTGATGGTGGCCAGCAAGGAAAGCAGCTGGTGCTGCCATGGAAACGTGTGGCCTTAAACCAGCTTCTTGAAGGCCCCTGCTCATTTCCCCAGGCAAATGTCAAGGGACTGCGGAACAAGCCCAGGGGAGGGGATCTGATGGTTCCCCAGGCTCAGCCCTTGGTGGGGACCTCACCTGCGGAACGCTGGAGAAGCCTTGCACCACCATGTGAGCTGACTCGCCTGGCTGCAGCTCCATTGACCGTGGCTGCAGCTGAAACAGTGGGGTATGTTTGGGGCTCTGGGAATCCTCTTCGTCCCTGGAGCTACTGACAGATGTGAGGCTCTGGCCCTCCTCCTCAGGTGGTCTGTAACATTCCACGGTCCAGTGGAGCTGATGGAAATGGTAGCCCCCGTTTGTGAATTTGAACCAACGAAAGCAGGGAATGAAGCTAGAAGAGAAGACAAGATGGAAAATAGTATGGGAGTAGCTATATTTCCCTGGTCATCAGATTACTCCCAATGAACAATTTGAGGTGTTAATAGCTTGGAGACTGTCTTCATTTCCAGGTCTTAATGTGGACCAGAAACAGTGTCTGATAAGCTGCCCTTCTGATGTCATCATTGCAAAGAGAAATATGTTTATCATGGCAATGTAGCATTTTCCAGGAGATGCTGACAGGACCTGGTGTTTTCCTCCAAAATGTTTGTTCTGGGGCAATTAATCCTGTTACTGTATTTTGTATTAATCTGTGCCCAAAACTATTACTGAGTCTTTGAGATCCTGCACTTGGGGACCTTGTGTGTGGGGGTATGATTGCAGGCATTTTTAAAAACCAGCTCCGGATGATCCCAGCAAGCCGGCAAAAATTGGCTGCCTACTCCAGGAGAGGAAACCAGGGAAGCAGGGCCTCTCTCTTTCGTGGCAGCTTTGGTTTTGCACTCGTAGCCATTTGTAGAAACTGCATTTTGCAATTAGAAACTGTTCTGAAGTGAACTTTGTAAACTCTGCTGGCAGTGAAAAAAACGAGCGAGGTCCTGGGCAGAGCAGAGCAGCAGCAGCAGAGCCCACAAACGGCACGAGGAAGCGGCGGCAGCAGTGGTGCAGACCCCACACAAAGCAGCAAGTTTCCATCTGCTCTAGAACTGCTCTGTGGGCTCCTGCCTTCCTGGTGGGGGCTGTCACCATCCTGTCTCTTTGTTCCCAGGGCCCCTGGTTGCCTTGGAGGTGCCACTTTGGAAGGGAAGGGTGTGATGCCATCTTCCCTCGGTCCCTCAGCCACACGGCCGCCTCATCCAAGCACCATTTCAGGAACCACTTTGTTCTGGGGAGTCTGAGAGATCATTACTTGATCAAGTGAGGACATAAATGTATTAGAAACAAAGACAATTCAGGGGTAATTTAGCAACTGGTTTCCATTTCAGTGGCTTTTGAGGGTATCTAACAACTCTGAACTGGCCATCACACATTTCTAAAGGAATCTCTGCCTTCAGGGAAGGAGTCAGGGCTTTGAACACTAAAGAAGATCTTGCCTGAAGGATGACAGCAAAACTGCTCCTTGCTGAGACAGGAGGAGAGGTGGGAGCAGAGAGATCTCCTACCTGAATTGGTATCCCAAGTTGATCTCTGGGGGGAATGGTTTATCTGTTACAATAGTTGTGCCAATGCCCTCAGCTGTGATCGAGAAGGTGGTCCAAGGGCTGTCGCCAATGAACAGCTCCACTACGTCAGCAAAAAGCCCGGTGTCATCCGGGATTGCTGTGACAGTCACAATAATCTCAGTCTTAGGGGGGATCACTCCTTTACTGGGATCAACAGTGAAGACGTTGGGTTTGTGAGTCTGTAAGACAAACATAATATGCATTTAGGATGGAAACCATACAGCCTGGTCTCTTGTGGGATATAAGAAAAGGAAAGACTAAAGAGGGGAGGATAAAAATAATAAAGGCTTAATTTCTCTATAAATATAAGCTACAGTATCTGGCAACAGCAGAGCTTATACAACCTGTATTTTCCTCTCCTTTAACGGACTCACCCAATTAACCCAGTTTTGCCCAACCCAAGGGACGCTTATCCTCAGGAGAGTATTCCTTCCCCAGTCTTTCTCCGGAGTGCATGCCAAGGAAAGCTACTTTCTCTCTCCTGGCTTCTCACAAAGGCTCAAGGCCAGAGGAAGTCAGGACTGCTCAAATCCCACCCCAGCAGCCACACAGCTGGAGGACACTGCTGACAGCCTGAGGAATAACTCTGCAAAGCCAGCTGAGCAAAACCCCAAAGTCTCCTCTCCCAAGGGACCGTCAGTGCTTCTCAACATCCCCTAAAGGACCAAAGCCCTCGCTTCCCACTGACCATCAGCTGTAGAGGGGTGCCCCAGTGCCCTCTGCTTTGGAAAAGTCAGCTCTAAATTGTAAGAGCAGAGCACCAAAGCAGGAAGCAGGAAAACACCTGCAAGACGTGCCCTGTGGGCATGGCATGGCCTTTTCCTAAGCATTCTCGTCCTCTGGTTTCTCATGGACCTCCCTCTGCAGATGGGGCAGGAGAGCTGGAAATGCCCCAGGGAGAGAGCAGACGCCTTACAGCAGCACAGCTGGAGTGACAGCTGGCTCTGCAGGCCAGGGCCTGGTACGAGCATGTCAAACCCATCCTTTCCATGCCAGGCCCACCCAGCCAAGGTGCTCTGCTCCCTGCAGAGCTGGAGAGCAGAATTTCATTGTGGAGTCAGGAAAAGCTGCCCTGGAAATCCCCCACTTTGGGCTTACATTTGTTTATGCCCCAAACAGCTGGAAAAGCAGCAAGAGGAAAATTCACCCTGCTCCTCTTTGGCCCAGGAGGCTGAGCCTGGACTCTCCCACATGGCTCGATGCTTTATCCACGGACACAAACAAGTCCACAGTGTCAGGTTTTAACCAGCTCCACAAGTTCAACCCACCCAGCATGGAGAAGAACAAACCTCAAGACGTTCCCAGATCTCCCCCTCCAGCAGGGAGCACATCCCACCCAGCCCTGGCCCCAGCCTACAAGCCCTTGCTGGCTGTACCAGCCCTGCTCACCCTGCCAGGGGAGCAGCCCCAGCTCCTTCTGCCCTATGCAAGCCTCCACAAATTAAACAGCCTTTCTCTGCAGCTGGTCCACAAAGATGCTCTTCAATGGCATAGAGATCACAGGCTGTGGAGATGCACAACCCCCACACGTCTTTGTGCAGACAGCCCTACTGGTTTGACCCACAGGAGGTCTGAAACTTGCCTCCCCATGAGCAGTTTGAAGGCAGATCTCACACCCTGGTTTCTGCCATTAACAGAAGTTTGGCACAAAGCAAATGTGGATGGAACGGGGGAACCATAGGGAAGTCCGTGCCCTCTCAGGAGCAAAGGGCCACAGGCTTCTCTTGATCTCAGAGCTCCAAAAGTGTGCACACAGCTAAAGACTTCCCACAAAATTAAGGGAGTACTTGTCAACACAATCCAGACTCATTTCTGCTCCAACACCTCTGCACCTGATTTCACTGAGGGCTGCCCCAGCTAAAACCAGCCCAGAGCCAGGTTCCTCTTGCCTTGCTCAGATGGAATATTGGAGTATCTTGCCTCCTCTCACACAGGGCAATATGGCAATCTTGCATATAAAAACCAAGAAATGGCTTCTACTGACCAGTCAATTTCCCTGGAAAACAGCCCCACAGATACTTACGACCTCCATCCTGAATTCTGCAGGGACTAAACCCTCATTGACGAGCTCCAAGGTTTGTGTATTATGATGTAGTGCTGGGATCTTGCCAAATTCTATCAGTCTTGGACTTGGGTAGATACCTGCCCACGTTCCAGTGCACCGTAAAACGTGTCTCTGTTCCAGAAAGCAGGCAAGAAAGATTTGAAAAAAAAAACCAAAACAAACCACAACAGTGAAAGGTAAAAAAGCTTAAACAGCTCAATCCTGCTCAAGTTATTTCTTTAGGGACAACTACCACTCTCCAGCTGAAATGCTGGGCTTTGGGGGGGGAGGGGGGGGCAGGGAAAAAAAGACATACTCACCTCCAAATAAGGGATTAAGGTAAGAGAAAGTTTCAAACTACAAATTATTGGCCCAAAGGTAAAAGCTTTGCAAGAAATCTGTAGTTAAGAGCAGGCTGACAGTTAAACAACTGGTTATTCTGGGGGGGAGAAACCCTCCTCTTTAAGGTAAGGGGCGTGATAGTTAAAAGCAACTGTTTTGTCAAACTTCAGGCTCTCTGCCACAGTCTGCACTGCCTGGCCCTCCTGTTGACTGACTTACATGCAGTGCCACACTGGCCCAGTGTGATGGTGCCATCCAGGGGATTTGGCATCATCATTTCTGTATGTTTTAAGATGTTTAAATCCTTGCAACTACTTTCCAAATGCCAGCTTTCCTTTCTTTTACAGAAAGCTCAAGGTTCCCAGAAATCTTCTGACATCCTCTTGAGATGACAAGACATTTTTAAACAGATGTTTCCAAAGTTAATAGCATTTTAAAGATTCATTAATTAAAATTATCTTTGATTCCAGCTTAGATGAATTATATGCTGTGTCAGACACTGAGATTACCACCTATAAAGCATGTTTATGCCACCAATCCCTTCTGTTCTTCTCCACACCAGCCTGTGCCTGTTTTCCCTGGAAGAATCCCTGTACGCTTTGCACCCTGCCAGGCTGAGTTGCACAAAGGCACACGTCTCCCCTTGCACTCACCAGCGGGTTTCCTTCATCCCCGAACACGCCAATAAGGACATTGGTGTCATACTTGCCCAATTTTTGGGCTTCAATTGTAACTGGAATCTCTGCTGTGCTGAAAGGCTGGACTATCCCACAGGGTTTGGAGCTGGAGTAGAACACAGGAGTATCTTCCTTGCGTTTCTAGAAGGGACAGAATCAAATGCAACTTCAGAGGGACCTTGGAAGAAACTTTAAACACCTTAACATCCACCACAATGGCAACTCACACACACTTCTAAAAATCCCCAGGACAAAGGTGAAAGGCACAAACAAGATGCAAGAATTGTAGGTTTAGCATTCTCAGGGGGTCCTGCAAGGAGGCTGCCAGCACAGGCGTTGGTGTCTGTGGATGCAGCAGCTTTTCACAACCCTCTAAGATCTCCCACACCCTGAAGACTAGAACATGAACTGCTTCCTCAGGAGGTTAATCTGCACCCTAGAGTTTACATTCAGGTAGGATCTTGTTCTCAGCAGATCTTTAAGATTGAATAGAAACCAGCAAACCAAACCCTTTTTTTTCCCCTAATAATCTCCTCAATAATATTGGAGAGGAGGAGGCGGATGCGATGCCAAACCTGGGCAATAAGCCCGTAGCAGGCAGCAATGTGGCTGTTATTCACAATGAGGAACTTCTTCTCGTACGGCTCCTTCAGATGGCACTCATCGTAGCACAGGATGTAGGGGTACGCTTTCAGCTTAGGAACGATGCATCTGGGGAAAGAGGTGGCAACAAGGGAATCAGAGATACTGAGGATGGAGAACGTTTACCCCTGAAGGTTGTGAAATGGAGCGTAACACATTTGTCACTGTCAAATCGACATTTAACAGCCCTACAGTGATAAATTGCCTTCAAAGCCTTCCCACTCAAACATGTCTTGTCAAGGAGGGGCAAACTCTGAGACGCAGCACCCAGAGGCTGCCAAGTGGCCCAGGCAGAGCACTTGTCCCACAGCTGTCTCAGCCTCTCCTTTACCCAAGAAGGCTTGAAAGGACTCCTGTAACAGTCCCAGTGATCCATGAGCTCTGGAGGAGCCTTGCCAACAAGGACCAGTGCTCACCAAGGCTCAAAGAACACCAGACTACAGTGTCTCAGTAAAAATGACTCCCTTCTCTCCCATGGTGCTGTTGCCCTGGCCTGAGAAGTCAGCTGGCTTGCCCCAGCCTTGGAGGGCACAAGCCACCACCTGCCCTACGGAGTGGGTGATCCCCCTCTCCCACCTCCTACAGCTCCCTTGGTCCTTCATCCCACGGGTCTGTACACTGACTGTCCCCATTTGCACTTGCTTGACAAAACTGCTGCCCAGGCACTGCCCGGACGGCTCTGCCTGGGAGAGGGAGCTGCATCCCTCTTGTCGTTAAACTGATGTCCACAGCAGCACAGCAGGATGGAATTTGGCTGCAGCAAGAACAACTTCTGCGTTAAGCCTGAGAACATTAAAGCTCAAAATGGGAAGCAGAGGGAAGGAGAAAAACTAGAGCTGACCTGCCACATCAAGGGCTGTTTTCCCTTCATAAGATCTTGCCCTCACCACTCTCGCTGTGAGCCACTTCCCCACTGGCAAGTGCCCTCATTAACAGAACCAGACCCTGACTCTCGGCAGGCTGCTCCCTGTGTCCCAAACCAATGCTGCAGGGTGCTCACAACCCAGCACAACTCCACCTCTTGCAGAAAGAAGGAGAGGAGGCCCTTGGCAAATTTGTTCCACCTCAAGCACCAAAAACCAGGCCAATAAATTATATCATTTCTGTTCCTTTTAGAAAAAGGCCCAGGATCATGCTGGGGTGGGAGCAGGGGTGCTTTTCAGCACAGGCTGCTTTCCAAGTACTGCAGTTCTCATGTCCAGCTGGGCAGAACACGAGGTCATTAAGCAAAACTTCTCCTTGGGAGCTGCAGCCAGCAAAGCCTGTGCAAGGCAGTGTGCTGGGAGAGGCCAGGGAAATGCTGATACCTGCCCATGACGGTCAGTGACAACACCTTCTCGCCAGCGCCCTCCACGTCCACCAGGATACGCCGGTAGTATTCCATCACGGTGTTGGAACACAGGGTCACCTGGTGGAAGAGAAGAGCAGTAACTCCTTCCTTACAAAAGCTCATTGCCCATGTGTGGTGTCCTCCAGTTCTTGTTTCATGGTAAGGAAAGGGAGGATTTTGCCTTAATTCTTCTGCTGGTCCATGTGTAGAGAGCACAGTCTCTGGGAGTAACACAAGCCTTCTGGCAATACTGGATTTGTTAAACACACCCTTCTATCAGGGCATAGGTCAGCTAAATTAAAACATTAGAGTAAGGCTCTATGCACCACTGCATTCAAATTAAGGGGCCCATTTTTCATCTGATTGCAATGACAGAAATGCAGAAGAAATCTGTTGTCTTGAACAGAACGAGTTCAGCTTTACAGCAAGAAATGGAGGGCAAAGTGTGGCCCAGCAGGTGCTGGGCAGTTCATGGCAGCAGAGTTTTTTCTGTCTCCCCTGGAGATCCCTGCAGTGAACACAACTCATCTGCTCTCCAGGAGAGGAGAATGAGACCAGGAAGAAAAGCAAACTGCTTTATACAGTGACATCTCTCTAATAGCCACCTCCTGTCCTCATCCTTCCTCTGCCCACTTTCAATCAAAGAAATCTCTCTCAAAAGCACAAGAACGGCTTCTGTACTGATCATCTGGTACACGGTTTCAGCTTGTGATTTTGGAGATAAAACAGCTCCTTCAGGAGCATCACCAGCACCCCAGCTAACAGAGGCCTCACACCGGTGCAGGTCTCTCACGCACACGATGCCCAAAGCTGGCAGAGCTAAAGCCCTCTCACACTCCAGTGAAGCTTCCTTCAGCCCCACCGGCTGGACTCTTCCCATACCTCAATATCCTGGTGTCCCTGGGGGAGGATGGTCCCTTGGCTGGGAGTCAATGTAAACTCCTTTGGCTCCACATAGGAATGAATTCCCTTCCTCCAGGATGGGTCCGTATTGTTGCGCATTTGATCATGGCAGGTAACAACAGGCCCTGAACCATCGTCCGACATGCGGAGCTTGAACGTCAGGGACACTGGGGAGGTGTTAGTGAGGTGAAAGTTCTTGGTGTAGGGAACACCTAGGAAAAGGACACAAATATCCATTTAGGCACCAATTACATCATGACTCCTGGTGTGAATATCCTGGTAGGATGAAAGTGTGCTTGGAATTTAGCTTTTTGTTATCTGAACTACAGGTCACCGAGCAGCTGCATGAGGAATTAATCGTCACTTAGTTCCTTTTGACACTGATCCCAGACTGCTGCCTTGAAAATGCCCACTCTTAGCCCTGCTGAACACCACAAGTTTCTCTCTTTCTCATGGGGAGGAGCTCCCTCACCTGCTCCAAACCAGCACCAGTTATTTCTCACTGATGAGTGTGCACCCAGACCAAGCATTCACCTCTGAAAATTCAAGCTGTAAAATTCCCTGTTAAGTCTGCCAACATTGCCACTGTTTTCAAGATGTATCAACAATGAGCTGTCATTGAGAAGAAGCTACAGCAAAAGAAAGTGAGGATGGAATCAGGAAACAGAACGTGTTACAAAGCACCCTAATGCAGTTTCTCTCTGCAGGATCCTTAAGGCATCTCTTGGTTTGGGCCAAACAGACTGAGCACGTGACAGCTCAGGCCCACTCCACTGGAGGCAAACCTGAGCCTTGCTTCAAGAGTCGCAATTAGGAACCACATCACACCTTACCCAACAAATGGGGACATCACACCCACACCCGTGCCGCTCACTGGGATTGCTGCCTGCAAGGGTTTACCCCACTTCAGCTCTGAGATTTGCTTTCCATACTGGAATACCAGAGATACAGCCACACATGGTGGGGGTGTCCTGCAGAGCGCAAACACCAGCCACAACCTGCTCTGCAGTGGACATCTGGCTTGGCTGGCCAGCTCTGTGGAGAGAAGACTTCTCCCCAGGCTTCTCATCAAGAGTCATCTGAACACACGTGGGGGGAAAAACCAACAGCAGGCACAGCCCAGAGCTCCTCCGTGCCCATCAACAGGGACCACTGCCGGCTCCAGCAGTGACTCCAGCACGCAGGCAGAGAGGCACAAGAAGGACAAACACAGATGTCACAGCCTCAAACGAGACTGAGGTCACCACATGCAGACAACAGTCAACAGCTGAAAAGAAGCAAAGACACAACAGCTGCCTTCAGCTGAAGGGACCTTAGGAATGAAATTGGATTAAGCAATAGGATCAATCTCCTATTACGGAACCATGTTTCTACCTGCTGCCTTTCTTGTTTCATTTATTCAAAAGGCAGCTTAACAAGTGCCTCAGTGCTGATGCAGGGAGGGGAAGAAGCAGCTCACGAAGGCAATGAATTTTCTTTAAAAAGTTCATGAACTTCATTGTTATGGGTTCAGGCTTCGTAGTGAATTTTTCCCTTGGTCTGGGGAGGGGGATAGAGGTTTTGGAGGATTTTGGCTGTGGGGGTGGGCTTTTGCGTTCAGGGTCTTTCAGGAATTGTGGCGTGATGCCGCGAGCCGTTGTGAACTCGGACCTGAGATTTCGCAGGGAGCGGACCTTTCCTTCCTTCCTCTCAGGGATCGGGAAGCTGCGGGAGCTTGTGTGCTCGGCCCCGGGACTCCGCTACGCTGCAACTCGGCACTACGACTGAACCTGCCTGCCTTCCCCCCTCCTGCCTGCTGCTGTTCGGCAGGGCCGAGATTGCCTGCTGCCCCTGAGTTTGCAAAAGGAGTGATTTCCCTGCTTCCTTCCCTGCCGATGCCAGCTGGGAGAGGATCACTGCCCTACCAGAGCCAACAGCTCCTCCTGCCTGGGATCATAATCACACCCAAAGGGAAACACAGTACTCGGCGGGTTGGAATCTTCTGTTATTGTGTTGTTGTTTGTGCTGTCCTGATCTATTCTAGTAAAGACCTGTTGTTCCTTTTCCCAGATCTTTGCCTGGAAGCCCTGTAATTTCAAAGGTATAATAATTTGGAGGGAGGGGGTCATCTTTCCATTCCATGAAGATCCCTGCCTTTCTTGGCAGACATCTGTCTTTTAAACCAGGACAGAGACACACCAGAACATACTGACATTCTATTCCTTGGTTTTATTTGATCTCACGATGGCAAAATGCTACCTGAGGCACCAGCAGCCCTGGAGTTCACACCCTGAAGAGGCAGAACGTGAGTGATGGATGCTCTTATGTGCTCAGTTTTGGAATGCACAGACCCCTCACGCTGCGTCCAAGCCCAGGGAGCACTCACCAAAGGCGATGTCACCAAAGTCAATCTCTTTGACGTCCGAGTGTAAATTCGGTCCATCGATGCACCCCCTGCGATGACAAGGGCAGAGGAGGCAATGGCTTGGTTAAAGGGAATTGCAAAGCGTCCATCTGTCGTGGCTCAGGGGCAGAAAACCTGGTGTCAGGGGCACCATGGGTTTCAAACCAACACACCACCACGTGCTCAGCAGTGTCCACGTGGACAGGAGGCAGCCAAAGCCAAGTGGTCAGCAGCCAACAGCCCCTGATGAGGCTTTGGGCACAGGGCAGGCAGGAAGTGCCCCAGAGTTGCTGCTGGTCCCATGAAAGACCCTGAACACACACCCAGACACGGCTCTGTGCCTCAGTTTCCCCATCTGAAATGGGATGGACTTCTGTAACCAGCCTTTCCAGCCACACCTTCCCTGATTTGCTACTTCTTAGCTGATATAACTGGTGTTTCCACGGAGCTTTCTCAGGACCCACACAGTAATTACAGACAGAGTTTTGAGACATGAAGCCAGGGGAGCCCCAAACATCTTCTGAAAAGAGCAGCAGCAATTCTACTCAGTGGACAAATGAATCTTAAGAGGAAAGGACCAGCTCGTCCCCAGTGCATCAGCTGACACAGCCAAGAGCAATGGTTTAAACAACCAAACATGGGTGTCCTCAATCTACCACACCACCTCACCTGCCCTTGAACTCAGCAGACACAATCTCCAAAAGTCACCAACATCCATTGAAATCAGCACTTGGAGCTGCACAACACTCACAAGTTTATTTAATGGTCGATGCCACTCAATGCCCACTCTGGCTTCTGGTTAAAAATCAAGCACCAGTGAACTGTGCCTTCTATTGTATTCACAGGACTGCCCTTGGCTCTGCTCTACACATGTCAACAAGAGACGCCTTGCTCAAGGAGAAAGCTGCTTATGCAATAACAGCCCATGACCAGTTTGGGGGAGGGACAGAGGAGAATCAATTATTTGATGTTAAAAGATTCCCTCTTGAGTTCCAAAATAAAAACCCAGCACTTTTCCTCCAAAAACAAAGCCAGCAGAATTGTTTCTCTACTATGGGCAGACCTACTTACCGCTTTCCTCTTGCTTAGTAATAACGTTCTTGTTCTTTTTCATCCATTTCCCCTCATCTATACAAGGTATAACTGACTGCAGATTGCTTTCATTTCTTTACTGCCTTGACCCAGTGCCCTCCAACAGCAGCAGCCTAGCTCCAAAGCTCCAGAGCAGCCAGCATCAGCTTTCCTGCTTACACTACATTATCCCACCAGCACATGGCTCAGGCTAGCAGGGAGAAGCCCTCACGCTGCTGTGGTTCTGAGAAGTGAGCTCTGCCTCCCCTGTTATCACCCCTTCTCCCTTTTGCTGGGCAAGGATTATCTCTTGCAATGGCACCAGCCCATGGGATGAAGGCCAAGTTCTTGTGGCGGTCCCTGCTGCAGAGTTCCCTGTCCCACATCAGCCCTTTCCTGGCTGTGGAAAGGAGGTACCAGAGCACTCTCTGCACAGGAGTTGGGAGCTCAGCCTGTCTCCATGCATGAGCATGAGAGCTGAGGTGAGGCTGCTGCTGCCCCATTAGGACCAATTATTATCAGAGGATTTAAAAATGCTGCTTCTGGCGCACAATCACCCAGGCTGGCTCATCTCCAAAGCCCTGGAGGCCTTGCTGCTTGTTCAGGTGGGACATGCCGGAGCAGCTACTGCCCAAAGCTGATCCATCCCACTGCCTGCCATGGTCCAGGGCAGACGGAGATCCCTGCAGGGGGGAGTCACTCCAGCTCCCAGGTACCCACACAGGCCAGCAGGCATCCTCACACTAAGGCAATGTCAGGATCAGAGCAGAGATTATGACCTCAGGAAACATCTTTTTTCTCTGCTCCACCCCAAACTGAGGTAAGTGGGGGATGTCCCAGAGTCAGCTAGAGATGGGCTCACCAAGCTCCCAGACTCCTTACTTGATTCTCAGTGCTGCAGGCATAGGAGATCCAGCCACACTGAACTGGAATTCTTCATCAAACATCCCCAATACGGTGGCTTTGAAGGAGATCTGAATAGTCTGTCTCTCGCCTGGCGCAATGATGCCCTTCCTGGGCTCAAACTCGAAGCAGTTGGCCACGTGTGCGGTTGGAGGCACGAAGGTGAAGGGAGCATCAATAGGGCCCTTGTTAATCAGATCCACCTGCAGCAGCAAGAAAGCGAAATGGAAATACATGTGGAATCTTCCCTTCTTGGGAGTTATTTTCTAATGAAGCAACTGACACCTGGAAAGGGCAGAAGATGCTTTGTGCTGCTGAATGACAGAAGACAAAAAAATACAACAGGACAAGTTCTGCCTTTGGGTTTTCATGCAAAGCACTGGTAACTTCACATAACCAGAGTCACCCTGGGGTTATGCCATGGACACAGAGCAGTCCACCTCTGGTCAGCATCACCAAGCTCATTCAGACCTGGCCCTGGGAGCAACGTGAGGTGATTGCAGCTGCGTAGTGAATCACCACAGAGCTGCTGCTGCTGCTGCCCTGGTTAGCACAGCTCCAACAGGACCATCTACTCATTTGCCTTTTCTCAGATCACGGAAACAATTCGTTGATAAACAATGAGGCACCAGCATGAAAATGTATAGACAGCACCATCTTTTGGTAAGAAAACTCAGGGTGCCTTTCCCTTCCCCAGCCAAGCTTTTGAAAGTGTCTGGCATGATGTAGTGCCTCATTTCCTACCTCTTTCAGTTGCTCTCTTTGTTGTGTTTGTTTTGTTCTGTTTTGTTTTTTGCAAACTTGACAGTATTGGGGTGGAGGCAAATAGGTAGAAAATTCCTTTACTTTTTTTCCCAGGAACACTTTCCTCTTTCTAGAGCCAGAGATACACCAAGGCTGAAGTGTGGTGAGGGACTGCTCAGCAAGGGAAAGCACTCCCAAGCCCCTTGACCAGTGCTGAGCCAGGAGGGTGGATGGCTTTCCTCCGACTGCCAGGAATAGGCAGGAGGCACTGGACTGAAAACTCTTTGCACTGGACTCGAACTCAAATGCAGCCAGTTTGTTCCAGCTGCTTTTGGACAGCCTGAGCACAAAGCTGATTTGTGCCTGGGACTGGAACAAAAGCCTCTGCACATGCAGCTTTTTGACCCAGTGTTGCTTTCATGGGCCAAGGGGTTTTGCAGGAAGCCTCCCAGCTGATGGCCAAGGAAGGCTGACAAAAATCAGGGCTTGGGGTTTCATGAACAGCAGACACGCCTTTCCGACCCCTCCAGATTTGAGCAGTACGTCAAATATTCCCTGCTCACAACTGCCCAAGTTGCCAGGAATTCCACAGGTCCACCAGGCTCACTGCTGCCTCAGGAGCCATCAGGATCCACCCCGACCCTGCTGCTCACCTCATAGGCGTGGGGTGTGTTGACGTAAATCTTCCCAAGGTTCAGTGTATGATAGCTGAGTTCAACCCAGGGTCCTTTGCCTTCCCCTCTGAGCTTCAGGGGCAGCCTGGTCTCACGGCCTGTGGAGAAATGTCCATTTCAGTACAATAATTCTCTCTGTTATCCTGTATTTTTCAGGCTGCCTCAATGCTTGTCCCTGACTCTGAGCTGGATGCAACCAGCTCCTGATGCTCCAAGAGAAGATATGTGCAGAGAAATGGCTGAGTGAACAGGGACATGTGTACGTGCACAATCCAAGCTATATTAGTGAACTGTCCTTGACTAGGGAAAAAAGAGAGGAGCAATGCTGATGTGGCAAGCCGACAGGATGTTGAGGAGGGGGATGCTGACCACAGAAAGAGAAAGACTCATGTTAGTTAGTCGCGTGCATATTAATCTGTAACCAATTGCTTGCTATTAAAGGCCGTGTGAACAGTAGCTGTAACCCAATAGTATGGAGCTTGCCTATGTGTGCTTGGGGAATTAGAGTGTAACTATGGGTCTGACAATAGAATAAACAGAGTTCCATCATATCTCTATGAGAAGCGTGGTTCATCCCGGCAGATCTCTGGCTATTGATATGGACCCTTTTCTTCCCTCAGGAGATAGCCCTTAGGGCTGACTTCCAATTTCTAACCCATTCCTTGGGCTGGTTTCTCATTTAGCCACCAGTTTGCTGAGTTTAAAACACCTCTGATCTCCTGTAGTGACAGGACAAGGAGTAATGAGTACAGATTGAAAGAAAGGAAATTTAGGTTCGATACTAGGAAGAAATTTTTTACTGAGAGGTTGGGGAGACACTGGAACAGGTTGCCCAGGAAATTTGTGGAGGTTCCAGCCCTGAAAGTGTTCAAAGCCAGGCAGGATGGGGCTTGGAGCTACCTGGTCTAGTGGCAGGTGGCCCTGCCCATGGCAAGGGGCTTGGGACTAGAGGATCTTTAAGGTCCATTCCATCCTTAACATACTTAACGTGATTCTATGGGTTCCTTCCCATGCACTTAGAGGAGCTTTGAAATCCATTCAGTGAAGGCACAAAGCTCAGAAAGAGTTTGGCAACTGCTACGTGGCAAATTGGGTGTTGTAGGTGGCCCAGCAGCACAGGACTCTGTTGCCAAAGCCCTCAGCTTCTGACACTCAGCACTGTGTTCTATTTCCACAGACTGAGAGCTGCAAGGTGACAATTCCCACACAGGAGAGAAGCAGGTGCTGGCCAAGGGTGGTCCTTCCACAAACACCCTGGGCTCTGCGGGCCTCAGCCACCTCTGGTCTGGTGGTGTCTGGGCAGTGGGAGGTGATCCAGGGTCAGGGAGCACATTTCTAACTCAGCTCCCACTGCCTGATGATGGATCCATGTAAAATGGACCCATCCTGGAGGTCAGTGGTCTAGAGGGACTCAGTGCTCATTCACTAAAGCTCTTCTGCTCTGTAGCTCTTCGGCCTTTGAGGAAATGCTGGCAAAGCCATGGCATGAAAGCTTCTCCCTGCACTGCCTGGGTTGTTCTGGGATCAGTAATCCAGACACAGTGCTCTGAGCCCTGGCCTTGCACAGGAGATTCCCTGGAAGCTGCAGGGACAGTGGGGATGTGCCAGCACTGCCCTGCTGACCACGGACTCTTCCCAGCAGTTACATGGGAGCCCAACGGGCTCAGGCTTGCACCATGGCTTCACTGTGGGTGAGAGGAGCAGGGGAAAGGAGCTGTACCTGAGATGTTGCAGTAAGCCACACTTCGATACTCTAGCGCTTCTTGGGGTTTAAAGGTCACCTTGATTTTGGCCGAACAATTTGGCCCGATCTCTCCCTCCTAAAACAGAAAGAGACAGCAAACCACTTATCTTCTAACATCACATTTCTTGCTTTCACCCACAGTCCTGTAAGCCTTTATTTAGAGCATCACCGTTGAGGCAGGAGTGAACAACACAAGGAGCCTGAGGAAACCAAACCAAGCTCAACACACCGCTGGGAGCTCTTAATGCTCAGCTGATGAGCTCCCACTCTCCATAATATTCCTACTGCTCTGACACAAGCTCTTGGTGATTTCACGCTGCTGGCAGCTACAGTGGTGTGTAACTGCCATTGTGCACTGGCGGCTCTTGGCCTTAGATGGGCACCAGGAGTAACCATGAAGAGAACACGATCCCCTTCCTTGGAAATAAAAATATTAGTTTAATCTGTTTTGAAAGAAAGCAGAGCTTGGGATTATTCTAGGGTTTACTCCAAGATGAGAAGGGATTTTGCACTGTGCAGACATTAGGCATTCATCATCTCTCACTATGCCAGTACTCAGAATCAGGGCTCTGATTGATGGAAGGAGGTGGGGCTTTGCTTGCATAAACAGAAAAGGAAAAGGTTTTCTGTCCCTCTGTGCAACGGAACCCAAAAAGCCCATTTAAACCTGCCAGCCTTGTGTCCAGGCTCGCAGATGACACTGGAAGGGAGACTCAGAAACAGTGCAAGTCGTGGTTACACGAAGGGATTGGCATTTCTGTGATTAACCTTGCGCTGAATTTGGCCTCCTTTTCCTTTTTGCATTCTTCAGGTCAATATGTGAACTGGCAGTGCTCCAGCACCCCTGCTAAACCCCACACACCACGTGTTGGGGGAGCCCCTACCTACAATAACTGGTCCCTGTGGACATGGCAAGGACACGCACGGAGTGCCCTTGAGGTCGAGCCCCAGGAGCAGGGCTTGGCTTTGTCAGGCTCCCACCCCTGCCCTGAGCCCGCAGGGCAGAAATGCTTTTAGGAGCGAGCTCTCTAGCCTCACCAGAAACTCAATGTCTTCCCTGTCAGCACATCAAGCCAGCTGAGGATCTGCCGAGTGACCACATGGGGGGGGAGGTGACGGGAAGGGGGGAGGGATGAGGAAGAGGGAGAGGAGATGAGGTTCTCAGCTATCACTCACCAGTGGTTCAATGGAAAAAAAGTTATTGAAGAACAGTATGGGGTCTTGTTGCACCTTTGCCATCTCCTCATCGACTATGTCACTCAGCCTGGCAGTGCGATCTTCACAAGTGCCCCGCTCCTCCATTATTCTTTTCTCCTCCAGTAAATTTTCCAGCCAGACCCCTTCCTCCGGACTAAGCAAATAACACAGCCTGCAGCCGCAGGGAGAGACAAACCCAGCAGATCGTTTAATAAGCCACGTATTTGCAGAGATCAGTGTAAGTGCAGGAGAGCAAAGCACCTGGGGAGTAGCAGCAGCAGCTCCTCAGCAAGGGGCTGACCCTGACCCACGGGGTCCCAAATGGATCAGAGGATCACTTGTTGTTCACTGGCATAGCACGCAGTTTTACTCCGCACTTACAAGCTCAGGAGAGGTTTCAAAAGCCAGCAGCCCTCAAGAGAACCTCCTGGCTCAAAACCTCTGCCACAGCTGAGGGGAATCCACCAGCCACCCCAAGTGGCTTTTCCTACCACTGAGCTCCTCAGGGGAGGCAGATCAAGACCAAGCAGCATCCATTGCAGGACTTCCCTGGGAAGAGGAGGCGAAGCTGGGTTGCAGCTACAGGTCACCAGCATCACTCTTTGTTTCCTTCATTTTGGACCTGCCCTGTTCCCTACTCTGCCTTCCATGAGAGCATCCCAGAGCACTTCCAAAGGCAATTGATGAATTCAGACATTGCATCCCTTCAGTGACATTCAAGGTTTTATATGCATGAAAACAGAGGCCCTGAGAAGGAAAGGGACTTTGTCATGCAGGAGGGAGACAGCAAACTCCTGAAGAGACTTTTTCATGATCCAGGGCTGTTTGGGTCCCATCCCAGTGCATGGTCATAGAATGTGCTGAGAGGGAGAGGATCCTGCACTGTCTCCTCTCATAAAAATGTCCTCTCTGCTCTGAGATCTCACAAGCTTCTCTGACAGCATGACAGTAGCCTTGGAGCTAAAACCATCCCTAAGACTGGAAGTAAGGAAGAACAAAATGCCCTGGTCGAAGTCTAGGACACAAACTGGCATGAAAACTAATGTAATTGGGAAAAAACCCACAAAACCAAAACCAGGCTGAAGTTAACTGTGGGGAAACCTAGTTGCTTCTGAGAGGAAAGTGGATCACTTGGGGTCCAGGCTGAGGCAGGCAAGTGGGAAAAAATGGAAATAAACAGTCCAGGGAAGTAGCCAGAGAATGTCAGGGGATTTTCTTTTAACACACTGAGCTTGCATGAAGTCAGATACTGTGTAAGTAGATAGAGAACAGCAGAAAACCAAGAAGCCCAGGGCACTGAAGGACCCTCTTGCCATCCATTCAAGCTGGCGAGGGTCGATCGCCTGGTCCTTGGCAGGCAATTTAAAATGGCTCTGGGGAGTGGGAGTGACCCAGACCGCAGCAAACCGGGGCTTGCTACGGCAGTTTTGGCACGGCGGTTTTGGCACACAGCTTGTCGGTTTTTGCGCGGCCATTCACGCAAGCAGGCTGAACAGAAAGGGTGCAGCCACCCACCCTCCTGGCAGTGGCTCATGTCTTTTGGCTGGTTCTGAGGTGCTTGCCTTTTTTTTTTTTTTTTCTTCTTTGTGCTTTTTTTCCCCCCCCCCAGGAATGGCTTACAAATGATCAAAAGCCATTGCTGCTGCTGCCAGCAAGAGTGTACTAACCCAAACAAAACCCCCAGGAAGGATGCAGCTGTGCAGGCCCCTGGCTGCAGGGAGGGTCTGAGCCTGCCATTAGTGCCAGAGGACAGCGCACAAGACACCCGTGTGTGGTGTGAGCAGGTGGATGATCTGCTCTGTCCGGTGGCAGAGCTTAAGGAAGAAGTGGAAAGGCTGAGGGAGTATTAGGGAGAGGGAAAGGGAAAAAGGCTGGTGGAGTTACACCCTTCCAACCCTGAGAGAAGCTCAGCAGCAGTCAGAGAGCCCTGCCCTTCCTGCCACCAGGCAGAAGGAGAAGACCTAGGAGACAGTGGGGAATGGAAATGGGTCCCTCCTGGGGAGGTAATAAAATTCCATCCTGACCCCCATCACCTGACAGTGCCCTGACAGAAGAGGTACGAGGTGCTGGATCCAGAGGGTCAGGCAGATGACACTAAAGAAAAAATTCTGTCTGGAGAGTCTTTCAGTTGCACTTTGTCTGTCAGACAAATCACAATCTCAAGTGTTAAGAAGAAAAGAAGGGTAGTTGCAGTAGGTGACTCCCTTCTAAGGGAGGGCCCTGTATGTCAACCGGATCCATTCCACAGGGAAGTCTGCTGCCTCCCTGGCATCCAGGTACTGGATATCACCAGAAGATTCCCTAATAACTAAATGAACTAAATCAGCTCTCTGATTATTACCCACTGTTGGTTGTCCAGGCTGGCAGCGATGAGGCTGACAGGAAAGGCATCAGGGTAATTAAAAAGAATTTCAAGGCTCTGAGTCAACTGGTTGATGGGGCAGGAGCACAGGTGGTGTTCTCAGTTCTTTCAGGAGCAGGGATGAATGATGAAAGGAACAGGAAAACCCACATTATCAATAAGTGGTTTAAGGACTGGTACCATCAGTGAAATTTTGGGTTTTTTGATCAGGGGGCAACTTCTACAGCACCTGGCCTGCTAGAGCCACTGAGCTGGCAGGTCTGATTGAGAGGGCTTTGAACTAGATTTGAAGGGAAAGGGGATGAAACCACGCTCTCCAGAGAGGAGCCTAAGGGCGGTAAGCCAGAGTTGGGGGTGAAGTCAGCAGCCCAGCTGAAGTGCACGTACACTAATGCACCCATTAGTGACACATGTAACAAACAAGAGGAGCTGGAAGTCATGGTAGAGCAGAAAAGCTATGATGTAGTCGCCATCATGGAAACATGGTGGGACAACTTGCATGACTGGAGTGCTCCAGTGGATGGCTACAAGCTCTTCAGAAGAGATGGGAGCGGGAGAAGAGGTGGAGGGGTGGCTCTGTATATTAGGGAGGCTCTCAACACCATGGAACTTGAGATTAATGATGATAAAGTTGAGTGTCTGTGAGTGAGAATCAGGGGAAGCCCCACAAGGCCGACATCCCGGGGGGGTCTGTTATAGACCACCCAGCCAGGACCAAGAGATGGATGTGTTATTCTACAAGCAGCTGAAGGATGTTCCAAGATCTCCAGCACTTGTTCTTGTAGGTGACTTTAACCTGACAGACATCTGCTGGGAACTTAACACAGCGGAGAAGAGGCAATCTAGGAGGTTCTTAGAGTATATGGAGGAGAGCTTCTTATCACAGCTGGTGAGTGATCCTACAAGGGATGGAGCTCTGCTGGACCTGCTGTTCATAAACAGAGAAGGGCTGGTGGGAGATGTGGTCAGAGGCCGTCTGGGGTACAGTGACTGTGAAATAATAGCGTTCTCAATATTCGGTGAAACAAGGAGACGCATCAACAAAACTTCCACTCTGGACTTCTGGAGGGCAGACTTCGGCCTGTTCAAGAGACTGATTTAGAGAGTACCTTGGGAAACAGCCTTTAAAAACAAAGGGGTCCAGGAAGGATGGACATACTTCAAGAAAGAAGTCTTGAAGGCACAGAACAGACTGTCCCAATGTGCTGAAAGACGAGCTGATGGGGAAGACAACCAGCCCGGATGGGCAAGGAGCTTTTGAAGGAACTAAGGGAAAAAAAGAGGGTGTATGACCTTTGGAAAGAGGGGCAGGCAACTCAAGAAATGTTTAAGGATGTTGCCAGGTCACGTAGGAAGAAAACTAGAGAGGCAAAAGCCCAATTAGAACTTGAGGAAATCCAGTCATTGCGATCAACCTTTCCTCCCCAAAATGCCATCCTTGGCTGGAGTATAAATGGAACTGGAATGCAAAGTGCTGAGCTCCTGAAGCCCAGGGACACACACCCTAATTTCAGAGATGGTTTACTTGACCTAAACCATTCAAAAGCACCAACAAACCCCTAAGGCCATACGTTAGTTTTAGTCTTGGGCCACGTATTTCAGTGAAATGCATCTTTCAAACCCACCTCATCCTCCTTTGATTCTCTTCTTCCTCATTAGGATAAGTCTTCCACTGGAAGTGGGCTGTGGTGTTACTCCTGTTTTCGATGAACACAGTTGTGTGGCACGACATGGTGATGTAAGTCTTCTCAAGCTCCACGGAGTATGTTCTCAAGCCAATGTTGAGATCTATAGCTTCTCCATGAAGCTTTGTCTGGATAGTTTCATCTGGAACAAAGCAAAGAGGAGTCTTTGCTCAGCTCAGGCGCTGATGGAAGCACAAGGAACAGAGCAAACCACAGGTGACAGAAGAAAGTGTCACAGCTTTTAGCTGAATGAGCAGTTCTATGGATCAGTACATTTATCACATCCTGACAGCTCTGTGTGTACAGAGTGAGGATGTCCTGGGCACCTCCTTAAACGCCTTATTTCTGAGTGTGTTTGTAGAGATTCGGCCCCAAGGTGACAGTATTTACAGTGGGATTTGTCAGATGTGCTCAGGTGACCCACGCCGATCACTGGGAATTCTGCATCAAAGTCCTGCAGGTGACGCTGAGGAGCCCTGTTCAGTCCTGGCTTGCCCAGGGTCTCCCCTGGGCATCCCATGAGACTCCTGTCTCTCCTGACCCCTTGTTGCTGACAAGAAAATATGCCTGGGGGCATGTGGGCAGAAAAGGAAGGCCCAGAGGAACAAGTGAAGTGACAGCCCACAGCAGGAGGGGACACAAGCGAGGAAACACAACCCAGTGCTCTGCAACATGACAAACAACTACAAATTGAACACCATGAAAACCATCATCATCTCTCTGTCCAAACACACAGCAACATCAGTCTTGAAATATTTGATATTGTTCTCATCTCAAAAACCAAGCTGGAGCATTTCAAATTAAATAAAAAAGGGACAAAGGAAAGATTAATAAGTAGAGAGCAGCTTCTATATGAAGACTGAATGGGATTCCTCAGTCTGGAAATCAAATGGGAGATAGATGGGAGAAGTTTGCAACAGCATGAGTGGCCTGGGGAATGGAAACGAGGAAAAATTTGTCTTGATTTGTCATCAAACAGGAACTCGAGGGCCTGAAAATGTTATGAGACAGAAATTACACACATGTGTAGAGGGCAACATAGAAAAAGCCTCTGTGACAAGACAATGGAGAAGCAGCATACAGGACAGAAGTGTGCACGAAATACATTGCATTGGAGAGAGTCTGATGGAGACCTCACACACAGCACTGCCCAGGAATAAAATAAAACTTCACCCAGGTGGAGCCACACGGTAGTGGAGAATCAGGGTTTCTCCTTCCTCCACTCAGCAACTCCCAGCAAAACAGGATTCCAAAAATCCTAGCCCTTTTAGAGGGTATCCACTTTATTGACTCCCTAAACACCAGCTAGTTCTCACTTTTCTTTGGGGTAAAGCTGGAACAGGGGAGGCACATCTGGAGAGGGAATTGAGGTGGCTGGGACAACGGGGAATGATGGTGGAGAACTGTCCCGTGCCCCGTGCAGTGCCCAGCGCTCACCTGTGCCGTAGCGCACTACCAGGGGTACGTCATGGTCACCGGTCGTCAGCGGCTGATATTTCACTGTCACCTGCATGGTTTCGCCAATGCCCAGAGTCCCCCTGGCCGGAACCACGGAGAAAGGGCTGCAACACAAAGACAGGGATCAGGACTCGGGGGGACATCTGGGGACTCTATTCCGTCTGCAGTCCAGGTCACTTCTGCTCACTTGGGCAAACAGGGAGCAAACAAACCACAGTCAACAGAAGACAGACAGAACACACAGGATCACAAACAGCTGCTGACTCTCGTGGGAGGAGATCCAGCCCTCACAAGATCCTGTGGGATAAAATGACCTCATCTCCCCCATGCTCTGCATCCAGCTATCTGCAATGAGACTCAAGGGTCTGACCACCAGCAATCCCACCAGAGAATGGTTTGTGAAAAGCACAGAGAGGGTTAAGAACTATCTGCATGCACAACTTGACACTGACTGCCTCAGGAATTTCTCTTTTCCTGCTGCCTATAAACCTCATCTCAAGAGATACAAATGTTAGGGCACTACCTGCCCTGTGAGATTACAGCCTAGGAATCAGACAGGGAGAAGGAGCTCTTCCTTGAAGACCAAGGAATAATTACTGTTGAATTTGCAGTGTGGTTCTTTGGTTTATTTTACCTTGAAAACATCCTGATTTAGCCTAAAAAGGGCACATTTTATCAGCATTTCAATGAAGGCTGTTTTAAGAAAAGGAGCAATCAAAACTCTGAAAAGTGCAAACAAATGCACATTAGAGCACTACAGTGGCATGGAAACAAGACCCAAAAGGAGGATGCCATTTACAATCTGAAGGATCCAGTCCCAGCTAAATGAAGCACCCTTACCAGGAGCACATCAAGGAAACAGAACAGAAGGTTTCTGTGTATTTACCAGCAATGCAGTCTGGGACTCTGGGTTGTCATCCAGGCTGGTAACTGTTCGCTTGGCCCCCCAGACAAACTCTGTGCAATGTGTTGGAAATAATTATGCAAATGTGTTGGTGCACTTTGATTTAAGAGGAGCAATTAGGATTGGTCACCAGGTGAACAGCTCTTGCCTGATAGACACAAGCCTCCATGCTTTGATGGGACAGCTCAGGTGAAATGTGCTTCTGCCCAGCAGCTGCTGGGCTTTGTGCTCTTGCAGAGCCTCACTGAGGAAACAAAAGTTCCTGGCCTTGGTGCTTTGCTAGTGGTCAATCTGTCACCTTAAAAGTGTGTTCTAGGGAGTTTGGTGATGAACGCATCCCACACAAAAATAAAGAGAACATCTGGCAAGCTGCTGAACTTTCCTCATGTCAGTAGTGACAGCTGATGAAGGCGCTTCAGGTTCTGCTCATTAAGGACGTATTGCTGCAATTATGGGCCTGCCCTGTTCCCATTACCAGTAGTGAGAGCATCACTACTGGCTGATGGAGAAGCCTTGGGCCGGAAATGTTTATGTGCTGGACCTGAGACTTTAGAGAGAGGGGAGGAAAGACAAGGCCCCACCAGCCCCAGAGCTGGATTACTGTACGTGTTTCTGCATCTGCCCCAGGGGTGCTGCCAGGACTGCTGCAGGTCTCTGCTGGGGCCAGGGGGGATCAGTGCCTGGTGTGGGCAAGGCACAGGCTTTTTTTCTTATTCTTTTGCCAGAAATTGCACCAGAACAGAGAAGCTGCAAGTTAAGGGAATCTCTGGCCACACTTCAGCACTGCCTTCCATCCCATCCCTTTCCCACTCCTGTCCCATGTCTACATAGTCCTGCCCTCAGATAGCAGGATGGGAATAACACTCCTGGGGGTGACTTCAGGGGCTGCCTGAGAAAGAAGGTATCTTCTTATTTCCAAATTATCAGGAGAAGAGGATCCAGCCAAGCTCAGAACTCAGCTGTCAGGACTGAAATACGGAGTGCAAATCAGCCCCTGCATCTCCTACATCCCAACCCGGCCTGTACCCACCAGACTCCTGTTACTGCTGTAGCAGTCGTCTCTCACATATAGACTTGGCTCCCCAAGACCCAAGGACACAAGCTCTGCAGTTAAACTTAACTCCTCTGGATTTCAGCCAACATCACTAAGCTCTTCCCTGAGCCCACACATACGAAGAGCTGGGAAGGAGACATCCCTGTCACTGTAATAACCAAATGAAAACCACTGCCAAGAGATGGGGCTGGCAGGCTACATTTTGGCCTTTTATCTGTTCATTGTCAGCTGTTCCTTAAGATAGTTCTCATCCTGTTAGATCTACCCTTTCCATGAATCACTACTGCACCTGACAGGCAGAAAAGGTAAGGTATGAAGGGGGTTCTAATAGCTTGTTTTCTTCTGCTTTTTAACTAGGTCCATTTGGATGTTTGTTTTCTTGTACGGCATCCAAAGACAGGTCCAGATCTCCCAAGGGCACCTTGCAAGCCCCAGACACTGGTCTTGCTTTGAGCAGTGTGTTTGCTCAGACAATTTCCAGAGGTCCCTTCCAGCAAGAGTTATTCTATATTTTTATCTTCTAAATCAGCCCAATTGCTTTTCACATATTCTCTAAATGTGTCGTATTTCCTACACACCTGTGCACATACCTATGGGCATGAGCTATACTGACAGGCACTAGAGGAGCTGGACCTTTATGAAAGTTCCCAATGAAGAATTCATGACATTTTGGCAGACATTTAACACAAAACAAAATTAAAAAACAGAGCAGAAACACAGGAACTTCAGAGTATTTACAAAGAAATCTCAGTGAAAGGGGGCCCGACCTTATTCAGAGATTTAAATCATCTGTTTGAAATTTTAAACTAGCTTTTAAAGGTTCATCATGGAACAGAAGAGGTGACTGATGCCCTCAGCTGACAAGGGAAATCAGATCAGCTTTAAGGAACAGGAACCGCACGGGCTGCCCACAACACAGCTCATGTTGGGCATCCAACGTGGGGACCACTGGAACGCCACCTGCCTGTGTCCTCCCAGAGAATTTGGTTACCTACTGCTGTCTATTTGGCTGACAATGCTGAGTAACCATTTCAGAAGCTGCTTGTGCTCAGGAGGGTGCAAGCCAGCTACTAACATGTTCCAGCACCCTCCAGGAAACCTGGGACAGAGAAAGCTCAAAGGCTGCATCCTGCTAAGAACACTGGAAGCAAGAGCAGATGCCACCCATCCTGCTCACTTCCAGCCAGGGCTGCAGGGCAGCAGCTCCAATGCTCTGCTTCCTTTTGTTACTCTTTCCCAACTCTGTTTTCACCCAAAGGTGTTTTGCATAAGAATAGATGAGCTGCCTCACCTCTTGGTGCTCATCTCGTAATGAGCTTCCAGGTTTCCAGTGTTTTGAACCAGCAGAGTCTTCTCACTGCTGCGTTTGACTATACAGACTGGGAAGTCCAGCTGGTCAGGCAAGTGCAGGATAGGTCGGCCACCAATGGCCCGAACTGGCACAACTATCCTTTCCTTTCCACTGGTGCAGGAGAGCTCATGGGAATAATCCTGCAGGAAAAGAAACTGGCTCAGCACAGGGCATTTAGTGCCATCTCCATGGCAGAAGAAAAACCATTTCCTATAACCCTTCAAGGGCATCAATTTACCTCTTGCACCCCCAAAATCAACACTAAGTCCTACTAATATGTCCCATTTTAAAGGCACCAGTGCCCTTTGCAAAACCTATCTCAGTGGCATTAAGCTCTTGTGTCACTTGGATCGTACAGAGAACTGCCCTAGGCCACCATAATTTTTACTCTAAATTTTAATGATGTTAAATAATTCCTAAGTCTCTTCTAAGCAACATGGAGCTAGGGAACACAGGACATTCCTCTTTAGGTTTCTATATTCCTGCTGTTTGAGAATGGGGCAAAGTGTTAAACTGACTCTAAGCAGCAAAAGGAAGATGAGAAAACAGCTGCACCCAAAGAGATCCTGCACCTCTGGCCTGGCGTAGAAACATCAGTTGGCTCAGAGCTTCCCTCTAACTTTGCCTGTCCAGCCAAGTCAGGAGAAGAACAGTGCTAAGAGGTAGCAGGATGCTGTTGGAAAGAGCCTCTCTTTGTTTCCCTGCAAGGCTTCCTCCCTTCCATGCCATGTCCTAAACCCTTCTGTATGAACGAGCCCCAGATCACAGCACTAACCCTTCACATCACAGCACTGAGATCAGACTTGCCAGGGCCTCAGCACTGCTGTTCAAACCTCCAAGGAAAAAGCACGTCTGGCACAGAACGGGTGCTAGTTGACAGAGCAACCACAGTGACAGGCATGAAGACAGAGCCGCAGCAGTGTCACTGCCACAGGCTCTGGGGTCACAGGTCTGTCTGCCTGCAGGTTGTACCTGCCCTACACGAGCTCTTTCAGGCAGGTGTCTAAGTCACCTGCAGCTCACCAACCTCCTGCTGACTAAGGGCACCTAGAGATCAGTGTGCCTGTGCCAGGCTGGCTCCCTGCCACAGGCACGGCACATCCTCTGCCCTGGCCTTGCGGTTCTATCATGGTCAGTATCGTGCATCTGGGACAGCCCAGCTGCAAGGCTGGAGAACAGAGGATGTGAAAAAGCACTGTCTGTGCTCCAGTCCAGGGGGAGGCAGGGAACTGTTGCCAGTTGGGAAGGAGGAAAGCTCTCTGACCTCTTTGTTCCTCTGGTATTCTCCACAATAATTAAACCCCTTCCTAGAGATGTGCCTAGCGATGGCTGAACATGTATCAACACTCCTCTGTCATTTTCATACTGTTGCCTGTGCATCTGCCCTTGGGAACGCTCAGCAATGTGCAGGGAGGGGAAGCAGAGCCTGCCAGGCCTGCGTGCAGTGCCTGACAGCACGTGCCAAGGTGTGACTGGCTGCAGGCTGCCCGCCCAGGGCCTGAAGCCACGCTCACAGCGTGGAACGGGCTGTACCCAGAGTGCAATGGAAGCAATGGCTTTGGAGATAACGCTCCTCCAGTCTCACCTTGTCCTTGTCAGGGGTGAAGTGGATGCGCACGGTGTGATACGCGCCTGCCGGCACTCTGTGGTACGCATCATTGGAGCCCACCAGCCGGAAATGAGGTGAGTTCTCCATGGTGACCCTCACCAACCGAGGAGACTGCAGGAAAGACACAAAATGATGATTTTGCCACTTGTGGAAACGGACAAGAGGAGACCTGTCTGTGACCTGGTGACATCCTTCCCTGACCCCTTTTCCAAAGCACTTTCAGCTGTGGAGGTACAGGTAATTCACAAGGCTGAACTGAATTCCTTCTGTCTGGGTCCAGCATTTCAGCCAGGGGCAGTAGGGCAATGGCTGGTGGGAAGGAAGGGCTGAGCAGGTCAGCACCAGCAGGCTGGAGATGAACCAAGTCACCTGCATATTCAACAAGGCCAAAAAACCTGCTGGCTTCTGCCTGCACACAGCCATGCAGTCGTGTTCCAGAGGAGGAATGTGCTACTTGAAGGCAAAACAGCATATTATCCTGGGGGAAGGAAGAAATTCCCTCCTAGCAGATCGGGTTTGGGTGGGGCAGTTGTGGGGATATGCAGGCAGACCAGCAAGAGAGAGAGGAGACCAACCACTGGCCTTACTGAGAATAAAACCAAACCTGAAAAGCAAAAGAAGGAACACAGCAAGACAATCCCTGAAACAAAGAGATGGCAAAGAGAATTTCAATGGCCTGTAAAGCAGCAAGGAAAAATCATAAAACTATGAGAGCAATCAACTTGCCAAAAGTGACAGAAACACAGCCAGGCTGTGCCTATCGACTATGGGCTTCAAAGGCATTTTCTGCCTGGAGAAACATGACCAGCACTGACTGACAGCGTGGTTCCAGTATTAAAAGCCGATCTTGGCTCTCCAGGGGCTCTTGCTGCCTGTGCAGGCAAGCTGGGCTGCTGGGCATTCCTGCCTGCAGCCAGCAGTCCCTGCGGGCACCCTGCAGCCAGGTTCTGCCCTCTGGGGTACGCAGACACAGCAAATATGCATTTTCTAGCACACAGATATCAACCCCCCAGCACCAAAATGCGTCTCAGAAAGTCTAAACCAGATGATTTTGACTCCCTCCTGTCTCTTCCCACCAGCCCACTCTTGGCACAAGCCTCATTTGAGAAAATGTTTCCCTGACTGAAATTCAAATGGTCTCATTTTTCCTCTTTACACTGGAACACAACTGCTGACATTTTTCAACTTTTTCCCTCTCAACTCTCTTGGGAAACTGCAAAACAATCACAATGTCTTCAAGTGAAGAAGTGAAAACCTCCAGGAGCACATGGCTTTGGATGTGCTGTGGTTCTCCAAAGGGAAAGCAGAGCATCATGTTGCTTTTGGAAAACCTGAGCAGAGCTGAATTAGGCTTAGCAGGAGCCTGAAGAGGCACCTAAAGGCCTCCCGCTGCTTCTGCTACATCAGTCTGATTCCAGGGCTGTTTCAGAACACATTTCCTGCAGTGCCAGTGCCATTAATAATAAGTGATTCCAGCATAAAGTGGAGAAGACTCAGCCCCTGAGCTTTGACTGCAAGTTGCACAAAGGGAGCTAAGCAGGCTGAGAGAGGCAGAGATTCATACCAGGAACCAAGATGAACCAAGGAGACACAGGATGTGGTGTAGGCTCAAGGCAAAGCACGAGAGCAGGTAAGAACTGCAGAGCCCGCAATGTTCCCATCAATCCAGGGCTTTCAAGAGAAGGGAGCTCCCTTGGGACAGATACTATCAACGCATGGCCAAAATCAGGGGAGAATTCCCAGCACAGGAAGATTTCCACCATCTTGCAGTACACAGGTGCTGAGACGTTTTCCTCTGGATGTGCTGCAGCAGGTAACTTGCTCTGCTGTACACTATGGGAATTACACCACTCTCCTCTTCCAGCACAGTGTTAAATCTCCACGTCCCAGCACTTACCTTGTCCATATTCACGAGATACAGTATCATTTCAGAGACCTGATGAACGAGGAAATTCTGAAATACAATCTCTTGTGGGGAAACCTGAAACAAGTTCTGTTTCGAGGTAACTGGCTGTAACAGGAGAGGCTAGAGAGAGAGAGGGAGAGGTTGAGCTGCTGGGAGGAAGGTTCATAAAGAAGAATCTTACACTAATCCCCAGTGAAGTACAGACTCTGGGTGAGTACATCTGCCCAGGCCACACTGGGGAAACAGTGGCTCTTCCACCTCTGCTCCGAGCTGATTGAGAGCTGCTGGGCCACACTGAGCAGGCTCAAGCCAAGCTGGTTTTTTGGCACGTTTCTTAGGTTTCCTTCTCCAAAATGCCAGGCAGCATTTACCTTAAGCACAGCCCTGTGCTCATGTGGTCACAGAGCTCTGGGGCAATGACTGAGCACTCATGGAGTAAGTGAAACCCACGAATTTACATCAGACTCCATGGGAAACAATGTTGGGATTCCTTTACTCTGAGACAGGGAAACTGAGGCCCACACAACTGCAAATACCGTTTTTGGTCTAGAACTTAGACATCAGTAAGAAGGGAACAGTACCAGAGGAGGTGTGAGGGATGAGGTAATATTTTGCTGAAGCCAAAAGGTTATTAAGTGAAAGAATGAGGGTTGTTGGTTTTGTTCTTTATGTGTTGCTATTCATGGTTTGGGTTTGTCCTAGTTAATTTGCTGGGTGTTGCTGTGAGCTGGAAGAGGGGCAGGGTTGAAGACCTGACCGAAAGGAAGTATGATGGGAGGGGAGGGACAGAAAAGTAGGCGGTTGGGAGAGAATGTAAGCTCCCGAGTACCCATCCACCGGGAAAGGGGACAGGGACAGTCCCCATCTGGGAAAGGGTATAAAAAGATTGCCATTTTGTTGGAGGGTGTGTGTGTTCGTCTCTTGGGGGAGGGAGACACACCCAGCTCAGCTGAATCGTTACTAATAAACAGTTTTCTTTTGCTTCAACAGCTTTGTCCCCTTTAGTATAGCGCTTCTAACAGAGGTAAAGGGAAATATAAAGTAACACAGCAGTTAGGAAAAAGGCAAATTACGTGAATGCTGAATGAGGAAAAGGTTCAGTTATTTTCTCAGCAATTTGGGTAAGACTAGAGTTGGTATCTCCTTTTTCCATTAGCTTTAAATGGGTGCTTTCTAGTAATCTGTTATTGCTGTCTTATTTAATACCATTGCAGAGGCACGTCTGGAATGACACAACAACAGCAAATGCTTCTGGAGCAGAGACACTGCTTTGAGAAAACTCTTCCCTGCTTTGTCTGCCTTCTCCAGCCACACTGCTGTCGCTCCAGAGACACAAGCAGGTCTCCCGTGTCTTCACAGGAGACACAGTCTGCTGAAGGGAGTGGCTGCAGCACACTGGCCCTTAGTTGTGGCCTTCTCTCAGGTGTTCCCAACCCCTCTCTCCAGGGCAATCCTTAACCAGTCTGTTACATGTCTCTTGATGCCCATTTCCTGCTCAACAGCCCACCTCGGTCACCTACCAGTTTGGACTGTGCTTTATACTGAGCCAGTCCTGCAAGAAAAGCAGCTTTAAACACACCTCTAAGTAGGCACAGATCCAGATAAAGCACACCCATTCCCCTCTGCCCAGGGTGAGTCCCCTGTACATGTGGCAGCCTGAGAAATCTAACACTCCATCAGGGTCCCAACACATTGTTCCAACCCAAAGCATTAATGCAATTAGTTTCATTAAATCAGAAGTAATTACTGCAGGCCCTCGGCCTTCAAAGGCCCATGCTGCCACTGTGTAGGGAATCCTATGATCCCAAGCATTTGATGGTGACCACACCAAAGCAAGAGGTGCCTATTTCAGCAGGAGAATGGAAAATGGCCATTTTGTGCCTTTGTGTCCCCAGCCTTCCCCCCACTGATTAAGCAATGGCAGCTACACTTCAGCAGACCCCAGCAGCTTCAGCAGAGGTTATTTGTGTTGGCTTAGTGCAGATCAGGACTTCAACTCCACCATTACCAGCAGTTTGCAATGACAACAGGACCTGGACACTGAGGTATTTTGCTGGAAGCAAGTCTGTCACAAGCACACACCCTCTACAAACCTCGCATCAAACAGCAAGGAAAAGAGCAGGAAAAGGCTACCTTTGGTCTAGTCTCACTCTTGTCTAGAAATGGGCCAATTCTGGGCAGACTACACTCCCCAGTGCTGGCCTCCTTGTTGAGAGACTTCTCCCTCTGGAACAGAGGGGGAAGCAGCTGAAAGACAAAAAAAAAAAAAAAAGCCTCAGAGATGGCCTTCTTGCACAACTGGCACTGGTGAGTAATTTGTGATCACAGCCTCCAGGACAGTTCTGGAAGCCCTGGAAGTTACCTGCTGAAATACTTAACATCAGTAAATTAATAATACAGAGTGGAATGCACATACTCCAACCACATGGCTCCGTCCCATTAGCTTCTCTGGGATTTGATGTGACATGCTTGGGGATTTCTGCTCTTTGGGCATTTGTTTCCTCTTTAGTGTCACTGCATTGGGCTGGTGAGCTTTGCAGAGAGTGGGGAGGAGTTATCAGAACTCCCCGAACTCCATCCCTGCGCAACACTCCCAAGCCACAGCGTGGAGATGTCACTGCTGGCTGAGTCCGAGGGAGGCAGGAAAGCAGCACTGTGCCAAGCCTGAAGCACAGCAACGGGTCCAAGTTGCAGTGCTCCCTTTTTAATTAGCACTCGCTTTCTCTGTCTGGCCTCGCAGAGCCCTCCACAGAAGAAAACACAGAGATGTCCTTGACAGAGCCCCAGCACCAGGGCATCTCCAGTCAAGTGAGCTCCAGACAGCAAAGGGGCCTTTGTGGATGGGAAGGAGGAATTGCCCTGACTCCACTGCTGGGCTGGATCTGTGCCCCACACAGGACACGAGAGAGAACAGCTGCTTTGGGACCTGTTCTAGCCAGGACCAGCCGTGTCTCTCGAAGCTCCAGGCAGAGTTGGAACTCCCCCCCCCGCCCCATGCCAGGTGCCCAAGGGCAGGTTGGTGAGAGCAGCACAGGTGAGTGTCCAACCTGACAGAAGGAATTACTGTGGCAAAGGGGAGGCAAAGAAGCACACCCTCACAGCTTCGGCTTTCCATTGGTTTAACTCGGCTCCGGTGGCACAGCCAGGCAGGACGCTGGACTGTCCCTGAAGCAACACACGGTGTTCCCTCCTGCACCACGACGGCCCCCACCAACAGGAGCACGGCACAAAGAGGCGGGGAGGGGGCCTGCAGCTTCACGGCACTGCTGCACAACATGAGGGGCAGGGAGAGGAGGGACACGAGGGCGGTTTCCAGCCTTAACACAGCCCCAGTGGGTACTTACACTTTGAGTCTTCATTTTTACCCTGGACAAAAGACGTCCGGGTGCTGATGTCTTTTTCAGGAATTCAGAAGCCATTTTGGACAATGTCGTGAATATCAGCGACTGTGCCTCAAAAAAGCTGGAAGGAGCAACAATGGAAGACTGAAAATCTAGAACCCAATTCATGGCAGACTCAAGGGCTACTAAAAATTTTGTATTATTTTAAAGTAGCTAAGTGCTTGTTTGGCATAAGTAGCTAGTATTGTTAGGCCTCTAGTTGGACTTTGTTTGAACTCTATGGCTATGTTGTGCAATTCAAAGATGGATCATACTGAAAGCTGGAGCTAAAAATCTGAACATTAATAATAGTTAGAATAGACAAAGCTGTAGCTTAAATATTATGTAAAAATAGCTAGAGTGGACAGCCCACAGATTGTGGTATATGAACTGTAACAACCTCCTTTTCTTTAGGCTAAACAACCCCAGCTCCCTCAGCTGCTCCTCACAGGACTTGTGAGGGACTGGAATGTTATGGTCAATTGACACCTTTGGGGCGGCCCAAGGCAGCACAGCGTCCAGCTGCAGATGCCCTTGGCTTCTTGCACTGCCAGCAGGGGTTGGCTGCTGCCTGCAGGGAAAGCTGTCAGCTGCAGTAAACAGGGAAAGCTGTCAGCTGCAGCCTGCAGGGAAAGCTGTCAGCTGCAGTAAACAGGGAAAGCTGTCAGCTGCAGCCTGCAGGGAAAGCTGTCAGTTGCAGTAAACAGGGAAAGCTGTCAGCTGCAGTAAACAGGGAAAGCTGGCTCATTCGCAAGGAGCTAGCCCCAAACAAAGGTGGTGTAAAAGCATAGGCAGAGGCGAAGGATGAGAGAGGAGTCTCTGTGTAGGTTCCAGCAGGTTTATTGCTGGTGGAAAATCCTGGGACAAAGACCAGGAAAAAGGGGAAAGCACAGCATTTTATATGGGAGTGGAACAAAAGGAAACAACCAATGGGGATCAGCTGAGGAGGAGGACTGGATAACAGGGGAATAACCAATGGGGATAACTTAGGAGGGAAATTACATGAGTAGACCAATGCGGCATCGAAGAAGGGAGAACTTTCCAGAACTAATACATAAGCAACTAGTGGAAATACATAAACGTGGACTTATACATAAAATTGGGTGGAGAACTCCTGAACCAATAAACTTAAAACATGTAAACTAAGAACCACTAGGAAGATGGGAACTCGCCGTAACCACAGGGTGAGAATCAGACCTCTTGTGTTCTGGAGGCCTGTTCACTATTCCTGTGGATGCTCTGCTGCAGTGGCGACTGCCACCTGCACTGCAACAGTTAATGGCTTAAATACTGCTAGAAGGACTTGTTGCCCACTGTGACAAAACCGTGTAAAGAAGCTGCGACCACCGAAGCCCACCCCTCCCTGAAAATGCCTCCTGACTGGAACTTGGGACTGTGAGTTAAGCCGCCTAAGAGGACTTGAGACAAGATAAAGGTGACACTATTGTCCTATTAGCTCAGGTCTGGGGAGAAGTAAACAAGGCTGAGAGAGAAAAGTGTCTCCACAAGAAACCCAGCAGTTGTCCTGAAAATAAGCTCTGTCTGGGTTCAGGGTGGGGAAGCCATAGCCACAGACTCATCTGCTGAGGCCAGGTTTGCACACAAACCTCCCATCAACAGAGGGGGAAGGAGGAAATTTTGGGTGTGTGGCGTGACCTCTGGTAAGAGGCAGTGGACACCCATCCTCCCTCACACAAACTGGCTCAGCTGTAAAACCCCCCAGCCCCAGAAGGCCACATCCATGGGGCATTCCCATGAGGGGCAGCAGAGGGGGTGTCATAACCCACCAAAGACTCCAAAGTGCTCCTACACTCATTCCTGAAGCCTTGCACCAGACAACTGCATGGAATGCAAAGTAACACAACAGATCCCAGAGTGTTGCAAGAGACAGTGTCAAACTTGCCCTGCCCCGAGGAGGTACCTGGCCATTCTCACCTGGCCCAAACCGGCATTAATCCATTGGACTCTATGTTTTGCAGGACCTCACCACAGTGAAGACCAGAAGAGTATTAATGGGACATCAGTGGGATCCATGGGATGGTGATATTTTCTACTTAATCTGTCTCTATCACCTCCTCCCCCCCTTCTCTATTTCCTTCTCTGTCTCTCTTCCTCACATTTACTATTACATAAAATCCATATTGACTTTGGCATATGGTCTCGTTTGCACCTTAATTCAGAGGTATCTCCCTAATAATTTTAATAACTAGATCATAACAATCCACTGAAACTTGAACTCATTCACCTTTAAGCATTTTTATGTAATCACTATAGGGGAAAAATGCATCAACTGGTATCTCTAGGAAATGTTGTATTGCTTCAGTGAAAAAAAAGCACAATCAGTAGACCACAGTAGTAGCTCACCCACTCAGCTGTACATGCCACTGAACTGCTGCCCCAGAAGACTGACATTATCACATCCTGTATTTCTCTTTGGCGTTCTCTTTCAGAGCACAGATGTGACAAAACCAAATAGTACAACCTTAGTCAATCTTTACCTTCAAACGAAATTCAAGACTCGCTCTCAGAGACCAATTCTCTGCGAACATTCACTTGGCGAATCGCCCAGCGTAGCCGCCCGCATGCGCTAGCTCAGGCTGCGAGCAGCCTGTCAGGAGCGCGTTCGCCGGGCGGCTGAGGCGACACCGGCGCAACAATCGCCAAGGCCGCGTTCGCCGGGCGGCTGAGGCGACACGGGCGCAACAATCGCCAAGGCCGCGTTCGCCGGGCGGCTGAGGCGACACGGGCGCAACAATCGCCAAGGCCGCGTTCGCCGGGCGGCTGAGGCGACACGGGCGCAACAATCGCCAAGGCCGCGTTCGCCGGGCGGCTGAGGCGACACGGGCGCAACAATCGCCAAGGCCGCGTTCGCCGGGCGGCTGAGGCGACACGGGCGCAACAATCGCCAAGGCCGCGTTCGCCGGGCGGCTGAGGCGACACGGGCGCAACAATCGCCAAGGCCGCGTTCGCCGTCTCCAGGCAACTCACGGCGTTCGATTGTCGGGGGGGCCGGGAGGGGCCGGGGCGGATCGGGGGGGGGGCAGACCGGGGGCAGACCGGGGGCCGGGCTGGGCCGGGCCGGGAGCCGGGCGGGGGCCGCTCCCCGGGCGGTGGCGCTGGGCGGGCCTTGGTCACCCCCTCGGTCTCGCCGCGGTCCCGCCTCGGTTCCCGCTCGGTCCCCGCCTGTTCCAGCCTTGGTACGCTCTCGGTCCCCGGGCGGAGCGGGAGGAATCTGCTCCGGGGCCCGGAGCGTGACGGGCACGGCGGCAGCGCTCGACGTCGCCGGACCCTCGCACCCAGCTCCGTGCTGCTCCTTCACAACGGGAAAAACCCAAGGTCGCTATAGTTTGTGCTCAGCGCACAGTACGAGTGGGACAGCGAGGTGCGGGTCCTGGGCAGTAACATTCAGCTTCTCGTTCTTCTTAGGGACACACGAGTAGCAGAAGTAATTTCCTGAGGTAATGGTTTATCACCTGGTCAGCAGCCAGGAGTTAGTGCTCCCGAAGACTGACATTATCACATCCTGTATTTTTCTTTGGTATTCTCTTTCAGAGCACAGATGTGCTAAAAAACACAAGGCATAGTATTTATCAACCTCTATCTTCAAATGAAATGCAAAACTGATATTCAGTCGTATTCCCAGCATTGTAAGAAAAACACACCAGAACCATAATTGTTGCAAGTTCTATACTTGCAGTAAAATAGAGATTTTAATATCCTTTCCAAGTTTATCTGTAATATATAGGTTTATATATTCTAAAGAACTCAGGTTTGTTAAATTACTGCATACTCTTTGATGCTTCTGAGCAATAGCACAGATTGTTTGTATCTTCAACAGAACTGGTTTGTCTCAATAAAAAGACTTTCAAGTGAAAAACTTCCTGAGTTAACTAGAATTAAGAAAGTACTTTTGAAAACAAAGGAGGGAAAAAGAGATCAGCCATATTAGTTTATGATGTTTCCAAGTCTACTACTCTGTGTAGCCTAAGGAAGCTGTAATGGAATAAGGGAAGAGAGATCTTATGGACCATGTTATCCGGTGTATGGAAAACCTTCACAGAGAGTCCATGCATGACTGCTCTAAAGACTTGGTGATAAAAGAGCAACATAGGATTGAACTAAGACAGACAAACATCCAATTTAAGTCAAACTACAAAATATTTTATTTTCAGATGGGGCCACAGATTGTATGCTGCTCACCATCCTGGGGGTTCAGGATGTTCTGCAGCATGGCTGAGCTGTGAGGCTTGTGGAGTAGATCTATAAAAACTAAGGCACAAACATTTCTTATACATCTACATTGCCTTACCAGCTTGGCACCTTAAAAATGGTTTTGTTCTTTTAATGGAAGTTTCTAGTTGGAATGGAAGGGTTTTTAATTGCTGAGAAGCTCTGAGTAGAAGCAAATGTTCTTGCTGGGTACCTGCAGTAGGTAGGTACCTGATACCTGGTAGTGGAGGAATGTGCATGTACTTACATTTAGGTCTCTGAAGTATTCATTATAGTCAAGAGCATATCCAATCACAAATTTATCTGGAATTTCAAAGCCTGTATCTGTAAGAAAATACTGTTCTTTTTATACTTCAGTGGCGTAAGTAGCTTTTAAGTGCACACTTTGTATTCAACACATGCTTGAGCTAAGAGTAATCGGCATCCTCTCTCTTTCAGGGTGCTTCCTTAAGAATCTGAGCTGTAAATTGATGTCAGAGGTAAGAATCTAAACCATTCCCATCAGTCAGTAATACAGTTGTTAAGAGAATGATTTTTATGAACAAAATAATTGTTTAAAACCTAGTTATGAGGTAGTCCTGGGAGACGAGACAAGGAGTGAGATTTTACTTGAGTAAAAGGAGATGCAGGGTGAATGATGTAGGACTTTTCAGTTTGGAAACAAAGCAAGTTTAATAATGCAGAGTCAAAACAAATGCCCTCTCAGGTCAAAGCAAAATAATACACAGTTAAGGTTTGGCTCTGTTTCTGCTATCTAAATAGTTTAATTTGTATATCAAAGCTAAGCCTGCACTCAGGCCAAGCAGGGGAAAAAAAGAAGGTGGTCATGAGATCTCAGGATGGCATGCCTAGCTGGTCATTAGTTCACAAGTTTTTATGTATTTTCTCCCCATTTCTCTTGGCTTTCATGAAATGTATGTGCCGGTTGTCAGATGTGCTGCGTGAAGTGAAATTATAAGACTATATTTTGGAAAATACAGAAAAAAACAATACTAGGAGAACACAATACTCACAGTCTGATCTGTAACCTGGACTCTGACATGTCCTTTTAACAAGCAGGCTGTAAGGCAGAGCAGAGAAGGTTGGTTTTTAAAATATGTCTTGCTCTAAGCTGTAGACTTCCCTTCGGCCGTGCCTTCCCATAAGCTTCTAAAATCATGCACTTAAATTAAAACAGTGAGATTATTGCACAGAAAGAAGTAGTGTTCAGCCTTGTAAGGGAGGGAGAAGCAAAGGCTCTGATCTAGGTTCATTCTGAATGTCCAAGTGGCTCTATTTTCTATTCAGTTCCCTTCAGTCCTGTGTCTCAGATCACTGCCCTTCCATGTAGCAGTGCCTCAGGACACTAGAGTAGCACAGAAGGGGAACCACATTCAAGTGGCCGGTAATGATTTTAGTGGGGAGGGATGGAGAAAAGGACAATTTCTTCTACAAAATCATGTCTATTCTTGGTTTTCCTGTGCATTTCAGAAGAAACTGAGAACCTGGACAGTCACTAGAAGGACTGTCTGAATAACTGGTGCATAAAGCAACTGTTTTATAAAGCATTGTGATTACTTGACAGACACAGGGATATGCCACAGAATTTCCTTTTAGAGATCTGCTAAAAGCAGATCTAGAATGCTACTTGAAGTCATCTTCCAAGTACTGACAGACTCTTAGATTCTGGAAACTTCTGCGGTTGAGGATATTAAGAAATATGCTGAGTGTTGTCATTCTAGTATTGAGGCAACTGAGGTGGTGTTAGAAAACCTATGGAAAGAGATTAATTTCCTTCAAACATAAGCAAGTAAGAAACAGGGAATCTATCCGATTTTATGGACTACACAGAAAGAGCCACAAAACCTTTTTTTATTAATTTGAACAATGAAGGTGTGTGTTGGGTTGACCCTGAGTTGATGGACAGTCTTTAAGACCAATTACGCTTCTCACAATTTACATATTTAAACCGCACCGAAAGGCGGGACTTCCCCTTTTTGGTCGGCGCTCGCCTGCTGGAAGATGGCCCCCCCGGCTCCGAGCCTCCCGGCCCCGCTGGGCCGGGCCGGGGCCACTGCCCCTTTCCCCCTTTCCCATCGCCGCGGCACGGACCCTGGGTCACTGAGGGGGACTGTCCCAGAGCCGCAGGCAGCTAAAACCAGCCATGGACTGCTCACAGCTAAACCCATCCAGCGCGGCTTCTGGGGACAGGCGGGTCCCTCTCCTCTCCATGCGGAGCCGGCGGAGCCAGCGGGAGCCGGCAGAGCCTCCTGTCTGCAGCCAGCACACTCCGTGCTGAACTGAAGAGGACACCACGCAGCCAGCAGCACAGAGGGAGCGAGGCTTTCCCCACCGTAAAGCCCGAACAAGAACACTCTTCAACATGGCGGCTTCAGAGTCAGAGAGAAAGAGAAGTGAGTCCCGTGGGACGGAGCTGAGCATGGCGGCGGGAGAAAAGAGGGCGGTGCCGCGATTCTGGCGCGCAGCTTAAAAGAAACCTTCTTGCATGCCGTGGTAAGAAACTGTAATACCACAAACTGTTTGTCTCTTTAATCCATTTGAAGAACATGGGGGGATGGAGAATCGTCGTGTGGCCCGTGAAGATTATGAAGAGTGCCTATGCCAGGCTATATAGAAGTAGTAAGAGGCTGTTAGAGACTTGTGGCGAAGAAAAGCCTCTGTGTGCAGGCCAAAATAACTTATCCTTAAAAAGATGAATAACCCCATGTGATGGCCCATGTTTTGTAGTGTGAAGGATCTGTGAGATTTTTCATGGGAGAGATGTTCTACACACAGCAGATTATTTGTTTCCGGGCAGATCTGCTGTTAGTGGCAGTTTGGGAACCACGTGCAACTGAAGGAAAACCCTTTTTTCCTTAAGCATAAGAGAGAGACTTTTCAAGAACTGGAACACTGACTAACATCCCATGTTCTGTTATCCCTTGTGTGAGCTGGGTAAAAGGAGAGAAGTGCTGGGGGGGTGGGGGGGATTTGCTTTAATTTTGTTTTGTTATTTTCTCTTTACTTTTAATTCTATTAGTAATAAAACTCTTTCATTGTACTGCAACTGTTTAAGGTTTGTGCCTGCTTTGCTTTTCTCCTAATTCTTATCTCACAGAAGGAAAATAAGTAAGTAATGAATATTTTGAACCAAAACCACTACATTTAATTGGTGTTTCTGCCTGGTTTCGAACTCAACCCACTACAAGGTGGTAGTGTGTGGGTAAATTTCCCAGTTTAATAAACAATTTTTCAGCAGCTGGATAAGGATTGCTTCCTGCATTTGCTTCCTCCCTCCCAAACCTCAAGCCAAACAAGCACCCATCAGCATACACTGACTAGTCAGCCAAATGATTTGAATACATTAGTTAGTGGCTATATCCCTGTACCTTACAACTTTTACCATCCTTGGTTTTCTTGTCTTTTATTTTTGAAAGCAGTGCATTCATTGTTCTACCAGTGTCAGTAATGTCCCGAAAGAGATAAAAAACCAAATTATCCTTCAAGTCTGAAAGGAAAACCAGACTATCACTGGATTAAATTAGAGCATGCAAACTTGGCAGCCCAGTAACATAATTAATTATTGTTTTATGTGTAATATGTATTAACTTGAAAAGCAGGGAGAAAAAAGTCCATGTCATTCCCCTTCTCCTTCAATTGTTACTTACCTCTACTACTAACATATTCTGGAAGAGATTGCATAGGGAAAGAAAAGAAAGAAAAGAAAATATTTACGTGGCAATATTCAGCAATTATACAGCCAGGAAAAGCACACTAAAAGCTTCAGATCCAAGGAAGTTGCATTGATCTTTGAAGGAGCTTGTCACTTGAACTACTGACTTTACTTTGGTGCTTTCTGAAGACTCTTTCTTGAAGTATTTATGAAATCTTAAAATATGGTGATAAAGGCACCTATGTCAGGTCTGTATATTACTCTCTGTATGGCACTGGTATTCTAGAACCATACTGAATGAGTCCGTTTAGTACGGTTCCTTTCTGGGGGTTCTGGGATAAAATGGGGAATAGGATCTTTAGAAGCACTCGTTACTGATGGCTTTAAGTTTCCACTGAGATCAGTGGAAATTACTCACTGCTTCAAAGCCCAGTATCTTAAAACAGCGTTAAGTGGTTAAGTAAGTATGCAGTATCAAAATCTTAATAAAGATGGATTTCCTGGAACATAAACAAGAACAGTTGCCCTCTAAAAGCTGGAGATGCTAATTCATACCTTCCCATTTAGTGTAGACAGTTCCTCTCCAACAGAACGGATTTTTTCTGTAGGTGAATCATTCTAGAAGGAGAAGGAAGAGATAGAAGTCACATAAAACATGCCCAAAACTGTTATCCTGTATGTGTATGAAAGGTGTGCTGCTCTTGCTTTTTGCGAGAGGAAGGAGTCTGAGACCTGCCCTGGCTTTGTCACATTGAGTGTTCTGCTGTATGTTTATTCCAGTGAATGTGTAATACCCACCCTTTGGGGCAGATAAGTAAATCAGTTCCTTTTCCGTAATTTGAACAGGATGTATGCATAAACTCAATTTTTGTGGAGTTTTCATGCAAACTACCAGTATTTAAAATGCTGGTCTATGGAGAGAGTCCAAACAAATGCCTTTACCTAAAATCCTTTCACATATGTAGCCTAACTGTTCCTTCATAGAGCAGGGCTCTAGGTTAATGGTTTGCCACTGGCTTTTAATTTCTCATGCCCATATTCTATGTTCAGAGGGGTATAATACAGTTCAATTCATGGTCTTGTTCTTCTGTATCTTCCCAATCTGGTAATATTTTGGACAGTTTCCAATGCTTATCACCCAGGGCCAGCAAGAAGGATTGCAACAGTTGCTGCAATTTAATTAAGTCACTCCTTACCGCGGTCATTTTGTTCATCATATGCTTTTGTTGCACACCCCTCTATTTTAAGTCTAAACTTAATTGCTCAAGCATTTGTCACAGCAATCAGGGCCAAATCAGATAAGTTTCATGGGTGGATGGTAAGCCTCATGAAACCCATCCTGCACAAACGCATATTTCCATCTTCAAACATCCCTTCCTTCCCACAGGCTTGCGTTTGTGACTTTGAGCATTTTCCATTAGTGTTGCCTCTACCTTTTCATTGGGTACTTCACCTTTGGCTGCGTCTTTTGCCTCTCTGTCCACCAGCGTATTTCCCTCTTCCAATTCAGAACTCACTTTTTGGTGTGCTTTGATATGCATGATAGCTACCTTCTCAGGTAACTGAACCATGTCCAATAACTTCAGTATTTCTGGTGCATGCTTGATACTCTTCCCTTGTGAGTTTAACAGTCCTCTCTCCTTCCAAATGTCTCCATGTGCATGAACCACCCCAAATGCATACCTTGAATCTGTATAAATATTAATCTTTTTTTTTGCCAATTCTAAGGCTCGGGTTAGAGCAATTATTTCAGCCTTTTGTGCAGAGGTGTTTGTTGGCAATGGTCCAGACTCTATTACCTCTCGGCTGGTGGTAACGGCATACCCAGCAGGTCTTTTTCCACTGGTAACATAACTGCTTCCATCAGTGAAACAGGTCTCAGCGCCCTTGAGAGGGATGTCCTTCAGATCTGGGCGATTGGAGTAAGTGGCCTCGATTGTCTCCAGGCAGTCATGGATCACCGGTTCTCCCAGATTCCCACTGAGGAATGAAGCTGGGTTCACAATTTAGTCACCACAATTTCAACATCTTGTTCTACCAGTATGGCCTGGTACTTCAGGAATCTCTGAGGGGAGAGCCAATGTCCCCCTTTGGCCTCCTGGAGGACTGCAGATACTGTATGAGACACTAGCACAGTCATTTTCTGGCCCAGGGTGAATTTGCATGCCTCTTGGATGTTTATTGCCACTGCTGCAATGGCTCTGAGGCACCCTGGCCATCCCTTGGCAGCTGCATCCAGCTGTTTGGAAAGGTAGGCTACTGCCTGCCGATACGGGCCCAAGTCTTGTGCCAGTATTCCCAAGGCAATCCCTTGCTTTTCATGAGAAAACAAAAAGAATGGTTTACTCACGTCTGGAAGTCCCAGGGCTGGAGCTGACATGAAGGCCTTCTTCAGTTGGTCGAAAGCCTGTGTTGCTTCCTTTGTCCACGGCAGGCTCTTGTTTCCTTCCGTAATCAATGCATATAAAGGTTTAGCAAGCGACCCATAACCATTAATCCACAGTCTGCACCACCCTGTCATGTTGGAATTGTAAAAGGACGAGAGCCCGGGGATCCGGCGGGAGGAGGAATGCAGTCCAAAACCAATGTGGTTGATAAGCGCAAACTCCAGTTTATTAGCAATCCAAAAGCACTTGCATAGTATACCAGCTTGTTAACTCCTAAGTGGCTTAAAGCTTATCACAGCACATTTCTATTTCTACATAATTGGCCTTACATTGGCAAGCTTCCATAGTCATGTTATGATTAAAAGAATTCGGTGTTCACCCCTCCTGTTCCCTGGTTAGCACCTTATCAGGACAGCTGCATCGTATCAAACTCCCCCTTTATTCCCAGGCAGTTTCTCACACACAGGCCTTTTGCTTCTAGGCCTATTGCTTGTACAGTTTTTCTACAGATCCCATAATTCTATCAATGATCCATGCCCCTGATCCTTTAATAATTGCAACACTGTCATACCTAGAAAACTTCTCAGCTCTTTTGCTGTCTGGGGTTTCGGGATCTGGCATATCGCTTCTTTGCACTCTCATCTAAAGGTTCTTTGTCCAGCACTTCTTTCATAGCCCGGGTAAATAACTGTTTGCTTTACCATCTGGGCCTTCTTTTGGGACACCCCATACCCTTGCAAGCCCAAAAAGCTGAAGAGGCTTACCATCTAGTTCATACATGCCTCTTGGGTCTGGGTGGCTACCAAAAGGTCGTCCACATACTGAAGCAGCTGTCCTTCTCCTGGTGGGGGTTCCCAGGATTCTAGATCCTTTGCAAGCTGTTCTCCAAATATAGTAGGAAAGTTCTTGTACCGTTGGGGTAATACACACCATGTGAGTTGAGTTTTGCGTCCACTCTTGGGCTTCTCCCACTCAAATGCAAAAATTTTCTGGCTGGCTTCATGGAGAGGGAGGCAAAAGAAAGCATCCTTCAAATCTAAAACGGTAAACCAGGTTAGTTCAGGTGTTAAACGAGTTAATGAGGTGTAAGGTTAGCAACCACTGGGTATAAATCTTCAGTTACTTTACTGACTGCCCTCAAATCTTGTACTAACCTATATGGCCCATCAGGTTTCTTCACAGGTAAAATAGGAGTATTAAAATCAGATTGACACTCCCTTAACAATCCAATTTGCAAAAAGTTCTCAATAATTGGCCTGATCCCTTCTCTGTCTGCCCTTTTCAAGGGATATTGCTTGGCCCTTACGAGCCGTTTCCCTTCTTTAAGCTTGATTTGAATTGGCAGGGCATTCTTTGCCCTCTCTGGGGTACCAGAGGCCCACACTCCAGGGAATACTTGATTCATTATCTTCTTAATAATTTCCTCAGCAACTCTATATGTTGTTGGTCTTTTACTTCCAAACTGATTTCCCCATTTTTAAATATTATTTTTGCCTCCAGCTGCTCTAGCAGATCTCTGCCCAAAAGTGCAGGTGGAACGTTAGGCATATATAAAAATTGGTGAATTCCCCACTGTTTTCTCAATTTACATTTCAGTGGTTTACAAAAGTATGCCTTTTCAGATTGGCCAGTTGACCCTGTCACTACAAAATAACCCCTTGATATAGGTATCAAAGCTTTATTCAACACTGAATAGGTTGCTCCTGTATCTACTAAAAATTCCACTTTCTTTTCTTCGTTCCCTAGTTTAACTATAACCAGAGGGTCCCCTAGGGTAGCGCCCAGTCTTCTTTTATATGAGCAACCACCCCCGCACCGCTCTGGTCATCTTTCTTTTCCATCACCCTTTCTCTTTTCTGGGCACTGGTTTTTCCAATGCCCAGGTTTTGCATAAGGCGCACTGGTCCCTTCCTAGTCGGGGTGGTCCTTGTCTTGGTGAACCTTGCCCACATCTTCCTTTTTCTTTTTCTTCTTTTACCACCCTTATTAGTTTTTGCATCCCGTTTGTATCCCTCTCCCCAATTGCTATAAATTCTCCATGCCACATTAAGCAAAGTCTCTAGATTCCAGATTGTTCAGTATGTTCATTCTTTGCCCTACAGATCTTCCCAAGTTTTACACCCCAAATTTCCTTGCCTAGCCCCAGTGATTGCCTCAGTTTATGTCAGTGGTCACACTCTCCCTAGAGATTACCTCAAATTTAACCCCCAAAATTTTCCTTAACTGTCCACAACTTATTACCTCATTTTTACCTAAAAAGATTCATTCTCAACCTTTAGATTATTTCAAGTTTTACCCCCCCAAAATTCCCCTACCTGTCCACTACTGATTCCCTCATTCTTCCTTCAATATTTATTTCCTTTCTACCATGTAGCTTCTATCAAGATTTACCCCCAAAGTTTTCCATCTGTCTACTACTGCTTACCTCATTTTTACCTCAAAATGTTCTTTCTACAGCTTATTTAATATTATTTTTACACAAGTTTCCCTACCTGCCCACAACTGATTCCCTCATGTTACCTCAGTGTGTTCATGCTCTTCCCTAGAGATTAGCTCAGATTTAGCCCCCAAATTTTCCCCACATGCTCAGTACTCATCACCTCATTTTTCCCTCCAAGTGTTCATTCTCTGCTCTTGAGATTTTGTCAAGCTTTGCCTCCAAACTTTTCCTTCTTTGTCTACTACTGAGTACCTCATTTTTATGCCAAAATATTCATTCTGTCCCCTACAGATTACATCAAGTTTTACCCCCAAATTTTCCTTCCTGTACAATATTAACTCTTTTCTGCCCCAAAAATGTGCATTCTCTCCCCTAAACATCACCTCAGCTTCTCCCTCAAAAATGCCACCTCGCTCCCCTCAACATCCCCTCCCATTTTCCTACACAAACAATTCTTGTGTCCCCTCTCAGTCACCCCAGGTTTTCAGCTAAAAATGTCTCCTCTGTCCCCTTGAAGTTATCCCAGGTTTTCCCAGTGAGGAGCTGCAAGGAATTCAGGCAGGGCCAATGACACCAGGGAACAGCTGTAAATTCAGAGGCAGAGAGAGAAGATCTACCAGGAAAGGGGAAAGGTTCAGAAAACATTACTGCAATCAATTAATTAATTAATTATTATCTCCAGTTCCCCACTGAGAAGAACACAACCTCACAGCTGTTAAGGCCTGACAGTTCCCTGCAGGGAGAGCTCAGCACATGTGCCCAGAGGTAATCCCAGCATCTGAAAGAAAGAAAGAAGCAGCAAAAGGTGATTGCTTCTCTTTCAAAGTTATTTCAAGTGCTCACACCCAAACCCACCTTTGCTCTTGATTCTGGCCGGGTGCATGGTGAGCAGTAGGCACAGGTCATGTCATCCATGCTGGTGTGAGTGATGCCTTCTGGGGGAAAGCAGCTGATCTCCAAAGTTCCCTTCCTGCCCCGTGCCTGATCTGCACAGGAGAAAACCTCTTCCAGGAAGGGATTGTGCTCCCTCTAATCCCATTTGCCCAGTCTGTGCCATGGGGATATTGCCAGCCTGGGGCAGCAGAGGCACACGCAGCTCTCAGCACTCTCTGCTCCAGGCACAGCTCTGGGCTCCTTTGCAGACTGCCTCTGCTGTGGGGTTTTCTCCAGGAGAAGCCAAGGAATTGCTCATGGAAGGGTGGAGATTAAGTTATCCCAAAGGGAAGCAAAGAGTTAAGTACTCCAGGAAGAGCCCTTGGCATCTGCTGGGCTGAGGTGGGAAGGGGACATTCATTCCCTGCAGGGCCAATACACAACAACCTCCAACCCAAAGCACAGACTGGCAGGTGGGGTCTGACAGCACCACTCTGACAAACCTCCTTGTCATTCTTCCCTGCAGTGACTTTTGCAAGCAAACTCTGAAGCTGACAAGCCCAGAAGCTCCATCCATCCACTCTGGAAGGAAAGGATACTCCCAGGGATGAGGCACATTCCCAGCAAACTCTCCCAACCCAGCCTGGAGGCAGCGCTGGAGCTCGGCTGTGGGGCTGGGAAGGGCTGCCAGGAGCACGCAGCCCCCAGGTGGGGTGGCAGCGGCAGCAGCAAATTCCCACAGGCTGATGGCACAACAGAGAGACAAAGGCCAGCAGTGCCCATGGGAGGTGCAGGGTTAATTCTGCTCCCTGCCCTGCCCCATCCCCGCAGGAAATCTCCAAGGGGGAGAGAAACTCTCAGGGTGCCCAAAATGCAGCATCTGTCACCCTGATCCCGCTTCAACTCAGCGTGGGGGGCCAAACTCCCCCCACAGGTAAACACTGAGCTGACCTGGTCAGTCTCAAACACAGCCCCAGTTCTCACCTCCAGCCTGCTCCTGGGGCTGCTGCCACATTCCTGACAAGGAGCCCCTGTGGACAGGGCTCTCTCTGTGTCTCAGGTGCTGGGCACTGCAGGGACCAGGGCAGCCCCCTCTGGGGACAATTGGGGATTCATCCCACACCACAGGCAGGACCAGGGGCCCTCCAGTACAGGCTGGTGGGGCCAGAGCCCATTGGGTTTGGCTGCTCAAACACCAAAGCTTTTGGCAAAGATGGGACAAGTTAAGTGGGTTTTCCTGTCCTGAGAGAGAGAAGAAATTGTTGAAATTAAGCATGGAAATTAAGTCCACTGTGGAAGTCAAAGGCTCCTGGCTTTCCCACTCCTGTTCTGATTGCTCACTAGAGGGTTTTATCCATGAAAAATGAGAGGTGGCACCAAATAAAAGAGCTCTTTTTCAACATTTTTCCCCTACTTACTTTCATACCTAAAAAGGATGTCCATTTTTTCTTAGTGCATTCTTTGCCTAATTTTAACAGAACCGTTTTTCCTTCCAGGCCCCACTTGTGGGTTATTTGCTCCTTTGCCATGGGACTTTGGACAAAGAAAGAAAAGGATCTGCTCCACATGGGTGTCATCCTATGGGGAACACCCCCTGTACCAGCCCCAGCCTGGGCCAAGCACGCTGCCTCACTTTCCCCATTCTGGATGCTGGCTCCAATCCAGTCTGAGTTTTCTCCTGGTTTCCATGTCTAAGGACAGGAACTTGTCCTGGTCAGGATGTAAGGCCTTAAACTGCACCTTGATCTGGGGGGCTGTGACTGGGATTCCAGCAGGGAATTCATTGTTTTACAAATAAAAATTATTCCAGGGAGCTGCTGCTTCACCACACAGTGTCAGCAAAAGAGAGAAAACACCACAGGTGTATCTAAACACAAGGATGAAATGATTCCTCCTGCTTTTAGTGGGATTGAATCAGGGGGATGGGGAAGCAGAAGTTAAATGATTTACTAAGGAGTTTGTTAGAAGCAACACATACAGCTTGCCCAACACTTATTGTGCCTACCAAAGCAGGATAAGAAGATATGAGACTATTGTTATAAACATATATTATAGTATTGGCTTCTCGCAAGTATAAAAGTAGGTATTATATAGTGTTAGAAATGCTTTTTGCTGTCTGGATGTAGTTTTCTCTCGTTTTAGCAAGAATGTTAGCAAGTGTGAACAAGTAAGATAACCTCCAAGCGAGCAGAGTATGACGCCCAAGGAGCTGCTAATCAACGCTTTGTCCAGAGAACAAAAGGGCCCAAAGGCTGCTCTGCCCGGAGAACGGGCGGCCAGGAGGGTCCGAGAGCCCTTATCACTGCTCTGCCCGGGGGGCAAAGAGGCCCAAAGCTGCAATCAGCCCTGACTGTCTGAGGAATTAAGAGATCCACCCCACCACCGACTCTCACCTAGCGGGCCCAACCCCAAGAATCAAAAGAAATAAAACCACAAGGCCAAAGACTACGCATGCTCTAAAAAGGCAGACCCAAGGAGTGGCCATGCAGAACAGCTCCGGGAAAAGTTTGAATATGAATAGAGAACAGACAGTAAAAATGGTATAAAAAGGATTCACCTTGAGCATCAGGTGTGCTCTTGGCAGAGCGCCAAGGCACCCGGCCGTTATCCCTTTGCTTTATTTTATGTGTCTCTTATTGTCTTTATATTAAACTCTTTAAATTCTAACAGGAGAGTGAACCTCGTTTTTCACACTATTGTTAAAGAGAAGGAATCTTGACCAAAGATCCTATTTTTAACCTAAAACTAACTCAAACCAGTCTTGAAGTTTGGACTTGAGCCAGAGACATAAAGAGCATGCACAGGGAAGCAAGATGAAGAGCTCAAGATGAGGAAGACCCTTTACTTCATCTGAAGAAGACTCTTATTTCATCTCAGAGACCCCTGCCCATGACCACCAGACGACACTGCGCAAGCGCAACGTGGATGTAAATGGATTTTGGGCTCATTGTAATACAAGGCGGGGCTAGGTAATGAATATGTATAGGCATATTGGGAAACTCAGTGAATATGGAACTTGTAACCCGATACATACCAAGCTGAATGCAGCTGTCGGCACGCATGGCTTTGGAGGAGCTATCCCCCATGTGTCCCAGCGCTGGAATAAACATACCTACTTTACTACTTATTTAGTAGTGGAGTCTTTTCCACATATCAGGATCAGGGCTTATGCTGCCCTGGAATGACAAAGAACTTCTCCCTCAGCCCCCCAGAGAGCCCTCGAAAAGCCAAAGTGCAGCAGGGAAGGAAGGAAAGGCACCTGCTGGGGACAGCACAGGTCCAGCTGCTCATGGGGACTGGGAATGAGTCCGGAGCCAAAAGCCCCTTCCCAGGCTGGAGGGGCTTTCCTAAAGCACCACCTCTGGGAAGCAAAGGGCTATGGAAGAAATGGAGTGGCAATTTACAATAATAATCATAATGGATCAGGAAAGAGCAACAACAGAAGCAACAATCATTCCAAGGGAGCAGGAGGGATGCTGAGCTTTAAACGAGGTTTGAGTGAGGCAGCAGCTCCTGGGAGTTCTAACCCACGGCTCCAGGTCTGCGCTTCCAGGAGCACTGCAAGCTCCTCCTGCCCAGTCCCTGGCTTTGCCTCCTGCCAGTACTCGGCACCTCGGGCACGGTTGGGTGCGAGTGCTCCAGTGCTGCTGCCCAAGGGAGCAGGAAAATGGCCACTAAACCCCTTCCCACTGGGCTGGCTCCGAGCTCTGGCTGGGGAAAACATTTGGCACCCCTGGCCTTTCAATGAAATCAATTTCCATCACTTTGAAGATGCACTGAATAAACCCAGGGCACATAAGTAAACCTCTCCCCATAAGGACAGCCCCAGGGAATACACAATTATTCCTATGATTGGCCAAACAAACCAGCAGCCAGGTTTTGGGGAGAGACTCCAGACTCTTACCTCCTTCCCTGGCTGTGAAACCCTTGCAGAGGCTTTGGAGTTCATACAAGCTTGTCAGGATTTGGCTACTTCATTTAAATTCCATTCAGATACTGGAATGGAAGTGTCCTAAAGGCACCTCCACTCAGACTTTAAGCCCTCTACCACCAAAGAATTTGGATGTTCTTTTGTTAGGAGCACCCCACCTCTGCTTCTTTAGGTGTCTCCATGTGGGACATCAATTAAATGTGGACAAATTTTAGAATGCAGCTTCCAAGTCAAGTTACCTGCTAGGAAATTACTCCAGCTCTCTGGTACCTTGGGCTGTTTTAAACACAGCCTGGCCCTTCATGGCTGAGGCTCTGAGCTACACAACTTGTGAGCTGGCAAGTAACAGCAGCTGAGGTCTCATCCCAGCTGTACACAAAAACAGGGAGGGGGGGCTGCACTTGGATACATGCAGGCAGGGTTGGGCCCCTTCTGAAAGCTTCAATCCCTGTTTTTCAGAGACTCAATCAGGGATAATGACATTTTCGCAAAGCTCTCTTAAGGCACGTGAAAATCTGAGCAAGAAAATGGAATCAAACCCTTTGTTCCACTGGCCTCACGCCCCAAATTCCAACGGGACAGACAAGTCCCTCTCCTCGCAAGGCAACGTCTCCTACCTGGATCTGTGCCTTCCCCAGCCTTTGGTGGCCGCTGTCTCCATCCTCCCACAACTCCTCATCTTCCTCCTCAGCAGGCCTGGCTTCCTCATCCTGCAGAGCAAGCACAGGGACAGTCACCAGCCTGCTCATCCCAAACCTGGGCAGCAGGGATGGACTGCTGGGACCCCCTGGACAGTCACCCCTCTGCTGGGCACCATCCCTGCTCTGCAGTCCATTCCCGGTCCTGGCCTGGCATCTCCTTTGAATGGGATGTTAAACCACAACCACTTGCTCTGCTGGGTTTTGGGACATCAGAGACTCCCCCAAGGCAGTGGACAAAGCTCCTGTTCCCACAGCCTCTGCCTCCCAAAGCCCTGCTAGGGCCAGGCAGAGCAAGGGAAACCCCTCAGTTCCTGCTGGAAATTCCCTCTTGTGCCCGTAAACCCAGGGAAATCGTGGCTGCCCCATCCCTGGAAGTGTTCAAGGCCAGGCTGGCCGCAGCTTGGAGCACCCTGTGGATGGAATGAGGTGATCCTTAAGATCCCTTCCCACCCAAACTATTCTGCCATTCCAGGATGATTCTGTGATCTCTCCCTGCATTTATTTTGCATCGCTTCCTCTCTAATCTGAATTCCCAAATCGAAATGATTTTTTAAAGAAATCATTTAAAATTATCCCAGGAATAAAAAGGGGTGCATCAAACATACAAGAATCATTCCTACCTCCATCAAATCATTGTTAATTGGAAGCCTCTTTCCTCATCTCTGTCCTTAGTTTTCCTTTCCTAGGAAACCTTATGATCCCACAGTTTCTCCAAGAGATTTACTGGGATTGCAGAAAGGTTTGCTTTGTCAGGGAGGCAGGGGGGTTTACAACACTTGTTCCTCTGCATCTTTATCCTTTCACCAGCTTTCCCCTGGAACGGTGCTGCAAGAGAAGTTCAGAATTACTAGAAATGGATCAGGTTCACCTTTTTTCCTCATTCTTTTCCAACTACTTCAAAATTCTTGGAATTATCCTCAAATGAGGCCTAGCAAGCTACTGTGAAAACATCAATCAGAGGAACATCTTGAAAAGAGAAAACCACATCCAGCAGCAGCCAAAACAATGCCATTGCTATTCTTACCTGGTCCAGGAGCCCCCACACCCCTCAACTGTAGCACCCCTGCATCCAGTTTGCTTCGAAACATGGCTCACTGCCTCTCTTCGTAACAGTTCCTTCTGCTTTTCTCTCCCATCACACCATTTTAGCCCCCCAGGATTTCTCTCTTGCCCTCTTGTCTCTGGAATCTGCCATTTTTATTTTCAGCCTCATGCCTTCCTTCCCCTTCTCTGCAATACAAGATATTGAAGAGTTCGGTATCTGCCAGCAAAATGCGTCCACTTCTCATCCTCCTTCCCACTTGTCCCTAAGCCCTGCCAGCTCACCCTTGGGTAGCTCACTAATGTGCCCAAGGCTGCATCCAGCTTGATGTATTTAGTACTTCTAAATACCCACACATGAAACAAAGGAAAAACAAAGCTACTTTCTCATTTGCTTACTTCTGTGACTCACCTCTTAATAAGTTTTAAACATCTGCATGTTCCTTTTAGTTACCAATAAGAGAAAAAGTCTTTTCAATCTACTCAAATAGGTTTTGTTTTTTTTTTTTTTTTGGTAGAGCTAGAACAACTACAAGATAATAATCACATCACATCTTTGGAAAGGCATTACATTTTAAACGGCTTTATAAAATCCTTAATCTAGGCCTTTTTGACTTAGTTATGAAACAACATTGGTGGCCTCCGTTCCTGATGTTAAGCAAGCAGGAATGATGACAGGCAGCACCCAGCTGTGAGCAGGACAGAAAAACAAGGTGGGAGACATTGTCCTCACTTGGATTTGCCTCAGAAATCTGCCTGAAGAACACTCACTGTAGTCAAGACAGGACATGCTCCATACAGGCAAGTGACCTGGAAAAAGGAACAGACAATTCCTGACAGATGCTTCCTCACCAAAACACAGCAGGGCTTTCCCATGGAAGAGGTACCAGGCAGATAAAAGGGACAGAGCAACATATTTCTCTCAAGAATGCATCCCTCTTGGGGAACACTTGGCTTGTATGAATCACTGAGACCCCACTGCTTTTAGGGACGTACAGCAAGACCCAGCACCGAAAAGCTGCCAGCCTGGGGCATCACAGCTTCTAGGTATTACCAGTCAGCAGGATATAGAATGACAGCATTCATCTGATCAATCAGAAAGAACTTTTTGGTTAGCAATGCAGGCAGGTTCAGAGGAGCATTACACCCATCTCCCATAAGCAGTAGGGCATAAAAGTCAGGTTGATCTCTAACTGGTGCCAGCAGAGGATTAAAGTAACCAAACCCCATGACACAACTTGTTTGACCTCTGACTGCTCAGAAAAATCTTATCTGGAAACAGTGTGGGTAGAGAATTCACTCACCACGTGCTCTCCCATCACCAGGGCTGCTCTGCAGAAAGGCCACATTTCCCTGTCCAGAGGGGTTATTCATTGTGGGTGGCAGGAAGTCTGACTTCAGTATTCCAGCTCTTACATCAAGAAATTATTTCACCATAGAACATGCTCTGAGACACTCTGGACACACATGGAGCCTGACACTTGGCCTGAAAGGACACAAGCACTTGGTGGAACACCCTGACAGCCTGACCTTGTAAAAGGAACTTGTCAGCAAACGTTTTTCAAGGAGCAGCTCATCTGTGGCAGCTGCAGCAGACAGGTTGTCAGAACAACCTGTAATTACACAGGTACAATTCCTGTGTTCAGCCTGAGGCACTGCTCGAACAAACTGAGCTACCCCAGCCTTCAGCTCCCACCTAAATCTTGCTCACTTTTCAACCTAGCAACAGATGGAAAGCTGATACAGCATCCACTGGTCCCTGTGCTCAGCTGTAGGCAGCATCCTTTATGTAGAGTCCCACTGCTTCTATCCATGGAAATACTGCAAAGGGACAGGACACAGAAGTGCTACTAGCATATTAAAAAGAAGCAGAAAACCAGGAAAGATGAGGTTTGGGATAGGGACAGAAGCAAAATCACACATCATATGATAGTTAAGTACGGCTGCTGGGAGTATGCAGCATGGAGGACAGCGAGATTAAACTAGAATATATTCCAAAACTGTAGCAGGTAAGGTTAATAACCCTCATCAATTAAAAAAACAAAGGAAATCTGGTCTGAACTAATTTAGATTACCATCCCTGCAGCCACTGGGTATCATTACTTCTTTTTCCCACCAAATGACAAAGACTTTACTGGAAATCACTCGTTTTCTGTTTCCTATCTGTAACAGTGGTCAGGTAACCTATATAATTTCTCGGAATGAACTGAGCTTTACCTTAACTTCCCAGCCTTGTACCCTTATGAGTATCCATCTGGGAGCGCTGACCCACTTAAGGAGAGGCTCTATTTTTTTCCCCCCTTCCCTGCCCTTTTTTTGCCACCTTTTTTCCTGCCCTGCTATTTTTTTGCCCTCAATATAAATACCTCAAATGATAGAAGCAATGGGGTTTTCCATTCAGTTTAAACCTTAAAAAATGAGGGACAACAGAGATTCCCTGTCAATTTAAATGTAAAGATGATGAAAATGGATAGCTTGCTCTCAATTCAAACTGATAAAAATTAAATCATAAAGGTTTTCCCTTCTATTTAAACAAGAAAATGGGGTTTCCCCACCAATTGATAATAAAATAATGGAATAGGCAGGGTTTCTTTCAACTGATACCCCTAATATTGCAGGTGAATGAGGACTCCCCCAGCTTAAACACAGACAATAAGGGAAAAGGAGGGTTTCCCCTCAATTTAAAACCCTTCTTCCTTCAGGGAAAAAAATTTCTTTTCTGGGGTGACTGAGGAGGGATTGAAGGCACTGGGGAAGGACGAGGAAGATGAAAGGAGAGAGGGAAAAGATCTCCCTGTACCCCATGTGCTGCCCCACCTGCTCAGGTGCTGCTTCCCTCACCTGCTCCTGCTTGGCCCAGGGGTCGTCCCTCGGCACCTTCCTTGAGCCGTGCTCCACACTCAGGTGCTTCCCCAGCCCCTACAAGATGCTCTCACCATTAGTCCTAGAGATATCCCCAAAATCACCTACAGAGCGTGCGCCCATGCAGCCTCAAAAGCAGCTCTGAACAGGGCCCGCCCCCGTCACCCTCACTGGCCACACCTGGGGCTGTCCCGCCCCTCACCATCACTCTTGCCAACCAATCTCCCTGAGGGGCTGACCCTGCCTCTCAATCATTCTTAGTCCCACCTGTCAATCAATCTGACAGGCTGATCCCACCTGTCAATCACTCAGTCCTGCCTGTCAATGCCCTCACAGCTCCCATACCCACAAAAGCCTCAAATCCCAGCTCATATAGCCCTGACAGCCCCCAAAGACCTCACATCCCTCCCTGGCAAGGAATTCTCCTGGGGGAATAAAGAAAGCTGGCAAAAGAAATCCCCACCTCATCTCTGCCAGAACAGACGCTCTTGTGTTCCAGTCCAAGGACATAAATGGCCACAGGGAGGGCAGCTCCTCCTGCAGCCTTCGCAGCATCCCAGGGGATCCTGAGGTGGTACAAAGGGCCTGCCCTGACTCCCACGGCTATGGAAAACAAAATCCAGCTTCTCATGAGAATTAGAGAAGCAGCTGCAGCACGAGCTGTGTAAACATTCCTTAAAAATGCTTTTCCACCACTGCAACTACCACGTGCCTGGAGATTATTATTCCTGTGCTGGAGCATTGGAAAGGAGGGTCAGGGGGCAAGTGTCCTTCAGGGAGGTGATCTTCCACGGCAGTGGGGAGGCTGACATCCACTTACTCCACAAGGATCCCAAAACCAGTTAGTCTGCAGGAGAAGGATTTGAGGGCTGCTGACTCCTGAAGCTATTCCATAAAACTTACCAGTGGGAAGAGTGGCAACAGCCAAACTGCCCAGGTGTTCAGGAGAGTTTTAAGAGGTTAAGGGGTCTCTGTGTCCCCTGGGGTTAATTTTGACCTCATAGATGGAAGACGAAAGAACCATTATTTGTTTTCCTGCTTGAAATGTACCAGTCAACAACTACACTGTTCACAACGGGGGCTGCAGGGGTCAAGGCACAAACAAGAAAACCACGTCTGGGAAGGGTCAGGAGCTCTGGGATGAACGAGGCTATACAAAAGGCAGACGCTCAAGTGAGCAAAGTGAATAAATTGTGTTGGAATGCAGAGCCAGTTAAACAACTTCAGAATACACTCCGATAGCAATCCGTTGAAAGGGGAACCCCACTGCACTTGTCTTCCCTAATTAATTCCGTCGGGCTTCCTTCACTAAAAATACTCTCAAAATTAAAAGCAGAGATGCCTCGTGTGTTACTTCAAAGCAGGGGAAGAGGCAGCATGGAAATGCTTATTCTTCGATGGCAAACTCTCCTGTGAGCAGTTCCAGAGTCCTGAGGGTCACCACTGTGAAGCTGCTGAACAATTGGAAATAGCTGGAATGAGCACAGCCCCAGAGAAATCACAGTCCCACTGCTGGAAAAGCGAGATTACCCAAGCAGCAAGATCAGCTCAAGTGTTTCCCGAAGAGCAGCTTTGTTCTGAACCTTAGCTTAGGAGTTTTCCTCACATGCTACAAGAGTCCTTCAATCTATTCTGACCTTTTACATAGCATAGGCCACACGACAGTTAAATGTGATCATGTTCTTGAAATGCAATTCTTTCATATAAAAGCGGAGAACTTTATGTAGTTTCAGTGTTAATTATGTTCCCTGTTCAAACATAAACCCTTTCCAAGGTTCAAGGACCTCTGTTTTCCACCACTAACTGCTCGTTATCCTTGTCTAGATTCAAAAACTTCTGTTAATCCCATTTTTCCAGCACAGATTTGTCTGAGTCTGCAGTCCACCTCATCTCTCAGTAGTCCAAATTCTTTGAACTTTAGCAGAACCTTCACACTTCCCAACTCTTTTTGTCCATCTCTAATCCACGTCCAACCTGCCAGTACTCTCCCTGAACTGTTGACAAACTAAATTACACAACATAAATTACAAACTAAATTACACAACATCAACGGAGAACACTTGATTAATTGTTGAATGAAAAAAAAAAAGAAAAAAATAAAGAAGCTGATTTGGACCCAGCAGGACTGTCCTTGCTATCTCTAAATCAGGAATTTCTACCTATTTCACTTCAAATTATGTTGCTGAAACTAAAGTTGTCATATCAAAGGACAGATTTTTCATTCCATGGGAAAGCAACATGCTGCATGCCTTCTAGCCACATTTTCACTGAAAAAAACCCCAAAACTGTTCAGCCTGGGCTCACACACAGCTACTGCTGGCATGATACCAACATTCAGCAATAATGGAATTCAGAAAATGACCAATTATGAAAATGTTTTCACTCCAAGAAATTTTGATACTGCACTGAGGAAGCTATGCATACCTCAAAAAGAAAATTCAGTAATCAAGTTGTATTTCTGTTTTTATCGAAATAAATTTAAAAAATACTTCTGGCTAATATGTACATATTTGCTCCAGTTACTCTTTAAATCCTTCTGCTTAATAACTGTAAGAGCCTGTTCCTTATTATCAGAAGTTCTTACAATGCAGCATCGTACTTTTGGGAAGGATTAAATGTCTCCTGAACATCTAACCAGTGCTCCCAAATCCATGAGACTCTTCCTGTAACATGGCATTTCCCCACCTCCCCCTGAAGGCAGCAGCATTTTCAGAACAAGAACTGCTTTCCAGATATTGAAACCACTTAGCAACGGGTGAAAGGACACTTTAGAAATGTGGCAAATTGGATCAATGATTGGAAAAATCAAAGAGAGGTTTTGCAATAAAAGTTTCATTTGAGTCATGACATCATTTTTCAGTTTTCTGAAAATGTGTTAGCACTGGGAAAATCTCATTTCCATTCAAGACAGAGTCCGAACAAAAGGCTTTTGCAGGTAAATGCACTTTGCATTTCTGAAGTTACACATAATGAACAGAATGCTCGAAATTAAAACCTTTGGCCTCTTCTTCCACATCCTGCTCATCTGTCTGTACTTCATTTCCCCATCCCCATGTCTTGTCAAAAGTCTCACTGCGTTGCTCAACTGCTCGAGCCAGTGTGATCTGTGTTTTCAGGTAAATACACCCCCATGCTCTGTAAAATGTTCGAGGTGGGTCCTGCCAGGCCAGCCTGGGCACTGTAGGACTCAAGCAGGTTTGCTACCAGGTTCATGTCCACATCCACCGGTGCAAGCTCAGCATCCTCAGTTCCAGAATCAGGGCCAGCACTCTCAGATGTGGCTGCTTCAACAGACCTTGCCTGCAGCGAGTACAAAGAGAAAGTTTTATCAAATTGCATGAGCAGATTTAAGGAAAAAAAAAAAAAAGGCAAACCACAAGAGAAAAGAAACAAAAAACCAATTCTGCAGCCAACAAAGTCCAGTACATTCCAGAGTCCTGACAGACCCATGAAATGCTCACGCCAGCTAAAAATCATCACTGCCCATCACACAGATTAAGTTCCAAGGTAAGGAGAGAAAGTGTTGCTGAGTCCTGGCTCAGCTTCCTATGGGAGCAAACTACTACAGGAACTCACAAGTCAAGCTGCAGCTGCTTGCCCTACTACTAAAAACAGGGAAATAAAAGTCTTGGAAAAGATATGCAAATTCAAAGCTTAGGTAAGCTTTTGTTTGAAAAAAATGTATTATGGTGCAACTACAGCACACTTTGCTTGCACGTGGGAAGGTTCTGATCACACTACTCAGAATGGGCGCTTCCAGCATATCTCCTGTTTCAAAATTACTATGCTACAAATCAGAGCTCAAGGCATACTCACCCCTCTCTTCTTGGTGGTGAAACTTTTACCAACGTTGGTCTGTGCCAGTTCACGGTCCATCTCATTCATGTACGACTTGAGACTGCCTACAAGCTCCTCAGGAGACATCTTCTGGTCCTGCCTTTGATTTCCAGCATCCAAGTCTTCATCATCCCCATCTGAGAAATCAAACTCCTCCTCTTCATCCAGATCATCAGAATCCAGCTCCTCTGAGTCAGCCCCTGGGTATCATTTTGTGTCAGTACAACAGCAAAGAAATCAGTGCAGGGATTTGTTTCAAATAAAGAAGCAATCTCACCTAAAATTCTGTCCAGTGCTTTTGTAAAAGAATCCACATCAAAGGTAACATGGGATTCATCAGATGACCTGAAATATAAAAATATTTTAAAATAAATAAATAAAGCTTTTATGCTTGCGTAAGCGTGACACAGGCACAAGCCACGTGGATTTCTCTCAAGCCAGGACTGAAATTGGGACAATTGAACTTAGAAGCACCCGGAAGTTTGAAGCCTGTAGGGATTAGACATGAAACAGTGAGTGTAGGAATTCCTGGAATGACAAGAGAAAAATTTTGAAGATCACAAAATCAAACGGAGTGACAGAGAGCAGCTCAGCTTCCAGCACTTTAACCTGCACCAGTGTCAGGGCGGTCACCAAGCTGATTTAAAAGCAAGTACATGTTCACTGCTATGGGTTGTTTCAGGCCTCTGCACAGCACAACACCTTCAAACTCTCATTCTCTGCATCACAGAATCAACCCAAGGGCTGCAGCAAAGTGCAGCATTCCACACCAGACCCCAAAATCAAAGTGCTACTACCATGGCATTTCTGCTCCTTCGTGTGAGGAGACTTTGGACACAAAAGCCTTCATGCTCTCAGCAACTGTTTCCAAGTCGTATTTTTGCTCTTCCTCATTTGTGGAAGGAAGGGACTCATTTCTTGCCTCCTTCAGCATCTGATCCAGAGCATCTGGTGTAATATCCAGCCAGCTGTCATCTGAAAGCACACAGGACAGATCTGTTATTCTGCACACGCCTGCTGGCCTGCAGGGCTCAAAGCGGAGGACTGAGAGGACTGCAACCATTCTGCAGCTCATTTCTGCACTGTGAAGTTTTTGTGCTGGTCCTGGGTCACAGACAGCATAAGGCAGCAAGAAGCTGAGAAGAAGAGAGTGGAGATTTCGTTTCACTACTTGAAAACTGCTTTGCATGCAGCTTCAAACTAAGAGATACCATTCTAGTCACTGAGAAGCCTTTGGCCACTAAATGGAGGAAGAAAGGCTTACTCTAAAAAGGGAGAGCCAATCCAGAATTTGGTCTTAATGAAGGTTGGACTGGCTCTCCCTTCACAGCTGTCAACATTCCCCTTCTCCCCCACAAATAATCATTTGTAATAGGAGTAATTCCCCTGCATCCAGCTCACCATCCTCTGGAGGAAGAGAAGCTGCTTCTCTCTCAAATTCCTTCAAATCAATGGATGTTGTCTGTAGCAGTGTCAAGATTTCATCACCTGGGCTCACTTCAACAGAGCTAGAAGAAAAAAAATTCAATTTACTGGAATGGATTCAACGGGATCACATGCTTTACATTCAGGTTTTCACTTGAATTCTTCATTCTTCCTTCTGTGCAAACACATCAAAAAGGGAAATTAATCTGGGGGAAGTCCTAGAGTACTGTACAGGGTATTGGCCAAAACAGGACACAGTCAGTCCCTGCAATTCCTAGCTGATGGCTCCAAAGCCCATTCCTCGTGGCTCCTTATGTTTATTTTGCCTTGGTAAATATGAAGACTGCCAGATCCCAAACAGCACAGACTGGAAACTCAAAAAACTAACAGTCAAGATATTATGAGCTGGCAAGGGATCAGATAATTTTGTAGTGATTTACTTTTTGGATTTGATCTTTTGGAGAAATCTACAGCCAGCTGCCTGTCCTGAGTAAAGGAGACAGATTACTCTGTATTTATTATTCACTGGGACTGCTTTTCAATGAAGCTTTTATACACTTTCTACAGTCAACCAAGCAAATAATACTTTTCAGTCACCTCTTAACCCACTTGGAAGAGCTTAGCATTTCACAAAACCAAGATAAATAGTTACTCAAGCAAGAACTTCTACTAGTGGAGTATTCTAGAGGAATTAGTACTTGTATGTCCTGGCCACAGCACCAATGTTAAATGTACAATGGAGAACAAGGGTTCAGGTTTTTTGTAACAAGGATTTTAAAGGTAAGTTAAAGGATTTGCAGGCATGGTGCACGACACTCGTGAATTTCAAGTAGATCTTACCTTTCTGGGGCAACAGATTGCTGGAAGTGATCTTCTGCCATATGCAACAGTTCCAGGTACTTTGCAGATCCTTCCATTTCTCCCTATTTAATGAAAGTCACAGGCATGAATCCAAACAATTCTCCCTCCCCTTCCTCTCCACAGTCAGGCTTCATAAGGATGACTCTTTGTCACACAGAAATGCTGAGAAAACCAAAACAAGTAAAACCTCTTTGCCATGTACACTTGGAACTGAATACAGGAAAATTCCTATATTTAAAGTATATTAAAGTATATTAACCTAAGAATTTCAATAGAGCTGTCCAATTTTATAACCTTCAAGTAAGTATTCAATTCATGTCCAATTTTTAAACTGAAAATAAGTAGTCAAAGGCATCTTTAAAAAAAACCCCACAAAACCCCACCAAAACCCCCAGAACTCACAAAAACCACACACACATAAAAATTACACCTGCATGGGCCCACACAGGTCTGTGGTGTTATGTACAGATCTTGAAGAATATTTAATTCTAGAGGCATGCAAATGAAATGCAAACCAGTGAAATCAGTTACACCTCACACACCCTATGGTAGTTTTCTTCATTCAAGTGTATTTCTCTCCTTCCTTTAGATGAATGAATGAATCTCCAAATCTTGATTTTTCCTTTTTAATTTCCAAAATAAATTACTTTCAAAGGGGAACAAACTGCACGTCTCCTTTAAAGACATTAATTCATTTTACACAGAGATAAGAATTCAAGTTCTTGCCCTGCTGCAACTACTTACACAAGTTCAAGAGCTAAAATGCATCTTTTCTGGAATGTTTAAAAGCCACAGACACACTGCCTCACCTTGAAATAATCTTTCTCCTTCAAGCTCCTGAGGAATCTCTCCCACAGAGGACCACTTAACACATTTCTCTTGGTATCAGGAGCTACTTTACTGCTCTTGGAGCACAGAATTTCAAAGCCATGAGCCTGTACATAAAAGATGCAACAAGAAGACGTTCTCAAGGTGTACGGACTTTGCTCACATTTTTCTGGACAAGCAGGCAACTTCCAGACAAAGACCCATTTCCTGGACATACATAAAAAGGCAAACTAAGTATAAAATGCATAAAAAAGTCATTACCAGTTTCATGCCCAGTTCATAGGCTCTGTACTGAGGATGAGATGGGGCAGGCAGGGTGTATCCACTGCGTCTGTCTGGAACAAACTTCTGCTGCACCAGCTGTGCATATAAACACCGAGTGAAAGTCACCTGGAACAGCCAGAGCAGAAAAAGCACTCCCTGCAGTGTGACTGTGTTGTGGACAGGCATCAGATTCCCACCAGGCTCACTGAATTGTGTTTTAAGGCACCCATATTACAGGCAATATCTGAGACTGCATTCAAAAGATACCTTTAGATAGATTTTTCTGATACATTGCTTTTCAGGCCTTACAAAGTATGCTCCAAATTGAAATCCCCAAGCAAATATGAACTTTTGTCAGTCTAAATACACTAGGAAAAATCCTCAGGATTCTGCATTCCCATCAACAAGGTGTATTTTGTATTTTTTAAAATAAAATTTGATTAAAAGCTGGGATTTTGGAAACAGTCTAGAAATCGAAAATTTGACTCTAAAGCTTCTTTTCAGGAGTCTAGAGGTACAACTCTTAACAAAACACATCAGATAAAACACTTCATAAAAGCTTTCACAGAGCTGTGTGAGCACAGCTGAGAAGGTGAAAAGCCTTGGAGTGAAGCACTGGTTAGGAGCAACTCCTCATGTTGGCTGGCAGTGCTGTCAAACTGCTCTGATCACACAGGGAGATCAATTTATGCAGCAGGCATTTCAGCAGAGGAACTATTATCATAACCTCTGGTTTCAGACACAGTTCCCTCATGATCAGCCCTTTGAAAGCCCAGCCACGTCAATCTGAAGGCAGAGACGCTATTAATGTAATGCAATGGAAATTCATCCCTCCACCCAGCAGGAACAAAAAAGACAAACCACCAGAAAACACGCAGTTTGAAGTTCAATCTATGCGTTTATACCATTGGCCACAGAAGCCTTGTCAGATACAGAACCGAATTAAGTGACAAGTTGCTTTCGAAGAGCACTTACCGGGCCGTCACAGGCTTTAGAAGAGCACTTACCAGGGCCATCACACGCTGCTCTGCAGGGAAGGTTCTGAAGGGGCGCCGACACGCCCGCAGATCGCCCGGATCCCGCAGGTAGAAGGCCTGGACTGCCGCAGCCACCAGGGACGGGCGCTGCCTCAGCACGGCCACGATGCCGGCCGGGAGGAAGCAGCGGGCTCGGTGCAGCGAGGCCTGGATCTTCTCGGGATACCTGAACAGCAACAGAGTGCACGAAGTGCAAGTTAAACCACTCCTTTTTTATTATGAGGCCTATTTTCACTTTAGTATTTACCCGTATTTACCATGACCCGTATTATGGGTCAGAAGATTATCCTGAAGTTAAAACTTGGCCAATCTAATGCCTAGAATGTCTGTTTCTGTAATAGATTTATATAAATGTACCCGGCTAATAAAACTGAATGCCCACGTGGGTAAGATGAGTCACTGTGAACTCAACCAACATATCCAGCTATGAAGTATTCTTCACCATATTCTGTAAAAGATATGCTGTCAAATCCTTGCAAAAAATAAAGTACAGGGCTGAACATAGCTGTGACAAGCTGAAGCTCTGAAAATCCTCCTGGTTCTACATTTTAGCTCAAATCCTCTTTTTCCTCCTGCACAGGGCTCCTAAAAGATCAGGGAACTTTCAGGTTTTTTAGTATAAGAAGAATGTGAAGGAAGAGTAACTCGTCATTGCCAGGTGTGGAATCATAGCAGTGAACCAGTTTCAGAGCCCTCAGATCACAGCCTACAGGACACGGATCCCACTCCTTCCAGGAGGGCCACAGAAAAACCTCCAGCTGCTGGTTTCTGAAAAGCAACCAACTTTATCACATCTATGGGGGAAATGTTTAAACCCCAGACAGCACAGAATCAAACCCCACAGGTGCAGAGGGCCAAAATAAAGCACCCACATACCCATCGATGCGTTTATTCACTGCAGCCCTGATGGGCTCTGCAGCCAGGAACTCCTCGGAGCGGCTGGACAACAGTGCCAGTGCCTGTGGGATTGTGGGGCAGGGAGCAGAGAGGTCACAGTCCTGCTCCGGAGTCTCCGACAGCGGGATGATGTGCAGCTCTCCTTTATAAAAGAACACCTGGCAGGCAGCAATGTTCTCATCAGACGGGGTAAGAACAGTCACACACCGGAAAATTTCATTTCATACACAAATGCATGTGTTTAAACACAGAGAATATAAAGTACAAATAGAGAACCAACACAGGAAGCAGCATAGCTTTTTTGAAAAAGTTATTTGAGATGCCAGAGACCATGATCCAACCAGTAAAAACCCCTATTTTAACTGCAACAAGTTTGGTCAAATTATTTTGTTTCCTTAATAACAATAATACCAAGTTTCTCTTCAACTAGAGAATTGCTTCTGGAGAATCAGCATAACCTAGCTGCTTAAGAACATCACAGGGACTAAAAAGCATTATTTCAGGTGCTACATGTGACCTCTGCTGGTTCCTGATCCTAAGAAAAGCCCTAAATGCAACATTCTCAACTCCCTCACGCAGTCCGTTCCCTCCAACAGAAGGAAAATATGAGTCTGATAGTTCACATTTGCAATCAATTTTTGTGCTGTGTTCCATCCCTTTTAAGAATCCTGGAGTAGGGGAAAAATAATTAAACAATTTTTTGCTAATGACCAAGTTAATTATTTCCATTTTAATCCACTGCCAATGACATGACTACTAGCAACTATCCATATCCAGGTGAAGGTGTCTGCTCATTCTTTCACCTATACCAGACTCAGTCTGAATCCTTGTAGAGACACCAACACTCCAGCCTTGAGCATTTCCTACTCTGAGGGCAGCAAATCCTCTTGCCCAAACACTCCAGAATATGGTAAAAAAAAAAAAATTCCAAGTAGCTCTAGCAGAGCTAGGAAGTTCAGGTGGATACAGGAGTGCTCCTGAGGAGAGCAACAGTAAGGGACAGCCAGCACTCTGGATTTTCAGAGGCAGTCAGACCACTTGGCTGGAGGCACAAGAGGAAACTCCAGCTGCTCCATAAAAGGCCACTGTGGCCCCCTTGCCCACTGTACAGAAGTTTTACTCACCCTGTTTTCACTATTCTCAGGATTCAGCCACTTTGGGAGAAAATCAGCTGCTTCTATCAAGAGAAACTCTCCATCATTGTCATCAATCCTGGCCAAGGAGAAATTGGTTTCTTAGCAGGAAAAGCCTTGCAAAGCACAACAACACACTTCTGAATCCATGTCTGCTGGGGTTTTTTTAATATTCACAGAACCACAGAAACACTTAGATTAGAAGGGACCTTAAATATCATCTGGTTCCAACCCCCCTGACACAGGCAGGCGCACCTTCCACTAGCCCAGGCTGCTCCAAGCCCCGTCCAACCTGGCCTTGGACACCTCAAATGTGTACGTGATGGGGAAACACCTCCAAGGATGGGGAATATTTAGCCAGGACCTTCAGAGCATAGGCACTGCCCCTTGGCACCCCTCCCAAAAAAGCAGCTCAGCAGGACCCGCTGTACCTGGCTGCCAGCCCCGGGAACTCCCTGGTGATCTCCCGGACCAGGTACACAATGAACCACTCGTCCTCCACGTTATCCCCGAACAGCGTGGTGCCGCCGATGTGCGCCGGCGTCTCGCCTGGACGGGGCAGAGAGAAGAGAGGCGCCTCAGCAACCCCATGCGCAGAAACAGATTGCCCAGACAGGGTGCGGAGCCTCCCTCACTGGGGATATTCCAGACCCAGCTGACAAAATCTTGTGTCGTGTGCTCTGGGATGACCCTGCTGGAGCAAGGCGGTGGGACCACATGCCCGCGGTGGGCCCTTCTAACCTGACCCATGCTGTGACACTGTGAGTCTGTGAAGCCCCCGGGTCCCCCCTCACACGTCCCCGGCTCCCCCTCACACGCCCCCTCCGGGCCGTCCTCCCGCCGCGCCTCCCGGCCCGGCCCGCTCCCGGCTCACCCCGGCGCGGCACGTAGCGCAGGCGGAACGGCTGCCGCTGCCACACGTAGGCGGCCAGGAGCGGAGCGAAGCGCACCAGGAGCACCTCAGCGCAGCGCCGCAGCAGCGCCTCGCCGCCCGGGCCCGCGGCCGCCGCCGCGAACAGGCGGTAGCGCACCGCGTCCTCGGGCAGCGCGGGCCGCCGCAGCGCCTCCATCGCGGCGCGGCCGCGCTCCGCCCCCGCGGGCGGAGCGGCGCGATGGCGGCGGCGGCGCGGCGGCGCTGAGGATGATATCGCGATACGCGCGGAAACCGGTGCAGGCGTGAGTGGCTGCCGCTACCGCGGTCCCCGGCGCGGTCCCGATGCCCATCCCAGTCCCGGTCCCGATCTCGGTCGCGATCCCCCTGGCCCCATCCCGGGCCTGCCGCCCGCGCTCCCCCCAGCACCAAACAGGGCCCCGTGACGGGCCCGGTCACACCGCGTCCCCGACGGGAGATGGTTCCCAGGATTCCCGGGATTCCTAAGCACCGGTCCCGGCCAAACACCGGTGTGGCAGAACGCGATTACGTCCCTGTAATTGGCTTTTTTCTCCTGACCCAGGAGTTGGGTCAGTTCTGACTTACTCGGCTCGTTTACTCTTGTTCAATTTTATTTAATTAATCTACAGGGATAATGGCATTGTCTCCACTTTTAGGGAGCTGTGGGCCAATTCACAACATCTTAAGTTCAAGTTTAACTGATTTTGAAGCCAAGACCTTTAACTTCATCTTTACCCTAGAGTTAGTTTTGACACCTTAAACCTAAAGCTTGGGCGACAAGAATTAGCCTTCTAATAGCAATCAATGTGTGCACAGTCCTTAAGAAGCAGAAAAGAAAAACCTATAAAACTTACTGGGAACTCTGTAAATGTTTTTTCTTGTAAGTAATGGCAAGTTCCACTTCTGCTTTTTTAGACAAGGACTCCCGAAACATGCCTTGAGGCATCACCCACTGCCAGAGCCGCGGGCTCAGGTGTGCTCAGCCACACCCACCGCTGAAAACCTCGGCCAGACCTCCAGGTACGTGTCACGACATATCTGATACACCTGTTCTGATACAGCTAGGCTTTGTTTACTGGCACACTCGATTTGTCATTGTTTATTGTGGGCTCTTTCGCTTGCTTTTTTTCCCGGCTCAACGCATGCGTTTCAGGGAGTCGGGAATCCGTAAGGAATCGGATGATCATGGGGATCCACAGACTGCTAGCCAGAGTTGTGTTGACACCTCCACAGAAGACAGCTCAGTCTTCTCCTGGGGCTATGACGTGAGTAGAACATAATCAGCCAAGCCAAATCTAGCACAGAAAGACACTTGAAATACCACTGCAAAGACATGTCAGAATAAAAATACTTGGATCTGTCAAAAAAATCATGGTAGTGATTATAGAAAGAACATCTTTTTTACCTCTTTCCATCTTCCAGTTCAAAACACACTAGGCTCATACTATTCCGTTAATATCCTGCATTTCCACCGAAAATTTTGGAAATGCAAATCATTTAGTGCACGAGTCTATCTATAAATGCTGTTACTGTGGAACCCCAGCTATGGCTGGATGAGTTTCAGACACTTGGCGTGAGTTTATCAAACTTCTGCATACTTGCATGTTTCTCAAAATACAGGAAGTTCCTAAAACATTATTTTCCTTTAGAAATGTTTGTTTTATTCTCCATCCACCAAAGCCAAGTGTGCTGTTGCCTTCTGGGAGGTGAGATGGAGCGGTTTGGATTTGAATGACCCCGGAACTGACCCCATTGTGTCTGCATGTAACAGAGGACGTGACCATCCCTCAGGTTCAGGGTTTCCCAGCAGTCTGCATTGCTTCTTGTGTTGCTGTTGTTTGTGGACACTGGAATCAGCAAATCCTCCATTGCATTAAAATATCACTGAATTTTATCCTTCCTGTTCTGATTTCTTTAAGTCTTGTAACTTAATGTAATAATACGGGTATTTCAAAATGTTTAGTAGCTTTTCTGCTGTGTCAGTGTAAGCTTTTCATGTGGCTGCCATCAGTCTTAACGGCAGGCTGCATCATCTCTGGGAGAAAATTATTTAAAGTCAAAATCTTTCTAATGCAATCCTGCTAAGCTTTAAACAAATAGTTGTCTTTTTCAATTGTACTTTAAAAATCATTTTAAAAAACACTGCAAAGGCTATTCACTAGGTATTTTCTTTCCTCTCTAGGAATTTGATAAGGCTGCCACGCAACAAGTTCAGCAGATGTTCAGACAAATTGATGAGCTTCTGTATGAGCAGAAGGAAAACGTTCATGTTGAGGGACTGCGGGAAGAATGCCATCAGTGGTCCTCCAGCTTTCCTCATCTCAGGTATTTTATTAATGGACTGATGCTAGTACCTTCACAACAAGGGTAGGGATGCACACAGTTGCTCTTAAAACAAGTGGCAGGGTGGGTTTATGCAAGTACGTGGTAGACACAGATAAAAAGATGACTTTGGTGATGTGCCTGCCTGTCATTAATAAGCATCCTGTTACCTCACGTGTGGTTCCTTGACAGAGGTTTGTTGCTATTTGCAACTGACTTGGCCTTAACAGAGCAGAATTCTCTCAGAAAACTGAAACTGTCACCAGGAAAATACACAGCTTCCCAGCAGAGCTTTTAGGATTTGCTGCTGTTCTTTCTTACAACCTTCAATAAACGTACTGCCAAGGTTTTCTGCTGTATTTATCCTTTGCTTTTGCCGTGGCAGGGTGGTGGGGAAGCAGGTGGTGATCCCCACAGACCAAGGGTATGGATGGTACTCGAGTTCCCCCTCGGGCAGTTTGGCTCCCTCAGATGTAAGTTCACCACAGGAAAAGGATTCTGATGAGTAAGTACCAGCAGTGAGCCTGGATCATACCAAGGTGCGAAGGCAGGTTTGTTCTCTGCTTCTTAAAGTGTGCAGCCTTCCTGTTAGGCTGAGTTTTAAACATGGCACAGTCTTTTTTTTCCTTTTAAACTGAATTTAGTACACTCAGATATTACCGCAGGCCGAGGCCCTAGGGTATATCACCGTGTCCGGCAGCCGTAGGGAGGAGGAGGAGAGAAGATCCAGCAGGCAGGAATTGTGCAGCAAGATGGATTTATTTAATTATTTTACAAACTCTTTTATAGACTTTTTTCTTCACAGTCTAATTGGACAAAGGATCAGCCACCCCTTGGGGTGATTGGCTAAAATCCTAAAACATCCATTGTCAAAATACTTTTCTACTGTACCATAAACAAGACTTTCCAAGGTTGCAGGCGGCTTGGTTGTTTACATTCCCTGCTACCTCTTCTGTGAGAGAGAAAAGTGTCTCACGGACTTAGAAAATAGCAAGAAAATCCTCGCTAGCAGCATTTCTCTATCTACACTCAGAATAGCAAGAATACGTAGCTGTGCTTTTGCCGGCTACAGTGAACTGGCCAGTAAATAGAAATATCTTTGCTGCTGCTGACTTCTTAAGAATGTTTATGTATTGTAGCTGGTTTTATTATTAATCATCTGTTAAACCTGCCTAGGACTTAAAAAATACAAAGCACTATGCTAGTGCTGCTTTTATTTTTAATATTTTAGAATGCTTTCTAATTAGGTTTGGATATTTTTTCCCTGAAGTTTCAGGTTCCTTAGCAAGAATTAAAAGGTATCCAAACCAGAAGTTGTTACAGTAATGAATAATTTGTTTGCCTCGCTACTGCTTGCCCTTAACTACTTTGCTGTCTCTCAGTTATTTGAGGTGGAATAACAACTTATCTTTATTTCTGCTTTCTGAAAACTGTCACCTGTTCAGATTTAGTGTTTTTGGCAAGAAGGTGCCTCTTTTTGTTGCTCCTGCTCACAAAAAGGCCGACCCTTCCAAGTCTCCAACCTTGTGTTCCTCAGAGAGCGATGAAGGGGAGGAGGAAGTCATTCTCTCTGAAGGCATAGTGGAGGAATACTTGGCATTTGACCACAGAGATGTGTAGGTATTGAATATTAAAGGAGTACCAGTGTTCTGGGGTTCCTGCAGTTAAGATACAGATACTTGATGGATTTATTTTTCTTTTCTTTACAGAACTTCCAAAGGCCTGAGGTTGCCCAGGCACTGGGAATTCTCCCAGCCCATTTCCTAGGACAATTTATTTTGCTGAATTATTTTTAGGAATATTTTGGTAATTTTTCATGCAGTCCATTTTTGTGCTTGGTTTGAATATTTCATTCCATCATAACTAAGAGCCTGTGTATTTAAACACCATTTATTTTTTATACTATGTCAAATTCACTGCTGTTAGTTACGCACTAGCAGTGTTCTGCTTCTGTTTTGTACTGGCATTTTGGACAGAATTGTACCTTCCTGGATTTTTTCCAGTGGTAGTTTTAAGAACTAGAGTGGATTTTATGCTTGTCAAGAAACGATTACCACTATTTTTATCTTTCTGCCCCTTTCCTTTATTCAGACCAACAATATGAACATATGGCCTGGGTAAGGACTCTAGAGGGTGCTGTCAGTTCCTGACTACTTAATTGGTTTTAATAATTAAAGCCACTTAGCTGCATGGACCATTAAATTCAAATTGTTATGTTTCTTGCTTTGACCAGCAACAGGCCAGAGGGACATTGCTGCAACAAATAATATCACTCTCTTGTCTTCAGGATTCTGTGCTCTCATTAGATACAGAGCCTAACAATGTGATGAAGAAATAGCACTGTAACTATTAATATTGATTTTTTTAATGTGAATTTGATCTCTTGAGTAAATTATTTATTGTTCATGAAGTATCATTTATAGTCATTCTGTACAGGAGACCAGGGTGTGTCAGTCATCTCTCACTGAGGTCGGTGGGAAAACCGAAAGTAAATACAGGAAAATGTGTTTCTGGTGCAGGTAATGCTTACATTTTTACAGGGAGGAGGAGTTGCACGAGAGGAAAATGGGACTGTCCTCTGGAAGACGGAAATTGGGGTTTCCTCCTGTCTCTCCCTATTCCTGCATGAAGGATTCTGTGCTCACGTTTGTGTTTGATGATGTGTGGAGTGAAGTCCTGGTCTGCATGGAAGAACTGATCTGCAGGCACTGGGAAGGGTCAGCCTCTGGTAAGGATCGCAGTTGAAGTGAGGGCTCAAAAGGGGACTGCAGCTACTTTTGCAAAGATGCCATGGGAGAGAGATGTGTTTGGGAATGATCTCTTCAGTGGGAATAAAAAGGTTATTTTGCTAACAGTGTGAAACATGTCTTCAAAAAACTCAGCAGAATTCATCATCCAAGAGGACTGTCTCTAAAAAAATTGGATTCATAGCACTGTCCATGACTAGCACTGCCAATATTGACAGGAATTCTCTGTTGCTTTGCACAGATGATGAGAAAAATATCATAACAGTAGAAACCCTCCGAGCAGATGCCAGAAGCCCTTTGCAGTTGGATCCTCTGCCAGCCTTGTTACGTCGTGTGCCACACACAAAGATGCCCTCGGTGACATCAAATCTGGTAAGGATTTTTAGCCAGCTGTTGTTTTTTGTGGGGATGAATAAACGCAGTGTTACCTCAGCAAACAGACTGGTTGTGTTTAGGTAAATAACTAGTTTGGACTCTGTGTGAATGGTGGCTGTCCTTTCTGACACTTAAGTTCTGTTATTACTCAGTTGGAAGTTTTAATTCCTACATTTCTCCTTGAAACGTAGTATTTGACATCTGTGGTGGCTGTTGATTAAGGATGTAGTTCTTTCCACAACTTAATGTTTCGATTAAATGGTGAGGTTGAGGACTGTGTGTGTGGGATCCCAGTCTCACATTTATAGTTAATTCAGCCAGCAAGAAGGGAGAAATCTCAGTGCAGTTCTAAACCAGTTTTTTTCTCACACACTGAATTTAACTGTATGATCTGCTTTAGGTTATCTGCTCCTAGAGTGGTGAGCACCGAAGTGTTACCTATTTGTTCCATTTTAATTCAACTCTTTCCTTATTTCTTTTTATTTCTTTCTCCTTTATTTCTTCCCCCACCTGTCCCTTGTGTCCCCTTACTGTGTGTGTAGTGCCCAAAACCCAGATGTGGCCGCAAAAGCAAAAAGAGGAGAAAAACACCTCAAGTATGTATGGGATTAAAACTCTGCTGTTTTCTATTTGCTCTTGTTATGGCGGGTGGAATCTGATGTTTTTTCCAGATCAGTCTGTATCTCAGAAAAGGAGTTTGCAGATCTGTTATTGACATAAAATGTCAATATACCCTGAAAATGATTTTTGTAAAGCTTCTGATTAGTCATTGTTGGAAGATCAGCGAATGAGCTGCTCAGCTGGAAAAAATTAAGTATTAGGACATGGTATTAGGACGTTTTCTAAGCACTACTAAAGACTGAAATGCTAAGATCCCTGTCTTAGATGGGGAAATAATATAACCGAGTATACATCTGGATGTCATGGAAGAAATTAATGACTCTTCTCCAAAAAGAGAAGTCTGTAAATATGTGTGTGTGTGTGTGTGTTTCTCTGCCAAACAGTAATTTACTTACTTATTTTTTTAAATTTCAGGTAAGTCTCTCTCAAGGGTCAAGTAGTGGTTCTCAGCGTAACCTAAATGGCTTGATCGTGATCCATGGGATCCAGTTACACCAAAGGAACCTGCCTGTAGTGGAGAAAACACTGTAAGAACTACAGATCACCTGTTGTAAATAAAGTAGAGCACTCTCACAGTGAGAGGGATTCAACCCAAAACCTTGTGAGATAAAATTCCTCCACCAGAGAAAGTAACTCTCAGTTATTTTCCTGCTTGCTTGTTTGTCTTCTGTGAAAGAGTATTACTTGATATAATTATGTTAAAAATGGACTCTCATAATTTCTGCCCATGTATTTTATGACTGAAGTCACCTGTAGGTGAGCACTTGGGTAACAGAGTAGTTGTCATGTTGACCATGTCTCTTTTGGTCTTGCAATTTTTTGTTTTGTTAGGGACCTGGATGACAAACGGCCAGGATCAAGTTCCCTCCTCTCCACCAGGACGTGGCCAAATCGTCCCCTGGAGCTCAGCACCTCATCCCTGTCCCGCTGCACGAGGAGAAGGAACCCCCCCCCACGGACCCTGCATCCCATCGGGACCCCGCGCTCCGGAGACGACGTCTGCAGGCGCCTGTACGTCCCAAACCAGCCTCTCCCTGCAGGGTACTGGGGCAGAGAGCACGGAAAGCATCCCTGGGTAGGGAGGACAGGGATTATTGGAGTAAAGAGAGGGACTGCCCCTTAAAGCACAGCTCCCCTGAGAAAGCCGAGTTGTTAAAGCTGATGGTCACTGTGCTGCCAGCTGCGAGTCAGTGAGTCACATACATTCCCAGATTCAGGTAGTTTTGCACAGAGCAATAGACCTCAGTCTGTCCTCTACAAGTGAAGTGAACACCACCATCTCTTTCTTGACATGGATGTCTTTTTCTGCAGCCTATTTTCAAGGTAAATCTAAAAATCTGTGTTTTTTGGAGGTCACACTGCATGTTGCTGTCTTAGCCCAGACTGGACTATAAAAATGTTAAAATAGGTTATCTGACTGACCAAAGGGCACTTAGTGAGCCCTCAGTCACATCTAGAATATCTCACTTTTATTTTGCACAGTGACTTGACTGAATGGGACCATTTACAGGGACCACAGGGTCTCAGGAAACAATGCAGGCTTTGATAGACCTGTCTATTCCACACGTTGTAAATTGATTTTAATTTTGCAGTTTACCTATAAACTCATCCAGTCTGTTGCTTTCTTGTCACATACTGTTGAGAGACTTATTCCTTGTCCCTTCATAACTGGTACTTCTCCTTCCAATGTTTTATGCTTCTGTTCCCTTTCCTCAGGCTTCAATCAATCTAAGAAGTACTGACATCTCTGCTTTATTAAAATATATTTTTTAATGTAAGTAGAGAGCACTAGGGAAGTGTTTTTTAAAGTGTAGATTATGGCTTGAAGCTTTTCCAAGGTATTCTTACAGAAGTCAACTCCAGAAGGCCAAAGAAACTGACAATATTACACCTTTCCACGTGCCAAACATATAAACTGTGTGTTTTTTCTGTTCTTACTGGTGCATTCCAGCCTGCCTGCACAGGAGCAGCTGACCTCACCCTCCCCACTGCTGCTAAACAGAAATCACCCCCTGCCACCCATTGCCACCACCACCGTGGCAGAGCATGGGAGCACCACAGGACCCCACAGGCAAATGGTAACAGGCACAAGAATCCCATTTTATTACTCAATAATCTAAAGTTGTTATCACAGCTGCCACAGAGTTCCAATTTATTTGTTGTTTTGTGACAGCAAGTCAAATAGATGCACGAAAAATGTTGTATCATGTCTGAGTAACAGCATCACCCAGCGTTGCATGCTTAATTCTCATTAATGCCAATTGAATGTTTCCCTCCTTATAACTAGGTATAAAATGATTCCCTTGGAAAATTAGCTTTAATTCCTCGGTTAATTATTTTCAATGGACTGCTGCACTAAAAAAAAGCCATAACTGTTATTTCTCCTTGCAGAAACCTCGAGGGAACTCGAGCCGTGCTCATACTGTCACGACACAAGAAGACGCTCACCAGCAGCTCCAAGAGCAGCTGTTCTTACCTGATCCCTTCTCCAGGCCTAACACAACCAACACATCCTTGGTAAAGCACGGCTGATTACACCAGATCATCCTTAATCACAGATTAGAGTGCTTTGACAATTAACGTTAATCAATGTCCAGTCTGTCTGAGTAACAAATACTCTCCGTTTAATTTACTGAAACACCTACTCTACTGATACCTTCCTGTATCTCACAAAGTACTTTTATCTAAGCTTTGAAAGCTGTAATTTCAGCAACAGCTTTTAAATAGCTGCTTGATTAGTTTCTGTGTATAATTTCAACATCCTGGACTCAGCAGTTACAAAATCTGCTTTGGAACAGTACAATTTCCAGAAATGGCAAGACTTGCCTCTAAGTGGCCCAGTGATCATTCTAAATAGGTGTTAGAAAAGTGTATTTTCTACTTCTAAAGTTGATTTGACCCTTCTTTAAAGCTTCCCTTAGACCTTTACAACATCTAACCCATTACCAAATACACGTGTTTAAGTAGTTTGTAGTTGCATTATAACCTTGATGATTTTTTTTCATGCAAACAGAAATAACTTGAACTGTATTTTCAGCCAGACTCCCAGCGCCGCCGTTCTTGCACTGTTATTGATTATAGTAATCAATCCTGGACAAGGAGAGGATCGACACCTTCAGGTATGCTCATCAGCCACAGGGCTGACTAAGATCAAACAAAGGAGGCTTTTGGGACAGGGATGCATTTTCTACAGGGGTACATTCCTACAGGTGATTTCCACTGGGGAGGTTTTTCAAAGTTCCATCCATGTTTTTAATTTGCTGTTACAGGTGTGTTATCCTTGCTATATCCTACTCGACTCCAGAGTACAGCTGGGTGCATTTTGTTGGGGTTTTTGTGTTTTTATTACCACCAAATATTTAAATCAAGTAAGGAATCTTAATGTGACCAGCCCCAGTGCCTCTCAATGTCCAAGTTTTCAAAGCAGGAGTTGTCAGCTTAAACAGAAATAGTAACTTGAGGTTAACAAAGGCACTAAAACTGAAGTAACTTGTTTTTAAGCAGGCAAGGAGTGGTTCCTACTGAAATTATATATCTGCTCCCCCTGTCAAAAAAAATGCAAGATGAGTTTTCTGACTGCTGTATTGACCAAAAAAAATCTTAAATTATCAGAAAAACTTGGCAGACATGAATACTTGGTGAAGTATCAGGGAATGCAGTCGCTCCCTGCAATGCAGCAACTTGGCAAGCACAAACTTTGCCCCTTTTGGAAGGTATAAATAAATGCAGTTGATAGGCATGTGTTGGAGTAAAAAGACATTTTAAGTTTTCAGCTAGAGGAGATGTATTTGGTACTTAGCTGTGATACCTTCCCGAAGTCTCGAGGCTGTCCATGATCTCTTTGTTTGTCAGGTCTTCCACCACGTGGTTCTGTGAAAGCCCATGGCCGAAGTGGATCAGGCACAAAAAGCAAACAGGGGCTCTAACGTGCCATGGAGAAGCGTCCACCCATCTGTCCCTCTCCAGAGAGTCAAGAACCACCCCTCCTTCCCAGCAAGGTCAACGTTGTTTACACAGAGTTTTCCAACACCCTTCCTTACAGATAGTTATTTTTATATAAATCTAAGCAGCAGCTGCCAAAGATTAGAAGGGGTGCGCTTAAACATTCCATTTTCTACCAGCAGAGAAAGTGATGCTCCCGTGGAAGGGTGAATACACTCCAGTGAAGGCCCACTCCTAGGAAACCTAGCAAACACTCTCAGTCTGTGCTGTTCTCCATGAGGCTGGTGACAGGTTCATGTCCTTACAGGCAGGCACTGCAGGACCTGCTCATTCTTCCCTTAGGAAGGTTAACCCGGCCTTCCACAGCAGTAGTGATTTTCATTTTTTTAAAACTGTATTTATATGTTTAAAGCAATATTGTACTAGCAAAAGCAAGCACTCAGCTTAGGCAAGTGATGGATGCTGTGGTGGCTGCAGCAGGTACGAACACAGGTGCGTAGAACCAAGGCAGCGGTACAGGTGACCTGGCAGCTCCAAGGGTAGCACACCACTGCCTCTTCCTGAGTTATAGTAAAACCTTTTACCTCTTCCTCAGTGACTGAAGAAGGTTGAGCAGGCAAAAAGAAACTTCTTACTATGAGTGGCTTCAGACAGAACTCAAAAAAAGTCTTCCTGGTGAGACATTTTATGGTAATTTCACAGAATAGCTCAGTGTCCCTTTCTAAAAATACCTGTAATTACACAAGATTTATGCAATCTAACGTAGAGTTCCAGAAGCCACATATGCAATGGAGCTTTTAGGAACTGTGTCTGCCCTGTGTGACAGACCTAACAGAGGCATTTGCTGGAATTGGCCTTGTGGCTCCAGATAAGACAAAAAAATACATGAAATACAGGCTTCTCAAAATAAGTGATTAGTTGAAGGTCTTAGTCCCAAACAATAAGTGCCAGACTAAAGTGTAAAAACAAGCTGAGGTAACCACTGGCTGTATTTAAACAAAGTTAGGATGCTCCCCAAAAACAGTTGTTCCTTTCTAGTCCAATTAAAGAGCAGTTTTCCTATATTTTCTTATTATTCTCCAAACTACAGTTCAAAATAGAAAAAAAGCTTCCCTACTCCAGACCAGCTAATGATTTTTCATCAATACTGAAGCTCACGGTCCAGTTGATCCAAGCATGCTTTAGTCAGAAACAGGGAACTGTGCAAACCTAACTGGGTTAACCTGCCTTTGCATTTCCAGAAGTTAAAAAAACAAAAGCAGCTCTGAGCTCAATCTAAACCTCTTAAGTTTGCAGAGAGAGAAATTGATGCTCACCAGAGGCCTCTACTCACTAAACTATTTCAAAATACAATTTCTCTTCTGGAACACTGTGCAGTGTGTCAGTTATGTCAGGCAAAGTGCAGATAAGCATCCCATTTGTATCCGTGCCATTCCTCAGGGACCAAGTGAGTTTTCTGTAGCACGAGAGTCACAAAAACAGACAAACTTGAATAGACTTCTGTTAACATAAGGTAGTGTTTTACAGCCTAGAGGAGTCACTGGGTTTAAAAACTGCAGTCCCCTCCTAAGGCCATTTTTGTTTCCTGTACAGATGGTTGACACCAGGGACTGCTCCTGGACCGTTACTTATTTTGTGTAATAAAATTAACCTCCAAGCCCTGTGTTAAAAAACACAATGATATACTCTACTTTCTCAGAATCAGGGTAATTTTGAGAGCAGACAAGTAAAAGGGAACAGAGAGACCATCTACCTCTGGCTTCCCCCCAGGAGCTGTTGTTGAAGCTGTGAGGGCCTTCAACTCCCAAAGTGTTCACCTCGTGGCTCCTATGCCTTTGAAAAATGATCCTCCGTGGAAGTGTGCAGGATTTACTTGACTGAAATCAGAAGAATCAACACAATTGGCTTGTTTTGAACAGCTTTTTTAGAAAACATACAGAGAACTGGGGAAGCAAAACTCTGGAAAAAAAAACCAAACCAACCTTCTCATTTATTAAATCTGCAATTTTCCAAACTATAAAACTACTGGAAAAACACCTGTTGAGCTGATGTGCAAAGACCTTTAAAAATAGCAGGAGGTTTGTTACAGAAGAAATGTGTGAACAGCACACATGGATCTAAACTGTAGAGCACCCCAAGGGTCGGAAACATGAGCACAGCAGTGCCTTGTCTTCCTTGTTCAGGATGCATTCCGTGTCACGCCTCCCAATTACAGCCAGTCAATGCACACAGTCCAAAACAGGAGCCTAGAAAACACCCCAAATTCTCCCAAATCCACGTTTCCATACAAAATTAAACCTGGTTTTTCAGTCTATGCCGTTCCTTCTGCCTTTCTTTTCTTGGCTGAGGTCTTCTTTCCTCCTTTCTTAGCACTGCTCCCATATTTTGCTTCCAGTTGGGCCAAGAAATTATCCATTTCCTTTTCTCGATCTCTGCTTCGGCTCTGGGGAGGGGGAAAAGAACACCAACCAAACTCAAACCTTTTGTAACTTCCCAATACAGATTATCCTACTGAAGTTTGATAGCTACACAAAATCTTGGAATATATTAAACAGGGAATACAAGCTGCAGAAAGTTTAGTACCATCATTAAAACTCCCAGTGTAACTGCCTAAAACTAGAAATTAAACATTTTGAGTGCATATGCAATAACTCTGTAAATTTTTAAAAAGACACAGGTAATAAAATCCATACTGTACTCTGATTCTAATTAAATTAAAGTACATACATAACATTAAGGCCAGGTTTTAACCTCAGGAACTCAGAAGAGTTGCAAGGATCCAAAATCAAAGACGCTCAGGGAAAACACAATTATAAGCCAGTAGCAAAGTTATCTGCAACAAACAGAAAACTTTAAGCTTACTTTAATCAGTGCTTGCAAGTCATTTTCTCCACCAAGGCCCAGTTCATCTTTAGTCTTTTTTGCCTCTTTAGCTTCTTTTTCTGCCTAAAAGAGCAAACAGGTTTTTTTAACAACGTATTTTGCATGTTATCTGACCAAGTCTCACAGGAGTTACCAAATGCTTTTTTGGGCGTCTGTGTACAAAGAGCTGCAGGGAAACACAAAGGGTTTCCAAGTTTGGCCACAGATGAGGAATCAGGCAAAGGAAATCCATTCTGGTTCCACCATTTAGCAGAGCAGGAGGTTTTTCTGCTCTTTCACAGTGTTGAATGTGATGTTTGTCCCCATCCCTGTTCCCACACCCACTTTTTTTTGTCTTGGTAGATACTACATTAACTTACAGGTTACTGTGATGGGCATATAACATTCTACAAAGCGTCCAAAAGTACACAAGAATCCATTTAGGCCAGAGCAGTTTCACACCTGCCAGAAGTCAACCAAAATGTATTTTCACCACTTACTTGTTTTTGTTAATTCCAGCAACTCACAGCTTTGTAGATAAATGCAGGGACATGCTAAACTGTAATAAGACGTTGCGTATAATAATGAAATAAAGAAGTAGAAAAGCCTTCCACAATGATTTGGGGTGGGGGGTGATGACCACAGGTGACCAGATGTGAACAGCAAGGTGTGTAACCCAGCAATCCTGTGACAAACATCTCAGGAACAGCGTCACGTATTTCTGCCAAGGGAGATTCAAAGGTAAACAGCTGATGCAACCTACCCGCCTTCTTCTGGACATCATCTTCCGCTTCGACTCCTTTACAAAAGCCTTGAAGGACGGGAGCTCCCCGGAGTCGATGGCTTGCTCTATCATTTCCCGTATCCTGGGCTCATCCGTGTAATCCGCACACATCACGGACTCCATGATCCGATCCATGTCACCCTTGAAATTCATGTACGCTGCCTTCACATCAGCCAGCTCTTCCGCCGAGTTTTTGTAGCTCTTATGGAAGTCTTCGATGTCCTTCACGGTGACCTGGAGCAAAGAGGTGATGCTCTGTGAGTTACAGGACTGACTCACCAGGAGGATTTAAGAGAAAACTCATAAAACCAAACAGTGCCGGGTTCTTCTGTCTCCCAGCCCCATCCCGCTCTCACCTTGAAGAGCAGCTGCCAGTACTCCAGCCAGTCCCGCCCGTCCTGCAGCACCTCGGCGTCGTCATCCACCGTGCCCGTCTCATCGTACACCGCGCGCTGCTTCTCGTCACTCAGCACGGCGTACACCTTGCCCAGGATCTGCGGGGCCAGGGGTGGCCGGGAGGTCACTCGGGGAGCGGTCACTTGGGAGTCAGTCACCCACAGTCAGTCACTCAGGGGGCACAGGGTTAGTCCCTCAGGGTCGGGGTTGGCCACCTCGGGGATGGTCAGTGGGGTGGTCACTCAGGGGGTGATGGGTCAGTCATTTAGGGTCGGTTGCTCAGGGTTCAGTCACTCGGGGGCAGAGGGCCAGTCACTCGGGGAACCGGTGGTGGTGCCTTTTCCTGGTCTTAAAATCAAGAGTCATACACGGTTAGAAGGGGAAAAGGGATTTTACTTTGGTGTTTATTTTAAGGATCCTTAGGTGCACACGTCCAGGTCCTGTGCATCGAGATGCACCCCCCCGAGTCTGCCCCAAAAGATCAGGTATAATATTATAGGTTTTACTAATTAGCATATCTATCAAAATTCCCCAAGGAGAGGCTCGAGTGAGCCCCCCTCCCCAAGGAGCCTTCTCCTGGACGGTTCTATCTTAGTTTACAGAATGTGTTCTGGAGAGGACCTTGGGGGCTGAGGCACACTGATCCCTAGCTCCAAAGCTTCTAAAATGTTTAGTCTCTCAGCTTGACAAACAAGTCCAAGAATGTAGGGAAAAAGCACTAGGGATACAGAAGTCGTAAAAAGGTATAACAGGGCTATAAAAGAAAAGGCAAAAATCTTCATGGCATCAGGGGGTGGCTCACTCGGCGGGTTGGTCACCCGGGGGGCAGTGGGTGGGTCTCACTCGTCGCCACCACCGCCTCCCTCCGTCTCTCCTCACCTGGAAGCGGCGCGTGGCCTCCTCCTTCTGCTCGGGCGGGACGCGGTCGGGGTGCAGGCGCAGCGAGGCGCGGTGGTAGCCGCGGCGGATCTCCTGCGCGGACGCGCCGCGCCGCACGCCCAGCACGCCGTACAGGTCCGCGGTGCCGAACGCAGCCTCGCACTGCTGCGGCAGCGCCATCCTGCCCCGCCGCGGCCGACGCCACACCGCCCTTCCCGCCCGCTCCGCGCCCGGAGTGCGGCTCCGCGGCTGCGCCGGGCGGGAAGAACCCGCGGGGAAAGCTGAGGGGCAGGGCCGCTGCTGAGGGGAGGGGCCGCCATGTTGGGGGGAGGCTGAGGGGCGGCCCCGCCGAGGGGAGGCGGAGGAGCCGCTATCATGAGGGGACGCGCTGACGGTGCGGCGGCGGCGGCGGCGGCGGCGTCGAGGGGAGGTGGAAAAGCCACAGTGAAGAGGGGAGGTGGTGGCGATGCGGTGGCGGCGCCGCTGAGGGGAGGCGGGGGAGCCGCCATGTTGGGGGGAGGATGAGGGGCGGCCCCGCTGAGGGGCGGCGGCGGCGGCTGAGGGGCGGCCGCCTCTCCGCCCCTTGAAGAGCTCCGGACGGCGGGGGACTCTTCGTGGAGTAGCGTTCATGACTTGATGGAGTTGATAGGATCGGGCCGGGAGCGAGGCAGGAGCGGGGCGCACCCCGGCCCGTCAGGGCGCCTTGGGGTGTCCTCGGTGCCTCTGTGACGCGCTGGAGCCGCCGGTGAGCGCGGCCTCCTGCCCGCGACCGCCGCGTGCGCTTCGGTACAGTTACCGTCAGTAAAATAAATGAAAGGGACTCCTCCTCGGCTTCCCACTTTCCGCCGGTAAACAACCAGCTTCCCTGGCATTTGGGAGTGGGCAGGCCCTGGCACAGGGTGCCCAGAGCAGCTGGGGCTGCCCCTGGATCCCTGGCAGTGTCCAAGGCCAGGCTGGACACTGGGGCTGGGAGCAGCCTGGGACAGTGGGAGGTGTCCCTGCAGGGGGTGGCACTGGATGATTTTTAAGGTTCCTTCCCACACAAACCATTCCATGACTCTTTTGTGGTTCATTCAGGCCAGGTGAGATGCAGACAATAAAAATTATTACTTTGTATTTCTCATGCCTGTTGAAATGTGGAACGACTCAGTCCCAATACCACAGAGGGAGCAAACCCCAACAACACCAACTCAGATTTCAACTCTTGGTTGCAGAATTCAGATGGTAATATTGTAAAACCTTAAAAAAAAAAAAAATATATATATATATATAAACATTATATTTAAAAATCCCCTATAAAAGCTATTAGTAATGCAATATTTATTTGTAAGTCATTATAATAATATATTATAAAAGCCGATAAATACTGGAGAGCTTGGCTGGTGTTTACATCCTGATTAAGTGTTTGTTTTGGTACAGCTCAGGGTAATAATAATAAGTAAATATTGAAATATCGCGTTTACATATATTAACGTACATAATAAATATTGTAATAATTTATCGGTATAAAAAGTCACCGGCAGTGATTATTTCGGTCACTTCTGAGACAATGTCCCCTCTCTTACCCAATCACCTCTCCTACTTTTTCACGGGTTTTCCAAATTTAGTGCCAACACTGACTGGAGCGCTAACACACCAGGATAAAGACAACACCCACAGGGAACGCCCGCGGTTCCCCGCGGATACGGGGATTTAAAGCTTCCCGGCGATTCCAGCTCGTTTTGTCAGGCTTCGGGCACCGCCCACCCGGGAACCGGCGGAGCGCTTTGGGCGGCGCACCCGGAAGTGGCGGAGCGCTTTGAGCGGCGCACCCGGAAGTGGCGGGAGGTTCGGCTCGAGCATTCTCGTGATGGCGGCGGCACCGCTGCGCGTGTGAGTGGGACGGGAACGGGGCGGGACACGGGACGGCGACAGGGTCTGCTGAGTTTGCGGTGGGGCCGGGCTGGACCGTGACGTGTCGGCCGCTCTTAACGCGCGGTGTCCCGCAGGCTGGCGTGTGGCGATGTGGAGGGGCGGCTGGAGGCGATCTTCGGGCGCGTCCGCGCCATCCAGGCCAAGAGCGGCCGCTTCGACGTAAGGCTTGTGGGGCTTGTGGGGGGGAGGTGAATGCGGTGCCGTTCACGCGGGGTTCCCTTTCCCGTCCCGAGACGGCCGAGGCCGGGAGCCCGTCCGGGGTGGGGTTATCGTGCGGGAGATGTGCCGGCGGCGCTCGCGTGGGTGTTGATGTCCCGTCCCTCCGCGGCAGCCACCCTCCTCTTTCTGCTCGGTGTGAGAAGGGGTTTGCAGCCCCTCAGCCCTCCCTGTCCAGCACCAAAGGATTGGGAGGAGCCGTGATCTGTGCAGAGAAGGCGGGAGAGCAGCTGGCTGTCCTTTTAAACCCGTTGATGTTGCGTTTAACACAAATAAACACAGAGGAATCTCTTCACTGCAGCAAACCAAATGCTGCTGAAGTGGTGCAGGCAAAGCCTTTGTGTGTGTTCTGTCTGTGGTGAAATGGCAACTCCCGCTTTATCCGGTGTTTTTAGATGCTTTTGTGTGTCGGGAATTTCTTTGGCTCTACTTCCGAGGCAGAATGGGCCGATTACCGCACGGGGGCCAAGAAAGGTAAGGAAGGAGGGTGGTGTCACCCGGGGGGCTGCGCTGCTTCACAGCCCACCTTGGAATCCAGGAGCCACAGCTGGGCACTGTGGTGTTAAAGCAGTTATAGTCCAGCAGGGAAACCCCACACAGGAGGGAAAGATGGCTTTGTGTGGAGCACCCCTGGATTTAGGGCTGGGCATTAGCATTCTGGAGCTAATCTTGCACAAGCAGGGGAGGGAGTTGTGGGTGGAGCACAGGTTGTTCACCCCCTGCAGTTGGGAACACCGGGCTGGGGACTTTGCAGGAAGGTTTGTTGTCCTGTGCCCGTTGCTCCCAAGGCGTGCTGGAGGGTCTGGCTGGGAGGGGCTTCCTGCTGTGATTCCTGGGGAATGTGGGCTGGTGCTGGTGCACTGGAATTAAAGCTCACTGAGTGCGTGAGGTTTCTCCCTCAGCTCCAATCCCAACCTACGTGCTCGGCGCTAACAACCAGGACACCCTGAGCTATTTCCCGGATGTCAGCGGCTGTGAGTTAGCTGAGAACATCACTTACTTGGGTAAGGCTGCAGGGGATTTGGGGTCAGGGAGCTGCCTTTGCCTGCTGGGGCTTTAGTGAACGTTCTCTCATCTTCCCACTTTAACACCTTCCTTTTTCTGGGAATTTTAAGTGGCATTTTTTATCCTTTGGCTCAAACGGGAGTTGAACTCAATGTCAGTACAATCTGTGTAAAATGTGAAAGAAAACCCTGCTTTCTTGATTTGGTTTTTTTTTTTTTTAATTTCTCTGACACTGAACTTGCTAACCAGAAGGAATAGTGGTTGCAAGAGCCTGCTCTTTGAGGGAGTCTTATTCCCAGAGCGTGCCTGTCTCTGTAGGAGAAGGTTTGAATATGGTTTTGTTTTGTACTGGAGTAGCAGAGGTAACAAGCGAAACGTAGCAAAGCTAAAAAGAAAAATCAGTTTCTTTCCAGAATTGCCACCTGGCCCAAAATATAACAAAGCAGAGGCACTTGGCTTTTTCCACTGAGACTCCATATTGCTATGGATGAATTTTTGGGAAGCAGGGTGGCAGGGAGGAGGGGGAAGACTGGGGCTTGTCTGAAGAGCTTCATTGTGGGTAGGGTTGGGTTTGAGCTGTTGTGCCAAACGATGTCATTGCTCTGAGCACAGAAAATGAGCTGCCTGTGAGGACAGCTGCAGTGGCAGTGAGTCAGGGCTGCTGCTGCCCCGGCCCAGGGATGCCGTGCCCTGCCTGCAGCTCAGGGATGTGTGTGTGTGTTGCTGCAGGCCGCAGGGGCGTGTACAGCAGCTGCTCAGGGCTGCAGATCGCGTACCTGAGCGGCACCGAGGCGCAGGAGCAGCCGGCGCCCGCCCACAGCTTCAGCGCCAAGGATGTGGCCGAGCTGAAAACGTCCCTGTTGTCAACCCCAAACTTCAGGGGTGTGGATATATTGCTGACGTCCCCCTGGCCCCGAGACGTGGGGACTTTCGCCAACAGCGCGGTGAGTGCTCTGTTCCCGGGGGATTTCACAAAGGGCTGCCTTTCTGCTTGCTCTGGCAGTTCGGGTTGTTGGGCCCTCTCTGAGAGTTCGAGAAAGCTGGGAGTAAAACCAGGGAGAGCAGGTGTTCTGGTTCTTCAGAGCAACAGGACTGAGGGGGAGGGGGATTTGTGAGACATCAGGGCGATTTTTCTGTCCCCACCACTTTTTGAGTGTGTTGGTGTTTATTTCCTTAAGTATCAGTCAGGTGGTCTGGTTCTTCCTCAGTCTGGATTTTGGGAGTGTTGTTTCATTTGTGTCCAATTTTGTGTTGTTAATGTTCCTCAGCAGAAGTGATTTTCAAATGGTTTGAAACCTGCCTGGACAGCAAGGCCACACATGTGGCAAAAGAACATTTTTTGCTTCCTCTGTTTCTTCCAACATCCAAAAAGAGATACAGTCCTCAGTTTAAATGCGTGAAGAACCTTCCCTCACAGTGTAATAACCGACCCTGCTGCCCTTGGGGTTAGAGAGAAACAATTTGTAGGGATGTTCTGACTTAAAAAGGAAACTCAGACCTCAGAAGTTCCCATGGGGATTCTCTGTAGTTGTTCAATATGTCATTCCACGTTTGGCTTCCCTTGGCACGGATTTTCTGGGACTGTATGCACTCGGGTGTACAGAGTATATTAAGCCTTTCTTTTCCCTGCTCTTTGACAGGTTTACATAAAGCTTGGTTTGTGTTTTGTAGGGAGAAATAGATACCAAGAAGTGTGGCTCCAAGTTAGTATCAGATCTAGCTGCAAGTCTCAAACCAAGGTACCATTTCGCTGCCCTGGAGAAGGCCTATTATGAAAGACTTCCTTACAGGTTTGTGAAGTCACGTGAAATCTCATTTATTTTCTAGTAAGGGTTCCGTTTTTAAGGAACACAGGAGGATCGATGTGCTGCCTGAGTATCTTCATGGCAGACAGGGGTTCTCCCACTGTCCTTTAAATACTTTATGTGCTGGTACAGCCAAGTTTTGCTTCCTTACAGGAATCACATGGTGCTACAGGAGACCCCACAGCACGTGACGAGGTTTATTGCACTTGCTGATGTTGGCAATGCAAGCAAGAAAAAGGTACTGACACCCTTGAACATTTCTTCTTTTCTCAAGTACAACAATAGGGCAGTGAGGCCAGTTAGAGGAAAGCAACAGGCACTTAAAAGCTTGGCTGAAGTGGAGGTGTCTGGCTCACTTGAGTAATAGGTACCACTTGCCTGTTATGTCAGAAGGGTAAGGGCTGTTCTGAGGCACAAACCACTGAAAATAACGAACTTCTGGGATGAGGTTTTTAACCTATTTCTCTTCTTTCCTTAAGAAATTTACAGCATATTGGTTGGTAGTTAAGAATGCACAGGTTCCAGGCCTGATAACAAAGAAGGCCTGAAAATGGGCAGGGATCAAGGATGCACTCCATAAACTCCTGGGTGGGACACTGGCACGGGGGGGTGTTTTCCCATGCCCTGCCTTGGCACAAACAACGATGAGCTGAGTGGTGTGGGACTCAGGGTCTTAGGTGAGCTCCTCAGAGGTGCAGCCGTGGCAGGAGCTGCTTGCCCCTGAGCCCCTGTGTTCGTTGCAGTACCTCTACGCCTTCAGCATCGTGCCCTTGAGCTCCATGGACCCCGCCGAGCTGGTGAAGCAGCCTCAGGATGTCACTGAAAATCCCTACCGGAAATTGAGGAAGGAGGCTCCCAAGAGCAAAGCTCCGCTCTGTGCAGAGGTACCGCCCTGTGCTCCTCCACCTGTGCCCTCTGGGTTCACGCTGCGTGCTCACAACACTGCTTGCCTTTCCCTTTGGGATATCTCTGTCCAAAACTCTGCCATGGAGGCAGGCTGGGAGAGCTGGGGGTGTTCAGCCTGCAGAAGAGAAACCTCCAGGGAGACCTTATTGGGGTCTTTCACTTCTTAAAGGAGGACTGTAAGAAAGATGGGGACAGTTTTTTTTCCTCTGCAGCATCAAAGCCTTCTAATGGCATTTTGCTGTATGGGATAACTCAGTCATATGTTTTCACCCTCTGATGAGTCTGTGACAGGTTAACATCTCTAAGAAATAAAGCCATTCTTTTGGCACTGGCTGGCAAATGAAAAGGTTTGAATAATCCATAAAATCAGGCAATTCTGAATGTTCAGCATAAGGCTGAATAGGAGAGAATAATGATTTGGGGCAGCTCTCCCACAAGTTTTTCCCTGACTGGAGCAGGCAAAGTCTGCTGCATTACTAGGAGGACAGATCATTTTGTTCCAGGATATTCAGAAGGCATTTCTTCCTGCAAAGGGTGCTCAGGCCTTGGCAGGGGCTGCCCAGGGAGGTTTGGAGTCCCCATCCCTGGAGGTGCCCAGGGAAGGCCTGGAGGTGGCACTCAGTGCTCTGGGCTGGGGACAAGGTGGGCATTGGGCACAGCTTGGACTCCGTGGGCTGGGAGGGCTTTTCCAGCCTCAGGGATCCTGGGATATTGATGCTTTTCAAAACTGGTTCACAGCTCTTCAGGAAAAATCAAATTTTTGTATATCCTGTCACTTTCTGTCATGCAGTTCTAACAGGCTTCACTTTTCATTTCCTAAACAGGAAGAACCGGCTTGTCAGTTTTTCTTTGACTTGAACAAGCATCAGGGAAAGAAACGTCCCTCAGATGGGAAAGAGAGAGGGGACTCCCAACCCAAGCAAGCCAAGAAACCCCGTAAGTGTGAGGCTGCTTTTTTCCTGAGCTCTTCCCTCGAGGCACTGGATGGAGCATGTCATTCCGTGTTGCTCCTCAAGCTGTCGAGCTGTATGTGTCAGCTGGCCAGTGAGCTCTGTCATGGTGCCAGCTGCTGGGGGAATGCAGAAGGAGGAAGGGTCCCTTGTTTCCACGGGAAGGGAGGCTTCAACAGGTGAAAGAAGGGCCGGAAGCTCTTTGGGTCTGTGGTGGTTGTGGTTGGGCTGATGGCATTTACCCTCTGAACCAGAGTAGCCTCTGAACATGGCCCTTTCACAAAGCTCAGCTCAGGTATCACAATGTGGGTGTGAATCCAGGTGTTTTGCGTGCGATGAATAGGCCAGAACTGACAAGTGTGTTTGACAGTGTCTGCCCTTGTCTGTACCTGTGCAGTATTTTACCTCATTTTGATTTGTTTGCGTAAATTTGCTGGTGTTTTCTTCTTAGTGAGCTGCGGCTACTAACTCCTGGAACTACTAAACTCCTCCTTCAATAGGTTATAGCATTCCAGGAGAATGGCAGTCAGCAGGGTGTGACTGCCACCACCTCCTTTCTTGCTGGAATTTCCCTGGCCAGAGCTGTGTCCTTCTGCCACCTTCAGCACTTAATAGACTGGGAAGGGTGGCTGGCAAATGGCAGGTTTTCTGTGTTCTGACAAATATCCCTTGTGCTAATCCTGGTTTCCTTTCCCAACAAAGCTCAGCCCACGGGGCCCTGCTGGTTCTGCCTGGCCAGCCCCGAGGTGGAGAAGCACTTGGTGGTCAGTATTGGCACACATGTAAGTACCTGTAGCATGGGCTTTGCTGGGTCAGAACCATGCTAAGCCATGGCAAAACAAAATACGAAATTCCAATTTTAAATGTAAAACAAACTTATATTTGCATCTCTCGGGCTTGCTTTCAGTTTCTTTGCATCTCCTTTACAAACACATTCGTCTGCAAACACATAAACTCTTAAAAAGTGAAGCGTGGCCCAGTTTTGTTCCAGCAGCAGAGCTGGATTCCAGTGTCAGAACACTTTTCGCTGTGCCAGCCCTCTGTTACCGTCTGGCAAAACTTTTCCAGCTGGAAGTCAGCTGGGACCTGCTTTGGCAGCAGGATGCACCGGTGCCAGATCTCCCTGGGATGGCTGGTTCCAGTTTTGTTCTACAGAGATGAAAGAGAAGATATCTCCCAAGATGTACTTCAGGATGCTGACTTTGAAGCTTAGTCTCTCGTTTTTTATGCGCTTTGCTTGAAGTTACTGCTCCTCTACAGCATAATCCACTTACAGGGGCAGGTTTGTCCTCAGGCCTAGTTTAGATTTTTAAGTGGATTTTTGTGTCAGAGTAAGAAATTCCCGGCACAGTGGTGAAGTTAACTCAGCTGCTTCCCCTCAGACAAGGCATCAAAAGATACTTTTTTTTTTTTTGTCCTTTGGCAGTCTCTCTGTCTCTTTCTCATTCCTCTAGTGATTAATAAATTCAGTATAAAAATAAATTCAAATAAAATTGCTAATACACAATCCTAATAAGCAACATAGAAGACTCTCCTGTTCCTGAGGCTGGGGGTAAATCCCCAGAGCACAGCAAATAACTGGTGTGTGTTGTTTTACCCTAGTGCTACCTTGCCCTGGCCAAAGGGGGTTTGTCACCTGACCACGTCCTGATTTTGCCAATTGGGCACTATCAGTCAGTGGTGGACTTGTCTTCAGAGGTGCTGGAAGAAGTGACCAAGTACAAGGCTGCCCTAAAGGAATTTTTCAGAAGCAAGGGAAAGAGATACGTCCTATTTGAAAGAAACTATAGGAGTCAGCATCTGCAGCTACAGGTATGGTTTGGGTGTCACCCTGGGAAAACATAAACTTGCACTGAATATAAACTCCAAATGAATTGAAAGAGTCATTTAGGGGTTTATTGTGGTGGTTGCTGTGTGCGGCAGATCTGTAAGTACATCAGAGCTGTATCAGAACTACCACAGAGATCAGACCAGGAGAGGGCTGTGCTGAGAACTTCAAGCTTTGAGTTTTCAGCTCTCTGTCCAGCTCCTACAGGAAAAAAAGTCATAAGTTTAAGCCTGTAGAGATGGGTGCTCGCCTGTCTTGTGTGATGAGTCTGAGCTGTACTGAGGAGCACACCAGCTCCAGTGATGGACTGATGGCTTTCTGCAAATGGATTGTCTTCTCTTTATGGAAATGTCCCCCCTCTCCAGGTGGTTCCTGTCCCACTGGACCTCTGTACTTCTGAAGACATTAAAGAGGCCTTCATTGCACAAGCACAGGAACAGCAGATTGAATTGTTAGAAATCCCAGAGCACTCGGATATCGCGCAAGTATGGGGCCAGATTTCACCTGGTACTTCCCCTCTGTCCTGCCTAAGCTGCTGTTTGCCCCTGAGGTCACTCTGTGAGGCAGGGTTAAGCTGGTGGAGGCAGAGCCTCATGGACTTGATCTGGGGATGTGCCAGAGATGTTCTGCTCTGGGAGAAGTTCCCCTGAGCAATATACGATTTCTCAGCTGAGAAATACGTGAGCGTGGCCTCTTCCTCCGAAAATGTTCAGTACTAGGCCGGGGTGACCTAGCTGAGGTTAAGAATGACCAGATCTGCCTGGTTCTCTTGTTTAGTCACTCACTGCAGAATTAGAGCACAAAATACAGTAGTGCCCAGGCTGCATCACCACTGGTGATGCCAGCAGGCAGTGACCCACTGCTCCTCCCTCCCAGGGAAGGTATTGTTTGGGGTCAGGCACTGACCTCCGGCAGTTTGTAGGGTTATTTTTCCAAGTTTCCTCCCAGGAGAGAGGACCATGGCATGGGGACAGCTGGGTCCCCAGGGCTCCTGAGCTGGCTGGGAAGAGGGTCTGCCTGTCACCTGGTAGCTCTTCCCAGACCAGTGTCTCTTCCGACCTTTCTTCACAGGAACGGTGGTTATAGACTGCCAGGGCGGTGGTGGAGTCACCAGCCCTGGAGGTGTTTAGGGGAAAGATCGGACGCGGCCCTCGGTGCCATGGTCTAGTTAGCAAGGCGGTGATCGGTCACATGTTGGACTGGATGGGCTCGGAGGTGTTTCCCAACGGAACTGATTCTGTGGTTCCGTGATTCCCGACCCGCAGGTGGCTCAGCCGGGGACGCCGTACTTCTACGTGGAGCTGGACACGGGGGAGAAGCTGTTCCACCGCATCCGCGGCCGCTTCCCGCTGCAGTTCGGCAGGTGCGTGCCCCGCCTTCCCCGCCGCGCTGCCGTGCGCGCGCTACCGCGCGCGCGCCGCCGCGGTGACGTCACGGCGCTGTGTTGCAGGGAGGTGCTGGCGAGCGAGGCGCTGCTGGCGCAGCCGCAGCGCGCGGACTGGCGGCAGTGCGCCGCCCAGCGGCCCGAGGAGGCGGCGCAGGCCCGCGCCTTCCGCCGCGAGTTCGAGCCCTTCGACTTCTCCCTCCGGGACTGAGGCGGCGCTGCGGGCGGCGGCCCCGGGCGGGCGCGGGCGGCGCCGGGCGGTGACGCGGCAATAAAGGCGGAGTGCCGGAGCGAGCGGCTGAGCCATGGAGCGGGGCGGCCCCCCCGCGCCCGCCGCCGGCGAGCGGGCCCCCGCCGGGGCGGCGCTGCGCGGGCACCCGGCCGGCGCCTGCGGGCCCTGGGAGATGCGCGACCGCCTGGGCACCGGCGGCTTCGGCAACGTGTGCCTGTACCAGCACCAGGTGGGGCCGGGCCGGGCGGCGGGGAGGGCACGGCCGGGCCGGGGCGGCTGACGGCGCTGTGTCCCGCAGGACTCGGGCGACCGCGTGGCTATCAAGTCGTGCCGGGTGGAGCTCAGCGTCAAGAACAAGGACCGCTGGTGTCATGAGATCGACATCATGAAGAAGTGAGTGCGGGCGGGCCGGCTCGGCTCGGCTCGGCCCGGCACGGCACGGCGGCACCGGACAGACAGGGAGAGGGGGCAGCCGGGGGTCAGCCCCTGGACCGGCTGGGGAGACGGGGCCGTGTTGTGGGGACAGCTGGTGCCTCGGCTGCTTGACCAGCTTGGGAGTGGGGACAGCCGGGGGTCAGCCCCTGGACCTCTTGTCACCTGGCAAGCGTGTGCTGAGTTATGTCTCATCCCAAGATGTCCCATGCCTTGGCTTGGAAGCTGGCGACCCCCCAGCCCCCTGCCCTCCTGTGCTGCCTGGGCTGTTCACATCTGAAACTCCTCCAAACTCACACCACCCCGTGGGCTGAGTTTTGGTGTTGTGTGTTCCCATACCCTGCGGTATGTTTGTTTTTGATTTAGCAACCGGGGGCTCCTGGAATTGCTTTCTTACTGTCACGCTGCCAAATGTAAAGAATAAATTCTCCTTCTGCTTCCTTGTGACAAAGTCCATACTCTGTGCTGCCCACCCTCCCTTTCGAGCAGGTGAACCAGGACTGGACAGCTTTGGTCTCATGGACATGGGGGGTGCCTCTGGGTGTTGAGGTCTCACAGAACTGCTCCCGAGAGAGAGAGAGATCCTGGAGCAGGAAATCCTCTGTCCCACTGGTGGGAGCAGGGATGCTCTGAGTTGTCCTCCCCAAGGCCTGCAGTGACCCTGCTGTTCAGGGCTTTTCTGAGCTCCTGCTGTCGCTTTGTTACCCTCTCCTGCTCACTGTCTGCCATGGCATGGAGGGAAACCACTTGTAGGGAACCTGAATTTGTAAGTCAAGGCTTGGTGATCTCTGATTTGGTTGCTGAAAACAAGCACTGAGTCACAAGCTGCTCTTGCATTGGCTTCCAGAGGCTTTGGAAGGTGTAGACAGAAATAATTTGCCTTCTTTTCCTTCTGGATGTGTCATTTATTCCCGTGAGTAGCATATATTAGCGACAGTCAGGAAGCAGCTGTTTGAATTCAGCTGCAGAAGTTAATTTTTCCCTCTGCATGTGGCTTTCAGCTGCCTGGTGCAGTTACACAGGGGTTGAGGGATTCCTGTGAAACCCTTGGGCCAGGGGGAATCTGTTCCCACACACAGCAGCACCCACCCACACATAATGACTTTGCCAGGACTGTGCAAGAACTTGAGCCTGTGTCCCCATCATCAAAGTCCTGTACCTTGGCTTTGAGACATCATTTCATCTCATCACTGGTTTGTGTATTCCCAAGGTATGGATTTGATGCATTTGGATACTGGTAGGTATCTGGTTGAAGAGTGAGTAAGGATACAGTTGGGGAATAAGCTGTGCCTGGAACATAAACAATGATTGCATTGCAATCTGTTGTCTCATTCTCCCAAGAGAGGAGTCAGAGTTTTCATCCAGCTCTCCGTGTGCTTAGGCTGAACCATCCCAACGTCGTGAGAGCCTGCGAAGTTCCCAAGGAGATGAACTTCCTTGTTAACAACGTTCCCCTCCTGGCCATGGAGTACTGCTCGGGGGGTGACCTCCGGAAGGTAACGCCTGCTTTGCTTTCAATAAAAACCAAACACCAATAACCCAACCAAGGCATGCTAGTGCTGCTCCTGTAACCAGGGCTGCTCCATGGTGCTTCTCTTTCTGGGTACAGGTGTGAGTGAGGACGTAAATGTAGAGTGGGAACAAAACACGTGTGGGAAATGAGGCTTGTGTTTGTGAAACCAGAGGGCAATCCAAGGGCAGATACTCTTTTATCCAGGCAGAGTGTGTCCTTTCGTGGAGCTGCCTTAGCGTTAGTGCAGCTGCTGACACCCAGCATGTTTGGCTTTACTGCTGTGTCTCCATCTGTGCAGAGTCTGACTGGCTTGGATTCACGTGTATCCAGTGTTACATTGCTCTCAGCACAGGGGATGAGCCTACCAGTGCTGGGCTGGGGATTCCAGGGATTCCGTGTTCCTGCTGAACTTGGGAGCTGCCATTCTGCACACTGGCAACACCCAAAAATAAAGGAGCCTTTCAGTAGTTCCCCAGGCAGCAGCTTGGTGACCTGATATGCTCCCTTTCCATTACAGCTGGAGTCAGGAAGCAGCAACCTGTGTAGGGGCGAAGCAGCACATCCCTGTCAGGATTTGTGTAGAAATCACCTCATCTACGTGATCAGGAAACTCATTTTTGTGTAGTTTTTGTTACTGGTGTTTGAACAGCCCCAGGGAACGTGAGCAGTTGGTGAATGCAGTAACCCTGTCTCATTGTATGGTTTCAAGTTGTTTAAAACAGTTCAAGAGACAGTTTTAAGGCTTAAGTGGCAGTAAAAGGAGGCGTATATGAAAGAGCACTTGGAGGTTGCAGACACAGGCATCAGAGACATCTGGCTCTTGTATTATTGCAGTAAAAGTTTGGAGACTCCCTGAAGGTAAATTGGAGTGAAATGGCTGAGAAATTAGCTCTACTTGCAATGCAGTGTTTGATCATTTCTGATGAACATTTAGGTGTTGCATAGATGTTGAAACAACTTAGGAAGTAACATGCTTCATTCCATTTGATGCCCTGCACTGCTTTGTTCCCTACGGGAAAAAAAAGCATATTCTTTTTTATTTCTGATGGTATTCTTTAAATCTTTCTCTCGTTTGGCATAATTTTTGTTTTGCTTCATTATTAATTTCTCCTCGTGGATCCACCATGAGGGCTGAGGCACCTCAGTCATCTCTGAAAGCCTTGAGTGCAGTAAAAGTCAGAAATTGCTGAAGCTGCTTTCATTGCCAGGTCATTAAGACAATGATGAGGGGGAGCCTCGCTCACCTTCAGCCCTGTGGCCCTGCCTGTGTCTCCTACCCCTTTGTTTTCTGAATTTTCATTTTGTTTTGAGTTGTTTTCTTCTTGGCCGTGATTTTATTGCACAAAGTTAACTGCCCCATTCAGCTGGAGTGATCCTTGAGCTGTGCTGTTTGCTGGACTGTGTCAGCAGGGCATGGAAAATGTTGGGGTTTGCTGTTACCTGTTGCAGTGTGGGTCTGAACATCTTTTGCATTTTTTGTAGCTGCTAAACAAACCAGAAAACTGCTGTGGGCTGAAGGAAAGTCAAATCCTTTCTCTGCTTAGTGACATTGGTATGTAGTTAATGCTTGCTTTCTATCTGGTTTTTTTTTGGGGGGGGAGGGGGGTTGGGTTTTTTAATGTGTAGTGGCATTTTCCCTTTCTCAGCTAACCATGGAAAGGGAACTGAAACGAACAGGCTGTTAAAAAAATCAGGCCTGTTGGGAAGTACCTGCATTTTTGGACACCATGGGAAGGAAGAGCTGTCTGATACAGGGCAATGCCTGGGTTTCTCTAGGAAGGAGGTTTTCCAAGAGAGCTCCTTGTTTTCTTAATTATCTTACAGGTAACCCATCATTGCTTGTAGGAAGAGCTAGTTTTGGCATGAGAAAGTATTTTAGAGTACTGGCCTTGACTTCAGTCCTTTCAGTGCTCAGAGGGCTTCCAGCTGAATTCCTGAAATAAAGAGAAACTCTGCTTGCTTTATCCTTGTTCCCCTTCCAGAATGTTTTTTTTTTCCTAATAAATGAAGTGTCTTTGGCATGTCTTTGCAAAGATGTGAAAGTGCAGTGGAGAAGAAACAGAAGTTTGGAAGGTTTTGAATGTAGAAGTGAGTGGTGGTAAATCATGGAAGGCTGGGAATGAGATGTATTTTATCAGATGTATTTTAATCGATGTGAACTTTATTTTCTGTTAAACACGTGTCTTTCAGGGTCTGGTATCCAGTATTTGCACAAGAACAGAATTATACACAGAGATTTAAAGCCTGAAAATATTGTTCTTCAGGATGAAGGTGGGAAGGTAAGTCAGGTGGTCAGTGTGTTTGCACTGTCATTTCTGGAAGCTGTCACATTGAACTGGACTGAAAACTCAACTGAGAATTTACTAAAAGCTTTAACACTGTTGGTGAAGCTTTGCCATGGACTTTGTCCAGAATTTCCATTCTGGCTGTCCTCTTGAGAGGATTCTGGGGCTGTCACTGAGCAGATTTTGGGTTGTTTGGTGGTTTTTGCCTCAGCATTTGCTCTTCTGATGAACTGTTTAAACTGTCTGCAGATTGTTCACAAAATAATAGACCTGGGATATGCAAAGGATCTGGATCAAGGAAGTTTATGCACTTCATTTGTTGGAACTTTGCAATATTTGGTAAGACTTTTTTTCGTGTCACCAGCACTGGGGCAGGGCAGCTGTGGCTTGGCATGGCCAAGGGCTGAAACCTCCAAAAAAGGAGATCCTGGGGACCTGTCCCAAGGGTGTCCCCTCTCAGAGAGCCACACCTGGATGTGGCTTTGTCTCTGCAGAAATGCAAGGGAATACCACTGTCAAAGTGTCTTTTTATGATCCTTTTTAGGCTCCAGAACTCTTTGAGAATAAATCCTACTCGGTTACTGTTGATTACTGGAGCTTTGGCACAATGGTGTTTGAATGCATTGCAGGATTTAGACCTTTCTTACATAATCTACAGCCATTTGCCTGGTAAGACACTTATGCTGCAAGAGGTGCTTGGAAGTACTTAAAAATTATGCTGAAAGACTTTAACCTGCATATGGAGGTTTCTGCTTGGTTTTTAAAAGGGTGGTTCTGGAACAGAAAAAATAGGAAACTTGGGTTTCTGTTAGAACAAGAGAAGAGGTAAGTCTTTCCAGAGGCAGAGTTAATTGGAAGGGCTCCCCTCCTCTATGTGGAGATGTTCTGGGCGGATTGAAAATGGCATCTTTGTCCTGAAAGACGAGTTTGTTTTCTAAAGCTGCTGGACAGGGGCACTTCTTTGCTGTCTTCAGTTGCTCCCTTACAAAAGTAACACTCCTCAGTATATACATGAAAGCTTTTATTTTCCAGGCATGAAAAAATCAAGAAGAAGGATCCAAAGCACATCTTTGCCTCTGAAGAGATGAGTGGGGAGGTTAGCTTCAGCACCCACCTGCCGCAGCCTCACAGCCTCTGTGGGTATGTCTGCCCTCATCACAGGGGACAGTTTTGGTCTTCTAAACTGAGGACTCTTCCTCCCTTTTGCCAAGCATTGAGAGCTCCTCCTTCTTTCTCCTCAGGAGTATTTCAAGCTCCTGGCACACTGCTGTTTGCTGTTCAGGGATAGCCTGTAGCCACTGGCTCTTTTTTGGATACTTTGGGCTCTCCGGTGCCCGTTGGCCACAAAGACAGAGCCTGTTCAACAGAGCACACAAGGAGAGGCCCAGGGAACTGGGCTGCTTCAGTCTGGTGAAGGGAGTATCTGCCTCCCCTTTCTTACACCCTTCTGCTTTAGTTTGATTGTAGAACCCATGGAAAACTGGTTGCAGCTGATGCTGAACTGGGATCCACAGCAGAGGGGTGGAGGTTCAGATCCTGAGACCAGTCGTCCAAGGTGTTTCCTAATAATGGATCACATACTGAATCTGAAGGTGAGTGGGGGGCTGTTTCTGGGTTTAAAGGCCTTCTGAAAGCATCCCAGAAGAGACAGAGAGTGTGTTCAGTGGAGCAAAGCTGTAATCCTGGCATCATCCAGCTTTCAGGACCACGAGCAATTTTTTCTCTTGGTATCAGGAAGTGAGTGCATATACAGCCTGTCCAGTACGAATTGGAAGATAAAACTTCTCCTGCAACATTAATCTCTAGCTTTACGTTTGGAGTTGAAGGATGACCCTGTAGTACTGTTTGTTATCTTGGAAAGGCTCACCAGGATCAAAGAAGGGTTTAATATTTGCTGATAACCGTTTTCCCGAACTCCACTGGTGATGCTGTGGCCTCCAGGTGTATTCATGCACTACAGTAGTAGTGCCTGTAGTAGAACAGAGGTGACATTCACCTGATTTTTCCTCTTCAAATAATTACTGGAGCTTTGTGGGAGTCAGACTAGCCAAGGCAAGCCTGTGTAGAAACAGGAGGACAATTTTTGTCTCCATTCTTTTGATGTAATTAAGCTGCAGCAGGACTTGTGAAGGCTCTTAATGTGTCAGATTGTCATTTTCTGTGACATTAAAAGTTACAGGCCCAGGTATGAGCGTTTTTTATGTGGGACTTTACTCCTAAATTGATTATTGTGGTTATTAAAACCAAATGATGCTCTCATTCTGCTCTGTGCTCCCTCCCAGGCTTGTGTGCCTTTGTCTTTGTTATCCAAGGATTTGTAATCTACTTGTCCTCCTTTTACAGATAGTACACATCCTAAACATGACCTCTGCCAAGATCGTGTCCTTCCTTTTGCATCCCGAGGAAAGCCTTCATTCCCTTCAGAATCGCATTGAGTTTGAGACTGGAATAAGCACTGGAAATCAGGAGCTGCTGTTGGAAACAGGGATTTGCCTGGACCCTCGGAAACCTGCTTCCCAGTGTGTTATTGATGGTGTGGTAAGAACGATTCTGTTCGTGTCTTTCACCTTCTCAGAGACTTTAAAAGCTTACGGAAGAAAAATTGCCTGAATCTTCTCCCACAGGAGGCAGTTTGCTCTGTGAGTGTAACTCTTGAGGCTTTTTATTGGGTAATATAAGCAGATTTCTGTAGTTGTACTCCGCCTAAATATTTAAATAATTGCTAGCAAAGGGTCTTGCCTTTCTGTGGGATCTATCAAAATAAGTTTTTTAAGGCACTTGGTAAGAGAGTGCCCACAATAATTAGTTCCTGATGTGCTGGGTTAGTAGGAGCTGTTTGGGATTTCTCTTGTTTATATTCTCTTCTCCTTTCTCCCCAGAGAGGCTGGGACAGCTACATGGTCTATTTATTTGATAAAAGCAAAACTGTCTACGATGGCCCCTTTGCTTCTCGGAGTCTGTCTGACTGTGTCAACTACATTGGTGAGTGTGCTGGAGAAGTGCTGTTCCTCATGCAAAATGAAAAGAAATCTGCTTTATAAAACCATGTGTGTTGTCTTGAAGAGCACTGTCTGATTCAGAGAGAACTATTTAAGAACCTGAAGCAGCCTAACACCTTGTCCTGATGACAGAGCCCTGGCATCACCAGTTTGTGCTTTTAGGCTCTGTATGGAAGCTGCTTCTCTGCTTGCTGCTTCCCCTGCTTGTCTCCTGAGATGACATGAGTCATTGCAGGACCTAGCAGACCTCTCTGAAGGTTTATTTATCGTAAATCTGTATCTGTATGAGTCACCCTGTGTACCTCTATGAAAGAAAACTAGTGTCAGGGGACAGGAGATGTCTGCTGGGATACTGCATGTAAGGCAAATCCCTTGTGATGTGCAGTTACTGTTCAGTAACTTAATTTTCTTTGGCCTGTCTCCACTGGTTTTCCTCATCTTTTAGTGTCACTCAGGTTTTTCTGTGTTCTGGGCTGTTTTATTCTGGTGAATCTCATTGCGTGGCACCATTGTGCTGAATCTCTTGGAGCAAAGGTTTTTTACGACGTGTTTATTGCTACCCCAGTGTACTGACAGTTCCCATCACTGCAGGGGAACACACAGGAGTCCTGCATCTTTTCCCCTTAGACATCTACACCAGGAAATCTGAGAGGAAACCTACAAAAGGTTTGAAGACATTTTCAGATGAAACACATCAGGACAGTGACCAGTATCAATGGATTAAACAGAGCAGTTGAATTTGCTTTGCTACCTTGGGCTTTAGAGTTTTTGGGCCAAAAACCCCCACAGGGTTTTAGCTGCTCAGTCACAGGTTGTCACATACCTGGGGAGGTGTGACATGAAAAGCTCATACAAGCTTCAGCAGCATCACCTAGAAATTGAGCAGAACTTACCTGGCTTCCTAGGCCCTTGAAGCAGGAATTAGGAATGTTGTCCTTTTCCAGAGCTGTCGCTTCACTCTGTTTCTCTTGTGTCCAGTCCAGGACAGCAAAATCCAGCTGCCGATCCCTCAGCTGCGCAAGGTGTGGGCAGAAGCGGTTCACTACGTCATTGGGCTGAAGGAGGACTACAGCAGGCTTTTCCAGGGACAGAGAGCTGCCATGTGAGTTGGCACTCCTTCAGAGGGATCAGTGCTGTGCCAGCACAGGGTCTATTTGCCTGGAACTGTGCACCTCGGGAGTTGTGGTTCCCCAAAGCTTTACAGCCCTCTGCTGTTCTGTGCCTTTACGTTATAAAACATATTTGGGCTGGGAGCTTACTCCCCAAAAAACTGTGCTGGGTAATGCCTGACATTGATAGTAATTGAAAAAACTTGAACATACTCAGAGTCTCACAGCATGGCTGAGGTCAATGGGGACCTGTGGAGGTCCTTCAGCCCAATCCATGCTCCAAAAGGACCACATCCAGACAGCTTTCAAATACCTCCAAGGGTGGAGACTCCACAACCTCTCTGGGCAGCTTGTACCAGTGCTCAGTCACACTAAGAGTAACAGAATTTCCTCCTTTTGAAGGCCAAGTAGGCTTTTCAGCTAATGTGTGCTGTCCTTGTTCCATCTGTTAGGCTCAGCCTCCTTCGGTATAATGCCAACCTGATCAAAATGAAGAACAACATGGTGTCAGCATCCCAGCAGCTGAAAGCAAAGCTGGAATTCTTCCACCAGAGCATTCGCCTCGACCTGGAGAGATACAGTGACCAGATGGCTTATGGCATATGTAGGTATTGGGGAACACTTGTCTGGGTGTCTCCTGTGATCCTGTAAAGGAGCTCAGCATCTTTATTGGGGGTATTTTAGCTAGGGGAGATGCAGGAGGAGAGTTTGTCAGGAGCAAAGGCAGTAGGATAAAATACAGGATATTTTTGGAGATCTTCAGTGACAGTGAGACAGGTGGTCAGCTATCCTCCACTGAGAACAGAAAACAGGAGCATTAATAGTACTGATGATGTAAATATTTGCTATTTATTCATTCAGAGTCTGATTCATTTGGAGTTGTGACTGGACACCAAGTGGAGGGCAGAGCTGCTGCATTTACTGACAGAGCTAAAAAGCTGTTGTGCTTGTTATCAGGAGGTACCATTTGTCAGGATGAGAGATAGGCTGGAAAAGCACCAGCCACAGCTTCATGTCACAGAAACAAATAGTGTTTGGGAAAGAATAGCAAGATTTACACATAGTTTGAATTTATATGGCTGAAAAATGCAGCTTGAGTCAAAAATGATGACTGGGCTGAAGGATGATGATGGAAAATGGAAAGACACTGAGAACTGGGTTTGGACAGTCTGTGTTCAATCAAAAGTGGCAGTTGTTGAGCTTAGTGGAGGAGTTTGAAGACTCAGACTCATTTTAGGCCGGTGATGGCAAGCAGTGAAATCCTACCGAAGGGTTTGTGTGTGAGTTAAGGTTAATCACAGTTGCAGCTTTACTTTCTCTGTGATCTCTTGGTCATGACTCCTGCCGGGAGATTGAGCATCATGTTCTTTGTGTTCAAATTACACCAATATAGGTAAAGTCCAGGTCTTGCTTTATTTTTGTGTCTTAATGTCTTTTTTTAAATTAACAACTCTCTCCTCTTAAGCTTCAGAAAAGATGCTCAAAGCCTGGAAGGAAATGGAAGAGAAAGCCTCTCAGTGTGCACAGGTAGGGGACGTTAAAGAAGCTTCATTATCTCTGTGTGAAGGAGATTGTGGCAGGACCTTAATGTGTCGTCTGTGCCGCTGCTGTGTCTCTTCAATGTTTCAAATCCTGCCTGCTGTGGGACCAGGAATATCACTGCAGGTGCATTAAAAAACAAAGAGTCTCCTGTCACCAAGGGTTGTGACTGGATTTGGGCAAAAACAACACAAAAGTCACCGGACTCAGTTCTCTGAAAAGGAAAGCAGAATTAATAGACATGTTACTTGTTGCCCAAAAGAAATGGTGTTGCGATGGAGCAGGAGTCTTCCTGGCTGGATTTGCTGCATGCAGAAATTCCCATTGCTGAAGCTGAAAACCAATCCCTTGCTATGCAGTGATTTCAAAATTGCAGGCCTTCGTTGCAGAGTACAGACATAAATCACTGGCATTCTGCAAGCAAATACACAAATTAGTTTTAAGCAAGAGTCATCTCTTTTTTACTATCTAAGGAATAGATAAAAAGGTGGCTGATTCTAGCAGAATAATTCAAGGCTGTCCCAGGCTGTTTCCAGTCAACCAGGAACCTCAACCAGTATTTACTTGGCAGACCCAGCAGAATTATGTTCTGTTATTCCACCTGCCCTGTCCCTTTGTCAGGAATGGAAAATGTTTCACTCTATACACAGGGATATCTCAGTCTGTCTAGCAGGCAGTCCAGAGACATGGAGAGATGATTTACGAAGAAACTGATTTGCCTCAGCCAGTGTGGTGGCCAGAGGTTTGGGTGTAGGTGATGCACTGAGAACAAAAACTTCAATTATTGTAGCAGCCGTCGTGTCAAAGAGCTTTTTTGTCTCCTACAATGACATGCAGTCAGCCCATTATCCAAACAAGTGTTCTGGGGGTCTTTATCTCCTTGATTGCTCTCCTTCGGTCTGATCTGTGCTCACATTCCACCTCAGGCTGAAGATATTGGCTACCTGGATGAGCAGATCATGGCTCTGCACACCGAAATCGTGGAGCTGCAGAAGAGTCCGTATGCAAGGCGCCAGGGAGAGGTCATGGAGAGCTTGTGAGTCCTGTGCTTCTCCTTTTTACTGCGCGTAATTGGATTCTGTGTGTTTCAGTGTCTGAGGGGGTTTTTTCTCCTCTGTTGCTGGTTCCCTTGGCGATTTTGAAATGCAAACCACAAGTACAGAGTAGTGGACAGTTGATTTGAGATCGTTTTGCTCATGGAAGGGAAGATCCCACCACTTGTGGGACACTTCTCTGTCACCGAACTATGAAACCTCATCTCTCCAGAGCGCAGGACTAAGATATATCTTGATCTCAACTGGGGATTTCCTTTTGTGTTGGAGAGGAGTGACTTTCTTAGTGTTGAGTGAGAAAACCACGTGATCATTGTAAAACCCTGTTAAATACCTTCAGTATTTTCAAATCAAGGGTAAATAACTCTTGGGTACTTGAATATTTGGAAAGTTGATTTTTTGGGGGAAGTATTAAAATATGAAAGAGCCAAATGGTATTTCTGATCTTGAGGAGACATAGGAAGCAGTTACTGGGCTGCTGCTGAGAGCACAAGTGGTGATTCTAACAGAGAGGGATTGAACAGCCATTAAATACGTTAATAAGAGCTCTTCAGAACACCTCTGCCTCTTCAGGGAGGAAATGTGCCTGTTCCTGGCTTGTTCTCCCCTCTCCCTCTTTGCTAAGTTGCTTTTCATCCTGTGTAATTGCAGCAGAACTGGTGCACAGAGGATGAAGTGGTGAAAAGGAGAAGCCACCTCCTGCAGCAGCAGCTCAAACTAATCACGAACCTGCCTCCTTAAACATTATTTTTAAGCAATTCCACCACTGCAGACCAGGGTCAGAGCTGGGAAACTGCTCCTTGTTTCTGACAGAGTGGGATTTAGAACAGGGAGGATTTTGTTCAAGGCTGGAAGTTTTCAGTTTGGCTGCTTCTGAAATATTTGAAAGAAGTAACGTTTATTTAATGGGAAGAAGAGAAGCTCAGTCGTCTTGCTTGGGATGCAGCTGTCTCTTTCCATTTACGGAACATCACTAAAATTCAGGCAAAAAATGCAGAACAGGAACAAGAACTTCTCAGGCAGTTGGGCAGTCACAGTTTCAAAAATGAAACTGGATAATTAAGGATACAGGGGAAAGAAAACACAGCTGAGCCATTTGAAGATTTGAAACTGAAAATAAGCTCCACTTGTGGTTTTCTAAGAAGAAAACGCATAATTGGAGAAAAAGAGAGACAGCTTTTAGGAAAGTGTGGGATTCTATCACAGAAAGAACATCCCTGTGTGCAAAAGGTTGTGCTTGTGTACCAGCTGTAGGAGAAGATCCAGTGTCTGTGGGTTCAGAAAGGCATCCCTCCATTGCAATGCTTCTTTTCCTGAGTCACCTGCCTGGTCACACCTGTCTGAATCATATTCTTCTTTTTAAAGGGAACAGAGAGCCATAGACTTGTACAAGCAATTAAAAACAAGACCTCCAGGTATGGAAGGAGATGATTTAAAGACTGTTTCACACTTGTACCCCGTGATTGATTTTTCTGAACTGAAACCCAGAAATTACTGTTAGGATTTACTAACGTGGTGGTTGCTGGCCCTTGCAGATCATGCCTACAGTGACAGCACAGACATGGTGAAGATCATTGTGCAGACAGTACAGAGCCAGGACCGAGTCCTCAAGGAGCTCTTTGGCCACCTCAGGTACTGTATGCAGACAAAAAAACCCAAACAAATCCAACTTGCAGCATTTGTAGCTTTGTAGTAGGAAAGGAGAGGGAAAACCAGGGGGGTCAGAGCCCAAAAAGCTCCATCCACGTTTCTCATAGCATTAATTCTGCTCCTCTGTGTCGAATTTCCACTTAATTGTTAAAAACGTGACTGTTAGCATCCAAGAGTTCACTTTAAAACGAGGCAAATTCTGCCAGTTGGAGGTTGGGATTCAAATCTTCAGGAAAAACAGTAGTAGTGTAAGAGCTGAGAAGATACCCCAGTGATTTGTACATTAATTTTTCAAGTATGTTGAATCCCAAGGTGGGGCTTTTGGTTTTGCCAGAATGTGTTGCCACACAAACTGGGAAGTGACTTTGTGTTTGGTTTTTATCCTAGCAAGCTCTTGGGCTGCAAGCAGAAGATCATTGACTTGCTCCCCGAGATTGAAGTGGCTCTAAACAACATCAAGGAAGCTGACAACTCAGTGATGCAGATGCAGGGAAAGAGACAAAGGGAGATCTGGCATCTGCTGAAAATTGCTTGTGTGAGTAGCTGTTGGGCTGTTTGTTTGCACTTCCTTCCAGTGCAGGAGCTGGGAGACATCAAAGTAAACTCAGCAAAAAGGAGTTACTGCCACACCATGGCTGATTTTTTTTTTTTTTTTTTTTCCCCTGCAGAGAAGGGCAGTCTGAGATGGTGAAAGCAGAAGCTAAGTAGGTGCTTTCCTGGTTAGCTTAAGGTGTTCTAGAGAGTGCTCTGCTCCTTTTGCATTAATGACAGTGCCTGAGGCCATCTCCTGATTCCCACGTCTGTCTGTGTTACCAGCAGTGCTCCTGTGTAATCCCAAATCTTGCCTACATAACGTTTCAGCTTAAATGCTTCTGAATTTCCTTCTTCCAGACTCAGAGCTCCTCTCGGTCACTGGTCAGCTCCAGCCTGGAAGGGACAGCCTCAGCTCCAGCAGCCACGTGGCTCCCGCAGAGCTCCTCAGGGAACACAGCTCCTCACCCTCTGTCCTCGCTGGCAGCTCCTGAAGATGGGTACGAGCTGCTGGGGAGGGAGCCACTGCAGGGAGCTCAGCATGCCTGCTTCAGTATCTGAGGGCCTTTATTCTCCCCAGACAAGTTGCAGGAGTTTGTGTGTTACTAATGCTTTGGAAAATCCGGGATTTGGTTGAACTCTTGATTGAGGAACCTCTGCTCTCTATTTCTGAGCCAGTTCCACGTACTGCATGCACTGCTGAAGCGTGTGCCCTCCATTTATTGCATGTCATGTTGCTCTTCCTTGGGCTTGGGTCTGGTTATTAAGGCCCCTCTCCTTCAGTCCACGCTGGGCTATCAGGAGCTGAGGGGTTTTTCTCTCTGCTTAATTAGCAATTTTACTTCCAGTATGTTCTGTCAGTGTGAAGCCATTCTCCTTTGTCCTGCCACATCCAGGCAGGATTTTGTGTCACCTACCACTACAAATGACTTTTTTGGGTTGCTTGGGTTTTGGTTTTGTTGTGTTTTCCCCCAGTGCAGAGCTTTTTGCTGGCAGTGGTACTTTTGGTGCTTGGAATCCATCATCTTAGGGGTTTTTTGTTCCTGCAGGGAAAATTTTGCTGACGTGATACAGGAGAATGTGAATTACCTCGAGCTCTTCAGCAGCATTCTGCAGGAGGTGAGGCAGGAGCAGAACAGCATGATGGTAAGTGGTGGTGCATCTGCCAGGACCTGGCTTTCAAGAACCACCTAAGGGTGCTCTGGGGACGTGGAGAACTCCTTGAACAGGAAAAGGTACCAGGCTGCTCCAAGCCCCATCCAGTCTGGCCTTGGACACTTCCAGGGATGGGGCAGCCACAGCTTCTCTGGGCAGCCTGTGCCAGTGTGCATGGATATATGTGTCTTCCCAGTATCTCATCTATCCCTGCCCTCTGGCAGTGGGAAGCCATTCCCCCTTGTCCTGGCACTCCAGGCCGTCGGAAATAGCCTCTTTCCATTTTTCCTGTCGGCCCCCTTCAGGCCCTGGAAGGCCACAGTGAGGTCATCCTGAAGCTTCTCTTCCCCAGGCTGAGCAATCCCAGTTCTCTCAGCCTCTCCTCAGAGGAAAGAGGAGACAGTCATCCTTTGGCCACCAGTTTGGAAAATCCCACGATCTCCCAAACTAGAATGGACTCACAGGGCTCACTGAGTCTGGCTCCTGTGCTGTGCTGCATTGTGTTAACTCCTGGGAGCATCCTTTCTAAGGGCAATTACTGATTTTTCATCAAATGAGACACACGTCCAGTAGCCAGACCCTGCACTCAGTTGTTCTTTTGCTACTCTTTGCAGAGCTTCGACTGGAGCTGGCTGAAGTAGCCCCAGGAGCTGCATCACCCAAGTGCCTTCTGTGTGCTGAGCGCGGGCTCGGCCGCCTTCCCTGTGGGACCCAGCGGTGTTTTGTTGACATCACCACGGCACCCGCTGGCTGTGTCCCCAGGGAGCAGCAGCCTGGGCCCAGCCCGTGGAGCCTCCTCAGGGCAGGGGGCGCGGGCAGGCCCCGCCGCTGCCGTGTGCCCCATGAATGTATAGCGCGTGTATATATAATAAACTCTGTGGTGAGAGACACACACACACACGCGGTGAGGCCTGGTCGCTCTCGTGCCGCCATCGCTCTCACGCCGTTGCCAGGCAACCAGGGGCGGTGGGCGGCCATGACGTCATCACCGCGCGCCGCCGCGGCGCGCCCAGGGTGCCCCGCGCCGGCGCGCGTGCGCGGCGGGGGTGGGAGCGCGGCCTCGGCAGCACGTGGGGAACGGGAGAGGTACGGGAGAGATGGGAGAGGGATAAGGGAGAGGGCTAGGTACGGGACAGGGACAGGGAACAGGGCAGAGAGTGGGACAGGATCGGGATAGGACAGGAGAGGGATATGGGCGGGATAAGGACGGTGTGGGCATAGGGGCAGGCACGGGATGGGGATTAGGATAGGTACGGGGTAGGGAGGGCAAGGGCCTAGGGACGGATCGGGACAGGACTAGGCACAGGGCCAGGGCCAGGGCTGGGGCCGGGCGGTGCCGGGTGCGGGTCCCCGCGGGGCGGGGGCGGGCCGGGCGGTCCCTCCGGCGCAGCCCCGGGGCGGGGCGGGGCGGGCGGTGCCGCCCTCCGCGGCCGGGCCCTGACCCTACGGCCGTGTCCTGGCCCGTGGCGTTTGTCGCGGGTGTCTCCTTGGCCGCGGGGGCGGTGCCGGGCCGGTGCCGCCCGGCGCTGACGGTGTTGCTGTGGCAGAGCCGGGCCCGCGGAGCCCCCGGCGCCGGGAGGGGATGCGAGCATGGCCATGGCCCAGGCGGGGGCCGCGGCCGCGGCTGCCACGGGGCTCCTCGTCTTCCTGCTGTACTCCGCCATCCACAGGGTCGAGGAGGGACACCTGGCCGTGTACTACAGGTACGGTGCCCCCGGGAGCCTTCCCGGAGCTGGGATTCATCCCCGGGCCCAGGGATTGCTCTATCCTGCACTTCCCTCCGGTTTTTTCCTCCTGGATGTGCAGCCCCTGTTATTTCTGGTCCCTTCCGCCCGCGCTGGTGAGTCCCAGACACGCTGGCCCCGTGCAGAACTCTCTTGTCTTTGGGTCTCTGAACCCTCAGCTGCTTTTCCTCCCTCTCCTTCCTCCCTGCCCGTTTCACAGACTGGATTTCAGAGCTCAGAGGACCATAGCTCTTGTTCCATCGTGCCTTCTCACATCTGTTGATCTCTCCCTGTGCCAGCAAGAGCCATCACCTTTGTCCCAAACTGTTACTCAGCCAGAGCTCCCGCTGTGGCGGTGCTTTGGAATGTTTTCCCTGCCCTTCCCACTCACCACCGTGGGCTGTTTCCCTTTAGTTACAAGCGTGTTGAGCATGAGAACCTGGGGGATTTTTCTTTGTGCTTTGGGCAAGGGGCTGTGCCGAAATCCAAACTGGCAGCATCGCATCTACGGCTGGATTTTTCCATGGTTACCAGCGAACTATTTAGGGAGGAGAAATCTGCCTTCTTGCAGCTCTGTGTGGTGTTGCAATGCTGGGAGGGTTTAGCAATAGCTGCCTTCTCCAAGAGCTAATGGCTCACAGGCCCCAAGCAAAGTTGCAGCAGGCAAGGATCAGGTGCACTCAGCCCTTCTGTTGGGGAATTGCTGGCAAGTGTGGGGCTCTGATGCAATCCTCAGTCCCCCAGCTGTGACCCCCGGCAGTTTGAACTGTCCCTGTGTGCCCTCAAGGCCAGCCCCTGCTGTTTCCCCCCTCCTGAGCCTTTCCCTGTTTTCCTCCCTCTCTGCAGGGGCGGTGCGCTGCTGACCAGCCCAAGCGGGCCTGGCTACCACATCATGCTCCCCTTCATCACCACCTTCAAATCCGTGCAGGTCAGTGCCCTCTCTCTCCCCTGGGAGAGGCTGAGGGGGAGCAGCTCTGGGGAGGGTGGCCCTGCTGTTTGCAGAGGGGCTCTGGGATGTGCAGCTCCTGGGAATCCCCACGTTCCTTCTGCGTTTGGTGCCAGCAGACAGCCGGGGTTTGTCCTGTTGGAAAGCCCTCCCCAGCACGTGTGTGTGTGGCTGGGACTGGCAGTGTCCTGCTCGGGGAGGACAGTCCATGTTTGTGGCTGTCCCTGTTCCTCAGGAGCACCCCATGCCTGAGCGTGCCCCGAGCAGGGAAACAGGCACAGCTGCCTGTGCATCCCCCAAAAGGCAGGTGAGGAGAAGCTTTGCCTTCTGCCCACACCTGCAGGCATCACAGGGGAGGCAAAGGACACGTTTTTGGCTCTGTGTTCCCGCTGTGAGAGCCTGGCACAGCAGGACCTTCCCGGAGGAGGGAGCGGCGTGTGAGCGCTGGCTGTGTTTGTGTTGCAGACCACACTGCAGACTGATGAAGTGAAGAATGTGCCTTGTGGGACAAGGTAGGGCTTCCATTTGTGTTCCTTCTAGATGCATGCTGTGGGGTCATTTGCTGGGACACGGGGCCGGGAGGTGAAGGCAGCTACCATGAAACCAATCCCCAACGTCACACGTATTTCCCACTGTAACAGCAGGAGGCTCAGGAGGGAACACTCTGGCTCTTGCTGGAGTTGCTGTTCAGACAGCATTTGCATTTATTGTGGTGTTACCTTGAGTTTTTCTGGGTTTCTCCCCTCGGTTGCTCTGACAGCCCATTGCTTGTGCTTTGCTCTGCCCTCACTGGTTCTCTCCACCCTGAGTCCTGTGGCTGATACAAGTGCTGGCCCCAGTGGTGGGCAGAAGTAAACAGTGAGTGAGAATCCTCCTGATGGGAGGAAGTTCATTTCCAAATGAAATTCCTGCTGCATAATTAGGCTGATTCTTCTGTCAGCTCAGAGCTGCTTAGTTGTAACAAGCAGAAGGAGAGGGCTGGTTGACTTGGGTTACAGATCCTGTTGTGTTGGTTCATCCACAAGTTAAAGTGATGACTCTACAGGATAAAAAAACCCTGGTGATTCTCCTTGTCTTTTACATTCAGGGTCCTCTACAGAATTTCTGGTTAGAAAAACAAATCAGTGTGACTGAAGTGACGACACGTGGTGACCACGTTGAAATTAAAAGTTCAATGTTGGTGGCAACATTAATAAACCAGAGTTAATTTTGATCAGGTTTAACCCATATTAACTTTCTTGGAGTTATTCAGCTTAAGACATCACATGGGGTTAAATATTAACATAAAGGTCTCATGGTTTTAGTTTTAGATCTCAAAGCTTTTTCAGGAATATCTGTAAATAACGTTATTGTTCAGTCTTGCAGCTTTCATGGAATCCCAGAATGGTTTGGGTTGGAAGGGACCTCAAAGCCCATCCAGTGCCAGCCCTGCCATGGGCAGGGACACCTCCCACTGTCCCAGGCTGCTCCAAGCCCCAATGTCCAGCCTGGCCTTGGGCACTGCCAGGGATCCAGGGGCAGCCCCAGCTGCTCTGGGCACCCTGTGCCAGGGCCTGCCCACCCTCCCAGGGAACAATTCCTTCCATATATTTCACCTAAATTTCTCCTATGTCAGTCTGAACCCATTCCCCCTTGTCCTGTCACTGCAGAGCCTTGTCTAGAGTCCCTTTAGAGTGAGGTAAACACAGTCTTTAGGCCAAGCAAAAGGTCCCTGCCAGCCTCAGCCATTCTGTGCTTCTTTGATTTAGGAGCTAAAAATGAAATTCCCGTTGAATTTCATCTTTGTGGGGTTCCGTTGTGCAATGCAGGTGGTTGGGAAGGTACAGGCAGTAAAAATGGGCTTTAAACCACCAAACAGCTGGTGAAAGCAGTTCTTAGTTAATAATTGAATACACTGCTGACCAAAGGTCCCAGTAGGCCTGTCCATTTTTAGGGTGTTGCTGCAGGAGCCTCCTGGTTTGCTGCATTTGGGATCCAAAGTCTGCGGGTGCTCGATGCCAGAGCTTTGCATCCACATTTCCATAGTGAAACACTAGCTCATAAATAACAAATGGAACACACCTGGAGTGGCACTGTCCCAGTTCAAAGTCTGTTACCAGAACAGGTCCTGAACAGTTTAAGGTTTTGTATTTACATATTAAACCATGGGATTTTAAAGGCTGGGTTTCTCTTCTGCCATTTTTCTATTCCCGTTCCCTGTATCCTTATCTGTATCAGGAAGCTTCTGAGTGTCTGCGTGGCTGTCCCATCCCCAGTTTTTGCCTTACCTGTCCTGTTTGTACCTGGCAGCATTAAGTGAACACATTAAATAGAGATTTTAAATCCTGAGTTAGGTCTTGAATTGTCTGAGGCTCTCCAGGATCTTCCTGTCCGTGTCCATCTTCTGTGGCGTTCTCTGGATGCTGTCTCCTTGTCCTGTCAGGTCAGGCAGCACTGCTGCCCGATGGTGCTTAAACCTCTTCCAGGTGCACGTGGCCAATGTGTTGATGCTCCTTTTAGACTTCCTATGGACTTCTCCTTGTTCCTCTCTCCCTGAACGCTTTGGGGTCTGAGTGGCACCTGTTTCCTCAAAGCCATTGCATGACCAGCAGGACTGATAAAATTCACTTATCCCCCACCACACTGGGCCATAATAATGGAATAACAGTGGATAATATCCGAGTTAGTGTCCCACACTGGCTGAGATCCTCGGCAGCGTTGTTGTGGAAGGTGGTGCTGCAGTCAGACGGTCCTCACTGGCCTGAGGTGCCATTCCAGAGCCTTTCCTGCCTGGGAGGTGATACGGGGCTGTGGATGAGTCCTGATAGGATCCAGGGTGTTGCAGACCCTCTCCTTTTCTTTCTGACATCCCTTTAAAATCGAAATGCCAAATTTGCAGGAGACGAGGTCCTTCCATCACCGGTGTTTATAGCTCACAGTTGTTGTGAAGCAGGTTTGGAGCAAGCACAGGCTGGGCTTGGAGGCCTTTTCCAAAAGAGCACAGGCACAGGCAAGTTCAGGTTGTTTTTCTGCAGACTTGGCTTTCAGCTGCCAGAAACCAAGATCCGCAAAAAAAGAAATGGAGTTTGTCGTGGGGGATATGTTTGAGTTAAAACATCCCGGAGACTGAGTTTGGGAATGTGGGAGTTTCACTGCCAGGAATGAGCTGTCTCTAAACAGCTCCTGCTAAAGCTTCTGGTCTGTCATATGCCTTTGTCCCAAGGACAATATCACAAGAGTATTCTGCTTTGAAATCATGCTCTCAAGAGACTTAGAGCTGTTGAAAGTTACGGGTTTTTTCCTTCACTGTAGAGTTTGTCCTCTCTGGTGTTACAGGTACCCAGGGCTGGGCATGACTTTCTCAGAGCCACACCAGTAAGAGCAGAGGCCAGGGGCAAGCCTGAGCTCTGAGTGCCCCTTTTCCCTGCCAGTCTGGCAGCACGCCATCCCCTGGGGAGAGGATTGCCTGCAGGCTCCCTCTGCTGGGGTGCTTCTGGTGTTCCTGGAGAGCCCTGGGCACCTGGATTGAAGTCTGCCGAGTGCTTTGTTCCTTCCATTCTAGTGGGCCTTGCCGAGCTCCTGCTGGAGCTAGTGACTGTGTGACTTAAACTAAGGGCTCTTTCTATGGAACATGTGTTTGCTGCCTAGGAGAGCTGAGGTGTGTCTGCATTTGGTGTCTGCTCTGCTGCTGGCAGGTGTCACCTGCTGCCCTCGTTGCCTTCCTCTCTGCTTTCCTGCTGCTTGCAGCTACATTCCTGTTCAGGAACATCTTCCTTTGGCTGCTCGAGCAGGAGATCACAGAGGGAAAGGAAAGTGCTTTGCAGGCTTGCTGGAGCACGCTTGTGATTTATGCAGAGAGAGGGACTGGGGTTCACTGCCATCTCATTGCAAAATGCTCAGAATATGGTAAAAGAGGGATAAAGATGCCTTTGCTTTCAATATGTAAACTGTTAACAGCTGCAGCGGTGACTGGTGAACTCTCTTTTCCCTTGCAGTGGGGGCGTTATGATCTACATTGACCGAATAGAAGTTGTGAACAAGCTGGCCCCATATGCAGGTATTTCCCGTCCTGGTTCAACCAGCAGAGCTGTGATTGTCTTCACTCCTCCTGTGGCAGCTCTCTCTTGGTTTGCAGGACTTCCCTTTTCCATGTCTGGAAAGCTTCCTTGTCTGTTTCCATTCCTTGTTACCCTTACGGCTCCCAGTCCTGTAGCATTGATCCCAGGGGCTTCCAGCTCGGCCCCTGAGAAAACTACAGAGACAAAACCCATGTAGGAGCCTCTTACCTTCTTATTTCAGCGAGCCAAAGACACAGACAGCTTGTTTTGTGCAGCTGCACAGCTTCATGCAAAGTGCCAGCATTGCTGAGGCACTGCAGGGTGAATCCCTGTTGTAATTCATGAGTCCATACTCATGGAAAGGTTTTGTGTGGAAGGGACCTTCAGGACCATCTCGTTCCACTCTGTGCCATGGGTAGGGACACCTTCCACTATCCCAGGTTGTTCCAAGCCCAGTCGTCCAGCCTGGCCTTGGGATGGAGATGGACATCTGCCAGGGATGGGGCAGCCACAGCTTCTCAGGGCAGCCTGTGCCAGGGCCTCCCCACCCTCACAGCCAACAATTTCTTCCATATATCTCACCTAAATTTCCCCTCTGGCACTGTGAACCCATTCCCTGTGTCCTGGCCCTCCAGTTCCTGCTGCAGGGTCCCTCTCCAGTTTCCCTGTATCCCTTCAGACCCTGGAAGGAGCTGTGAGCTCTCCACACAACCTTCTCCTCTCCTGGCTGAGCAGCCCCAGCTCTCCCAGCCTGGCTCCAGAGGGGAGGTGCTCCAGTCCCCTCAGCAACTCAGCGGCCTCCTCTGGACCTGCTCCAACAGTTCCACGTCCTTCTTGTGCTGGAGGCACCAGAACTGTGCACAGAATTCCAGGTGGGGTCTCAGCAGGAGCAGAGGGAGAATCCCCTCCCCTTACCGGCTGGCTGTGCTCCTTTTGATGCAGGATCTGATTGGCTTAAATAGTGGGAATGATCCTTGTTTTCACTTCCCAGCAGTTCCTGTTCCTGTGCGTGCAGTCCTGGTGAGGCTTTGCTGTTTCATCTGTTTATGCAGATGATAGAACAGGACCAGGCAGTGCATCTTGCCATGGCTGCTCCTGGAAGCTGTGTAATCCCAGCAGCCCTAGCGGGTGTGCGGCAGGCCTCTCCCTGCCAGCTGGGCAGGGCAGTGTGGCTTTGACTACCCAACTCCTGAAGACCCCTGTCCCAGTGCTGCACTCCTTCCCTGGCGTGGTGGCACGTGTCTGTGGTGACCTGTGGTGATTCTGTCCCTCCCCCAGTGTACGACATCGTGCGGAACTACACCGCAGACTACGACAAGACCTTGATCTTCAACAAAATCCACCACGAGCTGAACCAGTTCTGCAGCGCCCATACCCTGCAGGAAGTGTACATCGAGCTCTTTGGTAAGTGGATGGCAGCTGGGTGATCCCAGCTGGGATCCCCCTGGAATCTCATCCCTGTGCTGCTCTGGAATATGTTACAGCTGGCCCCTGGGAGCAAACTGCCCCTGTGCTGGAGCTGCAGTCTAGAATCCAGTTCCTTTTCCATCCATGTGCCACTTCCCCTGTAACTTTAGTGACTCAGGTGCCTTTGTCTTTCCCCATCTGCATGTGAGAATTTGGTTTCAGTCTTTTCCCACTGATTCTGGATGCACAAAGCAGCCACTCTGCTCTTGTGTGTGCAGTGATGCCCGTGGCCTTCACTATGACAGTGGATTTGTCTTGTTCTACTTCTGCCTGTAGGCCCCTGCTCTGTTCCTGAATTCACTTCTGTACTTTCACAGCTCCCTCCTGGCTGTCTTTTAACAAGTGAGAGCTGGAAGGTTTTTGGCAGGGAGGTGGAGTGCTTCAAGAATTAGCACAGGTCATATTCTCCTTGGTGAACCTGTGTCCCAAAGACAGAACAGGTTGTGTTCCTTCTTGAGTGGCTGAGCAGGGGAAAAGCGGCTTATGGAAGATAAAAGGTTGTCAGAATTTTAATACTAAGGTACTCCAAGTCTGAGTGCTGAGAAGGGATAGACTTCTACCACAGGCTCTGGGCATTCTGTCCTGCTGAGGTGCTGCAGGCCATTTGCACTTAGCTGAGATAACACAAATTGATCAATAGCTGAACTTCCCTAGTCACTAGCAAGTGACTCTCCTTTTGGGAATGTTTTTCAGGGGACATAGGAAGGGAATCAATGTACTGAGTGGTCTCAGGAAGCATCTTTATCTTACACCGTAGAGTTACCTGCCCTTCAAGGCCAGCTCTCTGCCACACAAGCTGTGGGAGAAAGGATGAGAAGCTAAATGGTCTCTCTTTTGTCCTCCAAACACAGATCAGATAGATGAGAACTTGAAGTTGGCCCTGCAGAAAGACCTCAATGTCATGGCACCAGGTCTCACTATCCAGGTGGGTTGTGGCCTTTCAATAAAGAGATTTAAAAAGGTGGAGAAGGACTTTTTGCCAAACAAAGCCTGCAGTGACAGGACGAGGAATGACAGTTTTAAACTGAAAGGGGAATGTTTTATGCTGAGGGTGGGCAGGCCCTGGCACAGGGTGCCCAGAGCAGCTGTGGCTGCCCCTGGATCCCTGGCAGTGTCCAAGGCCGGGTTGGACGGGGCTTGGAGCCACCTCCCATGGTGGGAGTGGGTTGGAATGGATGGCAGGAAATAGGAATGTAGGACACCTCTGGTCAGCAGTGCTGGTGCTCAGCAGTGTTCCACAGGAGGATTAGGCACTGCTGTCCACAGCACTGCAGCTGGTTTTGCAGAGACATGTCTTGGTTATGCAGCTTGCATCAAAATGTTTCATTCAAAATGTGCTCCCTTTTTCTCCTTCCCAGGCTGTGCGTGTTACAAAACCCAAAATTCCAGAGGCCATCCGAAGAAACTTTGAGCTAATGTGAGTAGCTGGACATAATATTGCATTAATTAGTTTTGAGGGTCCTGCACAGGCACAGTGCTGTTGGAAAGCTCTGCCCTGGAGAGGTGAGCTCCAGGCAGTGTGTGCTTGGCCAGGTGCACTTGTGCCTTCTGGTTTCCATTTCCATACTGAAATCAGGGCTCAGGGGTCTTGGTGTGTTGCCCATAAGCTCCCCTCCAGGATCTCTGGGATGCCTTTGGGCAGAAGGAGATGCTGTTGGATCTCCCTTCACCTTTGGCTGAGCAAGCCCAGCTCCCAGCCCCCATTGCCCTGCTCCCAGCCCCCATTGCCCTGCTCCTCGTCCTGAGGGCCTCAGACTGGGCTTGCATCCAGCTGTGGCCTCAGCAGTGCCGGATGGAGAGGGGGTGATCCCTTCCTCTGGCCTGTGCACGCACTCAAACAGCTGCAGACAGAGCCGGTCCCTGCGGCTGGGAGCTGGCAGCTGGCTGGCCTCTTGTCCCCATGGCCTCTCCTGGCATGCAGAGCTGCTCCTCATTCCCTTTGCCCAGGATAATGCTTCTCCCCTTGCAGGGAGGCTGAGAAGACCAAGCTGCTGATTGCAGCCCAGAGGCAGAAGGTGGTGGAGAAGGAGGCGGAGACGGACCGGAAGAAAGCGCTCATTGGTAACGTCACCAACTAATGTCGCAGGCTGAGCCTCCATTCCTGCATTCCCTGCTGAGCTGGGGCAGGACATTGTCTTCTATCACTGACAGCTCCCTGAGGGAGGCACAGCCAGGCTGTGCAAGCAGTTGTTTTGAACATCTGAGTGAAAATCCCTCAGCAGCAGAGCAGGGAGCACCTCTGTCCTGCAGTGGAAGAGGAAATCACTCTGCTGGAAGAACTGCTTGGGCTTGGAGCTCCATGTCCCTGTGCCAGAGGGATCACATTTGTAAATGGGCTGTCAGCTCTGCAGCCATCAGCACTGCGTTTCTTCCTGTTACTGAGCTGCTCGGAGTACAGACTGGCACTGAGTGGGAAGGGAGGGAGCAGGGAACCAGCTCCTGGTGTGGCAGATCCTGCAGCCAGGTGCTGGTGCTCAAGCCCTGGGGAGCAACTTTACCAGCTGGGCCGTTGTGATTGCAGAGGCAGAGAAGGCTGCACAGGTGGCCAGGATTCACTACCAGCAGAAGATCATGGAGAAGGAAACAGAGAAGCGGATTTCTGAGATTGAAGGTAACCACGCTGCTGGGGCGGTCTGCCAGCTGGGGGTGGTGGCAGGTAGGGGAACCTCAGACCTGCACAAGTCATCAGGGGAGCTGCAGAGGTGCAAGGTTGGGCACTGGGGGCTTTCCTGCCCTGTGCATGGAACTCTCCAGGAAGCTGCAGGGCAGGCACGGGGCCAGCCAGGCTGTCACGGGCACTCCTGGGTCAGCTGGTCCCCACGGGATGAGGGCTCAGGTGCTCAGTGTGATGGGACCAGTCATTTCCTAATGCTTTCTTTCCTGTCCCTCCTCTGCTGCTGTGTCAGATGCTGCATTCCTGGCAAGGGAGAAGGCAAAAGCTGATGCAGAGTACTACGCTGCTCGGAAGCTGGCTGACTCCAACAAGGTGAGCGCTGGGAGGCTGGTCGCTCACTCTTTTCCTCCGTGAAAAGCTGATTTAACAGCCCACACCCCAGGAGGCAGCTGCCTGACATGAAACCTAACACTGCAGGGCCCAGAAAGTTGTCTCTTAGAGTCTCTGGTTTCTGTTTTTCGTAGCTGAAGCTGACCCCTGAGTATCTGGAGCTGATGAAGTACCAGGCAATCGCTGCCAACAGCAAGCTGTACTTTGGCGACCGCATCCCTGGCGTGTTCCTGGACTCCTGTGCCTTCCAGCAGGCCAGCCTGAGGACTGCCCACGAAACCAGCCTTCCTGCACAGGAGGCCCTGGAGACCTGTGGAGAAAGCCCCCTCAGAGGCGAGGAGAGAGCTGGCTGAGGGAGGCAGAAGGGAACCCGGTGTAGCTCAGCAGCGAGCCCGGCTGTGCCCGGGGACGAGGCCCTGTGCCGGAGGGGCGGATGCAGCACATGCCTGGACATCTTGTGTATAGGTGCCACTTGGGGTGATTTTCTTCTAGCAACAGATTGCAAGGGCTCTGCCTCTTCCGTTTCTCCCCCTGTTAAGTTGGTGCTTCCGAAGGAGGGATAATCCTGTACTAACATACCTATACTGGAATATTAAACGACAGACAGCAGGAAAGCCTCCCGGGGTAGGTGCAGTTATTTAGCAGGCATTACTCTGGAGGAAGGAGATGTGGCTTTGAGTGCTGTGTTGCTGCACACTGGTCATTGCTCAGTGCTCCTGGCTGAGGCTGAGTGAAGAGGTTCCCCTTGTCCTGCCACTGAAGCTTCGCTTGGTGAAGGTTTCTGCTGACGCTGTCTCGCTCTCCTCAAGGACTCCGGTGGAGTGGGCTCTCCTTGGCCAGCGTGTTCCTGCTCAGAGCGAGGAGTGCTTTGGTGTGGAATAGGTTATTGGAGTAGGATCTGCATAGCCATAATATTCCTGTAGACAGCAGCACTAGATAAGGATTTGGAGGAAGCGATCTCTGAAGGGATTGTGCAACCCCCCTCTCCAAGCAAGAGCCTCGCACAGGCTGCCTGGGACTGACTGTGGTGTTCCCACTGGGTGGCTGAGTCTCATTGCCTCCTAAACCAGATTTCAGGAGCACCTCGGAGCAGCTGGTTGGGAACAGCCTGGCAAGTCTTTGCTCAGATTCCAGCCTCCCTGTAAGTCATTCACCAGAGAAAGGGGGCTGAATTTCCACTGCTCTGCCATGCTGGCAAAGTGAAGGGGAAGAGAAGAGTGAAAGGACCCTACTGTGCAGCAGATCAGATGTCTGACACTTCAGCTGCAAAGTAGGCGAGGCATCGTTGCTCCTCCGTGCAAAATCCGCTGCTCCAGCAAGCGGGACCTGCTTTGTATGTCCTTGAGCAGCCGTGGCAAGGAGCGTGTCCCTGCTCCTCTCGTGCCTGGCCAGGCTGGCTGGCAGGCGGATCTTCTGTCCCGATCTGCGTTGTGATACATCCGACCCTGCTCCTGGTGTGCCGTGGCACGGTGAGGGGGAGATGTGCTTGGGGAGGGCCAATCTGCTGGGACAACCTGCTTTCCACTTTTCCTCCTTCCTACCCTCTGCCTGCAAGGATGTGCTTGCTCCTAGGACCTGCTCCTCCTCGTGGTCTGTGAGGATCCGGGCTGCGACGGCTGGGGGAGCAGCTGGCAAGAGCTGGAATGCGGTTCTCCAGCTGGGAGCACCCCAGCTGCTGCATGTTCAGAGACCTGCTCTGCTCTGCCAGCCAGGTCACCTTTGCATCCTTCCTGCTGTCCTGTCCCCTCGGAGCAGCCGTGCCACCCTTGGAGGGTGGTGGCATTCCAGGCACTCGGCCCACTGAGATCTTCTGTGCCTGGCACCATCTGCAGCCTCACGGCAAGGGGAGGGATGTGTTCAGCTCCTGCCACTCAGATAGGTTCAACCCAAAACAGCTTCTCCTGTGCTTGTGATGTCCCCAGAGGAGGTGTGTGGGCTCGGGCTCTGCAGTGCCGCGTCCCCACCCCGTGTGGCTGGGCTCCAGGGAGGGCACTGTCCCTCCACAAGGAAGTTCAGTGACACACGGTGCCTGCTGCTGTCTCTGCTCCTGCCCTGGCTGCCTCTCCTCCATCTCTGGGGCAGAGCAGGGTTGTGTTGGCCCTGCCCCTCCTGCAGGGTGTAAGACGTAACTGTGGGACTTTGCAGCAGTTTTGGGTGGTCTTTCTTGTCCTCCATCTGCCTGCGAATTCCCAAGGCTCAGTTGATGCTCTGCTCCAGCATACCAGCTCCTCTTCCAACCCAGCCCTGGCAGGAGCCGGGTCCAGGGCACCAGGGCAGAGAGGGGGTGGCAGTGTGTTTTGTAGTGTTTGAAATGTCTCCTGGAAATGCTGCTTGGCTTGTAGAGTGCCCTTTTTCCTGTGGGATGGGCTTTGAGGAAGCAGTGGAGTCTCATCTCTGCCCTGCCACGCGGCCTCTCCTCACCCCGGCAGCACCTGCTTTGGTTGGATTTTGGGATGAGGACAGGCTTTATAGGCTAGAAGCACTGCTGGAGGGAATGCTGGCAGGGATGTAGTCCCTGTGATTTTCTTCGTGTGTTACTGGGGTTGGACAGATGCACTGGGCATCAGGAATGGCTGGGATGGACAGGGTAGGTTCTGCCAGCCTGGAAGTGACAAGGGCACCAGGGGAACTGCTGGGAGCAATGACCAGCCAGGTCACACCTCTCCTGCAGTGACCAGAGCAAGATGTCCATGCAGGGAGCAGGAAAGCCTTCCAAGCCAGTGCAGGAGGAGCCACTTCCCTTTGGATCCGAGCCTTGCTGTGCCTCCCTGCGCCGTCCGGGCGGGTGCATGGCTTTGCCTTAAGTGGCTGTCACTGGCTCAGTGTCCCTCCGTATGCATCAGCCACCTCCCCGTGTGGTCTGAGGGCCCCCCGGGGCTGCTCCCACGGTCCCAGGTCCTGCAGCAGCATGTGTGATGCTCAGTGCCTTCTGCAGCAGCCTCCCCCACCCTCCCTGCTTCCCCAGCCGCTGCCGCAGCAACCCCAGAGTGTGCAGGAGGGGATGGCCACGGCTGTGGCACCCTGGCGGGGGCTGTGCTGCCCTCTGAGCCCCAGCTGTGAGCAGGGACACGGCTGCAGCCAGGATTTTGGGATTGAACTGGCTTTTCTCTCCGCTCCCACAGCCTGTGTGGGGCTGTGACTAGGGGGGTCTGCCCCTGGATCTGCATCTCCTTAAGGAAACACGATACATATGGTCAGGTTTACATTCACAGTGTTAAGTTCTTTTGATAAAGCAGAATAAAATTATTTTGTTAACATTTTTTGGATGGTTTTATGTGTCCTAGGGCTGGTGGCACACGAAGTGGGGGACCCCTGTACCTCTCACCGTGCAGCAGCACTCTGTGGTGTGGATGTTCTCTCAGCTGCAGCGACTGCCACCCTGGGAGCCCCCTGGGCTCAAAGCAGGCCCCAGCCAGGATGGTGCTGAGCATGAGGGGCCTCCCTGCAGCGCCTTGCAGCCCCTGGGGCAGCCTGGCTCTTCGTGGCTGGCAAAATGTACTGCAGTTTAGCTCCCGTGGCTCTGGCACTGGATTGGGGAGCTCAGCTCCAAGCCTCTTCCCCCTTCCCTGCTCCCCGCACAGCTCCCTGCCTGCTGCCACCCTGCTGTCCCCTCCTGCCCAGACATATCCCATGACACTTCTAGCTTCAGTCTTTATTGGTATAAAAGCCTTAAACCTAAATTATATAAAAAATGGGATGCCTGGTTTTACAGCAAGTGGCTCAAAATGGTCACATAAGGGTCATAAATGGCTGCAGTAAAAAGGCTCCCAGGGAATTCCCTTTTGAACAGTACCTCAAGGAATACCTTCAGAAATAAAAGCCCCGTGGGGAGGCCAAGCCCAGCTTGGACCTGCCACAGCCCGTGGTGACACCCCGCCGTGTGGTGTCCCCAGCCAGGGCAGTGCTCCTGGGGCACGGTCCCCACGGAGCAGCGCTCTTCCTGCCCCGGGATGCCAGGAGCTCCCCTCCGCAGCTCCAGCAGGGAAGGGCAGGAGGAGCAGGACACATTCAGGACGTCGGGAGAGAAAACAGCAGCTCCCAGGGCGCAGGAGAGCCTGGGCCGGTGTGGGGCAGTGCTCCAAACCGGAGCTGGCGTTGTCCCGGCTCCTAGTTTCCTTGGGAAGCCTCGGCTGACGGCTCCCCCCGGGACAGCCGTGAGGCTGCCGAGTCCATTAAGGCACAACTCGAGGATCTGTAAACACTGGTGCCCCCCGGGCAGGGTCCGAGAGGGCCGGCCAGCAATTCAAGTAAGGGGGGAAGCGAGCCGATGGCTCCCAGCTGTGCCACCCACCCAGCTGTGCCCCCCCTCGGCCGGCCGCGGTGGCGGGTGGAGCATCCTTGGTCACCTCCTGGCGGGGGGCGGCTTCAGGGCCACCTTTGGCGGGGGACAGCGCTGGAAGGGTGCCGGTGGGAGGGACGGTGCCGGCGGCCCCTCGCCCTGGCTCGGCACTTTGCTCTTCAGCGCTGGCAGAGGTTTGCTGGGCGGCTTCGGCTTCGCCTGGCGGGAGGAGAGACCCGCCTGCCTCACCTGGGCACCAGGAGGGACCCGGAGCGGGGCAGGGAGCAGAGGAAGGGCCCCCCGAGCCAGCAGCCCGGGCCACCCCGCGGATGTGCCCCGCACGGGTCCGGGGGGCCGCTTGGGAGGGGCGGGTACCTGCGGGGGCCATCCCGGAGGGGACCGAGGTGGCACCTGGGGGCCGGGTGCCGATGGCTGCAGGGCCAGCACAGGGCTCTGGGCCCGGGCCGGCCGCGGGGCCGCCGTGCTGCTGACCAGGCTGGGCTGGCCGATGTCCCGGCTGGACAGCTGGCGGCGGCACGGCCGCGTCCGGCCGCCCTCCTGGAACAGCGGGTTGGCGAGGCCCGAGGGAGTCCCGCTGGAGCTCCTGTGGGACGCAGGGACCATGTGGAGCTGCTCCGGGCACCCCTCGAGCTCAGAGGGAAGCGGAGACGGGAATTACCCTTTGTGGGAGCGCCGCGCCGCCCTGGCTCTGAGGAGCACCACGCCGCTGCCCAGCAGGATTCCGGCCAGGGCCAGCACGGCCAGCACGGCCGCCAGCACCACGCTGCTGCTGCCTGTGGGGAGCGACCCGGGCGCTTGGGGATGGAGCAGCACCTCGCAGCCGGTGCCAGCCCCCTCCCCAGGCTCCCTCCTCGGGACACGCGTCGGGATGAGCGGGCCGTACCTGTGGCTATCCCCGAGATCTCCTGCTCGCAGTAGGGCGCTGCCCAGCCGGGGTCGCAGTGACATTCCCGCCTGTGGTTGCACACCTGGGAGGAGGGGGGAAGCGTCAGGGTGGTGGCCGTGCGGCCGGGGCCCGCAGCAGCTCTGCGGAGGGATCTCAGCGCGTACCCCGTGGTTGTTGCACTTGGCCGAGCAGTTCTTGTCGCCGTAGACCAGCAGGTTCTGGCAGCGCCCGGCGTAGCAGACCTGGGGGCAGGCAGGGGGGCTCTGAGGCTGCCCCGGGGCCGGCGCTCACCCTCCCCCAGCCCGGCCCGGCCCGGCCCCGCACGGCTCTCACCATCTCCTCCCCGCACTTGGCGCCGGTGGGCACCAGCCGCAGCTCGGCCGCCTCGCCGGCGTCGCTGCCCGCGATCACCGCCTTGCACTTGAAGCGGCCGAAGTAGTAGCCGAAGGAGTAGTAGCCGCTGCCGAGGATGGGCTGGGTGTTGTCGCTCAGGCACAGCAGCGTGCCGCACTTGACATCCCTGCGGGACACGCAGCCGTGAGCGCCAGCGGGCAGAGCTCGGCCGGGCTGGGCCATCCCCCCGCCCCGCTCCTTACTTGGGGCTGCAGGGCTGCTTCCCGTACTCGGTGAGGCAGTGCAGGTGAACGTGCTGCTCGCTGTTGTGCTTGAAGCAGACGTCGGGAGCCACCTGAGCCTCTGCGGGACGCACGGAAAGGGTCACACGGAGCTGTGCCGGCGCCAGCGGCCGCGCTTTAGGATCGGCAGCGCCACAGCTCGGGATGCAGGAACGGACGGGCGATGCGCTGGCCCGAGTACTTCGGGCACATCCCGCAGCAGGTGGGGCAGGAGGGTGGGCAGGGAGGGGGCCCTACCTGCGCCCCAGAGCGCCCGGCACTGCTCGCCGTGCGAAGGGCAGGCCCCGTTGTAGCAGTACCCACTGCCGTGCTGGCAGGAGACGCCGTTCTCCTGGAACACGTCCTCGGGGCACTCGGCGCTGAGGCCGCTGCAGTGCTCGGCAAGGTCGCAGTCGTTCTTGCTGGCCCGGCAGAGCACACCTGCAGCCTTCACCTGCACGGAAAACAGGGATGCCAGCGCTGCTTGGGCGCTCTCACATCTCCGGGCACCGCGGCACAGCAACACCCCGGTCTGAGAAACGCCTCCCAGCACCCCGTGGGTCCAGACACTGACACTCTGCTGCTGACTGGGCTACTGCACAGCACAGAGACACCTCCAAGGCTCGGACCGGCTCTTCCCCTACTTAAGTTCCTGCCGAGCTGGTCCCCTGTGGGCGGCAGTACCTTGCAGTCCTGGCAGCATTCCCCTCGGGCACACTCGGCTCCCTCTCTCAGCTGGCACGTGGTGGCATTGCAGCAGCGGTCCGAGCACTCCTGCAAGACAGGGATGGACTGAAACCCTCCTGGAAGCCCCCGGAAGGACCCTTTCCTTCTTTTCTGAGGGGACCAGGTGGCCGTGTCACCAGGTGCCCACAGCAGTGTAGCTGCCATGGCTGAACCAAGGAGCAAAGCCACCACAACATCCCAGGTGGGGACCGTTCCTGCTGCCTCTTCACCCCCATTACCAACACCAAACCAAAGGACCAGAAGGGATTTTTTCAGAAGATGGAGCCTGAGCTGGGCCCCTTTGCACGTCTCCAGGAAGGAGAAAACATGAGCATTTCTGTGCTCCTTGAATCAGGGGGGCATTCCTTCAGGTCCCAGCACAGGGCTGTGACCAGGGATTCATCCCAGAGGCTTTGCCCGGCTGTTTGTCTCAATTCCCCCCCTCGATGGGCTGGTAGGGATGAAGAACAGCTGAGCACAGCTCTTGAAAGAACAACATGCCCCGATGTCCCCTCCTGGGTCACCTCTTTGGAGGACATGGGGGGGTGTCCATCTTTCCTAGGCTAAAATCACAGCCAGCCACATGAGGGGGGCACACACGAATATCCTCTGTGAGTTATCTCTTGGCAGAAGCATCAGCAGCACAAGAGGAGAGTCCACTGGACAGATCTCTGGTCCCTGCCGCCCACCCTCAGTGCAGCCCTTCGGAGACCCCCCTACCTCGGGCGTGCCGCAGTCACACTGCTCTCCCCGCTCCACAAACTGGTTCCCGCACACCGGACCCCCGTACAGCTCGTCCGCCCGCGGGGCGTTCAGCAGGCAGCTGGTCCGGGGGTCCCCCAGGAACTGCCACATGTCCTGCTCGCTGCACCGGCTGAAGAGCTTGGGGTAGACCAGCCTGGAGGGACACAAAACCAGGCGGTCATGAGCAGAGAGCCCGGGGGGAGCTGGCGGGCCACCGGCAGGCCCAGGGGCACTGCAGCGGCGTGGGGTGGGGTGGGGTGGAATGTCCACCCAGACCTGGCCATCTCACGGGTTTCACCCCATCAGGATGCTGCCAGAGGACACCTCAGCATATTTGCTGCTCAGGGATGTCCCCCCATCTCCTTCACTCACCCAACGCTCCCTGCCATGACGCATCCCCCGTCAGCTTTGGACACAGGGCAGCGGCAGCCGGGCACGTCCTCGTCGTGAGACATGCCCAGGTTGTGCCCCATCTCGTGAGCCATGGTGGACGCAGCGCCGATGGGGTTTGTGCTGTGATCCTGGGGACAAGGAGCACAGCGTGGATTAAGCGCCCTTGTGGTTTCTCCACAGCTTCTCCATGGGGCCGCCAGGGCTCTGCAAGGTGTCCTCTCATGCTGCCATGCTCAGGTAAGGGAAGACACAAGCTGGACGTAGTCCCGTGGCCCCTGAAGACCCCCAGACTGGTCTCTCAGGGCTGTCAGTGAGCTTAGACAAAGTGGCTGCTCCAAAAAAGCAATGCTCGGTGGTGGGTCTGGACAGCCAGAGGAACTACAGCCAATCACTCCTGCTCCTGTTCCCACAGACCTGGCGAGGGATGAGGAGCACAGCCAGTCCCAGCCACCTGAGAGCCTCCTGAAATCCCAGCTCCTGTGTCCATGGAGCTTCTCTGGGAGCCCAGCTGGATGCCCACGGCCCCGGCACTTCTCTGGGGGTCAGTCACTCAGGGGGCAGAGATGCCAGGGACCAAATCCAGCCCTAAGGCTGCAGAGGGGGAAAGCTGGGGACCAGTGGAGGAGGGAGTGGCTCTGGAAGCTGCAGTGCAGGGAGGGCAGACCACAGGACCCACCTGGTTGACGCCGCCTGAGTCCCTGGTGCACATCACCAGCTTCTTGGCCAGCCCCACGGTGTTGCCGTGGAAGTCGACGCCCCTGTGGGGTTGAGATGCCACAGTGGCCACGTGCCCTGGGCGGCAGCAGGGCTGGCAGGGTGGCGAGGTGGTGGCCCCCTGTCCTTACGTGATCAGCTGGGCGTTGTCGTGGGGCTTCTTCCTCAGCAGCTCCGACTCCCGCCAGTGCAGGAAGTTGTCCAGTGTCACCTCTGGGTTGGGGCTGACTGTGATTTTGTCCCTGTGGTTCCACACCTCCAGGCCGATCAAGGCCACCCGCAGGCGAAGGGGCTGGTAGAGCTGGAGTGGGGGACACAGCCCAGAGAGAGCCTGGATTTGGGCTGCAGCAGCAGAGGGAAGGTCCCACCTGCCCCGGGGACCTGCAGCCGAGCCCAGGACGCTCCTCACTGGGCAGTATCAGCTCTGTCACCCTCAATAAATAACACAGGGTGGGGTGATGGTGTGGGCAGGGCTTCCCCCCAGGCCTCTGGGCTCCCTCCTGGCTGGTGAAGGCTGGGATGCTGCTCCCACACTGCTAACCAACAAGCGAGGCTGAAGCAGAGCCACCAGGAAACCTGCCATGCTCCAGTGCATCCCTGCCTTTGTTAGCAGCCGCTCCAGTGGCCACGGGATATGCTCCCAGGGGTTACAGGATGAAATTTCCCTTCCCTTATGGACAGAGCTGAGCCGTTTGCCATGTCCACACTGCACGTGCGGCTGGCCAGGGGAGCGGTCACCCTGCAGCAGCCCCCTGCGGGCCTGAGACTGGCTCCAGCTCCACCAGCCCACCCATGCCAACCTCTCTGCCACCTCCTCTGTGCCCACACTGGGGCTGGGAGGGCGGGTCCAGAGCCCTGGGCTCACCTTGTCCACATGGTTCACGATTTCCTTCATGCGGTTCTGCACGGTGCGCAGGTCCTTGTGCTTCCTGAACTATGGAAGGACACAGAGAGGTTTCCAGGGTGGCCTTGAGCTCCTCGCTGCAGGGCATGACAGCAAACCCACAGGCACCAGTCCAGCCCACTTTACCTCCTGGTTGTCCGCGACCAGGACCAGCTCCACATACCGGGGACCTTTCTGTATCGGGCCGGATTTCTGGAAGGGAAGAGCAAAGTGGGGTTCACCTTGCAGCTCACCGAGCCAGGCAGCTGACCCTCCCATGGGGTGTGTTGGATCCTGGCGGATCTGCCAAGGTTAGCAGGTCTCCTAGCTTGGCTCTGTGATGTTGCTTTGCTGGGTTTCCACTTCCAGCTTGCATGCTGGGAAACCCAAACCTGCCCCCGGGATAGCACACCAGGCTCTGCAGGCACCACAGAGCCCGTGGCCTGCGAGGATGCTGCTGCCAATGGCACAGGGTCCGGGGGCCTGCTCCCACCAGGAGCCACCCCAGCCAACAACTCGCGGGAGAGGGGCACGGCCAGGAGGCACGGAACGCCCCGGTTCAGGGAGGAGCGGGCGTGCGATCCCTACCCAGCGGTAGAGCTTCATGGCCGCAGGGATTTTGGGCTCGCGGTCGTACTCCAGGGTGGCCCCGGGCTCCCGGCAGGTGCCGCGCTTGCCCCGCAGGTGAGCTGCTCGGTACACGGCGTGCCGGCCGGCCACGGCCCCCTCCAGCGGCTCCAGCAGGAAGGTGGTCCCATTCACCCGGAAAAACCCGCTGCGGAGAGAGAGGGGCAGGCGTCATTCTGGGGAGGCGGGCAGGACGCGGACAGACCCTACACACACCCCCGAAAGCGCCTGCGATATGTGCCGCACCCCTGGAAGTGTCCAAGGCCAGGTTGGAGCACCCTGGTCTAGCGGAAGGTGTCTTTAAGGCTTTAAGGTCTTAAAGGTCCCTTCCAGTCCAAACCATTCTGGGATTCTATAAAAATACAGCTGCCAAGCCGGCTGCTGGGCTGGGAGGGGGCAGCTGTGGCACGGCACCCACGGCACAGGGAGTGTCCGGTGCTTCAGGCAGCAGGAAGGAACATCCCGGCGTTCAGCAACTGAGCCGTTCAGGATGGATCCAGCAAGGGCACTCCTGCCCGGAGCTCCTGTGGTGTCAGGGCTCCACTCTCACCCCACTGCCGTGAGTCAGCCCCCCAAAAGTGCCGTTCGCCTTTCCTGCCGGGCACCCAGCCAGGGTCAGCACCTCCAGCAGGAAGAGGGATGTCATCTTCCCTTCCGCAGGGGAAAGCTGAGCTCTCACTCCATCAGCACGGCCGGGGCTGGGTCACACCCGGTCACCGGGGCTCGGTCACACCCCGTCACCGGCGCTCGGTCACTCCGGCTCACCGGGGCATGTGCCGAGGCTGGATGCTGTTCCCAGCCTGGAGCAGGGCTCCAGGGAGCCGGGGCCCTACCTGAGCCCGCCGCAGGTGCTGATGCTCGCTGCAGAGCCGGGGTGCCCCCGCACGCGGCCCTGGTAGAAGCAGTGGTCCTGCCGAGAGAGAGGGCAGAGGTGTAGGGGCTGCACCGGCGTAGAGGGCCCCCACAGGGGTGGGAAAGCTGCTCCCCCCGAGCCTGCCTGTACCTGGGTGTCCGGCTTCTCCGTGATCTCCGAGCCGTCGGCTGAGTAGTGAGTCTCGGTGTAGTGCTGCCCCAGCAGGGCCCTGCAGGTGGGATGGGGCATCAGCAGCAACCCCGCTTTGGGGTCTGTGGGGACTGTGACCCCCCAAGGCGGGTTTGGCAAGGAGGGAACAAAGTGCTCTGGGCTGAGGCTTAGGTCACCAGTGCAGTGACACCAGGCCTTGGAGAAGGATTGCTCACGGCAAAAGTGGGATGCAAACCCAACCCTGGCCACCCCACGGTGCCCAGCTGCACTCACCTGTTCTTCTCCAGCCACAGGAGGTATTCCCTGCCTTCGGCACGGATGCTGTAGACAACGTGGCCCGGGTAGGTGCTCTGCATGGAAGAGAGGTGCCATCAGAGAGCCACTGTCAGCAGGAGCGAGAGCTGCCCCAGAGAGGCCCCTGTCCCGCCCAGAGAGGGGACGAGGTCTGCGTGTGCCCCGCTGCGGGACCGGGAGCCTGGCTGCTCGCCCTGGGGACATCCAGCAGACACAGGAAATCAGAAGAAAAGGAAGAAAGCATGTGGGCAATAACGCAAATCCCCGGCACATCCTGAGATGAAGAACAGGTCACCCACAAGGAGACAGAGTCAGCAAAGTCTGGTTTCCCGTGTCTGACACATGGCTGCAGATGGCCGTGCCAGGGACTGAGGTTTCCTACTCATCAGTCACAGAGCTCCTTTTCTGGGGCCTGAGTTCAGCACTTACTCATCAGCCGAACCACAAAGATCCCTATGGCTCTTATCAGCAGAGACTTCCCCCTCCTCCCTGACTGATCTAACACACCACCTCGCATTTAGGGAACAACCTTCCCTTGGCTCTCCGCAGCCTCTCAGAGCAGATTTTAGTGTCACTGTGTCCCAGATCCCCTTTGCTGGTGGGAGGGAGTCACGGTGGCTGTGGCTCAGCCAGCTGAGCCCCAAACCCTGAGGATGGAGATGTTCCTGCAGGAAAAGTGTTTCCCTCTGGGGTATCTTGTGATCTCCACCTCCAGAGGCCCCATCCCACTGGGGTCACTGGGAGACACTGATGGTCCCGTGTCAGGCTGTGCCCTTGGCACAAGGGACCTGAGACATCTCCTGAGGGCACATCCACCTCTCCTGAGGGCACATCCACCTCTTCTGGGGGCACATCCTCAGCCCTTGCAGAACCCAGGTGTGGAGAGAGCTGAGCCAAAGGCAAAGCAAACCTTTCCCATGGGGCCAGCATTCCTCAGCGATGAGGTGTGCTGCCTCTCCCTGGGGAGGATGACAGCACCGGCTGTCATACCATGGCTCAGCATTCCCGGGGAGATGATCTGCACCCCGCAGGAGCCAGGCTGAGCGGAAAGCCCTGCTGACTCAGCGCCAGCGGGGCCAGGTGAGAGGGTTTGCCTGTCACTCAGCTGCCCCCGATTCTCCCTGGTTTGCAGTTCCAGGCCGGCGTGCCAGCGCGCTCGCGGGTCCCTGGAAAATTCTTCTCTTATGAACAGCGTCTCCCGCCCATCCCGACCCGTGTCCGCCAACAAAGCCATCCTTTGTTATTGTTGGCAAGGCCGAGGCCAGAAGAGGTCTCAAGGAATGGCAGGAAAGCACTTGGAAGGGGGTGCTGGGTCAGGGAGCCTCTCTTGGAGATGACCGCAGGGCAAGTTTAAAATAAAAAGTCCTGACAGATCTTCTGTGAATCACCCCCTTCTGCATTAGCATGGGCTGCGCAAGGGCTCCAGATGGGAAGGCTTTGGGAGCAGCCCTGCAAGCCCCGTGGCCGTGCTGAGCCAGCACAGCAGAGCCACAGCCAGAGCACAGGGAGAGGAGGGGTTCCTTCCAGCTGGTCCCAGTAAGAGACCCAGAGAGCCTGCAGAGGATGGGGACGGGATGTCCCGTCCCACCCCAGCACAGGGTGTTTCTTCCCTGGGCGGGAAGAGGCAACAGGCCTCGCAGTAGGGCTGGGCCTCACTTTTCCCAATCCCTTTCCATGCAGAAGCCAGGTTTGCCAACGCTCCCTGCTGTGCTGGTGGGAAGGCTGGCACCCAGGAGATCCTGCGCTGCAGGACCCGGGGCTCCACCCTGTCTGCAGGGGTGAACTTTTGGGTTTGAGCAAAGCCAGGGTGTAGCTGGTCTGCTTCAACCCTCACCTGGCCGGCGGCTCTGCTCGACCAACCCCAGGTGTCCCAGTCACTCCAACCCCAGAACCAGCTCCTGGTGGCCCAAGCCCATCCCAGCTACAGGAGGAGCCAGCACGGAGAACACCCATCTCTGTCTCAGAGGGCCTTGGTGGTGGTCAAACCTTGCCGAGAACTTCTTCCCCACCCAGATGACCAGGAGAGCAAATCTAACCTCTCTCCAAGAGGAAAAAATAAAAGGGCTTGGAAGGCAGGAGACTTCCTACCCTCAGCAAGGCAGGTTTGGGATGTCCAAGGACCACCCAAGCCAAGACCAAATCCAGGTGCCACCCATCAGACAGCCCCAGGGCGCACAGCTCATGGCAGATGTCGTCTCCAGAGGGATCCCAAGGTGGGTGAGCTCCCCTTTCCGGGGGGATTGGTGTGGAGCCGCCTGGCGCACACCCGGCACAGATGGCGTCTCTAAATAGCCTGGGGAATGTTTATCTCGTGGACAAGTTTAGGTTTCTAGAGCAGGGAAAACAGATGCTTTCGGGGAGTGTTTTTGAAGCTAGCTTATCAGGAAGGGTTTGAATCACAGAGGAACGTGCTGCATGGCACTAGGGAATACGTGTCCCCTGTCCCTCCATCCCTCCAGGCGCTAAAATCGGCGCTTTTTGGGTCTAGAAAGGGAATCAAAAAAAACCTGGCTGAGTTTCACTGTAAGGCAATGAGGAAAGTATCTTTGAGGTCAAGGCATCCTACGGATGTCAACATCAAGCACTCCAAACTCCTGACTCAAACCCCACTCCTTCCCCCAAATTGCCAGGTTTCCCAAGAAAAACAGCACTGGCTTCCTTTCATGTGGATTTCTGCAACTTTCTGATTCTTATTTCTCTGTCCCAAAGGACAAAAAAACCCCAACTTCAGCAAACACAGCAAGAAAAGTGCTTACAGCTCCACGAGGCTTCACAAACCCCTCCTCGAGGAAAGACCAGATGTCACAAGATCACTCCAGTCTGTAAGAGGTGGCACCGCTGGGTCGTGTCTCCAAAGAAAGCACTGGAGAAAGCAGCCCCTCCCTCCAAGAGTGCACCCCACTGTTTGCAGGTCCTAATTAGACCCAAAACAGCCCGGAAAAGCTGATCTGATCAACTGCTTCAACATCTCCATCCTCTGGGATGAAAGCAAGGCAAGGAAATGGGCGGCACGTCATTCTTTCGGTGCAGGGCTGAGCGGGTCTGGCCAAATTGTTGGTCAAGGGGTGCAGCTCTGATGGTGGTGGTGGGACAAGATCCCTGCTGATTGCAACCCCCCGGGCAGATTCCCTGGAAGGCAGCGAGGGCGGCTGTGCCGAGCTGTGACTCACCGGAGGCGCAGAGAGGTCCCTCTTCCCCCGGGGCACCGGCAGCTCCCGCGGCAGCACCGTCTCGTACCTCTCGACATGGGGGAGCTGCTCCTGCCGCCCGGCAGCGGAGCCTGGGGAAAGCCAAAGGGCTTTGAGACAGATGCCCAGGAACAATCGAGTCATGGAATATCTCGAGCTGGAAGGGTCCCACAGGGATCATGGATCCAGCCCCCGGCCCTGCACAGACACCCCAACAGCCCCACCCTGGGCATCCCTGGCAGTGCTGTCCAAACGCTCCTGGAGCTCTGGCAGCCTCGGGGCCGTGCCCATTCCCTGGGGAGCCTGGGCAGTGCCCAGCACCCTCTGGGGGAAGCACCTTTCCCTGATCCTCACCCTAAACCCTCCCTTCCCGTCCCATACAGCTTCGCGCCGCTCCCTCGGGTCTGAAGCCGGGGAAATGGGAGCAGCCAACATGAAGGTGCAGGGATGAGCCCCAAGGGCAAGTCCTGGAAGCCCTGCTGGGAACGCTGCTCCCTGACGGGCTCCAGGGAGCTGCAGCCCCCCAGCCCGGCGCCCACAGAGCTCTCAGTGTCACCTGTGAGCGAGCAAGTCCCTCTGGGGCTGGAAACCCCCGCCGAGTCCGTGGTGCAGCAGTACAGAGGGAGGTTTTCCAGCTCCCCATGGTGATGCCACCGCGTGTGACTCGGCGTCTGGCGGCTGTGGGGGCTGTTTGGGAGAGCGGCTGGTGCCTGGGTGGCTCAGCCCCCTCCCAGCCTTCCATGGATGTCGGAACGGAGAATTTCTGCCATAAACCCTCTGCTTTTCCCGCGAGCCCCAAAAGCCGGGTTCGAACGGGGCTGGGTGCTCGGTCTGGGGGTGCCCACGGCCCTCGCCCCCGGCTGGGAGCCAGATGAGTCACGGGCGACCTCACCGCCCGAGTGACGGGCGACCCCCGGCTGGTCCGAGTGACGGTGGCGACCCGCCTCTCGCCTTCCCGAGGTGCCCGCACGGCCCGGCGGGGCACCGGGAGCATCCCCGTGAGAGCGAGCCTGGCCCCGGGCGTCCCTTCTCCATCGTACCCCCCCTCGGGGCGAGGACAGAGGTGCCCCCGGGACCTCGTGACTTCCCCCCGAGAGCCGCGGGGGAAAAGCAAAGCATCCCCATCCCGCGGCGCCTGCATCCCGGTGCCTCCATCCCTGCCCCGCGCCGGGGTCCCGCCGCACGCCCCCCAAACTCCCCGCCCGCCCCGTCCCGTGGCTGCCGCCGCCCCCCCGGGACCCCAGGCTCACCGCGGGCCGGCAGCAGCAGCAGCAGGAGCAGCGGCAGCGGCAGCGGCAGCAGGAGCGGCGGGGCCATGGCTCGGAGGTCCCGCCGTGCCCCCGCTCGCCGCGCCGCCGGCAGCCCCCGCCCGCCGTGACTCACCCACCCCGCGGACGGGACGGGGCGGGGCGCGGCGGGACGGGCCGCCCACGGCGGGGAACGGGGGTGCCGGGGGGCTCTGGGCGCTGGGGGGACACGGGGCATCGCGGGGAACGGGGTGGGGGCCGTGGGGAACTGGGGAGAGCCCACGGGGCGCCGGGGGGTCCAGTGGCGCACTGAGGAGGGTCCGCTGCCATCGGGGAATGTCCGTAGGGAAATGGGGACGGCCCCCGGGCCACCACGGGGGTCCGTGGGGAACTGAGGAGGGTACAGGGGCACCGGGAGGGTCTGTGGAGCGTGGAGAGGATCCACGGGGCATTGGAGCGTGTCCGCGGGGCACTGTCCGCGGGGCATTTGAGGAGGGGTGGTGCGGGGCACCTGGACGGTCCGTGGGGCATTAGGGAGGGGCCACGTGGCATCAGGGGAGGGTCCGTGGGGAGGGGCAGGGGGCATTGGGAACTGTCCACGGGGCACCTGGATGGGTACTGGGGTACTGGGGAGGGGCCACGGGGCATCTGTGGGGGCGGCGTGGGACATCACAGGGGTCCGGGGAGCCCGGGGGAAGGGTCTGTGGGACAGCAAGGGGATCCATGGGGTATTGGAGAGGATCCATGTGGCATCAGGGGACGATCTGTGGGGCTCTGGGGACTGTCCATGGGCATCTGGGAGGGGTCTGTGGGGTATCGTGGGTGTCTGAGGCTTTGGGGAGGGTCCGTGGGGCGTTGGGGGACTGGATCAGTGGGGCATTGGAGGCTGTCCACAGGACATTGGGGTGGGGGGCCGGGCCGAGTGGCACTGGGGACTGTGGGTATGGCCTAGCGGGGAGTCCAAGGGGCAGGAAGGTGGGTCCATGGCCTCGTGGGACATGTCCAGGGGCTCTGCAGGGGCACTCGGGACACTGGGGTGGCTGGACTGCCACAGGAGGCACTGGAGCTGGGCTATCAGGGCAGATAAGGAGGGTACGTTTATATTTCTGGGTGTTCCAGGCCAGGGCCAACCAGGAAATGGACACGGACATGCGGGTGTGAATGGGACTTGGGATTAGTCATCCACGGGTGCTTAGAAGTTTGCTGTTGATTTAAAAAATGAGCTCTCCATGACTTCTAGCGGGACTGGATGCTTGCTGGCAGTGCCCACCCTCTCCTGGGGTCTCCGTCCCTCTGCCAAGCTGGAGGACCAGCGTTAAGCCCTGGAGCACAGAGACCCTGGCTCTGCCCTCCCATGAGCTCCGTGTGAAGGAGGAGGGAGGAAGGACAGGAGCACTCAGCCCTGTGCCCACAGCCCTCACTCACACATCCCAACTCCTGCCCCCAACCCAAGGCCTCTGTGTCCCTGGCATGTGTCTTGGTTTCCCCTTGTTCCCGGGAGACATTTCTCCTCCTCCCTCTACCCACCTGCTCTCAAACTGCCTCAGGCAATGTTTAGAACTCTGTAAGATTCCCAGGAACTCCTCTGCTGTGGGCTTGGGGTTGGAAAGGAACTTAAAGATCAAGGGACACCTTCCTCGATCCTAGGTTGCTCCAAGCCCCATCCAACCTGGCCTTGGGCACTTCCAGGGATGGGGCAATAATTTGCACAATAATTTGCATCCCGAGTTCTGTTAACAGACAAAATAACCCTGATTTTTGTTGTTGTTGTTATTTAATTTATTTTACAACACAAAACCACGTCATCGTACAACAGTAAAAACAAACAAACAAGCGCCAACAAAACCCCAAAACATTACAAACACCTCGGGAGAGCGAACGTTCCCCTGTGTCTCTGGTCAGCCCTCAGGGTTTGTCTGCGGGCCGTGGGCTGGCTGGGCAGGGCTGGCGGTCACTGGGCGGGCACGGCCAGGCGGGGCAGCGGCGGCGGGGCCTTCTGGCTGCGCTCGGCCGACATGTGCTCCAGGCGCTCCGTGTAGAACCCGTTGAAGTCCAGCCTGAGGGACAAAACACACCCGAGGCGGGGCAGGCGTGAGCAGGAGCCTCTCCCAGGACACCCCCAGCAAGCTCTGGCCCGGCCTGGGACGTCTGTGCTGTGCCACGGGTGTTGGTGGCACCTTTTCCTACTCGTGCCTTGACAGGCCCTTCACAATGCCACCTTTCACAGGGAAATCTGCCAGGAACATGTCCCAGACACATTGGGAAGGACCAAATGGTCACAGCTCTTCTCCAGCCCACACAGAGGCGTCCTGTGCGCACAAGGGCTCCTCAGTGTCCGCAGTCCCCAGCACTCCTTCAGCCCAGAGTTCACCAGCACTGAACTCTGGTACTGACTCCCACATGAAATCCTCACAGAACCACACAACACTGGCATATCCATCCCCACCACCTGCTGGCTAAACACCGGGATGCTTCCCACGGATCCACAATTCACCAACACGAGCAACTGGTGGGAAGATGCCCAGCCACAAGCACAAGTGATACCTGGAAAAGCCTCTCCGAAGCAGGCAGCACCAGGGATACCACAATCCCACCTCCCTGATAATCCAAAATGGTGCCACCCAGCCCCAGGCCGGCTGTGACCTTCCCGTGGCAGATCCCAAAGCAGCCCTGGCTCGTGCACTCGTGTGCCCTGGCTCACTGAGCAGCCAACGCGAGCCCGTGAATCACACCGAAGTTACTCTCTCCCTTTCTCAAATTAGGCTGCTCCAGTACCAACTGAATGGGCACAATATTTGAGTTTCATGTTGCTTAACAACCTCACACAAATGGCAACAAATTGTTCCTTGACATTTTTTGGTGCCTGCAGAAAACAGAGCCTCGACAGATGGAATTTATCTGTTGCTCTCTCCTGGTTGAAAAGCTTTACATTGCTTTCGTCCTCTAGGAGTTGTACCAGGGAAACCTGACACTGAGCTGAGAGTGTTGACCAACTTTTGATTCAAACACAAGGCCAGGACTCGTTGCTTTGAGGACCTGGTCCATTTCTAAAGCTGCTTCTTTCCCAGCTCAGTGAGTTGCAGATTTTGCTTGGCTTCCCTTTCAGCCGCTTTTAGGTTTAAGTGATCTGTGATAACCATTTTTTCACAATTTGTGTGGTGCTTCCTCAGCATGTGCTTATATGGCAGTTTCTTGCTTTGTGGCTGGATTCAGTGGGGGTTGCATCACTTCACATGTCCTGGTGACCTACTCTGAGCTCAGTTTCCTCCAGGCTGGTAAAGGAAGGATGCCTGATAACCACACTGATGTATAAGATTACTAACGATGTGGACTTAACTAACCCTTCTGACAAAGCCTCGCCCTGCTGTACTTCTGCTTTTCACTCCTGGGATGTGAAGGAGCGACTGAAGAGTTCCTGCAGTTGCCAACCCTCTGTCAGCACTCCCAAGAGTGGCTGGAGCTGGGCCAGGGCAGGCTCAGGCTGGAGATGAGGGAAAGGTGCTTCCCCCAGAGGCTGCTGGGCACTGCCCAGGCTCCCCAGGGAATGGGCACGGCCCCGAGGCTGCCAGAGCTCCAGGAGCGTTTGGACAGCGCTGCCAGGGATGCCCAGGCTGGGGTTGTTGGGGTGTCTGTGCAGGGCTGGGGGCTGGGCTGGGTGATCCCTGTGGGACCCTTCCAGCTCAGGACATTCTCTGATTCTATTCTATGACACACCTGAGCAGGACTTGGGCACAACAGAGATCTGTCACCTGTGAGCTCTGAAGGAAACCCTCTGGATCTCCATCTCCTATTGTTTGGTGCCACAAATAAAATGGTTGTGCCTCAGTTACTCAGTACTACAAAATGAATAAACCAGGATCAAATAAATGATGAGCAAGTAGCACAATGTGAAAAAAAGGGCCATTTTGCTATTTATCTGATGTGTTGATGATTCCTGTTGTTATAAAAAGGTTATAAATTGGAAGAAAAGAGTGATATGTCTTATAAACTCTTCCTTATAAACTCTCTCTGTCAAATATGTTATTTCAGATGGCAACTGCCTCCACTCTGCTTCTCGGCTTCCTGTTGCCATAGAGCCCAGGCCTTGAGCCAACTGAATGGGAGCTAAATGTCACCTCTGGGCATTCACCGTGGGGCTACCACCCTTTAAATCACCCCTGAGCAGCCTGTGGGATTGGACAGGCAGGTCCCAGGGGCTGTTAACACCCAGGGTTTCTGCTAAGGAAATGGAAACATCTGGGTTGACAGGAAAGGTCCAGCAATGTCTTGGTGAAGGACTCAAGTGGTACCAGAGTCCAAACTAGGGGGGGGACCTGATAGTGATGACAGTCCAGGTGGCATAAGGACTGGGGCATGGAAATAAGGGAGGGCAAAGGACCCGGGCCCTCCTCTGAGCCTGTGGCTGCAGCTGAGGTCACTGTCCTCAGCATGAGCCATGGACAGAAGCACTGCATCATCACACTTCTCCTTTCCCCTGAGGCAGGAAGTGCTGGTTGCAAAACCCAACCTCTCTATATTTGGAAGAGCCAGCTGCAGAGGTCTCACAGCTCAGGAGTCACCTGCTGGCCCCAGCTGACGCCCCAGTGTGGGCTGTGACACTGATGGACAGCTCCTGGCCGTGGCACCGTGGGCAGGACGCACGGCCAGGCTGCGGCTGCAGCACCAGCTTGTCCCGCTGTCCTGGCACGTGTGAGACCTTCACACCATGACAAGAGCAGGTAGTTTGGTCTTCAGCACTGTGTTGGCCATGCCCTGTGTGCCCTGGGATCATGGAGTGAGCTGCCATCAAGGTCTCCTGGCTGGAGCACCATGAACAAGCCCCTCTGTCAGAACTGGTACTGGAGGTGGTAAAAATGTAAGTGCTGGGTAAAGAAGGCACAGCTGGAGCACTGAGGAGCAGTAAATGCTCCTGCCTGAGGGACTCAACTGCTTGTGGCCCCACTCCCTGAATTTATCCTGAGTCTGGATGCTCCTGTGACACCCAGGAGTGGTGGCAGCCAGGGAAGAGTGAGAGCTTAATCCTGCCAGCCTTTTCCTACAGATGGATCCTGCCTGGGATGCCCAGGCAGATGAAGGGTGGCATAAAATGTTGAGAAGTCACACCAGCCTTTCCTAAAAGGTTCTGTATAGACTTGGCTGTCCTGGTTAGTCCTGAAAGGAACAGCAATCAGTTGTACAGCTGGGGCCTGCACTCACAGCCATAAAACCAGGTTTTTGGAGAATTTTCAAGATGAGGAGGAGACCTCTGACTCTGGTCACTTCAGAGATGGAGCAAACCGGAGTTCTTAGGGCTGTGGAGAAGGGTTCCTCACCTACATTCCCATTTCAGGGACTCAGGGGCTGTGCAAACATGTGGCAGTAGCTGCACAGGAAGTTCCCAGAAGAAAAGGACAGCTGGAAGTGCAGTCTCCAATGGGAATACCTCACCTAACAGAGTTTGCAAAGCACCAGGAGTCCTGACAGGCCTGTCAGATGCTGTCAGAAAAGGCACCAGGAGGGGACAACAAACTCCTTAAGAAACATTTGTGAAACATTTTCCCTCTCTCTGCTTTCAGGTGTAGCACGTCTCAACAGAGCTGGGAGGGTTATCAGCCAGCCATAAAAGATATCCAGTGCAGATGGACAGGGAACAGAACTTCCAGGGGTTATTTTTACTGAAAAAGCAACACAGAGGATATAAACCCAGCAGCAAAACTTCCATCTCCTCTCTCTCTCTCTCCCTCTCTCCCCTATCCTGTGCACCTGACTTTTACATGTTTCTGAAGGAATTTTGATTTCCAAGAAGCTGCTTATTTAAATAAATCCAATATGGGAACTTAAAATAGACACTTCGTGATCAAACCTTTGCGTGATTTTCTCATCTTGGAATATCTACGCTGTATTTGGAAATGGGTTTATTCACTGTCTCCACAGTGAGACAATCCCCAGGAAAACTCATGCTACATTGACAATATTAATGGGCAAATGTCACATAATTCAAAGGAAAGTGTTTTGGGGTTTTTCTAAAGCCATGGGTTGAAATGCAAAGCAGTGTCTAACGACAGAATGGTCTGGGCTGGAGGGGACTTCAAGGCCCATCTCAGTCCAACCCTGTGCCATGGGCAGGGACACCTTCCACTATCCCAGGCTGCTGAGAGCTCCTAAAAACACACATTTCTCAGTGATCATCAGCAGTTCCTGAGCTGAATCTGGGACCTACGGGAGGGGCAGTAACAGCCAGAAAAGGCCTGGCTCACCTGTAGATGATGTTGAGCATGCTGTGCTCGCAGTCATTGGTGCTGTACACGCTCAGTTTGTCCAGCAGGTCCAGCAGATGTGTGGAGAAATTGCTGTCAAACTTGTTGATGGTGGCTTCAAAGCCAGATGTGAGGTGCAGGCTGTCAGCATGCTCTGCTAAAAGCTGCCAAGACAAAGGCAGAGTGGCCCCATGTGTTTGCTGATCTGCACTTGCCAAGGGGCTGCAAGTATTCCCCCCATTCCCTAAGCTGCCCAGAAATACTGCCACAAAACTTCCCAGTTGCCCAGCCTCTGAAATCCATCTTCCAAAGTCCTTGGTAGTTAAAAGCCCTGCTGTGCCCAGCCTGGGAGACGCCCAGAGGAGATCCCAGCTGAGTTATCCACAAATACGTGCTGCCACTGCTCATTTTCAAGCAGGAGGAAAAGGCAGAAGACGTGTGTTGCCTAAGACAGGCTGTGACCTCTGGAGCACTATGACTGCAGTGGTGATGCAGCTGTGTGCCAGAGGGGCTTCCGGAGGGACAGGATCTGCTAACCACAGAGCAAATCCCACGTGCATCTAGACAGAGAAACACGGACAAGACAGATCCCCCAGGTATGAAAGCCATGGGCTACAAAGAGCCACAGGTCTGGGAATGGGAAAGTGTTGGTGTTGCAGAAAGCCTGGATGTGGCTCTGCACAGCTGAACACACAAGTGGAAACTCAAAACCCAGTGCAGGTGCTGCTGTGGGAGACAGGGTCTTCAAAGCAGACTTTGAGAACTCCAGCAGCGCTCCACACCGCCCACAATTCCACAAAGTCCGTGCTTTTGGGGCCAGAGGGGCTCCAGAAACCAGGAAGGGCTATCTACAAGTGGCCACCCTGGCCAGAGTGCCAGCCAGGCCCAGCTGTCCCCGTGTCCCACCTTGTTGGTCAGCTTCTTCTTGGCAGCTTCCTCAGCACGCTCCTCGTCCGTGGGCGGGCCCAGCATGGTGCCATGCTCCAGGGTGAGCCTCTCCATCTCACTGTCCAGCTTCATGCTCTGTGTGAACCTCTGGCAGGGGCACAGCGTTGGGGACACGGTCACAGCCCGTTCTTGCCATCGTGGCAAAGCACGAGGCCCCGTTCTGCCCACCCCAACTCCCAGGACAGCTAACTCTGAGACTGAATTCACCGTGTTGATACACAGATCTCCCTAAACCCACTGCAGAGTGGCTTTTATAAAAGCTGTGGGCTCCCTGATGCTGCCTGGAATGTGCCCATCACCTCACCCTCAAGAGAGTGTCTCTACAGAGCACTACAGCTTCAAGAGAGGGAATTTGGTCCACATGAACCTGATCTCAACAGGGAAAAAGGAGGATTTTGCAGAGTAAGAAGCCACAGAAACCATTTGGGAGAGGATGTGCACAGTCAAGCCCTAAAGCTGCTGACAGAGGGGACAGAGGCTCGTCCATGTGGGGCTGGCAAAGGGGCTGGCAGTGGCACGGGGAGGCTGCACACACCTGCATGCAGTTGGTGAACATGACACACACAGACATCAGCTTGGAGAAGATCTTGAGCAGCTCCGGGTTGGTGAGCATGCAGTCCTTGAGGCAGTTGTCCAGGAAGCTCGTGTGGTGGCTCAGGACATCGTCGATGTTGGATGCCTGTGACAATGACAAACCAAACCAGGGCAGCTGTGCTGCTCCGCCCCAAAGCTCCGTCCCAGCCCCCTGCCTCTGACAGGGACCCCTCAGAGCAAGAAACTCCTCATGTACCTCCCAGAAACATCCTGAGATGGAGACTGCATCTGCATTACTGCCTTCAACTGCCCCCCACAGGCTTCAAACCTGACATCACATCCTCACAAATCGTGCTTGCTTTAGTCACCCAAACCCTCCCCTGGAATTTGCATTTCCTTTGTTTTCAAATCTGCTTGCCATGGCCGCTCCCACCTTCACAAGCTCAGTAAAGTCAGCGAAAACAAGAAGAAAAGAGAAAAAACAAATCAAAGAATCTTAAATGTCAATAAACTTATCATCAAAACATACAGTTGTTCAGAAATATGCTTTAGGAGCCAATAAGGAACTGGGACATTAGGAGCCAATAAGGAACTGGGACATGCAGTGTTGCAAGGATTCTGTAAGGATTTTTTGTTCATCTCTGCTACTTCAAGAGGCTGCTCCAGTCTTGAGTTTTAAACGACAGATTCAAACTCCCTCTCGCTCTGTACACTTACGGGACGTGCTGAAGCTCGGAACTCAAGTCAAGCCTAGGAAAGAACCACATGACTAAAACTGCCACGGCATCCACACTGCTCCAGCAGGACCCGTGCAGGAAACCCCTCCCATATCCCTTCAAGCTACTGCAGAACAGGGATAAATGCAGCTTTCTAATGCCATGAGGATGATGATGAAGTTGTGTTGATGAAGACAATGATGTTGTGAAGATGAAGATCACAGTTATAATTTTAGGAAGAGAGTGCCTTATCTTCAAGTGAAAATGCACAAGAGAGAAGTATGACAAATCAAATGCACCATAAGGCATTACATGAAACCAGTGAGGATCATCCTTTTCCCTCCTAAAATACAAATGAAAGGGAAAAACAGGGACAGGATAACTTCAACAACTGCCTCCATGCAAGTAAAGTAAACTGAGCGTTATATTTTGCAAACCTAAACTTGCAACAGAATTAAGAAGTAAGTACAACTCTCAGATTACCCAGGAGCTTGACATATGAACTCTTCTCATTCAGAAGTTCTGGCCAAGAACATGCAGAGATGCTCACAATGCTAGACCTGCTCCCTCCTGTGAATTCTCCAGGAAAGAGGATGACAGGGCATCAAAAAATGTTGGTTAGCTGACCCCAAAACAACTCCTCAGGGCACAGTAAGAACTAAGGTAGGATCAGCTGACACTGAAGCTGCCAAGAGCTGATTGCAGGGGTGTTGGGCTGTTTGGTACCTCAGATGAATGTCTTTCAGGGTGTAAGAGGAAAAAGACGTGCAACCCAGAACTGTCTGATCGCAGGGTGACTACCAGAGGGAATAATAGTAATAATAATAATAATAATAATAATAATAATAATAGTAATATGAAGGAAGGCCATGCTTTACACCAAACATTCCCAGTATGTCAGTCCTTGGCAGTTGCATGGAAGGAAGAGCACAGACTCCACTTCTAAGAGCACTGTAAGTCAGCCAAGGATTCAGCTGGAGATGCCTGGACTGGTTTATGGCCTTTGCACTCTGCATCCACCTTCCTTTTCCACAGCTCTCTTTCTCCTGTGTACAGGAACGTCGAGCAGAACCTGCCTTTACATAACAGGGTGTGAGCTGGGCAGAGACAGGGGGATGCAGCACAGGAAAGGGATGTAGGGCTAATCAGGCAGAAAGGTGATGCAGAACAGCAGCACTCTGCAACGTGGCAGGAACAGCAGCTCCCAGATATTTAAATGCCTCCCACAAAATCAACAGACACCTGCAGCCACTGGAAATGGGTGTTTTTTTCCGCTATATTACATTTGTTAAGACTTTCATTCCAACTTCACTCACCAGCTTCAGGTTCTTCTCCAGAATGTGCCATGTTGGCTCCATCACTTCAAACATCATATAATACTGGATATTCTGCACAAAATTCAGCATCCGCTGCCGCAGTGTGAAAGCACCAGCAAACCTAGGGGAGAAATCACACCCACACAGCTCAGAGCTAGCAAATGCCACGGAGAACTATCACCAGGCTTGCACAGCCAAGCAGAGCTAAATATTTCTGTCCTAGCAAATTCCTTGCTGCAGTGTGAGAGGGATTGGAAAGTCACTGCAAACCATCTCTGATTATTTTCCATTGCTTTCCCTCCGTTCGTAGAGTCAGAGTTTTGAACCTGTCATAGACTTTAAATATTTGCTTATATAAAACGAAAATTTTTATATTAAACACTAAAGCAACTTTACAAGCAAACCTAAAATGTTACAAATTGACCTCCCTGAGCCTGTAAGACATTTTTAAGGATCTTTTCCACCTCAGTATTGTCTGAGCCATGTCATGAGGTATCTGATTAGCAAGGAGGAGACCCAAAACTGAAAGAGAAAAAAAAAAAAGGCTGTACCACTTAGCTGAATGCAGGGAGAACTGCTTGGCTGTCTTATTGCTGATCCAAACGTTGCACAGCTGCCTTTCCACGTGCTTGCAGTAGAACATGTGTCTGAAAAGCATCTGGTACCTTGTCAGTGCTTTCCTGGAAAGAAAGGAGAAGCCCATCCAGATGAAGGCCTGTTCTGATTGACAGACTAAGCTGCGAAGGCTGAGGCTGCTCAGAGGTAAAGAGACTTTACACAATATGTTCCCCACGCCTTCAGACACACGCAGATCTGCGCTGAACCGAGGCAGGAGAGTCACATTTGCAACCATCCCAAAGAATTCCTCTCCAAGGAGACCCTCCTCCGTACTTCCTGCCAGTGGGTGCATCACCAGCCCCCTTAATTCCCTCGAGCTCTGTGCAGGGGTCACTCACACAGGGGCTGGGGGTCAAAGCCTGTGGTCTTGTACCCACTGCACTAAGGCTGTGATGGTCACCCAAGAATTCACCAAGATTTTAGAATTTGCCCAAGAATTTACCAAGATTTTCCAAAAAAGGGGAGAAAAAGCTGTCACCAAGCTACAGGCAGCATTACCCCACCAGCAATGCACTGCCACAAGCAGATGGGGCTGCTTATTTATAGCTCTGGGACTGGATTCAGGTCTGTGCTCAGACACTTCGGCGTAGGTGTCTGCAGAGCTCCAGTCGATACAGTTCAGGAAACCTTACCAAATCCTATTTTCACTTCCATAGCTACCAGCAGAGCTAACACGCTCTGTTGGGAAGGAAGAGACAAAATTCCCAAAGCGTCGCGTCGTTAGGAAAGTCTCACCGATTCAACGGAGTTTTTAGAGAGGAAATTAAGGGAGTAATTAATTGCTGGCATTTAGCAATTTGAAATCTGCCCCTCTGTTCATGCAGTGCTGCTTGTCCCATTTGCTTGTGGCTCACAGCAGTGTTTCTCCAGGGAAACAAGAGGCAAATGCCTGCAGAAAAATGAACCATTCAGTCCCTCACAAGGCAGTTAAATGCAAAATAGCCTGTTAGAGTAGCAACAGCCCGTGTCCTCTGAGTCTGCAACCTCAGCAAGTGCATTTTTTTCTGCTCTCCAGGTTTGAGGAATGTTTGATTTTTGCATGGAAAACCTCTTGTGAGAGTACCTGCCTGTTTTTCCTTCAGTGGACTGACGCCTCACCTGTTGATGATGAGGGACAGAGGCCACTTCACAATGTAGTCGAAGGAAAAGGCCTCCAGGCCGCTGAGGGTGAGCTCTGTGGGGTCTGCACTGATGATGGCCTTCTCCTGCTTTGTTTCTATGGCCAATACTCTCAGGAGCTGCGTGATGAGGTCATGGGGCATCAAGTCAATCTGTGAAGGAAGAGCAGGAAAGAAATGAACCCACAGGATACCCACAGCTACTGTGGAACAACAGGCAAGGTGCCCATGGTCAGAGTCAGCCTCCAGTCATCAGAGCAACCTAGGAAGCAGCACGTTCTCTCCGGCACACAGATCTCCCCAAACCATGGTAGGCCTTCTGCTCAAAGTCAATTATCTTCTGCTTCCACCCATTCTCACCTTTAAATCATCCTTGAAAGGATCAGTGTTGGCTGTGCTCATTCTCAGGGCTAATTCCAGCAGAGCCTCCAGCCTCGTCGTTACGATGTCATCTACAGGCTTCTTAAGTTCCTCCTCCGTCAGATCCATGAAGTGAACAAAGAAGTCCCCTTGATCCATCAGGAAATAGTGTTTTATAGACCTGCCCAAGGAAACGAAGGGACAATTGATTACTTTCCTTAAAGCCCAGGTTAATCCATATCAAAACCTGAAGGAACAAAGGCTATCAATTCAATGAGGCTGTGGGGTTTGATCACAAAATGCTTCTCCTCCTGGAGAGCAGACAGCCATAAATAACTGGTTTGGACTAGTCTTTTATGGATGTCTCCTCCTCCCTACCCCCTCAGTCAGGACGCTTCTGTGCAGTCAGATCAGGGCTGCTGCTGTTCTTTTTTTTGCCTAGAAAAATGCAAAAAAAAAAACCCCTTAGGTGTGTGGGGTGCAGGCTCCTGCTGCTGTCCTGAACAACTCCCAGCCCAGGGGTAGCGGCCAGTTCTGAGCAGAATCCTGGACTCCTCTCACTGAACAAACATCTGTGCTGATTTTTGTAAGTCCAGCAGACTTCTGCTGCAACAGGATACACAAACCTTGATCTTCACCTGGCACCAGGGAGAGTTACCTGCAGAGGGAACAGAGCTTGGAAGGAGCCCGAGGTGAGCCTGAGGATTCCCCAAGTGCCTGCCCAGAGATCACACGTGGTAACTGCAGGCTTTGGAGCAAAAAGAGGAGCAGCACAGCCCTAACGCAGTGTGGCTGCAGACTCCTGATCTGACTGGGCTAGACAAAGCCCTGACCTAGTTTTAGCAACAGCCTTCCAAGGAAGTTGGACCAGAGACTCCCAGACATCTTTCCCACTCAACATTTCTATCATTTTAGACTTTTCTTTTCCCCCCCCACCCTCTTCAGGGAAAAAACCCCAAATCTTATTTTTCAGGTCAACCTTTCTAAATGGAAATAGAGAGAACACCTTGGTAATATCCCAAGAGAACAGAGCTAACTTCAAAAACGTATGTTCCTTAGCAGAACCAATCTATTTATCATGCATTAAGTAAAATAAATCAAACCTTAGGTGAGCCACCAGCTCTTTCTCCTCCATCAGGAAGTCCAGAAGAACTTTGCTGGCATAGTTATATGCTTTTTCTATTTGTTCCACATAGGCTCTCTCTTTTAAAGTGTAGATGACCTCTTTGGCCACAGGGCAGGTGACATCTCGCCCACATTCCCGCACAACATTTAAGTATTTCCCTGAAAATAAAAAGAATGATCCATATTCATACCTGCTGTACAGCCAACAGGGAAACTTCCACACCACTCCCTTCAAGTGGAAGGCATGATGAGAAATGTTTACACTACGTTGTGCTGAAAGCTGGAAAGGATTGAGGCACCTTTCAAAAGATGATACAGAATTTTAAATTAGGCACCTGGTATCACATTTAAGGAGATTCAGGAATAGTTTTGCTTCCCAGTGGTGACAGAAGATCTCTGCGGGTGGCCTGAAGCACTGCAGATCTGCTCCACACGTCACTTTTGGAGGGTTTTGTACAAGGATGAGAGGTTGAACGATTCATTTAACCCCCCAAATTAACACTCAGATGGTCAAACCTCAGCTGCCCAGCTCCATCCAGCTAGAAAACCTACCCACAGAACAGCAGTGAGACAGACAGCTGCCCTTGCTGCTCCTTCCCATGTGTTATTGGATTTATGGGATTTGGGGTTTTTTTCACATCTGACTCTCCTGTTGCTCCCGATTCAGCAGGACAACCCCGTAAAGTGGCAAGGCACGGTGACATCTCCTTTCTCTTTGCGCAAGGGAGGGCAATGCTTGTCTCAAAGTTCCTCTCACACCAGAAGCACCCACCTGTGCTCAGGATTTTGTCAGCCATTTTCTGCAGGAAGGAGGGAATCTGTTGCTGAACAACAGTGTATCTCTGATCCCAGTACTTGTCATTATAGTCCTCCTGAATCTTCTCCTTCTGCAGCTCGTGCTCCTCCACCATGAACTCACTGAACAGTTAAAGCAGATGTTTAGGGGCAGGGAGTGGTACAATGAGCATTACTTTTTTTGACCTGCAAACTGGTAATGTGATCTATCAGACAGAAGGTCTCATGAGGACACATCCAAGCAAGAACTGAAATTAGTTTGTATGTGAAGCAAGAGGAGAAGCACTATGCAGTGTCTCTGGTGATCTGCAATGAGGAACGCAGTTTTGCAGGGTTCATAAACCAAGGCTAAACATTATCTGTTTGTCAGTGCAGGGGTGAGGAAACTGGCCTTTGTCCACCTTCCCACCAGCACAAAGGCATTGATTTCAGATATTTTATCTTCAGCTTTGTCCCTGCCTTAGGATGCTGAAAATGTAGGAAATAGAAATGCTGCATAAACTATCAAATACAGCAGAACGCTTCAAATGGCTCTACAAAAGCCAAAACACTTCTGGGAGGGCTGTTTCAGGCCCCCAGGCAATGCAGACTTGACAGAGCAGATCAGTATTTCTGAAGTTTTGCAATTCATTTTCATTGCTTAACTGTTCTTTACCTGTATGGATCATTAATGATGCCTCTATAGATCCACTTTTCCAGGATTTCAAAGTAAGGCACGCTGGCTGCCTTGGTTAAATACAGGCACAACTCCTGGGCCTGGCTGTCCCCCGTGTAATTGAAAGTCTTGTCATGGAGCAAGCTCAGGGTTGATCCTCCCATGCACTCACCCTTATCCACAGAAGTAGCTGGAATTTAAAAATACCGATATAAGACACTCAGATCCTCAAAAGTCCTGAAACAAAACCCCAAAGGGTCCCCAGACTGGATGTGGCCCCCTGGGCAACCTGCTGTAGCTGTAAGCAAGGGGCTGGACTAGGAGCTTCCCAGGATTCCTTCTGGTTATACATCCACACAGAGCTGGAGAGGAGATTGGGAAGGAGCTGAGGAGAGGCAGCACTGGTGGATACAACTGATGGGAAGGACAAGGGCTGTGAGGGCAAAGGGCACAGAGGTGCCTCCTGACAGCTCCAGAGGCACATCCAGCCCTAGAGACTGAACGCTGTTCTCCAGAAGAAGTGCAGTGCCCTCACAAGTACAATTCCCCCGGGGCTTTCTTCTTCAATAAAACAGAAAATCAAAATGAGACACGCCCTGCCTGGCTGGCTACCCTGCACAGTTCTCACAAGCTGTCAAAATGTAACGACTGTGTTTTGGAAATTTACCCAGGGAAGCCAGAATCTCCAGGGTCCTCATTGTGGGCTGGATGTAAAACCACAGTTTCTGCAGGGACAGGAGTCCCTGCCTCTGAAGATGCTCCAGCTGGGTAATTAATATCATGTATTCCTTGATTAGAGTCCGCATGGCAGCAGCCAGAGCATGATTTACCTGTCCATACTCGAAGGAAGACTTCTCCTCTATAAACCTGTAAAAAGCAAAATGGAAACTCTTTCAGGCAAGGCAACTTGTCTAATTTACAGGAATTTCTGCCTTTAGGACACTGTGCAGGCACACCAGTAGGTCCCTGGAAAGCACACTGGTCCCTCTCCCTGTTTCCCATCCCACATTTCCTAGTAGGGAAAGCTGTGGGACGATGTTTCCTCTCCAACTGCAAAGGAACTAAAATCATTAGCAAAACCACCATGTAGAAAGTGAGAGCCAGCACACAAAGGTTCTCTCAGTCCTGGATGCCCAGAGGGGAGCAAAAAGCAGGAAGCATGGAGAAATTCACAGCAGAGTGGGAAGAGAGGGCAGAACAGGCAGATATATCCTAACTGCGTTTTACCTGAAGTTACCAAGGCCAAGACTGGAAAAAACAAAGGTGTGTGAATGTAAAAGTGAACTGGCAGCACAGAGGAAAAACCCAGCAAAGGAAACGTAGCTAAAACTGACCCAAATAAATTGTCACTCCTTTTATAGCCTCACAGTTTGAATTAAGCACAGAAGTTAACACCTGCACATTGGCAGGTTCTCTCTTCTCACAGCAGAGCCTCCTCCCCTGACCACAGCCAACTCGGTACCTGGTGACAGCAGAGTAACTTGCTGCCACAGGAAGAATCCTGGTCACCAGCTCCTTGATGGACAAGTCCAGGTTTGGATCGAGTGAAAAGGCTCGGTTCTGCCTGCCCACGAGGGCCTGTGCTGTGATGTACCTTCCATCCACACCGATGAGAACGTACAGCAAGTCCTCCACAATCACGGACTCCTGCGAGGCCAATGGCAAAGTGCCTGTTTCCAGAGAGGAGACAGAAAAAGGCCACAACGTGCCATCATCCACCCGTTTCAGTCTCCCACCTCGCTGTCCTGGAGAACAGAACCCTTTGCTCATTTACACCCCAATCCAGCACACAGGAGCAGACACCCAACACCTGCGGCCAAGAGAACATCAGCCACAGCTCCTGCTGCTGATCCTTCCACCCAAAAGGGCCCAGCTAGTTCCAACAATTTCCCCAACCTCCTCGCCACCAACATATTCAAATACCCAGAAAACAGCTCAAATACAGTCACAAAGAAAAAAAGTGCCAAGAACCAAGTTTTGCTGAGTGGGAACACCTGAACAGCATTTCTGAGCGAGAACAAAACACTACAAATTAATGCAATTTTCCCTGTGTTTCACATACCTATTGGTACTGTTGTGTCAGTGCTTAGACTGGTGCCAATTAAGAAATCCCCAATAAGTGCAGGTCTCTCATACACCCAGGATGGGAATACTGGAATGGGCTGGCCAGAATTCTTCTTGTTCTGCTTATCCCGGAGGATTTTTCGTGTAAGCTCAAGAGGCTGTTGGAAAAAGCGAGAGAGGGAAAGAAAGGAAAAAAACAGGAGAGTTTCAGAAGTCCAAGAAATGTTTAATTTCAAGGAGAAATCGACTGCAAACCCATCGATGGACTTGAGAACAGAAAGTAGAATAGCTGGTATTTCAGCAGCATGGTGTGGGGTTTAATTTCCCTGTACCACCTCGTCTGTTTGCCCCACTGCTGCAAAAAATGCATCTTTTTTTAATACATTTGGCCTTTTTACGTGGGGGTACATCAAATAATGCCTTTCTGCATCCCTCCACACTGGTCTGGGTGCTGGGGCACACGAAGGGGAGCAGAATGGGGACATGCACAACCACCAGGCAGTGGTTGCTGGTTTGGAGAGAGCACCACATGAAAGCAGCAAACTCCTTCCAGAAGCACAAACATCCTATTCCAGGGGCACTGAACGCCTCTGAACTCAATGCCAAATGCAACCCAGACAAATCCACCCACAGAGAGCTGGAGAATGATGGAGTTTTTTGCTCTGAGTGGGAGTTGGCGAAGGAAGCGAGCTCTTGAAGACTGAAAGACTTTCCACCCCCAGCTCTGACACTAAAATAAATGGAGTGCAAGATCAGTCATCAGCTGGGGAGGCTTGTGAGATGCACAACCTACATGAACATTTGGAGCCCCTGTGCACAAACACAGGGCTGGTGAAGGCCATTTCTGAAACTCCACAGATGTGTGTGTGTGAAAAGGGATATGCACAGGCTCATTTTACTTTCTTATTTACATCATGTGTGGGCGATCTGCTAAAAGGACCTCGATTTCCTCTGCTCCCCCACCAGAACTGGGACTCTCAGATGGAGAAATAGGAAGCATCAAGCAAGCTGCCAGCAATTCAAAGGATGGCCAAACCCCACATGAAACTGCAAACCTCAGCTGGCTGTATGAACATGTTCTGCTTGGGAGAAGGGCAGCCAGGAGAAGGGCACCCACCAGTAGGTCTTCCCAAATGGCAGGGAGGAAAAATTTCTTCGTTGAGAGAGTGGTTAAGCACTGGAAGAAGCTTCCCAGGGAAATGGTGGTGTTACCACCTCTGGAAGTGTTCAAAACATGAGCAGAAATGGCAGCTGGGGACATGGTTTAGTGGGCATGGTGATACTCAATCCAAGGCTGGACTTGATGACTCTCTGATTTTATTCTATGACAAGAGGCAGGGCACTTCTGTTGCAGTTCAACCAGCTCTAGTGTGACTTTGTTAACTGGCAGAGATCAAAAAAGTCAACATTTTGGCTACAAAGGACACATTGACCTGAAAGGGAACATGGAACTTTCCCCACCTCGATGAATCCTGGACCAAAGCTGGTCCAAGCAGTAACTCCAATCCCTGAATGATCTCTCTGACAGTGCCTAGCGATCCCAGGGCAGATGGCACAGCACTTGGGGCACGGGTGACAAAGCACGTGTCTCAGGGGCACGAATCACCTCTCTGCAACTCGAAATTTGGGTCACTGTCATTACAGGCTTCAGCAACAGCCTGGAGAAAACTCCCAGGGCTGAAAGCACGGCCCTCAGGTGGCACCTGAACTGAACAGGGTGGCACTTTGCCACTGTCATGCTGATGAACCTGCATCTGACATCTTGAGCAGTGGCAGCGCCAACATCCGTCGAGGGAGAGGAAGGCCTGGTCTCTGAGGCCCATGAACACCTCCAACTCCACTTGTGATCCTCACAGACAGATCTCAGAGGCTGAGCAGAGCTAACACTTCCCAGGAATGCTCTCCTGTCCCAGCCCTTACTGACTCAACAGCCCCGAGCCCCAGCCCATGAAGCCCTCTTAACACAGTTTCACCTCTTGAAGTCTGAAGAAAGTACAAATGGAGCAGCAGGAAAGCACAAATCTTGGCTTGTGATGCCATTTCAAACCCTCTGGCTGTGAATTGCACATCCCAGAGAGCGGCACTTCCAGGTCTTTCCTCTTTTAGCAAGTTCACACATAAATCCTGGTAAGAAGATCAGTTATCTTCACTGGAAATTCATCTTCCCATCATGATCTAAATCACCCACTTGACTCAGATCATCTGTGAAGGATCTGGATGAGTCAGGCCCAGTGTCTGTGCAGTATTTCAGTGTATGTGGGACAAGGCTGGTCTCAGCACTGCTGACAGGGTGAGGGGGTTGGACCCTTTGTTTAGGATTTGAGTTCTCCATCACCACATTCATGTAGGACCCTTCAAGCCCAGAGACCCGTGAGGTGTCCCAAAGCATGGGACATGGGAGGTCCACCCCTCTTGCCATCAAGGGCCTCAAGTGAACTGAGGTTTGTCCCCTATTAAATTTTGCTGACCAGATATCAGAAGGCGCTGTGGACCCCTGAGCATCTTCTCCTCATTCCCCTCTGTCCAAAGAACTCTCCATACACTGCTGCCCCTTGCCTTCTGCAGCCAAAATGTCCTTATCTTGACCCATGAGTTTTCCACCAAAATTTTCCCCTCCCTGTCCTGTTTGCCAGGCCAAGCCACCACAGTACAGTGTTTTTACACAAATAATTACAGGCAACAGAATTTGGGGTTTAAGTAGTAAATTGCCCCTTTGCACTCTGACCTCACAACCTACTGCTGCTAACGAAATGCTGAACTGTTTTCTAAGCCTGTGTCTCCAGCTGGTTTTCCTTTTCCTTTCTGTCTTTGGGATTGCTTTGCAGGATGTACTTCAGGAGCTGAAATAGCTGAGTAGGGGGAATGGCTGTGCTCACTTGACGAAGGACGAGGTGAGGGGCTGCAGCCCATTATCCAGGAGCAGAGCTCCCAGGAAGGATGGGAACACATCACAAGGCTGCTGAGCTCCTGGGCAAGCACTGCCACAGGCAGACAAGGAAATGTCAGCACAGCTTAAAGCTGAAAGGGGAAATGAAATTCCATTAGCCCCCAGCAGTTAGAGCTGTCAAGGCCTAAACTTGACTCAACCTCAGAATCACAGAATGGTTTGGTTTGGAAGGGATTTTGAGCTCATCTCACTATCCCAGGCTGCTCCAAGCCCCAGTGTCCAACCTGGCCTTGGACATTTCCAGGGATCCAGGGGCAGCCACAGCTGCTCTGGGCACCCTGTGCCAGGACCTCACAGGGAAGAATTTAACTGTGAATTTAACCTTAGAATAACCTCAAAGAATTTAACCTTAACTGACTGGAATAGAAAAAGGGCACTTTTTCTAAGAACAGCACCCAGATTTAATATAATCTGACTAACAGAAAGGGAAGATTTAGTGCCCAGAGCTTGGGAAGGGCTTTGTACCTGCTGTGCACTGGAGTTGGCTGTGACACTGCCCAGCTGCTTGCGCAGCTCCTCCAGCTCCTGCAGAGACATCTTGGAAGTGGATGTGGGGATGGAAAAATTCGTGCTGCTGCTGGTGGCTGCATTTGCTGCGAGTTCTGCCCTTTCTTTAGCATTTTGTTGCAGGTAGTGGAGTGTCTGTACATAGACAAAAAGAAGAAGAGATTTTGTGAATGCTGGGCAGCACAATCTAAAGCAAAAAACACATAAGCATGCCCTGGTTGTGCTGAATCTAACCACAGATCTCTCTGTCCCAGTTTTCCGCGTCTTAGTGAATCACATCAAGAGGAGCGTAACTCTCAGTGGGGCTTTAATAACTCAGGAAAAGCTACAACTGGTTATCTGTTGATTATTCTACAGATTTCACTGAACTTTACCACCAGCTGTGCTTAAAACCATTGCACTGTTGCTACTCTTCAACATGCAGCTCTAAAGGAGGAACCAACCTCTTTGTCTTCGGTGAGTTTGGACAGCAGATAAACTAAAGAATCCAGATGTCTGGTGTTTTTAGACTTCAGCTCATCGTACTTCTTTAAAAAATCTTCAGGAGTTCGAGAAAACTCTGCTATTTTCACCTGTAAAACACCACATTAATATTACATGGAGTTACAATTAAAATTAAATGGAATTAGAGCAAGCGTGCAGCTCAGGCTACAAAGATGTGAAGTTCAGACAGAGTTAGAAACTTCCTAGCACTTAGAGCTTGACTCTTAAGTGGATTGCTTTTAAAAATGAAAATAAAAAGCACTTTTATGGCCAAAACAGTATGTCTGGTCATGAGTGCCAGGCTTTAATCCCTAATATTTGGGTGGTATTCAGAAGAAAAAAGTCAGGTGCTACTCATGGAATTGCATTTTATACAATTTTCATTTCATCATGGAATCACAGAATGGTTTGGGTGGGAAGGAACCTTCAAGGTTCCACCCCCTGCCATGGGCAGGGACACCTTCCACTGTCCCAGGCTGCTCCAAGCCCCAATGTCCAGCCTGGCCTTGGACGCTGCCAGGGATCCAGGGGCAGCCCCAGCTGCTCTGGGCACCCTGTGCCAGGGCCTGCCCACCCTGCCAGGGAACAATTCCTTCCCAATATCCCTCAAAATAACCTCCTGCTTTGAACTTGCCCCCATCCCAGTCCTAACAGTCCTCTTCTCCCACCAACACTCAAGGATCCCACCTTTTCCCTCCCAGGCCGCCCACCCCACACCCAGCACCGCGATTCCAGATCCGATCACCCCTTCCTCTTCCCTTCTTTTTTACTCCACCGACACCAACAGGACGGGATGTTATTCCCAGAACAGCCGGGAACAAACCTTGGCGCTGTGTGCAGAGACGGTGGTGGTGACGTAGGGCGTGCGGTTCTTCTGCAGCAGCTCGATGTAGACCTCGGCGCCCTCCCCGCCGTGCACTCGCAGCAGGCTCAGCAGCTCGTTCACGTCGTGGTGGATGCGGAACTCGCTCATGCTCCCAGCTCGGGCCACCAGCCCTGGGGACACGGCAACGAGGGGTTATCCTGCTGCTCCGAGGGAGGACATCCCCGCCAGGGAGATTTCTCCACCTTGGAAAGAACGCAGGAAGCACTGGTTTGTGTCCTGACAGGCTGACCCTGCTGCTGCTGCTGCTGCTTCTGAAGTCACTGGAAAGCAGTTTTTCCCAAGTTTAGGGGTTTTCCTATTCCACTGCCCACTTTGCTAACTTCACTCCAATCCTGCAGAGTGTTTAAATAACTTTAATACTGACACAAAACCCGGGGACGAGCTCAGCTGGTCAGAGCCTGGTGCTAAAAACAACCAGGTTGTGGGGTCAATCCCGGAACGGGCCATTCACTTAGGAGTTGTACTCGATGCTCCCCGTGGGTCCCTTCCAACTCAGAATAGTCTGTGACTCTGTAAATCAGAAGTAAGACCCCGAGTCAGGAATCGTGGAAGCAAAAAAGGAGTTTAATGTGACACCCTGCACAGATCGTATCAAGCAGACACAATCCAGATCCACGTATCAAGCACACGGACACACTTTTGTTTTGCCAAGAGCATGGATCCCTGCAAGCCTTGGTCCAGCTCTCCACTCAAAACTTACTGATATTAGGACAGGCTCTGCATGGCTGAGCCCAGTCCAAGCTTAAATACCTTTAAAGGCCCAGGTTCCCCAAGCACTTGGGACCCTGATCCTACTGGGATTTCCCGTGAGCTGCTGAAGTGCCTGGGGGTCAGGGGTGTAGGGACTCAGGAAAAGCTGCGGGAGCTGGGCTGGCTCAGCTGGACAGCCCGTCCCGTGGGCGCGGGGGGATCCCCATCCCCGGGCACGGGCCCCGGGCACCGGCGACGGCTCCCTCGGAGCGACCCGCGGGGCCGGGCAGCTCCTCAGCCGCGCCCTGCTCCGCCCCGTCCCGCCCTATCCCGTCCCTCTCCGCACTGTCCCGTCCTGTCCCGCTTAATTCCGTCCCTTCTCGCTTCACCACGTCCCGCTCCATTTCCCTTCCTTTCCCTTCCCATCCCATCCCTACCTGCCCGCCCGGAAGTGCCGCCGCCGCCGCGGGCGGGAAGCGCGCCCTGCGCATGCGCACCATCCGGAGCGCTAACCCGGCCGCGCGCCCCTGCGCATGCGCACTCCCCAGAGCGGCGCCGGGCAGAGCGCCCCGCGCATGCGCAGCGCCCCGCTCCCGCGCGATGCTGCCGCTGCCGCCGCGGCTTCAGCTCCTGCTCCGTGAGGGGCTCCCTCAGGATCCCCCTCAGGATCCCCCGTCCCAGCACCGCCCCCAGCGCCCTCAGCCCACGCCGCCCTTCACCTTCGCCCCCCGCCGCCTCCGCCTCGGCCCCCAACACCCGCTCTTCGAGGTGAGGCGGCCCCGCGCCCGGCGAGCCCCGCGGGGCTGTGTGGGGGCCGCTCCCAGCGCGGCTTCCCCCGGAGCAGAAGGGTTTGCGCTGTGTTATGCAGCCCTGCCCGCCCGCCCACAGCCGCTCTCTGCTCCTCTCTAGGATGGGGACGTGCACAGGCACCTCTACCTGCAGGGCGTCCTCACCAGCCTCGAGGAGGTGGCCGAGAGACCCAAGTAAGTGAGGCAGTCTCGTCGCCATAGCTGCGGGCGAGCTCTGAGTCCGTCTGTCATGGAATCGAGGAATGGTTTGGGTTGGAAGGGTCCTTAAAGATCATGTCATTCCACCCCCCTGCCATGGGCAGGGACATCTTCTGCTATCCCAGGTTGCTCCAAGCCCCGTCCGACCTGGCCTTGGACACTGCCAGGGATGGGGCAGCCTCAGCTTCTCTGGGCTGCTGCAGCTGCCACAGCTCCAACCGGGAGGGCTCTGCCTGGGGGAGGATCTTGGTCTTGCTCTTGTGTTTAAAATCCAGGAAGTACTTTTGAGTGTTGTGTGAGGTTCACCTATGGATGCCGCTTAAAAAAGCATTGGCACAGTGTTGTCATCCACAACTGCAACTTTTAGGTCAAACAGCTGATTTATTACCTTGCTGCTTGTTTATTCTTCTTCAAAGCACCATTTAACAGGAGGATGATCTAGATGATCCTGAAGCCATAATGGCCAATAAGTTTCTGATGGCAAGTAAGTTTCCAATTGCCAGCACCATAATGATCTTCATTCCATTGCACCTGGCATTTAATTTTAAGTATTAGTCACAAAAAAAATGCCACAAGTACTGTGGCTGCAGGTGTGGGTCTAGTGGAAGGTGTCCCTGCCCATGGCAAGGGGTTGGAATCAGAGGAGCTTTGTGGTCCCATCCAACCCAACCCATCCTGGGATTCTGTGATAAAGTCATGTAGAGGGGACATTTGCAGCTGAAATTAAGGCTCTAATTTAGCTTAAGGCGTGGATGTTCTGATTTCCCCACAGGGTGTCTGAGTTCAGCTGCCACATCTCCGGGTGCAGCCAGGTGTTTGACACGTTGGAGAGCTACGAGCACCACTACAACACCCTGCACAGGAACGTCTGCTCCTTCTGCAAGCGCTCCTTTCCCTCGGGGAATCTCTTGGATATCCACATCTTGGAGTGGCACGACTCCCTCTTCCAGATAATGGCCGAGAAGCAAAATATGGTGAGCTGCCATGCCCAGCCCTTGCCTCGTGGTTGGTGTGCACTTGTTTTTTCCAGTGATGTCTTTTTTTCTTTCTCCTCCCTGCCTTTCAGTACCAGTGTCTGGTGGAAGGCTGCACGGAGAAGTTCAAGAGCAGCAAGGACAGGAAGGATCACTTGGTGACCGTGCACCTTTATCCTGCTGACTTTCGCTTCGACAGGCCCAAGAAGGTGAAAAGGTAACTGCAGAACTTTCCTCCCATCCTGCAAGGAAAGCGTGAGGGAATTGGGATTGTTCAGCCTGGAGAAGAGAAGCTCTGGGGTCACCCAGCTGTGGCCTTCCAGTGCCTAAAGGGGCCGACAAGAAGGATGGAGAGAGACTCTTTACAAGGGACGGAGTGCCAGGACAAGGGGGAATGGCTTCCCACTGCCAGAGAGCAGGGATAGATGGGATATTGGGAAGGAATCCATCCCAGTTGGACTTGTTTCCTCATGAACTACCTTTGATTTCCTTGGCTCTGGGCTCACGTGGCAGCTGCTGAGCCAGGATGTAAAATTTTGTCTCTGCAGTGGCTCCAAGCACACGAGCTCTCCTGCAGAGCAGGGCGCCAGCGTGCCCATGGATGTGAGCGTGGAGATGGCAGAGCAATTCCAAGTGAATCCCATGGAAACAGGGCCTGAGGAGAACATGGAGATCTCTCAGCCTGCAGCCAGCCCTGGCCCCTCGCTGCCAGAGAAACGGCTCTACAAATCCAGGTCTGTACCTTGGCCTCCACGGGCACAAGGGGCTGGGACCGCTCCATCTGATCAGCCCTGTGCAGCATCACTTGGGGCGTTCCTGTGCTGAAGACAAAGCAGCCAGGAATCCCACGTGTGCTTCCAAAGCCATTTTTGAAAGAGCAAAGTGTAAGGAAGGGCAGAACGTGGGTATGCCGTGGAAGCTGTGTTTGTCTGCCCACCTGATCTCTTCCCAGAGCGTTGCAGGACGCTGCTTCTGCTCTCCTGCTCCTCATAATAAACCACTGCAACTGCCCAAGTGGTACATTTGGTAACACTTAACACCTGGTTGTAAAGAGGGGAGAGGCCTCCAGAATGGGAATGTGCAGAATACACAGGAAATTCAAACAGTATTTCACCCATTTCTTAAATTATTTGGTGATTTACAGGTCCTGCTCCTCCCATACCTTGCTCTTTCCTCTGGAAGCTTAAACTCTGGGAGATTAAACTGCCACACAGAGCATAAAGCATCCCAGTGAGCCTGTGAGGGGTGGGCTGTTAACATGGATTAAAGCCTGTCTCCCTTTCCAGGATCCCATCCACAATTTGCTTTGGACAAGGTGCCACCCGAGGATTTAAAGGACCAAGGAAGAAAGTCTGAAGGTCAGTGCAGCAGATTTGTGCAAGATGAGCAGGCGTGGAGCCAGTGCCACCAGGGATACTTCCCACTCCATGGAATAAACCACCCAAACCACTTAAAGCTCTGCCAGCATTTGGGTTCCTGATGTCAAACAGAACCGGTACCAGCTGAGTTAAGAATCCTCAAGATTTTAGGAAGGGGAACCCAGAATGTGTGCTGAAGTGTTAAGGAGACTGTTCTGCAGCTGAGACTGCACAGGACTGGGTGTTTTATTTTTTGCCTCTTGGGGAAAAAAATAGATTCAAGAAGTTATGAGATGACAACATGACTGTATGGAAGCTGGAATCACTTGAGAAAAGAAAATGGGGGGAAAAAAACCCATTGGTCCTTAGTTCTGGCTTTTTCCATCTCGCTGAAGTCCCCTCTGCACCCCGGCACCTGCTGTCAAAGGTTTGTCTGGGCCAGGAGCATTCCCACAGGGGGGTAAAATAAAGTGACTTCCAACCAGGTGAAAAAATAAAAGGAATTTTTACGGAATTGCTCTGCAGAGAATTTAAGTGCTGTTTTGAAGCCCAGGCAGAGTCAGATGTGCGGAATGAACCTCCCTCCCTTTGCTGCAAATGCTGCCCGAATCAGGTGGGGATGGAGGTTGTTCTCCCTGTTGCCTTTCCCTTCCTTTGTAATCTCATCCTCCTGGGAAAAACTGGAAGCACTGAGCCACTGGCCTTGGGGTCCTGGTGAACCCTGACACTCAAAAATTGTGCACAAGACGTAAAAAGAGGTTTCTGGAACAATGTTCATCCAAGAAGCTTAGGACCTATAATTGCAGATTTTCCCTTCCCCCTCTCTGTGAGGAATAGAGGATCAAAGGGGCTTTGAAAAATCCTTGCAAATGGGAGCAGGGAATGATGTTTACGGAGATGTAGGAGATTTCCCGGTGAGTTTTAAAAAGCTTCTCTCTGTTTAAAACTCAGCCAGCTTGTCCAGCCCTAATCCCTGCTCTGTGGGCTCTGGAGAGTGCTGTCTCCAGCAGGCAACCCCCGCAGCCAGGATCCCACATCTGCCCAGAGTCATCTCTCAGCGGGGTCTAAAAATCACTTCCCAACACTAAAGCCCCTGATGAGGCTTTTTCCCTGCACTGGCATACCTGGGAATAGGAAGCGGCTCCACGGTGCTGGAGATGCCTGCAGGCTTTGGCATGTGATGGTACAAAGGTCAGGCAGCAGTCAGTCTGCTCTCCCTTATGTGTTCAGGTCCACGAGTTGTGACCTGGGAATTCCCTTTCCCCAGAGTCCAGGGTCCCTGAGTGCCTGCCCTTGCAACTGGGAAACAAATTGAAGTTACAGTTACAGCCTCAGGGCTCGTGACTGGCTCTCTTCTGGGCCACCAGCTTTTCCCAGACTCCATGGGCAACAAAGTATCTCCCAGATGGCCAGTGGCTGTCAAAAATCCTTATTTCAAGTCAAAACTTGAATTTGCCCTTTTTCTTAACACACTCTGCCATGATCCACACACAGAAACAGGGTAACCTATGACATACGACAGGGAGAGGCTTTGGGTTCACACAGGCCTCCAGATCTCCAGGGGAGAAACAGTGTATTGGGAAGTAGTGGGGGCACTGAAAGTCCCCAAATCACCCGTGTCACTCCTGTTGCAGGAGAGGTGAAGGCATCCATGTGGATCCCACGATGCCAGGCGTGGAGGAGAACAAAGGGAAGGGCCACAGTTGAGCCAGGAGTGCCTTGACCCCACAGCAGGAATGAGACAGCGGAGAAGGCAGAGTGCAGCCCCTGCCCAGGCAAGAGGGAGCAGCTCCACCTTTTCTGCGACATCTGGGACTCCCCACCCTCACAGAAGCTGCTGGAGCTTTTGGGGAGCAGTGTCAGGAGTGCATCCCCTTTCCCGAGACTGTGGGTCAGCAGGACACCGACCTGCCTGCCCTGGGGAACCCGTGGGTGCACGGCAATGTGCCATCACCCTGAGCAGCAGGACCTGCATCCACCCAGGGCCCGAGGGACGCGTGGGATGGGCCGCACCGGGACCTGGATCCACCCAGTGCCACCAGGGACGCGTGGGCCAGGCTGCCACGGGGCCGGGCAAAGTGCGGGGCAGGTGTGGCAAGAGGCAGCCATGGACAGGTAGGTCCCTGCCAGCTCTGGTGGGCACGAGCGGTGGGCAGGGTGGGTGCTGGGGGTCAGGGACGAGCTGTGGGCACAGGAACGGCTCATTGTGCCACCATGTCTCTGCCATGTCTTCTCCAGCCCGAGGGCCATGGGGCTCTGCAGCACCACCGTCCTGCTGGGCACTGCCCTCCTCCTGCTGGCCCCCGGCAGCACCCAGGTGAGCCCCCCTCCTCAACCTGCCCTCCTGCTGCCCCCTCTGATGAGGGGACCCAAGTGTGACCAGCAGCACCCCCTGTCTCCCCACAGGCTCTAAGCAGCTCCAGGTGGAAGGACCTGGCCATGGAGCAGGATTTGGCTGAGGAAATGTAAGAGGCGCTCGCATCTGGCTCGTAAAAACCAATAAAGCAGCACCCCAAAATGGGAAGTGTTTCAGGGGGGAATGAATTCCCCTTGTTGCTTTGTGCCCCCCAAAATTAAGGGGCTCCCAGCTCCATCTCTTCTCCCCTTCCCTCAAATTATCCAAAATCCTTGGGCATCAAACTCCAGCTGATTTCTCTATCCCTTCTGTGGAACAAATAGTTAAATTAGCCCCTTTGCTCCCTGAGGTCCCAACTGCTGCTTCCTGTGGTGTGGGGAATCTCCCCAGGGTCCCTGCACTCCGGTGGGGTGGGATTCCCCTGGGGAATCCTGGGTGGTATTTGGCAACCTTTCCTTGCTGATTTTGCTCCCCTCTTCCAGCATCCTGGGCGTAGGAGCCATTGGGACACCGGAGGAGGGTGACCCAGGTATAAAGGTCTTCTCCAGCAGTGCCTGGGCTCAGAGGGGCCCACCCCAAGTCCAGGCAGGACCAGAAGAGGATCGTGACCACCTCCACCACCCCCAAGATGATACCAGGGAGGCAAATGCCCGTGTGCCATTCTGGATGCTGTCCCTGGAGGTGCAGAATGGCCCCGAGGAGGATCGTGACCACCTCTACCACCCCCAGGATGATGCCAGGGAGGCTGACACCCACAGGCCACTCCGGATGCTGTCCCTGGAGGTGCAGAACGGGCCAGAGGAGGACCGTGACCACATCTACCACAGCTGAAAGGAGATGTGCTCAGGCCGTGAAATGAGGGGTGGGAGCTAGCCCTGGGGCTTCCTGGGGGAATTTGCCCCTCCCTACCCAGCCTTGAGCCTCACCAATAAACCCACTCCCCTCTCCACATCCTGACGGGCCCTCATTGCTGCCAGAAACCTGCTGCTAAGTGCAGGGCCTCCAAACCTGCAGGACCCCCCTGAGGATTACTCCAAGATGCCAGGCAGGATGAGGATGATGCCCTGGGACAGGAGACTCAGCCCATCATCCCGGCCTCAGTTCAGCCCACGTGAGGCTGAGGCCAGGCAAACTCAGTGCATTGGTGCCACAGACTGTCCCCTTCCTGGGGACCACATGGACCTGTGCTCCACAAGGCTGCTTTTGCCCAGCCCAGAGTCGGAGAGCAGCGTGACGGAGCACGGGCGGTCTCAGTGAACCCCAGCATTTCCCAGCTAAGGCAGGACCTCGCAGCAAGGACGCCCCATCTCCCGGCAGCACCTAGAAAACCCTTTAATAGCGAAGGCAGAGGTGGTCCCCACTGCTGGCTGTCACCCCGAGCAAGTATCGCTCGCCGACGGGTCCCAGTCCCCTCTGCGGGGTAAGGCAGGGGGTGGACGGGCTGCAGGTGGCCGTGGGGACCTGCACCACCCCAGGGACCTGCACCTCCCGGGCTCAGCTGTCGGTGAAGTTGGCCTTGCGCTTCTCCACGAACGCCGTCATGCCCTCCTTGCGGTCGCTCTGGGACAAGCAGAGAGGTGAGGTTTGGGGGGGCTGCAGCAGCCCTGTTATCCCTCATGCCATGGGGCTGATCCCCCTACTCACGGTGGCAAAGGTGGCATAAAAGAGGCGCTTCTCTGTCCTGTTCCCCTCCGTCAGTGTAGTTTCAAAGGCTGAAAGCAAGGGAGAAGTTGGGGAGACCCCTCTGCCTAGCCTCACAGTCCCCCAAGGGGGTTCCCAGTTGGCCCCCAGCCCCTACCAGCATTGACTGACTCCTTTGCCATGGCGGCCACCAGCTTGGAGTTGCTGGCGATCTTCTCAGCGCAGGCAATGGCTGCGTCCAGCAGCTTCTCCACAGGGTAGACCTTGCTGACCAGACCTAGGATGGGCAGTGGGAAGTGGGGGGATGGCTCCTCACCAGATCCCTGCGGTGCCAGGGCTGCCCTATGTCCCTACCTGCCTCCTTTGCCTCCTTCGCCGAAATCCGGTCCCCGGTGAGGACCATCTCCATTGCCAGCGACTTCCCCACTGCCCTGGTCAGCCTCTGTGTCCCGCCGGCGCCTGGGGCATTTAGGGAAGGGAAAGGTTCAGAGAGGGATACCTGGGTGTCCCCACCCCAGCCAGGATGGCAGCCCCTGGCAGGTGCCTGCTGCTCACCTGGGATGGTTCCCAGCAGGATTTCGGGTTGCCCGAACTGCGCCTTCTCCCCGGCGTAGATGATGTCGCACATCATGGCCAGCTCGCACCCGCCTCCCAGCTGGGACAGGGGAGGCAGAGATGGGTCGGGGGTGCCAGGGTGGGGGCAGGGGGTGCAGGGAGACGTGGGGGACACTCACGGCGTAGCCATTGACGGCAGCAATGATGGGTTTGCGGACAATGGAGACCTTGTCCCACCCGGCAAGGAAGCCGCTGTTGTAGCACTCCTGGAAGGTTTTATTCTGCATCTCCTTGATGTCCGCGCCAGCTGCAAAGGGAAGTGCAGTGGGACACCAATCCCCTCCAAAGCTTTGGGGGGAGGAGAGGCCCCTGTCCTACCTGCGAAGGCTTTCTGGCTGCCGGTGAGGACGATGGCTCCCACCTCCGGGTCACTCTCCATGGCCTCCAGCGCCCGCCGCAGCTCTGCCATGAGCCCCTCGCAGAGCGCATTGAGCGCCTGCGGCCGGTTCAGCTGGATCAGCCCCACGTTCTTCTGTGCCCCCGTCTTCTGTACCAGCAGGTACTGGAACGCAGCCCCTGCCCGCCGCACCAGCACCGGCCCATTAGCTCACCGGCTGCCGGGCACGGGGCACACCCCCGGACACCCTCGGCAACACCTGGCCACCGTCACTGCGTGCTATTTAAAGGCGACCTTGATGCCAGCGGTCACCGGGAGCCGGCGGGACGTCAGCGGGGGCTTGGCTCAAAGGAGCTCCCGGTGCCACCCTGGCCCGCGAAGTTGCAGCCCCGTGACCACCCTGTGCTGGGACACTGTGCGTGGTCCAGGCACCCGGTGCTGGGATCTGGTGCACGGACCAGGGACCCCGGTGCCCGGTGCTGGGCCGCAGTGCCGGTGCCCTGGTATGCGGCGCCACTGCCCACACATGGCGCAGGCCCCGGTGCCCGGTGATGGGCTCTCGGGCGCAGCTCAGGAACCACGTGGAACTCGCTGGGCACATGCCCGGTGCTGGGACCGTACCTTGTGCTGGGTCCCGGTGCCCGGTGCCGTGGCCCTGGTGCACAGCCCAGGGACTCCGTGCGCGGCGCTGGGACCGTACGTGGAGCAGGGACGTGGTGCCCGGTGCCATGGCCTGGTGCGCAGCCCAGGGACCACGTGCAGGTCGCTGGGCACACGCCCGCCCGAGTATACGACCGTGCCCGGAGCAGGGACGCGGTGCCCGGCGCTGAGCGCCGGGCGGGGCCAAGCCCACCCCCCCGGTGCCCCCCCCGGTGCTCACCGGCGCTGCAGCCCCGTGCGCCGCGGGGGGCGCGGAGCGGCGGCGGGAGGCGCGCTCGGGGCAGCGCGGCGGCGGCGGCGGCGGCGGCGGCGGGGCGGAGGAGCGCGCGCAGCGGGGCGGCCATGGCGGAGCGCGGCGCGGCCCCGCCCCTCCCGCCGCCGCCCATTGGCGCGGGCGGCCCCGCCCCGCCGCGCGCCCTCCCCATTGGCCGAGGCGGGCCCGGGGGCGGGGCCGGGACCCCCGGGCCGTGGGAGGGGGCGCGGGCCCGAACCCCCGCCCCGAACGGGGGTCCCGCCGTGCTGCGCCGCGGGGCGCGGGCGGGGCCGGGCCGGCGGGATCTGGGCTGTTCAGAGGCGTCGCGGGGAACGGGAGGGGAAGGGGAAAGGAGGGGGGATTCCCCCGCCGCCCCCCGCGCGGGGAGTGGGGGGGAGTGCGGGGGGCGCGGCGGGAGCGCGGCAGCGGGAGCGCGGCCAGGGAGGAGCGGCGAGGAGCGGAACGAGCCGGCGGCATCCCCGGGCCCGGTGAGCCCCGCGGGAGGGGAGGGGGTGCGAGTGTGTGCCCCGCGGCCGGGTGTGTGCGAAGGCAGGGGAACGCGCGGGTGCGAGCGTGTGCGGGAGCCTCATCCACAGGGGCGTGCGGGAGCATCACCCACAGGATTCTGCGGAGCGCGCGTGTGCGAGTGTGTGCGGGAGCATCATCCACAGGGGCGTGCGGGAGCGTGCGTGTGCGAGAGCATCATCCACAGGGGTGGGGGGAGCGCGTTTATGCAACGCGCGGGCTGCTGCGTGTGCGGTGACACACGCGTGCGCGGCCCCAGCACACGCGCAAGCGGGACACGTCGGTGCGCGGTCCCCCGCCCGCGGCCGGGCGCGGCTGAGCGGCGGGGCTCTCCCTTCCTCCCTGCGGCAGGTGCGGGATGCGGCGGAGCGCGGCGGCGTGCTGGGCGCTGGTGCTGCTGGCCGCCACCTTCTGCGACACGGTGGCCGGCAAGGGTGGGCGCGGCGGCGCCCGGGGGGCGGCCCGCGGCGCGGCGCGGGGGGCGGCCCGCAGCCGGCCGAGGGCGGCCGTGCCCCGGTACGGCTCTGCCGGGGCGGCCCTGCGCGTGGCGGGGGCGGCGGCGGCGGGAGCGGCGGCCGGCGTGGCGGCGGGGGCGGCCCTGCGCCGGGCCCGGCTGTCCGGAGAGCTGCAAGCGGGAGACGGCGTCGAGTACCGCGACGGCAACTGGACGGCGGCCGCCAGCGCCTGGACCTCCGCCGCGCCGGCCGGGACCCCGTCGGGCCGGGCCCTGCCCTGGCTCTGCCCGCTGGCCGCCCTCCTCCGCCGCTGATGGATTTAGGGGGACCTGACTGTGTCCGGTGCACCCACGATGCCGCGAGGACCGGCCGCCCCCCCCGGGGCTGAGCCCCACGCCTCGGGCGAGCAGCGGCTCCCGGGGCAATGGCCACCCACCGCCGGCGGGGCAGGACCCCCGCGGAAGACCCTCCACCACCACCCCTCCACACCGAGCCAGGCCCCGCCGGCTCTGACGGGCACCCTTCTGCACCGCGCCCCTGTCCGTGGCCTCGCCGTGTCCGGAGGCCGAGGAGGCGGCAATAAAGCTGGGCGAAAGAGCAGGTGTGGCTGGATGCGGGGCGAGGGGCGGGACCCTGGGATGGCCAGCGCCCGGCCCCTGCCCACGCAGGCTTTATTTCGGGATGGAGGCTCCAGAGCAGGCCAAGACCGCAGCGAGGAAACAGCTCCCTGGCGGTTTCCAGGTCCCAGCCGGAGGCACCAGCCCTGCCCCAGGCTCCCAGGGGCGGGTACAGCTCTCCATGGGAGCATCACAACAGCAACACCACGGGGCATCCTCTCCCTCCGGCCCCTTGCCCAAAACCGGGAGCAGCTCTGGCAGAGCTGCTTCAATCACACACCACAGCTCCCTGCTGAGGTGTCCCCAGTCCACATGGCTGCAGGCAGTGCCTGTCCAGTGACAGGTCTCAGTCCAGTGTCACCCTGCCCAGGCGTCCTGCTCGGAAGTCCCGCAGGAACTCGTAGGCAGCAGCTGGGTAGTTGAGCATCATCATGTTTACGTTCCCTGGAGATGGCAATGGATACAGGAGCATCAGCGCAGCCTGGACCTGGCCTGGGATGCCCAAAATCCCAGCCCTGCACCCCAGATCTCCCCAAGCACCCACCTGTGCCTGTCAGCACCTTCACCTTCTGCGTGCGGCCCTGGGTGAGGGCCACGTGCTTGAGCAGGGGCTCGACGTGGTCGCAGGCCTGGCCCAGCCCGTAGCGCTGCATGTACCTGCCGGAGGGGAAGGCTCATCGGGGATGCTGGCACCGCTTCCCCCCAGAATGCCCTGGGAATGGCATCTCCATCACCCTCTGGGACCCCTCCCTGCTTCCCCGCCAGCTCACCCGAACTGCTGCTGCTTGTTTAGGGTGTACAGGAGGTAGTCAGCCATGACGTCCTCCCCCACCAGGTGGTCACGGATGGCTCCTGGAAGAGAGGGTCAAGCCCCAGCTTCCCTAAGCCCTGCTGAGCCCTGGCCAACCCTCCTTCCATCCCCTCACACCCAGGGGTTGTGAGCAGCAGTGTCACCCCAGCCTTGGGTACTGAGCCCTGAGGCCACGTTGTGGGATCCCCCCCCCCGGCCACAGCCTCCACCTCACCACACAGCGCCAGCTTCATGCCTGTCTCCACATCGCCCAGCTTGGGGGGCAGCACGCCAGGGGTGTCCACCAGGTACATGAGGGGCTTCTCACAGACCTGGCACGGGGAAGGCAGGGCTGGTAATTAGCACCACACGGCTAGCAAGCAAGGCACTGAGCTTGAGTTAAGGTCTTGCTGGAAAGGGGACCTGAGCAACCCTCTGAGATGTGCTCTGTGAGCCTGGAAGTCTCCTGGGCGCAGGAGGCAGAGCCCACCCATGGGGATGGTACCTGGATCCTGGACAGCACTGCCTTGGTGATTCCTGGCTCGCCCCCCACCGCAGTGGCCTTGCCTGGGGGGACAGACAGTCATGGACACACGTGACACCGTGCCCACCTCCTCCCCGAGCCCTGGCACCACGCAGAAATACCCTTCTTGAGGTGCAGCCTCCGCAGGGAGTTGATGAGCGAGGACTTGCCCGCGTTGGGCACGCCGATCACCAGGATGTTGTGCTCGGAGCTCTGGAAGCCAGGGAGACATGGGCAAGGAGCAGCTGGTTACCAACCACCCACCCCTGGAGCAACAGGCAGCTGCCACAGGGAAATATCCCAGTGTTTGCTGGCACTCCTGGCACATGTGGGAGCAGCCTTGTCCCTTGGCTGGAGAGGGAGGTGACCCTCCCCCTGCTCTGCACTGGGGCAGCCTCACCTCGAGCATCGGGGGCAGTTTCGGGGCACCACAATATAAAAGAGATCGAAAGCTGTCAGAGAGTGTCCAAAGGAGGGACATGGGGATGGGGAAGGGTCTGGAGGAGCAGCTGGGGGCACTGGGTTTGTTCAGCTGGAGCACACCGAGGTCAGACCTCACCGGGGCTGCAGCTCCCATCTCTGCTCCCTGGGACAGGGACAGCACGCAGGGAGCGGCTGGAGCTGGGCCAGGGCAGGCTCAGGCTGAGATCAGGGAAAGGTGCTTCCCCCAGAGGGTGCTGGGCACTGCCCAGGCTCCCCAGGGAATGGGCACAGCCCCGAGGCTGCCAGAGCTCCAGGAGCGTTTGGACAGCGCTGCCAGGGATGCCCAGGCTGGGGTTGTTGGGGTGTCCATGATCCCTGGGGGTCCCTTCCAACCCAGGATATTCTGTGCATGTGTCTCACCTCGGCCCTGTGGTAGCGTGGGCTCTCGGCCACCAGCCTGGCAACCATGGGGACAACCTGCAGAGGAATGGGGACAGGGCTGTCACTGTGTGCCCAGGCTGGCAGCAGCCACTCGCTTGGTGACACTGCGCCAGGGGGATGTGCACAACGGGGGCTGAGCAGAGGACTTGGGACAGCTGGAAAGGGAGCAGCCAGCTGGAGCACTGAGGGCTCTCCATGGGGCTGGGAGCTCGCCAGGGAGCGGGGCTGGGCTGCTGCCCCACTACCTTCTTGACGTTGACATCACGCTGGCAGTCAGTGAAGACCACGTGCGAGCATCCCTGCTGCCTCAGCTGCTCCAAGACTGCCTGGAGGGGACGGGAAGAGGCACTGCTCTCACCTGCCTGGGACACCACCGCTGCCCCCGCCCGGCCCTGCCCCGGCGCTCACCGGCTGCCGGCGGGGATCCGCCAGATCCATCTTGTTCAGCACCAGGACGTGAGGACGGATGCCCAGCGCCTCCTGCAGCGCGGGGTTACGGCCCGACAGCGGGATGTGGCTGCGCTAAGGAAGCACGTACCGGGAGATGGGCGGGATGGGGGAGGAGAGGAGGTGGTCAGGGGCAAGGGTGGTCTGGAGAGACAAGGGAGAGGCTTCTTCGGCAGGTGTGGAGGATATTCGAGCGTCGTGCACCTCCACGAGGCAGTCGGCGCGGCGCAGCGCCAGGCGCATCTGCCGCAGGCCTGCCGCACACAGCGCAGCGCGGGGTGAGCGCGCAGCGGGCTCTCCGCGGGAGAACTCCACCCGCCGCGCTGCCGCCGCTCACCTTTCGCCATGTGCCGCGGGAACCACGAGGCCACATCGCGGCCGCCGAACTCGAAGCGCTCCCGGAACCCTCCCGGGACCGTCCCCGCCGCCCGCAGCGCTGCCCACACCCGCATGGCTCCGGCGCGACTTCAGCGCGTCACTTCCGGCGCGACCGGAAGCGGCGGCACTCACAGCAATGGCGGAGCCGCTGCCGCCGTCACCGGAGCCTCCGGTGGGCTCGGCCGCAGCTCCCGGCGGCGCGGGGGGTACCAGGGCCAGCGGGGGGCCCTCTGGGCCCCCCGCTGGCCCTGGCACCCCCCGCGCCGCCGGCTCTGAGTCTCAACCCGCTCCTCCATCCGCCCCGCAACCCCCCCCTCGGCCAGGCCCGACGCAGGACCCGCTGGACGACCCCCGCTACACCATCTCCAGCACCAACTGGTATTAAATGAACACCGCGACCCTCTGGAGCCACCCCCGCCGCATCCACCCTGCCACGGAGAGGAAGAAGCCGCCGGCGCGGAGGTTTCTCAATAAAGGAGACCGAAGGGCGAAGCACCGGCGTTTATTTTGCCGCCTCACGACTGAGGCGCGGGGACGGGCGCCTGGAAGAGCTGGTTGAGCCGCTCGGCCTCTCGCCACCCCGACAGCAGCGCCCCGTGGGTGGTGGAGTAGAAGGTGCGGTGCGTGGCCTCGCCGGCGAAGAGGAGCTGCAGGGGCTGCGGTGAGGCGGGGGGGTGAGCGCAGGAGGCCGCGGGGTTGTGCTGAAACAGCCTCAGCCCCTTCGCTCCGCATAAAAACCCAGGAGTGGGCACTTTGCCTTCCCTAGGCACCCACCCCGCGCCGTGAGGATGCTGGGAAGCGGTTGGGAGGAGCCGCGTGTCCACGAGTGTTACGGAAATGGTGCAGGTGACCTGAGCATTGGTGACCTCCCCCACAAGGGGCAGCGGTGCCACCTCCCTGTGCTCCCGCAGTGGCCTGTCCCCACCCCTGTCTGTCTGTCCCTGCTGCGCCCCCTGGGCCTGAATCCTCACCCGGGGGTCGCGGGGGTCCTCGGGCAGGGGCTGTGCCAGCACATCGATGTCGTCCCCCGAGCTGCCGACGGCCACGTAGCTGTAGGAGCCGCGGGTGTAGGGAGCGCTGTGCCAGCGGGACCGGAGCACGCTCCTGGGCGCGGGCAGGCTCGGGTTCCCTGCGGATGGGGGTTAGGGGTGGGCTGGAGAGACCCGCCGGGGCTGCGGGCGGGCGGGGAGGCGGGGAGGCACCTGTCATGGTGCGCAGGACGCGGGTCATGGCGCTGAGCACCTCGGCGTCGCTCAGCGTCTCCATGTGCTCCGACTCCTTCCCCGCGATGAAGCCGCACAGGACGTGCCCGTGCCTGGGGCGGGGAGGTGGGGCTGAGAGCTGCTGCCCAGCGGGACCGTGCCCTCCCTGTGCCCGCCCGTGGCACGGAGAAGGCCTGGAGGATGCCCAACCCCCCCCCAAGCCACCTACTGCTCTGGTGGCTGGAGCACCACGAAGCCGATGAGCTTCTTGAACCAGTTGGCCTCTAGGTCAGCGCTGGGCTCCTCCAGGGGCGACTCGTCCTCCCACACCACTTCCAGGAGCTGCTGCTGGGGCTCCCAGAAAGGCTGCTCGAACTCCAGGAAGATCTTGTTGTTGGTGCCAAAGCCCAGGTGGCGAATGGCTTGTGCTTTCCGCTCGGGAAGGGGAGGCTGGAAGAACTCCTGGTGGTGTTCCTTGAGGAAACCTGCAGCCACAAGATCGGGCAGGCAATGGGGCAGCTCTCAGCTGGGCTCCTAAATGGGGTCTGAGATGCTTTGACCTCCCCGAACCCCTTTCCAACCTCTTCCCAGTGGGAGAGGGGAGGCTGGGAAGGGGTTTAGGTAATCCCTCCCCTCCACTTGCCCGTCTCCAGCCATGCCAGCTGGTCGGCGGGGACAGGCGGGGGGAGAGGGAAGGTGTTGGTTTCCTCACCCAGCGGGACAGTGACGATGACGTGGTCAGCAAGGAAGACATCTCCATCCTCGCACTCCACCCGGACGGGGAAAACCCTGGCATCGTCCCCTTCCTCACGGAAGGACCCTTGCCACTGGATGGTCTTCACTGCCTTGTTGAGCAGGACGGTGCCCTCGGGCAGATCCGAGAGCAGGCGCTCGGCCAAGCTGCTGTAGCCGCTGTGGGAGGAGTCACCGCTGGGGACGGGGCGGCCCCCGGAACGCTCCTGCGTGTCCCGCTCCGGAGCCCCGCGCTTACCGTGGGAAGGTGCAGTCCAGGCCGGGCAGCGACACGTACTCCCCGAAGGGCTCCAGGGCCACCAGGTCCATGCTGTGGGTCCCGCTGATGCAGCACTCCAGCTTGAGGCAGGCGGCGAGCACGGCCAGCTGGAGCTGCCGGGCATCCTCCTGGCCCCCCGCCATCGTGGGCACCGTCCGGGCGATCTCTGCCCGCACGTACTGGCCCACGCTGGGCCACGGTGGCTCCTTGGACCCCTGGAAAGCGCGGGTGGAGGCCAGGAGGGCATAGAAGAGGTCGCGGGCTTCGCGCACTGCCTTGGGGCTCAGCACCTTCCCCGAGCTGCCGTAGGTGACGGACGGCATCGGGGGGTGGCCCCCCGCTTCCACCTGCTGGTTCTCCTCGCGGGCGGCCTCCGGGCCCAGCAGGCCGTAGCGGGAGGCCAGGCAGAACACGGGATTTCCTGGCGAGGGGCCGTGGATCCAGTGTGCCCCCATCTCCGCCAGCCCCGACGCTGCCGGGAGGGAGGGAGGGAGGGAGGGGGGGTCACCCCGAGCCACGGCCGCGGAGCAGCCCTCGGGGCGCAGCAGGACGCGGGCGCCACGTGCCCCCGGAACGGCCGGAGCCCGCCCGCTGCCCCGTGCCACCCGTGACCGGCTTCTGCCCGGCCCCCGCGGCACCGGCCACCCCCGCCACGCGTCCGGCCCGCTCGGGACGGGCCCCCGGGCTCAGGTGCAGCTCCCGCATCCCGGCACGGCCGCCCCCTGCCCCGGCCCGGGCCCGCCCCCCGGTGCCGCCCACCCCCGCTCCCGGAGCCTCCCCGGCCTCCCCGCCCGTACCGAAGGGGCGGGTGCAGACGCGGCCGCCGGCGCGGGCCGCCGCCTCCAGCAGGCGGAGGGAGCCGTGTCCGCGGAGCCGCTGGGCCGCCCCCAGCCCCGCCAGCCCCGCGCCCACCGCCACCACCCGCCGCCCGCCGCCCTCCATGGCCGCCCGCGCCGGCCGGTCCCGCCCTCCGCCGCCGCTGGCACCGCCCGCCGCCAACGGCACCGCCCCTGGAGCGGCCCGAGCCGCGGCAGGAGCGAAGGAGGAAGGCAGGGATGGAGGGAGGCACGGGGGAAGGGACGGCGAGAGGGATGGAGGGATGCCCGTGGGTCCCGGTGCAGTGATGAAGCAGCTGCCTGCACCCACGGAGGGCAGGAGAAAGCCGGGGTGGGAGAGGGGACCTCTCCTGGAGTAGGGGCAGCCCTGGGACCACCTCCCCACCCTCCTCCTCTCCCCATTCCGCTCCTTCTCATCCACCTGACTCCGTGCCCGGCCAGCCTGGCACGGTGGAGGAGCCGTGGCTGCCCATTATCCCGCTGTCCCGCCACACACATCCCAGCAGGGCTGCCCCAAGGGCCAGTCCCAGCGCTCCCAGCCTCCCGTGATTCCCGAACCTTCATGAATACAATAAGACTCTCCACTCCCAAGGCTCTCTGGTGGGTTTTTTTGCCAGCAAGCGTTCCGGCCGCCTGCCCAGGGGTGGGGTAGGGTACTGGGATGTACTGGGATGCTCCCAGCTGGGACCCTCGGAGAACCCACTGTGCCACCCAGCTGTGCCAGCTGCCTCTGGGGTTACCGTGTCCCTGCTGGCCCTGGCAGCTCCCCAGAAAATATTCACATGCAAGGAAGAGCTGGGGGTGTCGAGCACAGGCTCCTGAAACCGCCTTTGAGGGTTTTATTTTGGAGGGATTTTCCCCACCTCCATGTTTGCAGCAAGCAGCAGGGTGGGAACACACGGCCTTGGGACATCAGCCTGGCAGCAGCTTCCTGGTGGGGATGGTGGCCCTGCAACCCAGCCCAGGGCATTTGGGGTCACCATCTCCCGGGGATGAGGGATGGTCATACCCAATGCTGAGCCAAGCAGCCATTCCTGGGCACCTCTGGCCCCCGAGTCCCAGCCCAAACAATGGAGGCAAGTGCCTGGCTTGGCCCAGATGGAGACCTTGCACTTCCCTAGGGACTTGTCTTGGGGAAAAAGGATTCTCCAAATCCAGCCTGAATGCCCCTGGGCTGCAGTTTGGGGCCAGAACCCCTCGTTGCATCACCTGTTGCTGCTGCCAAGAAAGGTTTGGCCTCCTCCATCCCCTCCACCCCTTTCTGTGCCAGGGCTGGGGGCTGCTGTCAGCCTGTCCCCCACAGCCAGGCTCAACAGGCCCAGCTCCCTCCCACCTCCTCAGGGGCTGGGTGCTCTAATCCACAACCCACTGGGCAGCCACTGTGGGGTCACGGCAGGGTCCCCATGTCCCCCCGGCACAGCTCAGGGTCAGCACCATCACCTCGGGGCCCTTCCAGCAGGACCGGTGGCTCCTGCCTGCCCTGGTGCCTTGGCTGACCCCGGTGCTGCCCTCCTGGCACGGTGCCACCGGTCCCTGAGCAGCTCCCAAGCAGGGAGGACAGACCCCAACAACCAAGGGATGCGTGGGAAGCACCATCACCACAAGCGTGTCAGGCCAGCAGGAAGGAGGGGACAGCAGGGAGCGTCCCACCCCCTCCTCGGGCTGTCTCAGCCGAGGGACAGGGCCCAGGCCACCGGCCCCTCCCCGGGAGCCGCCACTCTACCAGGACCCCTCCATCAGCCTCAGGATGCTGCTGTAGAGGCGCCCGGGGGCATCCAGGCCCCAGACAAAGTCCCAGTGGTTCCAGTCGGGGATGTGGGTGTAGGTGATGAGGTGGGCGATGCGGGGCAGCAGCAGGCGCACATCTCTCCAGTCGGCTGCCCAGTCCTCCCCTCCCGACCACACCGCCGTGGGCACCGGCATCTCCTCCACGCGGTACAGGGGCGGGGTGTCCTGGCGGGACACGGGGGCTCTCAGTGGGTCAGTCCCTGCAGGCCGCTCTGTCCCTGCCCCACCATTCTGCCACTATAGCTCCTACCTGCTGGTACACGGCTGGGTTCTCGCTGCCGTAGTCGAAGGCTTTGAACTCTCCTGATTTCACCACCTGGGAGGAGAGCACGGATCTGCTGTGGGAGGCCAGCGAGTGCCACTGCGTGGGTCTGGCATCTCCTGGCCCCTCGAGGGACCCATCATGAGAGGGTGCTCCTCTGGCTCCAGGCCCGTCCCTAGCCATGGGCTGACAAACCAAGGTGTTGCACGTGACTCCTTGACTGCCCTGGTGCCACGCTCTTCCCTCTGAAATCCTGCTCACCACCAGCTGTGTGTGCACAGGGTGCTGCTGGGGTTCCTTCAACAACCTGACCACCTTTTCCAGCTTCCATTGCCTGTAATTTGTCTCTGCAAGGAGGCACACACATGTGAGGCCCTCCAGCCTGACCCTGTTTCCAGCAGAGCCAGTGCTGAAGCTGCAGAGTCCATCTCCAGGGTGCCCAGGACCCCTTTGGACAGGGGGAGATATTGTTGGGTCCCCCTTTACCTCCTCGTCCAGTTCCCCCAGCCTCTTCTTGGGCTCCTACCCCCCAACTCAGCGTCCCCGAGTTCTGCTCTGGGGATCCCTGGGGGGCCCAAACCGGGGGTGTCAGCATCCATCTGTGGCCTCCCCATCCTGTCCCTTGTCCTGCCTGGCACAGCACAGGGCACGCCCTGCAGTGCCCTGGTCCCCAGAGGCACCGGGGCAGCTCGTCCTGCATCCAGCACCTCGTTTCTTGCCTTTACTTTCTCGGGAGCTGCCAGTGTCCAAGATCCCTGAACTCTCGCGTCTGCCTGGGCACAGCAGACTCTCGGGGAAGGGACCATGCCAGGGGTGAAGTGTCTGTGTGTCAGGGGTCCTACCTGGGCCCAGTGGATGACGTTTTTGACAGAGGTGCTGTCGGGATAGTGGGATGTGTACACGTCCAGCCGTGTCTGCAAGGAAACATATCCCAGCTGTCATTGCTTCCCAGCGGATGGGAGCGAGGGTGGCAGCTGCCAGGTGTTTCCCAGAGCAGCCACTGCTGAGTCACCCTGCCTGAAGAGCTGGACCAGGTTCAGGAATATAATTTTCATTAAAAACCAATTGCTGCGAGACAGCGCCAGGAGGAGAGTGATGGGGATAAAGGGTGAGCTCTGTGAGAGACGTTACCCAGGCTCGGGGGCTGTGCCCAAGGCCTCAGTGACCACCTGAGGTCACCCAGATGCTGCTTCAGCAGGTGGGTCAGAGCAGGGGCTGCACCCGGGGTGGTTGCAGTGAGAGGCAGCCCCAGCTCAGAGGCGTTATCAAGGCCCACCTGGCCACTGACACCACCCAGCGGAGCCTGGGGGCTTTTCCTGTCCCAGGAGGAGAAGCAGCTGGCGGAGGGACACGTGTTGCCCGTGCAGGGTCTGCGTGCTGTGAGCACTGGGGGCCAGTGGCCGCAGCAGAGGCTGGGCAGGGCGGGTGGCAGAGCCAGCGGCCCTGGGACCCCCGTCCCCACCGGCACGGCACACCCACCATGTTGAGGTTCTTCTCGTCGTGGCCGCCCAGCAGGAAGAGGAGGTTGGCACAGGGCCTGTGCAGCAGCGTGTGCCTGCACAGCTCCGGGAGGAACCGCCACAGCTTCCGCATGTGCAGGGACGCGTCCGTTCTGCCGAGCAGCAGCTGCGGGAGCGAAGGGCAACGCGCGTTTCCTGCCTTTCCCTCCCTGCAGCCCAGCCCCGGGACTATCCCACCATCCAGGCAGCGAGGGAACGTCCAGGGGTCCAACCCACTCCCCCCTGCCCCCTGCCCCACAAAGACGTGTACAGCTCGTTGCAGGAGCTGATGCTGACTGAACACACACCAGGGAAATCAATATTCACAACTCTCCACTTCCTCCCACCTCCCCCCAAGCACTGGATCTGTTTTTCGTGGAATCAACATTGCAAAGCTGCTCTTTTCCAGGTGTTCAAGTCTAGGGCCCCTACAAGTGCCCCCATGTAAAGGCCACTTTCATCCTACAGATGGAAGGAAGACATGCACTCAACAAAGTGGCCACCCAGGTCTGTGTGTGCACCTGAATCGTGTCTGTGCTGATAAATCAGCAGGAATTAACTGTTTTCTGCTGCGTCAGAGAGCCCCAGGGGCTGTGTCTGGGCATGATCCCTTCTCCAGAACCAGTGAGTTTTGGGGCAGAAGGGTATGGAGTAATCCCTTACCGGAATCATCTTGAGATTTTTGTCCAGGAGGAAGAGCAGCTTCATGAGGGGACTTCTGGCGTGCTTGGCTGTCACTACTGGAGCCAGGGCAAAAAACATTTTGACTTTCTGAGCCAGTTCGGGCATGGATGAAAACGCAATAAAGGCTGAGAAAACAGAAAAACAACCTCAGGCTTGCTCCATCTTTCCTCAGGTGCTTAATCTGAGGGTTCCCTTGGCCCCAGGTCTGTTTAATTAATTATCTCCACTTGGGAATCTGAGATCTCTTGCCCCCTTCCTGCTAAATGTTGGTGCAAGAGATGCCCGAAGTGAGGCAACACCTTTATTCCCTTGGCTGAGCAGGCACTTCAGTGGTTGTTGAGCCCACACGGAGGGGACCCCTCCGCTTTCTGCTGACCAAGCCAATGAGGCTTTTCAAGCCAAGGCGGCGGCAGCCCCTCGGAACGCACCGATCGTGCAGCCCTGGGAGTAGCCAACGTAGTGGAGCTGCTTCTGCCCCGTTTTCTGCAGCACGAAGTCGATGGCGGCCGGCAGGTCGTACATCGCCATCTCATGGAAGCTGCAACACACCAGGGGGACATTGGTTATGAGGCAGCAACCGGTGGGAAAACTCACCTGTGAGATTTGGCTGCCTTGCATTGCCCAGCTTAACACCCGGGGCTGGTTTTCCGGGAGGAAATTCCTGGCATGGATCCTTCCTGCCGTGGCATCATCCTGCCCTGAAAGGGCTTAGTCCTCCCACGGCCGTGGTGAGCAGTAAATAGGCTGTGCAGAGCCTGGCCAGCGTTCCAGTGCCATACCCAGCCTCTCTGCAGACCCGGAGCCGGCTCCTACCAGGATTACAGCACCAGCTCTGCTCCTGGGGATGCTCCTTCCCAGAGGGGAATGGAGCACCAGGTCCTGCCCGTGTGCCTGTTGGTGGGATGTGGCGAAGGGCAGACCTGCTCTGTGAGGTTTTTCTAAAAGCCTGTTTAGGAGCTTGGGCAATCTGCTCTGAAGATCAGCTCTTGAGAGGCGGTAGCAGCTTAAAAAGCCGTTCTCGGGGACGAGGGGCAACAAGGTCGAGGAGCAGGGAGGTGGCAGTGACACTTGTGGACATCTCAGCGGTGTCCCTGCGGATGCCCCCGAGGCAGGGCCGGTGTCTCTGCGTGTCCCCGTGCAGGCAGTGCTGCCCCGTGCTCTCGGCGGCTGCAGGGAGGTGCTGGCACCGTGTCAGCAGGCAGGTCTGCTCCGGCCCCTGCATCCTCCCCGGGACAGGCCGTGCCAGGATTAGGTGCTCTGACTTGCCTGCTCGGAGGCACCCACCTCTGCCTAGAGCTTGGTGGCAGGCAGAGAACACTGCCAGGCTTTTGTAACGCGCTCCAGCCCACCTGAAATCCCAGAATTCCACCTGGTCAGCTGAAAGGTGCTGGTGTCTGCGGGACCAGCTCGTGCCCCGGCTGTTTCCCAGCCACACGTCATAGCCAGAGTCTGCTAGTATGAAGCCAAGGCTGTTGTTAGCCAGATTTTCCACCCAGTGGCTGCCTTCTCCAAATATCCCGTGCTGGAGAAACACGACTGGCTTGGCCCCTGGGTGCAAAAGAAACAGCACATTCCATTGAACCAGGTTCCCTCTATTCACTCACCCCAAATTAAGGCCAGCAAAGCCTCTTCCTTGCACTGCCAGAGGACATGCAAAACGGGCATTTTGATGACGTGTCCTGGCGCTACAGCTTTGACCGAAAATTGGAGAAACGCCACGGATTCAGTGGTTTTGCTTTAACAATGACTATTCCCCCTGCCTGGCCAGGTTCATCCATTCACCTGCTTACATTCAGGGCTTTTTGTGCTGGCTCTGAGCGAAATAGAGCCCTACCTCTGCTGTTAGGCTTTTCTCTTCCGTGAGGAATTCTGTTCAGGCGGATGTAGTAGCCATCACGAGTCAGAACTTCATACTCCTCGCTGGGGTACCCTCTGTGGCAGACGATTTGGCTCTGGAGGGAAGAAAAACCCATGTGGAAAACTTCCCGTAGCCGAGGTGCTTGTCTGACTCGAAGAGCACATCCCTCGGTAAAAGCGGAGTTCCGGAGCGTGGCTTTGCCCGGGGTGTCTCTGGACCAGCTGAGGACTTTTTGTGACAGAGGATGCTCTGTCCAAATCCCGCCCCGGTGATCTGCCCAAGGGAAGAGGAGACGCTCAGCCGCGGGCGCCTCCAGGGCTTGGAATGGTTCCAACCACGACGATTGAAACCGAAAGGATTTACTGACGCCTGACCCCGCTCTCCTGACGGCCGACCCCGCTCTCCTGGCGCCTGGCACCGACAGAGCACATGGCACATCAGGCTCCCAGCCGATGCGCCGGGCAGATAAGGCGGTGAGGCACATGGAACCTGCCGAGCTGGGCTGACTGGAAGGGCAATGGGATAAACCCCACAGGACTCACTGCAAGGCTCCTGAGGCTCTGCCTGAGCTTTATTTATGCTGAAAGCTCCACAGATTGGGAAGTTTCCGCCTGGTGAAACCCAACTGTGGTCCTGCTCACACGTGGCTGTGTGCTCCCTTTGTCACGAGGCTGGCAGGAAAGATGAACTGCAGCAAATTTATTGCCCATGTCCCGGGTCCAGCTAAACCCAGCTTCAGAGTCTCCCAGGGCTCACCTGGACATGGCCCTGAGCGATTTGCTGCAGCTGAAGGAGAGGAGCCACGCACAAATTTCTACCCTCTGGGGAGATATCTGATCAAATCCAGTCTGGGATTATCCCCATCTCTTAACTGCCCTGCTGATAATTGCGCTTAATTCTGCTGGGAGGAGGAGGAACTTGTTAATGATGGTGTGGAGGCAGCGTCGTATGGCAGCAGCTCAACAACACCAGCCCTCTCCATGTGCCCTCCAACCCTCTCTCCTCCAGTTGAACGTGCCCAGACTTTCAGACTGGAAATTCAGAGTTCTCCTGACTTACAACGTTCATGAGAGTCTCGGGGTTTAGAGCCTTTTTCTGCTCGGCGGCACTTTCGGAGCTCGTGGGTGCTTGTACGAAAAGCAGGATTGCAATGAACAGCCACATCTTGTGCCTGTGTAAATAATAATAACAATAACAATGACATCAAAAATAACGATAATGATAGTAATAATAGGAATAGGAACAACAACAACAACAACAACAAAACCAGCAACACCAATGCTGTTGTTGTTATTGTTGTTGATTATTATTATTATCATCAGATTTGATATGAATGTTTGGTCCCACTAGCTTATGATGAGTTAAGTTCCTCACATATCTGAAGACCACACATCGTCTTCTGGGCTGGGACAGTGGAGGGAATTCCCAGTTTCAATTTACTTTACAGTCCACATGAGAATTGTTGTACCCCTCTGTAACAGACAGGGTCTGGTAACAGGCAGGACCCTTTTTTTGCATTTTTAATGGCAAGAAGAGGAGAACCAGCTGTGCAATACGAGAACTAAACCATTGAACCAGTTGTCTTAGGGAGGAAATGAATCTTAAGGGCGACTTCATGCTATGGAAGGAACATGTTTAGGGTGGCTGGGCTATGACAGTGTCTATACTTTTCCTGTTTCTCTATTGCTTAGCTTTTGTACCCAAAACTCACTGTAAACAGAAGGATCCTATGAACTGAAACTGGTAGAGCCTCATAGGAAGGCTATTTATTAAATAAGCATAGCCTGAAAAAAGCAGAAACCTTTTTGATTACCTTAGAGACTCCTGAGCTGAGCAGAGGTCTATTTTTAATGCACACAGTTAATATTATATATGATTTCTAATGTTTTGCCAGCCTCTCAAAAGTTAGAGCTCAACTTCAGCCCGGCAGCATGAATTGTGAATTGCTCTCTGCCTCCCTCCTTCTCCTCCCAGTGGATCTCCCACGCCATGAGACTTCCCTGCCCCCTGAAACATTCCCAGCAAACCTCCCCGTGGTATCACCAAGATGCGAGTTAAGACCAAAAGTAACAAAGAGCAACCGAGGCTTTTCCCCCCTCGGGACAGCTCCGAAAGGACACAGATCCGAGCGACACAGAGGAAAATACGTTACCAGGCCGAGCCCACTGGTGCGTCTGAGCGGGCTGGTGGTGGCAGTGCTGGTGCCTCTGTCATCACCGCCACAGTTAAAGGACCACGTTGTGTCAGAGCCCAGCCACGCTGGCACCCTGCCGTGCCTCGTCACGTGCCCTCCAATTAGCAGATGAGTGCTGATCACTCCCGTGGTCCCTCCCTCCGTGTGGCCGTGACTTCCATGCTTGCAGAGGATTGCGTTTCCAGACGCAGCCGGACTGGCGTGCGGAGGAATTCCAGCTATGGAGTTGCACCTTAAGCTCATGATAGCCACAGTAAAAAAAAAAATAATGCCAACAGCTTTTCTTTGTAAAGGGCCATTTCCTAACTCCCAGGGTCATTTCCTAACTCTCAGGGTCATTTAGAAGAGTTCCTGGTGTGACAGAAAAGCCTGGGCTCTACCATCTTTACAAAGCCTCAGCAGCATGCCGAGCTCTCCAAGGACACCCCAAGGATAGGTCAGGCCTTACTGCCTGCCTGGATGGGAGACAGTTGGTCATTCCAGCCCCCGTGAAAAGTGACAGTGGCCCAGGCAGCCTCCTCACGGCCCTGAGGTCCTAAAGGTGTCGTGGCAGCAAGGGGCAAGTCACAAAAGCTCTGCAGGGCTTTCTGGAACAGCAGCAGGCTGAACGTCCCTTCTGGAAAAGCACCAAGCTGAAGGTCTCAGCAGCAGCCAGCGGTGTGGGGAGAGCTGGTGCAACACCTGTGCTTGGCCAAAGCCACAGGTATTGCACAGAGCAGAGGTGTTTGTTCTCCACCTGCAGCCCGTGACCACCCAGCCCACGCCTTTCCCTGCCTTGGTAGCCGCCTGAAAGCCCGAGCCTGTGGCTGGCTCTGCTGGCATGTGCCCTCCCTGGCCACAGGCTGCCTTCCAGTGCTGCTGCTGCCGTGCACGAGCGGCATGTGAGTTGTGAAAGGCAGCCCTGCGTTGCTCCATCCCCACGCTGGGACGTTCTGTCGGTGCCACGGCCGCTGACGCCGAGTGTGGGCGTGTTCCTCCCCGCCTCAGGTGTGGCCAGGGCTCAGCGCCTTCATTGCCTTGGTGCTGCACCTGTGCCTGCTCTGGGCTTTTGGAAATGTCTTCCCTCACCTGTGAGCACAAAAATCCCTCTACACAGAGTCAGAGAATCGTGGAATGGAACCCATCTGGGTTGGAAGGACCTCAAAGCCCATCCAGTGCCACCCCTGCCATGGGCAGGGACACCTCCCACTGTCCCAGGCTGCTCCAAGCCCCAATGTCCAGCCTGGCCTTGGGCACTGCCAGGGATCCAGGGGCAGCCCCAGCTGCTCTGGGCACCCTGTGCCAGGGCCTGCCCGCCCTCCCAGGGAACAATTCCTTCATAACACCCAATCTAATCCTGCCCCCTCTGGCACTGGGAACCCATTCCCTGTGTCCTGTCCCTCCAGTTCCTGCTGCAGGGTCCCTCTCCAGTTTCCCTGTATCCCTTCAGACCCTGGAAGGAGCTGTGAGCTCTCCACACAACCTTCTCCTCTCCCGGCTGAGCAGCCCCAGCTCTCCCAGCCTGGCTCCAGAGGGGAGGTGCTCCAGTCCCCTCAGCAACTCAGCGGCCTCCTCTGGACCTGCTCCAACAGTTCCACGTCCTTCTTGTGTTGGAGGCACCAGAACTGTGCACAGAATTCCAGGTGGGGTCTCACCTGAGCACAGGGGCAGAATCCCCCCCTCCCCTGCTGCCCACGCTTCTGCCTTCTAACCCCTCATTATCTAGGGGTGGTACTAAGTAGCAGTAATAGCAGTAATAAAATAATAGTAACAGAGGTTGGAAAGGCAGCAGAGACTTCTCTGGCATCCTCAGGCTGTGGAATGAGGCCATTGGAGCAGTGTGTCAGTGCTGAGGGGTGTGATTCAGCATCTGGAGTTATTCTACCTGTAATGGAGGGAGACAAGGTGCCAAAAGAAGCAGCTGGATTTTTACTGAGGAACTTTTGTGTAGCTTGGTCAAAGGGAGGCATGAAGACCTTTGAGGACTTGAAGGAGGTTAGGTTTAGATGGGCTATTGGGAAGGAATTGCTCCCTGGGAGGGTGGGCAGGCCCTGGCACAGGGTGCCCAGAGCAGCTGGGGCTGCCCCTGGATCCCTGGCAGTGTCCAAGGCCAGGCTGGACATTGGGGCTTGGAGCAGCCTGGGACAGTGGAAGGTGTCCCTGCCCATGGCAGGGATGGAATGACGTGATCTCTAAGGTTCCATTCCAACCCAAACCACTCCAGGATTCCACGATTCTCAGAGGGGTGTGTGTCCAGGTGGGCTGGTCAAGGTGTGACATGGAAGGCAAGGGTTTCCAGCTAACGAGTCATCCATGTGCTTCCTGGGCTCGGCCTGAGGCTCAAAGCCTGTATTTTTCTTGGCCTCTCAGGCCCTTTAAGAATCAAAAGTTACATCCTCTGGTGTCATGTGTTGCTTCTGCATCTCCTCAGCTTCACAGGTATTAGGCAGCATTGCTGCGGGATGCCTTTCATTTCCTCATTTGGGGCATCACAGGACTGCAACCCCACCTGCTGCTGGCACAACAGGAAGAGAAGCAGCCCATGGAATCAGCTGTGTCCCCCCTGCTGTCCCCCAGGGGCAGGTCTGCTGCTGCTGAGTCACCTCCTCTGAGGCACATCGGGGTGCAAGCGGCACTTGCATTGGGGTTAATCATGTCCTGGGCTACCCGTGCTCACCTCTCCTCCAGCTCCTGCCCTGCTGTTCCTCCTGCTGCTCTCCCACATGTGCCAGCCACCAGACTGTGCCCACGATGCTGGCTGGTGCCTCTTGCCAAGCACAGGGGTGAACCAGTCACAAGTCACCTGGTCCTGGCATCCTGAGCTGGGAGAGGGAGCATCATCCTGACTTAAGCCCTGAGAGAATGGCAGCTCTTGTGCAATCCCTGCCAGACAAGCACAGCTCCCTCGCAGCAACCTCGGAGAACGTGGCTCAAGTTAAACCTGGTGGGGGAAGCAGTCCTTATCTGCTTGTACCTCTCCTAGTGTAAAGTCCCTTCAGCTAGGCTGGATATCTCTGGTTTACACATTTAGTAAGGGTTTTGCTGATACTAGAGTTGCACAGTGGAGCTTGAGGAAGCAGCTGGTCTTTTCACAACACCTCATTAGAGTTGTTCGTGCAATCATTTCATTCACTGTAATGAAACTGAATAAACAACAGCATAAACCTTTCTGAATGTGGATTGGGAAATAATGGAGATGTGATCACTGGTGGTTTTTCTCTGGTAATTCCTCCCCTGTTCCTGTGTTCAGAAGAGCCCAGAACAACCCTTAACTTCTTGTGCTTCTTCCCTGATCTCTCTTTGTTGTACAATTTAAAGTGTAATTTTACACTTTAAAGTGTGTTTTAAAGTTTGGTTTGTGGGTGAACAGACCTGGGACAATTTGGGCAAAATTTCTCAATGAAGAAATACTTACAGTTTTCAAACTTGGTGTCGTAGTGCTGTTGAGATTATTTTCCAGCATATTGGAGAAAAGCTGATCTGGCTCAGCTTTGCCAAAGCCCTGCTCAGGGCTATCAGAGACCTTTAGGGAGCAGGAACACCTCCCACAGACATAGTCCAGGGTCAGGGATGATCACAGAACCACAGAACGAACCACGCTGGAAAAGACCTTTGAGATCCTCAAGTCCAACCTGTGAGCTTACAGCTCCTCATCAACTGAACCTGGCACCGAGTGCCACGTCCAGGCCTTGCTAAACACCTCCAGGGACGCTGACTCCACCACCTCCCCGGGCAGATGATTCCAGTGCCCAGCCACTCTTCCAGTGAAGAATTTTCTCCTGATGTCCAACCTAAACTTCCCCTGGCACAGCTGGAGGCTGTGTCCTCTCGTTCTGTCAGTGGTTGCCTGGGAGAAGAGCCATGAAGATCAACATTGTGAAGTTGTGGAGATGATTACATCTGATCTTGATTTCAGCGAACTGTGACTTTCCATGGCCTTATCCCATTCCCACCTGCTTGAAGTCCCAGCATACGAAAATGCAAGTCTCAAAGATCAGGGTGTCTCTCTCAGAGATTCATCTACCAAACCCAAAAGAAAATTTGAAAATTACAGGGGAAATGACACAGAAATTGCTGTGGGTTCCTGAAATAAGAAAGCAAAGTGTTTTCGGCCAAGTAAGAGTCAGATAAAAATCTACCCAGCAATGGCTGTGGGAATTGTTGCCAGGCCATTAAGGATCAAAAAGATGTGAAAAGGCAGCATACCATCTGTCATAACTCGATGAAACCTTGTCCCAGATTAACCCTGGGACAAATCAGTTTCTAAACAACCCCACAGGCCAGCACGTTGCTTAAAGCAGGCACCAGAGCAATCTCTGGATTACTTGCAAAAGCGCCACTTCCCTTCAAGCCTGTGCCTGGGGGAAGGAGGCTGTGGGAGGGGTGCTCAGCACCCCTCTGGCCTGGGCACAGCCTGGGGCAGGCCCTGTGCTCCGCTCCACAGCTGCTGTGTGGCTGCTGCTCTTCTCACTGACTGTGTGATGGAGGGAAAGGGTCAGCCAGCACAGTGGCACCGCCGTGCCCTGAGCGGGACGTGACACAGCCTTAAGCCCTCATGGCCTCATGTGACACACTCTGCATGAGCACATCTGGAAGAAAATTAAACAGGAGGCTGAGTGATCAACATCCTCCCCGCTGGAGGTGTGTGACTGAGGCAGGTTTGCCCACACGGGGAGGATGAAAAGGGTGGTGAAGGCTTTGTGCTGTGCTGGGAGGTCTGAGGGTGAGAGGTTGAACTGATCACCATGGACTGAGATATGTAGGACATTGGTCTGCTGGAGCCACTCCAGAGAAGGCCACCAAATTGATCAGAGGGATGGAGCAGCTCTGCTGGGAGGAAAGGCTGGGAGAGCTGGGATTGTCCAGCCTGGAGAGGAGAAGCTTTGGGGTGACCTCACTGGGGCCTCGCAGGACCTGAAGGAGCTATAGAAGACATGGAGAGAGACTCTTTACAAGGGCTGGAGGGCCAGGACACAGGGAATGGCTTCCCTCTGCCAGAGGGCAGGGCTGGATGGGATATTGGGCAGGAATTGTTCCCTGGGAGGGTGGGCAGGCCCTGGCACAGGGTGCCCAGAGCAGCTGGGGCTGCCCCTGGATCCCTGGCAGTGTCCAAGGCCAGGCTGGACATTGGGGCTTGGAGCAGCCTGGGACAGTGGGAGGTGTCCCTGCCCATGGCAGGGGTGGCACTGGATGGGCTTTGAGGTTCCTTCCCACCCACAGCATCTGTGATTCCACGATTCTGTGATACCCTGTGCAATCAGCACAGACCTGTCTGTCAAAAGTTAAAAGTTGGTGCTTTTAAAGTAAACTTAAAACAAATGGCAGGTGGGAACGTGGTGTAGTGGTGAGCACAGCTGGGTTTGATGACCTTAGGGGCCTCTTATGGATTCTAGGACTCTAATTTCCTGCCAGCTTTTCAGAAGTCTGCTGGGGAAACATCTTGCTGGCATCCTTGGGTGTTTATTTGCCAAGGTGGAAAAGTCATCCTGCATTTGCACTGCTGTCCGTGGCACGAGCACAGTGCAGTCCTGTAAGATGCTGCTCCAGGGCACAGCCCCGCTGTGAGCAGCTGATCACACAGAAGATGTCGTTACAAATATCCCAAGTGAGGCAGCTAATCGCTGGCAATCCAGGTAGATCCTATCTAACCTACAGCCTCATTCCTGCGCCCCGGGATCACCCCACCCCATCCTGTTTCCTTCTGTGGTCACTTCCAGATGTAAGGTAGAAAGTGAAACACTTCACAGATGGTAACTCAAGCAGAGCCCGCTGCAGCTGTCCCACAAGGCACCACCAGCCCTGTGCCACCATCTCCAGACACCTGGATGGAACTCTGCTGCTAAAACCCCACAGTTTGGCTCTGGAGAGCAGCTGAGCTGGGCTCAATACCCTCCTCACCACCCATGTTTTCCCTGCAGGGCACAGGGTGGGAGGTGCTGGTGGCACCGTGGGCGTCTGCCAGCATGAGCAGCCACTGGAAATTATCCCTGAGCAGGAGGAGCATTGGGCAAGCAGCTCTCCCTCACCTGCATGTGGTAAGAGTGTGCTGAAAACCCCCACACCCACAGAGCCCTGGAATGGTTTGGGTTGGAAGGGACCCCAAAGCCTGTCTTATTCCACCCTTTCCACTGTCCCAGGCTGCTCCAAGCCCCAATGTCCAGCCTGGCCTTGGACACTGCCAGGGATCCAGGGGCAGCCCCAGCTGCTCTGGGCACCCTGTGCCAGGGCCTGCCCACCCTCCCAGGGGAAGTTTTAACCTCTAGTTAACAGTGCAACCACACAGCGCCCAGTAGACACTATCCAATTTATTATTATTATTATTATTATTATTATCATTTATACATATTTGTGGAAAGAGGACCTTATCCTTTGCCCTGCTTACTCCCAGGCATATTTTAAGAAGATAGTTACACAAACAGGCAAATTCACAATTCCTTCTCTGATCAAGGTATTATTAATAATTTAATCCAGAAGCTGAAAACAGATTTAGACTCGTTACTGCTTTCCACCACAGCTTTCTTCTGTCTGCCACAAAAGCATTCCCTGAGAGGCAGCAAAAGGTGACCTTTCCAGCTGGGTTTGCTCCTTAGAGCTGCTTAAAGTGGTGCAAAACGGTGTTTCGTGGTAGAACTCACTGAAACATGAGCAAGGTTATCCAAAGCAGCACGGATCTAAGATGCTCCCTGAATCAGTGAAATGGGCAGTTCTCATGGAAAAAAACCTATGGCCACTCTTCACTGTCACCAGGCAGGAAGTTCAGAGCTCCTTCTGACTCTGAGTGAAGGCAGGGAATGTCAGGGTGTTGGGATCCTCGGTGTGGAAGCGTTGCCAGGAGGGGAATAAAGCCCCACAGGATTCATCCACCCCGCGGCTTCATCCCAGCAGACCTGCTCCTGTGAGACACCAGCATCCAGGAGGGCACGGAGCTTCTGTCCAGCTGTTTGCAGCTGGGAGCCCAAGCTCAGGGATCCCAGAGTCCACAACGGCCCCCAGGAGCCAAATTCCACTGCAATGGGTTGTTGCTGGAAACGCGAGCGAGTGAGGCGCCTGGGAGACCCAGGGGGTGAGGGCCGTGCTCGACTTCTGCAAGGACCTCCGCCTACTGACCCTCAACTCAGAGTGCTTTCCCAGCCCTTGGGCTGGCTGGTTTCCTCTCTGGCCAGAGTAGGACCAATCCAAACCAAGTGTAGCAGTTTACTGAGCTTTCCCGCCCCCAGTTTTTCTTCATTTTGTTTTTTTCTTTCCCCAATCAGAGAAGCCCCAGAAGTCACTGAGAAGCCAACAATCACTGTTCCAGCTCTAGGCGCTCTTCTCCATCAGGTCAAGCATTTCTTTGTACACCTGCTCGTAGACCTGCTTGCCCCAGAGGAAGTCAAAGTGGACGAATTCGGGGATGTACTTTTTGTAGACCACGTTGGAGATGCGGGGCAGGGTGATGTCCACATCTTCAGGGGCTGAAATCCAGTCCTTGCCCCCATACCAGGCAGCCAGCGGGGTTTTCATGTTCTCCAGCTCATAGAAGGGAGGAGTGCTCTGGAAAACAGGAGGGAGGTGAAGAGCAAGCCAAAAATTCAAAGTGTGTCCTGTGGCTGCTTGGAATTTCTCCCTTACCCCAAGGGATAGGAGCAGAACTATCCCCAGGGAGCCTCACTATGCCTTGGGCTCCTGTGCTCTTCACCAGAGGGTCAAAAAGTCATCACCAAGTGACTGTTTTGTGTAAGAAAGTTACCAACCTGCTTCCCATAAATCCCATAAGCACCACAAAATGAGTAAATTCCATAAACACCATGTAATTCCTGGGATCACAGAGTGGTTTGGGTTGGAGTGGACCTCAAATATCATCTTGTTCCAGCCCCCCCTGCCATGGGCAGGGACACCTTCCACGAGCCCAGGTTGCTCAGTGCTCCGGATTCAGTCTCAACCACTGCAGTATTCATGTTGCAATATTTATTTGGCTTTTTTTCTCTGAGCAAGGCTCTCTCTTACCTGGTTGTAATGAAGCACGTTGTCACTGCCGTAATCATAACACTTGAATTCCCCCGTCTGATAGAGCTGGAAAAGGAGGAGAGTTACATTTATTATCCGTGCATTGGAGGGGTCTCTGAGACACAGGTGACAGGGGACTGACTGCCACCAAAGCTCAGGGAAGTGATTCTTTACATCTGGTGCTGGATTTTGGGAGGAGAGCTCAGCCCCAGGAAGACCTTGGCACGGAAACCCACAGGGAAGAACCTGGTGTACAACCAAGAACCTCAAGCGAGAGGTGAGTCAGACCTTTGGACAAGTTCTTTGTGTGTTGTGGTCAATGCCATCAGCAGGAGGATGTGAGCTGAATGTTTTCATTAATGACTTGTATAATTAGTGCTCTTACTGACCCTCAGCCTTTACTCTGGCATCTCCTGTCCTGGTTTATCAGCAGGCTTTGTTCCACCTCCGCCTCCTTCCAGCCCCGAGGACTCTTGGACCTCTTTTGTTGGGATAAATAACTTCGGGGCAGCTTTCCTCTCTCTCCCTCATACAGCTCTGCAGGGGGAGCGCTGGGGGATTATTCCCAACCCCTGGGCAGAGAGAGGAGAACAGGAGTGTTACCTGGCGCCAGTGCAACATGTTTTTTAGGGATGTGGAATCAGGGTAGCGGGCCAGGTAGACGTCCATGCGGCTCTGCAAGAAACCGTTGGAGAGGTTTATTCTCTGCCCCCAAAAATCCACGTTGGAAATAAAGCTGACCCTGTTCAGTAGCCACACGAGCCTCCCCCACAGGCTCACACAGAGCTGTAGAGCTCCCTGCAGTGAGCTGAGCAGTTCCCATGGGATGCTGGGCCACGTTAGGCGTCTGCCTGGTTTCCAAGGCAAAGTAAGGCTCCTTAGCTTGTGCTCAGGATCCTTTTGCAAAGACAAAGCTCAGCTCATGGCAGTAGCTCTAGGTGTTGTTCCTAACGCATTTCCTTCCTGGAATATTAAGGAATTACACCAATGCTTTCCTTGAGAAACCCCCACCCTGGTGCCTCCAGCCTGAATTTTTCTACCAATTGAAGACGTGAAAGGCCATGTGGAGGCAGCAGATCGACAGCTTGGGCTCGGACAGTGAGGAGCTGGATGTCTTGAGAGGGAAGCTGGAGTGTACATACCACGTTTAGGCTGTTGGTGAACCCGCCGGACAGGTAAAACACCAGAGAGCACAGGCTTTTCAGCATGGGGTGGGTGCACATTCTGGAAACCACTTGCTTCAAGATATCGTCCTTATCAAAGACCACTGTGTGTCCTAAAATGAGCTGTGGAAGTCAGAGGGGTGCCTCAGTGGGGTTCACGTTCCTTTTTGCCTCCGGGTCCTCCCCACCTCTTTGCTCACTCCTGAAAGGTGCCGACAGCTTTGCTGTGCTTCGTCATTTTGGCCTTTCAGAAATGGCCATGGCCCTGGAAGAGCCCTGACCTTCCTAGGTGAGGTTTCTCCTAGGAGAAGGGACCCAAAACCAATATCTATAAATGGTTCTTCTCTGATTAAGGCTGGACAGGAAGACGATTTACACACCCTGCAGGCTCAGAGCACAGGCACAAACACAGAGCGCAGGTGATGTACAAGCACTGCGTGTCTCAGGTGACCTCCCAGTCCCTCCTCCCCCTCACACCTCACGTGTGGTGAGGACGTACCTTAATCAGCACCTCGGGAAGGTCAAACACCCTGACCAAGGGTGACTTCATGTTTGAGTTCACGGTGATGGGAGCCAAGGCGAAAAACATCTTGATTTTGCGATCCAGCTCGGGAATGGATGAGAAGGCGATGAAACCTGCGTGAGGGAGAAGGAAGCAGACCCTGCGCTGTTGTTTCTGAGGGAGCTGTTGGCTCCCAGCTGTGTGTGTGCCCATCAGAAGACCCCTCAGAGGTGGCTCTGGCAGGTCGGGCTGCGGCAGCAATGGGATGCATCTGGTTTGGGGCTGCCACTGCTCAAAACCCTTCTGTTAAAGCGATGACCTGCTCTTTTCCCTTCTGTTGTTTGGAAGTGACTGGACATTACCCCCCCTGACCAAGGTTTTAGGAACGCTCCCAGACTGGGGGTGCACAGCTGATGTGGGTCGGCCAGGCCTGCTCTCCTCCTCAGTACCTGTGGTGGTGCCTTGGGAATAAGCCACGTAGTACAACTGCTCCTGCCCTGTTTTCTGCAGGATGTAGTTGATGGTCGCTGGAAGGTCGTACATGGCCATCTCATGGAAGCTGCAGGGGAGACAGGCACATGACAAAATCACCCCTGCTGGCCCTGCCGTGGCTACTTGGGTGCAGGCAAGAGCTCTGGCAGGAATGGGCAACCCTGCTTCTGCCCACTGGCAGAGGGTGTGACTGTCAGGAGTGTCCCTCCTCCATCCTGTGGACACTGCTGGGGGTACCAGGGACCTGCCCACCCTCCAGTTTCACGGAAAATACCTGTAGGATGAGTATTGCTGGTGGTAGAACTCAAACTCCTTGTGTTTCCGTGACCAGCTGTTCCCCCGGCTGTTCCCGATCCAGACGTCGTAGCCGGCGTCGGCGAGGATGAAGCCCAGGCTGGTGTTGGGCAAGTTGGTGACCCAGTTGCTTCCCTCCAACACCAGGCCATGCTGCAGGAGGACCACGGCCTTTGGAGCTGGAGGAAGAAGAGGAGGAATCATTTTCTCTGACCACGAGCAAAACTGATCATTCAGAGCCAGGTATTGCTGTGGCAGCACCTCCCCAGGAAGGGACACCAGTGCAGGGACACGGTCACCTCTGTCCTCAGCCTCTCTGGGGAGGTGTTTTTGAAGAAGGCTCTTGGGTCATCCCAGGGCAGAGATGGAAATCTGGGGTGTTTCACACTTACTTGCCATGTTCATATGCCAGTCCTCCTGCTTCCCAGGAGAGGGACACACTGCCAAGAACAGGGCGTCACCCCAGCATCGCTTTGAAACAGGGGTTTGAGTGAAGAACAGGAGGGTCCCAAAATGGCATTGGACTGGACACAGGGAGGATCCAAAGTGGTGAGATGGCATTGGATTGGACACCTGGTTTGGTTTCCTTTCCTGGCAAGTGGCTTTTTGCCACTCCACTGCCTGGTTTTGAGCTGAGGTAAAATGTGGGGCAAGATTTCTCTGTCCCATTCATTCTCCTTCCTCTTTGGAGCAAATCCTCTCAGAACTGGAAGGCCAGCATGGTGGGCACCTGCATTTCTTCTGCTCCCAAGGCTATTTGCCTGATTTTTCCTCCAGGGAAAGCTGCCTCCTGGAGGACCCAGCCCATGGTGAGGCAGCCTTGACCGTGGCTTCTCCAGCCCAGCAAAGCTCTCAGGGTGCCCGGAGCAGGCAGAGCTTCCTGTGGCACTTACGGAGGCAGAACACGCTGGATGCCTGCGCCTCTGCCCCGTGGGAGATGCTGAAGCGTTCCGGGTTGTCTCTGCCGTGGGGAATCCTCTGCAGGGTGAGGTAATAGCCATCGTCTGTCACCACCTCGTGCTCCTCGTAGGGGTACCCGTGGTACTGGACAATCTCGTCCTGTGGGAAGGGAAGCAAGGGAAGGACAGCGTGGGACAGTCCCCAGGGAGGGAGGGTCTCTGTCCTGAGGGGGGGCAGGGCTTGGCTGGGCAAAGCCATCAGTGCTGGTGGTGGGGACTCCAGGGGGAGGGTGGGCTCAGGACCTCCCAGTGCCCCCTCCACCAACGCCATGGCGATGTCATGACTTCAGCCAGAATTTTTGGCAGGTCCCTGAGCAGGTCTGGTGAAGAACTGTCACTTTTTGTGTTGCAATCAAGAGCGGGACAGCACAGACAGCCGAGCTCTGAGCCCGAGAGCGCTGTCCTGACCAAACCCGCTGACTTGGAACGAAGCCCCCCGTAAATGTCTGCCATAAATCTCCACGTGCATAAGAACAGGGAGACAAATCTCTGATAAAATCCTGGTGCCAAACCTCGGTGAAGACACCCAGGGACTGTGGGTGTTGCGCAGATCATGGCAGCGCAGGTAACTTGCACAACCGAGCAGGAAAAGAAGGGACTTACAACATCCATGGACACCTCGGGGTTGGCTCCTGACTTTTTGGTGGCGCACATGAAGCAAGCAATGGTGAGGAACAGCCACGTCATGGTGCTCTGCAAAATGTCATGAGCAGCGTGAGACACTGTAGGTACAAAAATGCTGTTAGTGAGGATATTCTTGTTATTTTTCTAAGTCCGTGAGAGACTTTTCTCTCTCACAGAAGAGGTAGCAGGGAATGTAAACAACCAAGCCACCTGCAACCTTGGAAATTCTTGTTTATGGTATAGTAGAAAATATTTTGATAATGGATGTTTTAGGATTTTGGCCAATCACCCCCAAGGGGTGGCTGGTCCTTTGTCCAATTAGACTATGAAGAAAAAAGTCTATAAAAGAGTTTGTAAAATAATTAAATAAATCAATCTTGCTGCACAATTCCTGCCTGCTGGATCTTCTTCTCCTCCTCCTCCCTATAGCTGCGGGACACGGTGATATACCGTAGGAACCAGGCCTGCGGTAATAAGACACTGTGCTGGCACTGGCACAGGAGCTGGGGAGCTCTTTTGACGTGCACTGCACTTCCATCAGTGTTTTAACCTGACCCCTCAACAGGTGAAATGATTTTAAACTTCCAGCCCTCTAACTGGTTCTGAAAATGGCTCGTTTTGCTAATCTCGGACAAAGCCAGAGTCCAAATTCCAGCACATTTTAATCCCACGTTCTCTGTCAGGCCCTCGTACTCAGAAACGTGCACAGGTACAGGTCCACCTGCGTGTGCCCAGGCAAACCTGCTTTCAGAGGACAGTAATTACAAATTTTTCATTTAAAATAATGTCTCGCATAGTTGGAAGAATAGATTGTTTTGTTCCTCTGATAGCTGAAGCAATGAGGAGTAAACCACCCAGTTTTAAGTCGCAGGGCCGTGTTCTTGAGAAGAAATCAAATAACGTGGTTTGTTTGGGTTCTTCCTATGGCTGAGAGAGACCCTGGGATACTCCTGGCTTGTTTTTGCAAACCTGAGTGAAATTCCATCTCAGGATACCCCTGTTCTTCCTGGGAAGGGCTTTGAAATGTCTGCTTCGGCTGGTTCCTACCACAAAACACCTTTGATTTCACAGAAACGCAGAATCTCAGAACACTTTGGGTGGAAAGGGACCTTAAAGACCATCCAGTTCCAACCCCCCTGCCACGGGCAGACCCCTGCCATATAGGAATGGGTAAATTTGTTGGAGGCAACAAATTCGCAGCAGAAACACTGCCTCAGCTACTCAGAGGAGTTCAATCGTGCGGAGCAATTCAGCAGGGAGCTGCCAAATTCCCGCTGAGGGCCAGCGCCAGGCATCTTACACCCTCCCCATTGCTCCCCTGCTGAAAGAGAGGAGAACCGGGAGCAGGTTTCTGTCACTTCCCGTGTCACTGCCCCTCATCCTCCCCTTTCCCTGCTGCAGGAGGTGTTTTGGCAGCCGGGGAGAAAAGCCACCTGCTCCCTGTGCTGTCCCCGCAGCGGGGCCGTGAGGAGGAGCAGCGCACCTGCACCTCGGACACCCCTCGGGCCCCCTCCCGGCGACGGCACCGGCTCGGAGGGGCTGTGCCCGGACGGAGGGACCCATCTCCGGGGCTGCTGCTCGCCTGGGGGACCGAGGGCTCCCCACCATCACCCTGAGCCCCCCGGGGTGCGGTCTGGGGCCAGCACCCTGCCGCTGGGCTCCGCGAGGCTCTGCGCGCGTTGAGACCGAGCCTTTAGGGAAAGCAAGGGGAGACTGAGCACATTTCTGTGGTGTGGCGTCAGGAGAAGGGCGTGCAAATACCAGGGAAGAGCCTTGCCTGGGATGGCCCTTTCCTCTCAACAGTCAGCTTGGAAAAATATTCCCTCTGTGGGATGTCCCTCGTCTCAGCAGACCCTGAGAGCCGCCGGGGACCTCCGAGAGGTGCAGCAGGGTGACACCTCTCCCACCAGCAGCACGGCGCTGACCCCTCTCCAAACACTCCCCGGCCGCTGCCCGAGCAGAGACATTCCCTTGGAGCCAGGAGTCCCGGGAAGGCCTGCTGTCCCACCTCCCCGAGCCCTGTCCCGCTGGCCCCAGGGATGGCACCCGAGGAGCAGGGATTACCCGTCGCGGTCCGGGGGCTGCAGCAGCAGAGGTGCGGGAGCCTTTGTGGCCGATGTCCCCCGAGCAGAAGGTGCCCGCTGCCGGCTGTTACCGCCTCTGCTCCGCGGCTTCGGGAGCGTCACGGGCCGCCACTCCCTCCCATCCCTCCTCCCACGGACGCGTAACTCACCTGAGGGCTGGAGTCTGCTCGGCAGGAGACACCCTCCCTGCCCCAGCTGGCTTGGGAATGTTTTCGAGGCACGGCAGAAGGGTTGAGAGCTGTCACAAATTGGTTATTTCCACCCGATGGAGTCATTTGGCATCGCCCATGGCCTCTGCGGACTCGAGGATGGGCAGCCTCTGGCCTCTCCACCTGCCCCGGCACTGCCTTTGGTGCACAGGGCTGGTGCTGGTGCCCTGGGTGCTGTGGGGTGAGTGGGACCAGCCCAGCTCATCCCAGCAAACCCCAGTGGGAAAGCCGTCCCAGCTCCTTCCAGCTCTTCCCGCCACCTCCCGGCACGGAATGAGCTTGAAAAGGCAGAACTCCCAGTCCCCGTTGTGACTTCAGGGGGTGCTCTGTAAAAAGAGAGAAAAATAAATCCGTCCCTGGGGAGGGAAGAAGCTGTGGATGGACACTTCACATCTCCCCAGGCTTCCCCTCTTCCCAGCTGGCGAAGCCTTCGGCCAGGAGCTGCCTGCTGCCTGAGCAGGTCCCTGCAGGGATGCTGAGGGGTGACACGGGCTGTGGGTGTCATTTTTGGCACCGCTGCCTTCGCGGCCAGCTCTGCACCCCTTGCCCAGGTGCCCAGGCTGCAGGGCCCTGGTGCTGGCTGTCCTGCATCCCTCCTGCAGCCAGCACCTGCCAGGTCTGGTCCAGCCACGCTTGCTCAAATGCAAACGTGCTTTGGAAAGCCCAAATAACCACCTCTGTCTGGAGCTACAGCGACTGGCCTTCACCAAGGACTAGCTGGAGGCAGTTCCAGAAGCCCTCCCAGCTGGCTCACCCTCAAAGGAGCAGTGGCTCAGAGCAGAATCTGATTTTTTCTCTGGAGGGAGAGGAGGAAAAGTGGAAAAACAGGATCATGTATGCCTAGACAAGAAAAAAACACTCCCCCTCCATCCCAGCACCCACAGAACTTGTCTTCCTCTTAGGGACAGGACATCAGAAAGGCTCCTATGGCCACTCCAGGTCCTGGCATCAAGTTTGGGGCCACATTAGCGGGGAGCCCCCCAGGGTGAATCACTGCACAGACTATTAAGGCACGAGCAAATCAGAAAAAAAACTGGGATAAAACTTAAGAATTCTGAGCCGAGCTTATTCCACAGGTTTTAACAGTTATTTTATCTTCCTCTCGTAACAACAAACACCCACTGGAAGGCACGGGGAGATGACGGGATTACTGGAAGGCAATCAGAGGGTGAGCACTGGGCTGCTGCTAGGACAGGACTGGTGTGACCACGATGCCAGTCCTGGGAGGGAACGTCTCCCATGCACAGAGAGCACCTGCCCCACGCTGCTTGCATCTCAGGGGTTCTTTCCTAAATCCCCCTGCACTTCAGCTTGCTGCTGTCTGGCCGTGTGGGCACTGAGGTCCTGGAGGGGCCCTTGTCCACGGGACGGTGCTCTGCGGGGGAACCAGGAAAGCCTGGGCAGCAGAGGGGCTGGGAAGGTGCTGCTGAGGGGAACGAGCTCCTGCCCAAACCCTCACGGGAAGTGGAGCGGTTTGGGGCATCGAAACACCCCAAACCCAACCAACCACGGCTGTCCACGTCTCCTTGAGCGTGAGGTGGTTGTGTGGCCTGGCCATGGCCACCCGGGGCAGGAGCTCTGTGGGGATGGAGCTCTGTCTCCTGGGAGGACGGGAAAGGTCCCCAGAGGCTGCTGCCAGCCAGCCTCACCACGATGCCCTGGCTGGCTTTGCTTTTCTTCTTCCTGCAGTTGTGGAGGAGCAGGAGGGGGGGAAATAAGCCCCTCCATAAATCCTCTGTGCTTTTCAGCTGCTTTTAAGGGTTTCTGGTGCTCCTTCTGTCGCAGAGCAGGCGGGATGTTCCTCTCTGCGTGCGCAGTCAGTGCTGTCGAGTTTAATTTAGCGAGAAACTTGGGCTCAGGTTTTTCCGCTTTGTCAGTAGCAGAATGCAAAGTCTGCTGGTGAAAAATTCCCACCCAACCCCAGCCCCCGGGCCACCCGCCTCTCTGGTTTGCTTTCCTCCTCTGTCACCAGGGGGAGAAGCAAGGTTCAGCGCCGAGCTCCCTCAGTACCTGATCATTTTACTGCTCCTGCCGCCAAACCCCGCCCTGCCCTCCCTCCGCAGCTGCTTCGCAAATCACCCCCGGTCGTCGGCGGGGTGGAAAGACCTCGTTGGCTTCAGGGAGAGGCAGCTGTCCCTTGGATGCTGGGCTGGGAGTGGCAGGGACATGGATCTTCCCGGGCTCCCTTCCCACCCGTGTGTCCCCTCGGAGTCTCAGCTCCTGCTCGGTGGGGCAAAGCACGTCCTGACTCCAGCTGGGATTGTCCTGATTGTTGGCCACGCACACGCTGGCGAGGCGCTCACAAGTGGGACATGCCACGAGAGACTTGTGCCAACAGGCTGCTGCCCTGGCTGGGAGGAGAAGCAGAGGGCTTGGAGTTTTCTGGAGGTTTTCTGGATCTGCCAGGCAACCCACTACATTCAGAGTCCGTCCAGCTGTGGACTCCTGCCTTGGAGCTGGGGGATTCCCCCTGCTCGGGGCCTTGCCCCAGGGCTGTCCCGCTCACACGTTCCAGGCTGTTTCCCTGGGCACAGCCAGGCTTTCTGTGCTGCAGCTGTGCCTGTGCCTCGGGGGCTCCTCTGCCTCTCCAAGCAGGACCCAGCCGCGGCGCCTGTGGGACTCCTTTGGGCAGGGGGAATAAGCCACTGGGTCTGGTTCCCAACCCAGCTCCCCCAGCCTCTCCTTGCACCTCGGCCTGGGTGTCTACCCACCATCCCCGGGCTCCCTCCGGTGTGGGGGTGTCCCAATAGTCCCTGGGAACCCAAATCTGGATTCTGCATCGAGATACAGCCCTGCCCAGTGCCAGGCAGAGGGGATAATCCCCTCCCAGGGCTTGCATGAGCAGCACATCTCCTCTGTCTGGAGGGGAGCTGGACGGCCGGGTATGGAGTCATCCTTCCCAAAAGTGGCCAAGCCTGTCCAGGAGGAGAGCTTAAGGAGGTGGGGCAGGGGCTGGACAAATAGGGGGGGGAAGGCCGAGGGAGAGCCGTGGGCTCGCGGCTTGTCCAGAGAGGCACAGAGGGGAACGGGAGTTTTGGGAGAGGAAGGACCTCTGAAGGACCAAGAAAGGTTTATCAGGCTCCTTGCAAGCCACTGAGGGAGATGAAGGTGAGCCTGGAGGCCAGAAGCTGCTTGTGAGGACACAGGGACAGACCTGGCCGAGTCCTGGCGGCCCGTCATGGGGAGTGTCCCTGGTGGGGTCTGGCTTTGCTGTACCTGGCGCGTTCTGGGGAGGAGCAGAAGGTCTGTGCAGCTCTGCCTGCAGAGCTCTGTGCATCTCAGCTCTGGTGGCACCAGGGGACTCTGGGGCTGTGTGAGCTCTGCAGGGAACCACGGCCTGAAGGTCGTGAGCTGGGCTAGGGACAGGCAGGTTTTGGGGAGCAGCTCCCCAGCCGTGGGGCTCCGGGGCGGTGGGAAGGAGCAGGTGACCTCGGGGGGTCACGGGATGAGTGTTGGATGCCCAAGCTGGAGTAGCAGGGAAGCTGAGGGAGACTCTCATCATTTCTGCTGGTGGAGGCTGCCCCTAGGTCAGGTTGGAGATTAAGCCTGCTTTGTTCTCTGTCACTTCTCAGCATGGGTTTTGCTCTCTTTCCTTGAAGGAATGCCTGACTTTGCCTTGTCAGGTCCGTGCCTGGTGCTGCCCGAAGGGTCCATCGGGGCAGGGAACTCCTAACCCAGCATTGTGCCACCTCTCTGTAGCTGTCAGCAGAGCAGCCTCCTTCCTGCAGGACCTTGGCTGGGGGTGGGGAACAGCACCCAAAGGCCCTGTAATTAAACAGAGCTCCTGCCACATCCTGCTCTTTCATTAAATCCAGGAAAAAGCCCAAACAATAATTCTGCTGGTGAAAACCACAACAAACGTGTGTCCATCCAAGCCAGAGGCGCTTTGCACTGACAGAGGAAATACTCTGCTCAGCAGTGATTCCACCCCAAACCAGGGCGAGCAGCAGGCTGGGATGGAGATTCCAAAGGTCCCTTCCCACCATTATTGCTCTCCTGGCAGGAGGAGGGGTGATGGGTGGGGCTGGAAAATGTGGTTGAAGGGGCCCATGGACTCAGAGCCATCGTGGAGGGCTGATTGTCACCCCTGCCCACGGGAGACTGGCTTTGCACCCTTTGGATTTCCACCCTTGGGATGTCCACGCTGACAAAACTCAGTCAGTGTCAGGTGAAAGTGGTATTTCTGCCTCCTTACCTGGGTGAGATCTGCCCTTTTCTTTCCAGCCCAGGCGTGGTCCCTGAGCCCTGTCCCTGAGCCTGGTGCTCACATGCAGAGCTGGCAGGTGTCACCAGCAGGGACCTACACCTGGCAAGCCGGGATGAGCAGCCTGGCAAGCCCAGAGCACAGGCACAGCAGCTGCAATCCCTCTGCCAAGGAAGGCCAAAAGTGCAGCTCCCAGCTGGAGGACGCCACAAGGCCTGTGTGATCCCGGTGATGGGGACACTGCCCAGCCTTTAGGATGTGGCTCTTTGCTGCTGAGCTCCCGGGGGCTTGGGGTGCAGTGTCCGACTCATCGGGCTGGAGAGGAGCACTGGGCTGTGGGACTGGGGAGGGACTGGGCTTCCTGGTGTTGATGGACAAGTCCCAACCTCTCTGGGTGTCTTTATAAGCCCAGAGGATTGGTCCCCTCGATGCCACAGACTGGTTCCCTCGGTGCCACCAACCCCCCCGACTGCACGGAGGGCCTGGAGCAGCAGGTCAGGTCGGTGAGCGGTGTCTGCTCTCCTTCTAGCCCAGGCTGGTGCTGAAAGAAAGGATCCCAGCCGAGTGAAGAGGCTTTGTTTTCCCTCCAGCTGTGCGTTTCGTGTGCGGAGAACTTGGTGGTCAGACATTTTCCTGGGTCTGCATCCATCTGGTCTCTCTGAAGGGGATGGGGTGCAGGGGCTTGCTTGCATTAGCCAGGGCTGGTGCCTGGGGAACAGCAGCTTTGAGGAGGAGCAGGGACCACCTCTGCTCTCCTCCACCCTGGCTGCCCGTGCCCTGGGACACCAGGAGGAGTTGTTTTTGTGGCTGCTGAATGCTGGCTGCCAGCACTCTCTCTGACATCTGTGGGCTCTGAGGCACAGCTTGGTGTGCCACTATAACATCTGGGTGACGCTGGGGTGGGCAGCAGAGCCTTCAGCATGGGGGTGACCTCCAACACGTGGGAAAACTCAGTGCCAAAGCTCAGGAGCTGGGAGAGGGGGCATTGGGAGGGGGAAACTCTCATCACAGAATGTGCAGGAGCCACAGAAACCACAGGCCTGGCGTGGGCTGTTGCAGGTCATGGAGCAGAGGGAGGTGTCCTTGTATGTGGTGAAGTGCAGGGTTGGGCGCAGATCTGAGGGAGATGGACCACAGGGGCAGAATCTGGCAGGGATTTGATGCCTCTCTGGGCAGGGGATGTGGCCTCAAGGGAAAGAAGCCCTTTCCTAAGTGACAAGCTCAACAAGAGGATGCAATTGGTGTGAAACTCCTGTGGGTTTAGCAACAAGCAAACAGCAGTGAGGATCATGTTGTTCTGGCATCTCCTGATTCCTGAGCAGGCCTGCCTCCTCTGTCCCTTGTAATCCACACTGAAGTGGTTATTTCAGCAATTTGGTCAGTCCCTGATGTCCCCAGGCATGGCCTGCAATGTCTTGCCTGCGTCTGTGTGCAACTCAGCTGGGTGAGGAGGTGGCCACTGCAGCTCCTGCTTTCCTGCTGTCCTGCCCACCTTCGTTCCACACGCAGGTTGGAGAACCAAAAGCATCTAAATGTGGTGATTGGCACTGAGCCCAGCCTGCAGTCGTGGCCAGTGGTGTTGGGCAGCTGGGCAGGACAAGGGGAGGTCAGGTTTAGTGGTGTGGTTTGCCTGCAGGAGCATGGGCAGTCCGACCTCTCCTCCCCTCAGCCACCAGAGCAGCTTCACCCCAGGACATCCCTTCTCACCTGCACGTGGAGATGGGAGGCACCAAGGTGGTGGTGGTGGGCTGGAACACAGAGCAAGGCCTGAGTTAGCACTTTGTTTTCCTGGGTGAGAGGGAGCTTTTCCTGTGACCCACATGGTGCTCTGCAGTGTGTGGGGGGGGGTGTTCCATTTTCCTGAGCAGCCCAGGAAAGCTTTCCATGCAATAAGGCTACTGGGAAAATACACTCTGGGAGGCAGAGAGCCATCTTCAGCTCCTGCGACTTGATCATCAGGGAAATGGACTTTGGAAAATCTGTCCTTGAGTCTGGAATGCCTTGGGCTGGGTGCTGTGGTTGGCAGGGCGATCCAGGAGCACCTGGCAAGGAGCTATAAAGCATCCAAGGCATGGATGGAGCAGGGAAGCTCCTGCAGGATGGAGCTCTGACACCACCCCTCCTTTTTGGGGGAGGATTCTTCCCCTGAAATGCTTTTCCTGAAAGCCTAAGGACTTCCCTGGGAGCACCCTGATGCTTATCCCAGGCAGGGGGTGGCGGGAGGCTGCTTGTCCCACACTGCAGCTGGAACTGGACTGAATGGGAATGGTCAGCAAGAGAGGCTTGGGGTGGGTTCCAAAGTGCACAGGGGGTTGTAGACACCTGCTCCCTGTGGCAGCATCAGGCTTGGGCTGTGCTGGGGCTGCACGGTGTTCCTTGTGCCTCTGGAGCACCCACAGCCCTGCTCAGCCAGCCCCGCTCTCCCCCAGGTGCTGCGGATGGGTGAGATGTGGCTGCTGCTGGTGGCCCTGTGCCTGGCCCAGGGGCTGGAAGATGCCATCCCAGGTGCTGAAGAAGTGTACAACCCTGAGAGGTTCATGAACATCGTAAGTGCTGGGAGGGCCACCACCCCCTGCGGGACCCGTGTGTGGTGTGCCCAAAGTCCTTCCCAAGGGACCAGCTCTGCTCACCCCGCCCTGACAGCTTCACCTGGCCTCGTCTGGGGGCCTTGGGACATCAAAAATCCCCCATATTTGCACTGGTGTCACTCACTTCATGCCCTCAGCTTGGGCTTGGCCTCTTCCTGCTCTTCCTCTAGTTCCTTCCGATGGAGGTGACACCGGGGAACGTGGGTGACACTGGGGAACGTGGGTGACACTGCAGAACATGGGTGACACTGGGGAATGTGGGTGACACTGGAGAACGTGGGTGACACCGGGGAATGTGGGTGACACCGGGGAACGTGGGTGACACCAGGGAATGTCGGTGACACTGGAGAACATGAGTGACACTGGGGAATGTGGGTGACACCAGGGAATGTGGGTGACACCGGGGAACATGGGTGACACTGGGGAACGTGGGTGACACCAGGGAATGTGGGTGGCACTGGAGAACGTGGGTGACACCGGGGAATGTGGGTGACACCGGGGAACGTGGGTGACACCAGGGAATGTGGGTGACACTGGAGAACGTGGGTGACACCGGAGAATGTGGGTGACACCAGGGAACGTGGGTGACACTGGGGAATGTGGGTGACACCGGAGAATGTGGGTGACACCAGGGAACGTGGGTGACACCAGGGAATGTGGGTGACACTGGAGAACGTGGGTGATACTGGGGAATGTGGGTGACACTGGGGAACGTGGGTGACACCGGGGAACGTGGGTGACACCGGAGAATGTGGGTGACACCGGGGAATGTGGGCGACACCGGAGAATGTGGGTGACACCGGGGAATGTGGGTGACACCGGGGAACGTGGGTGACACCGGAGAATGTGGGTGACACCGGGGAATGTGGGCGACACCGGAGAATGTGGGTGACACTGGGGAATGTGGGTGATACCAGGGAACATGGGTGACACTGGGGAATGTGGGTGACACTGGGGAATGTGGATGATACCAGGGAACATGGGTGACACTGGGGAATGTGGGTGACACTGGGGAATGTGGATGGTACCAGGGAACATGGGTGACACTGGGGAATGTGGGTGACACCGGAGAATGTGGGTGACACCAGGGAATGTGGGTGACATTGGAGAACATGGGTGACACCGGGGAACGTGGGTGACTCTGGGGAACGTGGGTGGCAGGAGAGGGTGAAGCTGAGGCAGGCACAGGGAGCTGGGTCCCCCTCTGCCCTTGCACCCTTGTCCCTGCAGAGCCAGAAGATCCTTTTCCATGGGTATCCCAGCGAGGAGTACGACGTGATGACAGAGGACGGCTACTTCCTGAGCCTCAACCGGATTCCCCACGGCAGGGGGGACCCTGGGCCCTCAGGTGGGCTCAGCCTCACCAAGGGAGGACCAGCTGTGACCCTGCCCGGTGCCCAGATGCAAGAGGAACCAGTGGGAATGCCTGTGCCTTCAGGCATGGTTTGGGCAGCTGGAAGAGGGATGAGGTGTTTTTTCCTGGCTGCCTTGAGCTGTCCCTGGGGATTCAGGAGCTCAGCGTTGTGTTTTGCTGCACCTGAGAAGGGGCGGTGTGACCCAGCAAGCCCCAGTGGCTTCTCCCCTGCAGCAAACCCCTGGTCCAAGGTCCAGGCTCAGGGCCTGGAATGGCAAAAGCCCCCCAAACACAAAAAACCACTGGCATAACCAGAGAAACAATGGGAGAAGGGAATGTTTAATGTGCAGCCTGCAGAAAGCAGTATCAAGATGCACAGGGGTGTTTTATTTCCGTATGGGAAAGGCGTCTTCTTCTGCCAGCTACCTGATATCTCCTCTTCCAGGATCCAAGCTGCCTGTGCTGATAGTGCATGGGTTTTGCCTGGATGGTGGTGACTGGGTGGACAATTTCCCTGACAGCAGCCTGGCCTTCATCCTGGCGGACGCAGGATATGACGTCTGGATCGGGAACAACCGGGGCAACAGCTGGTCCCGCCGGCACCTCAACCTGTCCATCGCCTCCGAGGAGTTCTGGGATTTCAGGTCAGAGCCCACCAAGGACGGGGCTGGGGTGCTGGGCTGTCAGCGCTGAGCCCCTGGCGTCCGTGGGGGGTTGGGAGGTGGGAATCTCCTCTAGGCTCTCCCTTTGCCACGCAGCTTCCACGAGATGGCCATGTACGACCTCCCGGCCATGGTGGGCTTCATCCTGATGCAAACTGAGCAAGAGAGGCTGTTCTACGTCGGCCACGCTCAGGGCAACTCCCTGGGTGAGTGAGGAGGGGGAGGAGAGGGCGGTGGGGGGAGCAGGGCAAGAGGCATCAATGTCCATCCCAAAGCGGAGGCTGTGTGGGAGGGGTTTGCCACGTCCTGCCCATCTATCCCAGGCTGTGCTGGCATCCAGGAGTGGTTTTTCTGTTCAAACCCTGCACCTCAAACACGGGGTCTGGGGTAAGCTGGGGTTCTCATTGTGATCTCATCCTGCTTTCCAGGTTTCATAGCGTTTTCCAGCTTGCCACGCCTGGCTGAGAAAATCAAACTCTTCTTTGCCCTGTCTCCTCTGTACACCTTCCACCACGCCCGGGGCCCCGTGCTAAAGTTAGCCTTTCTGCCAGACCTGGCACTGAAGGTACAGGAGGGGTCTGTGTGTTGTTACGCCCAAAATCCAGGGGCTTTTGGCAACTCCTACCCCCTGCATTGCCACTGTGCACTGACCCTGCGCCTCTGGTGGGTGCTGGAGCTCCTGACATCATCCCTCGTGCTCTTGCAGGGACTGTTTGGAACCAGAGAGCTGGTTCTGGTGGGGAGGAGGGAGAAGATCCTCCTGGCTGAGAAGTGCAGCAGGCCACTGGCAGCCGAAGCGTGTGCCAACGAGATCTTCCTCGTTGGAGGGTACAACTGGGAGAACCTGAACCTGGTGGGTGCACCAGACTCTCCGTCCAGGTCACAACCCTCTCTGGTCTTCCCAGACACCTGGAGATAGTTAATGAGACACAAAAATGAGTGCAAATCCCCAAAACAAGGTGCAAAAGGCAGCGGTTATTTGGAGATTTCCTCCAGTGGTGTCACGGTGTTAAACCTAACAGAGTCTTTGCTAAGAGAGAATCACTCGTGCTCTCGTCCCTTAGGGAAAGGAAACTCCTGCCTCATTCTCAGCTGACATGCAACAAGTTTACAGAAGAAAATAACCAAAGAATGACTGGACCAGTTGTATTTGCACTCTAAAATACTGATTAAGTGGCTTGCCTTTGAAAGCTACTTGTAGCTCTGAGCAGAATAAAGCTGCTAAAGAACAAAGAGCATGTAACTTTTATATTGCAGTGATAGGGAGAATGTTTGAGGTTTTTTGCCTAGACAGATTCTCATCCTTCCCAACTCACTTTGAAAATACTTTCTTTTTCCCGTAGAGCCGACTGGATGTATACATATCTCATTTTCCAGACTACACATCAGTAAAAACTCTTCTGCACTGGGGACAGGTAGAGACTCTGATTTTATAACTACTTTAACTTTTCTTTCTTTTCATCTGTGAATATGGTATTTTCAAATGCTGCTTCATTCACTCTGGAGACGGGTAAGGAGGTAGAATCAAAGCCAAGAGATAAAAGGGATTTTTAAGCTGCAGCACCAAGGTGTCTCAAAAGCCACAGCTGTCGAGCGGGCTGATCCAGGGCATTACCTGGATTAACCCTTTGCCTCTGCCTTCCAGACTGCCAAAACTGGGGAGTTCAAGCAGTTTGACTACGGGCTGAGAAACATGGAGAAATACAACCAGGTGAATGGGATGGGGCTGGCTGGGATCGGGATGGGGGATCACACCCCATCCACCAGAGCCCCAAATAACAGGAGTGCTTTTCTCCTTCCCAGCCGATACCGCCCTTTTACAGGATCGAAGTCATGAGGGTGCCCGTGGCCCTGTGGAGCGGGGGGAACGACTGGGTGAGTCCCCCTGTAGAGACCCAGCTCCTGCTGTCCCGCCTCGCCAACATTGTCCACCATGAGCACTTCCCCGACTGGAACCACTTTGACCACCACTGGGGCCTGAACGCCCCACAGCGCATGTACAGGCGCATGGTGGCCCTGATGGAGGAAAACCCATGAATCTGCCCATGAATCCATTGATTGAATCCATTGATTGAACCCATCCATGAATTCATCCATGAATCCATTGATTGAATCCATTGATTGAATCCATCCATGAATTTATTGATTGAACCCATCCATGAATCCATCGATGAACCCATCCATGAATCCATCCATGAATCCATCCATGAATCCATCCATGAATCCATCTATGAATCCATCCATGAATCCATCCATGAACCCATCCATGAATCCATTGATTGAATCCATCCATGAATCCATCCATGAATCCATCTATGAATCCATCCATGAACCCATCCATGAACCCATCCATGAATCCATCCATGAATCCATCCATGAATCCATCGATTGAATCCATCCATGAACCAATCCATGAATCCATCCATGAGTCCATTGATTGAATCCATCCATGAACCCATCCACGAATCTATTGACTGAATCCGTCCATGAATCCATCTATGAATCCATCTATGAATCCATTGATTGAACCCATCCATGAACCCATCCATGAACCCATCCATGAATCCATCCATGAATCCATCCATGAACCCATCCATGAGTCCATTGATTGAATCCACCCATGAACCCATCCACGAATCTATTGATTGAATCTGTCCATGAATCCATTGATTGAATCCATCTGTGAATCCATCTATAAATCCATCCATGAATCCATCTATAAATCCATCCATTAATCCATCCATGAATCTATTGATTGAATCCATCCATGAATCCATCCATGAACCCATCCATGAATCCATCCATGAGTCCATTGATCGAATCTGTCCATGAACCCATCCACGAATCTATTGGTTGAATCCATCCGTGAATCCACCTATGAACCCATCTATGAATCCATTGATTGAATCCATCTGTGAATCCATCTATAAATCCATCCATGAATCTATTGATTTAATCCATCTGTGAATCCATCTATAAATCCATCCATGAATCCATCTATGAATCTATTGATTAAATCCATTCATGAATCCATCTATGAATCCATCCATGAACCCATCCATGAATCCATTGATTGAATCCATCCATGAACCCATCCATGAATCCACTGATTGAATCCATCCATGAATCAATTGGTTGAATCTGTCCATGAATCCATCCATGAATCCATCTATAAATCCATCTATGAATCCATCCATGAATCCATCTGTGAACCCATCCATGAATCTATTGATTGAATCCATCCATGAATCCACTGATTGAATCCATCCATGAATCAATTGGTTGAATCCGTCCATGAGTCCATCCATGAATCCATCTATGAATCCATCCACGTGCTGCCCCAGGATGGAGGAGCCACCCGTTCCCACCTGCCTGGGGGCACGGGCTTTGTGTGAGGGATGCCCTCCTTAAAAATGTCTCCTGTGCCTCTGTTCCACACTGATTCAATGCTTTTAAAAGCAATGCTGGGATTTCTGCCTGCCCTCTGTGAGCATAGAGATTGCAATAAAGTCTTGCAGCACGGCCAAGCTCCAGCCCTTGGCTTGCTGGGCTTGCTGGGTTTGCAGGAGATCTGCTGTGTTGGGGTTTCTTCTCAGCCTTTGCTGGCTCAGAGCATTGCTAGTGTGAATTTTTACTCCAGGAATCGAGGGCGTGCTGTGGTTTGTGGGTTTAGGCATGGGAGGGGAGGAAAGTGACCTTGTGACAGCCACTGGTGGAAAGAGGCCACATCTGGCCCGGGGGGCTCTGAGCTGGGCACAGCTGGTAAAGGGCAGAGAAGCAGGAGATTCTCCTCACCAGATCCTCCTCGCTGCGCTGAGTAAAGTTCAAAACCTGGTGATTTGCTGGTGATGAAATGTGCGAGGAGAGCTCAGAGAGGCCGAGCCCTTCCTCACCTCACAAATCCACCCAGCTATCCCTCTCCAATCACACAGCTCCTTGCCAAGCTTTTCTTGCTCATCCTGTTTAGCTCCTTACTGTTGAAATGAAAAAGAAGGTCAGGGCTAGAGGAGTAAATTTCAGCCACTCTGTTTACCCTGGAGGGGCTAACTTGTTACTGACTCTCTGGAATCAAAGGTATATATGTTTTTATTTTTTGGCTTAGATTTGTGCTGCATTAAACAGGGCAGGAATTGATAATGCCATGACTTAGTTTTGAGCTCTGAGGACAGCTGGCAAGGCTGAGCATCTCACTTTCTGGATTCTACCTTATCAGCAGGACTGCTCAGAGATAACCCCTGCAATCACCAAAGCCATTCATCTGCCAGCTTGTAGGAGCAGAGCAGCCCAGCACCAGGATGGGTGAGTCCTCTGTCTGTGCCTTTCACCTTGCCAGGGATGGGAATGGCAGGGTATTGCCAGAAGCTGGCATCAGAAAGATCATCTGCATCAACAGGGCATCCTTGGTGCGGCCCAGTGATGAGAACTGAGCTACCTCTATCTTGTCAGCCACTCCAGGACTCTGGAGAAAAAGCTCGGAGTGAAAACCCGATCAGGTGGATGGTCAGAAAGAGCAGCTCTAGGTTTTCCAAGGCACAGAGATGCTGGTGCCATCTCCCCACCTCGCTGATGCCTGCCCAGCCAGCAGAGCCACTCCTCAGGTGTGGTGGGCATGCTCATGCTCAGCCCAGCAGCCCCATCTGTTCATTACATGGGATTCGTTTATTCTGTTTATTGCAGGTTATTTATGTCAGACCCATCTCTCTATTACACGTGCTGGCCAGCAGTGGTTTGTGGAGCTGTGCAGGATTCTGCCTGCAAGTCTCTGCACGTGGCAGATGACACCCACAGCAGAAGGTTTTAGGACCTCCAATCCAAAGAAAATAAAAATGCTGACGGTCTGGGTGGATTAAACCTCAGTGGGATTAATTTGCAACCTCTGCATCCCCCGCCCTTTAACAGAGAGATAAATATGTTTAAAGGATAAAGCATTGCTCTCTAACCCAAACTGACGTCAGCTGAGCAGCTTGTGGGGCTGCAAAGCTGGGCTCAAAGCGTCATAAGATCCCTGTAAGGAAGGCAGCTGGTGGTGCCATCAGCACCAGCACCAGCACCAGCACCAGCACCAGCCACACTGAGGGGCTCTGCACAACACTGAGCCCAGCTCAGGCTCTGCAAAGATATTCCAACCTCTGACCTGAAGAGGGAAAGGAGAGGGATTCACTTCGAAGTCAGTCTGTCAATAGATTGCCTAATAACAGGTTGGCAAAAGTAAGGAATTGGCACACGGGATTGGGAGGCTGTTGCCAGCGATTTGCAACGCAGTCCTGAGGCTGAGGAGGGTGGGTCACACCTGTGTTTAAGGCTGCACCTTCAAACAGCACACTTCAGGTGCCTTTTTCAAGTGAAATGAAGCCAGGCTCGTGTTATTCCACCCACAAACCTGTGAGAACTCAGAGTCCCGAGCACTGGTTTATATTGCTTCCCGATTCTTTCACAAACGACTCAACCTGCTCACCGCACCAGAGAAGCTCAGGAGCCCAGGGCCAGCAGGTCTGGCTGTCACGGGTGCCGCATCAAAGCCGGCTTGCTCTCCCAGGAGCCCCGTGGCAAAAGGCTGTCTGTTTATTTCTTTGTTTAGCCTTTTCTCTGGGGACGCGTTGGCCCGCCAGCCCCGGGACAGACCTGCTGGCTTAGCAGGTGTGGAGCCAGCCTTTCCCACCAGAGCAGCCTGCAATGACAGAGCTCCTGTCCCTCTGCAGGGCGGTGATGGCCTCACTGCACTGCCCTGCGGTCCCTGGTGCCTTCCCAGTGCTCCCAGCAAGGGCCAGCAGGCCAGACTGGGCAGCTGGGCAGGAGCAGGGTGGCAGCCCATGGTGGCAGTGTCACTGGACCTGCCACAGGAGCGGGGCTGGGAAGAGGTCAGGGCAGCCACGGCCCCTCCAGCTGGGACGGGACCACGTGGGTGCCAGGCACTGATGGCAAACAGGAAAACCCTCCCAGAGTGGTAATTTGGGACTTTTGGTCTGCACTGTGTATCCCAGCTGCCCGGGTGCCCATTGGGACCGGAGGCAGGGAATGCTGTGTCACCCTGGGGTGTCCCCCCTGTACAGTCCTGACCCCAGGGGACGATTTGGGGGTTCTTCACTCATTTATTCCTACACCTCCTGGGTCCTGCCACATGCCTCATCTGCAAATGTCTCCCGCTGCTGGCAGCTGATTTATTTTCATTCCAGCCAGGATTTGGGTCACAGCTTTGTCTCGGGCTTTTAAAAGGGAAAGAAAATGTTTAGGCACAGCAAAAGGAGACAAAGCAACCAAGGAAAAGCCCTTTTGTCCCCATGGCAAAATACCAAGCGAGGCCGCATTTTTAAATTTTTTGGTTTTTGGCTTTGGGCAAATGGTTGCTGCAGAACTGGAAAGAGAATTAAAAAAAAAAAAAAAAGAAGAGATGTGTTTAAATAGGATTAACTTAAGCAAGAATTTGTACTACAGAAAGATGCTTAGAGAATCTCATAAAGACAGAAAAGCAAACAATATCCAAATCCGATAATCTGATCACCCGATAAAATTTACAAGTAATTTTCTTAGTAGAGAGAAAAGTATTTACTGGAAATGGACTGTCTTGAACAAACTGAATAAACAGATTAGGTGACGAGCATTACCTAAAAAGACAATTTTACAGAAAGCTTCCTGGAATGAGGCAGAAGCTGCATACTTGGGGGGAAAATGGGTGGAAAAAGACCAAAACCGCGAGTTATTTGCTGCCATCGACGTGGCTTTGTGATACACCAGGAAACTGTAACAAATGCGAGCTTCTTTGCACAAATAAACATCATCAAATTCTCATTTTGCTTGCTGCCTTTGCTGCTCAGAGGAGAAAGGCTTAGGGCAGGACAGTGAGGGAAGCAGCAGGGGAACAAGCACGTCATCGCTGTGTCACCGCCAGTGGCTTTGCTCACGGTCCCCCTGGGAAGCTTGTCCCCAAAGGCCACTGCAGCGGTCAGCAAGGCCGGCATGAGGACGTCCAGCACCAGGGAGGAATCTCTGTCCTTCGCTTCAGCCAAGCAAATTATAGCCAGGAATTCTGGTAGCAAAAATAACCCACAGCAGCACTTGGAACGGCTGCTCTCCCCCAGACCTCTGACTGATCTACGCTGCTTCTCAGGGCGATGCAGATCTTCCAGGAAATTTTAAAGGAAGCACAACAGACCGAAAATCCGACCCTACACCAGTGCCTGATTTTGAGTAATTTCTCCATGAAATATTGCTTTGCCTCACAGCTGGATTCTCCCTCCCTGAAAACAGCTGGTTCTTCTGCTGGTCGCACCACTGAGGGGTTTATCGAGATTTTCTGATGGGCCTCAGCATTTTGGCTGATGGGAGCAGCCAAATATTTTATTGCTGTAAAATAACTGCCCTTCCTTCAGGCTAAAGAAAATAATCATCGACACATCACAGCACCTCTGAGATCACCACTCAATCTTATCACCTCTCAGATAAACCCTAAGACGCAGACACTTTGTGAATACCCTAACTCCCCCTTTTTATATGGACTTTATTCATTCTGCACCAGAATCACATGCGGGACTGCCTGACTTGTAATTTCTCTTCAGGATTCATTCATTTCTCACCTCTCAGTCATTGAAAGGAAAAAAAACCGCCCAAACCCAGCCACATTAAAAATGTGATTAATTACAATTTTTATTGAATTCAAAACCACTGGTACTGTTTTATCTTCAGGGAGATGTACTTCTAGTACCTGAAGGGAGAAAGATGGAGAGAAACTATTTAAAAGGGCCTCAAAAACAGGACACAGGGAGTGGCTTCCCACTGCCAGGGGGCAGGGATAGATGGGATATTGGGAAGGAATTGTTCCCTGGGAGGGTGGGCAGGCCCTGGCACAGGGTGCCCAGAGCAGCTGGGGCTGCCCCTGGATCCCTGGCAGTGCCCAAGGCCAGGCTGGACATTGGGACTTGGAGCCTGGGACAGTGGAAGGTGTCCCTGCCCATGGCAGGGGTGGCACTGGAAGAGTTTTAAGGTCCTTCCCACCCAAAACATTCTGGGATCCTAATTCTGGTGTTTTTTACCACAGATCTGTTGGATCTCCTTCTGATCCACCTTGATGGTTTTAAGCATAACAGTGCCAGACCTGAGACAGCAATAATGAACTTTGTGTCACTGATAAAGGCACAAAAAAAAAGAAAAAAATAAAATAAAAAGGAAAAAGAGGAAAAGAAAGTGGAAAAAGAAAGGCAATGCAGTGCCAGCCAGGAATAGCATGAAGGCTCCTCCCCCCACTGTAGAGGGATTCCTTGTGGAACAGGGGCATATGATACCCCTGAAAAGGACAACCCAGGTTTGCTGAGGAAAAGCCCCTGAACTGGCCCCTGGCTGCAGGCAGCCCTGAGAGTCCTTGGCAAGGTATACAGCTGCCCGGCTCCCCCTCTGATTAGAGGCCATCTAGAGGGACTGGGCGTGAATCTTTGCAAAAGTAACTATAAGTTGGCATAGTTGAACAATAAGGGGAGAACAATGCTTAATCGTATCGGTGTACGTGTCCTTTATCCGGCCAGCTCTCCGGACTCAGTCCCTAACGCCCCACCCTGTCACTGCTCCAGTTAAAAGCAGAATATTTTAATCAACTATATTCAGGTGTTCCAAATAGAGAGAAATTTCAAATACCACCAGAGACAGCACTTAATCTTATGAGATAAACCAGCAAAAAAAAAAAAAGTTATCGAATCAAACCAGCATCTTCACAGATGCTTCTTCATGATGTCAAGGATTTCCTGGTACAGAACCTCGGTGGCATCGAGGCCCAGCACAAAATCCATGTGGTTCCAATGGGGAATCAGCTTGTGGTGGACCAGGTTCTTGACCTGGGGGAGGAGGAGGGCGGTGTCCCGGGGGTCGGCCAGGCAGTCCAGCCCCGCGCTCCAGATGGCTGTCGGCACCTCCATGTCCTTCACGTCGTAGAGCGGCGGCCCCACCTGAGGAGATGGAGAAGGGGGTGCTGCTGGAATGCACCAGATGATGCACTGTGCAGGAGGCATTGCTGCTCTTTGGGTACAGAGGGAAGTAAAAACCGGATCTCCTTTCTTCCAGAAAGAAGAGAAACTTCAGTAAAGATGCAGCGTGGCCTTGTGCGCTACAATTTAGTGAGCGAATTTAATTAACATTAATTAGCCAATTTGTTCTGCCCGGCTAGAAGTTCTGGTTCTGATACTACAGAAGGATTTGATGAGGAGGCAGAACTCTGGCTGCCCTGATCTAATGCTCTTGGATCCTCCTGCTCCCAGCAGGAGGTTGGGCTGGGGACCTCTGCAGCTCCCTCCCAGGAACCCTGCCAGGGTTTGTGGTGACACCTCACACAGTCACCAGCGCTTCCTTCAGCCCAGTGACAGCAGGGAAGTGCTTGGCTGCAAGTTCTTGACACTGAAACGCCTCTGGAGGGTTGTTTCAGCTCCACACCCTCTGGAGGGTTGTTTCACCTCCACACCCTCTGGAGGGTTGTTTCAGCTCCACGCCCTGAGGACTTGCCTGAGGTGATTTGTCAGCAACATCTCTTGTTACCTGAGGTGTAATTAATCCACTTAAGCAGCACGCTGCGTTCTGAACAACTTTTCCCGTTTAAGGAAGAAAGAAGCTTTTTTTTTTCTGTTCTAAGGCTTAACCACTATTTCAGAGACTAAGTTTTTCCCAATATTCAGCCTGGTGTAACCTGAGACCATTTCCCCAAGTGGAAAGCATCTAATGTTTCATCCCACTTGAAAGGTATTTGCAAAATAGAGCTGAGGATGGAAAACGCAGTTTTTCCAAGCAGAGATCCTGACTTCCAGCTTGTGAAGAGAGGAACACATTAAAAGGAGCCACAGGAGGCATGAATGGGAAGACACCAGGGGAAGGGAAGGCTGTGGCCATCAGAAGCACCTCACCTGTCTGTAGCGAAGGCTGTTGTACATGTGCCCCCCGTCAAAGGCTCTCAGTGCCCCTCCATGGACTCCCTGCAGCAAATTCAGACATGCAGTGGTCTAAGTGAGATCACAGTTCCCTGGGGGTGCAGTCAGCCCTCAAAAGTCAAACCTCAGAAGCTGGGTTTCATCACTGAGCGGGCAGGGCTTTTCAAGTGTATCTCACAGGTCTGGCCCTAAGCCCAGAACAAGTAATTATTGTCATGGTTTTGGACAAATGGACAGACATTATGTTTCTGATGTTTGTGGGTAACACCAGGATGGGAAGAAATATTGTGGGCTGGAGAATTGGCCTGAATTGCACAAGCAAAGGGGAAAGGAGCCTCTGAAGGTCTCTTGTCTAACTGGAACAGGACTAGCAGCAATACAAGGTTCAGGGTGGCTGTGGCTTGATCCCTCCTCTGAGCAGCAGCACTTCAGAAAATGGAGTGTAGGTTCTTGCTACAAACCCCACAAAGTTCTTCTGGGGTTCCTGGGCAGGGATTCCACCCTGGGAAGGAGCTGTGCCCTGAGTACAGCCTGTGGCACACGCCTCAGAGAAGGTGCACGGACTGAACCCATGAGCTACAAGAAATTGTGCAAATTTTTAGCTTGGGCAAGAGAAAGGAGAACACAGCTGCAGTGTCAAAGGGCTCTGGTGGTGACTGTTCTCATGCCCACAAGGGGAAGAAGGAGAAATAAGCAGCTTTATCGGTAATAAGCTTGATTGGCTGCTGTCCAGAAGAATCTCTGCCACTAACGGCACTTGGGCTGCAGGGCAGGAGTGGAGCTGGTCTGAAACGAGACCCCTGGAATGTGCCTGCTGTGGATGCAGGGTACTCAGCTCCAAGTGTTCCTCTTGACAGATCCACTCCTTTGGGGCCGCTCGGCTCAAAAATCTGCCGAGCATTTTGTGGAGGGGTGAAAACAAAACATGCAAAGATCTGACAAGGGTGTGTCTCACAGCAACCAGCACAGCAGGCTCCCCACGAGGGACCAGTGCCACTCTGTGTGGCACGGGAAGGAACCTGGGAAGGCTTACCTGCAGCCAGTGGATGATGTTCTGGACTGAGGACCCCGCCGGGCTGTGTCCCGCGTACACATCGAATCGGCTCTGCGAGGACACGAGCACATTTTACAACAGGATTCACCTGGCTCCGCAAAACAGGGCACTGCCAAGGCTTTGTCCTTCAGAAGGACCCTCTGCAGATTTATTCCCACATACCATGTTTGTGTTCTTCCAGTTAAACCCGAAAATCATAGCCAGGATGCCCTTGCAGACCTTTGAGCAGATGCAGAACCTGGAGAGGAGCAGCTGCCCCAGGGCAGTGTGTGGTAGGAACTCCCTGGTGCCGAACATCTCCTGTAAAATTGCAAACGTTCTCATCAAAAAGGAAGTCTGGTTGTGCTTTTCCCCAAGGCACCACCACTTTACAACTTCTATTTTGTCCCTGTGTTAAGGTTGCCCGTAGCTAAGCCTCCCTTGCACCCCATTAAATGCTTCTGTTCCTTGTTTTCCATGGGCATGATCTCTTACATTCATGGCAGGGCTCAATCCACAGCCTCTGCATCAGTTTTATTCCCCAACATTTTGGCTCTGATTCTGCCAGAACATTCTGGGGAGCAAATTCAGGACAGGACTGGAAGGTTCTGTAGTGAGATGTGTGTTTCTCTTCATTACGAAAGCGGAGCACAGAGCTCCCCTCTCTGTAAACAACCTGAAATATTCCACAGGTAATTTCACAATCCCCATGAAAAGCTACATTTTGGCTGGGCAGAACATAGTGCAGACCAACCTTAAGCCCGTAGTCGGAAAAGAAGGCGAGCTTTCTGAACGGGCTCTGAGCAAATATCACCGTGGTCACGGGTGCCAGAGCCAAGAACACCTTGATTTTCTGAGCCAGCTGGGGCATAGTGGAAAAGGCTATAAAACCTGGGAGGGGGAGGGGGGAAGCAGAAAAAAAAAATGGTTTACTCTTTCAAGGCACTCATGCTCACAGTTTAATTTCAGTGGGTGATGTTACAAATCTCAGAGGGGATGGAGATATCTCATGCTGTGGTCAAAAGGACCCACTCACCTATGGTGGTGCCTTGGGAATGGCCGATATAATACAGCTGTTTCTGTCCTGTTTTCTGCTCGATGAAGCTGATCATGGCTGGGAGATCGTACTTAGCCATCTCATCGAAGCTGCAGAGGGAAGAGCAGACATGCTGCTGAGAGGAGCAGCACCCACACCTGCACAGCCGTCACCAGCGAACCACAAAACCAGCAGGGAGGGCAGGACCACCCCATGAACTTCTTCATCCTACTGAGTTTTCACATGGGGTTTTCACTCAAAATGGGTTGGATGTGCTTCAGTCCAGCCTGGTTCACTCATCCCCCAGCTAGGGCAGCGTGGCCCTGACAGAATTCGGCTGTTCCTGAGATCCTCAAACGCATTTTACCTGAAAGCCCAGAATTCATCCCGTTTGGGAGACAGGGCCAGGTGTCTCCTGGACCAGGTGTTCCCTCTGCTGTTTCCTATCCAGACGTCATAGCCAGCATCTGCGAGGATGAAGCCCAGGCTGCTGTTGGCCAAGTTGGTGATCCAGGAGCTGCCTTCTGCCAGGAGACCATGCTGCAGGAGTGCCACAGGTCTCGCACCTGCAAGACAGGCAGCACGATGGCTCTCTGCGTTTTTAATGCTGTCTGGCACCTTTTGAGATAGTTTATGGAGTGTTATCCCCATGGCAGCCAAAATCTGTGGAGGTTTGTGTCGGTGTTCCCTTAGATTTCATTTAAAAAGCAGGTTTGCTACGTGGCAACTGTGCCATTGTCTTGGCCTTTAGCCCCAAAATCTCTGGAAGTGCTGGCAGAACTTGGGCTGCCCGGGGAGCTCTGCAGGCAAACACGGAGGAGCCTGGGGATGTGATGGGAAAAACGCACTTTCTCATGGATCTAGCCCCCTCTCCCGGTTACCACCCCTCACAGGACAAGAGGATCCCCTGGAGGCTCCTCAGGGAGCACCAAACCAGTCTGCTGACCCACCAAAAAGCTGCAGGAGCACGTTTTGGGAGCCAGGCTCCCAGGATAAAACCCCAAGCTTTATGACCAGGATGGATGGGCTGCCTCTCTCTGCTGGGATTGCAGCCTGACCGTCAGTGCTCAGGGCTCCAGGAAGGGTGAGGGAACATCCCCGGCAAGGGATCAGCCTTCCCTGCAAATCCTGGTCCGTCAGAACTGATGCTACAGATGCCAAGCCTCGGGGAGCCTTGCAAACCCTCTCCCACCAGCCCCGGTGTCCCAGTGAAGGGCTCAAGGTGTGGGTGTCCTGTATGGCACCAGTTTTACCTTGGCAGCCGGCGTTCGCTCTCCCATGAGGAATCCTGTTCAGCTGAAGGATGTAGCCATCCTCTGTCACCACGTTATACTCCTCGCTGGGGTAGCCCCAGAAGGAGACCATTTCACTCTGCAACGAGAAGAAAGCCAAAAACGCCGTTTTCAGGGCTCCCCCAGGGAAATCCCTAGATGTAACATTTAACTGTCGTTATTTAATGCTGGCTGTTTCCCAGACACTTCCTGCCTCTGCTCCGAAGCCATCACACTTACGATGTTCATCCCTGCTTCCGGATTCTTAGGAAATCGGGAATTCAAGGGGCATTCCCCAGAGGCCATCCCGTGGAGCACGGACACCAGAGCTAGAGCCAGCCACATCCTCGCTGCGCCTGGAACAACACACCCCCAGAGTCAGTGCCAGGGAAGCAGGGGTGATGTCCAGCAGGGAGAGGAGAGATGTGGGCAGGGAAACACCCAGGTAGGACCCAGACTTGGCCTGGTGGCCTGGATGACCACTAAAAGCATTAATGCACAGGGGGTGGCTCAGGAAACACACCTCAGCAGGGATCCTTCCACAGGGAGGTGGGACAGACCTTCAGGAATTCCCGCAAGAGGACAGGCAACAATCCTTGCAGTGCTCTGCAGACCACTGGGAACTGCAAGAGGTTAAAATCACGGAATCACAGAATGGTTAGGGCTGGGAGGGACCTTAAAGCCCCTCTCATTCCAACCCCCTTACACCACCCCAGGTTGCTCAGAGCTCCATCCAATGTGGCCTCCTTCCAACACAAAAGGACGTGGGGTGTTACTTGTCCTATCAGTGACCGTGCAGCACCACTTCTCCACTCTCTCTTCCCGGGAAAGGGGATGGCCAAGAGGGAGAGCTCTGTCCCATCACCCTGCTGTTTGCATCACCACTATTTACACCACTTTGGCAGTGTTAACACCACTGCCCAAGTCTCCTCAGGAGGGAGAGGGAGGACGAGTAAGATCCAGCACTGCCTTCTCTCCCTAAATAGAAATAAAATCATGACAAGAAAATCTCTAACTACTTGCCCTTCTTGGTCATTGTGAAAAAGGTGAGAATTGATTAAAGTTATTTCAGAGAAGGACATTTTTAAGCGTAAGTCTACATGCAAAATGGGGAGAGATGTATCTTCCAGCAGACCTAGACGTCCCTTAATGATACTGGGTTTAACACAGCTTAAAAACCCCTCACTCAGCGTGCTGGAGACTGCAGCTGCCACGGGAGGTGGTGGAGGCAGATGGGAGCAGCAGGTTCTGCACACAGGTGCGGGCATCAGGTATCCCAAACAGGTACGGGAAGGTCTGGGCAGGGTTGCTTGCTCCAACAACTGTAGACATCAGAGACCACAAGGCCACTGGGCAAAGAAAAATCGGGCTGGACCAGCCTCTAGAACTGACCCAGCAAATCAGATTGGGGTCCCCTGTTCCGAGGCAAGCATGGGCCCTAAGTGCCATGAGCTGAGTGCCATTCCCAGCCAGGCTTAGGCCCGGCTCTGCCCAGGCTTTTCCCCCACTCACCTGCACAGAAGTGAAGGCAGCCAGCCCAGCTGAGAGGTGGCACAGCTCCTGCAGGAGGACACAGGGAGATGTCAGCCCCTGGGGAGGATGGGCGGTGCAGGGAAGAGATGGCCAGCCCGGAGGAGATGGTGATGTGGCACACGGCGGTGGCAGAGGATGGGTTGTCACCCCTGGCTGGTGCACGGAGCAGTGCTCTGCATCCCTCTGGAGACAGCCCTATTTGAACTGGCTGCAGGGTGGGGTGGCAGGTGTAAACACCCTGAGATACAGAACATATACATCATTAGGTAACACCACTGTTTAAAAAGTGCAGTTGCCCAGAATTTGTTTGTGGAGGCCGGTTAAATACTGTTTAGGCAGAGTCAAATAACTCTGGACGTTCTGAAGTGATTTCCATTGATAAAGTGGTTTAATTGGTATTGCTGAAGAAAGTTTCCAGCTTCCCATTTCAGTGATGGTTTTATTTATTTACTACAAGAGACATAATTAAGTTATTGCAAGGGAAGATCAAAGTCTAAAATGCATTTCCAGTAGCAGATCTTCTGGTTTAGAAGTGATGATGTTTCTTGTTATACAAAGATGCCACATCTGAGATGGAGATTAAATCCCAGGCAACAGACTGAAAACATCTGTACTGGGTCAGGCTGGGATGGAATTCCCATTCTTCATAGCACAGGGATGGGACACAGCCAATTTGCCACAGCAACTCTCCATACCTTCTTTCACTCCACCCAGTTTTCTCGCTTTTGCTCTCCCAGTTCCCTCCAGCTGTCCCACTTTGGGGTGAGGGATGGAGCCAAGGAGCAGCTCCGTGGGAGCTCAGCTGTGGGCTGGGGTCAGCCCACCACAACACCCTTGTTCTTCACACCCTTACTGGAAGGTATGGGGAGTACCTAAGTGCCTTATCCTACAAGTCCCCTGCCAACAGGGAGAGTTATCCCTCTCCATCAGCAGTGCCAGGGCTGGGGCTGCCTCCTGCCCTCCCTTCCTAGATTGCTTTGCTTTGGAAATCGCGGTGAAAGGTCAGTAGGGAAAGGCGTCTTCTGTCTGTCAGCCTGGAATGGGCCTGAGATGTGTCCAAGGCATGCACCCAGATTTGGCAGTTTGTCCCACTTGTATAAACACGCAGTAGAACAGGGGTTCATAATTCAGAGGTCTGGAGGTCAAGGGTGACTTTTTTTTGGGCTACTGAAGCCACGCTGCACTGAGTAAGACACCTCTGACCTTCACCCTCTGAGGAAGCAGATAATGGAAATCTACACTCCAGGGAAAGGGCAGAGCAGCTCTGGTTGCACTCGTCTGGAGGCACTGAAAGGGGCAGGAGCGAGGCTGCACCCCAAAGGAGTCCTGTAGCACCTCAAGAGCGGGACATCATTGTAGGTCTTACAGGATGCTCTGGCCTCCCAAGGGTCATGTGCAGCTCCTGCTGAAGCACCACCGCTGTAGGGCTGAATGGGATCCAGGAGAGTCCCTTGAACTTCACTGCATGGCCAGACGTGTAAACCCAGCTCCATCCTGCTGCAGGCTCGCTGACAGTTTGCCAACCCCCACGGATCATCTCCACATCCCTCTGCCCAGGCATTCCAGAACTGGACGTGGCCTCCAGATGTGACCTCCCTTGCACCAAACGGCAGGGGCGACAACAACCAGGCAGCCCCTTGTCCGCTCCCGTGGCCAGCCTGGGGTTCTCCATCCTTGCAGGGAGAGCACATAGTTGGCTCGTGTCCGGGTTGGTGCCTGCCACCCTTTCCAGTAAGACTGTTGTGCCACAGCTCCTAATCCGTGTCCCCATACCCTGTCCTCAATCCAGGGCCCCCTGCCACCAGCACATACTTCGAGTAGGTGTTTAGCCCCAGAGCAGGAACATGTCACACATCCAGAGTTCTCACCCAGCTCCTGCAGCCCTCTCTTGCATCACCCCTGCTTTCCTTGCTGGCAGTCCCCACGTGCTCATCAGGTGAGCACAGAGCTTTTTCAGTTGCAGTGGAACCTTCAGCACTGCCCATCATGCTCAAGTTTAATAATCAAGTTTTCTATAAAATTACTGCCAGGGATTCTGTCTTAATTCTTGGTATTTGTCTTTTGGCCTCAGCTCTTTAATTGAAATAATGTCTTAATACTGGTCTACATCTAATAGGTGTTAGAAAGCCTTCAAAGGGCATGAGGGGGAAGGGTCTGGAGGAGCCACACGAGGAGCAGCTGGGGGCACTGGGTTTGTTCAGCTGGAGCACACCGAGGTCAGACCTCACCGGGGCTGCAGCTCCGATCTCTGCTCCCTGGGACAGGGACAGCACCCAGGGAGCGGCTGGAGCTGGGCCAGGGCAGGCTGAGGCTGAGATCAGGGAAAGGTGCTTCCCCCAGAGGGTGCTGGGCACTGCCCAGGCTCCCCAGGGAATGGGCACGGCCCCGAGGCTGCCAGAGCTCCAGGAGCGTTTGGACAGCGCTGCCAGGGATGCCCAGGGTGGGGCTGTTGGGGTGTCTGTGCAGGGCCGGGGGCTGGATCCATGATCCCTGTGGGACCCTTCCAAGCCAGGATATTCTGTGGTTCTATGACTCTGTGACTGCCTTCCTGCCTGCTTCTACACGTAAGAAACTCTGCTGGACTCACTGGCACGCTGAGCTGGCAGTGAGGATCCAGGGAACCACTCAGTGCCATCACCCATTCCCCAGCACCTCTCCCACACAGAACCGCTCGGTGGCCAAAAGGCCAAATATTTGTGAGGTTTGAGAAATCTCCTTTTCACAAAGACACAAGCAAATGGTGGTGACAATGCCCTGCCCAGCCAGGCAGAAGTACAGCCCCACAGGTCCTCTAGGAGACAGCAGAATCTGGAGGGAGGGATCCACAGCAGGGAATAGGGCGAGGTGCCAGCTGGTGTCCTCTGCAGGAGGTGCTGAGGAGGGGACACAACATCCTGAGGCTTCTTCCCAGGGCAATGGTGTCAAGAAGAGAAAACCTCCCATCGAATGGGAATTCCCAGCTGTGAACTCTTACATGTTGGAGGGTCACTCACACAGTCAATCTTTTATTTTTCTTAAAAGAAAGCCCCAGACTGAACACATGTTCTCCTCCATGACTGCCCCACAACACAAGGGCAGGGGAGACAGGGGCTCCCAGCTCTCTCCAGGAAGTCCAGGTCGCCTCAGAGCTCCCTTTGAAGGTGAGCATCACCAACACCTGCCTGTGCCTCAGGCACAACAAGCTCCACAGAGGGGACTTCACGCCACACCTCTGCCAAAGTGTCGGGTTCTGGTGTCCCCCATACCGCAGCGATCCTGTCAGAAGATCTCTGGAACATCTCCTCCCACCCACGCAGCTGGGTAAGGGTAGCAACCCAAATCCTTCCCCCAGCTGCCCACTCTCAGGGCTCTCAGGACGGGAGTTTGTGTTCCCAGGGCAGAGGCATTGCACGCGGTGTCACCACCCCTCAGCACTATCTGCTCTGCACCCAGCATCCCGCTTTCCTCACACCGAGCCGTGGCTCCTTGCAAAACACCGGCCAGGTGTTGGAGACAATCCACCAGCACCTTCTGGAAGGCGTCACAGCCTGCTGGGTGGCACCTCCAGCTGGGCAGGGTTTGATACAGCAGAAGCTGTTCAGTAAGGGTGGGTCAGACCCGGCTCTGGAGCATGCCTGGATCACTGGCAGGGGTGTGTGACACAGGGATTTGTGTGTGACACAGGAGTGTGAGTGTGTATAGGTGTGTGTGTGACACAGGGGTGTGTGACACAGGGATTTGTGTGTGACACAGGAGTGTGAGTGTGTATAGGTGTGTGTGTGACACAGGGATGTGTGTGTGACACAGGAGTGTGAGTGTGTATAGGTGTGTGTGTGTGACACAGGGATGTGTGTGTGACACAGGAGGGTGAGTGTGTATAGGTGTGTGACACAGGGGTGTGTGACACGGGGGTGTGTGTGTGACACAGGAGTGTGTGTATGGGTGTGTGTGTGTGACACAGGGATGTGTGTGTGACACAGGAGTGTGAGTGTGTATAGGTGTGTCCACCATAGGTGTGTGCCCATGCAGATGTGTCTGTCCAGATGTGGGTGCCCATACAGATGTGTCTGTCCAGGTGTGTGCCCAGCACAGGCGCGGGGTGTGCGCGTGGCCTCCCCGCCCCGCCCATGGGCGTGGCTCTCCCCGGGGGCGGGCAGCGGCGCGGGAGGCCCCTCCCAGCGCGGGGCGCGTCCGTGTCCATGTCGGTGTCCAGGGGCGTGTTCCTGGGCGTGTCCGTGCCCGTGTCCGGGGCGTGTCCGTGCCCGTGTCCGCGGCGTGCGGCGGCCATGGCGCGGGTGCTGGTGGTGGGCGCGGGGCTGACGGGCGCGGCGGGCGCGGCGCTGCTGCGCGGGGCGGCGCGGGGGCAGGTGACCGTCTGGGACAAGGCGCGGGGCGCAGGTGGGTGCGGCGGGGTGCGGGCCCGGCGTGTCCTGCGGGGTGTCCTGCGGGGTGTCCTGCGGGGTGTGGCGTGCCGCGGCGGTGTCTGACCGGCTGTCGCGCAGGGGGCCGCATGAGCACGACCCGCGCCGACCGCGGCAGCGCCGACCTGGGCGCGCAGTTCGTCACCTGCGAGCCGGAGCTTGCGGGGCCGCGGCTCAGGTGAGACCCGCCCCGCCCCGCCCCGCCCCCAGCGCTCCGGCCCCGGCCCCATCCCGCTGATCCCGGCCGTGCCGCGGGTGGGGAGCGCGGGCTCGGCAGGGTGTGGTGGCCCGGCCGGGGGGCGCGGAGGGACCCCGGTGCTGGGGCTCGCTGCGTGCACAGGTGCCGTGCTTTCACCCGAGCCGGCACCCAGAGCCCCGCAGCCGCCCGCTCGCTCCCCCGCCGGCGGAGTCGGCGGGAGGAGGGGAGGGGTGAAAGCTGGAAAACTCGCGAGTTGGGATGGAAGAGGCAGGGGGAGTAGCTGCGTGTAAAAAGGCAGCATTTGCGAGGAAAGCAGGGCAAAGGCAGGTGCGTTCCGGGCGCCTGTGTCCAGCGGCTGGAACACTCCTGCGCTCCCCGCTGGAGTTTGTGCTGGCGTTCAGAGCTCTGGGGAGCTGCATCCATTCCTCTGCTTCCGGGTCACAGCGCTGACAGATCCATCCATCACAGGGAGCCCTGCTTGCGGTAAAGGGCCGGGCCCAGTGCAGTGGCAAGGTGGTTTGTTGTTTTATCGCTGTATTTGTGCATAGCCAGCCTTGAAATGCAGCCTGCTAGAATTCGAAAGTCAGGCCGGTCTTAATTTCAGTCGTGGAAAACAGAGCGACTTTTCTCACTTGTGTGTTTGTTCCTTTCAAGCTTCTACGAGGAGCTTCTGTCTCACGGCATCCTGAAGCCGCTGACCGCTCCCGTGGAAGGGATGGTGGCGAGAGAAGGCTCCTGCAATTACGTGGCACCCCAGGGCATCTCCTCGGTTGTCAAGTACTATTTAGAACAGTCAGGTAATGCTTTTTGGATGCCTTTGTGTGAAGGGAAGGGTTTCAGTGGTTGTGTTTTTGACGGTGCCTTTGAACGGTCTTTCGGATTTAAATCCCTGACGAGGGTGTTTAAGTTCCTTGTTTGAGGATGTTTAAGTTCCTTTGTTTGTTAATGTATGCCTGGAAGCTGCTGGAATGGTGTCTGTGAGCTCTCTGAACTTCCAAGTCCTGCAGATATAAAAGTCTCTATACAAACAGAACATCTGCTGTGTAACTGGGGGCAGAGGGGTGAGCTGCACCCTATGTTTTGGAGAAAGGACGTGAGCCTGCTGGGTGGAGAGTCCTTTGGAAAAGGAGTTTAAACTTTCTGACTGCTGCCTTAGGTGTCGTGGGGCAGAACCACGTGTACAGTTCAGTGACTAATTTAATCCTGCTTTGAAAAATTTGAGCTGTAAGAGTAGTCAGGCTTTGGTCCTTCCATGCAATTGTTTTCATATTTTTTTTAATCAGCTGGTTTTTTAAAGCCTAATCTTGTAAAAAAAATAGCTATGTTCCTGCCCTCTGGCAGTGGGAAGCCATTCCCCCTTGTCCTGTCACCCCATCCCTTGGAAATAACTCTCTCTCTGCCTTTTCCCTGTGGAATTCACTGCCACGTGCATTTAACTGCTGCTTTTTCCACGCAGGTGCAGAGGTGTCCTATGAGCAGCACGTAACTCACCTCTCTCTCCGGGATGGGAGGTGGGAAGTCTCCAGGAAAGCGGGGCCCCCGGAAGAGTTTGATGTGGTTATTCTCACCATGCCGGTCCCACAGATTCTCCAGCTGCAAGGTGACATTGTGAACAGTAAGTTCAGACCTCCAAATCGCAGGTATCTAATCCAGAATGGCAGTTGAGCATCTTACGTGGCAAAAAACTCCCTCAACAGTCTGAGCTGCTTAATTATCCCACCAGGACAGGGTGGAAAATGGTGGGAGGTGGGTAATTTCAAGGCCACATGTGTGGTGTGTGACCAGTAGTACCTTGACAGCAAAACCATCTAAATAGATGAGTCAGTTTTGAGTCTGATCTTTAATTTTTTTGCTGACTGCTAAAGCAGGGCTTGTCTTTGTGCAGCTTGAAAGTAGTTACTGGATTGAACAAGTTTTCTTGAGCATGTCTGTAAAGAGAAGTGTTTTCGTTACAACCTCTGATTTTGACCTTTGTGCCCAAGTAGGTAAATCTTCTCTACGAACAGGACTTCTCTGCTAATTGCTGTTTTGTGAGCTCTCTCATTTCCCCTGTCCCTCTGCCATGGAAAGCAATGGTGGGCCTGGCACATCCTGTCTTTGCTAAGGTGGTCTGGTTAATAGTGAAAGAAATAAAAATAGAAAAATAGAAAATAGAAGAAAAGCAGAGGGAGTGTTTTTTCAGAGCCTTCCCGAGGTTCTGCTAGTCTGCATCTCAAGGCCTTCCCCAGCTGGCACTGATATCTTTGCAGATTGTTTTTCTGGGGGTAATTAAATCCTTTCTTGTCCAGAAAGCAGGCAGGTCCCCTTCAGAAGATGTAATTAAGGTGAACAGTTCATTTCACTTGCTCTGGGGAGAGCTGGAGCGGTCAGATGCTTCCCACGACATCGTCTCTTTTCACCGTCTGTGTAACTGCAGGATCGACTTTTATCTGAGGGAATCCAGCAAGTTTTGTCTTCTCCTCCCCTTCTTCCTGTTTCTCTTCCCCTCTCTGCCTGTTCCCTGTGTGAGACCAGCTTCCAGATGTCCTGCCAGCTGTTAATTCTGGATCTCAGGCTGTGGGAGTGACTCCCCATGCCCCGGAGTTCCTTGGCACGGGAGCTATCGGCATCTTTACTCCTGTTTCTTTGGGCTAAGAACTGAGGGGAAGAATAGGTGAGGGGAGTGTTAGGAGGGTGTTTCAGAGCCTGAGCAGGGTGCAGTTTCAGGTCTGTTTTGACTTACAGTGGGTCAGGTACATCACTGGGTGTCTAAATCTCAACCTGATTCTGACTGCACGTCAGAGAGCCGAGTTCTGCTGGCAGGGAAGGTGGCTTTTCCTGGACCCATCTCACTTGGGATTTAAGATGGGATTTCGTGACAGCTGCTGAGAGGAATAGGTGTTCTCTCCCCTCCACACTGACACTTTCTTGTCATTTGTATGCTCTGGTCTCCCAAATCCGGGGCAAAATCTGGCGGTTCTAACAGGAACCGTATTTGTGCGTTCCCGGTAGCGATTCCAGCTGCTCCTGGAAGGGGAGGTTCCTGCTGCCTGTTGGAAACTTCCCCCCAGCTGTAACTGCGGGCAAGAGGGCTCCTGTTGCTGCTGTGGGATGGAGCAGGACATGTGCAGAGCTGGAGGAAGGAGGGGGCTTCCTCCTGTGTGGCCAGCGAGGGTCACGTGTGGCCACTCGGCCATGGCGGGCAAGTGGCTGAAAGGGCAGAGTTTGGGAATACAGCTGCCTTCCCTGCTGGCCCTTACTGTGTAGAAGAAGGACTCTGGAGCTAAATGAGAGATGTGCCTGGGCAGGGCTTATCTCAGTTGCTGTTGTGGTTTGGGATGAGGAGAGTTAAAGGAGCGAGTTTTGGCTGTTCCTGCACAGCTCTGCTTTTCAGCCTTCGCTGCTTCGGTGTAACATCCCTGCTCTGGCAGCTGCTTCGCCAGGGGCATGGATGAGTTTGAACCTCCCCCACATCTCCCATGGTCTCCCTTCCCTTGCTCCATCTGAGGGTGCTCTCTGGGGTGCCTTTTGGGGGTCGGTTTTGCCAGGGGTTGAAGTGCTGGCTGGGGGCCTCTTGAACCACTGAGGTGTACCTGGGTCTCCCAGCTCACAGCCAGGTGAAGTTTGAAATGGGTTTTGCTGAGGTGTTGCTAGCATTAATGTATGGATAAAGGCTGTGAGGGAGAAGGAGTGAAGGAGCAGCTGGGCAGGGTAAGGGGTGCTTTGATCCGTCCGTGGGGGTTGGAATTAGCCTTTGACGTTGGTGGGTAAAAGAGCCTGAGCTGGAGAGTTCAAATGACTTGCCAGAGGTGGGAGTTCACCCCTCCAGGAATTCACCATTTTCCTGTTTGAGGGAGGGGGTCTTCTGCCTCCCACGTGTTTTTGAAAACAATTTTCACTTATTTGCACGATATTCGGAAACTTAAGATTTTGAAATAACCTCTCAAATTTCACATCCAGTGGCAAAGTTGCTGTTTTAATACTTTAACTCGGCAGACTAAACTAGACTGGATGGTTTTTGTGTCCTTTAACCTCTCAGATGAGCCTGAACATGATGTCATTGTGAAGCCAAGTGCATTTAGGAGAAGACAGAATTAAGTGGCCTTTGGCAACCTAAAATTACCGTTTTATATGGGCTGTGTGGGAAATGAACGTTGCAGATTTGCTTCTCTTGTGAGTGAAAAGCCAAGTCTGAGATTAATGGAGAAGTTAGTGTGTGAACACACTCAATTTTTAAAAATAGATATGAAACAAATAATGTAATAAATAGTGTGTTTATATACATATATATATTTTTTTAAATCACCTTAATTTTCAACCTTTATTCATTCTTTCTACAGTTATCACCCCTAAATAGATGCAGCAGTTGCATATTTAGCAGCAGCAGAGCCAGAAGTACTTCCAGCATGACTTCTAGTAGCTGCTGGATAAAGGGTTAACTCCTTGCAACATGTTTGGAACAACAATAGGTGGCAGCAATCAAATGATGTTTAGGACATTCAGCTTGCACAGCTAAATTAAATTTACTGTACTGATTTGAGCTTTGCATATTCTGGTAGTAAATATTGGGGTTATGCAGGAGATAAAAGGGAAATGAATAAACGTTTCTGAGGTTTGTAACATCAGTTCAAGGAAAGGAATACATTTACTTAGAAGTAGGATCTTTGCAAATGAAAGGACAAGATTTTGTAAATGTTCATCATCCAGTAGTATTTCCGAGGTGCTAGACTGTTACACTGGCTGCTGATGTTAGAAGAATCCCGGATTTATATCCCAGATTCCGTATGATCACCAAGCACTGTGGTTCTTTCTGTGCTTTTTCAGATCAGCTGGACAAGCCTTCCTGTCACTTCTGTTGTTTAGCTCGAGGCTTTTGGCAACACGGTAGTCTGAGGTCGCGACGATTTGCCGTAGTTTTTTTATTTGTGTGCTCAGAACGTTTTCATTATGTCTCTTCCCCTGGCATTTCAAATTACACTTCTGCACGTTTAAGCTGCTAATAAAAGAGGATGGCTTGGCTTTTGCTTCGAGCCTGACCTATTTTTTTTTTTTTTTTTCCCATCTGTGTGAATGTCCCACATGTTTTAAATAATACAAGCTGATGAGAAGATACAAGTGAAACAGGGCTGTATTTGCGTGGGAAGGCTTTATGATGTGAGTTAGGAAAGCGCAACTCTGATAATTTTTCACGAGTCACAAGTCCTTGCTGAGTGGATGTGTTTATTTTTGGATAGCACGATGATAAATTTGGAATTCTGTGGTTCCAGTTCCAAGCAATCTGAGCAGGGCTTATCCAGCTTGGAGCTCTCGTTACCTAACAGATCTGAAATGTCCAGTGTAAACATGTACACTGATTTGTTAGTCGCTTATCAGGGAGCTGAGGCCACAATGTGGGAATATTTGGGCTTTCTGGAAACACAAGGAGTTCCTGGCCATGGTCCTTTTCAAACCTGTCACCCATCTGCCCTGGGAGCACCCCAGTTCTGCCTGAGGCTGTGGCAGGGGAAGGGTCTGTGGTGAATTTGGGTGGTCCCTGGGATGGGAGTGTCAGAGGCGGTGGCTGTGTTCCCAGGGCTGCAGCAGGAACAGGGAGCATCCCTCTGCAGGAAACCCTCCTGCCCTGCCAGGCTCTGTTTGCAGGATTTGGCCCCCCTGAGCTTTTGGTTTGAAGCCGTTCCCTTGTCCTGTCCCTCCAGCCCTTGTCAAGAGTCTCTCTCCATGTTTCCTGTAGCTCCTTCAGGCCCTGGAAGGCCACAGTGAGGTGATCCCAAAGCTTCTCCTCTCCAGGCTGAACAATCCCAGCTCTCCCAGCCTCTCCTCCCAGCAGAGCTGCTCCATCCCTCGGATCATGGCCGTGGCCTTCCTTTGGGAGGTTGCTTTTCTCTTGGTCGAGGATTTGGATTTGCTCCTGGAATGGTCTGACAGGCGTGAGGGAGGCAGGGAGGAGAAGGTGGGACTGCACATCTGGGGAGCAGGGGAGTGTCTGAGGAGGAGCAGCTGCCACCAAAACCTCTCTGTCAGCCTTCAAAGCAGGCAGAGCCCCTCCGTGTTCACTGCCTGCTGCAGCTCGGGTATAGCCTCTCTGAGGGAGTACTGCTAAAAATAAAGGCTGCTGGGGCTGGAATTGCACATCAGGAGGAAAAAAATCAAAGTAGGCCGTGTGTGTTCTTAAGCGTGTGTTTGACTTAGTCTGTTTTTAGGTGGTTTTTTAATATCTAGAGTGCTTATAATGGGCTTATTCTGCAGTTATTGAGCATGTTGGAAGCCTATCAAACACACTGATCCCAGAGCCCCTCTCCATCTGGGACGTGTGGGGATTAACCCCCGTGTGCGTGAGCACGAGAGGCCTGAAAAGGAGAGTGAAGTAGAATCTGTATTAGATAAAGGGCTACTTTGCATTTTGGTGTTGTCAGCCGGGGCTGCCTGCCTTGGGTGGAGAGCTGAAACTCTGATTTGACAGATCTCAGGGTAAAACAGAAGGAAAAAAGCCAGGTGCAATGCTGGAAGAGCAAAATATGCAGCTTCTTGTCTTCAGGCTGGGTTCCCACTCCAGGGGAGCCCATCCTTTGGCCAGACCAGCGTGCCAGCTCCTAAAAGGAAACTCTGCAGAGAGGGTGAGTCCCACTCTGCCACAGCATCACCTCTTGGTGCCTGGAAACGTGGCCAAAGCATTTCTTCCAGTAGCCCCTTGCTCCTGGTCCTGCCCCGCCTCCAGCTGCAGCAGCACCCCTGTCTGGGGGACCACAGACACACGGTCCCCCCGCCCTTTCCCCCCCCAAAAAAGGGTGGGGGAGTTATTTTTAGCAGGCTCAGTGGTGTGATCCTCAGTTCACCATGTGGCCCACAGACTTGCTGGCACATTCTGCTCTTCCAGCAAGGGTAGGGGAGCAGCTCAGGGGCCGGGCGAGTGGCTGAGCCCTCTGCATGCTCGTGATTTTGCGGTCGGAGTCCTAAGCTTGGGTTTCCAGGAGGGATTCCAGAGCACCTGCACGTTAAACTGGCAGCAGGTGGTGCTGATTGAGCTGAGCTGGCTTGAAAAAAAAGTTACTTCTGACATGTAAGGCAGCGCTGCTTTTGTGTGCTGATGCTTTTTAAGTCTGCCTGATGTGGCTGTTTGCAATTCCTTGAAGCTGGACCTGCTTCTCTCCCTGGTTTGGCAGGGTCCTTCAGCACTGGGCACTTGGTCACAGACCTTTGTCGAGCTCTTTTGTGTCATTCCAGTCCCCAGAATAGAGAATGGGACCACAGACATGTTGGATCAGCTGAACACGAGCCCGTGTGCACAGACTGGGGTTTTTTTTCTAGATACTAAAGGTGATGGTATTTGAACACAGGACGTACTTGGAACAGAACAAATAAATGCTCTGAAGTTTGTTTATTCCAACAATAAACAGATACCTCTCAATGTTTCCCAGTCTTTGGTTCTCTCCAGGGATTATGTTTAGATGGAGAAATCTTTCCAAAGCTGCTCTTTGCCATGAGCCTAAAAGGAAGGGGGGGAAGAAAAAAAAAGTTCCTTGCCAAAAAATGAGACCAAACTGAGCAATTCTGAAACTTCTTTATTTGTGTCTTGTGGGACATGTGTTTTAGGAGCTGGTGGTTTCTGTGTTGTAGGAAGCTGGGATGTGCTATAAGATCTTATTCTTCAGGAAGTCCAGTTAGGGCATTTTTACCAGCCTTGAATTTTCAGATCCTGAATGTGAAGTGGTTTTGATGGTTGGTTTTGGGAAACAGCGATAATGTTATGTGTCACCTCTCCCTTTGAGTAAAATCCCTTTTTGGTTTGTTTGTTTGTTTGGAGTTTTTCACTTGGGTTTTTTTTGAAAAATGTATTTGGGAAAGCTCTCCCTCCTTTCCCGTTACCAAACCTTCTGGGCACACTTGAGAGAGAGAAATGTGCAAAGGTGACCACAGGCTGATTGGGATTTTATAGCCTTCTTTTTGATGTGAAATCTGCCGCTCAAACTATGGCTTTTATAGAGCTGAAAACCTTTGAAAAGTCTGGTGCAGGTTTGCAGGCAGTCTTTACATTTAATTGCTTGCTTTGGGATTTATTTATTTTTTAGTGCCGCAGTCAAATAGGCAGACACAAGTCTTCACTGGACAGCGCTTTTTAGATGTGTTCTCATAGCTTAGGCTGTGCCTCTGGACTGGATGGGGCTTTGTGGATTTCTAGAGGATTATTTTAATGGTTGCTGGCCACTCCCATCGCTGTAATTGAGAGCATTCTTTACAAAGATTATCTTTACCTCCCACGGACACATTTGTGAACTTCTCAGTTATTTTTGCAGTCCACATCTGGATTAGAGCAGGGAGAAAAAAATATTAATTTTAAACCTAATGAGGTTTTGGCCCCATTGAGTCAAACCTAAATTTTGCATGGAGCCTGCTGTCAGCTTTCCACACTTGGCATCATAACTTCCAAGAGTGTTGGTATGCTGTTGTATTTAAAAAAAGCCTCAGACACCTTTTGTAGAAACCTTTTGTAGACACCTTTTGTAGAAACCAAGTTCTGTTCCTTTTCCTGAGCCATCAGGCAAGGTGTAATAGATGGGTTGGGATTTACCTGGGCTGCCTTGGAATTTATTACTGACTGCCTTGCTCTTCCTTAGGGTTTGAATACCCTGCTCTACCCACCTTGTCAGAGATACTCAAAGCACTCTAACTGTTCTTTAGAAAAGGGAGAGCCTTGATTAACTCTGTTTGGGGACTGGTGCAGTTTAGGAAGTGGAACAGGCTGGGTGAGAAATGAAGGTGGGATTGGTCACCTTTATTGACTTAGCTGATGCAGCACCTCATGTTACAGCGATGGACTCAGCTGCTACGAGTTACTTAAAGTGTAAGGAACCTACTGCCTTGTTGAAATGGATTAAAGCTATCTCTTCACTTGATTTATTGGAAAGAACAAGGGACATGCAAATAAGGCTTTCCAGAGTCAGTCCTGGTGAACCAGTAGCCTCTGATTCTACTCCCAAAGTCATCCTTTAAGAATACAGCTCTGCCAGGATGTGGCTGAGTGGTGCAGCTCTGCAAAGGCACAGAGGATAAGTGTACACCTCTCCATAAAGAGGGATTTATTGCTCTCTTCCAATTGGATTTATACTTTAGGGAGAACGGGGTGGATGCCTATGGAAATCTGGGGAAGTAAATTTTATTCAGTGAACTGTGTACAGGCAGCAAGTGGTTTAAGTGCTGTAAAGTGACTGCAGAAGGAGAAGGTGGTGTTTGAGTATGTAAAGCACAAAAGAAATGGATTTGCTGTCTGTTGCCACGTCCACTTCTCTCTGGCACAGCAGGAGGTGTGTTTAGGAACACTGATAAGAAACCCTTTCATCTATTCTGATTTAAGCCACGCTGGTTGCAAAGCCAGCATTCACATTTTCTAATGGATATTACGCTCAAAACCAACTTAAGAGCAGGAGAAAAATGTTAACTTTGAAATGACCACTTGTCTTCAAGTGGCTGAACTATAGCTAGGATTTGTGCCCAACTCCATGGAAAAGATGGGACACTTTCCCTAAGACAGAATTTAGCAAAAGCTTAATTTTCTAGTCTGAAGAAAATGCCACATAATCCTTACTGAAACAAGGAAATTTGCCTCAAATTTGGGGTGTACGTGTAGAGAATCATAGAATGGTTTGAGAGGGACCCTAAAGGTGATCTTGTTCCACCCCCTGCCATGGGCAGGGACACCTTCCACTATCCCAGGCTGCTCCAAGCCCCAGTGTCCAGCCTGGCCTTGGGCACTCATTGTAATAATTAAATACTGACATTCCTTCTGTCCAAGATGCTGGCCCTTTGCAGATGTTTCAGAAGGCATCACATAGTAAATGATACCTTTAGATGTCAGTGTAAGTCTGTTTGCCTCGTGCTCATGCTGCAGGATCCTGGCCCCGTTAGCATCTGCACCCTTGGAAAGAGGTGAACTAATAAATGACCTGTCTGTGTCAGAGTGCTGCCAGGGAGGCATTCTGGTCTCAGTTTGTGTGCTGCTTAACATACTGGGAGAGGTCATGGTTGTGGCAGGCTTTTCAAACTTCACTCCTCCAAGTTTTTGCCCCTTGGTTCAGAATGCTGGGTGGTGTCCCCAGCTCTCCCCTGTCTGCTGGTGACAGTCACGACGCCGTGTTTGCCGCTTCAGGCACTGAAACGCCAGCAGGTATTTGGAAAATAAATGTAACACATCGGCTCTTTTTTTTTTAAAACCCTTAGGAGGTGGTAAAATGCCTCAGCAATCCCACGGGGAAGGGGTCTGACAGTTCCTTGTGAGTAGCTTGAGGCTTGTTTGGGAAAAGGTTTGGCTTTTGTGTCTCGGAGGTGCTCAAAAACACGGGGTAGTTTTGGAACCAGTCTAAGGGGGATTTTCAGGTGGTTTGCTGGCCTGAGCTGGGGTTTACATCAATACTAATTTTAAGGGGTTTGGCTTTGTGTTTTTTGAGCCTGCGTAAGTCTTCTGGCAGTGGAACTGTGCTGCTGATCTGTGTGTGTTTATAGGCAGTGAGAGACATTCTTACTTGGCTTATTTTAAATTAGCATTTGTTCTTTTCTGTTTCTTTTTTGTCATGTTGCCTTCAGCCATACATCTTATCTCCCCACTTTCTGGTTTTTTTTTGGTGTGTTATCTCTTGTATTTTACTGTAAAGTCAAATGTCAAGGTATTAGAAATTAATAACAGTTTGTGGGGGTTTAAGGTTCAATTTTAAGTGAGTACCTATGTGGGGTTCTTTTCTTAATGGGATTTGCAAGGCAGGTAAGTCTGGACCGTGTTTTATTACATCAGTATTCCTTCTTTGTATTTTTTTTCTTCCTCCTTGTCACATTTAGCTGTTAGAGCCAAGAGCCACCATCAATAAAGGCATTAAGGATTTTCCAAGAAACAGTTCCTTGTAGCAGGAGGAGGGGAGAGTTTGGCTTTAGAATACAGCATTTGGTATGATGTACTAATATCAAGGATTTTTTCTTCCATCTGGTATTTTTTTTTCAGCCTCTGGTAGGTTGCAGCTGATCTGTCAGTAACTTTCAAGGAATCCTATTCTTATTTTCCCCCTCCACTGTGTCACATTTTGAGCAGTAGGATTTGTTTGCCGTGGCTTCCCTTCTTACAAGTGGAGACTGGAGAACCAGGGTTTTTAAGTTGTGCACTGGACTGTGTGTCTCATTTATGGAAGTTGCCAAAATGACGGCAGAGGAGGGGCCATTGGCAATCAGGTACAGCCTGTTTAGTTTATCTGTGCTTCCAGAGCGCGTGCTCTGCGTGCTTGGCGGCGTGTCTCAGTGCTTTGGAAAGGAGAGACAGGACAGAAAGTGAAAGAACATGTGATAAAACAAAAGAAACAAACCAGACAAGACACCCAGAACATGTGATCCAGTCGGAGCCACGTGAAACTGATTGTGGGCGAAGCATTACAAGTGTACACAGCTTGAATTTTATTTTATTATTTTAGCCATTGCTGCTAGTGATTATGTTTTAGGCAGATCTGAATACCAGGCAAGGAAGGTGCTTGAAAAACAAGCAAAAAATCCCTGTTACTAATGGAAATTTAGTCATTTAACAACATGGAGCTGTCAGAACGCTGCAGTGGGACTGTGGTTTGCACGACAGTGCAGCTTCAGCTTGGAGGGAAGTTCACCTTCCCTTTATCAGTGTCTCAGCCTGGGAGTCAGTGCTGACCACAGAGATAAACCCTGAGGAAGGTTTGATGAGGACTCCTGAATAACCTGCCCCTTCAGACGTGCTGCCTTGCTTTCCCAATATTCGTTTTTCCATCATTACACAGCTGCAGCATTGGGCAGTGTTGCTTTTGGGTTTGCCCTTTTTCTTGGGAGCAACCTGAATAACAGGTGAGATACCAAAGGAGAGGAGAAAAAAAGGTAACACATGGTGGGCTTTGTTTGTGTCCAAAATGTCTGGTGCAGGCCGAGGGAGGAAAACTGCTCGTGGGAGAGATCACTGCATAACCCAGAACTGGAAATTAAGCATTAGACAGAGCAAAGCTGTGGCACTTCCCCTTTGGTGTGTGTTTGATCGCCAAAAGAAGCCTTGCTACGAGGGAGAAATGAGGTGGTTTATCTTTGCTCCCCACGTTCCTGTGTCAGCCTCCCTCTGTCACCGAGGCACGCATTTCGACAGAAAAGAAGGAAGGAAAAAGAAGAACATGGGTTCAGTTATGGCCACGGCATGTCACAGGCATGTTTTGCAAAATGTGACAAAGAATTACATTAAATTGTGTTGGGTTTCATAGCTGACAGCCACACGGGGCATTGCTAAAGTTTTAGCTGGGAGGGCAAACTATAGAACTGTCTGACCAGCTCTAGAATAAATCTATTATTAAGTTATTTTTGCTAGAACGGTGGATTAGTGAATTGTTTTGGCTTGTTTTGTTTCCTCCCCGTCATCATGAGGTATCTGCTCTGAAAATCATGGAAGTATCGGGCACTAAAACATCACAGGTACCAGCTGACACCAATTCACAACTGTTTCAAGGGAGAAAACAAGAGAGGAAACCAAATCATAGAATTCTTCAAGTGAAGGGTCCTGTACATTGACCCTGCAGAGTGAATAAAGAAATGACCGTGTCTTTTATCAGTTTCTCATCAAACCTTTCTATAAATGTGTTTGCATTCCGAGCCAAGCAGGCAGCAAAAGGGGAGAGAGCTGAAACTTTTCCTTCCAGAGCATATGGTTTTATTTAGAGTGTGTTTCACAACCGTGACGTACAGAGACAGCGTTTATTTGTGCTCCACACTCCCACTCACCCACGCCACAAGGAAAGCTGTGCTCGGGCTTCTAATAAAAACAGAAAGAGTGCATGGAAGGAGGTGGAGATTTCTTCTGTCAAGCTGGGGATAAACATGACTTCACCAAACCAAGGAAAATTAACTTTTGTGTGGTAGGAGAAACCATACGCTTCTTGAGCATGCTGCTTTGCATGGTAGCAGGTGATTTCTGGGTGTAGAACAGTGCTGTATTGTCATCAGAAAATTCACTGATGATGGCATGGGAATGCTTGGAGAAACTAGTCCAGACATAGATATTGCAATGTGTGCGTGGACTGAAAAATCTGTCCTTGGATGAAGTTACTGCTGGCATGTTTTTTCTGCCACGTGATGTTTAACTTCAAGGTGCTGATAAGCCCCAGCCTCTGGGTCTGATCACATCCACGTGCTGCATCCCTTGGTGCTGCTAAAACATCTTTTTTTAAGATTGATGGTTTAAAAGTTGTTTGTTCGTGTTCCCCTTTCAGCCTCCTTCAACATTTATGCATGTGACTGAACTGATATAAGAAGGGAAGTACAAGTACTTCAAATATAGATGTTGGTCTTAAACCTGGTGACTTTTATGTGGTGACAGTTTCACAGTGTTGGATCGTGGTGGAGGCACCGGGTTTGTCATGTACCTGTGTCCTTCCCAGAGTGTTCCAGTTTATAAATCCAGGTGTTTTCAGATTTATTCGGTGCAGGTGCAAAAGTGAATTCTCTCAGCTACCACTGTCTCATACTCGCCTTTTTTTCTGCAATTTTTTTTTTTTTTTTTTCCATTGAGTGCAGGAAAACCAGAGTCTTACCCTGGCCTCTTCAGCTCGTGTAGGACAGGGTGGTGATTTGCAGTCTCTCTAAAGCCAGGGAAATTCCCCGTGGAAGCAAATGGAGCTCCGGTCACATTCCAGACAGTGGATTTTTGCCACTTCCTGTGCAATATGGACTCTATTTCTCCATGAAGACAAAAGCCTTTGTTCTGCTGAGTCACACTCCAGAACAATAGACAGCTACAGAAGAGTTGATACGCTCTGTTTCTAGTTCCAGTTTTGACTTTGAAGTTCTCCCCTGTAGTCGCTTCTCTCTCTTTTTTTTTTTTTTTTTTTTTGGTGGATTGGGGTTTTTTTGGTTTGTTTCGGGTGTTTTAGGCCAGGGTTGCAGTGTGGTTCAGCAGGCACGTATTTTCTGAGCTCTGCTGCTGTAGTTCTCTGGTTGCAGAGATCACATTGACTGCCACATGCCCGCAGGTTCTGTCTCCTTCACCTAAAGCTGCCTTGGGAAAGAGGGAAGTGGAAGACAATGCTCAGCTTTCACGAGGCCGAAGCACAGCATCTCCCAAGGGGATGAGTAATAAGAAATTGTTATTTTTGAGGTGCCTCCTTCCCTGGTTTGACTGCTTTGGAATCGTTGGGACACGTGTGAGGGGTGCAGGTTGGCAGCTGTGAGGGTAACAGCAGGATACGATCCGTGAAAAAGGCTGTGACGAGGATGGTACAATGTGCCTGCAGCCAGCATGAGGAAATACCATTTGAATCTTCGGTAATATTTTTGGTAGTATTGCTAAAAACTAAAGCCAGTGGCAATTACAGCAGATTAGAAAAGGGTGTGAGTGTGGGAAAATGGCTGGGGGTGAGAGATGGGAAAAAGGAAGGGCCCTGTAGGTGTCACCTCCACGCTGCAGAGCCCAAACTTGGGGCTGGTGCTCGCAGCAGCATCCCAGTGAAATTCGTGTGGTCAGTTCAATCCTGCTCCCTTCCCTGGAGGCTGAATCCCTGGGAGCGGCAGGGAGGGAAGCCCATGGTGAAATAAAGCCCCAGATTAAGGTTTGCGCTCAGATGCTTTAATCCAACGTCTGCATGAGGTGGAGCAGATTGCAAATTATTCCCAGAAGAGATTTTAATGGGGTCTTGAGGGCTTTATCAATTTCTTTTTGAAACTTCTGGCACCTCACCTTCTTTTGTTACAGTGGCTGCTTGCTGCTTTATGATGTTATGTGTTTAGCTCTAGGAAAATCTATACTTGGAGAGGGTATTTTTTCCCCTATTAACATCATTAGTGAGGTTTAATTAGAATTACTGCTCATGATACTGTTGGGCTAAGCTGATTGAAGCTCTTTGAATCAAAAGACAAGGGCTATTTTGGACTGCAGCAAGAAGCAAGACTGTGTTCCTGTGGGAAGGTATTTTGAGCTTCTTCCTTATCTCTTTGTCACTTATAGCATGTCGTTCACCAAAAAAGTGCCCTCCAAGGTTTGGCACATGTTTAGCTGCGATTCAGGGATTTGTTTTACTCAAAAATTAATTTTAAATTGAGTGCCTTCCATTGTTTGAGGTGAAGTTGGTAGGAGACAACACTGACCGAGTAACTGTGAATTCCTGGGTTTGGGTAATGATCTTGTGAGAACTTTGGTAAATGAAAAAAAAAAAAGCTCCAACAAAAATCAGGAACTATCCATGCAAATTAAAAAAAAAAAAAGGTCCCAACAGAAAGAAGAAGAGGAAATGAAATATGGAATCCCTGAATTCAGGAATAGAAGGAAGAAGTGAGAAGCAGTCAGCAGAAAAAAAAGTCTGGTTATTAAAATTGATGGAAAATTTGAGCATCTGAAAAAACCCAGAAGGATTTGCCAGTACATGCTGGATATCTACACAAATATGCAGTAATGCCTTCTCAGAACCCTGATGAAGTGGGGGTAAGAGAACCCTGGAAAAAGATATTAAAAAAAAAATAATCTAAATTTACCTTTAAAACTGTGCTGTCACAATTTGATCAGCAGCAAAGGAGGGGGATCCTGGATTTGGCAGTTCGTGCAGCTCATCCTGCTCACAGCTGATAGCCAAATTTCCACTGACTCTTCTATCATAACTAGATTTTGCCTCAGTTGTGCTCTTCCACCATAATGAGGTTTGAAGGGTGCAATTGCCTCTTTATCCTGGAAAGCCAAAAGAATGAAGGAAATGAGTTTTGCAGAGCTGCTGAGAATAGTAAGGGGATAAATGAATCCAACTGAAGGTGGGGACAAGAAAAGTTGATTTTTTTTTTTTTTTTATTTGGTCCCCCCCCCCCCCCCCCCCCCAGAAAACAAGTAGCTAAATTAAAGTCCAGAGGCTGTGTCCTCCTAAACCTGAATGTCACCTATGTCACCACAGGCAGGATTTCAGTCAGTTGGAAAGCAAAAGGAATGGATGCCTGTGTAGTGAAAAGGTTTTGGCAAAGAGGAAGATGATGCACGTATTAGCTTTGCAGAAGAGAGAGATAATTACTGTTAACCATCTGATTTTTCCTTTCTTTTTCCCCTCCCCAAACTGTTACTTGATTAACATAATCAAGTTACAGTGGGAGCAATTGCTCTCAATTAGTCCTTGGTTTGCCAATTACAGCTTCCACTTCAGACTTGATAAAGGCAGGGGAGGTGAGTGAGCCTCGAAGTGTGTCTGTTCTCTGTGTGCAGGATCTGCTGAGCTAATAGAGGGGATGGCTTCTCTCAGCAGCGTTGCCAAGCTTATACCCTGAGATGATCAAAGGCACAGCGACACAGTTATTTAAGATACCTTCATGTCTGAGAAGATTTAGCACTTTTATTTCTTGGCACAGTTCTAAATCTTTCCTAAAAAGACACTTCAGAGTAAATAAAAAAAGCTAATTTAGTAGCCCTGACAAAACTGGTACAAAAGATGGCACAGCTGTGAGCTGGTTTGAAAAATCCCTTTAAAAACAAAACGTGCGCACCGTAATTTGAAACAGTTACTAGGACGAGCAAGCCCCTTCTGTGTTTCTCCGTGTGAAAACTCCTAATGTGTCAGGGTTTTGTTGTTTTGCTTTCCACAGTGGTAAGGCAAGAACTGCCCCGTCCATTTCTCAGTCTCAGCCTCTGCCCTGGGTGGCTGCAAGATTCCCAGCGCAGGGAGCCGTTCCTCACGGGCTGGCTGTGCTTGGTGCAGCACCCTCCTTCCCAGGGTTATTTTGTTGCTGCCACTGCTGAGCAGCCGTGGCTTGATGTTAGCAAAATCCCAGAGCCACGGGATGGTTTGGGTTGGAAGGGATCTTGAAGGCCATCCAGGAGTGGGGTTCTTTGTCTTGGCTGATGTTTGCCTTCAGAGCACAGGATTGGCAGAAGCTTATGGGATTTCATCAGAATGTCAAAACCCCCTCATTGACTGGGTTAGCGCTCTCTGCAGAGGAAATGTTTATTGTTGTTCCATAAACAGTTGTTTTTCCAGCAGGAACCTGGAATCAGAGACCTTTCAGTCTAATGGGCCCAAAGTTAAATTCTCAGAACCTGAGGGACTAAGATATTTTTTTTTTTTTGCTATTACAATAGCTACTGTTCAGTGAAAGGCCTGTGCCAAGATACTGCCAGGAGCACTTATCTGTCCTCAACGGCAAACAAAAAGTGGAGGCGGAAGAGTGAAATTAAAAAAAATATATATATTGTTCAGTCGAGATAGATTAATAGTGGTGCACACAAGGCACACTTCCTTGTGGGTTATATCAGTTCTTTGTATTTCTGTATGATCTAAAAATGTCTTTCCTTGCCTTTTTTTTTTTTTTTTTCTTTTCCGTTTGGGGAAATTGGATTGAGTGTTCCCTTTCTGTGGGAACAGTTGGTACCAAAAATGCTTCATTTTGCTATGTATGAACAAAAATGTTCATTTCAGGGCGGTGCAAATAGTGTGCCTTGACTGAGTTTTAGCACTTTATCAGGGTTTTTTTTCAAAGGGGGGGAATCTTTTAGGCTGGGGAGAACAGGGATCTCTGAGGAAGCCTTAAATCAAATGGCTCACTGGGGGTTGGAGTGCCTGGGAAGCTGTGAGCTGTGCACAGTGGCTGCTGTCAGCGAGTCCCTCTAGCAAATGAGAGGTTTTGTTGTTGCCTTTTTGTGTACTGGAAGGATGATGAGCCTGTGCCTCATCCTGGAGTGTCCTGAGATGCTGCGGAGAGCAGTGGAAATGCCACCTTTGTTAATTAGTGCCCAAGGCAGAAAGGTCGTAAAAGAAGGGATATGGACCTCTGGAAACAGGAGCCCTGGGGATCTCAGAAAATCAGGGAGAATAAATTCAGCTTTGTGTAAATCCAGTGTTCTTAATGCAGAAGGCTGAAAAGCTTGGCCACAGGATGAGGTCCTCGCTGGAGGAGTCAATTTGGGCATGTCTTGACCTCCCCAGATGCATCTCTAGATGGGCACTGATTCCACACACACAATTCTGTGTATTTTCTCTTGTTTTCTGGTGGTGCAGGAAGTAACCCAGCGCTGCGCAGTGGTGGTTGTGTGTAAAATGGCCACATTTTAGCATGCTTTTATGAATTGTTCATTCCCAAGCTGGGTTGTTCTCCTAAACCTCTCAGTGCAGTTTGTAGCGTCTCTTGTCTTTAGAGATGATCCTTTGTGAGATGTGCATGCATTGCAGGGCACCTAAAACATCTCCTAAAAGCTAAGTAATGAGCTGTAAATCTTCCACTCTGAACAGAAGACAAAACTGCCGGGTAGGAATCTTTTTTGTGGGGCCAGTGCTTAATTTCACTTTCAGTACTCCGAGTATTTTACTAGATCACTTGTAGTGGAATGGAAACCTTCTGCTGAGTTGTCATCAATAACGTTCTTTTTTAAAAAAAATTAGGAATCCTGGTAATTCAGACACTTCTAATTAGGCCTCATATCTCTGGTTCTATTTTTGGGAGGCATTTGGCTAGCTGAAAGTGAGTGTGCATAATTATCATGCCAGCTCACCCCTGGCACTGGTTTTGATGTCAGCAGTTTCACTCACTGAGGCTACAAGTCGTGAGTCATTGATTGTTTTAGGATTAGAAATCTTGTGCAAGGTTTGGAGAGGTTCACTCCGTGATTTGTGACTTCCTCAAAGTGTTTTTAGAAGGATGAAGACAATCTTGTGTGTTCCTGTGCGCAACCAGCACAGGGGATTGAGCATTCTGGAAGCTGTGCAAAAACCATTTTCTGGTTCTCTTTTTTTTTTTGTCTTTTCCCTGGCTTATTCAGGACTCTTACTGCCCAAGAACCTCAAAATATCTCCTGCAAAGTTTTCTCTTATTTTAATTACTTTTCATAATTTGTGGGGAATAGCAAGGGCAAATCTCTTTTGGCTTTTTGCTAAATTTTATTCTGCCAATCCCAATATATGGAGCATGCTAGAAGTGAGTTTTTTTTTTTTTTTTTAATTTCACTTTCTGTCATGGGAACTACTACTACTACTTTTTTTTTTTTTCTTTTTTAGCTGAGATGACTTTATTTGGTTGTGCTGTTTTGAGTTTTTCTGTTCAGATAGGTCATAAATTGTCTATTGCTTATCCTGAGCAGACCATTTGAAACAAAGTCCTGCCTTAGAACCCACACTATTACAATAAACAGTGCTGATGACTTTTGCTGGATAGCACAGGAATGCCGAGCAGGGAGAATCCAGCTCAGTATTTTGAAGGTGAGCCCCACCTGTGGCTTTAGTTTTCACTGGGGCTTTGTTTTTATTCTTTTATTCAAGTTGGTAAGGCACAGCTGTAGGCTAAACCAGATGTGATCATAGCAAGCTTTCAACTTCAGGCAATTCTGAAGAGAATGCAGGAAATTTTGGAGTGAATCCAGTGGGACTGGGGGAACAATCCAGCGATCAGGATGGAGGCTTCACTTTAGAAGGAGCTGAAAGATCAGCCTCGGATTTATTCATGCAGCCTTTAAATGCAGGCCTGTTTGGGCAAGTAATGAGAACTTTGAGCTGCCTCAGTGTTCCCTCCATCGTGTGTGCACAACTTGAAAGCAGCAGTGTTATCTGGGGGTGCAGGCCTTAAACTTAAATGTTCAGTTGTTGATAATACCATCATTTGCATGCCAAGAACTGCTCAGCAAAGCCTGTGATGTTCCAGGTCACCTGAATCCCCTTTCTACTGGTCAGGTTTTGGGGTTTTGGAGTCTTGTCCACAGTCAGTTTGAAATCTGTGTCTTAGATCCCTCCCCTTGAAATTAAAAGGAATTCTGTGAATTGACAAGGTAGGGATCTCAGTCAAAGGTAGGACTTGATTTTGGAGGCCTTTTCCAACCTAAGTGATTCTGTGATTCTAAGTGTTCAATTTTGTTATTGGTTGATATGAAAACATGAAATAGCTGAGACTGTTTTGCCCCTGAGATCCCTCATGTAAATGTACAATGTATAAGTCAGGGCCAGATTGACTCTTCACTAGTTTAAGCCAAGTGCAAGTTCTCATAGAAAATCTAAAATCAGGGGTTTAGTGTAATTTACAGTTCTTCCAATGCTTCTGGGTAGCTTTTTGTATTTCATAGCGACCCGGAGGAGGTAACCTGGAGAGCTGTTGCATTAAAACTCCGGGCAGCTCTCCTACACAGTGTGAAAATAAGGCAGAAAGGGTGAAAACACTTCATGGTTGGGACCTCCCGGAGCAGTTAACCAGAAAAGCCAGCCAGCCACCCCGATTTAGGTGAGCAGCGCAGGCGTGGCCCCCAGGTGACAGTGACACTGGCAGCCTGGCTTGACAGGCAGCTTCTCTGTCTGGCAGACATCCTGGGGCTGCAGGAGCCTGAGGCTTGCTCAGACTGAGCTCTGTCACCCTGAAATGGGTGTTGCAGGGGGCAGGGACATCCTTGAGCCCTGCACAGGAGGCTGCTGGTGGCAGTCCAGTCTTCCACCATTCCAGGCTCCAAGCCCCAATGTCCAACCTGGCCTTGGGCACTGCCAGGGATCCAGGGGCAGCCCCAGCTGCTCTGGGCACCCTGTGCCAGGGCCTGCCCACCCTGCCAGGGAACAATTCCTGCCCAATATCCCATCCAGCCCTGCCCTCTGGCAGAGGGAAGCCATTCCCTGTGTCCTGGCCCTCCATCCCTTGTCCCCAGTCCCTCTCCAGCTCTCCTGGAGCCCCTTTAGGCCCTGCAAGGGGCTCTGAGCTCTCCCTGGAACCTTCTCCTCTCCAGGTGAGCAGCCCCAGCTCTCCCAGGCTGGCTTTGCATCACTGGGTATTTCTCAGGGTGTTTTCATAAAATTCAGGAGCTGTTTTGTTTTCCTTGCGAGGCTTTAATTTGGAAGCTGGGTACTATATCCGTGTATGTATTAGTGAGCTGTCTTTGTAACCTTTGTAACCACCAGGAAGATGGGGCTGTGGAGGTTTTTCTCAAATAGCCCAGGAAGGTGAGCTCTGTGGAACAGAGGGACAAAATGAGCCCTGTCCCAGTGACCAGCTGAGTTCCCCCAGGGGGATTGCTCACCACACCATAGCCTGATGGTGGAATCCCCCTCCAGGGCCTTTCCCAAATCCTTCACTCTGACCACAAAAATAAAATAAAATAAAATAAATAAATCCCTTCCCAGTCAGGCTTCCAGGAAGCTTGGGGCAGCAGGATCACAGGGCCAGGCCCTCCCTGGCTGGGCCAAGTCCCAGGCTTTGGCGGTGCAAATAACCCAGATTCTCTCCATGGGCTGCCTGGCTTTCACCTTTCCATGCTCCCCACACAGAGCTCTCTGGAGGAAACGTGGTTGGGGTGATGCTGCCATTCCCCCCTCCTTCCCTCGCTTCACAAACTGGATTTATTTTAAACGGGGGCTTAGCCTGGTTAAACAGCTACGTTTGCACTTCTCTGTTTTCAGGAGGTTTTTTTCCCCAAACTGTGGAATTTCTTACTCAACACGAACACAGCTCACGGGCCTTAAATCTACTGCAGGGACCATGGAAATTTGTTAAATGCATCACAACTTCCCCACAAAGCAATCAGGCTGTTTCTGTTTTTCTAGCTGAAGTGAGAGAAAATAATTATGCAGAATTTGAACGGCAGTAGGGTTTTTATTTTAATCTTCTCTTTCTGAGGCACAGATATGTGTTTCGGGGAGTGATTTGCATAATTTTTGTATTTAGTTTCTCTTGGTTACAGTGGAGGAAGTTTGCAGTTCATGGGAATCCCAGGCTGAGCGAGCAAAGGGTGGGAATTGTCTGGTTACAGAGCTGCGTGAGGCTGAAATCTGTCGTACAGAAAAAGACGTGGAATGTCACAAACTCCAGCTTGGATTATTATTCCAGTCCACTAAGCTATTGCTCCGAAGTAATGAACTCATAATGTGTGTTTTTGGTTTATTAAAAATGTATGTGACTTTTTGAACTTTTAAATAACACGCACACACGCTAGACAAGCCTTTGCTGTGCTATCACAATCTGGCCTCGCTGAGCTATTTATTGTTTGTCTGGCTGTGAATATGCTCTTTATGTGTGTTTAGTTCTTTCATGTTCATTGTAAAGGAGCTCCCACTCAGAAGCTCACGAAGCACAGACATCAGTGGTTTAAAAGAATGACTGTCTGTCCCTGCAGCGCTGCCTTCCAGAAAAACTGAGAGTAATTATACATACAGCTCCTGTGGAATGAGAATTGGGCACTTGATATTTCGTAAACGGAGATTTGCTTATCATATGAAAAGTAGGAGACTGCTCAGTATTTTCATTTCTACTCCTGAGTTGCCCGAGATTTGGAATTAGGTTGGATTTTTAATACAGTTTTTATCTGGGCTGTGAAATGTCCTATTAAAATGTTCGTTAATGTGTCTTTCATTTTCTGGAGCCCCACTGGATAAACATGAGCAAATGTTTAGTTTTGTCTTTTTTTACAAGTGACTTTGATCGTTTCACCGTTCCTGCAGTTTTCCACTGAGCTAACTTTGTATCAGTCAAATTTCTTTCTAATTACAGAATTCTTTTCAAGGAAACACACGAGACCTTCTTTTGTCTGTTGATTGTGGGGAGAATTGGAGAGAGAATAGGGCACTCATGGGAAAGAAAACAAAAAAGCATTCTTGGGCCAGGTAGATTTATTATTATTATTTATCATAAAAATCTAACCAAACTTTTTGAGTGGCCTGGCATTGTGGGGCAGGTAGAAGGAAGAGCCACTTGGCCACCTCCACTCTGGCAAATCCACAAAGAATTCAAAGTGGTGGGAAGCCAGCTGAGACCAGTTCAGTGCTGAGAGCCCGTGCTCAGACAGGGTTACTTCTTCAGTTCTGTTCCCGTTTTACACACCAGAATTTGTCAGCGGGACGGGGAGATCTGGTATGTTCTTAAACATGATGTCACCAAACCCAATGTGAATAAATATGTATTTCACTGCCAGGCTTTGGGGGGAAAGTGATGAATGGAAAACAAAAATCTCGTGGCTGGCTGAGGAGCAGGCCGTCCTTAGCCGTTCCAAACAAGTAGAATTACTGCATTTTCTCAGTAAATCTTAATTGTTTGATCCTTGTTGTGTGTCTCTTGCTGTGTCATCTGATGAATGCCATGAATTAAATATAGTGCATTCATTTAAACCACCCACAAATAGTCCTTCCTCCCTATCTCAGCCCAGCCAGCTTTAAAAATAAGTGCTATGTGCTTTTATTTACCACATCCTGCACCGCATGACACTTCCAAGGATGGAACCAAGGAGAGCACATAGCAGTGCTGTTCCATGATTGGAAATTAGATTACAGATTAGAAAGCCCAGAGGGACCACTCTGACCAGATAAAACAGTCCCCTGCAGGCCATCAGACTGTTTTAATTGAGGCCAATCTAGAGAGAAACATCCAATCTTGGCATAAACACTTCCAGTGATGGATGAGCCAAAGGATGCTTGGTATGTTTTCATGGGGAATTGCTCTGGCTTGTGATTTTTCAGCTTTTGGGAAGGGCAAGAGGTCTTCCATTCCTTGCCTTTGATTGATTTATCTCTCCCTTTAAATCCTGCCTTGAGACAAGCCTAGATTTAGCTGGCCAGTAGGTCTTGCTAGGCTTGCGTCGGCCGGAGTGAAAAGTCCTCTGTCAAATGTTTGTTTCCCAGACTTATGCAATCCCTGTGGGATTAAGTTGTTCCTTGGCCTTCTCTGCGTGGGCTGGACAGAGCACAGCTTTTCATCTGCAGGCGTGGTTTCCAAAACCCTTCGTGTGTTCTGCCCAGGGCTCCTTGCGTGTGGCAGCGCTGCGCTTCTTTCACCGGATAAACCCAGGTTTAAGTCACGTGAAGGTGTGCTTTACATGGCTGCTTCTCCTGCCATACTGTGCCTGCTGTCCTGCACGTTCCTGAGGGGCTTTGCTGGGGGGAAGACCAAGTACAAAAAGAAGTTGGTGATGGGGGCATTTGCAGAGACTGAGGGCAGACTGTGCCTGCGTCATACCCTGGAAATAAAACCACTAAGCAAACGCCCGCTATTCGAAGAACCTTCAGCCTCTTCCTCACAGCAGGCTCCTGGCACAGCCCTTGTTCCTTAAAGCAAAGCCCCCTTTGCTCCCTCCTCCCCTGCAGCTCGCAGTGACACTGAGGATGTGGCCCCATCCCTGGCGTGGCCACGCAGGATCTTCCCACAGTTTCCCCAGGGACAGGCGAGTTCTTTTGCAATTAACATAATTGACTGGGAAAGAATCCTGTTTGCCTGGGGATAAGGAACTGTGGGATTAAACCTAGACACATGGTGCACACGCTGGAATGAGGGCTGCAGAAGGATGGGAGGCTCTGGGTTTTGGGAACATTCCTGCTTGGAATAGGCGCCCTCAGTGCGTTTTACGCAGATTCTCAATTTCTTGGATAGAGGGACACTGAGGTGGTTTTGGCATTCACTAGACTCTCACTCTTGACCCATTTTACCTGCATAAAACAAATTCTTGTCATAAAGCATCGTTTTTCTAAAAGCCTCCTTTTTTTTTTTTTTTTTTTTCTGATGAGCAGGTGGTTCCCTGGTATACTTTGGGCAGAACCTGGGCTCTGAAGCTGTGGGCAGAAATGACTTTGGTGAGGCCAGGGTTTCACCCTTTATGAAAATCATGAAATATTGCTGACATGAGAGCTTAATTCCTCAGGTGCTGTTCCATCTCTCGCGGTGCTGCTCCGTGGGGAGTGCAGCGGGGTATTCCAGTGATCCCATTCCCAGGGGGCCACTGGAAAGGGTGGGATGGGGGAAAAGCCCTCCATGCCCAGGTCAGGGGTGCCTGGTGTGCTCTGCAGAGCCCGTTTGTTGTGTAAGCAGCAGCTCCACTGTTGTGGCGCCTGCTTTAATTAAGGCTCTGACAGTATTTCCATAATAAACCGTATTTTTAAAGGGTTTATTACTCAACTGTAAAATCTGCTGCAGGCTGGGACTTGGACTGGGAAAACTTCGTTCTTTAAGTGTTTCCTGAACTTAAAAAACTATCTTTTTTAAAAGTATGGCTGCAAAGAAATCTTTCTTTGATCGTGTAAATGAAACCTTTATTTATGAAGAGAAGAGTTTGCAGTCCTATAAACAATGCCTGTTGAAGTGGCTGGTGTTGACTGTGTTGCTTAGGGTATTTTTAACCATGAAATATCCATTATGGTCATTCTGTAATTTGATGTAATTTGAGTACTGATGTATTTTACTGTCTGTGTGATGAAAAGCAAAAAGCCTTGCTTAGAGCTGGGGCTTTAGTGCCTGATGGGTTTCAGACAGCAGCAGAAGAGAGGATTCCTGCCTGTTAATAACCTTCCTGTAAATCAGCACAAGGGTAGGAAGGGACAGTGTGTTAATGCCAAGCAAAACTGCGACTTCTCCCCACGTTTAGGATACACTTCTCCTGCTGTGCTCTGTTCTCAGCCAAAGGCCAAAGTCAGAAACTTAGAATAACATCTTTTAATGAGGGAAGTGCATTATGTATGAACTAACAGAGCAGACCAGGACACGGTTTTTGGGAAGAATTTTTTTCCAGATAACTGGCCAGGTTTCCCTTGTTTTGTTGTGTTATTCGGTTTTTTGGTTGGCCTGGGTTTCTTCTGGCTTCTGGTTAGTCAGGTGAGAAAATCCCTGCATTTTGGGGCTGAGCTGCAATTGATTTTCCCTTCGGTAACTGGTTGTTGAGAAGTTTGTGTAGGACCAGAACGTGTGCCAGCAGGATTTCAGCAGAATGCTCTGAAGCACAATGAGATTTTCCTGGTGTCTTCATTCCTCCAGAAGAAGTTTCCTATTTGGTTTGGCTATTTAAGTTGAAAAGCTCTGCTGTTATTTACTGTGAATGTGATAACGTTTAGCTGCTTATTCTGGATTATATTTAGACAGACACAACTTGATCGAGGGAAGAGACCTAATGCCCTGGAAGCCCAGACCACTCACTTAATGGGTTTCTGATGCCTTTGTGACAAGCCCAAGTCGCACAGAACGAAGGGATTTGTCGAAAATAAGTCGTTTCCAATCCTGGTGATTGAGAGTGGGGCTGCAAGAGTTTTTTTCTCTGGCAGTTTTTGTCAGAGAACTTTGATTATACCATGCAACTATTCAAAACTAGAAGTCTTGTTTTTGCAGCTATCATGATAGTATTTTTCATGTGGTTACAGTGGTATCAGTTTTATTCTGCAGCATCTGGGGGCTTTGGTTTTGGTTTGTTTTGTTTGTTTTTTTTTAAATCCAGAGTTAACAAGTCACCTTAAATTCTAAGCTGCTTTGACCACGTCTGAAAAATTAAATATTGTGTTTTGTTTGCTAATGAGAGAAGCTGAAAGAAATGAAAAAAATAAATCAGAAGGCAAACATGCTTAGTTTCAAAGCCTGACCTGGAAGCTGGATGTGCTGAAGTTTGATGATCATGGAATGGTTTGGGTTGGAAGGGACCTTAAAGCCCATCCAGTGCCACCCCTGCCATGGGCAGGGACACCTCCCACTGTCCCAGGCTGCTCCCAGCCCCAATGTCCAGCCTGGCCTTGGGCACTGCCAGGGATCCAGGGGCAGCCCCAGCTGCTCTGGGCACCCTGTGCCAGGGCCTGCCCACCCTGCCAGGGAGCAATTCCTTCCCAATATCCCATCCATCCCTGCCCTCTGGCACTGGGAAGCCATTCCCTGTGTCCTGGCCCTCCATCCCTTGTCAAGAGTCTCTCTCCATGTTTCTTGTTGGCTCCTTCAGGTCCTGGAAGGCCCCAGTGAGGTCACCCCAAAGCTTCTCCTCTCCAGGCTGAACAACCCCAGCTCTCCCAGCCTTTCTTCCCAGCAGAGCTGCTCCATCCCTCTGCTCATCCTGGAGCCTCCTCTGGGCTCGCTCCAGCAGGTCGATGTGCTGCCAATTTAACAAAACAATCACAGAACCATGCAGATTGGAAAAGCCCTCTGAGATCACCGAGTCCAGCCCTCAAACTAAGCCCTGCCCAGTCCAGCACTGCCCCGCATCCCCACGCTCCGGGGCTCACCCAGCGAGGTAGGTGGTCTGTTCTGCTGTGTCCCAGCGCTGACATGCGGTTCTACTGCAGCAGATGGCAGTGCTCCCAGTGCTCCCAGTGCTCCCAGTGCCTCCTGCACAGCCTGTCCCGCCCCCAGCTCGCCGTGCCTGCCTCCTGTCCTGGCCCTGTGTGCACATGGATCGCTGTGTTTCCCGTTCCAGGCTTTGCCGTGGGAAGAACCAGCGCTGCTCACGGGCCAGTTAAGGGAGTGGCACTGGCCTGCCTTAGATCCAGGGCTGGAACTGGGGAAGCTGTGTTTGGATCTTGGCTCACATCCAGGCTGGTGCAGGAGGGTGAGGGAGAGAGGGTGCTCCCCCCATGCCTCCAGAGTGAAGAGCTACTTCCTAATAGCTACTCTAAGCCTAATATCTAATTGTAACCTTCCCTCCTTCACTTAAGGCCGTTCCCCCTTGTCCTGTCACTCCATACTCACATGAAAAGTCCCTCTGCAGCTCTCTTGGAGCCCCTCTAGGCTGCTGCTATCACAGGAGAGGCTTGGCACAGGTCTCAGAAATAGTTTGAAGTTTGAAAGCGATCGAGCACGTTTGATCAGTGTCTGTTCACTGACGTGTCCCAGGCCGTCCGTCGCACTCTGTGTTGAGCTGGGTCGCTCAGGTGACAGTAAAGCACGTGTAGGTTCCCCTCTGGCACTTCACCAGAGAAATTCAGTCAGGGTTTGCAGAAACCATCAAAGATGGAGCCCCTGTTAGTTAACCACCTGCTTTTGAAAACTTTTCTTTCCAGTTGTTGCCTCTTGAAGTGTTTTTCTGGAGCCGGCTGATCCTTTTAGTGATGGGAATTCTCTGTCTAGAGAAGTGCTGAGCTGCCTTAATTATCCTATCTCTCGGGCATCTTTTTCTTCCAGCTCCTTTTTAAGGTCAGAATTTGTCATTTCAGGATGCATCTGATGAGTATTGTACACAAATTTAAGCTCTCCTCCTCCTTGCTACTCCAGCTTCCTGCATGGAAGGTACAGATCGTGCAGGGCTGCCCACTCAGGCAGACTTTGTGCCATTAGCAAATTTCCATTGCCATTTACTTTTCAGCCATCAAACTGTTTGTACACTTTTAAGCTTCTTACCAATCTCTGCAGGAAGCCACTAAAAATACCCACTGGCAGCTCCTCACCCATTTCATAGGATCAGGGAACCACAGAATGGTTTGTGTTGGAAGGGACCTTAAAAATCATCCCCTTCCAACCCTCTTGCCAAGGGACAGGGGCACCTTCCCACCAGACCTGGTTGCTCCAAGCCCTGTCCGAGCTGGCCTTGAAAATTTCTGCATTTGCTGTGTTTTTAGTGTATTTTAGCATCTCTCGTCTCCTGGTGGGCCTGAATAATTTTTCAGGTTGCGTTGTTTATTGTCTCAGCCTTTTTCTGAAAAGGTAGAATGAACTCAGAACTCGCTTGGGACTGGTGGTGGTGCAGAGCATTCAGTTACAGAATATAATAACTTTTTAAGGTACTTTTGGTAGAGAGATCTGTCGTGGTTCTGCAGTTCAGAAGAGTAAATAAAACACAGCATATCTGGGAGGAGAACAGCAGCTCTCTGGATGATTCTTTTCAGCAGTTGCAGTGGAAATCTTTAAAGAGACTTTCAGACATTCAGCAGCGGCCAAGGCAACGTTAATTCTTAAACTGCGTAATCGAAAAGAAAATACCCTGCCAATTCAGTAAAAGGATTCGTCCCATTGTTCCTTCTAAATTTAGGGAGACACAACATCTGGCATGGGAACGCACAGAAGTGTCTGTTAATCTCAGTTGTGAGCCTTCCTTCTGGTCTGCCTCTCTCTGGAAACCTCAGTTCTGTGCTTTCCTCGTTTACTTCAGGTTTCTCTTGATCCATCTTTCACTTGCTTTTTGAAAACTGGTTTTCCCCAAACTTTTTTTTTTGTTTGTAAATCTGTTAACTCTGCTGTATTTTCCACTGTCTTTTCCTCCTGTCCTAGGGCCTTGTATTTAATGTTATTTTCCCTCTGTACCTACTGCTTTGATTCCCATCTGCCCTTGTGCTTATCTCCCTGCTCCTTTATCCAGTTCCTTCCCTTTTCTCTCCTGCCTATCCCTTTGTATCCACTTCAGATTCTTCTGTTTGCCGTGCTGGAACACATCAGAAATTATGTTTTCCCCTCTCCCTTGCCCTTTTAGTTACTGAAATATGCACATAAGAATTCAAATGGGCTTCTAAAAATAGTAAAAGGATAAAACTGTTTGTTTCAGCTTTTCAGTCCTTGCTTTATTAGAACTTCTGGGAGGAAAGGCCCAGAAAGTCCAGAACTAATTCAGCTGCAGGGAAAAAACAACAAAAAAAAAAGTGAAATAAAACACAGAAAGAAATGTAGCCATGATCTGTATAATAAAAAACCACCCAGAATAAAACAAAAGCCTAGAATCTCGTGTGTGCTCTGTCTATGGGTAGTGTCACTGTGGCATGTGTAATCCTAAGTGGCGTTTTATATCCTGCGTCTCTTTATTTATGTGAGGAGGTTTGTTGTGTTTTTCACAGTTCTGGTGGTTGATATTAAACTTAGTGAAGAATTGGTGTGAGTTTAAAAAAAGGAATGGTTTAACAGGGCTGTTTTTAGAGAAGATGAGAGTCACGTAAATTGTAAAAAATCTGATGGATGAGAATTTCTTCCTGCAGGAAACGTCTGTCTAGGCTGGCAGTTGTCAAGTCCTGGCATTTTCCATTGTCCAGTAGATTCTTCTTCCCCAGCAAGAGGATTTGCTTTATAAGAGTGCTTAGGTGATTCTCAGATGACAGAAAATGGATTTGATTTTTTTTATTACCATCCTGTGCACGATATTATGGATGTTAAACTTTAAAATCCATCCAGATTTGGATCTGTAGATGTTTGTGACGTGATTACAAAGATCCCCAGCCCTGTGATGCTCCAGTGTTACGCAGCTTTATCTCAGGATGAGGATTCCTGAAACTGCGTGTCCCAAATTCTCCTGAACTAATTACTACAGTGCAGAAACCTTCTAAAAATAAACTTTCTGATTAGATACTAGGTTTCATAATAACTTTTCTCTTCAGAAAAGTTGTATTTTCCTCTTGAAAGAATGAAGATTTATGGCTTTATTTCCTTCCCCATAAGTACTGGTAAGGCAGACAGGCACATTTACTGGCTGCTTTTAAAAAGTATTTGGGGTGAATTAAAGGCTGACACAGGGAGCTATTGGACATGATGAGGCAAAAGATGACAATCAGAAAGCTTCTAGTGCCAGGTGGTGGAGTTCTGTGTTTGCACAGGCACAGTTGTGGCGGGCTGTATTCAGCAAGTACTTGTTTTCTCTGGCGTTGCGGAGGGAAATGGGTGTCTGTGCCTTGCGTCACCTCTCTGAGCACCTCGCTGCCTCATACCCTACTCTCTTCCCTTTAAACCTTCTGCAGCTCCCTCCTGCTTGTCTTACAGGTATTGCCAAACCAAGCACAGTTCTCTTGGCGTTGTCTTAGTGAGGTGAGAGCTTCCCCTCTGAAATCATTTGTATGCCTTTGGAAGCACCGGCTTGAAAGCCTCATTGGGAGTTTAAATTACATTTAAATGGATTCAGTGTTTAAGCTCGTGATGAGAGGATTTCTCCCAACAGTAGAAAATCACAGACTTCCTCCACATATAATTTAGACCTTTTTTTTTTTTTTTTTTTTTTGCAACTGTTTGTGTGTGATTTGTCATGAATTTTCTAGCACCGCTTGCACGTCTCTGTGCCAGTGCCTTTCCTCCCTTTCTCATCCTGGTCCTTTTGCCTTTTACTCAGGGGTCACATTCCACAGCAGGTGGTGACATGAGCAGTAGGATTTGATACTTCTTGAGTGTTCAGCTCACCCATCCAAGGGAGGGGACAGAACTTTATCAGATGGGGAAAAACAGCTTCTTGCTGCAACTGTGCTCTCCTGAGGGGCTTCAGGATTGTCACAAAATCATAGAACATTAAGGAGTTGGGAGGGACCTTGAAACTCATCCCATTCCATCCCCCTTCCACAGGCAGGGACACCTTCCACTATCCCAGGGTGCTCCAAGCCCTCATCAGGATAGAGTGGAAATGAGCAGAGCTGGTAGAGGACCCATCTGAGGATGGTAAAATACAGAGGCAACTTCAGGCCAAACCCCTGAAACGAAGAGAAGCAGCCTGGAAGTGTTTAAGCTAAATTGTGTGACAGATAGAAACTCACAGTCATTAATAATACTGAAAAAGGGAGGCTGTTTATGATGAATTGAGAAAACAAAGCTTAGCACTGAGAATTAGCAGTAGAATAGGCATCCAGAAATTCCCTGCAGATGTCTAAGGTCACTTAGTTCCCCAGCAACCATTTTTCTTAAGTAAGTGAAGCAGCAGACAGATCCTCCAGTATTTAACAGTCTTTCCTTACCAGTAAAAACCATATGGGAACCATAGCTGGACTGTCAGGGAGGGGGGGTGGCAGCAAACCGCTGCTGGCTGTGCCTTCCACTTCAGCTCTGGGAAGCACATCATGGTTTGGTTTGAACACTAGAAAACCTGTGCCTGGGAAGGTGACCAGGGTGCCGGGCAGCGTGGAGGGAAAGGAGGTGGGGCAGAAGTGGCCTCTGGGGCTCCTCTGGGGTTCCTGCTGGTGGTGCAACCCCTGGGGGTGCTGGGGCCACCCTGGTGTGCCTGCAGTGCATACAGCGTGCCAGAGGCTCCAGAGGTGCCATGCAGCTGTGGGTGCAGCGTGCCAGAGGCTCCAGAGGTGCCATGCAGCTGTGGGTGCAGTGTGCCAGAGGCTCCAGAGGTGCCATGCAGCTGTGGGTGCAGCGTTGGCTCCAGAGGTGCCATGCAGCTGTGGGTGCAGCGTTCCAGAGGCTCCAGAGGTGCCATGCAGCTGTGGGTGCAGCGTTCCAGAGGCTCCAGAGGTGCCATGAAGCTGTGGGTGCAGCTTTCCAGAGGCTCCAGAGGTGCCATGCAGCTGTGGGTGCAGTGTGCCAGAGGCTCCAGAGGTGCCATGCAGCTGTGGGTGCAGCGTGCCAGAGGCTCCAGAGGTGCCATGCAGCTGTGGGTGCAGCATTCCAGAGGCTCCAGAGGTGCCATGCAGCTGTGGGTGCAGCATTCCAGAGGCTCCAGAGGTGCCATGCAGCTGTGGGTGCAGCGTTGGCTCCAGAGGTGCCATGCAGCTGTGGGTGCAGCGTGCCAGAGGCTCCAGAGGTGCCATGCAGCTGTGGGTGCAGCATTCCAGAGGCTCCAGAGGTGCCATGCAGCTGTGGGTGCAGCGTTGGCTCCAGAGGTGCCATGCAGCTGTGGGTGCAGTGTGCCAGAGGCTCCAGAGGTGCCCGCGGAGTGCACGGCCAGGGGCACGGAGTGACTTCTCGGCAAGGGCTGACTCAGTGGCCTGGGATTCCTCAGCCTGGAAGGGATGGCTGCGTTGTGTTAGGAGTGCACAGGCACTGGAAAGCTCAGTGAGGCTCTTTGGAGTGACTCAGAAAATGTTTTAAAAAGCAGAGGTCCAAATAGAGGTAATACTGTTAGTCTGGCCTGAATGGGGGGGCAAAACAAAATCCCCTAAAAGTCACCCCAGGGGGGTTCTTTTCAAAGTTGAATGCTGTTCCTGTGACTTTTTGATGTGCACAGCTCTACCCTGTATTCCTTCCTTCTGCATGCTCCTGGTAATGAACCAGATGCACTTTAAAAAGAGAATAAAATATGTTAATATCATGTCTTAAGTGGAAATTTCCAGAGGCCAGCTGAATCCTTCCTCAATAATTAATGCCTGAAAGCATTTTCCTCCAGTACTTATTTAAATGGAAATAGCTTTGGTGTCCGATATTGTAAATCTGCATTGCACTGCCTGGTCCTGCTTCACAGGGGCTGACCTGAGCTGGGAAACAGGCAAGTGTTTCCAGGAGTCTGTCTTTACTGGGACCCTGTGGGACACTCCCAGTTGCTGTGTCCCAGCCCTACAGGTCGTTAGGGTCTTCCACGAGGAGCTGCAGCCCAGAAGCCACAAGCACCAGGCAGATCTAATTCAATTTATTTATGTGTTTCTTCTGCCTGAGTCACAGCACGGAGCAACAATCCAACCTCTTGCTTCACTGCCTTGAAAAGCTTTTAATGCTATTTCAGCAACTGGTGTAATATTTAAAGGAAATAAATCCTCTTGGCTTTATTATTCAGCTCAATGCTGTGTACAGTAGGTGAATAAGTTATTTGCTAAATGTTTTATGATGGTGATTATGTAAGTAATGAGCTTTTACATTTTGGCACCAGAGAGTACCAGAACTGCGTGTAGTACTTCATAACTTGATGTAGGAAGGAAGCTTAATTTGCAAATTAATCCAGCTTCATCTTCCTGCTGTGCCGTGTCATTACAGAGGACTTAGAAGAGCTTCCTTCCTACATCAAGTTACAGAGTAACTTTTGCAAATTAATTTGCAAATTAATCTGGGGGAGATGTGACAATGAGCTTTATTTTTTTCTAGCCAAACTTTTCCAAGCCTCTTACCTCAAAGGTAAGGTCTTAAATCTATGCAGAGATCCCTGAATAAATCAGATTTTCTCCAAGATGTCTTCAGTTTCTGTCCACATCAGTGCCAGCCGTAGGAACTAGTGGGCTCTGTGAGAGTAACACACTAAAAATGGGTTTCAGTATGGAAACTGGATTTGCAGTCCTGCTAATCAGAGTGATAGGGTGGCCTGCCATGTGTATAATCTGCATCTCCCTCTAAATGCTTGCAGAGCAGGAGCTGGAGAGGACATGTGCATTTTGTTTCTAATTTGGCCTTTACTGACTCATTTCTTGGGGTTCTTTCTAAGTGGATCTGATTTCAGGCATGTCCAAAATCTCCTGGAAAGTTCTGGGGATCTTAACTCCTTGCTGGAAGGAGTTACTCTGTGCTGGTGGCTCCACAGCCAGACAGAACTGGAAGAAATTTCCCAGCTGAAATGTGGGCACTTTGAACCACGACAGGACTGGCTTCCTTTCCCCAGGCAGGTTGTGCTGTAACCACAGGGAAGCTTTGGATGGTGAAAAACACTCAGTTATTGTCTTCTCCTGTAGTTTTACTTGCGTGTAAATGTCATATCCTGTTCTTCCCGGGGTGGAAGCTTAGCAGAGGTTCATATTTTCGAGTGCCATTGACTCTGGATCAAAACCCTGGGTGCAGTAACCCGCGGGGAGCGGCATTTCCGTGCTGTGCTCTGTGGGCATTGCAGTGCCAGATTCTTTTTGAGTCTTTCGTTTTGGGCTTGAGAGTCAGCTTCTGCCCTCACAACCCAGTCCTCCAAACAACCGGGCTGTAAAGTTATTTTCTTCATTAGTAGAGATAGAAGAAAATGTGAATCTAATGGCAGCACCTGCATTAAACCCACCTGAGAGTGAGCACGCTGGCTGAAGCGAGCAGTGTGGAGCTCCTTGGCTGTGTGTAATGCTGGGTAAAAATAAACTGTGGCATTGGGGATGGAGGACAGAGGTTTGCCAAATTTAAAGAATTGAATTGACTATTAAAAGTAACAGAAAATATTATCGCTTTGGATGAGAGGGGTTTTTTTTTGGTAAAAAGTATGAGTCAAGTGTAGAAGTGTTTGGCAGAGATCCCATGGAGCATCTCCCCTGGTTCCTCATCCCTCCTCCTCTCTGTCCTTCCTCCAGGAGACAAGAGTGGGTGGCTCTCAGCCCCTGTGCCAGCTTTGCCCCCTGCTCTAGAAAAGCTGTAGTTCCATTTCGCTGTTGGTTCAAAGGTTCACTTGAACATGTGCGGTGCTGCAGGAGATGGGTGTAAATGTTTCTTGTGAAAATACCAGGTTTTAGTGTAACACTGAGTGAAATACTGAGGACAAGGAGCAGTGGCCATAAACTTAAACACAAGTTCCACCTCAACATGAGGAAGAACTTCTTTCCCTGGCGGGTGGCAGAGCCCTGGCACAGCTGCCCAGGGAGGGTGTGGAGTCTCCCTCTCTGGAGACATTCCAAGCCCACCTGGAAGTGCTCCTGTGTCACCTGCTCCAGGTGACCCTGTCTTGGCTGGGGGTTGGACTGGATGATCTCCAGAGGTCCCTTCATCCCCAACTCTCCTGTGATTCTGTGAATTCCTAATAATCTTGTCAAGAGCAGCTGGTGGACAGTTATCCAGGCTTAGTTCTCAAAATCATAACATAAAAAACTTAACTTGTGCTGCCTTTTTTTCTCCCAGCATCTCTTTTCCACTTCATCATCTACATTTCTGAATATGCCTTTCCTTCACATGCCACAGACTTCAGATAAGGAAGCTTTGTGCCAAGTGAGCCAGGGCTGCAGTGATTTGAAGTAATTATTCAAGTCCTTATTGTTGCACACACACACAGAGGTGAGCGATGGATTATCCCAGCAGTGGGGAGAATATCACAACAGATACCTGTGTTTAGTGACCCTTTCAGTGCAAACACAGCCATGGCTGTCTTTAACTGTTATGCTGCCTTTTTAAAAAAAAAAACTTTCTGAGCTGTTTGATAAGGAAGCTGGACTGAAAACCGAAGCCTTTCTCATAACCTCTGCTCCCTCCTACGCAGAGCAGCAGCAGGAACAGGCTGCATCTTGAAGCGGTCAGTGCGGTGGCAGAGGGCCAGTGGCATGGTCACTCTGCTGAGGGGGTGGCCTGCAAGGCCTGTGCTTTGTCCCCACGCAGCTGGAGAGCTCAGGGCAGCAGCTCCTGGCTCTGGAGAGCAGTGGGAGAGGCTCCTGCCAGCCTGCTGAGGAAGGAGAGGTGGCCATCCGAGGAGGCTTCGTTGTGTGAAGGTCGGGATGATGTGCCAACCTGAGTAAGCCACCTCCCGAGCAGAGCTGCGGCAGCTGTGATCGTAAACGGCCCCTGCAGATACTGTCTGAGCTGCCCATTCTGCTGGGTGAATCTCTTGAGATCCCTTAACTTGATACCTGAGCTAAAAATATCTTTGTAGCCGTTGAACCACAGTTTCCTTCTTAGCTTTTAGAGTAGCGGTGGTCACTGGGCACTCGCAGATGCCCCGTCACCAGCAATGTCTGAGGGATGCCTGGGGATTTGCTGCAAGTAAAGTCTTAAGCAAAGCAGTCCGAGGAAATCACAAAGCCTTTTGGGGCACAGGGTCAGTGGTGGGGTTACTGAGGGCATAGCTGTGAGAGAGGCGGGTGCTCACTGAGATAAAGTATGGGAAAAAATGAAGAAAGTGGAGGGCTTCAGGTCCTGAAAGCTGCAGGGTGGCTGGGCAGTGACAAAGTCACAAAGTTCAGGCCAGGCTCTAATGGTATTCCCACCAAAGCTGAAACTGATGAGTTACTAGAAGAATGAGAAGTTTACAGTAGCAGAGGTTAAGACTAAAAAGAGCAATCTTCTCCTGAAATAAAAAGTCCAGCATGCTCTTATTTTGCAGTTTTAACTGCACTTTCATTCCTTAAAAGTACTGCTAAAGGGGTTTTTTTCCTTGCTGCTTCGGTGGCTGGTCGCATCTGTTTATCTCTAGATTTACAGTCACCTTGGCAATACCTCAGTAAGTGGTTTGGAACATATTAGGCAGTAGCTGCTGTGCACTAAAGCACAGGGTAGTTCTGGCTGTTTGTTACCTTTTCCTGGAGCTGCTGATCATTGGGATGCAAAACCCCTGTGCCACTCGGCAAGACTGGCTGGTGAAACAAAGTCAGGGTTTTCCCTCTCACCCCTGGCAGTCTTTCAAACCAGGATCTCAGTTTCTTTGCCCAAGTTTGCCCACACACCCTTGTGGTCATGCAAGAGCTGGGTACAGGTGGCCTGGCTGAGCTCTGATGTCATGTGGTGGCCTCAAGGGGAGATGAGTCTCCGCAAGCTTTCAGCAGTACTGAATTAGCAATAGTGAAACTTTCCAAAACAAGCGTTGTTTTAAATACATCTCACATCGCAGCATCTGTTTTTCCCTGCAGTCCTGACATGGTTTCTCCCTGCCCCCAGCAGCCTGAGCCCTGCACTGTCCATCGTGTCTCTTGCCCATCTCTGCTTGCCCAAAAGCGCAGCTGGGAGCCCAGCCCTTGCTGGAGCCTCTGAGAACTGCCACAAGCTGGTGGTGAGGGATCCAGGTGTACACTCCTGCAGTGCCTCTCTGCAGAGAAAGGTGTCTTCAAACTGCCAGAGGGCAGGGATGGATGGGATATGGGGAAGGAATTGCTCCCTGTGAGGGTGGGCAGGCCCTGGCACAGGGTGCCCAGAGCAGCTGGGGCTGCCCCTGGATCCCTGGCAGTGTCCAAGGCCAGGCTGGACATTGGGGCTTGGAGCAGCCTGGGACAGTGGGAGGTGTCCCTGCCCATGGCAGGGGGTGGAAAGAGATGATTTTTAAGGTCCCTTCCAACCCAAACCAGTCTGTGATTCCATGACATTGCAATCTCCTCCTGCACTTTCTGGTAGAAGAGTAAAAGTCCAGGATTAAGCCTTGAAGGCCCCAGTCGGTTCTTGGCCATTGGAGCAGCTGGGTTTATTTTTGCCTCCCTGGCTCTGTGGTGGGAGGCTGGGCTCCCTCCTGGATGCCTGGATGGCAAGGTGCCCGTGCTCCCAGCCTGCCAGCTCCAGCCTTGGCTCTCCTCTGTCCTGCTGGCCCTAATGGGATCTCTGGGTCCGCTCCTTCCCACAGCACGAGTGAGGCAGCGAGGTGACATTAAAGCCCTGGAACGGCAGATAAAAGGCCCTGGCTGTATTTATTGAGTGCTACAGATAAGTAATCCACTCTGCTGTCAGTGTCTGGAGAAACAGCAAATAAAGTATACATGGCCCTTTGCTTTGATGTGATGAAATCTCCAGAGGACACTCACTTCAGTGGCACTCGCAGTGCAGCTGTAGCTGAGTCTTGCAGTGGAAAATACAAGATTTTCATGTCTTCATGCATTGCTTTAAAAATATCACTATGGTTGTATGCTGGGCAATCCCGTGTTCTGAAAGCTAGGGTCGGTGTGTTTTTTTTCCAAAATGTTATTAAAATCATCTTAACCGTTTTTGTTGGAAGGGGAAAAATTAATAGTTATTTTGTGGTTTCATACCCAGCGTTAAAACAACAGTCTGGTTTTCATTTAAACCAATAAAAGTATGGAAATTCAAAATGAAGGTTCTCTCCATGTCCTTAGATCAACTTGTTGGCCTTGCTGAAATGCATAATGGATGGAGCAGGGGAAAAACCTCAATCTTACAACTCTTAGCTTTGTTTTTGCATATAGCTCAGCTTTTTTTTTGCTGGATTTCAAATTTGACGTCACTGTCTTGCCTGTCTTCTCAAGCTATAAAAACTTCCTTGGTTTGGTAAATGTGCAGCTGCTTAGAACCCAGTGAACTAGAGACATTATTTTTTTAAGAACCTAAGCAGTAGTGAAGGAAATTAGTTAGCAAACACACGTCAGTAACTGAACTAACACGCTTTTAAATTTTGTGGTATAAAGATGACTGTTTGGGATGATGGGTTTTAGTCGGTTCTGGTTTATGGTGTGATCAGAAAGAGACCAGAGGCTCAGCTGGGGCACAGAAAACCCCAGCCAGCCCCAGGGAAGCAGCCCTGCGATGGGGCCCTGTGTGGTGGGGGATCCCCATGCCCAGAGATGCCCTGACACAGCCCCAAGGACCTGGTGCAGCTGCCCAGAGCCTGAGCCTGGCCATGAGTCCTCCTGTTTCTACCCAGCCAGTTCCCTCCTAGCTCTGGTTTACCTGGACAGGGCAGGGCTGAGCCTGGAGGAACTTTTTTTCACAGAAAGGGTGCTCAGGCCTTGGCAGGGGCTGCCCAGGGAGCTTTGGAGTGCCCATGCCTGGAGGTGTCCAAGGAAGGGCTGGAGGTGGCACTCAGTGCTCTGGGCTGGGGACAAGGTGGGCATCGGGCACAGCTTGGACTCCATGGGCTGGGAGGGCTTTTCCAGCCTCAGTGGTTCTATGACTGTGTGAGTTCCTCAGTGTGTCTGGGGTTCACATCTCTCCAGGTGAGCAGCCTGTCACTGTCCCCAAAACACCTGCAGGCTGTCCTCAGCCTGGCTGTTATCCCATCTCCTCCAGGCTTGGAAAAGTCGCTTCTTCCCGAAGCTGTTCCTTCCCTGGCTGCTGTGAACGAGCTGCCCTGGCTGTTTACAGCCCTTTGGCCGGGCCAGTCACAGCCCTGGAGCTGCCTGCCTCCCCTCTTCTCCCCTCTCCTGGGCTGCTCAGCTCGGCTTGTGCCCTTCCTTCCTGTACCTCCCTCATCACTCCCTGGCCTAGCTCCACGTGTGGGTGTCTGTTTACACCTGACAAAATCACAGCTTATCCTCGATCCCCTCCCTGCTGTCCAGCATCCATCCCATGACCCCTAACACCTTCTGAAGCTGTACAGCTTGTGGAGACAGCTCCATAATGACATGTGAAATCTCAAACGAGGTACTTCAGAGCCAACTGGCCACCTCAGCTTTGGCAGCACTGAGTGTTGTGAAGGTCAAACGTGCTCAAGGGCTCCCTGTAATAAACCTGAAGCAAATTCTCACCCTGAGGAGCAGGGAAGCTCAGCTCCATCACAGGGAATTTGCTCCACAGGCTGGAGGAGGTCTCATTTATTTTCCTTTCCCCAGGGGAAAATGAGTAGCCAGAGTAACCTGGACAGAGAATAGTGTTTTAGATGGGATGCTACAGCTTCCTATTTGCTTGTTTATAGGACTTCTGTACCCTTCTGAAGCACAGCAAGAATGTGCAATACCTTGTGATTGTTTGTGGTGGCTGTGAGAAAGGGGCCCGGTGGTGATGGATGTGCCCAGCTGGGCACAGCTCCTTCCTGAGAGGGGCCAGGAGGGGCTTTCTGGTTGAGGTCTGTCCCCTCTGCTGTGCTTGATGTGTTCAGCAGCAGCTCTCTTCCCTGTCTGGGCTCCCGTGCTCTGCCAGGAGGAACTGGGACGAGCCCCAGGGAAATGGCTCACGCCGCTGTTCCCGCTTGGAAAAGAGCCCCGGGATGGTTTCCCGGATGCTGGCACCGCGTTAAGCTCAGGCCTTGAGCGGGAACTTAGGCCAGGGAACATTTCCAGCAGGGCGGGATGTGCTCCTGCTGGCATCCTTTCCTGCAGGGCAGCCCTCCAGCCCGCCCCACGGCCCTGCTTAATCCCCCTCCTTCTCCTCCAAGCCACACCATGAAATCCCCCCCGTCCTGAGGGCTGCAAAAGCTGGAGGGAAGCTGTGGAAGGGGGCAGGGATGGAAGAGGGTGGAGGTGAGCTGGGGGGGTCCTGCCAGTGCCTGGGTCAGCCTTTGAACAGCACGGAAAACCGGGATGAAAGCCAGTGCCCTGCCTGGGGCATGCCAGGCTGCTCTGGGCCTTTGGCATGGAGCCCCCAGCACGCAGGAGCCCTGGGTGGCCTTGGAGTAGATCCTTCTTGGAAAGATCTGAGTGCAGGGGTGAGGTGAGAGGCAACTGGACCCTTCAGCACCTTCTTGGGGGGAGAACTGGAGAGGGAAAGGAAGCTTCTTCAAAGCTGCTCTTGCTCAGCCAGTCCTGCTTCCTCCCTCCGGCAGCTCCACCAACCACCTACTGCCAGATGCCGTGTTTCTCCTCCTTCCCTCTCCCCAGGTGTTTGTGGCTTGGTCACTGTTTCTTTCTGCTCTCCCCATTTCTCTGTTCCCCAGCATATTTGTGGGGAAGATACGGAAAAAAACTCCCCACATTTTTTCAGGTTTCTTTTTTATCTTGAGGACATTTCAGGGTTGGTTTCTGATGGGATTTGGGGTGGAATCCGACTGGTGTGCTGGGCATTAGGTCAGGCTGGTGGGGGAGAGCAGCCAGGAGCCTCAGCTGGGAGAGCTGTCAGGACACAATCCTGTGCCGTGAGCTTTGGGATGGCCTTGCTGGGGCACTGTGCTCCCTTTGGCCTGACCCACTGTAGGATGAGCTGTTCCTTTCTTCACGCAGCATCAGCTGAACTGCTGTCTCTGCGTGTCCTGCTCTGGCTCAGAGAGGCCTTGGACATCCTTTCAGTCATGGGAAGAGGGATGTGGAACTGAACTCCACAATTAGCCAAGCTGTTGGATTTCTCTGTGGTATGAAATTAAATAGTATTCGAATGCACGCGGTGGGGCTAATGCTGCTTTGTGCAGCTTTCTGTGAAGATTATGAAATCGCAGCAAAAAGCAGATCTTACTGTAATTAGAAGATAGAAGAGTTAATCATAGGGAGGAATTAGGATTCATACTTGCTCTGAAATTTTCTAAACTGCTTTAAAATACCTTCAGCTGAAGGAGCTGAACTTCGCTACGAACCTTTTGTGTGCTGAAGTGCAGAGTTTTCTTCATTCGTTTGAATTGCAGCACAGAAGTCACAGGGCTCTTTTCCCCAGAGGTTCAAGAGTCTCTGAGTTCATTTTGTTGATATGTGAAGTCATTTTGGTGTTTGTCGAGCCATACAATCATTTACTTGATGTCCTTGAGGCAACCCAAGCATTTTATCGCTATTTATTCGCCCTCTGAGAAAAGATTTGAAAAAAAAAAAGTCACTGAAGTCATCAAAGTTTCGAGTCAGAGGCAACTAGGGAAGGGTTGGGAGCAGCTGGGGGAGGGTTGTGTGTGAGGGACACACTCTGCATAATGCACCATTAAAACTTCATGAAGAGGTGTCCCAGAAAAAAAATACTACAAAGCACTAAGCTTAATATTAAATTCTTAGTTTTAGCAGTCTGGTCATTTTCAGGAAGGATTAATCAGCTTAACTGCAGCATTCCCGTATTTGATGTTCTGAGAGGAGAGGGATTGTCTGATTTTCTTTTCCTTTTTTTTTTTTTTTTAATATTTTCACAGTAATTAATGAAAGCCAAAAGCAGCAACTGGAATCTGTGAGCTACTCATCCCGCTACGCCCTGGGACTGTTTTATGAGGCGGGGACAGGGATTGCTGTCCCCTGGGCTGCTCAGTACATCACCGATAATCCCTGCATACGCTTCATCTCCATCGATAACAAGAAGCGCAATATAGGTCAGTGCTCCCATTATTCCCCTTACACACAGCCACAATGGAGGGTGTAGATCATGAGAAATGCTGTTTAATTGAGTGTTGCTATTCTGAACAGAGCGAGTATTTAGCTCCAAGCCGCAGCGGATGGCGTTTCATGTCACGTTTGGCCTGTAGTGAAGCACACAGTGAGAGCGGGCCGGCCCTCGGAGGATCAGCCCCCAGCACATGGCTTGTGTTACTGTGGTTATGAAGCCCGTGTCGGGGGATTGGAGACATCAAAATGTTGCTATTCCAAGAAAGAGCCGGGGTTCCTTTGTTTAAACACCGATCCATGCACATGCCAGCTTGCCTCCCGCCACCCGTTACTCTGCAGCTCCTGCTCTTTCCACCAGGCTTGGAAGGAGGAATGAGTTGGGTAATTGGGGCTGCTCAGCCCGATCCAGAGTTAGCCAGGGTGCTTTTATGCTCAGGGAGAGGCCCTGAAATGGCTGCACGTGCTCGCTGAGGCTTGGAGAATATCCCCCAAGACAGACCCTTCTCCTCCCTTTCTGGAAGATGCCAGTTGAGGAAGCGTGTGTTTATTAACTGAGTTTCATGTGCGGCAGTGTGGTGGCATAGACCAGCTCAAGAAAAAACACTTGCAGACCAGTCAGAGTCACAGAATCCAGGGTGGTTTGGCTTGCAAGGGACCTTAAAGACCCGAAGTTCCACCCCCTGCCATGGGCAGGGACACCTTCCACCTGTCCAGCCTAGCCTTGGACACTGCCGGGGATCCAGGGGCAGCCCCAGCTGCTCTGGGCACCCTGTGCCAGGGCCTGCCCACCCTGCCAGGGAACAATTCCTGCCCAATCTCCCATCCATCCCTGCCCTCTGGCACTGGGAAGCCATTCCCTGTGTCCTGTCCCTCCAGCCCTTGTCCCCAGTCCCTCTGCAGCTCTCCTGGAGCCCCTTTAGGCCCTGGAAGGGGCTCTGAGCTCTCTCCAGGGCCATCCCTTCTCTGGGCGAACACTGCCAGCTCAGCCTTTCCTTGTAGGAGAGGTTCTCCATCCCTCTGTGCGAGCACAAATTCCTTGTTTTCCCTATGAATTTAGCCTGTTGATCTGAAAAGAGTGAAAAGAAAACAGAAGAATGGCTGGACTGGCCAAAATAAGGATGTATCCACCCTGATGTGCTTTCTCCGGCAGGGACTTATGGTGAATATGTTAAAAAACGAGCGTAAGGAAAGCCAAATATGAGTGATCTTTTTTCTCTGGCATTCTCTCCTTGTTGCTGACAGTGTTCAGCTGGAGTTTTTCTTGCATCTGAGATTCTGTTGCCATTGTTGTGTTCAACAAAAAGTACCTGGTAGCTAATAGCACCTACTGATATTATCCTTACCAGTGTCGTGAAGAAGTTCACCCATCCTTTCCCAAATTCACCCACCCTTTCCCCACCTCTTTGCACATGTGGTCTCAAGGCCCCAGCACCAAGAACAACAAATATGGAACTTCAGTGGTATTATCAAACAGCTTTGCTGTCTCTGGATGCGGTTGAACCAAGTACAAAGCACACTATTTGGGGCACATTGTTAACAAATGCATAGAAAGCACCAGAACATCAGTGTTGACACATACCTTTCTCACTGAAATTTCCTTTGAATTGGGGGAGAGTTCTGTTTGTATGAGCAAATTTTTCCAAGAAGAACAAATTGTGTGTGTCTCTTCTAGGAGGCAGCCTTTAGACAGCACAGGCAAGGGAGGCTGAGGGTTGAAATTTATTTACATGAGAAGTCCTGCAACCAAAACACATGAATAAAAAGTTCCTTTATGCTTGTTTCAGCACATATGCAAGTATTTTGCATCTGCTTTTTTTCTCTCCGTGCTTCTGACTGCCCTCCAGAACATTTCAGTGGGAGGCACAGCAGCACCTCGCTGTCCCTTTTATGTCCACTCCGCTCATCGATCTTCCCGTTCTTCCGTTCCTCAACCTTGGTCATTTGGATCCATCTGAAGAAGAGGGTGGTGACAACCAAAAAGTAAATGTTTGGAGAAAGCAGAGCTGCTGAGATCTTCCAGGACAGTCATCATTCCCCAAAAGCCGTCCCTTTCTCCGGTTGTTTCTTCACCTGATGCGTCCACAGTTAATGGAGGCTTCTCTCACCCTCACTGCCACCTCAAACAGTCGCTTTTTAATAAGCAGCATTGAACAATAGAGAGCCAGAGGAAAGCTGGTGGTGATCCCCTGCAGGGGGGGTTGGAACTGGATGATCTTCAACCCATTTTATGATTCTGTGATGCTGTGAGCTTTCTGCTGAGGGACTCACATATGTGTATGTAACACCTCCCTAAAGCAGGTAGTCCGGCCCTCAAAGACCAAAAGGGAAAGTGTGGCCCTCTCTGTGGAAGCCCAGACTGTCCTTGTCACTTGTCTGAGATGTGGCAGTCCCTGCTTTCACTCCGTAAAGCAGAGACTTCCCACTCACGTGCGTTTCACATTTCCCCGGTGGAACACAAACCGGCCTTGCTGTTAAAGGGGGGTGGGTTTGATGAAGCAGCTCCTCTGATGCCACCAATTCCTGGTGTGTAATCAGGAGCCTCCAGGAGGGAAGGCTTTTTCCACCAGCTGAGGATCCCAGCTGCTGTTGGTAGAATCCCATCCCTGCCTGCAGGGGTGACGTTACGTAAGGAAGAGCCCACGAGAAGCGTGTGCTGAATTCCCCGTGTGGTGCGCATGAATATTAAACACTTCGTGGGATTGGCTGCCTCAAACACACCATCCATATTTATACCGGCTCGGGGGGACAGTGGGAATTCTCCAGTATAAATTATTTCTGGAATACCGCAGTCTTTGCATCTCCCTGCGTTCCAGGAGGACTAAAGATAGATGACACATAAAAGTGGAAGTGGTTCCTTTCTTTCGCTCCAGGATTGTGGGGTTATGTAATTTAAAGGGAAGATCCGCCTTACAGGGCTTTAGCATCCGTGTAATTCTCGAGTATCCTCTTTAATTTTAAAATATAGATTCCTTTCCTTCCTGAAGTAAGAATTTTTAGGAAGATGGAGGAGTTAAAGAAGTGTTTAAGTTTTTGCCTCGCTACGCAGCCAGTTGTGCTGTAATCCCCTGCCAGCCCTGCCTGCCTTTCAGAAAACTAATCAGAAACTGTTGGTAGGGCTAATGAAATGCTGGGTTTCTGAATATAAAAAAGTCAAGTGCCATTCTTTCCGTGACTCCTCCCAAATGTGCTTTGTCAGACAGAGTAGATTTTATTCCAGGGAGAATATGGGACCTTAGGGACCACGGGAATTTCTGAGGATAGCTGGGGAAGCTCACTGACCGTCCTTCCGAACAGCAGTGTGGCATTTTGAAAGTGAACCTCCATCTCTTCTTGCTTTCTAGGTGTAGCAAAGTTGATCACTGCTCTTTTTTAAACTTTTAGATAGGGTTTTATGAGGCCTGCACATTGACTTCTCTTTTGCCGTGTGTGATGCCTCCCGGGGAGCAGGGATGCAGCTCCAGCCTGTCCGGAGGTGTCCAGCTTTTCTGCTGCCCTCCACACTGACCCAGCAGCATTTCCTTCTGCCAGGGTTTGTTTGGTGTGGCAGAAGCCCTTTCCCCTCCCCTCCTGCTACCCAAGACCAGAATGGGGTTCAAATACCAAAACACATCTCCCCTGGGAGATCAAAAATTCCTGAGGGTCAGGAAACAACCGCATCTCGGTTTCTGTCGGGATCTGTTATGGCTCCAGGTTTTGGGCAGCAACGTGAGAAAAACACTCCATGCTGTTCCCCTGAAAGGAGGAGAACATTTCTGTGGGAGATGCGTGCCTTTCACATCCATAGACAGTTCTCTGCTGGAGACTAGGTTGTAACCCTTGGCACTCCTGAGCGCTCCAGCAGTCGTAGCAAACGATCTGCCCTTGAAGCTGGCCCCACTTTAGAGCAGGAGGTTGGGCTAGAGACCTCCAGAGGTTCCTCCCTCCCCCTCTGAGTTCTGTGACTCTGAGGCAGACAATGTTCTGGTGAGGATTCACTGAACACACTGATAAACGAACTGGGAAGTGAATCTAAGCAAGCCCCTTGGCAGTTCTTCAAGCCCTGTCCACTTTTGCTGCCCAGCAAGTTTTAATGTTAGCACAGCTGAACCAGTAACAATCTTCCATCCTCTCTGTGCATGTTTTGTGGGTGCATCTGTGGAGCTTGCAAATTGAACTGCAGGTTGTGGCTGCTTGCTTTTATGCCTTTATGAAAGTAGATCTCCCTCTCTCGAGGGTCGGTGGGTCTGTGGGCTCTGCAGAGTCTGTGAGCCACAGATGTGCTCCACAGTGGCCCTCAGACATGATTTTCTCTCCTAGAATATTATTGTTTGGGCAAATCCAGGTGCCTTTTGCTTTCTTGGGGATAGCAGGAGTTATAGCTGCTTCTCCCTGTCTTTGCCAAGACTCCTCTGGCAGTCAAAGAGCAGGTGGGTCCTTCTTAGGGTACCCCATTAATAGAGTCCCAAGAGCACTGTGCTCTGTCCCCGTCCTGGCACCCTGAAATCTCTCTTACCTGCCAATTCCTCCCTTTCCACAGTTCCTTTTCTAACTTGTCACGTTCCCAGAACACAATGGATACCATCCTGACCATTCCCAAATGGACCCTGTGGCTTTCAGGCTCTGGTGGTGTTCTCTCTGCTAAGGGAACTTTAGGCCTCCGTGGATCCCAGGGATCACACCTCCTCTCTAAAATTCCTTTTGCATTTAGGGACTCTGGACCCTGACCTTGGCATAGATTCACCACAGAAAAGTGGATTTTGTGTTTTGCAGGAGGAAGGTTTAGGTGGGCGGGTGCTCCCCCGCGAGCTTTCTCCAAGAACACGTCTTGTTTCACTGTTTTAATCATCATTTCGTATGGTTTATTTCATCGTCATTGCTCTGTCTCCCTCCTTCCCCAAGACTGATGGTAAGGAGGACGTGGCCACCACAGGAGCTGACTTTACACCCTTAGTGCCACCTGAGAACCTGCCAGGGCAGGAGGAGATCCCTGTGGGAGGACTTGGCACCACGGGCTGTTCATGTTGTCACTGCCTGGAGCAATTCACCCACGAGCCTTTTCATGGCCCTGTGACAGTGACAGCAGCTGGACCAGGACACCACAGTTCTGCACTGAAAGTGTCACTCAAAGCTCAGAGCCACCTTCCTGACACCTGCGAGCCCCTGTGCTGGGGGAGTGGCCTTGGGCTCTGTTCTCTGTGCTCTTGTCCAGGGCACCTTTTATTAGCCCCATCCTTTTTCTGGAGGAGAGTACTCCCAACAGGCTTAACCCTGTGTGAATTCTCGCTGTCAGCAGTCTGTCCTTCCCTTTTTCCACACAGCCTGTGTGGTTCCTCCAGCTGGGAATTGATGACGAATGTTGAGACAGTCCCAAAACGTTCAGAAGCTGATGGCTCCTGCCTTCTGCTCACAATCCAGAAACCTTTCCCCTCATTCCCAGGTTCTAGGTCAAGATGCAGTTTTCCACCACTCAGGGCCCTGTCCCAGGGGTGCTCTGCTCACACAGGAAGGGGCTGTATCCTCATGTCCAGCTGGGATTTTCTCCCGTTGCAGTTGTGCCCAGTTTGTCCTGTTGCTTTGAGCTTCCGAGAAGAGCCTGCCTCTGCCATCTCCGTCACCTTTCCTTTGGGATGTGCAGGATGCAGTTAGAGCCTCACTTTTCAATCCCCCACTTAATTCTGCATATATTCAATCTCCTGTCTTTGCAATTCCTCCGTTTCCCGGATCCGTGTGTGTGGTTGCAGACCTGCTCAGAGGGGAGGACACTCCTCAGGGCGCTGATCAGACTGATGGTCCCAAGCTGGCTGCTCCATAGGCCACAGGGTCCTCCCAGCTGTGCATGCCAGCGAAGAGAAGAGAGGTTTGAAAGGAGGTGGGCGTTGGCTGGAATCGTTGGTGAAATCGTGGGTGGGATCACTGGCTGTAACAAGACCCAGCAAGCAGTAAATACTTATTTTATTAAAATGCTTCGGCATCTTTTAATGAGCCTTTTCGTCAAGTTTATGCGGAAGAATTTGCCAAAATACCACGTGCACTGTAATAAATCCCAGTTAACCTCATAGGCTTCCCCACCTGGTCTTCTGTCCCTCACAGTGTCTGTGGAGAGACAACAGAATACCTGGTTTCTGCCCCAAAAAGGGGAAGGAAAATCTGAGTAGCGTTGGTGACGCTTTTCCAGACATCTGGAAAAGCCGATGCCCACTGAGATATGTCCTGTGGTAGCTGTGAAACCAGGAAACATCTTCCCACCCTTTTTGCCACATTTTCACAGTTTTCAAGAGCAAGGGTTGGCTGAGCTGGCCCACCCAAGAAAGAGACTCAGAGAGGGGATCCTTCCGTAGGAATTCAAAGCTGTGGCTTTCACGCTTGCAGATCTGGCACTGCTGCACCTCTGAAGTGGTCAGACCAGGACAGAAAGCTCGCCAGAGAAAGACATTTTGGTTGCCTTTGGAAAGCTGGAATGTGCCATCTTCCCAGAGGGCATCTCCAGCTTGAGGAGCTGGAGAGAAGGAGTTTATCAAGCTTGGTGCCTGGCAGCCAGAATGGTCAGAACGTGTTCAGCCGCCTCTTTCTTTGTGGGTGCCTCGGTCATAAAGTGCTCGTTCGCCGAAGCGCAAATCTTTGTCCAGGAATGCGCTAATCCAAGCAAAGGTTTAACCAGGAAAGGCTTTCTGCTCCCCAAGGAGGGAGTTGCTGGGTAAGGGAGTGAGGGGGAATCACTTCACTGAACAGCCAGCTCAGCTGAAATGCAGCATAACCCAGGTCGTGTCCTTGCTCCGTCCTGCTCGTCGGAGTGGGAATGACTCACACGAGGATTTGCTGGGTCCTCATCCTGCCTTGGCACGGGGAAGTCCCTGAGCCCAAAAATCCCCTAATCCAGGCAAATTCTCTGGCTGCTGGTTGTTAGGCCACGTCTGTAAGGTGACAAGCCAACAAGCCAGCGGGGACAGGAGTCACCTGCTGCAGAGAACCTGCAGCCAGCCCCAAATGGAGCAAAGCCTGGCCCTGTCCAAGTCTGCTGGGATCAACATCAGCACCTGAGCTATGATTGCATGTTCAAAAGATGAGAACAAACTTTTGCGATAGGACAAGGGGTGATGGTTTTAAACCGAGGGAGGGTCGATATAGATTAGATAAAAATCCTAATTTTTTTACAATGAGGCTGGGGAGGCCCTGGCACAGGGTGCCCAGAGAAGCTGTGGCTGCCCCTGGATCCCTGGCAGTGTCCAAGGCCAGGTTGTTGCAGAGATTGTCCTCCTTGACTTGTGTTCCTGTTGTGAACAACCTGTGTTGTTACTCCTTGTGCTTTTTTCTTCCCATCTGGAAGAACAGGGGGGTACCACAGATATTTTTGTCCTTACTCACTCCTAGGCTGGAGGCACAATTGTCAGCACGTGGGGAAGGCAGGCATTAATGAGCAATCCTTCAAAAGCTGCTCTCTCCTTTCTCTCAGAGTCTCCTGAAGCTGGGCCCTCGGTCGTGGTGCACACGACTGTGACCTTTGGAAGCGAGCACCTGGACTCAGACCCTGCAGAGGTGCAGCAGATAATTCTCAGTCACCTGCAGAGGATTGTGCCCTCCCTGCCTAAACCAAGCAGCATCAAGTGCCAGAAGTGGAGATATTCCCAGGTACTCCCTGGTGGGACCAGTCAGCTGGGAGGGCCTGCTGGGGCTGTGCTCTCCATCCTCAGGGAGCAGGAGGGAAGGGGATGGTTGCTCAATACTTGTAACACATTGCTCCACACAGCTGTGAGCAGCATCCAGGGCTGGCCAACAAAAGCCAGGTCATTTTTAGCCATTTTTTAACATCGTGGGCCTGGCTTAGCAGTGAGTTATGCAGCTCTCCTGGTAAGCAGGGGTAGGAGCAGCGTGCAGGAAGGAAGTAAATCCCACGTAATTCGGTGGGATTTTTGCTGGGATTTAAAAAACATGACTCAATCCATCCCTCTGCATCCAGAAGTATGTGGTATTACTAGCAGAATTCCCACCCTACCACAGAAGAGCAGGAGTACAGATGTACTAATTGTTATTATTTGATTTGGCCCAGCTCAATTTAACAGAATGTTATGTGAGAAGTATGCTAAAGTAAACTACCTAAGAGCAATAATAGCAAAATGTGTATATTTTGCAGTCCTCTTCTAAAAATCTGAGGAAATTGTTGGTGATTTCCTAAAATTTGGAGTGTATCTCCACGTTTACCCAAAGCCTCTCAAGTTGAATTACATCGGTGAATTTGAATGTGGAGGTTGATGCAAAATACTTACTTTTAAAGCAGTCCCCTAAAAATTTTTCCTTTTTTGAAGTTGCTGGGGATGGCTGTTGTGGAGTCTGCTCATACCCCTTGATCTGCATGCAATTGGGGAACCTGGCCTCGTTAGCACAGAGCTCATTTTCCTGCAAGTAAAGTATTGGTGGATTGCACAAGCGACCTTAGCACGGGTATTAATAGTTACACAAAACACATCAAAGTCAGGGTGTGTTCTCTGAGTTCCTCTTTATCGGTTCAGGGGGATATTTTTTGGGGGGAAAAGCAGGTGTCACTGTTAAGGTTCCCTGGTTGTGACATGTGGTCTCTTCTCCTGCCTTACCTGCTGAGAACTGCCGGTGATCACGGGAGCTGCAGGGAGGAGCGGGGAGAAGAGTCGGATCCAGCTCTGGAAGGGGTTCCCAAATCCCATCCAGCTCCTGCTTCTGTTGCTGCTGCCAGCCAGGGCTCTGACTCCAGCAGCTGCTGGTGCCACAGGAGGAATTATCACCAGCCTGTAATTTGGTGGATGAATGTCAATGTGTCATAGGTTGCAAATAAGTCCCTGTAGGTCAGACCGGTTATCTCAATGAAGAGATCTCTAATGCCACCCTATAAAGTAATCACTGCCTAAATTAAATATCTGGGCAGAGCTCCCTCTTTCTCCTAAAGCTCTCTTTACTTTCAGTTATAATAAGCTGTTGCCACAGAGGCCGAGGGAGCTGATAAGATGGGTGCATCTTTCCCCTGCCTCTTTTAGATGGGATTTATCCTACTTGTTAATTAAATCCGGCTGTAACATCCTTCACATGGCCAAACACAATCCTGGGATTAAAATGCAGACATTACAATTATCCGTGGCAGATGAGGGATTAGGACTTCCAGAACTCTACTGACACTGCTTAGCAGCACAGCTGCAGTTCTGGATCCCCTTGCTCTAATTATGGTGAAGGCACCATTAGCATTCAGAGCCAACAGCTTCCCAACCCACCGTGTGTCTTTGGCAGAGCCACTTTACAGGGAATTACTGAGGCTGGAAAACACCTCCAAGATCGTCAAGTCCAACCTTTGACCAGGTACCAGGAGGGGTAGGAGCTGCTTGGTAGAGCCAGCATCAAATAAACACTGGGTAGCCAAGAGGGAAGGAAGTGCAGAAAGCCTTTTTCTGCCAAATCTTTCTGCATTGTTCATACTCTGATCGATCTGTGAGAAAAATTCAGGAATAAATTAAGTACTGACTTAAAACTGGTCTGAGGGAGGGGCTCTGTCTGGATTTGCCACACCTGGATAGACTCTTCTGTTAAGCTGAATAAAGGATAAGGGCTTGCAGGTGGTTATTTCAGCTAATTTCCTCTTTGCAGAGATGCTAACACCCAGTAACAGAAGGTGCAGCCAGCAGCATGAATGTGGGTGCTTTGCAGCTCATCCACCTTTGGCAGTGGCACAGAAGGGCTTGGCAGTGGCCAGCTGAGGGGACATTTGAATCAGTGGAAAAATCCCCTGGATTTAGCAAGATTCCTTGGAAGCTGACGGTCCCACCAGGGGATACAGCAGTGGTTTACTGGGTGGAAATCCAAGAAATGAGCAGTTGTACTCTTCTGTGTCAGGCTTTAGCAGGTTGGACAGCAGCAGGAATTTCTGCATGGAAAGGGTGCTCAGGCCTTGGCAGGGGCTGCCCAGGGAGCTTTGGAGTGCCCATGCCTGGAGGTGTCCAAGGAAGGGCTGGAGGTGGCACTCAGTGCTCTGGGCTGAGGACAAGGTGGGCATCGGGCACAGCTTGGACTCCATGGGCTGGGAGGGCTTTTCCAGCCTCAGGGATCCTGGGATTCTGTGATCCCAGAGACAGCAGGTTCCCTTTCCTGTGTTGAACCTGTCTGGGATTTTCCAGGCCCTGCTTCGCTGATGTGAGATCACCCTCACACCTTTCTAGATCTCTACACCAGGGTCAGACAATTCAGTTCTGCTGAGACAGGCTGAGAATAAAACAGAACAGGCTGTGAAGTTTCTAAACTTTCACACACAGTGAAGTTTTACTCCGATTATTTAACTCCCAGGAATAAGTGTTTTACTGTGGTACTTTGATGGTTAATGTTTGGATCTGCCTTTTGGGATGGGAGGCCGGGCTGGACGGGGTTGGAGCTGCCTGAGACAGTGGCAGGTGGCCCTGCTGATGGCAGGGGGTGGAACAAGATGATTTTTAAGGTTCCTTCCAACCCAAACGGTTCCGTGGTTCTGTGGTGTGCTTCTCAGGAACACAGATCTTTCTGGTGTGAGATTCAGGTAAATTAAATACTCTTCCCACTCCTTTTCTGTCTGTCATTTTCAGGTTACCAGAGCTGTACCCAATTGCCCAGGACAGATGATTCTTCACACTCAGCCTCTCCTGATCTGTGGGGGTGATGGATTCACGCGTTCCAACTTCGACGGCTGCATGGAGTCTGCCATGAGCCTTGCAGAGGCTGTGAAGCCTCACTTACAGCAATTTCAGAGTCAGGCTGCTAAACCTCCTCTAAATTTGTTATGAATGTTGCTGTGATGGATTGAATTTAACATCAACATCATCTTGCAAAAAAAACAAATAAAGGAAGATGTATCGGTGGGCTGGAATAATTATTGGGATGGAATTACATTGAATTTTCCAGGATCTGTGCTGGGAGAGGTTACTTTGATTGAAGTAAGGCTTTCCCTGGCTCTGGGCAGAGGCACGGAGCTCCAGCATTTTTGCCAGGTCTCCTGATACTTCTACAGCCCGTGAAAATTATGTCAAGGAGAGGAGCCTGACTTGAAGCAGCACAAAAATCCATGAAGCTGCAGAGTTTATTCTTTGGAAACTCCTTATTTACTCCTTATCCTAGTGCTGGGACACAGGGAATGGCTTCCCTCTGCCAGAGGGCAGGGAGAGATGGGATATTGGGAAGGAATTGCTCCCTGGGAGGGTGGGCAGGCCCTGGCACAGGGTGCCCAGAGCAGCTGGGGCTGCCTCTGGATCCCTGGCAGTGCCCAAGGCCAGGCTGGACACTGAGGCTTGGAGCAGCCTGGGACAGTGGGAGGTGTCCCTGCCCATGGCAGGGTGGCACTGGATGGGCTCAGAGATTACTCAGAAATCCTTTATTTATTCTAAATTTGATTTTAACTTGCCCTTCCTCTTAAATCACGTGTCACAAGTCTAGTACCTCTGTACCACGGCACTAAAAATAACAAAATGTAGCAGACAGAATTTAAAGCCTTAGAGGAGTACAGTTCAGCCTCTGTTTTTCTGATTTTACCCCTGCATTTCACCCAGCTCTGACATCCTGTATCACAGCACTGACCACTGTGATTTACTGCTGCCTTTGACCATTTCCAGCAGAGTATTTTAAGTGACACTAAGAATTTAAGATTTGTTAATTTTAAAAGTAGGCAGAAAACTGGGTGTGAGGTGTCTTTGGCTCAACACTGTGTTGCTCCTCTCAAATGGTCGTTCTCTGAAGAGCTGTGATGCTCTTCCAGGGGCTTTGCATCAGCAGCAGCCTCTGGTACCACAAGTGACAGATGAGTGGAGATGCTCTGTCCTTTCAGCAGTCTCTCAGCTTTGGTCACCCTGACGCCTCACAGTACCTGTTCATAAGCAAAGCACAGGCTCAGAGATGTTTTTTGAGTCATGAGATCTTTCAATTTGGAGGTTTTTTGAATCCTGGTGAGTCTCAAATTGCTCCTTCCTCATATCCCAGAGTCACTGAGGCTGGAAAAGCCCTCCCAGCCCACGGAGTCCAGGCTGTGCCCGATGGCCACCTTGTCCCCAGCCCAGAGCACTGAGTGCCACCTCCAGCCCTTCCTTGGACACCTCCAGGCATGGGCACTCCAAAGCTCCCTGGGCAGCCCCTGCCAAGGCCTGAGCACCCTTTCCATGCAGAAATTCCTGCTGAAAGTATCACTCCAGTCTATCAAAATGCCTCTGCTCTGTAGCTTCCCTCCAGATTAAGATGGTTTAGATGGAAACTGTTTGGGGGTTTTTTTAAGGTGGAGGGGAAAAGCTGCTGGATGCGTTGCTCTGGATGCGCTCCGGGCAGTGGGAAGGCTGGGAGCAGGGAGATATGGAATTCCCACACAAGGGGTGACGGGGCTGAGGCTTCAAAGAGGCCACTGTATCCAGAAGGGTGGCAACAGAAGAGACTTGTCTGGTTGATTTCCTGGGATTTTCCCTGATTTTCGATTAACTGGCAGATTGGTCCGTTCCAGCCGCTCTTTCCTCATTCCCAGACAAGGGGGATGGCTGTGTCTGCTCTCCTCCGTGCCACGGGCCACAGCCACTGCCTGAAGTGGAACTGGAGCCTTCCAGTTCCCAAACCACCATGTTCTTTGTCTTCCTCACCACAAGGAAAGCCAGGGCTCTGGGTTCTCCAAGCCTTTCAGCTCCCAGCTGTGGTAGCTTCCAGCCAGGGAACATCACTTGGCAGGGCAGGCCCGTGGCATCCTGTGCAGCCACTGCCCTTGCAACAGGATCAGGGAATATGGGAACAAGGCTGTAATGGATGGATCTGCCAGTTAATCAAAAATCACGTCTGTCCAGGGAAAATCCCAGGAAATCAACCAGACAAGTCTCTTCTGTCTCCAGAGACCTGGGCTGTGTTTTTGCACAAGCATATGAAAATAAATTAAGAGATTCATTTAGTTTTGGAGAGTTGGGTTCTTTTTTCAAAATTATTTTTAAAAGGCAGCTGCAGGTGGGAGGTGCTGCCCAGCTGAAAGCACGTGGGGGGTTTCCACAGCACTGAGCTGTGAAGCATCCCTGCAGTGAAAGCCACTGGAGCAAGCCCTGCTCTCCCAGGATTTCCTGGGGATCTCGCTGGCTTTGGATGTGCCAGCATTGCCACGCCTGGCTCTCCTGGTAGGCACGAGAAGGAAGGTGTGGAGGTCTCTGGCCTGACCCTGCTCCCGGCAGGACCAACACCAGAGCTACGACAGGTTCTGGGAAAGCTGTGGCATCCTCACCCTCCCCTGCGACCACGTTTCCTCTGGGTGGAGGGACAGCGTTGTGCTGGAAGCCCCCGACTCAGAGCAGAGGTCTCTGACCAGATCAGGGCGTGACTGGCGGAGGAGTTTCCTCCTCGAGCCCGTGCGAGGAAGAGGAACCCGGCCCTGGGCCACCGAGCCCGTGCAGTCGTGTCTGGGTCACCGGTGCCAGCCCGGCGCCAGGGGCTGTGGCAGCCGTGAGGAGGCTCTGCTGGAACCAGGGGCCCGGGTGCTCCCAGGGCAGGACCAGGGCGCTCTCTGAGCCGCCCAGCGAGCACCTTGAGCCCCTGTGCAGAGATTTGCCGCGAAGCCAGAGCCGGTTCTGCCTCTAATCCAGCCTCTGGCTCAGCCGTGCCGTCCTAAGCCGCTTTGTGCGGCAGAGGCGTAGCCCCGAAAGCCCGGAGCCTCCTGCTGCCGCTGTGCCCCGCTCCCTGAGCCTTGCTCCCGCCTTCGGGTGGCACCTCCGGGGGCACGGCTGCGGCAGATGCAGCCCCACAGGGCATGGAACAGCCCCTTTGCCGAGGAGGAGGAGCAGGGAGACTGACTGGCTTCCTTTTCAGGAACAGCCAGGCAAAATTCCTCCCCTGGAGGTAAATAAAGGGGAAGAGGCGAGAAATAACCCCGGGAGTGTAACAGCTCAGCCCCGGTGGAGAGATTTTGTGCTGAGCAAAGGGGATGCAGGGCAGGTTGCTGTCATCTTGGAGGTTGTGGTGCTGAAGCCCGTGGAGACCCTCGGGAAGCCTCGTGACTCCCGTCGTTTCCCAGTTTTCATCCCATAACAGCCGAGCATCACCAGGGAAAACCCCAGCCGGGTCCTTCTGCGCCGCGCTGTGTGCGGCTGTCCCCGACTGCCCCGAACGCCTGGGCAAGGGGGTTTAGTGCCGGGGGTTCAGCGCAAGCCAGGGCCACACGGGCGAGCAGCCAGCCCGGGCCCGCCCCATCCAGGCCGTGCTGTGGGAAAACGATCCCGTCCCCCCGTGCCGCTGCCACCCGGCCGCCGAGCGGGTCACGGGGACGCTGCGGTCAGCCACAGCTCAGCGCGACACTATCTGCGCTGCACAGGGTTCCTGCCGAGCCGAGCGGCACCTCCTCCCTCACCTGTGCCGGCCCGGAACACCCTTCCTTTCTCAGCGCTATCAGCGCTCGCATCTCCCCTCGGGGCGGTCGCACTCGCCACGTCTGTACAGCGGAGCACGCCCTGCGAGCGCCGAGCGCTGCTTCCCTGGGCTCCTGCGGGCCGTGGCACTGATGGTTTGACCATCCTTTTATAGCCCGGACCGGGGGGGCAAAGAAAACGGTTAAAAAAGTGTTGGGCCGTCAGCGCTGGAATATAGGTCAGCCTCTGTGCCGGCAGCTGCCTCCCTTGCCCGGAGCGCAGGGAAAGGGGGTGAGCTGGCAGGAGACGAGGGGATCCGCCGCTCTCCTTCGGCCCCTTCTCCGAGCGCAGAAAATCCGGGCTCAGCGCCTCGCAGCCCAGCGAGGCACGGCCGCCGGGGCCTCTCGCAGCGAGCCATCTGCACGTGGCCGGCCCCCGGCACGGAGCGATGGAGCCCCGGGAACACGCCGGGACAAAGGGATGATTGTTCTCGAGCTGCTCGCAGATGTGCTGCTGCGGTAGCCACGGGCTGTGCGTGGAGACTGCTCTGCCCGGGGAGGGCTGGAGCTTTGGGTCTGCTCCAAACCCTGGCTCATCAGCACCCTGCATCCTCAGCCTCCCTCAGCACACCTGTGTAGTGCAAATCCCGCTTTCCTTTGATTTAAAAGGCAGTCTTGGGGGCCGGCTTGGGAATGCAGGACGGGAGCGAGTGTCAATAAAGCCCGTCGCACATCACAGCTCCAGCCAGTCCCCGGCCCTTGCCAAAGGACTCGCCAAAGGATTTTTGAGCAGCTCTGCGTTGGGGACAAAACTGGGGTTTCTGCCCCAAACGTGGCTGGAGATGGTTCCCGGCTGTTCCTCCAGGTAAAAGAGCTCATCTTAATTCCGCCCACGCACCGTGTGCTGGAACTGGGAAGTGAAACAGCAAATGAAAGGGACCCGTCTGCACCTAGTGCTGGCCCCTGACTCACCCTTCATCAACCTCCTGCTCTGGGGTGGATTCTCTTTGGGTGTCCTAGGCTTTTCCCTTAGAACCAAACTCACAGGTTGGATTGATGCTGAGCAAGCAGCTCAGCTCCAGAGAGAGGAATCTGGCTGGGCAGGGAGAATTTCAGGATCAGTTCATGCCCTAGCCACGTGGTCAAGTGACCCTTGGCTGAGAAGGGGACATGGTTTGGAGGAGTGTGTTTTTCTTTGCTCAAATCTGCCTAAAAATAGGTGAGTTTTTCTTGTGGGACTTCTCTTTTTTTGTCCTTCTTGTCTGCAGGTATTATTTTTTAACCTGGTCAGTAAGAGAACGACCTTTTTTTGCATGGATAATAAAAAAAAAAAAAAATTATTTTTTGCTTTTGATTTTCCCTGGGGGTCATAAGTGGAGCTGAAAATCCCGAGCCACAGTTGCTGATGCAGTGTACACGCAGAGGGCTTTGTGTGAGGGTGCTCAGCCTGGCCTGGGTCCAGGTGGTCATTTTGAGAGGAATAAGCTATCCAGCTCCTAAACTACCGAGAAAAACAGAGCTGGGAGACTGTGAGGCAGATTTTCTGCCTGCATCTGTGAGCACAGGGTGCTAAAGAAATCCCTGCTTCCAGGGAGCGGCCAGAGGGTTAATTTTGGCTCCCTCTGCCTCACTTTATTCTTTGGATAATGAAATTAGTTGTTCCGAAGTCTTTTGAAGGGCTGAGCTGAGCCTTCTTGCAGAACAATACATGCTGTGCTCTCGATGTGAGTGCCCTTATGGTGAACTTTGAGCTACACATCTGCTATAAAGAAGTAACTCTTATTCCCAGTTGGCCATGGCCAGGAAAAGATTCCGGCTCCATCCACGCCTCGGCACAGCTCTGTTTGCTCCATGGAAGCCTGGCCTCGGAGCAGAGGGGTAGGAACTGTTTGGAAACCTCGTTAAAACGCCCCGGCACGTTCAGCACTTTCCCCGGGCGAGGGAGAGCTGGAGATGAGCCCTGCAGGAGCTGAGCACGCGACTGAGCTGCAGCCCATTCCCAGCAAAGCCCCTAAATCCGGCATTAACTTCCCAGCTGTGCCGGGAGGCTGCACCAGGAATTTCCTTGCGATGCTTTTGGTCAGTGTTGCCGCTCTGAAACACTCGCTCTGGGCGACTGTAGGTGGATTTACAGAACCCCAGGATCCCTGAGGCTGGAAAAGCCCTCCCAGCCCATGGAGTCCAAGCTGTGCCCGATGCCCACCTTGTCCCCAGCCCAGAGCACTGAGTGCCACCTCCAGCCCTTCCTTGGACACCTCCAGGCATGGGCACTCCAAAGCTCCCTGGGCAGCCCCTGCCAAGGCCTGAGCACCCTTTTCCATGGAGAAATTCCTGCTGCTGTCCAAGCTGAGCCTCCCCTGGCCCAGCCTGAGGCCCTTTCCCCTTGTCCTGTCCCTGTTCCCTGGCAGCAGAGCCCGACCCCCCCGGCTGCCCCCTCCTGTCAGGGACTTGTGCAGAGCCACAAGGTCCCCCCTGAGCCTCCTTTGCTCCAGGCTCAGCCCCTTTCCCAGCTCCCTCAGCCGCTCCTGGGGCTCCAGCCCCTTCCCAGCTCCCTCAGCAGCTTTGACTTTATGGCAAAGCTGTTCCTGCACGCTTCACTTGACCTGCTCACTTTCTTACCCCTGTTCTGCTGGGGCTGAGGGATGCCCCAGATGGGGCAGAGGGGAAGGTAGCAAGGACAGTGAGGCCCTGGCACAGGGTGCCCAGAGCAGCTGGGGCTGCCCCTGGATCCCTGGCAATGTCCAAGGCCAGGCTGGACATTGGGGCTTGGAGCAGCCTGGGACAGTGGAAGGTGTCCCTGCCCATGGCAGGGGTGGGATGAGACAGGCCCCTTATCTTTGCATACCAGAACAAGCAGGACGGAAGTGTAGGAAGGAGACTGAAACAGTGAGAGCACAAGGTGTGGTGGCATCTCCCTGGAGACCCTGGTTCCCAAATGGACACGCCATTTGTTAGGTACTGTAGGCAGCACCGATGGCATCAGTGAAAACCACCAGTGGCAAAATAAGTGGCAAGCTGTGGGTGTCACAGTATCACCTTCAGCATCAGCAGGTGTCTGTGTGGGATGATTCATGCAGTCACAGTGACTTGGTCACACGAAGTGTTAGATCATGTGGTTTCTCACACCATCTCACAGAGTTCAACATTAAAAGAGACAAATTCTTTCTCCTCCTTTGCTTTTAGGGTTGCTGTTGGCCGTGGATCAGGATTGTCTCATCTGAAACGGTTTTCCCCTCACAAGCCTCACTTTTGACTCTCGTCCTCTCAGTTGCTCTTCTTGGTGCTGGTGGCACCTCCATCCCACATCAATATCCCTCAGCATCTGCAGTGGGAGGTTCCGTGCCCAAAAATGAGGTGTTCTCTCCAAAACCAGCCCTTGACTACGTGCTTTTTATCCAAGCACCCAAATTTGAACTTGTTGAGTGGAAGTCACAGTGGAGAGCACAGAAACACGGGGTTGGGGGCAGTTCAGTCCTCTGGAATCAGGGACTCTTACATTTCCCCCACATATTGCAAGAGGAGCAGCGTGGGTTCATCCCAGGATGCTGAGAAATGGTAAAACCGGGATTTCATGCAGTGCTTGCTTCATTCCTGTGTCTTTTTCCTAACGGGACCGACTGCAGCTTGAAGGCAGCAGGACCTGACGGGCCTTTTGTCCCTGCCCCAAGGAGCCCATCGGAGCACCGTAATTCCCTTTTCAACACACGGCGAGGAAACTGCTTCATAATCTTCTTTTCCAAAGCAATATAGGCCAAGTGTCTTGATCCTTTCCTTTTCGGCCTGGATCACGGTGGAGATGCTGGGCAGGGCTGCAGGGCCCTGTAATCCCCTGGGATGTCTGCGAGCGTGCACCCTTCTGCTCTGCATGACTCAGATCCGTGCACAGATCAGGATCCTGCTGCAGCACCTGCCCAGAGCCCTGGCTTCGAAGGGCAGGATCTGAAGGGGGTCCCAGGAGCTGAGCAGCTCCAGTTTGAGCAAAGCAGCCAAGTGGGGTCTTTTTCCCCAGTGGAAAAACCACTGGAGATCGCTGCCGTGGAAAAGCAGAGTTATTGCCAAACACGGAAATGTTTCCTGATCTGTTTACTAATATTTGGTGCTCCTTTCTGGATGCTGTTCAAACTGAAATCCAACCACACGCGTCAGCAACTTCCTGCCCTGCTCCCCACCCTCGGCTCCTGCACCCGGGGGAGAAGCAGGGATGGGAAGAGCTGGTGAGAGGCGAGGAGGGAATTGGGTTGTTGTTCCCATCATTGCAGGGAGGCTGGCGCCAGGCTCTGCTCGGAGGGGCACAGGGACAGGCCAGAGGCGTCTGTTGCATGCCATGGTCCCCGGACGGGTCGTGGCAGGAGGACACGGACGGGCTCTGCCTGCCCAGCCCCTCGGGCAACCCAGGCCCGTGCCAGGCCTGTTCCTAATGGCAAATAAATAGGATCTTACAATTGTGCCTTTATGATGGGGATGTTTACAGCTGTCCCAGGCTGTGGGGGAGGGATGGGAGGGACACGGGCTCGCAGCACCGAAAGGTCAGCGCAGCTCGTGGGGCTGCCGTAACCATCCGACTGCAGCAGGCCTTGGGCTGTCTGCGGGATCAGCCATCCCCAGCCCAGACTGAGCAACACTCAACGTGCCTGTTGTTCTTTGCTGAGGGCACTAGCTGTGCTAAAACCAGGGCTTTTTGCCTTTTACTCTCCTTGCAGGTTCTTCAGTGTTTGAGGTTTCAACATTTTCCTATCTGGCCATAAGGCAATGGGATCTGGGGTTTTACTTCCCTGCTCTGCATGAATCATAAAACTGCAGACGAAGAGAAGGGTTTGGGTTGGAAGGACCTTAAAGCCCATCCAGTGCCGTCCCTGCCATGGGCAGGGACACCTCCCACTGTCCCAGGCTGCTCCAAGCCCCAATGTCCAGCCTGGCCTTGGGCACTGCCAGGGATCCAGGGGCAGCCCCAGCTGCTCTGGGCACCCTGTGCCAGGGCCTGCCCACCCTCCCAGGGAGCAATTCCTTCCCAATATCCCATCCAGCCCTGCCCTCTGGCACTGGGAAGCCACTCCCCCTTGTTCTGCCACTCTGGTTCCTAATGAAATCCCTCTCCAGCTTTCCTGTAGCCCCTTCAGGCCCTGGAAGGAGCTGTGAGGTCTCCACACAACCTTCTCACAGCCCCAGCTCTCCCAGCCTGGCTCCAGAGGGGAGGTGCTCCAGTCCCCTCAGCAGCTTGGTGCCTTCTCTGGACCTGCTCCAGCAGTTCCACATCCTTCTTTTCTTGGGACACCAGAACTGTGCACAGGAACTTCCCTGCCCATTCACACTCCTCAAGGGAGCTGCTGGCTCCAGGGCTCATCTGAAAACCCACCCTGAGCACTGGTCAAGAGGGCAGGCAGCCTTCTCAAGTCCACACCACTGGGCAGATCCATCCTAATCCGACCTGTCCCTGCCTGCAAGATGAGCAAAGAGCAGCATTTTGCAAAGGACACTTGTTGCTCCACTGGTATCAATGCTTCCAGGGCAGCTCCCAGTTCCAATGGCTTCAGGTCTCTGATAATAACTTAAAGCTCACTGTGTTCATCTCATGTTCCTCTTTGTTTGTGGCAGAAATCAGCACCGAGTCTCCAAAGAAATTGTTGTCAATAGAAACTAAAGGTCAAACCATGGGAGCTGAGCCTGTGGTTCTAACTCAGTATCTCTTTATATTTCTGCTGATGAGTATTAATAAAAGTATTTGTTTGGCCAAGGAGGCTTCACGGCTAAAACAAAGGTGGCCATGCAATTGAGAAGTGGGGGGAATAAGCCAAGCCTCCCCTCAGCAGAAAGCACAGGGCGAGGGAGGCTTCACGACTGCAGTCACCTCATAAATCCATCTACACCAACCAAGGTGTGCATTCTCCCCTACAGCTGCAGCCCAGCCAGGCTGAGGCACTGCAGTCCTCACAGCAGTACCTCCTGAGCCCTCCAGCTTCTTGGGCAGCTCTTTACACCTCTACAAACACATCTGTGCAGGGTCCACTGTAGCTTTTGAATGACAGAAGGGCAAAAGAATACACCTGGGGACTTTGAAAATAGCCCTATCTGGCACAACAAACAACTTTATCTGGCTTCCAAACTTACCAAGAGTTTTGGATGTTTGGCTTGAGCAAGGCTTTGGGGTTTTTTCTTTTGTTCTTGTGCATCAGATTCTAGTTTCCTTGGGGCAGAAATTGAGGGAGGGGAGGAAAAAGCATCTGTAGAGTCAAAAGAGGGTTGTACTTTTTAGATGTTTGAGCCCTCTCACTCCACTATGTCCCATCTCTGCCAGACCATGCCCAGGTCCCCAAGCAGTCTGCACCAAAGTCTCTTCCTTCCTTGTTGGAAGAGTTGGATTGGAAAAGACAGGCTCTGGTAATTTGGAAATGCATTTGTGATGCCTGGGTAATGGTTAAGAGCTCTGTACCATCAATAATTAAAGCCCACTTGTCTCTTCCCAGTGAGGAACTGAGATTGTTTTGCTGAGTCTCCATCGACACCAGCCACGGGCAGACCAGCGTGTCAGAAACAAGGACTCACTGGAAGGAATGAGACCTGCCTCAAACTGGGAAAAAAAGAGCGTGGAGGTCTCGTTCTGAGACCTCATCTGAGAATTCATCTGCTCAGCACCTCTTTGGGTTCAAAGGGGGCAAAGCTACGAGAGACACTTCAAGAGCATCACACGATCCGTTAGCACGGGGCTGTGAGTAATTCCGAAACCCTCACCTCTCAAGTGGAGCCAAATGACACAAAGTGAATCACCCAGAAGCCCGAGACCCTTTTCTGCTGGCAAAAGAAGCTGTGAGCAGGTTGCAAGTGGCACAGGTTCCCCTGCTTATTCAGCATTTGGGCTCGCTTGGCCTTTATCCTGCCAATATTGCTCAGCGGTTGGATCCCGAGACAGCCTGAGGTTCTTTTACTCAGAAACCTGGTGACACAGGTGTTCTGAAACAGAAGGGTTTGGGGGGTTACATTTTTCCACCCCTCAGCCCCTGAACTCTGGGCTTCATCATCAGCTGCTCAGCTTGAATGAGGATGTAAAGCAGAAATCACTTGCTCATCACATCCGTCCTCACCAGGGAACGTCTCTTTGATTTCCTGTGTCAGGAGAATGTGAAAATGTCTGTGTTGGACAAACCCCCTGAGCCCAGGATCCCTGGGCTTGAGCTCTGCCCAAAAACCCAGGGAAAGGTGTAGGAATGAGGAAAGCATGCAGGGAAATTTTGCCTGGGGGCTCTCACAGCTTCTGGTACAGGGATTTTATGAAACGGGTCATTTTGTGACACTGATCGTGCTGTAATTATGCCTCTCCTGTTGGGAGAGATCTTTTAAAGTCCTTGCCAGGACTTTGAGAGACAAACAGGACTCTCATCCTTCGCTGTTTCTAGATAGTTGTTTATTAATTCTTATCAGAGAAACAGAGTCACTAGCATGACCCAGACATAGCACAAAGCAGGGAATGCAGGAGAAAGCCCAATTATCAAGATTACATGGCCTTTTTAAAGGTAAATTAACCAATGGTTACTAAAAACGTACATTATTTTTACTTTTCTGCCAACTATTCAGTAACACAGCCAGGAACTGCGGAATTCTTTGTCATCCCAAACTACTTTTACTGCAGAATATGGAGTAGTAGAAGAAGAAGAAGAAGGTTTGGAGAACAACAGCAATCCTCCATTTTGATGTTTTTTGCTTTTGTCTATTTACGACATTAACAAACCCAAAACCTGTAAATTTTTCACCCTGTGACAATCTTACATAGTAGTCTATCACCTAATTTCCACTAGTGTAGTTTCTAGTTCTTCTCTAAAAGTAGGCAGTTTTTTCCAAGGACGGAGGTCAAAACCAGTGCTGTTCAGGGGGGTTAAATCCCTCAAAACAGGCAGAGAAACACTCTCTGCACTCTGGGCTCCCACATTTTGGAAGCCATCAGCACCCTGGAAGGAATTCCTCATTCATTAACTCATTCATCACCCTTTCGAACTCACAAAAACTCCTCACATCCCCAAAACCAGGGGACTCTGCAGGGGAAATGTGTGTCCTGAGAGCAGCACCCTCCTCCTGCCCAACCTGAACCTGCCTCCAGCTGAAGCTGGTGCCATCTGCCACACTCTAATTTCTTGCAGCAGGACCTGTCACATGCAACCCAACAGACCTGGCTTAAACAGCTCCTCCTACGAAGCCATCCCAGTTCTTTCATCCTCCCCGAAGCTTTCCCAGCTCTGTTACCTCCCTTCTGAGATGGGAAGACTGAAACTGCTCCCAGCACCCACGACGCAGGGGCGTGGTGGGTTTGTGCTGCAGCATCGTGGTGCTCTCCCTTCCTTCACTGGTAATTCCTTACGGCATTTTGGCTCTTTTTTCTGGGTGCTCCTGAGCAGTGGACTGGTTCTCTCCTGAGACTACCCAGCAGAATGTTGGGATCTCATTCTGGAGTGCTGATAGCAGCCAGAGCCCATCACCTCACTGGTGGCATTTGGATTGTTTTCCCTTTGTGAAGCACTTTGCACCCAGTCAATGAATGGATTCCTTCACTTTGGCCCTCACCTTTACCGTCCTGCACATCCCTTTTTCTTCCAGGTAGACAAGGAATGTGCTGAAAAGCCTGCATTTCAGTAGTGTGGGGGTTCCCGTGCTGCAGCCTGTGCTGGTGAATCTGAGGCTCTGGCTGTGCCCCTCTGAGCAGAGTCCAGATCCCAAATCCCTCTAGAATTACCTACATCCCTGCTGAGCTCCACCCACACCGGCACCAGGGGCTCCTGGTGTCCTCGGGGCATGGCAGGGACACGCCTGAAAATGGAGATGGAAATGGGGATGCTGGCTGTGTTTTGAACATTGCTTAAGTCCTGAGCAATGAGCCTGGAGCTCTGGAAATCTGCACTGACAAGGAAATCGCTTGGTTTTGCCTCACAGAGAGGCAGCGAGCCAGGGGTTTGCCCTGCTCAGGGAGCTAAAATGCAAATAAAGGAAATATCCTCATTCGTGTGGGATTCCTTCTGTTTTCCGTCAGGGACAGCTTGGTCTCTGTCCCTCAGAGGGCTGTAAACCTGCTAGGACTGAAATAACAGCGGGAATGTCAGTGCAAGGAGATGAAGCCAGTATTTTATCGCCAGTGGATGTGTCCTCATATACAATATGGGACAGTGGGACACTCAGGGCAGCTTCTGTGGGTTTAACCACCCTGTAACTGTGCTTTTCTAGGAGCATGCCTGGCAAGATGCTGGAGTTTAGCAGCTGGGAACTGAAATCCCCGTAGCTTTTCCTGTGTTAGCCCCTGCTCTGTGCTCAAGGAGAGGGGTTTTTGCAGAGACACTTTTGGAAAACCCCGGGAAAAGCAAATGCTTTTCTCACAGGCGGTGACACAGAGTATTCCCTTACACAAAGTATCTGCTAAACACCGGTTCAGCTTGAGCTCTGCTCAACATTTTTGGGGTCCCAGGAGGTCCTGACATCTCCAGTGGCATCACCAGAGATTCTCCTGCCCCCTCCGGCAGGCCCCGTGTGCCAGCCCTCTCCCCTTTGGTGGGATTCCTGCCCATTCCCACTCTTCCCCCAGCCATGAAGTCCTTTCTCCAGTCCCACCTGCCCTGCCCGGGGGCTGGGACAGCTGGAGGGAGAGGAAGGATTGGGCCTGCCTGCCCCTACTTCAAAGGGCCGTTCCAGGGATTCCTTAATTAGCCTTACACCCCACTTAGGCAGCGTGGAACACCGTGAGGGCACCAAGGCTGCTCCCCGTGGAGGCACAGCTGGTTTGTGCAGGGTACTGCTCCTTTTTCCTGCACGGACATATAGGCTGTGTTAACATTCTGGCACGTGGCAAGAAGTGCAGGGAGGTTTCTTCCTTCTGCCTCCTCCTACACCATGGAGGATCTTTCCCCTGGACCTGGATTGATTTGGATGGGGAGTATCCATAGGTTTGAAAGGGGAAGTTGGAGACCTCAGGCCAGCTCACTCCATGGATGTGAATTCTGCACTGGGAATTAAGCCCTTGGCATGAGGTGGGAGGCCAGCCCCAGGAAGGAGGGAGGGAAGCACCTGGAAATGAGCAACTCTCTCTTGTGCCATCCTTGACTCAGGCTGGTTCCCACCTGGGTCTCCATGGACACAAGGTAAAGCCCTCACTGCGATGCACCTCTGTTGAGCAGCAGGAGGGCAGTTTATGGCTCAGATCTGGGTGTTCCTGTGTTTGTCCCTTGGGGAAAGTTTCTGGAAGAATTGCAAAGGGGAAATGGAATCCCAGGATGGTTTCGGTTGGATGGGAATTTAGAAAGCTCATCCAGTGCCACCCCTGCCATGGGCGGGGACACCTTCCACTGTCCCAGGCTGCTCCAAGCCCCAGTGTCCAGCCTGGCCTTGGGCACTGCCAGGGATCCAGGGGCAGCCCCAGCTGCTCTGGGCACCCTGTGCCAGGGCCTGCCCACCCTGCCAGGGAACAATTCCTTCCCAATATCCCATCCATCCCTGCCTTCTGGCACTGGGAAGCCATTCCCTGTGTCCTGGCCCTCCATCCCTTGTCAAGAGTCTCTCTCCATGTTTCCTGTAGCTCCTTCAGGTCCTGCAAGGCCCCAGTGAGGTCACCCGGGAGCTTCTCCTCTCCAGGCTGAACAATCCCAGCTCTCCCAGCCTTTCCTCCCAGCAGAGCTGCTTCATCCCCCTGCTCATCCTGGAGCCTCCTCTGGCCTCTCTCCAGCAGCTCCAGGCCCTCCCTGTGCTGGGCCCCAGGGCTGGGGCAGCTCTGCAGGTGGGGTCTCACCTGAGCACAGGGGCACAGGGGCAGAATCCCCCCCTCCCCTGCTGCCCACGCTGGGGGCTCAGCCCAGGGCACGGGGGGGTTCTGGGTCCCAGCTCTCGCCCACAGCACCCCCAGGTCCTTCTCCAGGGCTGCTCCAGCTGCTCATCCCCTGGATTGATCCCGGGAGTTGCCCTGATCTGGGTGCAGCAGAGCACTCGATACCTCATGAAACACCCTCTTTTTATGCCAAGCTTTCCCCTGGCAGGTCAGTGTTGCTTCCACTGCAGCCCAAAGGAAAGGACTCATTCAGAAATCGGTAATTTTACTTCTGTTGTGCCATTATTGTCATCTTTCACCAGCTGAGGGTTCCTCCCCGTGCCCTGGGGTGCTCGCAGTGCTCTGCAGGCTGTGGTTGGTGCTGTTCCTGTGCTGACGGGGCTGGCAGGAGCAGAGCCTCCCCACAGCCACCTCCCCCCCCCTGTGAGAACTCCCTCATCAGGCTGGTGATCAGAATCGAGGTCATGACGCAGGTATGTTTGAGAAACCCTTTCAAGGGATCAGGGGTGGGGAAGAGCAAAAATCAGGGCTTGCTAGATCAGCAGGCTCTGACCTTGCCACGGAGAGGAACCAGGTCTGTAGCAAAGCCTTTAGCAGAAAACTGCTCCATTTACGCAAGAAAAGTGACTCTGTCAAACTAAACCCACGAGCAATGGAAACTAAACTTCAGCTTTTTGGGTTCCCACACTTCATAAAATACATCTGTGGGGGCAATGGTTTGTGAGAATGAAGAAATGCTGGTCATGGAGGATTTTCAATACCAGTTGTTCAAACACACCCTGAAGTCTGCAAGGGCAGGTGCAGCTTCCCCAGGAGCCTGGGGGGCTGGAGGAGGTCTGCACCCAGCTGCCCCTGTGCCACTGCAGGAGCTGACCCCACTTTGCAGCCTGGCACCATCAGCCATGGGTTTTTTTCTATAATTTATGGATAGTTCTTGCAGACTGGACCACTCACCCCTTTGCTCTGCAGTCTGCACCTGTTTCCTTCACCTGTGTTTTCTGCAGCTGATGCTGAAGAGGACTCTGACTCGAAATCAAGAACCCTCCTGATTTATGGCCATGGAGTCTTCCTGACAGGAATTTCTTATCCTGCCTGTGTCCTCTTTAGATGTGGTGTCTGTGCTTTGAGACATGCAGAGGATCAGGACAGGCGCTGTTAGTGGGACTCATTCTCTATCAGGCCATTTTTAATTAAAAACTATTCCTTTTGGGTGTTTCCAGAGTAGAAACCAGACCTACCTTATAATGGGATAATACTCAAGTCTACCAATCCAGGTAAGCAGGGTGAAAACAAGAAAATAAATCAATGGGTATTTTGAGAGATGGTGAAGGTTGGCAACCCTCAGATCACAGGATCGAGACAACCTTGGTTTGTGCCAGAAATCTCCATCCCTGGGTGGAACTGGGCCTCACTCTGGAAAACAAAAGTGTCCTTCCTTTTAGCTGGTGGCAGTGGCATCTCCAATTGTCATTTAAGTCCAGTTTTGCAGGCAAATTTACCTGTGCAAGGACCACTGGGATCTCCTTCCAGCCTGAGCTGAGAGTTAACCCCCTGACAGTGTCCGTCCTTTCACCCCCGTGCTTTTGCTGCTCTCCTGTCTCCACAATGACAGGTTTTGCTGTGATTTCGAGGGCAGGCGAGATGTGAGGTGATGTTTATGGCCCTGGACACGTGTCCAGGTGCCCGAGGAACGAGCTCCACTCCAGCCAGCAGAGCTGATGTTAACACTGGAGACACACCCCCAGCAGTTGGTCTGGGTTTATTCTTCTTTCAAGCAGTCACTTTTAACAAAAAAAAAAGGAGCCTTTTTTCTCTCTTACGGGATCTGTGAATGCCTCATATGGTCAAGACACGGAGATTCTTCCTGACCATAAACACCACGGGTAATTTCTGCTCGTTGTAAGTGTGGCCAGATGCTGGCACTCCGCATGCCCATGGAAATCAGGCACTCTCCTCTTCCCAGCCTCTCCAAGAGCCTCAGCACTCTGACTCACAGTGAAGGTGGGGAGGGGGAAAAAGGAATGGAAAGAACGCAAAGCAGCTGCTCACAGTATTTTATTTCTCCTGGATCTAGTGGAAGGGAAGGAAAACTTTGAGGCTGAAGACAATAGAGGATGAATAGTGATGCTGAAGTGTTCTTTCTCCTTGAACAACACTGGGATTTTTCTGTTCCTCCTCTTTTCAGCAAGCAGGAGTCTGTGGCTTTGGTTCAAGCCACTGTTGGGAGGAGCTCTGAAAGCCAAACTAGTGAAGGTAGAAATAAAAGCCAGAGGTGAAGGTTTCTTTGGAAACCAAAGAAGTCTCTCTAGATTTCAGCTCTCAAAAATTTGCCAGAGCTAAAAGCACGAGAGGCAGGCAGGTTTCAGCAGGGCTGTGTCCACAAACAGCCCAAACACAGCTCCTTGAGAGTAAAGAAGATCAGTAAAAGATCACCTCGTTCTAAACCCCTGCTGTGAACAGGGGCCCCTTCCAATAAACCAACAAACCAATACCTTCCAATAAACTGTCCAGCCCGGCCTTGGACACTGCCAGGGATCCAGGGGCAGCCACAGCTGCTCTGGGCACCCTGTGCCAGGGCTTCAGCACCCTGACAGAGAAAGATTTTTTCCTGATTTCAGCTCGAAACCTCCTCTCTTCCAGTGGGAAGCTGCTCCCCTATTACTCCACACTCTTGTGAACTGTTGTGTGGTCCCTGCTCCAGACACCCCAAACCACGAGCTGCTGACCCTTCAGTGTCCCTTGGGCTGGCACAAATCCCTGGTGCAGGTGCAGGCTGCTCTTCCATCAGCTCCAAGAGAATTCCCAAGGACCGCCACTCTGCGGAGAGGGAATTTTGGATCAAAGAGCCCGGTGGGTTTCCAGCCACTGCCACGCCAGCCCTCGGATCTCCGGAATGCAGTGGCACACCCGGATCCAGGGGAGCGGTGCCGGCTGCAGGCTGTGCACAGGGCAGTCAGCACCACCACAGACACAGCGCGCTCCAGGGGAGCTCCTGAGCATCAGCCAAGCAGGATGAGGCTCATTCCAAGCTCCTCACGCACAGCCCGCACCCCCTCAGCACATGGCGATGCTGGGAAAGGTAGCTCGCCCTCCCTGAGCCAAAATTGGAAAGGATTAGCACATTTTTCATCGCCCAGAGGGAACAGGAGGCTGTTTTACCTCTGGAAAATGGGTTGTAGTCGCTGACTGCTGCCTAGGGGATTACTCGGCACGCCTTGCCCAGAAGTCCGTGCGAGTGGCTTTGGGTAGGGATCCCCACCCAAGCACTCCATGAATAATTTCCCAAATGCAGAGAGAGGCAGCGCAGCGATCCCACCCCCAGCACTTGCAGGGGGCAACGTTTTGTTGGGAAACACGATGCTGGGGGAGCTTACAACTTGTCCTGGGCTCTCCACGGCACCCCAAGGAGGGGCTGCTCACAGCCAAGGCCTGCAGAGGCAGCTGGCACGGGGCACCACAGCAGCAGCCCCTGCTCCTGGGGGATCTCCAGGGCTCATTTCCTTGCTCCTCCTTCACCCTGCCGTGCCACTCCAGGATCACAGCTCCCAAGGTGAGGGTGAGCTTGGGAGCCTGGTCAAAGCTCCATGGCCAAATGACCTTTGCAAGCAGAAGGGAGGTTGCAACTCCAGCAGCAGAGCCAGGAGTGGGGCAGGCAGTGGATGTTTTCCCCTTTCTCTCTGCCTTGCTCTCCACCCACAGCTTTGGTTGGCGGTTTTGGTTGGGTTTTTTTTTTAAATATCAGCCCGTTTCAAAGCCCAACACTGAAGAATTTCCCCCCTGTTTAAAAGCCACCCCTGGGTGCAGAAAGCTGAGATTTGGCAGGGAAACTGAGAGAAGTTCCTTGGAGCAGCCTCCTGTGAAAGGCTTGGGACTTCAAAGTTCCACATCAAGGTCTCACAGCACGTTTTGCACCCATTTTGTTTCAAGGGGCCCACAAACGACCTGCCCAGGAAGATTTCTCAGCCCAGTACCAGTGCTGGGAGAGCCGAGGTGTGTGGGTGTTCTCACCCTTTGGGCAGAGGAAGCCAGGTTTGCCCAATTTCCCTGGAAAGCACTGTGGCCATACGGGAGAACCTGCACCAAGGAGGTTTCCAGGGACATTTTACATCTCACATCCACAGCCACACCAACAGGAGTGGGCACAAGCTCCTAAATTCCCATGAATGGGAAAATCCTCAAAAAAGAAGCTCTAACCAACAGTCCTCAGAGATCCCAAGGGCTCAGCCACAAAGAAGAGAAGGTCTGGGGTCTTTCCTGCCTTGGCTTGGGGTTGGTTTTATGCTGGGTTTTAGACTTGCCTGTAGACCTCGTGTAATCAAAAATAGAACTGTAAATTCATCATCTGCTTTGTTCTGTGCAAGTAATTCTCTATTCACAGCTCACCCTCATCCTGCAGAGCAACTCACATGCTCTGGTTTGTTACGCCAGCATACTCTAATTCCAGAGATCACAAAAATAATATTCCAAGTCTAATCCCAAAGAAAGGATTACCAGGGATCAAATCCATTATTTCACAATAAATCCCTTTTATGTCTTTTTTTTTTTCCCATCAGCAATCAAAGCAAGTGGATTTCAGCTCTAAAATGCTGCTGCTGTGCAGCAGAAGAGATCCTTGCTCAAGGCACAAGGCTTAACATTTACTTGCTTTTCTTTTTTTTCTTTTTTCTTTTTTTTTTTTTTTTTGCACAGAATCAAAGGAAATTTATTTTTTCCCCCTTGCCAAAAATAAAGTCTGGTCTAGATTCTCAGCTGCAGCTGAGAGCACTGGGAAAGAAAGGAGCTACAGCCCATTTTTGCATCTTCCTAATCTTGTAGGACAGCTCCTAATCTTCTCAAATTGTCAGCAGCCCATCAGTGCTGTTTCTTCCTTTAGAGTCCAAGCTGAAGACAGAAGCTCTGGCTGCAGCAAGGGGAGATTTAGAGAGCACCAAAGGGGCTTTTCCCCCCCCTCTGAACACAAGGGCAGGCTTAGCTCACCAATTGCAGTGGTTTTGTCATTGGTACTGCCCCAGTTTGCTGCATGAAGCTCCAAAGCCACACAGGATCCTTCAGCATCCCACTGCCTTGGGGTGGGACGCTGCAGCTTCCATCCCTCACCTGCCTGTTTCCCACTAAAAGCACAGCCAGAGCCACCAGCCCCAGCATTCCAGAGCTGCTGGCCCGGCTGATGTGCGCAGGCAGAGGCAGCCACCTGCTTCCCCTGCACCACATCCCATGGGAGGCAACTGCAAACCAGCCCCGGGCCAGCCCCCAGCATGTGCCACAGACGAACAGCACAAACTGGGCACAGCAGACTGTGCCTCCTCACAGCTGGGAAGTCCGGCTCCTCATGGCTCCTCCTCTAGCTGGAGCACATTTTCGGTCCTCACCTCAGTCTGTTGGAATTAGCTCTGCTGAAGGCAGCAGACTGGCACAGGTCAGATCAATGGTGGTGAAAAGCTCAGTTATGGCTGTGCCATACGCAGCACTGTAAAAAGGGCTGAGCTCGGCTTATGGCTGGAGAAACAAACAGCACAAATGCCCCCACACTGCGATGCCCTTCAGTCCGTCAGCACTTTCTACACGGGCCGCGATGAGAGGAGGGGAAGTGCCATCACTTGTCCTTGTAAAAAAAATCACCAGCCCTCAAATGTCCCTCTCTGCTGCCCTCCAAAAGACCAGGGATCATCTCCTCGTGGAGGCTGCTCGGAACACGGAGAGCCTTTCAGGAGGTGGAGTTGGTTGGCCTTGTGGCGTGAAGATTTCTACCAAAAATCACAGAATCATTAAGGTTGGAAAAGAGCTTTAAGATTATCCAGGCCAACATTCAACCCAGAAGCACCAGCATTATAAAAAACCAGATTTTCCCTACATTTCCTAGAAAAAAAAATTAAAATCTTGTTTCCCTTGTTTCCCTAGGGATGCATCCAGTCCCGGTCTGGGACTTGAGCACCTGAGCACACATGCTGAGAAGAGGGATGCTGCCTGTGCTGGAGACTCATCCCTTTTCCCAGGAATGTGGGCAAATTTCTGCCCCTCTTGGAAGCAGCACTGAAGCAAAGCCTGCTGATTAATGCATAAATCCTGCAAAGTCCAACAGAATGGAAAACTTCCCACTCCGTGCTTTGGGGTGCCAGGAACCAGGCCTCTCAAGGCAAAAAAAAATAAATGGGAAGAGGAGGAAGATCTTGGTAAAGAGGAGGTGGGGTGAAGGTCGTGCCATCACCCCCCTGGCTCTCCTTGTGCTTTCATCCCTTGGAGCAGGGATTCCAAAGCGGGATGTACAAGATGATCCGAAGGGCAGCAGGAGGAAATCCTGGAATTGCAGTGGCATGTGTATGTAATTTATAAACACACACACAGCTGAGGTGCATGCTTAAAAACGGTTTTTGCAGAAGGAGGAGCACAATAAAAAAAGTTTGGAGGTCACTGACCCAGAGGAATTGCCACTCCCGCTGGAGTTTCAGCCCAAAAAGCTCAGGAAAATTGGCTGCCACAGCAGGGCAGAGCCCCTCAGCACCCCCTGCAAAGCTGAGGGAGGGTTTTGGAGCCAGTCATAGGCTGCTTCCAGGGAGAAATAGCGTGTCCCAGGATTCCCTTTCAGCCTGGAATGGCATAACCACCAGCACTGGAACATGCAGCAAAAGCCTCCGAGAAGTTGCCATCAACTCATCACGAAAAATGACGATAAAAAAAGCCCTCGGTGGATTGACCAGTGTTCAAAAATACATCCAAAGGATGCTCTTGCACGTCAGCCTGCTCTGGCATGCTCCTTCTGCACAGGCTTCCAGATGGTCCATCCTTTTAGCCCTTCCTTTTTTTTTCAAGTGGACAGCCTGAGGCACAGCAGGACCATATCACTGCTTTATTTGAGAGCAGGGAAAATGAAAGTTCTCCCAGCAAAAAAGAAATTATTTTTCTAAAAATAATTAAAAGAAAAATAATCCTCAGGTTTCTTTCCATTCTCGTTATCCTTCCCCACACAAGCCCACGGTTTTTAGAGAGCCCAGCTCAGCAGAGGTTTAAAGGAGCCTCTTGGTGGTTGATGGTCCCTGTATTGCAGTCACTGATTCACAGATTAATTTATTTTTTGAGTCTAAAAATATGGACAACTTCAAGTGCAGCAAGAGAAAGCCTATACACTATGGATCGATTTATTCGACAGCTTCCAAGGTTTTCCAAAAGGAACCTGTTAAACTGATTTCACATCCTCTCTCAGTAAAAAAAGAAAAAGAAATTAATTTCTCAGGGTCTGCTGTGGAACCAGTTGAGTTCAGGAGGCAAACCTTAAATCCCGATAATTATGTGCTGTTTAAGTGTGATACTACAGCAGGGAGGGGAAAACCCAGCCTTGCATGTCCGGGGCCTCCGGGGCTGTGAATTGAACAAGTTGCTTTTCCTGCCCCTATGTCCTGAAAAAAGGAGGGGAAAATCATCCAGAGGAGCAAGCACGTGCAGTTGGAACCCAACTGCTTTTTACCATTTCCCTCTTTTCTCTTTCAGGAAGCTGCTTGATGGGACATCAGCAGAGGGGAGGGAAAGATCCCCTGATGGTGCCACCAGCTCCTGGCTGTGACCGTGGTGTGGCTCTCTCACATGCTAAGGCTCCCTCCAAAAATGTGCGGCTTCAGCACACACCCAACGAGTCCTACACCCCCAAAATGAAAGAATCCATTGGTTTAGGAACCCAGATTGAGGCCTGCTCACATCTGAGCCTGCCCTGTGCCTCCTGGCCCTCCGTTGAGAGCTCATCCTCAGAAGATGCCAAGGGGAGCAATCCGAGTCAATCAGAAACACAAAGCTACTCAGCCTCCAAAAAACCCCTGGATGGGAGTCAAACAATACAAGTTTTGAGAATTATTTTAGACTAAATTCTTCCTCAGGACATGATCTCCAAGGGTGAAAGCTCAGCCCCACGGAGGCCGAGAGCAAAACTCCTGCAGACCTCAGCAGGACCTGGCTCCCACCCAAAGCAAACTTTTCAAGTCCCACTCAAGCTCCTCAGCTGCAGACGTTTATTTCTATTATTTCTGCAGCCTTTTTGTCTCACCAAAGGGATCCTTCCATAGTGGCCATCCAGAAGCCGCTGACAAGACAGAAGAAATTTAATTTGCAGCTGAAAAAGACGTCTATAGATTTCTTTTTTGTTGTTGCTTTCCCAATTAAAACCAGTGTGTCTGTGACACGGCCTCCAAGCGTGGTGGTGTCAGTCTGGCTGGTGGAGGAGTCTGACATCCCTCAAACCCTTTGGGGACCGGGGTTATGCCCCGTTCTATTCCTGCACAGCCCCTCACCCTACAGGGCCCTGCGTCTGCCACGGGAGCCTTCCAGGGACCATGGTAAAAGCAATTATAAACACAAGCATTTCGATTTCAGCCTTGCTGCCTCTCCCTGTGCCAGCATTGTTTGTCATTCCCAGCAGACCCACGGCATTTTCTCCTCCCAGGGAAGAGCCCTGTGACAATGATGTTGGAAGTGCTCGCTGCTCTGACATTTGGAGTCACGGTAATGAGTAAAACATGAAGCCTCCATTTTACAGTGAGTTCTGTGACTCCTGATGATTTGTTTTAAAGCTCCTGGAAACTAGAAGTTGCGCCAGTCTCCATTCTCGCTGTCAGAAGGAAACATCCACGTGGCCACAGAGGATGGCTCAAAAACACGGCTCTGGGCATGCCAAAGAGCTGGGAAACAAAGAACAGCCCATGCTGGACTGGTTTTGTTCTTGGAGATCACCCTGGTGACCAGCCAGCTCACCCTGTGGCTGGCAGGGATGAAGACCCATCTCACACCACCTCCACAGCCCATGGCCACATGAGCAGAGGTGACCACAGCCTCTGCCCAAGGGCAGATATCTTCTTCACCGAAAAAATCAATGCCAACAACCACAACCAACCTCTCTTCCCTTTGCTCCCTGCATTAAAATGCCAAGAAATTCCGTCACAAGAGGAATTCCCCACCCCGAATGCCGCAGGTTCAGACCCCAGCTCTCTACCAGAACCCCGAAATTTTCCCCATATGCTGGTGCTTATGGAATCGTTCTCAGCAACCAGAAACACAACAGGCTTTGGGAGGAGAGAAAATAAACCAGGCCTTGCTTCCACCTTCATGTCCTCTCCACAGGCTCTGACGTTTTTTGTGCAACGGGAGCGGGGCCGCGCCCTCCTCGTTCCTATATATGCCAAGTTGGTGACTTGCCACACTTTGGGAGCCCACAAACCTCGGGCTTCTTCCAAGGAAGGAAGTCAGGCTCCGGCAGAGGCAACTGCACTGAACTTGCTCAAACACGCAGATTTCCAGAGCTCTCCGCTCCCACAGCCCAAAGGACATTGCAACACCACCCCGAGAGCCTGACGTGCCAGAGCGGGCGCTGACGTCCAGCTTAGACCCGAGCCACTACAAGAAGATGGGAATTTTAGACCCTGGGAAATGCAGGGCTGCAAGAACCTGGAGGATTTCTGAAGATTTTCCCTCAGGACACGGGAGAATCGTGAGCTTTCATTTCGTTTTCTTCACTCAAATTTTTCAAGGAAAGGCTGGGAGAGCTGGGATTGTCCAGCCTGGAGAGGAGAAGCTTTGGGGTGACGTCATTGTGACCTTCCAGTGCCTGAAGGAGCTACAGAAAACACGGAGAGAGACTCTTTACAAGGGCTGGAGGGCCAGGACACAGGGAATGGCTTCCCAGTGCCAGAGGGCAGGGCTGGATGGGATATTGGGCAGGAATTGTTCCCTGGCAGGGTGGGCAGGCCCTGGCACAGGGTGCCCAGAGCAGCTGGGGCTGCCCCTGGATCCCTGGCAGTGCCCAAGGCCAGGCTGGACATTGGGGCTTGGAGCAGCCTGGGACAGTGGGAGGTGTCCCTGCCCATGGCAGGGGGTGGCACTGGCTTTAAGGTCCTTCCAACCCAACCCTTCTGGGATTCTTTGATTCTAAAAACTAGGGGAACCACATCCAGCTCTTCCAAAACCCTTCGGGTCCTCCAAGAGAGATATGAGCAGGAGACAACAGGGCAAGCTTGAAGACAGAGCTCCCACAGACATAAATAAGTTCCTGTAGGATGGCCTGGATGCACAAACTTAATTCTTGTTTTGGAGGGGTCCTCACAGCAGTTTGGCACATTCAATAAAGGCTTTGGTTGCATTCAAACACACATCAGGAAATGCTCAATTTGCTGGACATGTTGGTCCCCTTGGCTTTCCTACCTTTAGAATCACGGAATATCCTGGGTTGGAAGGGTCCCACAGGGATCATGGATCCAGCCCCTGGCCCTGCACAGACACCCCAACAACCCCAGCCTGGGCATCCCTGGCAGCGCTGTCCAAACACTCCTGGAGCTCTGGCAGCCTCGGGGCCGTGCCCATTCCCTGGGGAGCCTGGGCAGTGCCCAGCACCCTCTGGGGGAAGCACCTTTCCCTGGTCTCCAGCCTGAGCCTGCCCTGGCACAGCTCCAGCCGCTCCCTGGGTGCTGTCCCTGGTTGCTGAGAACTGAAGAACTTCTGGGAATAATCTGCTGCAAGCTGCTTTACCAGAGAGAGAATTTCACAGGCAAGTGACTTCTCCATCACCCTCGAAGAACCAGCCCAGAGAGTCAGGCAAGATTTCTCCTTCCTCCCTCTCTCCTCACCTCAGACCAACCCCATGCAAGGAGTCTTTAGCTCTGCAGTCATCTGTGAGTCACTCGTGGCACCTACACACACGTAGCCACCTGAAGCAGCTCCAGCAGAGCCAGGCCTTGTGCTGCAGGGAGGACACCGTGTTCCCTGGGCTGCACGTCCCCCTCCCTTGGCAGCTGCTGCAAAGGCTGTTCCTTCTGCTAGGGACAGCAAAGAACACTGGAAAAAGAACCAACCCCAAACTTCCATCGAACAAAATGAAAAGGGGGAAGGGGGGGAGGTAAACTTCAAAAGTGTACCAAATAAATATAAATCATGGAACCACTGAGGCTGGAAAAGCCCTCCCAGCCCATGGAGTCCAGGCTGTGCCCGATGCCCACCTTGTCCCCAGCCCAGAGCACTGAGTGCCACCTCCAGCCCTTCCTTGGACACCTCCAGGCATGGGCACTCCAAAGCTCCCTGGGCAGCCCCTGCCAAGGCCTGAGCACCCTTTCCATGGGGAAATTCCTGCTGCTGTCCAAGCTGAGCCTCCCCTGGCCCAGCCTGAGGCCGTTTCCCCTTGTCCTGTCCCTGTTCCCTGGCAGCAGAGCCCGACCCCCCCGGCTGCCCCCTCCTGTCAGGGACTTGTGCAGAGCCACAAGGTCCCCCCTGAGCCTCCTTTGCTCCAGGCTCAGCCCCTTTCCCAGCTCCCTGATGTTCCTTATCACACCTGTGCTCCAGACCCTCCAGCTTCAGCAGGGATGGATGGGATATTGGGCAGGAATTGTTTCTTGGCAGGGTGGGCAGGCCCTGGCACAGGGTGCCCAGAGCAGCTGGGGCTGCCCCTGGATCCCTGGCAGTGTCCAAGGCCAGGTTGGACACTGGGGCTTGGAGCAGCCTGGGACAGTGGAAGGTGTCCCTGCCCATGGCAGGGGTGGCACTGGATGGGCTTTGGGGTCCCTTCCCACCCAAACCACCCTGGGGATGCCGTGGTTCCCTGCTAGCTCAGCTCAGAAGCAGGGGATGTCTGCGCTGTACCAAACACAGATGCCCTGACAGGCGCTTGGTCAGGACCACGAAATGAGTTTGAGAAACTACAACAGTGGGGAAATGCGAGATAACATCAGCTGGGCTTAGGATTTCCATGGAAGGAGCAGCCATTTTCTCTCCCCACAAAAAAAAAAAAAAAAAAAAAAAAAAAAAAAAAAAAAAAAAAAAAAAAAGGTGGAAATAAAAGAACTGGGGGAACACGAGGGTTATTTATGAAACACTCCTGATGAGGAGGATAAGGGCAGCTCACGACTCTCCAGAGAAGGCAGCAGAGCAGCCCATCTGCAGGAACAAGTGCCCAGGAGACGTGTGAGGATCAAGAATGGCCCCAGGCTAACAAACTCTCACACCAAAACAACCCACAGAATTCTAGTAAGGAGTCCCACCCTGCTGGAAATCGTCTGTGCTTTTCCTTAACTAGTTTACGATTTCAGGTACTTTTTGAGGATTTTTTCACAGCAAAATGTTGTTCCTGGAAAAAATTTATATTTATTACAACTGAAGCTTTTCACAGAAGCCTGCAGGAACAAGCCTGGTGCTTGGAAACCTTCTGGGATGACACTTAAATTCCCCCTATTATTCAGCCCATGGATCTGAACCCAGATTTTCCGCCTTCACTTTACTGCTTGCTCTGGAACATCGTCTCTCTGGGATCTCTTCTCTTCTTCCCAGACTGAGACCCCCCTTCTTGAGGCCTGTGGTTACGTTTAAATTATTGACCTTGGCAAGGTAAAATGACCCTTTTCAGGATTTTCACACTGCGAGGCCTCTGATCACCACAGGAAGAGTTCCCAAAACCTTTTGGCTGGTGATCCTGCTTCCAGTTTCACTTCCAAGCTTGTGGCCCCACTTCCACAGCCCCTTAGGCTCTGCTGTCATCTGCAAAGCGCCGTTGAGCCCACCGGGCTCTGAATCTTCTGCTTGGGAAACCACTCCCACTGAATTGCTTTGTCACTGGTCACCTGGATGGCTTGGAGCACATTTTTCCCTGACCTGCTAGCAGTAATTAATTCCTTTTCACCCAGCCCAGGTTGTAAATGGTGTTTCTGATGGCAGCCCTGAGCCTTTGTGGTTTTTCTCATTGTGGCATTTGCCCGCCGTGCGTCAGACGCAGCAGCGCTGCGCCCTGAGCGTGTAAGAGAAGGCTTGACGCGCTCTTATTTCCACACTTCTGGCCACGGCACAAATTCTGGTTTGTGGTTTCAGATTAGGTCTGCAGCATGTGATGTGTGCAGGCAACACCCACACTGCTCTCCCAGCAGAGTACTGATGCTGAACCATGGAAATCCTGGTATGGTTTGGGTTGGAGGGACCTCAAAGCCCATCCAGCCCCACCCCCTGCCATGGGCAGGGACACCTTCCACTGTCCCAGGCTACTCCAAGCCCCAATGTCCAGCCTGGCCTTGGGCACTGCCAGGGATCCAGGGGCAGCCCCAGCTGCTCTGGGCACCCTGTGCCAGGGCCTGCCCACCCTCCACATTTGTGATAAATTGCTACAAATTTAGTACAATTGTTAAACACAGAAGCCAGTGAAGTCCTCTCATCAGTGCACACACTTCAACACCCCACTAGATAACAATCTGAACCTGCATCTTTGTACCCATCCATTCTTTTGAGATGGCAATCAAGCGAAGGGCAAAGATCTGTGTGCTCTAAATAACGCGTGTTTAATCTGGAAATCATTCTGCTCTTACAGTGTGCAGGAGCTGTGACTCTCCCAAAAACGAGGTAGGTCCACAGTGCAGCATCTGCTCTGCTACCTGGATTAGGGAGGATCCAGCAGGAGACCACAGTGTCAGCCTTGGAGCAGCTGGTGGCAGCATCCAGCAGCCTCACTCTCTCTCTCCATGCGCTGCCCAAAACAAGACTACAGCAGGTCTCCGTTACAAGATGCTGCCCATGCTCACCCTGGAGCTGAAGTTGTCCTGCCTGGTGGCTCTCTGCAGCTCCCACAGTGTGCTCATCAACAACAGGGACATTCCTTCTTCCCCTAAATCCACGGGCAAACGACACATTTCCCTACACCTTGTTAATTCAGCCTGGCCTGGCGGCAGCAAATTCCAACCTGGGAGCCCCGAGATGGACTTGGGCAATCTCCTCATCACCAGAGTCTGCTCCTGGCAGAGAACCAGAGCAGCTGTGGCATTTTCTACCCAAGCAGTGAGGGGGCACAGAGATGCCCTCGGTCTCTGCATGACCGTGCCAGGACCCTGAGGTCTGTGCCCACCTTTTCTCCGTGGCCAGCTCGAGGTCTCCAGGTCTGTGGCTGTTCTCCGTGTTCACCAAGAGGTGGAAGCAGAGCCCCCTGACCCTGCGGCACTCATACTAAAAAATACCTCAAAATTAGGGTCTCCTCACTTGGGGAGGTTTGTCTCAGCATGCTCAGGCAAGGCTCCCCACATCCTGATGCCTGCACAGGCAAAGCCAAGGGGTTTCTTTCACAGGATGCCGAGCACAGCCTTTACTTGCACCCTCCAAACCCTCACACTGGAGTGATGGGCAAGATTATTCCCTGAGAATTATTAAAAATATTGAGCTAATAATTCTTTTTTTTTACTCAGGAAGTGATCTTGAAAGGAGCACTTGCCCACCACAGGTGCTTCCCCGTGGTGTTTGGACAAAGGAAACAAGTGAGTTCAAGAAACAAACCTGGACCAGCCCCACTCCTTGTCATCACTTCACATTTTTGCTCAAAAGGCTTTGTTTGCCTTGCCCCCCGCAAAAAAATAACCACCCCAGACAATTCCTGTGCCACACAGAGCTCTTTTCTGAGCCTCCTGGAGGAAGAGAGTGGGTCTGTTTTACTCAGCCTAGGAATTAACAGCACGCTGCTACTACAGGTTTGCACACAGGGCTGATGCTGCAAAACACACCTTTAAAAAAAAATTGTAACTAGAAGCCGAAGTTACCACTGAACAGTGAAGTTGCAAAAGTTTCAGTCATGCAAGCACACATTTCCTGGGTGTGAGCATCTGACAGGCTGTAAATGAGGTGGAGAAGGAAGTTAATAAATGAGCACAACCAGCGCAGTTGGAAAGTAAGTGGATTTGCAACTTTCTAAATAAAATCAGTCATTCAGAGCTCCGGGCTCGCAGTCAGCCCACAAGGCATCTCGACTCCACAGCTGTGCACAAATGCTGGCAAGCACCTCTGCAAGACATGGCAAAGGGAGAAAAGGCATGCACAGGTCCCTTCGACTTTGTGCAGGAAAAATGGGTGTTGCAGGAAGGGTTTCCTTATGTCCCTTTCAAAACACTGTGCCTGCTACCTGAATATTTAGAGCCCCAACCATTTATTCTCCCCTTGAAAGAAAACCCTGGGCTGCTCTCCCTCCTCCCCATTCTCCACGGGGCCCCACACTGGACTCCAGTTTGCAGGCGCCTCTCTGGTTCTGGGGACACCAAACTTCCTGGTGTCCAGATGTGGATTGCCAGTGATGAGCAGAGAGGATCTTATTTATTATTTGAGCAAGCTGGTCTAGGGGGTGGCATCCCTGCCCACGGCAGGGGGGTGCAATGAAACGGTCTTTAGGGTCCTTTCCCACCAAGACCAGTCTGTGATTCCATGGTTCTATGATTCTGCCTTCCCCACCCCCTGGGAGCCCAGACCCCCTCCAGTGTCACCCTCCTCCTACTATCTCCCCATCCCTTCTTTTCCTTTCAATACTTCCCAAGTGGATGCCATGCCTGAAGTTTGTCGTACAAGCGTATTCCGCCTTTGCCACCTTTCCCCTGGGTCTACATCACCACAGCCTGTCTGTAAGAAATGGCATCAGCTTCCCCTCTAAGGACAAAGTCTTTTGGGGAGCATCTCAGTGAAATTTAGACCTGCCAGCTTCCCAGAGAGCAAGTCCAGTCTGCACCCTCAGTGCCGAAACCAAACCAGAGGGACGAGTCCCTTTAGATTTTAGCAAGCAGGGAAATAATTCTGCAGCCAGCCCATGATTTACTACAAATTTCCTGAATATTTGGGGATTTTTCTGGATGGCTGGAGCTCTTCTTGACTTTTCATCCCCTACCACTGCTATGTTTGGAAGGCAGACCCTTACTTTGCCCCAAATTCCCTCTGAGAGAAAATATTTCAGTGTGTTGGTTCAAGTATCAAACCACACTGAAGCTTTGAGTGCCTCGATTGGGTCCCTCTTATCAAATTCAGTAAAAAAACCCCTCACAGATCTCCATGGCCAAATTTGCTCAAGAAAAAGTGACAACAAACCAAGTAACAGGGACTCCCCATCCAAAAATAACCACATGTCCATCGTTAGTGGTTTGGTTGCTCGTAGGGAGTCACAGTTCAACAAGGTCATGCTCAGTCGCTGCACGAGCAGGATTGGATTTCTCAAAGGGAGAGCAGATTTAAGCAGGACTTTTAAGGTCTTTGTGGAATATAAACCACAAATTGAAGTGTTGGCAGTGGTGCTTCTTGGTTTATTATTACCTGGGCGCCGTAAGCACTGACTGGGAAAGAGGGATTTTCCCTGTGGGAGGGAGCATCCCTTGGCTGGGTTTCCAAGCAGAGCCGGATCTCCATCCTCAGGGATGCCAGGACTCACCTGGATGTGGCCCCCAGAAACCTGCTGGAGGTGCAAGGTCAGCCCTAGGGACCCCCAGGGGGGCCTCCCTACCCACACTTTGCCATCATCAGACTTTACCCAGGCTGCTGTCGTGGCAGATCCTGCTTCTGTCCCTCAGAACACTCAACAAGGGACTCAGCCTATCCAAAAATGCCCATTCAGTGTCCATTTAAAGCTGATGTGAGTGTGGGATGTGGCCCAAGCAACCCCAGTGTGGAAGTTCAGCTGAGGGCATCCATCCCACCGCAGGGGCTTTTCCCTTTTCCCTGCCCCGAGCTGAGTCACAGCCCAGAGGCCCTGAGCCGGGCAGGAGGTGGCAGGAGATGGCTGGACACCAAGGTTTGCCACATGAGAGGTTTCTCCTGGGGTTTTCCAGCCGAGGAGGTGCCTGTGGCAGCAGAAGCTGCAGCCTGGGCCTTCCTTCCCGCCCTGGTGCAGCCATGGCCATCAGCAAGTGTTGGGTCCTGGTGTGCCTGGATTTCCTTTTATTCTCGTTCTTTTTTTCATTTTTTCCTTTTTTATTTCAGGATTAGCACCTGGTTGGCTTGCTCCCAGGGCTGCTATTCAGCTCCACAGCAGTGGCAGCCGACAAACCACGCGGCTTCAGCAGCACCTGCCCAGATTCCAAATCATTCACGTTTCCCCAGCACTATCTTAATTGCATTCACAGGCAACCTCTTATTTACATGACCACTCCCATCGAGCTTTTTGCTTTTTTCCCCCTCGATTTCCAGAGGACTTTTTGCCAAAGCGAGGTGGAACAGGAGCAACAACAACCAGCACGCGTTGTGCGACGGGATGGCCGAGGACCCGCGAGTGAGCCCACAGCCCTTCTGCCACGGGGCTGGACCAGCACTGGGGAAAGCTCAGCAGCACAAAGGAAGTCCATGAAAGCACGACCACCATGCAGGCAAGGCTCTTCCCCCCCAGAGCAGCCCAGAAGGGTAATGCAGATACCACCAGAATTTTTAATGCTTTTTTTTTGTTTTTTAGTAAAAAAGAGCACACGGCCAAGACAGCCCAGACCAGAGGCTGGCTGTGGGAATCGCAGCCCGGGACTGGTTTCAATCAGAGGCACGGCCAGACCCAGCAGCCAGTTTCCAGCCTGTTAACGTGTGCCATGCACACATTTAGATGTCTCACATTCAGTCTGCCTTGAAGGACAGAAATAAGCCCTTGAGCGGTGCCAAACATCTCATCCGCACGAGATTCAGTGTTTAAAACCTGCCAGTCCTGAGCAGAAAGGGCCAAACCAGGTGTTTTCCTGGGATTTTCCACCGTGTGGGATTAATGTTCCCCCTCGTTGCTGCCAGGGTTTAGGGCAACCTGCATCTTGAGCTGTGTTCCTGCAGCCTCTCTGGAAGCTGCCACCATCCCTCTCTAAAAGCTCCTCAGCCTTCTTCAAAGCTGCCAGCAGCTACTTATCCAGAGGCCAAAGGTGTTATTTTGGCTGTTTTCCATTCAGATAGTGACATGAGAGGACATTTCAGTGTTTGCCCACCAGGCCTCTCCCCCACAGGGTCCCAAAGCAGATTTTTCTGACTTCAAGAACTTCCAACACCTTCCTGGTCAGTTTATCCCACAGAATGGCCTGGATTGGAAGGGACCCCAAAGCCCATCCAGTGCCATGGGCAGGGACACCTCCCACTGTCCCAGGCTGCTCCAAGCCCCAATGTCCAGCCTGGCCTTGGGCACTGCCAGGGATCCAGGGGCAGCCCCAGCTGCTCTGGGCACCCTGTGCCAGGGCCTGCCCACCCTCCCTTCCTGAGCAGGCCTTGGAGCATCCACTGAAACATCCTTGAGCAATTCCCCACGAACTGGGACCAAGGAGCAGCTGATTCCTACAGCCATGCCCAGATTCATCTGGTGCCGAGCCCTTGTTTAATGGATTTCATTTGCACCGGGAGACTTTCCGAGGTGGAATTACTGTCTATAACATTTAGCAATTCCAAGAGTATTTTATAATTCTGACAGCCTGCATCACCCTGGAGCCTGCCATGGTAAACATGCTCTCCTCTTTCCCTCTCCTGCAGATGGCAATTTAGGCAGTCGGGGAGGTTTCATGTTTGTTCTCTGGCATGAGCCAAACTCCATTATTCCCTTTTTTTTATTTTCCTGGAAGGACACTGACCTGCAGGCATTGGAGAGGATTTTGCCCCCTCCCTCTCCACATTTTCAGTGGTTTGGTGACAGACACTGTGTGGTGGTTTAGCAAAACTTGATTTATGGAGGCAAAGGAAAAAAAGGGGAAAAACAGCTGCGAGAGGCAGGATCCTGGAGGCCAAGTGCCTTTCTAGGCAGGGCTTTGAACTCGGCAGTCGGGCATCCCAGGAAAGCCATCCCTGATCCCAGTAATGCCACTGGAAGCTCAGAGCACTGGCACCAAGCAGCTTCACAGCAGGCATGGCACTGTGTAAAGTTGGACTAGAGACCCCCAGCAGGCTCTTCTGACCCAAATTATTCTCTGATCCTAAGCCCCATCCTCTCTCCTGCACTGGACACTTCAGCAGATTACTCCTCCTTGTTCTCTCCCCTCACGGGGGATGTGCCAAAACTCCTCGATAATTTAGAAACCATCTGAACACAACTGGTTTTCTAGAGATTTAAAGAGTCACGGATCTGTGGCACTGGGTTAAAAAAAATTAATGTTTTTAAAGGTGCAAGAGATTGCACCTTTAAAAGAGAAAAACCAGCCACAGTTGGACTTTACCAACTTCCTTCTCTTTCCAGGAAGACAAGGGTTTCACACACTCTGACAGACGCTGCTTTTCCACGGCAGGACGAACCAGCGAAGGATCCTGCAAAATGCAAATAGCACAACAAAGAGAGTTCATAATTAATGGTAATGAGGAGCAGGTTCGAAGACTGCAGAGGCAGCAGTGGTGACTTCTGTGACGTGATCAGCTCCAAGGGGTTTCATTTTCCTGCCTTTTGTCCCCCATGCCCCGCAGTGCCCTGGCAGGAGCCCATCCAGAGCCATCCACAGCAGCTTTCAGGGACACCTGGAAGAGCAGCATTGATTTTCACCCCTGGAAAAGGCCTCTGTTTCAAGAGTAACCCCTTACCAGGCAGCACAGGAAGCCACCACCTTCCTCCCCAAACCCTTTGCCTGTCCATGCCTTTGGTTACTGCATCCAAGCGCAGAGATGGCTCAGGAGCCCTTCGTTTCCCCTGGGTAATTAACACCAGTTCCACGGCCCGGCTGCGGCACGCGATGGACGAGGTGTGAGGGTTTCTGGCTCCAGGAACGGCTGGGCTCTGCATCCAGCAGCAGACAGGGAGACCCTGGCTCTTCCAGGGGGGATCTGTGCCTCACTGAAGTGGCTCCAGGGAAGTTAAGCCACTGCTAAATGACTTCAGGTGCTACGGCTGCTGGAGCAAAATGGGAAGAAATTAAGGAGGGACCTGGATTTGGGGGGTCAGAGGTGCAGGGGCATTGAATGAGTTCTACTCAGAAGGTGATCCCAGGTTCGGAGGGAGCAAGGAGTTTCCCATACTCCTGCCAGGGCTAGGACTCCGTGCTGTGCATTCACACACACCCCCCCTCCATGCTCCGCCACCACAGCCCCATCTAGCCCCTGCTCCCAGGTCGGAAAGGAAATTGTCCCTAATCCAGGGCAGCCACGGCGTGGGCTGGAGGCCAGGGGAGGAGAGGCACTGATGGGCAGAGCAGATGTTGCTGCAGTGGCTGCAGAAGGCGAGCCCGGGGCCAGGGCTGAGCAGGAGCAGGGCTGATCCAAGCGGGAATGAGAGAAGCTCGGGAGGTGCCACAGGGTGGGATTTGTCCTCCAGCTTCGCCTCAGGATGCACCTCCAGGAGAACACGCCGAGGCTGCTCGTGCTCCCCAGGGACGGGGACGCACCTCGCTCCGGGAACCTCCGTGAACCCAAGGCCTCCTGCCACTGGGAGCTGGGAACCTCCATGAACCCAGGGCCTCCTGCCACTGGGAGCTGGGAACCTCCATGAACCCAGGGCCTCCTGCCACTGGGAGCTGGGAACCTCCATGAACCCAGGGCCTCCTGCCACTGGGAGCTGGGAACCTCCATGAACCCAGGGCCTCCTGCCACTGGGAGCTGGGCAAACTCCAGCAGAGCCCCAAAAATCCACGGCCTCCGCTGGCCTGGCCTGTGCTTACGGCTCAGCCTGGGCTGGACATTCTCCTGAAAACTCCCACAAAGCCCAAAGAGGAGGAGCGAGGAGCAATGGGAAAGCCTGGATATCTCCCCCTCTGCTGTGATGGAGCGAGTCATGGCTTTCATTATGTGACCCACAGATGGGTGTTCCCCAGTTTTGGGTTCCACTGTGTGACTCACAGATGCGTATTCCCCAAATTTTAGGTACAATGCACCAAGCTAAAAGAGGTGGGAAGCTGGAAACCCCCTTCTTTTTCTTTGCTTTATTTGTTTTGCTTTCTAAAGCCACGAAAATTAATTTTTCTTCTAAACTCCATACCCAGACATTGGCCTTACTTAAGACAAACCCAACGTCGGCAGCCTATGACAGAGGGAAGCAGCCTGGGACAGTGGAAGGTGTCCCTGCCCGTGGCAGGGGGTGGAATGGGATGAGCTTTAAGGTCCTTCCAACCCAAACCATTCCGTGACTCTATGATTTTATGATTCAAAAAAAAAAAAGGTAACAAGCATAACAAAAATCAAGTGATCAGAATGAAGATCAACCAAAAGACAAGAAAGGAGGATAAAGGTTACACCTGCAGCGAGGAAAAACTTTGGAAGAGCCATTTATTTTCCATGACAGAGCACATTGCCCAAATCAACCATTAATCACCACAGCAGGAGTTCAGCTGAGGGTTCTCCCCCAGGAGTGTGGACCAACGGGGTCAAAACCTCTGCCTTTGGGCTTTACAGAGGTTCCTCACCAAGAAGAGACAGCTTGAACCTCTTCACTGTGATGATTTCATTTTAAAATATCCTGGGAAGTCATTTAGATGTGAACAAGGCATGGAAAATGTTAGCCTGCTGGAGGACTTGGGAGAAAGATAACTGAAAACAGAAGTGAGAAACGGGGAAATTTCAGACTGTGGCTGCAACACCACAGCATTGAGGGATTTCATTTTTTCTTAAAAATATTATTATTATTACTACTTAAAAAAGAATTTTATGAGCCGCAGCCAATAAGGTTTGGCTATTTTATTTTCCCAAGTCTGTGTGAAAGTGAGCTTGAGCTCTCAGGAAAGAGGAAAAGCAGCCATGCCGCGACACAGAGAGGAATTTTGGTAGGGGCAGCGCGGACTTTCAGGAGCATGAACCAAACCACGCTCTTGCTGCTCGAGCTGCTTCCGAAGCAGCTGTTAAAACACGCTGGAAGATATCAAAGCAGCTCTAATTAACTTCCTGCTTCAGCCCTACTTCAAAGTGTTTCTGAGAGTTCTCAACCCCGAGCCTGTGCAGGGCAGTTTCTGAAGGAGAGCGGTTTGGGGCTCCTTCGCTGCCGACTCCAAACGCGCTAGAGATTCCCCAGTCTCTGGTTTTGTTTAAAAAGTGGGCAGAAAAAGGCCTCATCCATAAACCACTTTAACCCAGGGCATCACACGTCACAGGGGAGGAAAGCAGCAAAGCACCAAAGCAGTGGAATCCTTCCCTAAGCCATCACCTACCGATGGACGACCCAGACTGGCCCTTCCCAGGGATTCCAGCTCCATTTTACCTGCAAAGCTCAAAGCAGTTTGGGGTCTGTCCAGTTAGAGTCACAGAATCCCGGGATGGTGTGGGTTGGGATGCGCCTTAGACCCAAAGTTCCAGCCCTGGCACGGGCAGGGACACCTTCCACCCTCCCAGGGTGCTCCCTGTGCAGCCCAGCCCAGGACACTTCCAGGGATCCCAGGGCAGCCACAATTCCTTGCAGCGCCTTTCCTCACCCAGGGCCACCTCAAGCTCTGGAATGATGCTGAGTTTTGATCCAATCTCATTTTATTTTTCCCAGTCTTGAGACACATGCTCCTCTGTTTATTTACCCGTTTGTTTTGATCTTTTTTTCCTGCTCCAAGAGACATTTTCCCACACATCCACGTCTGCCTCCACTCTGACACGCCAGGATCTCCATCACCATCCACTTAAACTGCAAGGAGAGCAGCAATAGATTCCTCCTGTCCCTGCCTGCAGCTCTGCCTCGCTGCAGCCCCATCCCACACCACTCAGACCTACACAAACCCTTGCCACGCTTTGTTTGAAACATTTTATTCCCAGAAAAAAAAAAAAAAAAAAAAAGTTGTCACAGCCAAAAATAGAACGTTTTTCCGCTCTGAAGAACAAGCAGCAGCATTCCTGGGAATTCAGACAAATAGCATTGGTCAGGAGGCGCCTCACAGACACCAGCGACATCCCCGAGCTGCTCCGGTGTCCTGCGAGGAGGGAAAGTGTTTGGGATCCCTCTGCTCTCACTCTGTGGGATGAAATCAGAAGTGACGAGCCTGTGTCTGCCTCATGCTCCATGGGAAGGGGTGGCTGCTCTCCACAGGGACTTTTTAATTTATGGGGTTTTTTCATTTTAAGGAGAAAATGTCTCCTGACTAAAATCGGATGCTGTTTAGAGCACGAGCCTTCACTGAGCACAATCACCAACTCTGATATTTTTTACCAAGGGCTGCATTTTTGATTTCCTGTTAGGATTTAGACAGCATTTCACCTGGCTGTATGTTACCTGTAACAGTGGTTCTATACATAATAGTGAATAAAATTGCATATCGTTGTGAAACCGTGTTCAGTGGTTTGTGGAGAGGAGACACTCCAGGAAATTTTCAGAGAGCTTAAAATACCCAGTTGGATCACCATAGGTCCCCTCCAACTGAAAATGCTCAGTTCCAGTCAGTCACAAATCACCCAGTTTGGATTTCACTGGGAGCTGCTCTCAGTTTAATTGAATTTCTTTAGCAACATGGGCTTGGGTTACATCAAGGCAAATGGAGAGCCTCGTTTTCAAAGACATCTGTGGTGTTTGGGAGCCTTTGGGCTCTATTCTGAGAGGGAGAGGAGGGGCAAATCCCAAATTTCACCGACCCTCAGCCACACTGAAATCCCTCCAGGCAGACTTGGGTGCTGGGGAGCTGTACTGGAGACTTCATGACTGGAATGTGGGAAACCTCTGGCGTGATTTTGGGCAGAGCATCACCAGCACATGGCACAAAGATCACCCAGCAAAAGCCTCCCCTGGCAGCTGGGGAGGGGGGTAAAGGGGCACAGCCTCTAACCCAGCTGTGGGGGAGAGCTCCCACCTTTGAGCGCTGCCACATCCCCAGGGCAGGAGCAGGCTTGGAAACCACATCCCTCAGCAGGAGCTCTCCGTGTGGCTCAAGCAGACGTGCCTGGATAAGCCCCTGTGATTCCCAGCAGCAGCAGGTCCCCTCAGGCCGCTCTGTGGGGTTTAATTCCCCCGTAATCTCCTGCTGCATCAGCCCCCAGCCCTTCGGCTGCAGAGGCTGCTCTGCCGGCCCGCACACCCTGGACCCTCCTCATCTGAACTGAATTGGGAGTAAAAAGTCTACTGCCAGCCCTCTCTGGGAGGTGAAAGTACCTCCAAATACCTCCTGAAAAGATCTCCATTTACTGGGGGACAAAAAAGCTTCCTATTCCATTCAACAGACTTGTGGGCAGATTTTACAGCACAACCCGGAAGCTCGCTGCTATTAAACTCAACAGGTGAGGAATCTTTCCAGCTTAGGATTTATTTTTCTTTTGATGGGGGAAGACAAAAAAAAAAAAAAAAAAAAAAAAAAAAAAAAAAAAAAAAAAAAAAAAAAAATCACTGATTTGGCAACAGTTTCTCATGAGAAAACATCCATTTGAACAGGGATTTTCTGTGCAAGCAGCGGGGTCATTGGCAGAGTGTCACAGGGAGAGGAGGGCAGGAGAAAGAGCAAAAAAATTCAGCTCAGGGCACTTACTTAGGGTCTAACTCATTGAATTATTAATAATTATGTGCTACCAGGAAGCCAGCTAAATCAGAAAAGCAGGGAAAACTGCAAGGGGGAAGATGGGAAGGTGGAGAGGACGCCAGGCCTTGGGAACAAAACACCCTGCGGTGGGAGATCAGCGGCAGTGGGAAGTGGCTTCGCTCCTCGGCCTCTGCTGCCACACCAAGAAGGACAAACCCTGTGCTCACCAGGCACGTCCACGCAGGAGAGAGCCAGGCTGGCAGCATTTCCTATGGATTTAGGATTTGCTGTGGATCAGCACAGGTTTGAGGTCCACAGGGACTGGATTCAACCTCAAGTTTTCAGCGTTGGAGGAGGCTCCTGCTGTGAAAGCCCTTGGGTGAAAGCCAGGTCTCTGCCACCTCCAGGCTGAAATGCTCCAATATCAGCATATTTTGCCTCGGGAAATGAGAGAAAAAGCCTTTAAAAAGATGCTGTAGCTCAACCTGAGGGTGCAACTCCAGCTGGGGGAGGCTGAGCAGGTCAGATCACGGGGGTGCAGCTGACCACAACCCCAAAGGGATAAATATCGACACAAGGAGAGCGAGAGCAGCACACGGGGCACCGAGTGGCTCTGCTTTTATTCATTTGTGCTACAAAGGCTAAAGGAAAACAGGCTCTGTGAGACCACAGCTCAACCTGCGCCGAGCACGGCGGGGCCAAGGCACAAATCAGAGCGGGGACCACATCAGCTCGCGGTGAAAGACCACAGATCAGATAAAACGTCAGCTTCTGGCAGCAACTGGAACAGAAAAACAAGCTGGGGCCCTGGTGAGACACAGTGTCCAGCGACTGTAGCCTGTGCACACTCTGTTTGCCTGAGCATGGGGCACCTCTACGGACACAGAGAGGAAAATCCTCACTGGGGCTTTGCTTGGCAGCTGAGAACGGAGCACAAACATCACCCCTGTTTGAGACACCCCTGGCAGGGGGGGATTAACCCTTCCCCAGCCACCTGCACAGTGCCACAGCCACGCCTCGGTCCCAGGCCACCGGCACCCGGTGGCCCCCAGCAAGCAAAGGGAATAAAAGCCTGGGTCACCTCACAAATGCAGCGAAGACGGAGAAAACAGGTGAGCACCCACTGTCACGTGAGGTAAAGAACCATTCTGAGGCACAGCACTGCTGAAGCAGCTCATTAATTCAGAGTGCTCATTCAAGAGCACCTGTCTCCCAATTAAACTGCTTCATGGGCTTCAAAAAAAGGAAACACGTGCTGGAGATGCTGGAGATAGAAAGTGCTGACTTTGATCTCGTGATTTTCAACCCAACGCGCAGACCAGAGAGGAAAAGCGCTTCAGCGGTGAGCGCCAGGCAGCCGGGGCACGCACGGTGACACGGGCACCTGTGGCCATGGCCCACGCAGGGCTTGTGCCACCTAAAAACCCCTGGGAGAGCCATCCTCGCCCGTGTCACCACCAGAGCTCGGGTCACAAGGACAGTGATGCCAAACTGAGCTGCCTCTTGGGGAATGCAAAGCACGCACGGGTCCGGCGGCCACAGCTGCGCCACGAGGGACGAGGGGAAATCACCCCTGCTCCTAAAAGGGGGCTTCTGCATGGCAGAGAGCTCTGGAGATGGCTTTCCCCTGGGAGTGTTGCATTCAGGCTCGGAGAATTCAGCCTGGAGCTGTCTTTGCCAGAGATCTCCAGGAGGGCAAGCAAGGAGGAGAAGGAGGAGCGGGAGGAAGGACTGGCCTTCCTCTGCCTCTTCCAGCACAAGCGCTCGGAGTGGCCGGCTGAATTCAGGAGATGTTCCCTCAGTTCCCCACAGCACCTGTGAAACCCCTTGTCCGAAGAGGCAGAGGATGCCAAGAGTCTGTGCATCAGTTTGAGGGCGAAGGGGAGCAGTGCCCTGAGGACGAACGTGTGGGAGGTTGCTGAGTACACAGACCACTGCAGGTTCAGGAAGCCCCTGGCCACCAGCTGGTTCTGGTGAGAGGCTGGTCTCGGATGTGCATCTACTCACCCCTGAACGGTCACCTCCAGCCACAGGGCAGGGCACCCACTGCGGTGAGCCCGAGCGGTTGTGCGGATCCACAGATGTACGTTCAAGCTGTTACTCTTACGTTTGTAAGGCTTTACAGCAAGACACTGAGCTAAATAAAACCACAAAACCAACCACCCAAAGCAAGTAGGCAGCAGTGGGCCGTTGAGTTCCTCTCCTTCAGCTTTTCCTTCAGATGTTGTTATGTGGACATTCAGCTCCTTTTACCTCCCTCACACCTCCTTGTCCAGGCTTCTCACCTCTCCTCTTGCCTTTCCTTCTCCCTGCAGTTAAGCCAAGATTGCTTTGTCTGAAGGGCTTCAGCTCTTGGAAAAATCAGGAGGCATTAATCAAACGCTCTATTGTGCAACTATTTCCATCACTGAGTTGCATCTGGTCCCCGAGGTCTCTTAATTCTTCATTAAGAAAGTGCTTCATGTGGAAAGAGGCGAGAGAGGACTTGGGCAGCACTTCACAGGCTCTGCTGCGCACGGTTCCGCACGGTCGGAAACGAATCCCTGCGGCCCCACAAACAGATGTGCAGAGGAGCCCAGCACCCAGGGCTTTGTCACAAGGAAGGGACACAGCAGCAGCAGGGCCACCTCACGGCAGGGTGACGGGGAGGAGTCACCAGAGCTGCAGGTACAGAGCAGCAAAGCGAGAGCACACAGGTGTCTGAGCCCTGAGCACCGCTCCGGGGCTGAAACCGCGCAGGACCAGCCCAGCTCCCGTGCAAGCGCTGCAGGAAGTGGGCTGCTGTCTGAATAGCTCAGCTACAGATGAGCTGGGCACCGTGTTCCATCCCAAAAAGGTCATGAACTCTGTCTGAAAAATGCTTCTTTCAAAGGGAAGGCAGCTATTGAAGAGAGGACGCCAGGTCACGGCCACAAACACGTCAAAAGCACACCTTGAGCAACCTGACAGGGACAGGGAGGGGGGTTTTGGGCAGCACTTCTTGGCCAGCTCATGCCACAGCATCTGGATGAAGGTGCAGGTGCTGCCACAGGGTCCCCAGCTGCTCTCAGAGGACTGTCCTGTGCTTCACAGATCCCCAGATTATTTCCTTTCCCAGCCGTGCTGCTTAACCTGGTCCCTCTTTGGCCGGTGCGAGTGACTCCAGGGCACATCCATCCCGTGCTGCACCTGCCCACTTCCTTGCCAGGACCCACCTCAGGGGCAGCCTGAGGCTGTGTCCACCCATCCACCTCCTGCTGTTGTGAGCATGTTGCCAAATCCCTAAAAAACAAACCCTACCTTCCCAGAGGGGCCTGAAGTGCTGCCCTTGCACTGCTCTGAACTGAAGTGATCAAAGCTTCCTACTCTGAAGATTTTTTGCTACAAGGACAGGGAAGAAGAGGGATGAGAATGGATGGAGAGGGAAAACCTCTGCAAAGCACACGGGAGCTCCTGATCCCAGGGCTGGGACCTTCACCAAGGCGCTTTTGTGCAAAGCTTTTCCTTCCTTTCGGCACAAAAGAGACAAATTAAAAGCCAAGAGGGTGGACAAGCCGGGGTAAAAATAATCCCAACCCTCCTATTTAGCTTTTCATCATTGCTCTGTGTTTCTCAGCTCAGTGGTTCCCAGCTGCCTGCAGCCCTTTCCCTTTCCTGGGGGGCTGCAGCTCCTCCAGGAAGCCTCCAAGCCCCCAGCCCTCCCCACAGGCCTCAGCTGCAGGTTGGTTTGAAGGGTGCCCACCTGTGAGTGAGGGCTGAGCACCCCTGAACCTTCAGACACTCAAAAATCGTGGGCCAGAGCTGCTTTTCTGTACACTCGGAGCTCAGGAAAGATCCATGTCCTTCCCAAGCGCTGATATTCAGGGAAGAGGAATAACTCCTTCTTGTGCTGGTGAGCGGATGTTATCAGTCTCCCCTCACTGCAGCGTGATCTTTACCATCCTCCAATGCAAATTCCAACGTTTTCCTAAGCTGGTTGCAGTCCCAACTCCAGTCTGGAGCTGTCAGCCCCCCTGTTTCCATAGCTTCAAACACTTTTTAAAGCAAAGGATCCCCAAGCCAACCTCTCAAACGCATCTCCCGCCCTCCAGATGCCTCTCAGACACCTCTCATCAGCTGTTTCATCCCATCCTTGCAAAACCCCAGCAAGTCTGTATAAACATGTGCCATCACCCCTTTCCTCACAAGTTCCATGCCTCCACCCACGAGGTTTCTCTCTCCCATTACCAAATCCTGCTTTACATTACAGCCTTTGCCGCCTTCTCCTCCAAAGTCATTAATTTCCATTTAAAAGGCTCATTCCTGCACAGATTTCCATGACAGAATCCTTCCCGTTTCCTTCTGCCATTTTCCTCCTGCCACAGAAACGTTCCAGAGGATGGGGCAGCCCTGATCTCTCTGTCCAGGGGGCTGGAATGCCTCAACCCAGCACTCCCCAGCTGCTTTCAGCCTCTTCCAAACCCCACATAACATCCACACTGCAATTATTTTGTCAAAGGCCAAAAAAACACCAGTAGGGCCTGAAGCAGCCTGAATTATACAAAGGGCATTTTAAAGCACAGGGCTCAGCCTCTGAAATACCCCCTTTTATCAGCTTAAAGCTCCTCTGTGAACAGGAGGTCACGAAGGCCAAGTGCCACCGACCTCAGGGCTTAGCGATGGGGCACAAAGTAAATTACCAAGCACAGGAGCCCCCCAAAATTAAAAATAAACCCCACTAAGGCATTTTTTCTGTTTCTGTAGCCAGTACAGCCCATGTAGCAACACTTGCACCTGGAAAGCGCAGCCCAGCGGTTCGTGAGCAAGCGTTTTTCATTCAGGTTGCTCATCACAAGTCCAGCCCATGCGCTCATCGTTCCCATCAGGCCAGACAAACTCACCCAGGTTCGTGCAGAGCACCAGGAGCTCACCAAGGCAAGCACACCTGCTGAACTTGCACAGCCCTGATGTTTCTCAGAGCTGTTCTTCTTAAAAAAAATTTTAAAAGCAACCTAAAAGTGTTTCTCCTTGCTGTACCTTCAGACTAAAGCTTGGTATAAAAAACAAACAAACAAACAGACAAACAAACAAAAAGCCCAGGCAGAAAATAATTACCTGTCCTATAATGCAACACAGAGCAGTGGCTGAAAAGTTTGGAAGCACAGAAGAAAAGTGGGGAATGAGAAGAAACACATGGTAAAGCAATGAAACACCGTAAAAAAAGCCCAGCTAGAAAAAGTCTCAAAGAACAGGGAGCAAAAGGCAAAGAAACACAGTAAGGGTTTTTATTTCAGTGGGCCCATCCGTTCAAAATAAAGGGATTTTCTCATCTTCCTGGCACAGGATTGTATGGAAAAAAAAAAAAAAAAGGGAGCAGAGTTACCAGGAACAGGTGTGGAAAGATGGGGTTTGAGAAAATACCAAAGAATGAGGGTGAGAAGAAGCCAGAGAAGCAATTCGTGCTCTGGTTTTGAGCAGACACTGAGCTGACTCCTTTTTTGACCTCCCTCCCTCTGTATCAAGTCTCAGTCCATAGGAATGGTTTGTTGGGCTTTTTTCTTTCAGTCCAGCTCCCAGTGCACCCAGGTCACCTCAGGGAATCTGGTCAGACCAACACAAACATCATCACTGGCAGACGCCATCACTCCCTTTGGAGCCAACCGACTGCAGCAAACACAGCTTAAAATTCCCCTCCCAGCATCACTCCTTTTTAAAAGAGTGCAGTGTAGAACTCTGCTGCAGCTTGAAAAGAAGACAAATTAATTATTAACCACCCCTCTGTGGCTGCCTGGAGAGGGAGCTGAACGAACTGAGCTGCTGCTCCCTGCTGATGCCAGAGGCTTGGAAAGCTCAGCCAGGCAGGCCCTGGAGCTGGAGAGTGCTCAGGGGACACGGAAACCCCAGGTGTGGGGATGGAGCACGGGGACTGTCCGCTGTGCTGGCACCCAGCACCTCCCTGGGAAGCTCTGTCACACATTGGTCACCAGAGCGGAAAAAATGAGCAGTTTTGCCCAGAAACCACCTTTAGCTGCTGAGGGCTGGGCCATGGGACTTCCAGTCAACGGGACAAGAGTGTGCAAGTCAAATACAATCCTCTGCCCACGGCGCTTCTCAGCTGTCTCCAGAGCAGAATCCGAGCCCCAGTGTCCAGCCTGGCCTTGGGCACTGCCAGGGATCCAGGGGCAGCCCCAGCTGCTCTGGGCACCCTGTGCCAGGGCCTGCCCACCCTGCCAGGGAACAATTCCTTCCCAATATCCCATCCAGCCCTGCCCTCTGGCACTGGGAAGCCATTCCCTGGGTCCTGGCCCTCCAGCCCTTGTCAAGAGTCTCTCTCCACGTTTCCTGTAGCTCCTCAGGCGCTGGGGACAGGCACCTTCCTGTGTGGTTTAATGGCCCAGGAGGTGCCCCTGCCCCTCGGCAGGTTTGATACCCCTGCAATTCCACTGCCACCCTGGCTCGAACCTCTGAACACACCAGGCTTTGGAGCTGCAGCTCCCTCAAAATCCCGGGAGGCACAAGGAGCACCCTTGGCTCCAAGCACCACACTCCAAGTTCCACAGCTTCACAAGCACAACATTTCAGCTGTTTGCCGGGCTCAGAACACTGCAATAAAACACCCACACGGTGACAAGAATGAGACTTTAATCAGTTTTAAGTGGAGTTTTAACACTAAGAGATAAAGGGTTGTTAAACACAATAACAAACGGACATCTGATTTGTATGAGGCATTATCCTGTACATGTCATACTTGGTTTTTGTGTATTCTCAGTTACACACAGAGCCACTGTTGCACAGCACAATAGTATTTGAAGAGGCTGAATCAGAGTAAGGCTGCTTAACAGACTGATTTTTTTTTTTTCTTTTAGTATCTATATATATATATGCTATATGAAAACAGACTGGAAATTTGAACTGGCAGAGAAAGGCAGCTCTGCCAAACGCTGTAGTTAGAGCCCCTTTTAGTGCACAGTCCCACCCCATCCATCTGCATGCACGACACTTTCCAACAGTATTGAGAAGGTAAACGAGGCACTTCGTGGCAACCACAGGCATCGTTAACATATTGCACACATTTGCTAGGACTAAACATGGAACTTGCACACCAGCATCCTCTTTTTGGGTTATTTTAAGGGCTTGTTTTTGGAATTTGGAAAGCTGATTTTGATGCTGCATGTAAACTCCAGCTTACAATGTGTGCCCTGGGGAGGAATCTGGAGGCCGACTGGCACAGCTGCCCTGGAGGAGCTGTGGCAAGGATTTTCACTGGGGCTGCCCGAGCCCAGGGGATGCTTCAGGGCCTAAGAGTGAAGCTCTTCCCAAAGTGATGCCTTCAAGTAGTTTCAGACGTGTAAGCTCTTGCACATCCCAACAGGCTGAAGCGTACAGTCCGGAAACTCAAGGAAAGATTACCTACAGAATGCAGCTCAAGCTAATTATGAATACTGTCATAAATAAAGTTTTAATAAGGACTCAAAAACCTTTCAGTCATAGCAATTCTTGTCAACTTCTATGGGGGTGGTAACTGAAATAAAGTATAGGAGAGTATGTATAATATATATTTATATATATAATATATATATAATGCCATTTTTCCATTTCCAATGACTACACCATAAAATGTAAGCAAGGCTTCTCAAAGACGTCGAAACATTAAAAAAAAAAAAAAAAAAAAAAAAAAAAAAAAAATCGAAACCCTCATTCCAACCTTCACATTCCAAAGGAAAATTAACAGTGCAAAAGCCCATCCTTGCGTCCTGATTCCCGATCCGGCGTCACCGACTGGAACTGCACCATCCAATCCTGATTATCCAAAGTGGGACACGCAGCAGTGCCAAGATCCCAATACTATCCAAGCAGGAACAGTTTGGTTTATTAAGCCAACACAATTTTCAACTGTTACAAACCAGACAGGGTGAAACATGATTGGAAGGGTAAGAGTTAAAATTCCTGTTCCCAAGGGAAAACCACCTCCTGCTCATCACAATGAGCACTGAACCTTGATCCACTGAAGTCTAATTAAACCTGTAAGTCAGAATGTATTACCAGCTTTGTTAGAAGTTAGAATCATGATTCTGAGGAGCAGAATTGACCAACAGAAACCAGATAAGAAAATTTTTAAAAAAAAGCCCTTTACACCTTGGTTTACCAATTGTAATTAGTGGAAGTCCTGCCTTGTCTCGTTCAAATTCCAACCATTAATGCTGCTGCACAGGGCTCTGACAGATCCCATTCATAATTCTGGCTGAGAACACAGCTCATGAACTTCCATGTCAGCACCGAGAAGTTAATTAAGCAGGGGGATGTGTGTACTGCATCCTAAAAAGAGCATCAATTTGGGGTCAGCTGTTCATGGCCCACTTTGAGGGGCCCATTTTGGCAGTGACTTCACATCTGGATGCACCAGCAGCTGGACTCCTGAGTCACCTCAGGCTGGGCACGACAATTGTCCAGCAGAAGCCAACCTCAAGCCCTACCCAGCCTTGGCTATTTGTGTGAACAAATAACCCAACGCTGCCCCTTGGTTCAGAAAACCAATTTGTTGGGTGGTTTGTGGGGTTGCTGTTTATAGCAATGTATTTGGGACAAGTTCTGCTTTTTAATCTTCATTTACACAGCGCTGAGAATTTACTGCAACACTGGTTTCCTCTCTCTGGTGTGTAATGTCCGTTTTTTAAACGTTGCAGGTAATGATATTCAAGTAAAATTCCCTAACAGTTAATGACATTAAAAAAAAAAAAAAAAAAGTGTGCAAAACTGCAAAACTCACTGTAATAGAATGTGTAAGGTCAAAGGGGTGGAACGGCTGACAGAGGTTTGATTGAATAAATGCATCAGAAATCTTCAAAACAAACACTAACCTGGAGAATCTCCAATGACATTTCCTGTGCACCATTACAAAATCTTTTTATATTCATGAGAGAGAGAAGGAAAAAAAAAAAAAAAAAAAAAAAAAAAAAAAAAAAAAAAAAGCTTGCAAGGCAGCACATGAAGTATTCACAGCAGGAATATGATTGAAAAACTACTGATATAAATGTAAGATGTTGACTGATGTTTTTGCACTAAGAGCATCTGACTTTTAGCACTGGCCTTGATTACACAGGAGATGGAGCAGCCATTACAATTCAGAAAAAAACCCCAATAAATCATTGTCAAATTTTGGAACCATTTGTTTCAAGCTCTTACTTTAGTTGATAGCCTCCACATTTGTATGGTTAAGTCATTGTTGCTGTGTTTCCTTTTGTTTTTTGTTTTCTCGTGACCCCAATTCCTTGTCTCCCTTCATTTCGCGGGTCTCGCGGGTGTCGTGAAGGTTCATTCCTGTACCCCTAGACAGAATCACTCCCTCTAGCTGCCTTTTCTAGCACCATTACACTTAAAAAAAATGAAAAATGCACAAACAACAAGCAGTGACAGCGGCGACTCCTCACCCATTGTCCCGGATGAATTAGGGCAGCATGCTGAGGAAAGGTGCATGGAACAGCCGGATATGGTACACAGGCCACGCTCCTTTCCGAGCATCACCTTCCAGCCCCATCCAAAAAACATGCATTAGAATGTAGGAAAAAACCTTCTAGAGACATCTCTTAGCCAACTGCAGACTTTTCTGTTGCCACACGAGTGCAAAAAAAGGGGCAGGATGTGAACCTGGAAATTTTTTTTTTTTTTCGGTTTTTGAAACTTCGTTTGGTGACAGAACACAAAAGGAAAAATTCCTACGCATACACATTAGGTCTGTCTCCACTTTTATAAAACTGGAATAAAATGGGAAAGTGCCATGTTTATAGTTCCTAATTGAAGTTTTAATGTCCTTTGACACAAAAAGGTATATACATATAAGAGCTACGTAACCTTTCTTTTTCCCCCCCGACTGGACAAGTGTCAAGCCCTGTAGATTTATAGGGCAAAACAAGATTGGTCAGGAAAGAATTGTTCCTATAATTGGTAATCTGACACTATGTCCTTTTGCCATTTAGAAAGGTCCTTGTTTTTTTTCAGTTTATTCAAGTTTGTTTCTCTTCATGGTTGGTTCTTTTTGTATGGTTTTTTTTTTTTATCTCTGATAAAAAAAATATTCAGACTTTTGTAATCTGCGTATGCTGATCTTCATCAAAAGGTTCATTCTCTGGATCAGAGTCAGTGGTGTCAGAGTATCTATAATGATCAGGTTCATTGTCACTAACATCTGGTGTTACAGAAGTTGAACTGCTAGCCTCTGGGTTTGATGGCTCTTCTACTGTTTTTGTGAAAAATAGCTTCACCTGAGGAAGGAAAGAACAGCATTTAAAAAGGGAACCTGGACTTCAACTGAGCACAGGCAACAAAGCAATTTTTAACAGCACAGCTCCTTCACTACCCTGAGTCCAGTGCTCCTCTCTCCAGAGAGAGGTTTGCCAGCCTCTCAATACCACCCCTGGCAAAGCAGCAGGATTTTCCAGCCCAGCTGCAGGAGCTGTGTCTGGCTGAGTGCTCAGGTGCTCCTGAGCTGCAGCAGCAGGACATCCCAGCACACCAGGCCATGCCACCACCCTCCTGCCTTCCACACCTCCCAGAGCACCAGGAGGTTACATCCAGGGCACACAGGAGAGAACAAAACACCCTCTAATGGGTGACTCATGTGTGGGAAGTCTGATCCAAGCAATGTTCCAAGCAGCTACGACCATTACCTTCAAATGAGCACTGGCTCACCTTTTATGAGCAAGTTAGAAAATGCTGAAATTCTTACAAATGCCTTTTTCACGTTTAAAACACTGCTGGCAATGGCTCATATTCCTCAAAGCTGAGCTGCCAGGGTAAGGTCTTCCCAGAATCACAGACAGCTGGGGTTGAAGGCACCTCTGGAGATGATCCAGTCCAACCCTTGCCAAGGCAGGGTCACCTGACACAGGAGCACTTCCAGGTGGGCTTGGGATGTCTCCAGAGAGGGAGACTCCAGGCCCCCCTGGGCAGCTGTGCCAGGGCTCTGCCACCCTCATGGAAAGAAGTTCTTCCTCACGTTGAGGTGGAACTCGTTGTGTTTTAGTTTATGGCCTTTGCTTCTCATCCTGTCACTGAGCAGAGCCTGGCACCCTCCTCTGACACCCCCTGGAGAGATTTGTGCGGGTTGATGGGATCCCCTGTCAGCCTTCCCTTCTCCAGCCTGACCAGGCCCAGCTCCCACAGCCTCTCCTCATCAGGGAGATGCTCCAGACCCCAAATCACTCTTGTGGCCCTCTCTGCTTCCCATGAAACAAGCACTGCTGCAAATCAGCTCAGGAGTTCAGGGTCACCAGCCCAGAGCTCCGGCAATGCAGCTGCAACAGGGAAGATGCCACCTGGTCACTGGCTCTCCTACACCTCTGATGGCTTTGATAAACACCTGGAACAACCTGAAGACTTCAACCCCAGCCTCTCAGTGTCCATTAGCTCCCCAAAAAGCAGATAAAAGTACAAAGCTCAAAGCTTTGCTAAGTGATGGCAATACCAACACATGGACTTGGCTTCTACACAGCAGTTTCACATGGTCCCTCCCAAAGGCAAGACAAACAAATCATGCAGCTTTTCAGCTTTGTTCACACATAAAATATACTGACCTTGAAGTTTGGAGAGAAGTATCTGTTGGCTTTGTCTTTATTTGCTTTGTCTAGATCGTTTTTTGTTAATGTAAGGATTAAATATTCCTTATCATTATCTGAGCGCTCTGTACTGAAAATACCATCAAGTTCCTGATCTGCAACTAGACTTCCATTTTCTACTTTGTCTGAATTTTCATCCAGTCCTATGAAGAATGTATTTACCCAAAAGTGAAACATTTTGTCCTGGGGGAGGAAGAACACAGAAAACAAGCTTGCTTTAGTATTCACTAATGGCACGTTAATTAGACTGCTATCAGCATCTGGTCAAACCAAATCTGTAATATCAGGCAAAACCTGGCTGGACAACAGTACATCATTTGTTACATTGCATGCAAAGACATTTTCACCACATCTCCTGGACAACACACAAAAATCTGCGTTAATCGACCTCAATTTTAACCAATTAAGCTTTTAGAAGACACTTATCGTGAGCTGGGCTTAAAACTATCATACCTGCAATAAAAGCAGATGATAATAAATAAACTAAAACTCGCAAGGCATAAACAGATTTTTTTTTTGCTCACACCTTGCCAAGCAATCCCTAAACCCAGCAGAGACAACATGTGTGAACCAGCTGAGATGAGTAATATTGAATCTCCCCTGTAACAGAAAGCTTTTCTTACTTTTATACAGAGACAGCAACAATTGAGCAAAACCACAAATCCACTACTCTAGTAATGGATTCACTGCTGCTGTGCTGAGATGCTCTCGCCCAGTCAGCCCTGTGCTGAGCCCCACCAAGGGAAGGCAGCCCCAGTGCCTGCTGCCCTGCCACTCAGCAGGAAGTCTTCAGGGGGCAGCCGAGGCAGAGACAGCTGAAGGACACTCAGCTGAAGCAGAACTTGACAGACGAGCATCAGCAGTTTGATTCTCCGCTCTGCCACAGCTCCAGCTGTACCACGAGGCAGGACACCCCTGTACCAGAGATCCTGAAGGCTCTGGAGAGAGGCAGCCTTCTGCCAGCCAAGAGCTGATGTTTCCAAGGTCAGCTCTCCTTGGCAGGCTGGCCCTGACTCGCACACCAGGCACCTCTCCAGCTGACCCTGAGCTACAGATGACATCTCCTGTTTGCCTCTGATTTGGCTTTTCAGGCCAAAGATCCAAGATGCAAATGGCCACTTCTTCCCACAATGGTCAGTATTCCTGCACTCCTGCTGAAGCTGCAGGGAAGTGACCCATTCCAGAAGCTAACATTCCTCGGTATTACACAGGACCAGAACACAAACTCACTCCTTCTGAGCTAACTTACATATTTTGGTTTACCAGGGAGATCTAATTCCAATTTCTTACTGGAAAATCCACGTCCTGCCCTATCTTCCTATTCATCCCTGCTGGTAAGGAAGCGGGGGGGAAGTCAGAGGTGGAACAGAAGTGGTTCCAGTGTGTGTGACACGAGCAGGCCCTCCTGCTGAAGGCAGTCTGGCAGCAGCAAAATACCACAGCATTTTCCTGAGCCGGGGAGAAGGGGGCAGGGAAGAGCTGGACTATTGCTTAACTCCCACTCATCCTCCTCACTAATTTATTCAAACAAGAGACTGGGAACCCCCAAGTGTCCCTCTCCACCAAAGGTCAGACTGATTTTCAGTATTTTAGGCAAAGCCTACAAAACCACTTCCGGCTTGTCTGCATTTCTGCAAGCACCTGAGAGTCCCCCGACCTGCAAGGAAGGGCAACAACCAAAGGAAGTTAAAAATCCAGGCAGGAACACTTCTGGTAGTGGAGTTCTCCACTTCACCACGTGCCTCTCTCTCCAGCACTTTGGGAATCAAGTTCATCTAGCAAATGCACATGCTGTACTTAGAGTTGTCTGGGGAGTCTAACAGATGCTTCCCACTGCCACTGACTCCCTTCAAGCCATCCCATCTCTGAAGAAGCCTTGTTGGAGCCCATCCACGGCAGGCAGCAGTTGGCAGGTTCTTGCCAGGCCCTGCTTACACACTTCACACCCTCCTCTCTCCCCAGGAACAGCCTTAGAAATGCCCTGCCTGGGTCTGGAAGTGGAGGATGAATACCCTGGGTTCACTCTGCTGATGTCTCTCTCCCAAAGGAAGAGGCAGCAGACAAAATCCCTGTGAAGACATCCTCAGGTTACCCCCATCGAGGCTCCTCACCCACAGTGAGTCCCTCAGAAGAGAATCCAAGGAGATGAGATGTTTATTCCTCTTCATACTGAAGGACCTGCTCAGGTCAAAACAGAGACAAACATCAGCTTTCCTGCCGAAAACTGCTCTGGTGCTGGACCAGTGTCAGCTCCAGGGAAGGGAGGACACGCTGCAGGGGATGGATGGAGGGATGGGTGGAGGGATGGAGGGATGGCTCCTGTCACCAGTGGGGAAAGCAGAGCCAAAGAGAAAGAGGCCACTGGATGGGAATCATTGCCAGCAGAAGCAGAAGGCACAGTTTTGTTGTGCCTCGCCTTCAGCTCCATGAGGTGGAGAACCAGGAAGGACTTCGTTGGCACTTTAGGGCCTGGGGGGGACTCAGCTTCAGGGATAGGGGCTGACAGACAATGAGCCTCTCACTAGACAGCTTTTAATCTGTGTTCCTTGGGATAAATTTGCAGAGGTCTTGAGGGACTCAAACTAAACAATACAACTCAGCTGAGCTGGTCATTTCTCCTTTTATCTCCCTCCAGCGTCTTAAAGCAAGTTATTTTCCTTTCCTTCCCACTACACAACTTAATTAGCCTAATAAACTGAGTTCATGGGTCTTAGAACATGGCACGGCCACTCAAATTGAGGGAAGACTTGGAATTAGCTCTTAAGGCTGATAACTGTGTCACTGTTTTCACTGAAGAGCAAATCCATTATTCAAAGTGAGGATTCAGCTAAAGCGTCAGGATCCAAGATATTTCATGGGAGACAAGGAAGAAAGATGATGTAATATGGGCCAAAGACAGGAATTTCAAAAATCAAGGCACGAACTGAACTCAGGCTTTATATAGCAAATCAAAATACCAGACCCAAGTGCTCACATAACACAAGTTAATGAATAGACTTCTGAAAAAAAAAAAAAGTATTAAGAGACTGTTTTTCAATGTGTTTAGCTTCACTTCCAGTTACATCACAGACATCTGTCTTAAAAAAAAAATAAACCACAGATGTACTTCTTCCCATAACCAAATCTGTGCCATAAATCTCCAGTGCAGTATCAGATGAGGCAGAGGCTGATTTAATCCCACAATTCTGACAAACAGTGCTTGTCCCTACCTCGTGCAGTTTCTCAGACTGACAGAAAAACATCCTCCACTCTAGAGCTGGTCTCTAACTGCAGACTGAGATCCAAATCCAAGATTTAAGCCATCAATCAGGAGCTCCCGTGCCCTCCTGGGAGCTTAACTTCTGCAGAGTGATCTACAGGCACCCCCAGGCACGCTGCAGCACCTGCTGAGGGCTTTGGAGATGCTCTCCAAGAATGGAGATCATGGCTCAGCCTGTTCCCTAGGCCCGCTTGATGGAACTTCCTGTACAATTTTCAGATCAACACTGAATCTTCTGACATTTTCAGAGTTCATTCCTCAGCGTTTGCTGAACAGCAACTGCCCAAAGCCTTGTTGAACTCTGCAGCAGAACTGATCTTGAGACTCGAGAGATGAAACGTAACCGCTCAAACAATGCTGTCAGCCCTCCTATGCTGGAGTCTCGGGATAAACCACCAGTGACTCTCACAAATTATACCCACATCAACATTTCCCTCTCATCTGTACTGGGAGGACTCCCAAAAAAAGGTCTCCTTCACCCCCAGGCTCTGGAGGCAGGAGGATAAGGAGATTTCTGTATTATTTTTAAACAGATTCTCATTGAACCGAGTGATCTAAGGATACTCTGAAATACTTTCAGATTATCACGTCAACATCAGTAACTGGAAGAAAAAGGCTTTGCAGAGATCCATGGAAGCAAAACTAGAGTGACTACAGCAGCAGTCTGAGATGGAAGAACAGTCAAGCTACAAAAAAAAAAAAGCCATGCTCAAAAAAAAATTCCCCCCAATTACTAACTTCTACCCATCAGAAATTCATACACAGTCACTGCACTTGAGCCTCAAGCCATTTTGTTCTCATGTGGGCATGCATTTTGTTCTTGAAAGGAAGCAGCTACAGCTCACTAAAGAAAGAGTCTGAGAATAAAGTAAACAACTTGATTAGACAAGAAAAGACCAAGAGCTGTGGACTTCCTAACTGATGCCAGGTGGCAGAAACTATGGAAAGACTGAAACTTTTCCAAGGCAGTCAGCCCTGTACCAATATCCCAGTGGCACCAGTGGTCCTGTGGCTGAGGTCAGCTCCCAAAAGCCACTGAATTTGCTTAAATTAACTTTTGCCATTAAAAGAAAGGACATGTGGCTGCTTTAAACCTCACACTGACTCTGCAACATTAGGTGTTTAAAGTCATTTGGTCATTCGGGTTTGGTCTGGTTTATGCATTAATTTTATCCAAAATGAGCCTGAGCAAAATAGAGGAGGGCCCTCCCTACAGAGAGCTCTGCAGATAATGCTGCTCTTCAAAGGATTCGGAAATTTGGAAGCAAGTACAGGTGAGGGAATCTGGGGCACTTCAGCTGAGAGCAGCGTCACCAAACACCACACCAGAGCCAGGGCCAACAAGCTTTCTTCATCTCAGATGAGACACAACCATTCTCCAGCCTGAGGCTCAGAATGCACCAGGAATTACACTTTTAATTGATCTTATTAAGTTTTTTTATGATGTTAAAGGTAAAATGCCATTGGTCAACATGTGATGTCTTTAAGACTTGTTTAGCTCCCTATGACCTGCTAACAGAAAACCTTGGAAGAACCAGTGACAGGCAACAGACTTGTAATTCCACTTTTCATAAAGCTGGTGAATAAACCAGAATCTCTGAATGGTAAGATGCTGTTACTCCTAATTATGCTGCTTCCTCATGAATTAGGAGATCACTGCATAAAGGGATCTTAAAAATGCAAGTGTCCCCAGTGGAAGGCCTTCACTTTTGGGGTTTTGAGTGAAAGCTGTGTAGTCAGTTGATGTAAAAAAGAACAGGCACAGACGTGAAACACCTGGACAGAGAAATGTGTTCAGTTTGAGCTAAGGTAGGCTTTTCTGTCACCAGTATTCCCCTTTGCCCTGTTCTCACCTTATTCACTTTATGCAACAACCTGTCTGAGGACCATGTGGAAGGATCAGCTCCTCTGTTTGCAGCAGAGCTAAGAGAGGTGATCTTACCACAACTGTGAAACATCTCACACCTATTTTCCTCTCTCCTCCATTCATATGGAAAGCTGAGGCAATAAGACACTTGATTCAACAGATATTTCAGAGAGATTATCAAGGTGGTTTTTTTACTGGGTGATGAAGGGGCAGTTTCCATCTCAGAAAAGTTTGCAGGTGTGAAAAGAACCACCTTCACCATTTCTTTGGCTCTACCAGTCCGGAAACACTGAGAAACTGAGCACCTCTGCACTATCTGTAATCCACATAACCCAAACAGTTTGGCTATTTGGTAAGAACAGACAAAAAGGGAGGGGGGAAAAAAAAAAGGTATCACCCAGCTACTCAGAAATGACAAAGATTCTTAAGAAATGAAACCACAATCTGACACTCTGAACTGAAACTCCAGCACAGTAACCCTCCTGCTGTGGTTCTGCACTTCTACACACTCCCAAAGACCCAATTCATACTGCAGAAACTCTGTGTGCTCATGAGGGGCTCTCACTTAATGCTGTCTCTGCATCTCAGTGCTCTCTCCACAGGTAAAACAAATACAGGAGCTTGTTCCTCGGGCTACAGAGCCAAGATCCAGCAGCTGACCTGCACACTGGTATTCCAGGGATGGGCAGAGCAGCACAGCACTTCCCCTCAGGTCTGTCTGCAATCCATGTGGTAGTGGAGATGGCAAAGAAACAACAAACACACAGCCCAGACAGGGGAGAGAGCAGATAGAGCAGGACCTTGTCTGAGGTGTCAGAGTTTGCATCATCTCCTCCCCGCATCCCTCATGTTCAGCCCACACTACTCATCTGGGTGCTCCTCTAAAAGACTCTTCTCAAAACTGACTGCTGTGTGTTGCTGCTTTAAATGTCAATGATCTTGGCTTTAAAGTAGAATTTCTGCTCCTAAAATGCTTTGTTTCACAGTGTCTGTACTGCACATAACTGCACTGACCAACTGAAACATCTCATTCAACAGGCAGAGAAGGAAAACAGTGCCACTAAGGAACTGTCCAGAAACTTTTGCAGACACCAGCACACAAACTGAACTGGTTCACACCTGAGCAAGCCCACACAACTGTGTGCATGCGTGTTCACACACAGCTGGCAGTATGACCTGTGTGCACAGCTCTAAGGGATGTTACCTCAGCACTTCTTTGTCTCCTGATCCACTCTAGCATTTCTTATTTTTATTAATTCACTCACAGAATGCTCTCAAGTTTTCTAACCTCCATTCAACAGGGAGTAACTACTGATGAGGAGTTTGAAGTGGCAAACACCAAGGTAGCCTTTAATCAGCACAGTCTCATCCTCACCTCTCACTCTGGTAGATCCAAAGAGGCTCCACAAGCACCAGAACTAAAGAAACTCAGGGATTCAGCTTTGAGAACAGGCTGACTTTGGTTTCAAAGTAAGTCCTACATTAATTTTTCTCCCACAGCTGAGACCCCGACAAAATCCTCAGCTCTGAGTGAATTCTCTAAACCTCTCCTGTCAAGGCACTGCAGCTGGGAACAGAGAGGTGGTGGAAGAGATTGCAGAGATACTTTTACAAAGTGCGTGGGAACTCAATTATCTCAGAAATTCAGCTAAATTTGACAGATGGGTACAAATCAGCCAACAGCACAGACAGGATCTTCTGTGCCTGCTCAAACCTCAGGAAAATTTAGTGAGGAAAACAGCTGGAGTTAACTTGCTCAGTATGCAAGTCTATTTTTAGAAGGTGAATGTTTCTTCCTCAATTAGATTACTCACTACTACCCAAACGACTGCAATACAGATCCAGGATCATTTTTATCCAACCTTTGTACTTAATCCCACCGACTCCCAAAACATCCAGCTTTCATTTTGTGGTCAGTTGGCTCCTTGAGAAAACCAGACATCAAAGAATTAAATGCCGTGATTACACATCCCTGAAGAATAACCAACATCCCAACCCTGCATCAGGGCCTGGCTCAACAACATTTTCCAGAAGAAAGCAAGGAAACCAACCTTTTTCAACATCTTGTTCTGTTTGTGGAAAAATTCCACTTTGATATCACCGCATACCGGCAAAGGTTGAGGGAATTCAAAGTACATGTACTTGTCTTCACGTCGTGAGGGTCCTGAAGGGGAGGTGAATATCTTTACCTTTAGCTGGTACACCACAAACTGAGGATCTGTGTGACAAAACAAGAGTGTCACTTTGTCAGAGAAGCCTCAAAAGTATCAAAAAAGCACAATATTGGTAGCAGAAACAAAATCATGAGCTACGATATTTTCAAAGTTAAATAAATTTCTATGAAGGGTTTAACACCACAGGAGACCAAACTTTGCCAGATGCTACTGGAAACAACATCAAAGATTTCTGTCCTTCATGGCAATACTTTCAGGCCACCAGTGAGCTCCTAAAACTTTATTTCTTTTTAATATAATGACTATAAAAAGTGACAACTACTTGACTGTCCCTTGCATTTTGCCTTTCCTCTCTATTACATAGACCTAAGTGAGGGGTTTTATTCTCTCTCACCTCTTCTTCCAGTTGTAGAGTGGCTGGTGAGGTCAGCATAAACTGACTTCTACTCTTTGCAAACAAGCAAAACCAAGGACAAAACGGGAACATTAATACACAAAACCAACCAGCACCAACAGAGCCTAAGCTGGTCCTGTAAATCACCATCACCAGAGAAGTGCCAGCCATGGCATAACTTCCCCAATTAAATCTGCAGGGCTAACACTGATATTATGAGGAGTTTTTGGTCCACTTTAAGCAGAGTTGCTTTGCAAATGGCCAGACACCCCCGCAGTGCTGTGGGAGTCCCTACTAAACACACCCATACTATCCTGCTGAAGGGCCCAGCTATGAAACTGCTACTTGCAGGCTCAGAGAATTCCCAGGATGGTTTGGGTTGGAAGGGACCTCAAAGCCCACCCAGTGCCACCCCTGCCATGGGCAGGGACACCTTCCACTGTCCCAGGCTGCTCCAAGCCCCAATGTCCAACCTGGCCTTGGACACTGCCAGGGATCCAGGGGCAGCCCCAGCTGCTCTGGGCACCCTGTGCCAGGGCCTGCCCACCCTGCCAGGGAACAATTCCTTCCCAATATCTCACCTAAATTTCCCCTCTGGCAGTGGGAAGCCATTCCCTTGTCGTGCCACTCCAGTTCCTGCTGCAGGGTCCCTCTCCAGCTTCCCTGCAGCCCCTTCGGATGCTGGAAGGTGCTGTGAGCTCTCCACACATCTTTCTCTTTCTGCCCTTATCTCCCTTGAGCCCTCCGAGCTGTGAAACCCTGTCATCCTTTCATTCTGCCCCAGAGGTAGGACTCTGCTCTCTCAGTGGCTTTAAAGCAGCAGAATGATACCAAGGAAGGTGGGTTTAAAGCTGTTGTGTTGGTAAAATTACTCCCATCACAACTGACAACACGACTAAAGGAACAACACAGACCATGGCTTTCACATTCTGAAAAGCCACTGAGAACGCCACAAAACTTAAAATATTGCATTATGCTCTTTCTGAGCTTGATAGCTGATTTATCTTCCCAGGTGCCTAGCCAATCTGCTGTTCATCCCAACAGCCTCCTGTGCAAACACTACACCAGCAGCCTGCCATGGACACACAAGTCAGCGCTCACTCGAGCAGTTCAGACTCTCAAGGACAGCACAGTTTATCCAAAACTAATAAAAAAAATAAGCGGCAATTGCAGAAATCTGTAACCTCCACACCTCTTCCCTAAGGCAGAGGGGTTTTGGCAGAGGCTCCCCCTCCCTCCTCCTGTACAGACAGCCTGACAAGCTGCTTGATTGTTTCTGGTGTGCGTTACATGTTCAGGTACTGTCTCACAACAATATTAACAGGGCAATTTTAATCAAAGCCACAGGAGGCACTGGAATTAATTACACATTGCTGTAATCCCCATAGCAAAACCATTAGATTTTTTCCACCGACAAAAAATGAGCACGCAACACAAGGCAGCCACTGCCCTGCAACACAGCCCACAGGACAGAGCAGAATTTGTTTTTGTGTTTCAAAGCATCACAAAATCTGCTGTTCCTCACTAACACAGCGTATCAGCAGATCAGATTAATCATTCACAGGTGTATTAATGCTTTAGAAACCTCCACATAAAGAAAAGTTTATTCCACAGTTAATTAGGTATTTACCCAGTTGAACTGATTCATTTATTTTTTTTTTTTTGAACATCATGGGAAGAATGATGTTGCTGCACTGGAAGCCAACATGCCATTAGGCAAATGTTTTTCAGCAGTTCATGTTTCCCAAGAGCCGCTGTGTTTAAAAAAAAAAAAAAAGGGGCTTTTTACAAAAATAAGGAGAAAATATACAAATATATACAGAGAGAGTGGTGGAGTCCCCATCCCTGGAGGAGTCCAAGGAATGAGTGGATGTGGCACTCAGTGCTCTGGGCTGGGTGACAAGGTGGGGACTGGTCACAGGCTGGACTCAAACCTGGAGGCCTTTTCCAGCCTCAGTGATTCTACATACGGAATCACTTCTCTACAAACCATTAAAACACTTGCCAGTTTAAAACTGTAGTAAAACAATCATGAGTCCTTCACAGACTACACCTGGGAGGGTCCCAGCGGACAGAGCCCACTAACCCAGCGGAACCTGGACTGTGAGCGGTTTCCATGTGACCTTGTCCAAGATGTGCAGCTCTTGGTGCCATCACCACACCCAAAATGCCATGGGGTTCCCGAGCAGAGGTGAAGGGGTGCTGGTACTTACTGCAAGTTCCGCTGCTGAACATGGGAATTGTTTCAAACATCATCTTGTGGAACAGCAGTGCCACTGGTCTGTAATCCAGGTGGTTCTTTAACAGGTAGCTATAGTAGTACACGTAGCGTCTCTGACTGGGAATTGTCACTCCCTAAACGGAGGGAAAACAAGTGTCAAAAACCTTGGAAAAACCTTGGATCAGCATCGCTGGCAGAGCTCCTGCCCATCACCTGCAGCTGAAGGCACAGCAACCCCAAGGGACAGGTCATTCACTGCTGACCAGCCCCAGCACACAGCAAGCAGGGCACTGGTTTGCCAGTACTTCAGTACATCTCAGGGATGGAGCACCTCTCCCACCAGGAAAGGCTGAGGGAACGGGGATTGTCCCACCTGGAGAAGAGACGCTCTGGGGTGACCTCACTGTGGCCTTCCAGGGCCTGAAGGGGCTACAGGAAACATGGAGAGGGGAGCTGGAGTGACAAGGACAAGGGAGAATGGCTTCCCACTGCCAGAGGGAAGGGTTGGGTTGGATATTGGGAAATAATCCTTCCCTGGGAGGGTGGGCAGGCCCTGGCACAGGGTGCCCAGAGCAGCTGGGGCTGCCCCTGGATCCCTGGCAGTGCCCAAGGCCAGGCTGGACATTGGGGCTTGGAGCAGCCTGGGACAGTGGAAGGTGTCCCTGCCCAGGGCAGGGGGTTGGAACCACCCTCTAAAGTCCCTTCCAACGCAAACCCTTCTGTGATTCTGTGCTCTCCAAACATCCATCCCCAGCAATGAAGCAAAGAATGCAGATTTTTCTCATTTCTTAAAAACAAACGCCACAGACACCCTGAGGGTCATGTCAAAAATAGCTGCTGCTTTTTTTGGGATGGAGAGCATCAAATGTTAAGCAGGAGGTGCCCTAAACATACTCTAAATTTTAGGCACCACTACATTTAAGAATTCTAAAATCCACCACTACAGGAATTACATTTTGACAGTGCTTTAAGTCACGAGACTCTAATGTTTGCTCATATCACTGTATTCAATGCTGCCTTCTCTTACAAAACATCCTGGAATATTTTCCCAAAAATGTGCAAAGTTTCATTAAAATAGGCCCAACAGCCCAAAGTATTCGAAGAAAGACTTCTGTAGAGTTTACAACTCTGAGGTAAACATTTGCTTTCAGAGCATAAAACCTAAGAATGTTTGTATTACTGATTTTAAATCAGCTTAAAGCTTCAAATAAAGGAACGGCTTTAAAGCTCTTTGAGCCGATATTTTTAAGTAAAATTGATAAAGATGAAAAATGGTTTCATTTCCCAGAAAATGCATTACACGGTCTAGAACAACCTGTTACTGCAGGCTTGCAACAGCATCACTAAGGAATCTTTCTGATTAAAACTGAATGTGGAATTGGAATAAGCTGCAGATAAACAAGAAGTTTTCATGCATGAGTCTGTGAGCATTTCTTCACAAAACCTATACCTCATACTTCTGTAAACTTTTAGTTTCACCTGTTTCACCTCACAGCAGCCATGAACTGAGTGGCCGGAGTGCTTTTAATTTAGCAAATCTCTATTCTGCACACATGAAAACAGTCACTTCCTGCCATTATTAAAAAAAAATGTCGATAATTATGTCTCCTTATCACTTGAGCTGCTTCTAAATTACACAAAAGCCCTTTCCCTGCAGCACTTGCACAATGACCTTCCCCAGCAGCCTTGTACTCTGGCTGTGGTTTTGGCTCAGATGTCCCCACAGTGCTTATCACACCCACTCCTTAAGGGAGCTTTAAAGTTCGCTTTCCCGGGATCTGAGCTTCAGGACTGAGCAAATCCCAGCCTCAGAGCAAGCCAGCAGTGCTTGCCACTGCTGCCAGAAGGAAGCAGGAGGAAAGCACAGAGGTGAGGAGAACACATCCTTCCCTGCCCACAGCTTCCTCATGCCATGATGGATGTGTCCTATGGAAAACCCCAGGACACCTGGCCAGGACAAGCAAGGGAACACTTTCACACCGATAGTCAATCCCACAGCAAATCCAGTTCTTCTCCAACAGGGCAGTTTTATCCCTCCAGCCAGAGATTTACTCCCTGGAGACACAGCCCTTATATCCTGAGACCCTGAAACCAGTCCCACTGAAGCAGAACTCAAGAGTTCTCCATTTCCAAAGGTCTGAATTCCAAGCAGAACATTTTCATAACAAACTAATGATATTCCAAGGGGTGCAATCAACCACCATTCACTTTTACTCCAGAAGAATAAAGACAGGGAAGTCGCTCAAGCTTGGATTTCCTGTCTATCACCACCACCATTTTTAAAGAGATGTGAGATAAGCTCCTCTGGTCCCCGTGCCAGCGCTTCCAGGGCATCACAAACATTGTCAGGTGCTGCTCCTGGCTCTCCTCTCAACGTAGCACAGGCAGGACTATGAAGAACAAGTATTTTGGAAACAGCATTCCTCACGTTCCCTCCCTACTGTGAGAGTGAAGCTGCAGCCTCAGAGCAGGCCTAGGGCATCACTTTTAGCAGAGGTTGGCACCCGAGCACGTCCAACACGCAGACACCACAAGTGATGAGCTCTGACATCAGACGTGGGATCTCTGCCCTGCTCAGAGGGTCATTCTGAGGCTTCCTCACACAAAATAATTGGTTTTCACTTCCTGTTCTGTTATACAACACGACAGAAACACAGCATGGTCTGGGCTGGAAGGGAACTTGGAGCCCACCAGCCCATCCAGTGCCACCCTGCCATGGCAGGGACACCTCCCACTGTCCCAGGCTGCTCCAAGCCCCAGTGTCCAGCCTGGCCTTGGACACTGCCAGGGATCCAGGGGCAGCCCCAGCTGCTCTGGGCACCCTGTGCCAGGGCCTGCCCACCCTCCCAGGGAACAATTCCTTCCCAATATCCCATCCATCCCTGCCCTCTGGCGCTGGGAAGCCATTCCCTGTGTCCTGGCCCTCCAGCCCTTGTCAAGAGTCTCTCTCCATGTTTCCTGTAGCTCCTTCAGGCACTGGAAGGCCACAATGAGGTCACCCCAGAGCTTCTCCTCTCCAGGCTGGACAATCCCAAATCTCTCAGCCTTTCCCCACTGGAGAACTCTCAGGTGCCATCCTTGAAAATAGAACAGTATGTTGCTCAAAGAATGCTCCTGAGTGGATGATCTCCAGCACTTGAACAGCTGATCCCCATCCACTGAGCCTCCTTCCAAGCCTAATCCTCACCAAAGAACCCTCCAAGGCAGAAGCAGGAATAAATAAAGACTTTCTCCAGCTGTAGGAAGGTAAGCTGCCAGTCTTTGTCACCACAGTAGTGTGTCAGTATCCATCATAAGGAAAAAAGCAGGATAAACTAATCACTTCAAACACTGGAAGCAGCAGCTTCTTTAGAGGACTTTTTTTGAGGTTACTTCTGGACAATTACAGTTCTTTACCCCAGTTCAGAAAAGTCTGTCTCCTTTGGTGCAAAAGGAAAGTAAAAATCACTCCTGTTCTACAGTGGTGGAGACTGACAGACACCACCACGCAGCCAATACTTTCTAATCTTCATCACTCCCTTCTTCTGACAGAGTTCCCCCACTACAATGAGTTTCAGAAGTTAAAAGAGGCAGCTTGCAGAGGAAATAAAAAACCCCACGGGAGGGTTTGGTCAGAGACAGCCTGGGCTCTGCAGTGTCTTGCTGCCCAGCACAAGAACAGCCTGTGCAGCCACTCTGAGCCTCACCTACACCACCTCTGACTTGATGGTGCAAAGGCCTCCCTGGAGCTGCTTCTCCCGGCAGGCACTCGGGAAAAGCTGGCTCCAGAAGTACTCAGGGCTGTGCTCTTGACCAATTAGTCATACTTCCTCTTGCAATTAGACTCACACTTCCTGCCAGCACAGCCTGAGCCCTCGGAGCAGCACTTTGCCATGAGCATTAATGGCAGCAGTGATTGTAGCCGGGCTGTTCTCAGCAGCTATGTGCGAAGTGGGCACCTTGTCCTTGCTTTAAACCAAGGAAATCTGGTACCTCTTAGAGCCAGTTCTCCTTTATCATACCTCTGCTGGGCCAAAGAGAAAGAAAAAAGGCGTTTGCTTGTCCCTTTGTGCAAACAGCTCTTTTGATGCCTCATTGACTCCGAATTGAGGAAGTCAGTTATACAAAGGTGTGGTGAAATATCAAATCAGAGAGCAGCACTTGACATATAACGCTGAAATATGGGCCACAAGGGAAGAAAAGGCTCCAGGAGCCTCCACTGGAATACCTGTTTATAAACACTACTGAAGGATTATGTGAACCACATGCTGCCCACTGGCCACATCAAGATAACCACACTCAAGTGGAGCTGTAAGGGGAAAAAAAGTCAACTCTTGCAGTAGAGACATTGAAACCAAAACAAGTTGCTGGTTACAGACAGTATTTACAGTGAAGTAAACAAGGCTCTCACTACTCCTGTTTACTGAGTTCTCCCTCCCCTCCAAGACGCCCAAGGTAGCCCTGAGGTATGACAAACACCCGACTGACCTCACCTCCAACTTGGAGAAATACAACCTTCTTTTCACAAAAGGGAAACTGAGGCACGACACTTCACTGTGTATTTGTTCAGTTCTGTAGTTTTCATGCTGCTTTATCCAGCCCTGGAGATAATCCTTATCAGCAGGAGTCATCTACTCTGTTTATTCAGCACACTGCTCATTCCTGGTCTCTCTCATGCACTTTTGCCAAAAGCCACAAAAGTTTTGATGGGAAACCTTGACCTTGTCTCCACTGCAGTATTACACCACAACCATCTCAGCAGGACACGGAATAACAGCTCCACCTTGTCAGGAGAGCTAACTTGGGAGTCACTTGCTCCTTCCAATGAATTAACAGGCAAATTCTAAAATTCCTTATGTGACACTTCTGCTCTCAAGAGCCTTCAGACACGAAGCTCTTCTTATTAGAGAGCAACACACTGTGAAATTAATACTTTGTGCAAATACTCCAGGAACAGAGAGAGCTCTGTGCCTGAGGAGTCTGGAACTGGCTTGCAGGGATGACCCCTTGGGATGCTCAACCAACACACTCAGGGAAATAATGGTAGGTGAGCAGGGAAACTTGCTAAAATGACCTTAAAAGTCCCACTTTATCGCCTTTGGAGAAGATTTCAAATAAGGAGGTTAAATTCCCATCAATGAGGCCTAGCCCTGCCAGAAAGGTTCTTAACTACTCTTTACTGACGAGGGGCATCCAACAATAAGGGTCTTCCAGTCGGGATAGTCCCCTATGCATCTCCAAACCCCACCACAGCAGTTAAGGGAACCTGAGGAGACGAACAACTCATCCATTCAGGCACAATAAGCTGGAACAGTCCTTGCATTTGGGCTGAAAATGCTGAACGAGAAAGTTCACTGCCCCTCTGATGCACCACGTGGCAGAACAGTGCTGAAAAAGCCATTTAAAATCAACTGTCCAGGTCTTCTTGAACAGGACATGTTAAAACCAGGCTGGTTTAGTGCTGTGACTAAAGGCTACTGCTGCTTAGGAAAGCTGTTCCATTTCCAGCTGCACTGATCCAAACCTATTGAAGCTAAATTGGACATTGCAACTGATGGGATGGATTTCTTAAAGGGTTTGAGCATCAAATGGACCTCAAGGAGGAAAAGCAGCAAGTTACAGGTAGGGGGACAGAAGAACAGGGAACAGCTCACCTTCTTGTCTCTGGTCCTTACTTCCCCATAGAAATCCAGGGCTTCTTGGGCCCTTAAAAACTTGCCTCGATGCAACAAATATGCACAAATCATTACACCAGTTCGTCCCTTTCCAGCTTTACAGTGGATTGCTGCCACATGATTGTCATCTTCACTTAGCCACTGGTCAAGATCTTCACAAAAAGGTTTGATGAGCTCCAGCTGTGGTGGGTTATGGTCTTCAAAAGGGTACTGTGCAACTGCAGGGAGAAGGAGGAGTTCATCAGAACCTCGGCAGGCAAAGCAAGCTCAGACAGGTCAACCTTTGTGACAAGCATGTAAAAATTAAGTTATTCAATAAACCCCCCATCTTACATATCTAGATGTATTTTTAATTCCAGTATTATTCATCATGTCATAAGCACTGCAGACATTTCTCCAGTAATCCATCAGCAGGCATCTTGCTCCATGAAGCAACTATTTCACACCTCTATTGAACCGAGTGGCACAGGCTCTGTAACACGAATTTTCTAGAATTTAGGAGCGTGCTGGCACACAGAATAACCTTGTGAAAAGCCATTACTCCAGCAATAATTAAACTACCTGCTGAGAGAGAACAAGGCCAGACCTCAGCCACTGAGCAGACAACAGGAGCTTTGCTGAAAAATTACTGAACACAGTTGGCTCTACAATGGGAACAAACTCTCCGAATTCGCTCAAAGGCCTTGTGAAATAAAAACCTGCCATTTCCGTATTTCACAAATGGTAACTGGGAGAGCAATCTCAGGTAAGGCACTGGCAACACTTATGGGGCACCAAGCAACACTGTCCTTTCTGCATGGGTGTATTCACACACACTTTTTTCCATCTGGAGATGGAAAGAATTTTGAGCGATGCAGGAAATGGAAGGAAACCCAAGAGAGCCAAAAATAAGCAGAGAGAAGCACCCAAACTTCTCCCACTTCAGATCAGATGAGCGACAATGTCCCCCTGACCAGCAGCACTACACACAAGGTTCTGCTTTCAGCAGAACAGCACTTGATGAAGTGCACCCCAATTCCCCTCTGACAGCCTTGGGATCTTACAAATACAACTCTGGTTCACTTCAAAATTCTCAGCTAGAAACAGCATTTCCTTTTCTGGGCTAAAAATGAATACATTTCATTTTTTGGCAAGTGCCTGTATTGGTTTCGTAAGCACTGCTCTGTAGTCACGCACACAGGGCTCCTTTTGATGAATCCCCAAGGACTCCAAGAGCAGAAGTGAGGGATGAAGTTATGGAACTGCTAAAGGACTGCAGGACAAGTCCACAGCCTTTTGGAGGGATCCACAAGGACAGTTTATTCACTCAGAGGACAGACTGCCCACTCCATCTCCCAGAACAAACAGGGAAGCTGATAAAGTGAATCATCTTTGCTGAAGAGGCAACACATGTTCACAAACATCAACACACAGTAATAAACTCTTCCATGTGGAAGATCCAAAGGCTTCCCAAATGATCCCCGAAGTTTTATGTGAACTTCAAGACAGAATTTATTTAGAAATCCCTAAGAAAAGAAGCTGAAAAATTGCTGCAAATTAGACTCAAAGCCATACAGACAATCACAACTACAGCCAGCAAGGTTCCCACAAAAAGGGGAGTCAAGAAGTCCTGAAAGAACAGCCTGAAAAACCACAAGCACTCACAGGACGCTGAAGATGCTATCCAAGATTTGCAATCAAAAGCAAACCTCGTGGTACCTCCTTCAAAGCTGGAGTGAGAAGATGAAATGGGTGCCCTGGGACGGTGCGGAGGGATTAAGAGAAAGGAAACACTAAAATGCACGGTCTTGAGCAGGTCCTTGAGAAAGGTGCAGGTCCCTCCATGGATTTTGACTCCTAGCAATGGAGCACACAGCATGGAGAACAGTCCTGATTACTCTCTCCAAGCCCCTACATGTTGTAAGAAAAATCCCATAGCACATAGAAGAGTTTAAAAAAAAAAAAAAAAAAAAAAAAAAAAAAAAAAAGGAAAGGAAAGGAAAGCCTGTGGCAAAGCAGAAGGCAATTCCAGCATGGAAGGATTTCAGAAACTGGAAAAACCATGGACACAAAGCTAGTGCTCAAAGAAGATGAAGAGCTTTCAGTGTTTAATGTGATGCAAGATCATCCTGGGTAAGTAACGAACTACTCTGGTGTTTCAAGCTCAGTGTACGAATCAGAAGTTCCCTTTGCAGTCAGTTCACTTCAGGAGACTCTCAAGTGGAACTTTTGTTCCTCTGCTAAGGGAAGTCCTGAGTCACCAATTTGGTTATCTAAGGTTAACTAATTCGGGGGTGAAAATTAAAGAATGCAACACATCTTGTGCAGAGGAGCTGTGAAAGGTGCTGTCACAAACAGCGTTTGGGGCTGGGATTGACAGCGAAGGGAGCTGAGCACCCCCGTACCAAAAAGCAGAAATTAAAGCAAACATATGTTCTGGCCATATTAGAACACGTCCTCTTCTCTTCTTACCCAAAGCACTGCTGAAGCAGATCCTAAAATACTTTTTTCTGGCTGGTGTGTATGGAGTGAGGTTTCAGGGCACTGTCATTCAACATTGTAAGAGCAAATCAGAAGCAGTGACAATTTCAACAAGACAATTTCAGTCCTTCTATATTCAGACATTAAAGCAGCCAATTAAATTTTGGTCACGTTCTAAATCTTCTTCATAACTAAAAGGATGGTTTAAAATAATAAAAATGAAAACCAGAAGTTAAGCCCTTGATATGATGTAGAATAAGCCAGTGAGGCCAAAATTTGTTCATCTCCTACAATTCTGAAGGTACAAGAACTCCTCATCTCCCCTCATCTGAAGCACAGGAACTACAAGCTCTACTACTGAGCAAGAGATGCTCCTCTGGCCAAAGAACAAAGGTAAACCTGCATTTATTTATTAGCTGGGGAGGTAATACTGACACAACAGGTACATGAGTATCCACTCACAAGGAGCTGGTCAAAAGGCACCCCTGAAAGATTCCCCACTGCTTTTGGTAGCTCTGCAAAGTGTCAAAGACCCAACTTGTCTCTAAGAGGCATCATATGGGAATTAATTTTTTTTTAGCATCTGAAGGTCCTGCCAGATCTTCCAAAAGTTGCTTTATATGTATAGTGATAGTGGCTTAAGTGTTCTCCATTTTCAGCCTTCATAAAAACCAGACTCCTCCGAGCCTCATGTGTAAACTGTACAAGAAGTTTGTACTTCACTGAACTGAACCTTCTGTGTAACCCATTCTGCAGAAATTTCTTGCAACTGTAGACTTTTTATTAGATCTTGATCTTTAACTGTCAGGAACACACTTTTTTGAAAGCACCAAGAATACAGCAAGTTTTTCCAATGACTCAAAGCAATCTGACATCATTCCTTGTGCCCAAATCTCCTACACGACTATTCATCAGCTCCTCCTTTAGGCCTCCATTCACTGAGGATCCACGAGAACACACATTAGGCAGTAGAAACGTACCTCTGCAGTTAAATTTGGCGGTGTCATAATGTCTTTCAGCACATCTGAAAAAGAAAAATAGACAAGAGTTCAAGACAAGTCTCTGAGGCACTCCCAGCATCTGTCACACCCAGGAAAATCAGGCATGCCCATCACCTTTATGATTTAAAACTAGAGGTTACACACAGAAAAACTGTTTTGCTGCAGACTGCTCGCTAAAGTGTGAGTTCTTTTACTGCAAGGCAAATACTCGCCCTCTGGTAATTGTAGTTTTAGTCAGCGTGACTCAATTCATGCACGTAATGCAATGGATTATTACCTTCTAACCCCGTGCACGAGCAGCTCCAGCACTGGAGCACCTTTCTGCTGCCAAACACACGGACAGCAGACAGCTGTGACCTTCACCCAAGGGATCCTCAGAACACAGGTCACGGTGCCTCAGCAGCAGCACGGGTGCTCGGAGTGATGGGGGTCACAAGGACATCGCAGGACCACCACGAGCCCCGCTGAGTATTATCACAGAGACCACTTGTATCAAGCAGGGATTGGGACACTGCTCTGCCACTTGGCATTGATTCCTGAATTTAAGTGAACCCTGTAGGCCAGTCAGCCATGTTCCCCCTCAGACCTGGGACATGGTACATTTCTGAAGGCTCTGGAGTCGCATCAGTCTCTCACCACTCGAGGAGACCCTCTCCAGCTGGACAGGAACACAGCAAACCACACTGGATTTGCCTTACAGGGTGACTTGCCCAAGGATAAACACCAGTCACAGGCAGAAACAACCCCAAAACAGCATATTAAGGAACGACCAGATCAGATCTTGGGGTAAGGGGAAAGAAGGCAAGAGTGCATACCCTCTAGAACTTGCCTTGGAGCTGCTCCCTGCAGGCAAAATGGTGTGAGTGGAAGCGTAGTTCAGAAAGGAGAACTGGGAACAATCCTGCCTCAAATCCTGCCAAGAGCAGCTTGGATGGGGACCTGAGCAACCTGACCTAGTGAATGGCATCCCTGCCCACAGCAGGGGGTTGGAACAAGATGATGTTTAAGGTCCTTCCAACCCAAACCATTCTGGGATTCTATGAAAGAGGTTGAAACACAACTACTGGAGTCATTTCAGTAGACAAATCACACCTAGGTGTTCAGTTCTGGTTACAGCCCATACTCTTCAGAGGATTCTAATTCCCACACCAGTTTCAGGACTGGTATGAACTCATCTCTGCTTACCAGGTATGTTATGACTGCAGCCCTTTGGAGCCATGTGGAGCTTAGCTGACACTTTCAGACACTCAGACTTTTGGGCTGCTCCTTGCGCGACTGTAACTGGAGCCTCCCAGTGCTGCCCTGAGCTCTGCCCACGACAGACACAGGCAGGGACACAGGCAGCTCTGCTGGGGCTGCACATGCTCTCAGTGCTTCCCCTTCCCTGGATTCCAGAGCCTTCTCGGAGCTATCCTCTGCCAGGGAAAAGCCTGGCAGCTTTCACAACTCCAATCACATTGCTGACACTTTCTCTGGGTCAGAAGTGAGCAGGTTAAGCTGGCAGAGGGGACTCACAAAAATGCTACGTGCACTCGAGCCTTTGAGAAGAAAGGCTGGATGCAGGATGTACATCCAAGGGGGATGGAACAGCCCTCAGCACAGGAACTTTGGAGGCTGCTAGGAAGCAAAGCAGTTAACACAAAGCATCTTATCCAGGAAAGTTTCCTGCCTCCTTTTAAAGAAACACCCAGCTCAAATGGGGAGTAAGAGATGAAAGTCTTCAAATGTTTAAAAAAAATCCACATATGGGCAGAAAAACATCAAATTTGGAACTTCTAGACAGTATCATCAAGTAGAATACCCTGAGGGATAAAAAAACCCATTTTGTTGATACCAAGGATGGAAACTGAGGACATGGTCATGTCCCTCCCTCTGCCCTCTTCTGGGAGCTGAACACAACCAATGCAGAGCTCCAGCCTCAGCTGCACCAAATCCGTGTGGTTTTGCAGCAGAAATCCCACCAACACACACTCTGGGGATACTGGGGGGGCTTAACACTTCCAACGCAGCTGTGGGGCTTTTAAACACTATTATAGCTGAAAGACAGTCAGATCTCCAGATGAAACCTGAATATTTGTTTGCATTTTTGAGGTAAGGAAGGAGTTGGCCTGTTCTTGGGATCCTCCTTAAGATCAAAGTGAGTTTAAAGCAACCCAGAAGCAAAATCCTGCCAGCCAGGCACCTTCCTGATCAGTCGTGGTCCCACTGCTGACAGGACTATGGGCTTCCTCTGCCAGAGCCCAGCCCCAGGGACACAGCAAGCACAGAAAATCCCATTTTCATCGGAACTCCTTCCTTTAACCACCTGCCTGTAGGACAGCTCAAGGAAATCCACTGCAGAAGATGGAGATGATTACAACAGGGCAGGTGACAATCTGGCAGCACGGGAAGTTAGGAGATCAAAGTGGAAGAACAAATTTAAATTAAAGGGGAATACTGAAGAAATAGCAAGGGGTTAAAGGAACACAGGAGAGAAGCAACACAAACAAGAAGGAAAATCAAACTGCTCAAACTGCTGGGAAGTTAAAAGCCAAGATGTGAGGATGGGGCACAGCTGACATAATTTCAGAAAAATCTCTAAATCCTTTTAGATAAAGCTGCTCAATACGCACATCATTATCAACTTCGTGGAACAGCTACCTTAAGGGAACTCAAATCCCATGACAGATTTTGAAATAATTCTGACTATAATCACATAACTCTTCTGAACTCCCACCTCCTGCTTTGAAACACAGACAATAGATCATTATTTACAAAGGATCAGCTTTATCTGAAGACATGAAGTTCTCTGGAATACCTGATGGATGCAATTCCTTCCCATCTCCTGACCAAACATCGCCACAATTCACCTGATGGCATTTTATGTGTATAAACTTTGCCTGCACAAAGATTAAGAGATAACCTGGCCTCTCCAGACAGGGATAAACAGTTTAATCCTCCAAAAGTTTTCATCTGAGGATGAATACAGTAATTCTAGGAAGTCTCATTTGTGACTGTTTTGCAGTTAGCAATAAGGAAATCAATTTTCATATAAAAGCCTGAAGACAAAAACCTTTGGCACACCTGGACAAGTTTTTTCCACAGCTGAAAACACACAGAGCAGCACCAGAAACGTCAAATGCATTTGCCTCGTCACTGTTCTTTTCACTCACAAACTTTAAAGCTGTTCCTCTGCAGGGCTGGGGGAACTGGGTTGAGCTTTTTTTCAGTAAAATGAGATTTCTGGCAGACAGCAAAGTGGAAACTTAGCAAGTAGCTCCTCAGGGAGGTGGTGCTCGAAAAGATGCTCAGACTCACTAAAACCCTCCTTTCTGACGAGTTTACACCAGCAACCTCTGGTTGTTAGCTGGCACCTCTGGAGCCACACTGGAACGAGGGGCTCAGCAAACCCAGCCCACGTCAGGGACACCAAAGCCACCCCTCCCAGCAGGTGACAGCTGCACTGGCCCCAGGCAGCAGCAGCCTGAGTTTAGCTGTTCTTGCTCTGCCTTGCTCCCCAAAACAGGCAGGAGCTGCCAGGAGGCTTTGGGGGGACTGATTACCCAGGGTAGTTTGATTTTAAATGATCCGGATTCTCCAGTGCTGACTCCAGAGGACTCCAAAGGGAGAGAGGCAGGAATTACCTCCTCTACCTGCACCCACATGCCAAGGAGCCATCAGCTCTGCTGGGAAGCACTGGCCTTTCCACCCAGAAATTTTATCCATCTATTAAAAGGATAACACTCTGGAAAGCTCCTAAGCTGGAAAATACAATTGTGCTACTGAAATCTATGAAAGGTGGCCAATGACTCTTCCATTTATGTATCTTTTTCTGCCCCATCCTACCCCACAACAACTTCAATGACCACTGTGAGGGTCTTCAGCTTCTGCTGTCACTTCTCTCCAATATCAGGAAGCAGCTGATTGATGAATAATCATTTAGTTAACGTAGAGGCAGGTTTAAATTCTTATTTTTAAATATTTATTTTAATGGCCGACAGATTACAATGTCACACACTGCCTGGATTTCAGTACTATAGTAATTTTTCTATTAATTGCAGATGTTTAGGAGCATACTCATTAAAAAAAGTAAAGCTGTAACAGTGCAGAGAATCAATCTTCAACTTAGATTTTCAGGAAAAAATGAGGGGTAGGAAAAGCATGACTCTTCAACATCAGCTGACATCACCAAATAATTTATACAAATGAAATTAGCCTAAACTAACATATAAGTTTGATGAAGGAACAACAACAACAAAAAAACCCCACCCAACCCAGAAAATTCCTGTAACAATAACAACTTTCTGCAGAAATAAACTTTCAGAGGAAAACACTACACTCAGAGAAGTGAGAAACCACCACCAATTGCTCCAACAGCTTTTTGAAAGTAATAAACAGGGACAGACAAGAAGAGGGAGGAAGCAAACAGAGTCTGGGTAGCAATGCAGTCTGATTAAAAAAGCATAGAGAAAAACCCAGGAAAATATTTGGCAATTGGACATTAATACATGAACAGAAAGCCTGCTGTGAATTACTTTTCACTTTTTAATCACATGGCCCAAGCTCCAGATGGGCTGGATGCCAAGTCATTTAAAAGCGTTCAAGTAACATGAATACACACCAGCATTTCATTTAACCTCACTCAGCTCCACTAAATGAAGTACCAGTGCTCTCAATCAGCCTTAATTGTTTTAAGAAATGTGCAAAACATCTCCAGCTCTGCTTCAGGACAGCAGCAAGCCACTTGCACTCCTCAGCTATTTTCAGAAGTCATTATTTTGGAGAATGCATCTTTAAGAGCATACTTACAGATTGTATATCTTGTAATGGTTTTTATGCTTTGAATCCAAAAACCTTCAAGAAAAAAAAAAAGCAGGTATTAATATACATTGCACTAATGTTGACCTTAATTTGCAGCATCCTTAAAGCACCACCCAGCATGTGCAGTTCTGCATTTCCAGTCCCAGCCCTGCACTGCCCCAAAAATCAAGGAGGCAGCGTGTTGGAAACCTCACTCATCCAAATAATCCAGCAGTATGGATAACACGACTAATGCAACTAAGGAAACCAAGATCTGACCTGAAACTGAAATATCTACTGTGCATGGACTGATTTCCTGATTCCTAAAACACCTGCAGATCACTGTAAGAAGCTGAGGAAGGCTTGTTTATTTTTAACCAGAAAGCACTAATTACACCAGGTATCTGTAAACACCTCCCATTCAATCATTTATGCAAAATATTTTGCCAAATGAAGAAAAGCAGTTAAAATAACTCTTGTGTTCCAGCTCCAGCCAGAATCACTCATTTTAATCCCAGGTTTTTTATTATTTGCCACTGAAATCAGTCCCCAGTGATATTCTGGGTTTTGGAAGGAGGACCACTACACTTTTTCACACTCATTTCATTTCCATGCTCACTTTGGAACACAAACTTCCCATACAAGCCTCGGCGAGCCAAACTGCAAGCATGATTCATCAGAATTGCTGTGATTATATATGATGTGTCACCTGGCAATGTGCAAGAAGAAATAACATGCAAATGTTTACACTTAACATCATCAACAGTGTGTATCTGCACATCAGCCAGAAGGAATTTAATTAGCCATGACAGAACAGGCTGTTCAAATTGAAAAGAAACACTAGCTGCTGAAATCCTGGAAAGCTCAAGCAAAAACAAGCTCTGGTTATCGGTCATAATATTCCAGAAGAACCTAGAACAGCTCTGTGGTTAAAGGCCTGCGTTCAAATGGGAACAGATGTGAGCGCTCCTTGTGCAGCGCCGAGTGGCAGATTCCCAGCGCATCAGGAAAATACACTCCGTGACTCCCACTGGTGCCCCTGTTGGCAGCCTTGGAGAGCCTCAGGAAGCTGGTGGACACGGGGATTTGTTTCAGGAGATGCTCCTGCTTGTTAACACACACCGGAGAGCGGGGAGAGCCGGCTCCGCTCTTCAGGAATATCCACACAGTGGAGTATAAGCTTCCAGGCAAGGATTTTTTTTAAGGACCAAATTCCATCCAAAACCTCTCCAAGTGTCAGTCACAGGAGACAGCCAGCAGTGCAGGCTGGACTTCTCATCCAGCAATAGCCTGGAATTTGTCAGGGTACCAGCTATTCAGAAAAAGCCCACTGCTGGATGATCCTGGCTCAATACCAATTGCTCGGGAGCTCGAGCACCTTGAATTTCTGCATAAAAAGCACTCGGAAAAAAAAATCCACAACAAAAAGATGACTGGAGCAGATGAGGACTGCAACATGCAGAATGCTGCATGATCACATTTTATTCTTGTTTAAATCATAATTGAGCATCCAGTTCCCTGCAGTCACTTAATTTACTCTCTGCTTATCTTAATTTGGTGGATGATGCTTTTAGGTGATCACTGCTCCTTTTGATCATCATTTATGGACAGCTTAATAATTATACAGGCATTCCAGTACTAAAATCTAATTTACACATATCTACCTACTCAACCACTAAAATGTATTTTCCTTCATTCAGAAGCTACTGAAATCAACGCCGTGAATGGAAGAGGGCCTTCCAAGACTCCTGGCTACTGATATTTATTTACATTATTCCCATGTTAGATTAGGTATTAGGAAGAAATTCTTGGCTGAGAGGGTGGTGAGGCCCTGGCACAGGGGGCCCCTAAATCCCTGGAGGTGTCCAAGGCCAGCTTGGACATTGGGGCTTGGAGCAGCCTGGGAGAGTGGAAGGTGTCCCTGCCCACGGCAGGGGCTGGAATGAGAAAATACCTTCCAACCAAAACCATTCTGTGATTTATCCAAAGTCCAGCCTTTGCCCCTATCCCACAATTTTCAAAGGTGGAGTTCATCAGGGACTGGCTATTTCATCAGCCTCATGAAAAGGTGCCTCTAACTGCTGGGAAAGAAGGCTGGCTGGAGTTTGGGGCTTGGGAGGGACCTTAAGGCCCATCCAGTTCCACCCCTGCCATGGGCAGGGACACCTTCCACTGTCCCAGGCTGCTCCAAGCTCCATCCAACCTGGCCTTGGACACTGCCAGGGATCCAGGGGCAGCCCCAACCTCCCCAAGCAATGTTTTCCTGTGTGGAACCACAGGATTCAAGAACACAAGTTCACCCTCTGTTAACAGCCCCAGCAGACACAGACACACACACACACAGGTACACACACTCTCTAACAGTGCTTCCTGCCTGCTGCACTGGCCCTCACGGATCTGCCCAGCTCTGGACAAGTGATGACTTCTCACCATGGCACCAGAGAGTGCAGGCACTGCGCTTCCCCCAGCCTGGTCAGCTCCCGGCTCTGACACTCTCAGTGCTATTTGTGGAGGGTGATTTTCGTCATGACAGTTGAACATGCAAAACCAACCCGCTGGAGCCCAGCTGAGTGCAGCTGTGCAGGGAGCCACTGACTGTCAGGTGAGGTGATGAGTCCTCCCAGGGTGGGAACCGAGGAGCTCAGCTCACTTCTGTACCAACCTGGATGCAATCGCCAGGGAAATTCCAGCAGCCCTACTTCTGCCTGCCAACAATTGCAGAATCATGGAATCCCAGAACAGTCTGGGTGGGAAAGGACCTTAAAGCCCATCCAGTTCCCACCCCTGCCATGGGCAGGGATACCTTCCACTGTCCCAGGCTGCTCCAAGCCCCAGTGTCCAGCCTGGCCTTGGACACTGCCAGGGATCCAGGGGCAGCCCCAGCTGCTCTGGGCACCCTGTGCCAAGGCCTGCCCACCCTCACAGCCAACAATTCCTTCATAACACCCAATCTAATCCTGCCCCCTCTGGCACTGTGAACCCATTCCCTGTGTCCTGGCCCTCCAGTTCCTGCTGCAGGGTCCCTCTCCAGTTTCCCTGTATCCCTTCAGACCCTGGAAGGAGCTGTGAGCTCTCCACACAACCTTCTCCTCTCCCAGCTGAGCAGCTCCAGCTCTCCCAGCCTGGCTCCAGAGGGGAGGTGCTCCAGTCCCCTCAGCAACTCAGCGGCCTCCTCTGGACCTGCTCCAACAGTTCCATGTCCTTCTTGTGTTGGAGGCACCAGAACTGTGCACAGAATTCCAGATGGGGTCTCACCTGAGCACAGGGGCAGAATCCCCCCTCCCCTGCTGCCCACGCTGGGGGCTCAGCCCAGGGCACGGGGGGTTCTGTGTCCCAGCTCCTACCCACAGCACCCCCAGGTCCTTCTCCAGCTGCTCATCCCCAGCCTGGACTGATCCCTCAGGGGGCTGCCCTGACCCAGGGGCAGGACTTGCACTTCACTTTGTTGGACTCCATGAGGTCGGTGTGGGCTCAGCCTGTCCAGCTCACTCTGGATCCATCCCTTCCCTCCAGCATGTGACTGCCCCACACAGCTCGGTGTGTCACCACTGGACGTGCTGAGGGTGCCTCAATCCCACTGTCCACGTCACCCACAGAGCTGCTGAGCAGTACCAGCCCCTCAGGGACCCCACAGCTCAAGGTCTCCACAGGAACCATGAGCTGCTGCCCACAACTCTTTGCCTGCAGCCATCCAGCCAGTCCTGTACCCACTGGGTGCTCCATCCATCCAATCCATGTCTCTCCAGCTGAGACACAAGGATGTCATGTGGGAACACTTTGCACAATTATGGGAAACTCCCCATGGCACCTCACACCTGGAAGCAGACACTCCCACTCCCACCTTCCCTGAAAACCTTCATTAAAACCTGCATTATCCCTCAGCCCCAAGGGCCAAGTCTCTCATGGAGCTACTGAGCTCATGACTTCAAATGACCTCTAAAGCATCACAGCTTCACAAAAATCCCAACTTCTAATCCTAAAACCACAAACTTTTGGCAACTTCTACCAAGTGTTTGGTTTTTAATGCAACCTCTCACACTCTCCAGGTAGGGTTTTGACTAAATGAATTACAACAGTGTTCCTACAACACTCTCCACCTCTTCCTCAGCTGTAGCCAGCAATTCAGAGTAATGACTTTATTTGAAGTGAAAAATGACAACCTATGGGGGTTTTTACCAGCAATAACAGATTTTAGATGATCTTTCTCCTTGTCCATAATTACTAAACACTACCAAATGTAAAAGCCTTTAGATAAAGTCACCTATATTTACTATTCGAAATCAAAATTTACTTATCAAGCACTTAATTTATCAGTTTAAGAAAGGAAAAGGGAAAACCTATCCTGAAATACCATCAGCTACCTAAGGAAAACCTTGACACTGAAGAGAGGCATGGATTGATGTCTTTCTATAAGTAAATAACCAGGTTTTTTTCCACTCCAAAACAAGTTAGTGAAGTTAATTTTTCACACTAAAAAGGCAGATCATATGCATTTGAGATCAACCCAGAACAGCAGCCTGGCCATTTTTTGTTGTTTCCAACATTTCTCGGGAAAGCTATTCAGGCAACATCTACGTGATGCAAGAAATCTCACCATTTCTACAAGTCAGAACACACATCCTTTCCTCAGCAGGACATAACTGAGTGCAGAAAAGAATATTCAAGTTTTGTAAGTTAAGGAAAAGAAAAATAAATCCTTACCTTACTACATCATCAATGTTGTTCCGGTATACTCCTTCAAGCCTCTCCGCAGGAAAGCCCATAGCAATTATGTTTGGATAAATATCTGAATGTGCAAGTTATGGAAATATTTGTAAAGCACGTGAAATGCCTACAAAAGCATTAAATGGATATTAATCAAATGTGGAGCTGTACCCAAATCAGAGCAACAACTCCAACAGACTGCAAGCAATAGATGGGAATGCGCAGATCTGAAAAGAATTACATATCTTGCTTACCAAAAAAACCCCAACAATTACCCACTTCTGAACAAATATTCTCATTTCTTATTCTGAACTACCTGCAATTCACTTGCCAGAATCAACCCAGGATAAAAGAATTTAGGCCAAACAAATCAATGCTAAGGAAAAAAGGCAAGTAAGGAAATTTTAAGTTTACATCTAGAGTTGATGTAGTAAAGAATTCACAACTGCTAGAAAATTACTGGTATTTATTTTCCCTGTGGCAAAATGATACATGGATTTTTTTTTTTTAACACAATTCCAGAAACGAAAGTCCTCCCAAGTTTTAAGCATTATTAGAAATGATAATGTAGCACAAAAGCTGTGCTGAAGAGCGACCAAAAATGAAAGCAGCAGCTCGAAACAGCCCATACCCTGCCACATTAACATACTCCTCCTCAAACTAATTTTAGAATAGCAAGAACAAAGCATGATATGTTTGAAGTTGGCCCTGCTTTAAAAAGGGGGCTGGAGGAGGTGATTTCCAGAGGGCCCTCTCAACCTAAATTATCCCACTCTTTTTAAGACGCGTTTTTATTTTCATGGTCAAAATATACCAAAGCTCCAAAGAATAATCACATCAGAACGGGAGACACTGCATCAGGGTCCAAGATATTAAAATTCCAGTTACTTGTACATGACAAAAAGCCTGAAGTAGGACACAAACTACTTTACTCCACCCTTGCAAAGTTCCCACAAGCCCTCAGAGCACAGCAGCACAGACCAAGTTCCGCATTGACACCATTAACTGCAAGGCTTCAGAAAAACATTGGGAACTGAATACACGGAAATAATGTTTTGTACTCTCAAAAAAAAAAAAAAAAGAATTAGCATTTACTGTGTTGTAATCCAAGTATTAATAGACATTGGTCTGCTTGGGCCGTTCAACAGATGATTTGTACAGACAATGAGAAAAATATGAAAGCTCTGGAGCAAGCCAAATAAATATTTGTAGCTGCCTTAAAAACAGACACTGAAACAGGTTTGTGTCTGGTTCCCAGTTTATTCTGTACTTGCCCTAACACTAAAAAACACATACTGGGGAAAAAAAACCCCCAAACATTAAAGTGCTTAACTTACAGAGCTTGGGATAACCTCAAATCACAAACTTTGAATTTCCCTCTGATCTATTTTACTCAGCAAGCAGTTCACACCTCTTTAATTAACAAAAGGCGCGATATAATTAGCAATGTCTGTTTTATCAGTTCCTCCTTGCCATAAGCAGAAGAAACTGGATCTAAATTATATTAACTGTGAATTACCTGGCTAATACACCCTATCACTCCCTCCTCCTTCCCAATTTCAGCCTGATTCCTCCCTACTCCCAGTTCCAGCATTTATCCTCCAAAGCCCCTCCTTGTGCATCCTGCTTTCAACAGCACTGCTCACAGAAGACAAGCCCTCATGCTGGCAACAGGGGGAAAATAATTTCATTTTGACATATCAAAACAAAACTCAGTTTCAGCTATAGTATCACCCATGGGACAACTGCCCAAACTTCACCAAATTACCCTGTGACTTGCTCACATTTCTGTGTGCAATCATGAGCTCTCCTACATTTTTTCAGGCACTGCAGCCCGTGATTGATGTTCAGATGCCTCTCCGAGGGGCTGAGACAGGAGATACTCTCCAGGATTCCCAGCTGGTGCAAGATGGGAGTGAGGCAGACACACCCCCTGAGCCAAGGGAACAGAACATCTCAACAGCAGCGTTCCCAGCCTGCTCACACACTGCTCCAAACACCAGAGCCTCCAAATACGCAGGCACAGGGAGATAAAAAGTTCCAAAATAACCGGGGCGCTCCCGGACTGTTGGAAGCGTGATTCCCGCTCGGCTCCCGGCTCTCCCTGCTCCCTCCCTCGCTCGAGGGCGATGCACGAGGGCGCAGGCACAGCTCGCAGCCATTCCTGCTTCCAAACAGCTGCAGGACTGGGCACAGAATGCATCAGGCTGGAAAACACCTCTTGGACTGGGGAGTCCAGCCTCTGACTGATCACTGCCTTCTCACACAGGAACCACTAGGAATGCTTAAACTGATCCATGCATCACCCCTGGAAGTGTTCCATGCCAGGCTGGACAGGGCTTGGAGCAACCTGGGATGGTGGAAGATGCCCCTGCCTGTAGCAAGGGGTGGCACTGGATGGGCCTTAAGGTCCTTTAAACCATTCCATGATTCTGCGAGCATTATGATTATTTTTACCTTTTAAACCAAAAGTGGGAATTGCAAAAGGTGTTCTCCAATATGCCAGTAAGAAAAGACAATGGAAAAATACTTCAGATGGGGGGGGGGGGGGGGGGGGAGGGGAATATGAATCTGTTTTACTGAGGCCACCTCGACATGAGGAAGAACAACTTCCCTGGAGGGTGGCAGAGCCCTGGCACAGCTGCTCAGGGAGGGTGTTGAGTCTTCCTCTCTGGAGACTCTCCAAGCCTACCTGGAAGTGCTCCTCTGACCCTGCCTGGACAGGGAGTTGGACTGGATGGTCTCCAGAGGTTCCTTCCTCAACTATTCCTCCTCCTTCCCCAACTATTCTGTGAGCCTGTGATGCTGATCCACTAAAGTGTTTTGTGTGCTCTGGGGCTTTGCAACCTGACAGCACAAAAACCCAAGTGTTGCTCAAAATCAAATATCCAACAGCAAGCCTAGTGGGGAGGAAGGGTTGTTTCTAGAAAAACACAATTATTTTTTTAACAGGCAGGCCAATGTCTCCCCCACCTAAATATAATCGTCCTGAAGCACCTCAGTGATTATCTCAAAGCATTAGACTGGAATGCAGTTCCCAGCCACTGCTGACTCACCCTGGTGTCTGCACAGGGCTGGTGCCAAAGGACACGGCCCCAGCGACGCCCTTCCAGGCACCAGGCTCCATCTGCTCCCAAGGAAAGCCTGCAGCAGCAATGACAGACCCATTCTTACTGCTAGGACAGAGAATTCTGTGCCTTTTCAATATGTGCTCCTGACAGCGCGGTGAAGAGACACAAAACCATCAATATCCCGAGCTGGAAGGACCCACAAGATCACCCAGTCCAGCTCCTGGCCCTGCACAGACATCCCAACAACTCCAGCCCGTCCCCAAGACCATTGTCCAAACGCTCCTGGAGCTCTGGCAGCCTTGATGTGCTGCTTTGAAGCTCTTGTGGTGGTTCACACAACTAAAGAATGCTTTTGCATTAGGGAGCACTAAGATGGAAGAACAGAATGGAAGTGGTGCTGCAGATGAATTAAATCTCTGAGCAGAAATAGAAGTTTTATAACTTAAATGGAAAAGCTGTCATAAAAGCCAACTTCTTACACCCATCCTGTGAAAAGATACCCTAAGATCTGCAGCAAGTGAAGGGGATAGTTGTTCCTGCATCCCTCCCAGCTTGTTTTCATCCCCATGCTGGAGAATGAACCTCGTCTTCAGCGACAGGGACAGCCCCTGATCACTGCAAGGACCAGTTCAGGAGCAACCATCCACTGAGCATTGCCTTCAGCAAGCTCTGCTCTCACCAGCCTCGCTCAACAATTCAGACACCCCTTTTCACACCTCACTTCACTTAACACCGATTTCCAAAACTGAAATTAGGATATTCACTACTAAGATAAGATTTCTTACACAGGAGCTTGGGAAGCTGGGCTTCCATTCAAAGGAACACTCTGAGTCATCATGAAATTGGTAATCATAATGTTAATTTTAGAAATCTGGGAGAACTGATCATTTAAAACATGCAACAAGTTCATTATCAATTCCAAGCTTTTTTTTTTTTTTTTTTAAAGACAGGAAAACAAAAACGGAAAAAAGCCTCAGTCATTTACTGAGGCTGTTCAGCACATGCAAAAAACGAAGTCAACCAAAGCAGTGTAACTACCAAAATTTCGTACAATCATAGGATATGCTGAGTTGGAAGGAACCCACAAGGATTTGAAATGGATTTTCTAAACAGCATAAAATAAACCCCACCACATTTTGCCAAAGTAGCTCCTTGCTATGATACTCATTCCCAAAAATGGTTCTAATAGTTTTTAAAGTACTCATTCCTTTCTCAGTCTTGTAAACATGGAGGCTGGGATTTTAGTTAGCGCTGATAATAAAAAACAATTGCCATGGACAGACTCATGATCATAGAAACCGAAATATCCTGAGCTGGAAGAGATCCCCAAGGATCACCCAGCCCAGCCCCTGGCCCTGCCCAGACACCCCAACAGCCCCAGCCTGGGCATCCCTGGCAGCGCTGTCCAAACGCTCCTGGAGCTCTGGCAGCCTCGGGGCCGTGCCCATTCCCTGGGGAGCCTGGGCAGTGCCCAGCACCCTCTGGGGGAAGCACCTTTCCCTGATCTCAGCCTCAGCCTGCCCTGGCCCAGCTCCAGCCGCTCCCTGGGTGCTGTCCCTGTCCCAGGGAGCAGAGATCGGAGCTGCAGCCCCGGTGAGGTCTGACCTCGGTGTGCTCCAGCTGAACAAACCCAGTGCCCCCAGCTGCTCCTCCAGACCCTTCCCCATCCCCGTGTCCCTCCTTTGGACACTCTCTGACAGCTTCAGATCTTCTCTGTACTGTGGTGCCCCATGACACATGCCAGCAGAACACCATCCTCTACTCAAGTTCTTATCATCACCTACAGAACTCTACTTCCAAAGGAGCCAAGAGATCACCGTGCTGTGCCCCAGAAACCTTAAAATCACAATACCCAATTATCTGCTAAATCCCCCAATGCCCCAATGGTGCTTCATCAATACTGAAACCAGACCAATGCCAATAATCCATGTGCCACTTCAGAAATGCCTTTGCTCTAATGCTGCTCACAGATTGAACAAAACACTCTCCTTAAAGCCTGAAATCATTCCCACGTTGCTGAAGATGACAGTCTTTGCAGTTGCTATGAGAAAAATCCTGGATCATTATGCAAATCAGCTGTTATAATCACTTTCAAAAATAGCTGTCTATATATTCACATTATGCCAAGACCAAATTAAAGAATATGCAGTATACACTTGCAATTTTTTACATACATGGAGATATAAAAGTAAATTACTCATGTTGGTCCTGTAACTGATTTTGCTCACAAATTCAGACTTTTTCTTAATAATGGAAGGTGGCCAAAAAAGCATAGCAAAATATTTACCAATTCTTAATTCTTAAACAGTCACAAGGAAGCTGCAAAAACCGACAGCTGCAGCCTTTCCTGCAATGATCAACATTGTCAATTAGTAACTAGAACATCATTAGAATGTCTGAGTGATTTTATGAAGTTCTGTATTTCCAAGTATTTAACCCCTGATTCTCACTCCACTCATTAAGGTGGCTCTAACAGGAAAACAAAGAGCAAATGACCTCATCTCCTCTTTTATAAGCAGGCCAGAGCATGCAGTGCTTCAGAATTTACACGCAGCTTTACTTTTTAGACCCAACACTGAGACAGGTTTTACATCAAAACACAAACGAAAAAGAACCTTGGAACTCATAGCCCTTCGCAATTTTACAAATATTTACTGTTTACAAGGACCTGGAACAACAGGAGAAGGGGGACTGGCTTCCCACTGACAGTGAGTAGGTTTATATTAGATATTGGGAAGAAATCCTTCCCTGGGAGGGTGGGCAGGCCCTGGCACAGGGTGCCCAGAGCAGCTGGGGCTGCCCCTGGATCCCTGGCAGTGCCCAAGGCCAGGCTGGACATTGGGGCTTGGAGCAGCCTGGGACAGTGGAAGGTGTCCCTGCCCATGGCAGGGGTGGCACTGGATGGGCTTTCGGGTTCCTTCCAGCCCAAACCACTCTGGGATTCTGTGAATCAAAGGCTTCAATAAGATTTCACCTTTCTTCAGAAAGGAAATTTCAAACAAGCTGAGTGTTCCTGAAGCTGTGAATGATGGAGCTGTTCAAGTTGTGCTTTGGAGCTAAAAATTTACTGTACACCCTGAACCTGACACCTGCAAATAAAACAACAGCAGCCCATTTTTCCGACCCTCAGCTTCCAGCTCCCAAACAGGAGTTTCATTTAACAAAGAACACACTTAAATCAGGGAATCTACAGCCTGAAAAAAGCTTCGCCACTGCCAGGAATGCTACTTTTCACTTCCAGTTCAGGCAGGGGAGGCTTGTCCTTGCTTTAATCTGCTCCCCACCAGCCCACTCCTCATCTGCTGCCAGCTCTGCTCCGTGTCACCCCTCACCCTCCTGCCTGCCAGGGGACCCAGCCTCGAGCGCGGGGTGGCCAAGCTGTCACTGCCGAGTCCCGTTTGACAGCGACGCCCAGGAGCAGAGGCACAGTGGGGCTTTGAAGTCTCCCAAAGTTGCTTTGTTGTCTGAATTTGCCTGCAGTTTTCAGGAACTCTGGCTGCAGGACCCGTGTGAGGTGGTCTGGCGGCGCAGCTGGGCCTGCCAGCGACGAAACGTTCGCCTGGTGACCTCCAGCCCTTTAACTCCAGCTCAAACGAGTCCACAGAGCAACAGCAAGGGAAAAAAAAAACCAGCACTGTTCTTACTGTTCAACAGCTTGACAGCCTGGAGCTACGGGGGGAGTGTTACAAGAAGTGTCCACACTCCATCCTCAAACAGACTTAAGAGCCCTGACAAATGGCCAAGCTCCTATTAGTGCCATTTTCTTGACAGCATCCCAACAACACAAAAGAAAATGACATAGGAAAATATACCCAGAGAAATCTAGAAGACTTTCCTAATGTACATGCTGTTTAAGCCGTACCCATGAGTGCCTTTTTTGTTTAATAGGCAGCATTTCCATTAGCCAGCATGAAATGCAAAATAAGTTCAGTATTTTTCTGTGAGCCTGGATCATCAGGAAGTGATGGAAATATAGAGGAAATGAACAGGAAGAAAGTTCTTCAGAGCAAAGGAGGATTCCTTGTAGCCAGCCAGCTGCACTTGTCAACTCTACCATCTGCGCCTTGAAGAACAAGCAAAGGGACCAACTCAGATGTGGCTGAAACATTTTATCATTTAGAAGAAATGCATTTAACCCCTTGATGCTCCACGTTCCAACAAGGACTCTTTTTTTTTTTTTTCCCCCCATTTTTTAGTTTTTTAAGCTTTCAGCCTGCAATTTAAATGCAACAACCTAGATAAGGAATAACTGCAACTCCTTCGTATCCAGGAGGAAACCCTATCCACATCAGGTCATGGTGCTGACAATAGGTCTGGAGGGGAACTCAAATTCCCACAGCACAAAGAAATAAAGCAGAAGATGCCTCAAGAGGATATGCCAGGTTGTCTACATCCACAACTGACTTCTGGACCTGCTTATTATATTGCATTTGGGAAGTAATCCCAGAGCAAGGGTCTCTCCCTTCATCTGTGAGGTGTAGGAAATGTGTCCAGGAGCTCTCAGCCATATGGAAGCTTTGCTGAAGAGCTAATGGGGTCACGTTAAGATTGGGGGAAAAAAACTACAGGCCTTGCAGCATAAATAGAAAAAATGGTAACAAAAGCATGAAAGATGATGGCTGCTCTAGAGAACAGCTTGTTCTGACAAAGGCTGACAAAAAGGCACCTTATATTTCCATTTCAAAATGGTTTGGAATCATAAATAAAGACACAAAAGCATGCAGAGAGTAAAGCAAACATGAGCTCTTGTGTAGAGCTGCAAGGAGTGTTTGGACAATGCTCTCAGGCACAGGGTGGGATTGCTGGGGTGTCCTGTGCAAGGCCAGGAGCTGGATTTTGATGATCCTTGTGAATCCCTTCCAACTCATGAAACCCCTCTAAAATAGCTGACAATATTAAAGGACACAGAAAAGCTGCCCTCCCCATTCAGAAAGAGCTAAGAGCAAACAAAAAAAATGATGCATCAGACTCTGTATTACTGATACCGAATCCGACAGCTTCAGCTGTGAAGGCAGAGACTGGGCTTCAACTCCCTAACTCAGCCCCAAGTCCAGACCTACAGCACTGCCTACAATCCCAACAAATTTCCTGAGGGAAAGATGCCACGGTCCAGTTCAGAAAGCTCTTTTGTTTCTGCTGACATTTTGGAAGAGGCCACATCCCATCTTTCCATAGCCAGCCCGGCATCCCAACAAGCTGCAGCAACACACGGTGGCTCAAGGACAACGGTGCAGCATCCCAGGATCACTGAGGCTGGAAAGCACCTCTGGGATCATCACATCCAACCTGTGACTGATCCCCACGCTGGCACCCAAACCACAGCACCAGGTGCCGCACCCAGGCGTGCACACAAGGCAAGACAGGGACTGAGCAGATGCTCTCCAGAGGACCCCACGCTCTGAGAAGCCTGACTGTCACATCTCAATTTGAGTTTTTAAGTGCCAAACTGACCTGTTTTAACCACCAACCCAACTCAACATGAGCTCTTTCAAGCAGAGCTATGAGATGTCACCGTGTGTGTTCCCAGCACACCACCCCACTTTGCAGGATCTCCCTGAACCAAGCACCACTGTGTACTTAAGCATGTCCTAACCTCAAACACCCCCAGAAAAATACAAGAATTTTATTCAGTAAAGAGAAGCCAGCACAGAAGAGTCACTACTTTGATATTTACTGACAGGAAGTGAAAAATGGCTCAGACTCAACTTTTTGCAAGCCTGAAAGAACATCCAAAACTTTCACAGACAAGAGAATTTAAAATAGCTATTGGGTTGGAGGACAAATACAGCACACAAAAAACTTTCACAAATCAGGAACTGCAAAAAGTAGGGGGTTTATGGAAATCAAACCTTCATTTGGGGGGGGTGGATCAAAAGAAGATAAAGGTGAGTGGCAAGACAGAAGGCCATTCTAATAAACCATTCCTCAACCAATAACCCTCAAGTAGATAATTTTATCCCACTGAGATCTAGTGTCTCCCTCCTCTAATTGTTAGCATAAGAAAAGGACATTCCTTCTCGAACTCACCCACACAAGAAATTAGAGAACAGAAAATACACAACTCTTCAGTTGTAGCCTGATATATACCCAGGCAATGCAATGAATTAAGCAGAGGCCTCTAAGAAAATTAATCATGCAATTAAAAGCTATTATACTACAGCCCCACAAAGGCAGAATTAAGTTTATAAAGATATTTCTTAAGCACTTCCCTACAAAAAACTGGATATTAAGCAGTTTTTCTGCACTGCTGCACGCTGGGGCTGTGGAGCTGGGAGTTCATCTTTAAAGGGAACAATGCCAGCTTTTGCAATAGTCATCATCCCAAACACAGAGCAGTTGGGTTTAATTTTTTTAGCTGCACAGTCAATTACCATTTGAATCACAGAGCCACTACTTGAGCTACATTGCCTAAAAATCATTATTAAGATAACCTAGATTTATGCAGCATGATACAGGGCCTAATTGCACAATTATTTACTTCCATTCTACAAAAATGCCTTTTTTTTTCCAGGGCCCCACAGGCGAGACAGCAAACGAGGCAGATGACAACAGGAGCAAAGAGGATGCTGGCTTGAATTAGAAACTGGAACAAGGATTTGTTTACATCTGAAATATCAACCTGGGCCTAAGACACATCCAAAAACGAACAGAAGCCAAAGCAGAGTCAACCACCCACAAATAATCCATGTTTCGGAAGACATCCTGCTCTACAGGGCTACACATTTCCAAATAAATTCCCTTCTTACAGCCCAGAAATCACCATTCCAGTAACTCACAGGAATGCACAGACTTGCACAGCTTTAATCCCAAAAAACCTTCACCAAAGTGCCCAATCAAAGGAGCCCACACCTCCCCTAGGGTTTAAGATGAGGCACAGGGCATATCCAGGAATTACTATGCACAACTCCAGGCTATATCCCATTTTCCCCCCCGAAAAAGCCATGCAATAAATTCCCCTTCAACATCCACCCCGTATCAGGCACAGTAAATGAATAAAAATCACACAGAGCTCTGAGTTGCTCCAAACTAGAAAGGAGCTGGGCTTTGAAAGGGAGTTAGTTATGAGTAATGACAGTATCTTTGGTCTCTAATGTAATTAAGGGATTTGACAGCTCAGCTGCCTGTTCCCTCCCTTCTCTTCCAGTTTGTCAGAGCACAACAATTGTCCTTTAAATCATTATACAACAACCATTTTCATGTTTAAACCTGTTGTAGGGGAAGACTCTGGCTAAGGTACCAGGGTATAATTTGTCAGTTTACGCAGCATTAATATGGCAACAACATTAATCCATTAAAAATATAATTTCATTTAAGGAACTGTTCAGCAATTCACAACCAGCAAAAACTTGGTAAACAGAAGCTTCACATATAAAATTTCAACTTTGTACTTGCTACTCCCTAAAGTTTAGCTTTGTCTTTCTGCTTTTTAGCACAGGGGGGTTTTAACACAACATTCTTCCAGCCGTATTATTACTGAACAAATTATATCAATTGCTTCCACAATGAGAGAGGATTTAGGTGTCCAAACCAATCTCCAAGGAAGAAAAATGGAAAAGACAGTCACCTCTCTTCTGAGAGAAAATGAAGACAATTCTGTACTCCTCTGAACAGTTTTAAGACATCATTCAGCAAATACTCACTGTCTCTACAGCAGTCACCGTGCTCCAGAACACTCTGGTAATACAAGCAAGTTCTTCTAGGAGATGTCTAGCACTGGATAGCAGTAGGAATTTTGTCCCAAGGAAATCTGCTGGCCCCAGCCTAGCAGCCATCAAGAGCCACTGCAGCAGGAACAGCAGTTCCACTGTTGGATAAGCTCCCCACTCAAGGCTACATCCTCTCCCAGGTCAGTGCAAGGCAGATGGAATGATCTCGTGGACAGAAAGGTCTCCCTGACTAGCACAAATTCCTAGAAAGATGCATTTCCAAAATTCACCACCCTTCAAGGCTCCAGCTGGACCCAGTGGTGATGCTGGCCGGCCAACCACACAGAGTAAATGGGTGGGATTTTCAGGAGTCCTCAACAGTGACAGAACTGTCCTCACCGAGCAAACCCCACCAAGTAACTCCTCAAGTGCCAACACCTCATCAGTCTTAGTGTAAGCAAGAGGAAACTTGGATTTTTGCTTAAGAAAGGAATACTCAAACCTAGTACTGGTCCTAGCAAAGCTGGCACTTAATTCAGCGTTACCCTCTCCATGTTTAACAGCAAAGCTCTGGATGTTCTGAAGATTTCACACCCTTAACTGAACTTAAAACCAGGCTCCAATCATTTATCACTTTGGCTGGGCTTTTTCCAAGAGGTCACCCTGTAAGAAATGCTATGCAGGGTCCACTCATTTCTCTGCCCACCTCGAGAAGAACACACAGCCACTACTTCAGCAGCTTCTGTTCATTTAAAAGTGTGCACAGACAGGTATTTTTTCATTTGGAGTTTAGCTTGTGCAAACAGTCTCCGCATACACTGAAAATTTCTGATGATCCAAGCTGAAGCAGTTCCCTAAGAATCCTGCACTACATTTAAACAAATGCAAAGAGACGAGCTGTATTTGTGAGAGCTTCTTCTAAGTCCCTTTCTGAACAATCCTTTCAGCAGTGAAAAAGCAGGGCAGGAAGGGGCTGGGTGACTCTGCATGGGGTTGCACCACACAGCACCTGCTGTGCTGGGGTTTGAAGGTTTCAGCTGTCAAACACCCCTACCCACACTACAGCAGTATGTCACAGGGCTTGGGGTTTTTTGGGTTGTGAGGAACAGTAAATGACCTAGCCCATGTCTAACCCCAGAGAGAAAATGCAGGAACTCATTTGCAGCAGCCACCACCTTGCTTTCTCCACGTGGACAATTCAGAGCCCTTATCCTTGCTAAGTGCCAAAAGAACAATTTTCCTGGGATCAAACACATCCTGTAACAAGCAAGGAACTGAAACTCTGCTGAGTCCCCAGCCAGCAGGGCCGCTGGAGTGCTGTCTATGCAAACAGACTTCTGAACGAATTCAGAGCAAAATTGGCATTAATCTTGTCCAAAACCCAACATCATCCCAGGCTCCAGATGCAAAATGAGTCTGTCGGGCTCTGAACACTGCTAAGTAACATGGTTTACTTCAGAACAAAGAAATACTTTCCCACCAATAAAATGCACTGCCAGTTGGTCTCTTCTCGTTTCTTCTAAACGCTCCCTGTGCTTGTGTGCAAGACAAACTTGTTACAAAACCTCTAACAAACTTCAATCTTAAAATGAGACTAAGCCTTTTTAAAAAATGGTATTTCCAGCTCGGGCTCTATTTTTAAACATGGTATGGACCTCATGCCACTAAATTTTTTTTTTTTTTTTTTTTCCTGGAAGCTGAGCCATTTTGAGTCAAGTCCCATAATTTAAAATTTCATTAAAAATGCAAAGAGCTTTAGGACTGCAAATAGCATAAAGCAGTGAGAGATTCTAAGCAGCTTCCTCCCGCAATTTCAGCATTCTCTGCCTTTCATTCCACGAGACAAACGACGTGTGAGACGTGTAAACTGCACCCAACATCTCATCTCGCCTGAATATTGCTGCAGTTTGTACCACTATGTAGGTCACGAGCTCCACATGCTTCAGTCAAGCCCTGGGCTCAGCCTAGCTGCCCATTCTCACCCCTACCAGAAGGCCTGGGAACACGAGACAAAGTTTAACCCAAGCTAGGATGGGCACAAGAAGCAGTCACACGATTTTTTCCCACTTCAGTCCCAAATAGTGAAGCCACTTGCTGAACTCAGTTACACACAGAGCTCTTAAGACACAAGCAATCCATGCACTGCTGCACAGAAGTGTTTTCTCTCTGCTGTTCCGTGCACTAAGGGGGGCACCACCAAGCTGCACAATTTCAGAAGTAACACACAGAGTGCCTCAGAAAACATTCTGGTGCTTGCAGCATCAAGAAATGCAACCACAGGAGAAGAAAGCCATTAATCCAAACTTTCCTTCTCACCCATGTGCACCAAAAAGTATCCAGTATTGCAGAAATTAATTAGAAACCCAAAAGAACCAGAAATAAATATCTGAACTATTAAACACCTGATTTAATGTCTCCACCTTTAAAACCCTTTCTTCTTCTAAGTTCAAAATACTTTTTTCCAAGATGTGCATAAAGACTGCTCACAGAGAACATCCGATCAGATGAAAAGTAGTGTCAGTGTGGTTTTTAAAGACACACAGGCTTATTTTCACACTCTGCACTGATTTTGGGAAGATGCTCTCTCCCTTTGCTGAAATCCCACATTACACACACAAGAATTCTTAACCAATTCCTCAGGAACTCAGAGTTCCAAGCACAATGTCCTGCACCGTACATACATCAAGATCACTTTTAAAAGGATCTGACGCAGCCCATTCAAGGATTTTGGCACTCCAGCACCTCACCCAGCCCGCCTTAGGCACCCAGGAGCTCCTGCAAGGCCTTGGGATAATATCCAGGACCCAAAGTCTCTGTCCACACAGGACTCCAGGACAGGAAGCTTCCCTCAGAGCAGGGCAGGAGAAAGGGCAGAGCACAGAACACAGGCACCTCATCTGGATTCACTGCAATTCCTTTCACTCTCCAGCTCCCAAAGCCCAGGGAAGCACCAGCTCCCGAGTGTTCTGGAGCTGCAGGAGGAACCCAGACCTCCATTTCCCATTTCCCAGCCAAATGCCCAAATCACTGGGCTCTCCAGCTCCTGGCTGCCTCTCCCTTTTAGCTGGACAGAGGCAGCTACCCTGAACTAACCTGGCATCTCTAACACCTGGTCCTCCGGCCATGCCTTGTTGAACAGCTCACTTGGGCTTCAAGTTTTCTCTTTTTTCCCCTTAACATCACATGGTTGGAGAGCTAAATCCATGGTCATGTGTGTAAGGAATAAATAGGTTATTTCCCAGCTACCAGCAATGGTGAGCAACAATTCAGTCGGAGCCCTGCAAAAAGAAGCCTGCACAAAGTGATTAAAACAATTCAACTTTCACTTCTGCAGCAACATCAGCCTTCAAGCAAAGCCATGGCACTGCACAGGCAGAAGTCTTCATTCATTATCTGTTCAAAATGTGCAGCTACAAACCCCCCCGCTTCTTCCTATATTATTTTTTCTAGCATTAAAGAAATCAAACCATCTTTTCCAAAAATTTCATGGCAGAACTGCAGCCAGCTGCTCCTTTTAGAAAAGCCAGCCTAAGCCCAGTGCAACGGCCTGGTTTTTAACACAAAATTCTAAGAATAAAAATTAAAAATAAGCCATTAATTCCATTTAGCATATCATTAGGCAATCTTGAGCAAGAAAGTCGAGGTTCAGCATTCACTAATTTTCTTGCTGGGAGCATATGACCAGTTAAAAAGATCTGTTTGGGTCAAAATATCTCTCCCTACCAAGGGCACATCTGGGCAAAGATACCTGAAACACCAAACTCTTCAACTGTGAAGTAAAAAACCTTTTGGTTTTGTGACCACTTAACTCTTTCCATAACCCGAAGAGCCAATGAAATAACCAAGTGCAAACACTTAAAAATCCAGGCCTAAAAGAGCTTTTATCACAAACATAACACAGGAATAATGAACCAGAGCTGCTAGTTAAAAACTAAAACCTAAGCAGCTGCTTGGTAAAGTCCAGAACCTTTCAGGTTGTTTTAAAGCTACCAAAATTTTAGGCCAAAGCTCAATGCAAAAGCAAGAGCTCTGTACTAGCTACAGCTTTTATCAGCTTTGATCCTGCTCAAAAACTGGATTTACCTGGAGCACTTGCTCGGACATAAATGTAATTGCTCCAAAACCCAATAGATTTCCACCTAATCCTGTTGCAGAACAGAAACGTCTCTCCACAGGAAGAAGCCCAGCTCTGAGCACTACTGTCAATATTCATTTTTCCAACTTCTAAGCTAAGTTCTTGCCCCAGAATCTCTCCCACAGCACCAATCTTTCCCCACCACGGAGCAAGATCCTGCCCACAGCAGAGCCCCTACCCACCATGAACCCTGCAGGGCATTCCAAGCTAAACATCTGCCTGACGCCGCTCCAGCACATCTGTTCCAAAGGCCACCAAAACTACACACCGGCTTTCGCCTCGCTAGCCGTTAACTGCACGCTAATTACTTATTCCAGAATAAGTATTCTATACAATCCTCCTCGATGACACCCGATGCGCTCTCGTTTGTGACACATCCGCGTGCAGTTCACCGGGAAAAATGGTGGGTTTTGGTTTTGTTTGTTTTTTTTTTTTAATTTGGAAGGAGCGATTGCCGCCTCTTGTCATGGAGAGCCTTGCTGCATCCTAAGGTACAGCTCTGCCTTAGCAGAGGGCTGGAAATCAGGGCAGAGGACACAGGCTTCGACTGAAGCAACCCGGAGAAAGCCACAGGCCCGGCATGATTATATTCGCAATTCAAGACGAGTTACTAAATTAAAAAAAAAAAAAAAAAAAAAAAAAAAAAAAAAATAAAGCGCTGTGGACGCAAATCACGGCGGGTCGGGCGCATTTGCTGCGTGAGCCCAAAAACCAACACAGCCGGAGATAAGCGGCTGCTCCGGAGCGGGCAGGGGCTCCGTGGCCGGGGGTGGGAGGGGGGGGGGGGCAGCCCCTCGGCGGCTCGGGGGGGCCGCGGGCCGGCCGGCAAGGAGCGCTGGCGTTAATCCTGGAGCTCCCGTTAATCTGCCGGGCCCGGACAAAAGGCGGCCGAGGCGGCGGCGGGGGAGGGCGCGGCGGCCCGGGCGAGCCCCGGCGGCGGAGCGGCCGGGGGCAGCGCGTTAGGTAACGCCGCGCGGGTCTGATGCAATCGCGGGACGTGCGGGAGCAGGAGCGGGAGGAGGATACAGGTCAGGTCCAGGTCGAAGCCATCCTCCTGGTATCGCCTTTTGTTCCTGCTGACGATCTCTTTGATGATGGCGGTCATGTCTGGCAGCCGGGGGCCGCTCCGGGGCAGCGCGCAGGGCCCGGGCGGCGGCCGCGAGGCACCACCGGGCGGCCCCGGGCGCTGATGCTCCGGCGGCTCAGCCCCGGGCGGGCCCGGCTCCCGGCGGCGGCACCGGCTGCTGCTCCCTCCTCCTCCTCCTTCTCCTCCGCCTCCTCCGAGAGCGTCGGGAGCCGCGCCGAGCCCCTGCGGGCGGTGCCGCCGCCGCCGCCGTGTTTGGGGCGAGCGCGGCGGCGGCGGGGGGAGCAGCTCTGCGGCGCTCCGGGCCCCGGCAATGGTGACAGCGGCGCGGGGCGCGCCCCCGGCCCGGCCCCGCTCCGCTCCCCGCCCCGGGGGCCGGGCGGTCGCTCCCTCGGCTCTTCCCAACGGCGGCTCCTCAGGGCGGCACGGCCGCGCTCATCCCCCGGCCCGCAGCGCTCGCCGGCGCGGGGCGCCCATCATGGCCGCGGTTTCCGAGAGAGACGGCGGGCGGCGCCGCCACGCCCACGCGACGCATCCGCCAACACACAAAGTAGTCCCTCCCACCCCGCCAGCTGAGAAGCGGTGAAGCGGCGGACCGGGGGGACTGGGGCACCGGATCTCACTGCGCGCGCCGCCCGTACCCCTTCTCCCGCCGGTCCCCCCTCGTCCCCCGGAGGGGTGGGGGGAAGGGGGCGACGGGCGGAGGGATACGGGCGGTATAGTGAGGCGGCCGCGGTGCTGCGGCCCGGTCACGTGGGCACTCGCGGCGGCACCTCCCCCGCGGGCGGAAGTGGCCGTGAGGGGCCGTGAGGGGCCGGGGCGGTCTGGGGCCCCCGAGCCCCTCAGAGCTCCCAGAGCCGCCCGAGCCTCCCAGAGCCGCCCGAGCCCCTCAGAGCCCCCGGGACTGCCGCCCGCTCGCCTCTCCTCCTTCCTGAACCGAGCTGGGCTGGAGGAAGGCAAGGGGAAGAACGGGCTCGGTGCGGCCCTGCGGGGAAGGGGAACGGGGGGGGTCAGCCCGGCGTCTTCAGGGGTTCGTCGTCTTCTCCTCACGTCCCCCGGGGTTGGCGTGAAGCGGAGAAGCCGCGGTGAGCGAGTGCCTGTCGCCCCCTGCAGCCACCGGGCACCGAAGGAAGCGGGGTTTGGGCCACCTGCTGCCCTCGGAATCACAGAGTCCCTGAGGCTGGAAAAGCCCTCCCAGCCCACGGAGTCCAAGCTGTGCCCGATGCCCACCTTGTCCCCAGCCCAGAGCACTGAGTGCCACCTCCAGCCCTTCCTTGGACACCTCCAGGCATGGGCACTCCAAAGCTCCCTGGGCAGCCCCTGCCAAGGCCTGAGCACCCTTTCCATGCAGAAATTCCTGCTGATGTCTTCGGGGTGACCAAGCTCAGAGACAGGGACATGACAGCTCCCCCAGGTCCGGCCAGCTGGCTCAGCAGCCTGTGGTATTTCCATGGAGTGTTCTGTGCCACTCCATTCTCCTTCCCACACTGCTCACAGTTATCCTGGCAGGGAGAATGCACTGTCTATAAATCTCTAAATCGGTCTTTATAACCCTTTAAAACGTTAGGGGATAACCCCTATTGTACAAGGCTCTTCACACTCTAAGCTGAGAACTCCTGTAACTTTTTGAGAATTAGCAGCGGTAATGTTTTGCAGGAAGATGACCATCAGGTAGCTTGGTGCAGCCTGAGCTCCTGGATATGAACACTGCTATCAGTTTCCATCTTCCTCGTTATTTGGTAAGTTTTTTGGGGATCTTTTGTGTGATTTTTTTTTCCCCCCCTTTCTTGTGCAGAGAGGTGAGATATTAGGTTAGTGAGGTAACAAAACCTAGAATTTTAAGGCAGCTTGGAATGTAGGACTTCTGTAAAGCTTCAGGAATGGACTCTGTTGGAGGTCAGCATCTGCTGTACACCTGGAAGAGAGACACCGTGGAAGAGAGCCTGAGAGCGCGAGGGGAATCCACGTGCCCCTTCTCCCCTTCTCTCCATGAAAAGCAGGTGATGTAAACCAGGCAGGTATCCCCCTAAAAAACAGATCCTGGGGTTTATCCATAAATCCACCTCAAACGGGGCTGTCAGGGAAAGACATCTTGCTGAAGGCACTTTGTGTATGAATAATGAACGTAAATAATAAATAAATAAATAAATATTTCAGTGTCCTGCTCGATCCTTAAACACTTCTGAGAGGTGCTGGAGGGATTTCCTGGGCTGCTGCGGCCTCCAGCCCTTGCAAATGCTGTGTTATAGAATTCCTTTCAGAAACGTATCAGGTTGCATCTTAAGATGTTTTGCCACCATTATTCTCACTGGGAAGCTGTTCCCAGAACCTTCTCCTGGTTTTCAGGCAAAATATATTTGGGACTGCTCTGCATCCACTCATCCTTGGGCCAGCGCTGGCCTCAAGCAGCACTTTGTGCTCTCCCAGGCACAAAGGTCCCTCTTGGGCCCCGCCTGACTGCGCCCAGCTCCCCTCAATTTCCACACTCCCCCTCTCCCCCAGCTGCAAACCCAAAGCTGAGAAAATTGTGGCTGCCCCTGGATCCCTGGAAGTGTCCAAGGCCAGACTGGATAGGGCTTGGAGCAACCTGGGATGTAGAGGAAGGTGTGGAGGTTGGAATGAGATGGATTGAGGTTCCCACTCATCCAGACTCATTCTATGTCCGAGTTTTAACTTGTGTTCCCAGTTTCTGGATCCATCCCATGATCCAAGGCATGCCAAACGCCTGGGGATGGAGCTGCCACCAACACCTTTTCCCCCTAGGATTAACCCCATGATTCCCAGCACGCTTCTTTCTCAGACATTTCACTGGGACTATGAATTGAAACCCCACATGAACTCTGGAAAGGAAGAGTCGGTCATAATCCTGATCACAATCCCTCAATGTTTTGAGAAATTGGAGCCCAATCCAGTCCCCACCTTCTGCATCACCACAACCCCGGCTGGCTTCTGAAAAATTGCACTTCTCCACATCTTTTAAAAGTATTTTTCAATGGGATTTTTTTCAGAGGTTGCCACCACAGCAGTGACAAAACGTAGGTTCCGAGCTGCTTTTCCTCCTGTGTGTGTGTGTGTGCATCTCTCCTTAATTGCAGCAAAACAGATGTCACTTTTTTTCAGGAGTGGGAAGAAAACCAGAAGGGTCCTCAATATTTTCCTCCGGGAATGAAAGAACACAGTGGTCCACGTGAACTGAAAAACAAAAACCTCCAGAAGATTATAGTCTTTTTGACCATCAAAGGCTGGCAGAGCAGCATGAAAGGGAGGACTTGCCTGATCAAATCTAAATTGTTCCTTCCATGAAAAAATTCCTGCTGATGTCCCACCTGAACCTCCCCTGGCATGGCCTGAGGCCGTTTCCTCTTGTCGCTGGAAAACCTTGGCGCAAAAGCAGAAGGGCTGAAGAGGAATTGCCCAAACTTTGGGTGAATTGCAGCTATTGGAGAGATCCTGTCATTTTAGCCTTTTCCTGGACATTCTTCTTTCACTATGGATAGGTTTGAAATATGTTAGGTATGTTCTACATGGGTTATGTATCCATAAATTATATATCCATCTATATAAAATGTGGGTATATACGCACGTTTTATATATTATATGTGTTATTTTGTATTTCTGTTAACATGCTGTATACGCGTGTATATATAATATTATGTGAATTTTAGGTGTTAGTGGGGAGAGAGTGGAGTTCCCGCTGTCACTACACGCTGTAAGCGGGAGCCCGTGCTCGCGGCGTGTGCCGGTGAGGCCGTGCCGTGCCGTGCCGTGCCGTGCCGTGCCGTGCCGTGCCGTGCCGTGCCGTGCCGTGCCGTGCCGTGCCGCTGACGCTCGTTCCGGCCGATCCCGGCTCATCCCAGCCCTTTCCAGGCTGGCGCTGCCCACTATCCGGTGGGCGGAACCTCCGCGCGGGGCGCCGCCGGCCGGAACCTTCGGGCGGGGCAGCGGGCGCCGCACGGACGGAGGAAGCGCCGGACGCGCCGCTGCCGGGCCGTCCGTGCTGCCGCCGGCTTTTCCTCCGCTTCTTCCTTCTCCTCCTCCTTTTTCTCCTCCTCTCTTTCCTCCTCCTCCTCCTGCTGCTCGTCCCGCCCCGCGTCCCGGAGAGCCGCCGCACGGTGAGTGACCCGGCGGGACAGCGGCAGGGCGGCCCCGGCGCGCCGCACCTGCCGGGCGGCGGGAAGGTCACGGGCGGCGCGGCCCGGCCCGGCCCGGCCCTGCCCGAGGCAGCCGCGACGGGGCTGCCCGGCACCGGCGGGGATCCCCGCGCTGGGGCGGGCCCTGCGGGGCTCCCCGGCAGTGCCTCAGTTTCCCTCGGAGCGGAACAGAAAGCGGCGCCGCTGCCGCTTTTGGTTTCCCTTTTGCGCCTGTACGGGCAGAGCGGAGCCGCAGCGGGCCGGGAGTGAGGTGTCCTCGCCTCAGGGAAAAGAAGCGCTGAGTTCCTACTGGATTTAGCGTTTGTGTGTTATCAGGGACTGCTCAATGAGGTTACGCTTCAATTTCTTTCCTGTTCAAGCTTTTCCTTGCGGTTGGCTCTCAGGGCATGGGTTGCATAAGGAGGTTTCTGCGCTGGGTTTTTGGGGAGGTTTTCGGTGACTACAGAGCCCTTTTATTTCAATAAGTCAGGCTGACGAGAACACACGGAATCCTCCCGCTCTGGAGTACTTGCTTAGATGCCTAAGCAGGCAAATGTAATTTGGTTTCCAGGCAGATGGACACAGTGACAAACTGGATTTTTACCTGCCTAAACAGGGAACAAAGAGTTAAAAACCCTCCAGACCCAGTGGTTTCAGTGCTCCGAACTGGGATACAGCAGAGAGGTGTTGATGGCTGTTGGTCAGCGTGAAGTGCTGCTTCTCCTGATCCCAGCCTCAGTGGGATTCCACATTCCAGAATCAGTGGTGTGGCAGGGCCTTGCGTTGAACATAACACAGGAAGGGGCAATTCAGGGATAATTTGTCTGTGGGTGCTCCGGGGCTGCCCTGGGGAGGGGGATGCAGGGAGAATTTGGCTGTGGGTGCTCCAGGGCTGCCCTGGCTGCCAGCTTGGTTTGGAGAGTGGCCAGTGTGTGTGGGGAGCTGCCAAAGGAATTGCTGCTGGTTTTGCCCTTGCAGCAGGAAAATGGGGCAGTGCACAAGGAGTCATTTGGGGATTCTCAAGCAGATCCCCCCCGCCAGCTGAGGAGGAAGTGGACCCTGATTTTACCAGTCATTTGTCTAGTGTCTTAGGAAAGTTCTTTCCTCTGTGCCTTTTGTTCCCAAGATTGAGGGTGCTGTGCTCTCTGGGCTTGGCTCATGCAGCAGTCAGGCTTTTCCCTGGATAGCTGCGTGCCACATCCAGCATTTTCAGGTTTCCAGGGATATTAATAACTCCCCATACATCCTGCCAGGTGCAGGCTCCAGCTCTTAACCTCGTTTTAATCAAATGCAAGTTGTTGATTGCTCCTTAATGTGGCAGTCGGGTGCCTTTCCTGTAAACTTCCTCTTAGGGAAAAGACCTCTCTGGTTAAAGAATGGAGTTCCCTGCCTCCAGGATTCAGCCTTCCTGGGTCAGCAGCAGTCCCAAAATGTCACTCTTAACGGGAATGTCACCTTCGTGCCCGCTGTGAACACAGAATCCCAGGATGGTTTGGGTTGGAAGGGAACCTTAAAGTTCGCCCCGCTGCCAGGGCAGGGACACCTCCCACTGTCCCAGGGTGCTCCAGCCTGGCCTTGGACACTGCCAGGGATCCAGGGGCAGCCCCAGCTGCTCTGGGCACCCTGTGCCAGGGCTTGCCCACCCTCCCGGGGAACAATTCCTTCATAATACCCAATCTAATCCTGCCCCCTCTGGCACTGTGAACCCATTCCCTGTGTCCTGCCACTCCATGCCCTTGTCCGAAGTCCCTGGGAAGCAGCTTTTATCAAACAACATTTAAACACCAGGCAGATGTTTTCTCAGCTCTGATTTTTCTCCTTTCTGTGCCTCCCTGTGCTTCCCTTGTGCCCCTCAGAGCTGGGAAGGAGGATGGTCCACGCTGAGGCGTTCTCGCGGCCCCTGAGCCGGAACGAGGTGGTGGGGTTGATCTTCCGGCTGACCATCTTCGGGGCCGTGACCTATTTCACCATCAAATGGATGGTGGATGCCATTGACCCCACCAGGAAGCAGAAAGTGGAAGCTCAGAAGCAGGTAGGTGTTTCCAGGGGGATGGAGGAGTGGGCTGATGGGAAGCTGAAGTTTTTTAGTCAGTGTCAGGGCTTAGGCTGTTGGTCCTTTCAGGGCTTGTGTTTTATAACAAATTACAATTTGTAATAAATGTCAATTTTATAACAAATGACAATTTCTAGCTTGAAGTTGCGGCAAAACTTGGTCTGGAGGCTGCTGTTGGCTCTGATTTTCACCCAGTCTGTGGGCCTGGTGCCTTTTCTGCTTCTGACAACTTTGCTGAGCAGCAGTGGCCTTAAATCATCAGTCTCTTGGTTGAAAACCTTGAGCAGAGAGAACTTAATTCTGAACTTAAAAGCTCTGCATTTCTGGCAACTTAGTGGCAGAGACCTCCATCAGCAGTCAAAATGCCCTGGAAAGGGGAGGGAAAAAGTGAAAAGTCTCGTTCCTTATCTTGAACTAGAACGATTTGTGCCCTGGAAAAGCTTTAGAGGAGTCCAGAACCAAAAGTTAAAGGTTTGCTTTGGAAATGTGGCAGCTTTTTTTGTTTGTTTTTTTCTGACTGACAAGAATTTCACGGGTTTTGAGCAACCTAAATCTGTGTTGGGTGGTTTTCCTTCTGTAATGAGCTTTTTAGTTGAAAACCAGCTTTCCCAATGAGTGCCAGTGCCAGCTGTTACCTAAGAGGCTGCACTGTCCCAAAGCCTCGCTGGATTTACCACAAGTTTGAGTAGAAACTGAAATGTGGAAGTGTGTTGACACAGTGGATGAGTTTTCCTTGTAAATTAGGGAAAACCCACCAAATACATATTAGAAATTGACTGGCTTCTGGGAGTTTAAAAAGACATTCATCTCTCCTGGATTCATGTGAAAATACAGGAATCTCTCCCAGTGCTGTGGAGACTTGGGGGGCACACTCTGTGTTTTAAGGTTTGTTTTGGCTGGTTCTTAGGTCATAACAGAGGAGTTGTGGATTTGGGCACGTGAGGGCCCCAACACTTGTTTGATGGGAGCTGAGACATCTGACTTGGTTTCACTCAAGTGACAACAAAGTCATTAGGAAACAGCAGAACCTTCTGCTTAGAACAAGATTTAACCTCTTAGGGAGAAGCTTTTCAAACCACAAATAGCAGTTCTTTAAAAAAGCCGATTTTTGAGTGCAGCATTCCATTTCTTTCCCTTGGTTTTCTTGGTGTTTGGTTTCCCCCAGGCTGAAAAGCTGATGAAGCAAATAGGAGTGAAGAATGTCAAGCTGACTGAGTACGAGATGAGCATTGCTGCCCACCTGGTGGACCCGCTCAGCATGCACGTAAGCAACTCCCCTGCTCCTCCTGCTCCTCAGACCTGGAAAATTTCCCTTGGACTCTGGGTTACATTATTGACACATCTGTGGAAACACGCAGCAAATATTCCTGTGATTGGAAACTCAAACTGCGTTGTTGAGAGCTGAGGTTTTTAACCCGTTCTCCCTTTTATTTTCAAGGCACTACTTTGAAGCTGGTGGGCGTTTTTCCTTGGAAGGATCGGTGCTGGTTGTTGCCAACACTGTTTTTCCCTTTCAGGTCACCTGGAGTGATATTGCAGGCTTAGATGATGTCATCACAGATTTGAAGGACACTGTCATTTTGCCCATCAAGAAGAAATACTTGTTTGAGAATTCCAGGCTCTTACAGCCCCCAAAAGGTAGGAAGGGAATGTGATGGATTTATACCTTGCTATTTAAAAAACAAAAGGTGCAGTTCCTCAGAAAGGGAAGAGGAAGTGGGTGGCTAGGCTGAAGTGCACCATTAGGATGTTGCCAGGGAAAACCCTCAGGTTTTCCCTCTTCTCCTGCTTTGGTGAAGAAGTTTCATCTTAGTAATGAAGCAGTAACTGGATTTTGGTTATTGATGGTCCGTTTTGGTGCACTAATCACAGAATCATGGAATCATTTGGCTTGGAAGGGACCTTAAGGCTGATGCTGTTCCAGTCCTGCCATGGGCAGGGACACCTCCCACTGTCCCAGGCTGCTCCAAGCCCCAATGTCCAGCCTGGCCTTGGGCACTGCCAGGGATCCAGGGGCAGCCCCAGCTGCTCTGGGCACCCTGTGCCAGGGCCTGCCCATCCTCCCAGGGAACAATTCCTTCCCAGTGTCCCATCCAAACCTCCTCTCTGTCAGCATGAGGCCATTTCCCCTTGTCCTGTCACTCCAGGCCATTGTAATCCACGTATCCTGCATTTTTAACTGCCTAAATTGTCATTTTTATTCTCTTTACACCCCATGTTGTCCTTTGGCAGAGTTGAGCTCTAGCTCTGCTCTACAGCTTTGACACTCCTAGAAATTCCTATCATTCAACAAGACAGACATCCCACTTTTCCTCTGGAGATCCCTTGATTCTCTCTGGAGCTGGGTTACACAGTGTTGAGGCAGGGAGGAAACTGGCAGGTGGCAGATGAATTTTTCCACAGGAAAGCAGAAGTTGGATCTGCTGAACTCCTTACAGCCATGTCTGTTGTATGTTACTGCAAAAAAAAAAAAAAAGAAAAAAAGGAAAAAAAGCAGAATTTAAACCTAAAATGTTGGACAAAACACCCAAGTTCATCTTCACTGCTTTGTTCCCTGGAATATTGATTTCTGGAGCTCTTAATGACTGCCTGGATCTGTGACCACCTCAGTCCTCTGTCCCAAGGGATGGAAAATGCAGCACTTTGGTAGCTGGTTTAGTTTTTCCAGGCTACTTTCTGTGTAAGTCACAAACCGAAGCTGTCTGGAAAATTACATGAATGCCATGATCTAATAAGCTGAAGGAAAAAATGATTTTTTTATTTATCTTTTTAAAGCAGACTTTCCAGCTTGGGCAGCTCCCCAGTTCCATGAGTGGCTTGTGCTGTGTGTTAATAGGAAGTCACTGCTTCAGAATAACGATGTTTGTGGTCATCACTCACATAAACAGAGAGAAAAACCTTAATAATTCCCTGTGTTTTGGGCTCTTTTGACTGAATGTTGCTCTTTAAATTGTTTTCCTTACAACTCTGTTAGAAAAACACTCCTGTCAATTCTTGCACTGTGGCAACTTTGAAAATAATACAAGATGTCATGTTTAATAGTGGGTAATTTGTTTAAAATGTCTGTGGGGTCTGTTTTGGGCTGGATTTTTCTTTTTCTCACTCCTCTGTGCTAAGTTTTATTAGAAGGACTGAGGGTAGCTATAAACAAGGCCTGTCAGATGCTGACAGGAAATGAATAGGGGTTAATTTTATGTAACCTTTCTAGTCCTGGGAATGGAATAAAATGGAATAAAATGGAATCATGGAATGGTTTGGGTTGGAAGGGACCTTAAAGATGATGTTCCACCCCCTGCCATGGGCAGGGACAATAAACCACTCGTCTTTCAAATGTCTCCTCTCTGCTTCACCATTCCTCTCTTTGGATATTCTGAGCTGTGATTTCATAGGGATTGTCTTAAAACCTCTGATTTGATGGGTCTGTGTTTCCTTGGTTTGGTTTCTTACCTTTTAAGACCTGGACCAAACACGAGCCTGGACACCCCCAGGCCTGTCCTACCAAAGCATTAACACTGTGAATTTTCCAGGAGTCCTTCTCTACGGCCCCCCTGGATGTGGAAAAACCCTGATTGCCAAAGCTACGGCCAAGGAAGCCGGGTGTAGGTTCATCAACCTCCAGCCCTCCACGCTGACCGATAAATGGTATGGAGAATCCCAAAAACTGGCTGCTGCTGTCTTCTCCCTGGCCATAAAGCTCCAGCCATCCATCATTTTTATTGATGAAATAGGTAAAAATCTCTTTTTTTATCAGTAGCTATAGCAGAGTGACATTTAACTGTAGGTTCAGTGATGTATGGATCCGCTGTCATCTCCTTAAAAAGAGTGAGGGCTCAGTAAGAGAAATAGGATTGGAGAAAGGAGAAGAGTTATAGAAACAGGACTGTAAAGTAATGGTGGCACATTAGGAAGAACAATGTCTTTTCTCCTGGTGGCAGTGGAGGAATTTACAAGTAAAACGAGTTCCTACTTATTTTTGGTTCATGAGGAAACCCAGCAGCAAATACACTTCAGTGCTTCTGCTGTCAGGGCACATCCTGGGAGATAAAATACGGGTTTAGGAGAGCTCTGGAATAGTAGTTTCATAAAGCTGAAGAGTAGGAGGGGAGGCTGCCTTCCATGAATCCAGGAAGGTGAAAATTTGGAGCACGAGACGTGGGGCAGTCTCCTGTGGTGGGCACACTTGTGCAGTGTCCTTTAAAAGGGGGCTTGGGAATGGGGGCGATTCCACTTGGCTGCTCTCACCCTTAGCAGCACTCTTTGTTTGCTGACACTGGTGACTGAAAATGCATTTATAAGATAAGAGAGCAGCCCAGGTGAGCCATGAGGAACTGGACTGGCAGTGACCGCTTCCCTCCTCTGGCACAGACTCCTTCCTGCGGAACCGCTCCAGCACCGACCACGAGGCCACAGCCATGATGAAAGCCCAGTTCATGAGCCTGTGGGACGGGCTGGACACCGACTACAACTGCCAGGTGAGTGCTCAGGGTGCTGGGAGCAGGGATGTGCTTCCCTCTGCTGGGACACCGTGCAGGGAGCCACCTGGGAGCAGCGGCAGAGCGCGTGGAGCAGGGATTGCCAAAGGGCGTCACCTGCCAGCGATGGGAATGAGGGGAGGTGTGTCCACAGATCACCGTTCTTCCTGACGAGATTGGCTTTGTGCTTATTCTGGTTTTAATCACAAAGTGGCATTTTCAGATGAGATGGGATGGGCTTTAAGGTTCTTTCCATCCCGAACCATTCTGGAATTCTGAATTACTTGAATGTAGCCAAAAGCCTCCATGGCATGGTTCTGAACTGTCACCTGGGATGATCTTTTTAAAGCCTTTAGAAAGGATGTTTATTCTCCAAGTTGAACATATTCAGCCTTTTTACGTGTATTTTTCCATAAACTTCCAATGCACTGACATCCAGTAGTTCTTGCTGTGTAAAATCTGCTTTTCCTCCTCTCCCAAGCTAGTGCTAAAGATGTTTTTCAGCTGATTTTTCCCAAAAATGAGCGTGAGACAGTGAATATATATAAACTGAGGAGGTTTAAAGCTTCCCATTAGTCAAGAGCTACTGGTATGAACCCGTCACTGGAAACCAGTATCCTCTACCAAGCACCTTTTTTCCCAATACACTGACAACTCCTTGGAGCAAATGAAATTATTCATTCCCTGCAGTAAGACAATTTGGGGTCCCTCAAGTTCAGCGGAATTTGGCTTTTGCAAGAAATACAAGAGTCCCAAATGCTTGGAGGAAATTGTAAGTGTTGAGGTGGATGTGTTGATTCCACCTGGAGGCCACGCTCAGCTGTGGGCTAAACCTGCTGAGGATAGATCCAGAGTCTGGCAGGAACTCCGGGAGGGTGAAAAATGTGCCTTTTGGCTGAAAATACCGCCCAGCGAAGCGTGGATGATCCCCGAGCCAGCAATGGCAGTGCCTCTAGGTGGCAGGGTGGGGTTGCCGGCCGGCAGCCCCGCTGGCCGGCGCTCCTGGAGCTGCTGTGCCTGGCCCGAGGGCCGGAGGAGCGAGGCAGGAAACCCCCGGAGCCCAGATTAATCACCCTGACGTTCTTCACTCTCCTGGCCGGGTGTTTGCCGTGTACACAGCTCAGAGTAACAAATGGGGAAACCAGGCTGCTGTGAATGGGGAGCAAATTTGTTCTGGAATTAAGAACTGGAGTGCTCCAGCCAGGTAAACACTGTGCTGGTGTTGGGCTTGGCTTGGACACCTTTAACCCACTGCTGCCCAGGGCACCTGTAGGTCACCGAATGCTTTCTTTAATGCTTAAAGCAATAAAGACATGAGTGCACATGAAAGCTGCCAGGTGAACCCCTTGCCTTGCTGGTCTCCTGGAAGGTGTCCCTGCCTATGGAGGGCTTGGAACAAGATGGCCTTTAAGGTCTTTTCCCAGCCAAACCTTCTGTGATTCTTTTTTCAGCACAGCACAAAACCACCATGTTTTTAAATACCTTCCCGAAACATCTCCTTTCAAATTCCACCAGGAACTAAAAGTGACAGCACAAGCAGAAGTTTTAAGTTCCTCCTTAGGGTTTGAACTTTGAAGTTGGACTCGTGTAGAAATCTCCCCCCAGGCAGTGTTTGTGGCACCAGGCCTCTCTCCAGCTGCCCTTGCTGAGATCACTGCCAGGAAACCTTTATGGAACTTCTTTAAATGTCGATGCTGTTGATAAAGTGGGGGAGATCCCGTGGCCGGTGTTGAAATTCCCAGTCTGTGGACGTTTCCCAGCACTGGTTTCAATGGTGTCCGTTGGTGTCACACAGGTGATTGTGATGGGAGCCACCAACCGGCCCCAGGACCTGGACTCTGCCATCATGAGGAGGATGCCCACCCGCTTCCACATCAACCAGCCTGTAAGTGCTGCCTGCCCAGCAGGGAAATCCACAGCTCTGGGGGCTTTCTTCCAGGAAATGCTGCATTCTGCTGAGCTGCTTTTAGGGATTTTTGAAGCACGTCCATAACTCGGCTTTTTAAGGTGAAGTTTTGATCTCTTGGGTCTTTTATCTGAAACAACACCGTGACCTTCCCAGCCCTGCCCTTGTCCTCTGGGAATGGAGCTGTTTGGATGCTGCACACTGGGAAGGGCTTGTTGGTAACTGTGTCCTGCTCAGGCCTTTCCACAGCAGACAGTGTGGAAACCCAGGTTTGTTCTGCCTGTGATGGGCTTGGAATGAGATGGTCTTTAAGGACCCAAACCATTCCATGATCCATCCATTCATGTGATTTATGCCCCAGTTATTAAGTTCTTTATCAGTTAGGCAGCTGTCACAAGGTTGTCCTTACTCCAGATGTTGCTCTTGCCATCCTTCTCCAGGAATTTAAGTCGCCTTTGAACACCTGGTGATGTCACCAGACATTTTTGTGTCGCTGTTCTCGGGGGTTCAGCCGTGGCTGTCGGAATTCCCTGTGGCTACGGAAATTATTACCCATTTTTTGCTGAAACTCAGAGACCAAAGTGGAGGAGAAAAACTCTCATTGATTGTGCAAGAGAGGAGTTGTGTTCCCAGGCCTGTGTTGCTGGAACTGCCTTTCACTCCATGGGGGTAGATCCCTTTGGAAACAGCATTTATAACCTGGGAACTGCTGTGCTTCCATACCTGTTCCACACACTCCATCTCCAGCTATTCCTTGAGTTAGTGGGGGGCAAGGATGTGGATTTGAGTTCTTTGTTGTGTCTTTCTATCCAGCCCCATTGTTAGAAGGATGAGTTATGTGCCTTGGGACATCACAGGGATTGGCTCCCTCTCCCAGGATCAGAGTAACCACAGGAGGTGTCATTTAAGGAAGAGATTTTCCTCACCCCACTACAGCCCTGCCATGAACTTCCTGCTTCTCTCTTGTTTTTATGTTTTGTGATCAGCCCAGATTGGCCATGGCTCTTGCTGAAGGTGGAATAATCGGTGTGCTGTGGATTGGGAACAGGCACAGGCAGGAGTGAAAGCCTTGCAGATTTTATAACTGAGTTTGAGATGAAAATGCCCCAAATTACTCATAAAAAATTACCTGCAAAGCAGAGGGAAATGGAAGAAGTGGGGTTTGGGACAGAGTAGCAACTGTTCAGCTGCCAGATTATCTGTGGGGGAAATTTTCCCCTTTTAATGATTTCAGGGAGGCTTGGCAGGCACAAACCCCAGTCTTTGTTGCCTGTGTTTGACCTTCCTAGGAAGGATCTGCTCAGGACTCAGCTGCTTCTTCAGTAACCTCGTCACGCACAGTGGGTGGCTTCTCTGGTTCAGAATTTCCCAAGCATCACCTGTGGAACTGAATTTGCCACCAGAGAGGTTTCCTCAGCGTGTGTCACGTGTCCTGGGCGAGGGAGCAGCTCGTGTGGCTGAACCGAAGGCACTCAAAGCCCTGGCATGTCACAAGTGCTTATTTTTGTCCTCTGGTAACTTCAGTCTCTTCTGTTTCAGGCTCTGAAGCAAAGAGAGGCGATCTTGAAGCTGATTCTGAAGAACGAAAATGTGAGTAGCCCCCATGAGCGGCTCATGGCTGCATTGCTGCCCCCAGCGCAGCTCTGGCCTTGCAGAATGTGAGCTTTAGAATTGCCTGCCTTGCAGGGAGGCTGAGATGATCTGCCAGGGCATTTCTGGTGAGAACTTGGGGATCTTTTGTGGGTTTAGGTGTGGCCTCACATGAAAGCCCTGCAGTTAAGGGCTTGGCAGCCCTTTGTAAGCAGGAGCCTCGTCAGAGCAGCAGCCTTGGCTTGTGTGGTGAATCACCCCCTCTGAGCAGTGACTCCATTTCTCTGGAGTCATTTGCTTGTTTGAGAAGAGATTTCTCTCTCTAAAAAAGGTGGAGGTGAATCATGTTCAGATCAGGGAAGGAAATTTCAAGCTCTCATGAAGCAGGGAGCAGATGCTGCTCTTTAACTCTTCCTTAGCACAAGTCAAGAAAGGAGGAATGACTTCCTTTGACAGCACTGCTTTTGATCCATAATTCAAGTTTCCTTCAGAGGAGAGGGGAAGGAGTAGGTGTGAGCACACCTGGAAGTGTCTGTGGCAGGATATGGGATCCCTGTCATCAGAACTTCCTCCCAAATTTAGTCGGCAGCACTAATTGCCTTCAAGTTCATGTTGCAAAGTGTCTCTAGGCTGAGCTCCAACCTAATCAATATTATTTATTAGTAAAACCAACTTAAATTTTTTTGAAGAGGCCTAAAAATGGCAGCTCACCAGCATCTGGCAGGGAACCACAGCCACACAAATAAGTTTTTCAGGGAGATAAAAAAACCAGCCTGTGTTGGTTATCTGACAGCAGAGGAATTGGATCTCTCAAGCCCAGACTTCACATGGCAGGGGGAGTCCTGCCCTCCCTTATCCTTGCCTGCCTTAAACCATGGAATAGTTTCCCTCTTGGAAGAAGTCACCCCAGAATTTCAGCCTTTTATTGGACAGGCTTGCCTTTAACTTTTTGAGAAGGAAATACTGATGCACGTGGTGGGAAAGGAATCAGAAATTCCATAAAGAGATGGAACGAATGTGGGGTCTTGGCTAGCAAGGGTTCAGCCTGACCCAGTGCACCGAGTTAGACACATTATTTTGCCTCTAAATCCCCCAGTTTGGGGCTGTGTAAAGCAGGAACAGGTGTCCAGACAACAGAGTTCTGAGCAACTTGTGTGGGCTCCTGGGAAAGTGGGTCACTATTCCGGGGACCCAGTTTTTGCCAGGCAGATCCGTGTGGGAGCGGGGTTAGTACAGGATATACCAGTGTGATGGCTGGGGTTGGGGTGGGGTTTTGGTGGGGTTTTGAACCAATGGCAGAGCTGAAACATCAGTTTCCTTTAATGGTGTGAGTAAGGGAATAATTCAGCTCCCCAAAAATGCCAAAGGAAGATGCTCTCAGAGCGGGTGAAAACTCGTGGAGGTGACTGTCGCTTGTCATGGTGACCGAAGCCGGTGGCTTTGGAGTGTCCGTGGCCTGACCTCGAGGTTTCCCCAGGTGGACAGCCACGTGGACCTGCTGCAGGTGGCCAAGGAGACCGACGGCTTCTCGGGCAGCGACCTGAAGGAGATGTGCCGCGACGCGGCGCTGCTCTGCGTGCGGGAGTACGTCAACAACGCCTGCGAGGAGGACGTGTACGTGCGGCCTGCTGCACACTCACAGCTGTCCCCGGGGAACTGGGAACGGGCACAGGGTCACACAGAGCCCCACTGCCACTGTACACAGAAACCCCTCACAACTCAGTTACTGCCATTCCTTTTGGCCTGAAAATACGAGCGGTTGTCCCAAGGTGCCCAAGCTGGAGGTGGCCTGAGCCAGCAAGTCCTGCTGCTGCTCTGCTTAGTGCCAGGCTGCAGTGTGGGTGACACGGTGCTGGGACATCCCTCTGGTGTCTGCCACGCCTGCAGCCATCCCTGGGTGCATGGAGGGGCTGGAGCGTGTCCAGGGCAGGGAACAGAGCTGGAGCCCCAGGAGCGGCTGAGGGAGCTGGGAAAGGGGCTGAGCCTGGAGCAAAGGAGGCTCAGGGGGGACCTTGTGGCTCTGCACAAGTCCCTGACAGGAGGGGGCAGCCGGGGGGGTCGGGCTCTGCTCCCAGGGAACAGGGACAGCTGGGGACAAGGTGGGCATTGGGCACAGCTTGGACTCTGTGGGCTGGGAGGGCTTTTCCAGCCTCCGTGGTTCTGGGATTCCAGTGTGATGCTGGCTCCATGTCCGAGCTGCTGTTTCCAGGGATGACTGCTGGCTGTTGGCACAGCCCTCACACAGCCCCTGGACCCTCACCTGGCTGTTCCTCTCTTCCCCAGCCACGACGAGGATGAGATCCGGCCCGTGCAGCAGCAGGATCTCCACAGGGCCATCGAGAAGATGAGGAAATCCAAGGATGTCTCCATGCAGAACCTGGCCATGGAGATCGTGTTTGATTAAGAGAAAAGAATGTGTTTGCAGTTCCTGATGGGATTTAGTGTGACTTCTGTAATCAGTTAGCAAAACCAATGTCAGGGGGCGGGAGCGGGGGTGGCAGAGGGAGTTCTGTTCTGCAATCGTTTTTATACAACAACCTCTAAGTTATTGCAACTCCGACTGGAAGTGGAAGCACAGATCATGAGTGCAGCAATTCAGCCCAGACCAAGAGCCAGTGCCTGTGTGCTGTCCCCAGGGAGCCCTCGGAGCCTCCCAGCAGGAGCGGGGGGTCCTGGAGCGGGGGCAGGACCCGGCACGGGCTGTGTGTGTACAGTGGGTGTGTGAGTGCAGGACCTGTACATAGCCACACTTTTTTTTATATGTAGACATTATCTGTAGATAACTTGAGTATGGAAAATCTTTTCTACTTCCTGAAGCAAACCAAATCAGAAGCTGTAGAGGTGAAAGATTCCTCGATACTCAGTTCACTTCTACCTTTTAGCAGCAAATGCCAGGATAGAAACTGCTTCTAGAACAAAGCAACATTTGAAATGCTACTGATTTTTCTTCCACGTGACCACTGGAAATCTGGTGCCATTTAGTCAAGATAGTAAACTACTCTGTAAAAACGTTTGAATACTTTTAATTTTTTATGAATTCTGCTTTTGGAGGCTTTTTAAATGAAGGCTGGTTTTATTTTTGGTTTTCCCTTGCTGTGAGCAGTTAGAGTAGAATCCCACCTGCTCTTTCCTAAAGCCCCACATCCTCTGAGCTCTCTGAAGCCGTGGCTTTCTGAGCTCCTGTGCACTGTCCTGAGGACTTGCTGCTCCCTCAGTCTCTGGATGCCCCACTGTGGCACCGTCCCCTGAAGTGTCACAGCCCTGAGGCACGGGGGGCACATTGTGTGATGTTTGACTCTGTCCCATGCTCAGATCTGTGAATTTAAAGAGGAGGGAATGGGTTTTGGGCTTATTAATGTGGTTTAGCAACGTGCTGTCCTTGCTGGTACCAGTTCTGGTGAATTCTTGTAATGTTCTGTCGCGATAAAGGCCAAGGGTTACAAATGTGAGTGGCAAAAATGGCTTTTTGTGGTGAAGTTATTGTCAGAGATAGTCAAGAGCTTGAGTTTTTTTCATGTAATGCTATGAATTGTGCACTAATTGACCCCAGATCTGTAAAGGGAATTGTTCAAAGCCCAGGGGTGGGACACTGTTCACAGCTCTGCTGCCTGTGAGGGGAGGGAAGCACTGGAGACAGAGAACGATGTAAAACCAAATGCACTGCAAAGGAAAATAAAGTGAAATAAGGAGGGCTGGAGCCCTGCCATGACACGGTGTCAGGGGCTGGTGACAGTGTCCCTCAAGCTCAGCCAGCTCCCTGCTGTCCTGCTCTCTGGAATGCTGGCTGGGTGCTGCCACAGGGCTGAGTTTGTCTCAATTTAATCTTAAAACCAAATGGGAGGGGGAGGTTAAAAACAGTTGAAGAACTGCTTGGACTTCTTCCCTGTATCACAAAGCAGCAGGAGATGAACAGTGGTCTGACACAAGGGTGCAGGGATTCAGGCACAGCAGCAATGCTGGGCTAGGGAAAGGGGGAGAGTGCAGGATATGGGATGTCAACCCCACACGACACTTCAGTGCTGGGGGCAGTGCTGAGTGCCCAGTTCTGGCTCTGGGTGAGCCTGGGATCCAGGAATGAGTCCAGAGGATGCTCCAGGATGAGCAGAGGGATGGAGCAGCTCTGCTGGGAGGAAAGGCTGGGAGAGCTGGGATTGTTCAGCCTGGAGAGGAGAAGCTTTGGGATCACCTCACTGTGGCCTTCCAGGGCCTGGAGGAGCTACAGGAAACATGGAGAGAGACTCTTGACAAGGGCTGGAGGGACAGGACACAGGGAATGGCTTCCCAGTGCCAGAGGGCAGGGCTGGATGGGATATTGGGAAGGAATCGTTCCCTGGGAGGGTGGGCAGGCCCTGGCACAGGGTGCCCAGAGCAGCTGGGGCTGCCCCTGGATCCCTGGCAGTGCCCAAGGCCAGGCTGGACATTGGGGCTTGGAGCAGCCTGGGACAGTGGGAGGTGTCCCTGCCCATGGCAGGGGTGGCACTGGATGGGCTTTGGGGTCCCTTCCCACCCAAACCATCCTGGGATTCCATGAGTAACCTTAAGCCTGCTATTAGTGCTGCTTCCTGGAACCCCTGGGCAGGCTGCTCCGTGTGCTCAGCACCTGCTCTGCCCCTGCTGCTCTCCCCGCCCCTCTCAGGGGTTGTTCCACCTCGGAAATTCCAGGCTGGGAGTTCCTCCTGCACCTCTTGCCTCTTTCCAGGCTGCTTCCTGCTTGGTAAAGCCCCAGCGCAGGCAGCTCTTAATTGGCTTTAATTGAGTGTGAAGTGTGGCCTCAGGGGGTTTTAATGTCACACCGAGAGGGAGCAGGAACACAGCCGGGGGCAGCCTCTGGTCACTGCCTGGGCTCTGATCTCCTGCCTGTGTTCCCAAAATCCCGGCTCTGGGCACTGCTGGCCGGAGCCGCCTTTCCCTGCTGCCCATAACTCATCAGGGGCTGATCGAAGAGGCTCAAGGAGTTATTTCTAATTGCTCCTGGGGCCGTGACTGCAGCTGCAGTGCAATTTCCACTTCTCCAAGAACTCGTCCCTGCTTGTCCGCTCTTGCTGCTGCTGCTGCGGGTGTCCTTGTCAAAGCACAAACCCTCCGGCAGCTTCCTCGAAAGCCTGGGGAAGCGGCGTGCTCTGGAACGTGGCTGCTTTAATTCCATGGCTCCAGCGGCTTGGTCCAGCCCTCAGCATCTGATCCTGCCTCTCCGAAGGGGGGAAGAGCCTGATCCCTCTCCCACAGCTCCAGGGCCAGCTGCTCAAACCCGGCATTGCCGAGGCTGAGCGAGTCTCCAGCAAAGTTCCACCCCAAAATCACAAAGTGAAAGCTACTTCCACGTATAAATATTTATTTGTACTAAAGGTGAGTGTTTCATGGCAGAGTATCGAGCTCAGAATATATTAAATCATGAGATGCATCCGTTGAGGTACAAATTCAAGTCTCATGTCTTCAATAAATAGACTATAAAACCCCCAGTCCACGTATTTTAATCAGAGGTAATCAGGACCCTATGCTGGTTTAAAAGGATAACACAACATCTGTGCTTTGCTGTGACCACCTGGGTTTACTGGGGGCAAGGGAAGGGGTTCAACACTGGAGTATTTTACGACGAGCAGCAACAGGGCTGTTTCACTCCTTTAGAATCCTAAATGGGAATACTGCCTTTGGCTTCCAGGGCCCTGCCAGAGGGCCTGGCGTGGCTGAGGCCGGTGCTGGTGTGCTGTCAGCTCCCACGGAGGCTGCAGCGTTTGCCTTGGGGTAAAACACAGCTGTGCTCCAAGTACTTTAAAAAAATGACTTAATAAAACAGCCAGAAAGACTTTTTGCAAGGATATTTTCCAGTCACAGACGAAGGCTCGGATGCTGGGCCCGGGCCCAGCAGAGCAAGGCGTGGCTCAGAGCATGCGGCTGGCTGGTTCGGCTGAGCGCGGATCCGTCTGCAATCCCGACTGGAGCACAAGAGAGAGGAGCGCTGATTCCTGTTCTTGGGAACACATCCCGGCGGCTCCTGGGGCAGCTGCTAAAGAAGGCAAAAATCACGGCGTGGGGCCGTTGCTGTAATTCACGAGTGCTCGGTTGTTCTCCTCTGCTGGCACCTCCGAGCCGGGACCAGCCCTGTCCCTGAGGGCTCCGCTGGCCACGGGCAGAGCCCGAGGCGCGGGCGGGTGGCCCTGGGCTCCCGGAGGGCCCCGGGAAGCTCCGCTGTTGTGTCACTGCTCCGTCCCCTCGGAGGCCACCGCAGGAGCCGCGAGTCAGCGGAAAAGCCTCGGGCACGGCGGCAAAGTCCGTGTTGAGGATGAGGGTGGGGGAGATAAAGTCTGGGGTAAATTTCCACAGCCAGAGCTGGGAGCAGCACCCCACAGGGCTGGGGGGGCCCAGGGGCTTTCCTGTCATCCTCTGGCTCTCCCCAGCGGCCCCATCCCGCAGATATGGAGTAAATCAGGTCACCTGTACCCGCACAGGGGTGGATGAGGGCAGGAGCTCCAGCCTCCTCTCGGCTGCTTCTCCAGACCCACCTCGCGCCGTGTCTTTGCTGTTCTGCCTTGGATTTGCCTTTGGGATGGGAGGAGTGTGGGCAGAGGGAAAGGGGATCCCATCCTGCCAGCTGGGAGGACACCTGAAAGCACGGTGACAGCACCCCTGCCTTTTCCTTGCTGTCCAGAGCTTCCTCAGGGATCTCAGGGCTTTCTGGTGCCTCCCAGGACAGGCTCCCCTGCCGGGCTGTGAGCTCAGGGATTCACTAGGGCACAGTCCCCACGGAGAGCTGGACTTGGAGCACCAGGAATGCTCAGCCTGGGACTTGTTTGACCAGAGAGGTCAAGCAGGAGGAAGGAAGCAAGGAAGCAGCAAGGAATTGGCTCAGCCACAGGGAACTGGCAGTGGTCACAGCTGATTTTAAAAAATCCTTTTAAAAAAGGGCATTAAAAAGATTCTGCTGTTTATTAGCAAAAACGGTCTAAGGCACAACGTGGAAAGGCACTTTCTTCATTTCTGCTCCAGGCAGGGTTTATCCTGGTCCGAGGTCCCCCCTCTGTGCTGGGAGCTGCTGCGTGGCCCTGGCAGCACCACAACGATCCTGGGGCCCATCCCGGCGCCAGCCGGGAACGAAGGGCCCGCTCCCATCCCTTCGAGCTCCAGGGGGACACTCCCAGCAGCTTTAGGGGGAGAAGGATCAGGCTCAAAGTATTTCTGATTGGTAAAATCCACTCTGACCCAGGTAGGAAAATTCCAGGGTCAGAGCACTGGAAATGCCAAGTGATCTGTGTCATAGGGAATCAATCAACCATTGCTCACTCTTAATACAGCTATTTCTAGGGAGGAGGAGAGGAGTTAATTCTTTTTTTCCAGTGACTGGTAGTACGTGGTGAGGACTTTCCAGGCCTTGGGGGCCATGAAGCCGTCTGGGGGGTTCTCCCCTTCCCGAGCAAGCTTCCTCATGCGTGTTCCTGAGATGAAGTCAAAATCGTTGTGCCTGTGCAGAACAGAGACAGGTGACATCAGCACAGCTGGCCCAAGCCACCCCCGAAGATTCCTCGTCCCAGAGGAGCTGGAGTGTCCCTAACACTTCCCAGCTGTGGGAGGCTGTGTTTCTACTGCCACTCAGTCCCCAGCCTGTGCTGCTTTTCCTCCCTGGTGGCATCTTTAGTTTCACGTGACCCCTGGGGACAGCTCTTGGAGGGGAACACGGGTGGCTTTCCCAGGTTCTTCCCCCATTCCTCTCCTTAGGAGGAACGTGGCTTTTCCCCCTCCCCTGGAAAGCTGCGAGCCCGAGGCGACCACAAACCCCAAGTTCTGAAGAAACCACGTTACCTTTTGTTGTCATAGAAATCCATGGCTCTTTTGAGCTTGTTGTAGGCAGCCACCCGGAAGGGGATGATCTCCACGGAGGTGAGGCCGGGGGCCATGCTCAGCACCTTCCCGCCGTGCGTGGGCTCGTACAGGTCCTGCTTGGTGTCGGGGTGCGGCATTCCTGCGGGATCGCGCCCCACGATGTAGAAGTTGGCCCCCGCAACCATCCGGGCTCGGCAGTGCCACTGCACCTGCAGGGAGGGACACAGGCACTGAGGGTGGGGGAAGGGGGGCCCTGGGGATCCCCAGGCAGGACAGGGGAATTGGGCTGCAGTTTGAATTCTGAATGTGCCAAGGCCCCCCCGGACACGCACGGGGAGGTTCAGCTCTGCCCCTCTCACCCCACGGCTTTAGGGACAGAAGGGGGGAACACGTGAACATCCCTGACTGGCAGAAGGTGGTGAAGCCTGTTTCCATCCCTCCTCCCCAGCCCATGGGAGGATGGGAGCCCACGGAGCCGAGCTCTGTGGGGAGATGCTGCAGCAGCCAAGTGCAGGCAAACCATGCAGGGGGGCTGAGAGCGAGGACGTGGCTCCAGCCCCCTTCCTGGGGTTTTCCAGAGCTGCACAGGCAGGCTGGAGCACAACCCCCAGGGACAGGCTTCCTGCCTTGCCCTGCTGAAGCAGCCACAGGCTGCGTTACCTCCGTGGGGCCAGCGTAGAGCATGGGAGAGGGGAAGATGGCCACGATGGTGGACTTGGGGTCCAGGACTTGCTCCTCCAGCACGGCCGCGTGCTGCTTCATGCGCCACTCCAGAGGGACATCGTCGTCCTTGGTCCAGCCCCCCAGGGGGTGCAGCAGGAGCACGGGGTTCTTGTAGCCCCTCTCCAGGAGCTGGCGCCGCGTGTCCTGCATGAGCAGGGCGTGCCCGTTGTGCACAGGGTTGCGCAGCTGGAACGCGAAGACGGCATCTGGAAGGGAACGATCGGAGGGGTCACAGGCTCGTATCCACACTCTGAGCTTCCACACAGCCACCAGAGACCTGGGTGTGTCCTGTCTGTCATGAGAGACCCGTGTATGCCCTGTCTGTCATGAGAGACCCGTGTGTGTCCTGTCTCCGCATGAGTGGGGCCCTGAACACCTCAGGTGAGTGTTTCACACACGTACATCACCCTGCCAAGGTTGTTTTCATTGCACATCCTTCTTTTGGGGCTGATTTCAGCCCTACCAGCTCTCCTACAATGTTTGTGCACAGAACTGGACACCTTCCCCGAGTTCCTCATGTTTTAAGTGATCTGTCACCTCCCCAAGCTCAGTGGCACCTTCAGCAGGGCCAATGCTCTTTTCCCAAATCAAGGGTGGGTGTCTGACTCTTGCCAGCCTGCTGGGACCATGCTGGATGGGGCTTGGAGCAGCCTGGGACAGTGGAAGGTGTCCCTGCCCATGTCAGGGGTGGCACTGGATGGGCTTTAAGGTCCCTTCCAACCCAAACCATGCTGGGATTCCATGGGACAGAGAGCTGGGAGAAGACACCTGAACTGTCCCCCAGGTGTGAAGGCCAAGAATGTCAGTGCAGAGAGGCTCTGACCTGCCAGGGGGACACGAGCAGGATGCTCAGCCCTTCCCAGCCCTCCGAGCAGCCCACTGAGGACACAGCCCATCACAAGCACTGCCCTAACCAAGGAGATTCTTCACCACTTTTTGTGATGTGCCCTGGGTCCCCCTTACTGCTCACCCCCCCAAACAGCCCTGGAGCATCCAGAGGCGACCTGGAAGTGCTGTGAGCTTGAGAGCGAGTCATGGATCGCAGCAAGCTCCTGGTGCAGGTGGGGCAGGAAGGGCCCTGTCACTGGTGTGACCCAGGCACTCACCAGCGTTCATTTCCCTGAACTTCTGCTTCAGGGCCAGCGGGGTCAGGCGGTACTGATCCAGGCCGTCATTCCATTTGATCTTCTCCAGGACCTGGAGGTCTCCACCAACCAGCCAGTCTCCACTCTCCATCACCATCTGGGAATTACATGCACCTTCAGTGCAAAGGGGACAGCAAGCTCCTCCTCCTCCCTCTCCCAATCTCCTTTCAAAAGTGTGAGGCTCAACCCCACTGTAGGACAGCCTTCCCTTCTTGCAGGTGGAAAATGTCATTACAGTGACCACGTGAACTGAATGTCCTGGGCAGCAAAGCCTCGCCAAGGGGAGCAGCAGCCACGCAGTCCCCGCCCAGCTGGGTGCTGGACTCCCCTCGAGCAGCCGGGAGCCTAGAGGAAGGCACCAGACCTTCCTCCACCTCCCGCTCTGCTCCTCCCTCCTGGGAATACGCAGGAGGAGTGAGCCTGTTGCAAGGTGACCACCTGCTGCTGATTAATTAAAGGAGGCATTTTAAGGCAGGGAAAGAACTAACACAGCTGTAGGCTTTTAAAGCAGCAAGCTCAAGCCGCTGCGTGGAACTCTCCCTTTCCGAGGGATGATGCTCCTTGTGCTGCCACAGACTAAGTGGGAAGAGAGGAGCTGTAAAAAAATCTTAACAACCCTGTTGGCTGCCTGGAAGGAAGAGCCAAAAAATCCAGTCCTGCCTGCTCGGGATGGGATGGCTCCCGGCAAGCAGCTGGGCTGGAAGCGCAGACAGGAAACCCATCGCCCTCAAAACCTTGCAAAGGTTCGCTTCTCCAGCCCCTGCCCCCATTCCCCCCTCCCGGGCCGAGCTCCCGTTGCAGGGAGGGGCCGAGCCCACCTGGATGTGCGGGTGGCGGGGGCAGGAGGTGCCCCAGACGCGGGCGCAGCGCTCCTCCTTCCTGTGCGCGAAGAACTCGGGGCTGCGCAGCACCGCGACCCGGCGGCCCTGGAAGCTGAGCGCCAGCGCCGCGCTGCCCTCCAGCCGCTGCTTGTCCTCCGCCGACACCGGCAGCACGATCGGGATGCTCAGGTTCACCACACCGTCTGCCGGGAGACACAGAGGAGCTGAACACCCTCCAGCCGCCGCTCGTCCTGCGCGCACAGGAATTTTAACCGGCGCCGGGCACCGGGAGCGCAGCAAGCAGAGGTTTTCATGGAAGTTCAGTCATCGCAGCAGTTTGCTCTGCGCTGCTAATAAACGGTGACGTTAGTGGAATATAAAAGCTGCTTCTCTTAGGGTCAGAGGTGTCTCCAAGACACCCGGAGCATCTCATTAGTTCCTGCACTCTCCCTGGTTCTTCTCCATTAGCTGCTTGTGAAGTTGAAAAATTTAAATGTGCTTGGACAACGCAGCCCTGGATAACTGAAAAATTTAAATGTGCTTGGAAAATGCCTTCTCCTCCAGGAGAACCACCTCTATGGAGATGGCTCCGGTCTGCTGTTCCCTGGAGCACCCATTCCCTGCACTCCTCCTGGGCTACCTCCTCCAACAGGGAGAATGCCACCACCACACTCAGGTTTTGTTCGGGCTTTTTTCTCTGGCTATCTCTAGGCTGCTACTCCTCCTCCTTTACATCTCTGCACTGCCCGTGTTTAATCTGTTTTCTGTGTCAGTCTGTAAGTGCACACGCAGTTTCTAATTTCAGTGTTGTCCCTAAATAGCTTGAAATCCTGTTGGTTTTATCCCCACTCTCCCAATTTCCCAGTATTCCACTAAGGTCCTCCTATTTCTCCTTGGATATCCCGATGTTAATACAGAAGAACTGGTCTCTTCCATGGGTTTCCAGTCACAAACAAATCACTGATTCAATTTGTTTTGATCTGACCAAAATCAGTTTGGACCCTTGAGAGTCTTAATTTGAGGATTTTCACTATGATATAGATTTTTTACTTTTTTATTAAAATATTTGCATTTACTTTAAATTCACAACTGGGCATCATTTGTCTGCCAGGCAGAAATTTTCATGAATAATCATAATTATATTCACATGGGATCCAATCAATATCAGCTTCGTACATTTAAATCATATTGATAATGATCAGTCAATGAAGCCAGCACAGGGGGGGGAAAAAAAAAAAAAAGCTGGATTATGAAACCAACAAATGCTGCTGAAAGTGAGGATCTTCAGGCTCCATTTGCAAATGCAGGATGGAGAGGCAACAAAAGATCACTCCGGTGCAGGTAGTTATGAAATTACACAGCTGGGATTTTTGTGCAGACTGGTCCGTAGGACACAGAGTGTGTCGGGCCACGTCATGACTGCCCGGATCATAAGCAGGCCATGGCTGTAATAATTCCCCCTTTTTGGTTTGTTTTTTTGTAAATCTCAAAGAATTATACCCCAAAAGAATCTCAATTGCAGTAATTTGTGTAGAGCCTGAGAACAGTTCCATACATACCAGCTACCGAGCGCCTCTTTCCTGGGAGAACACAAACACAGTAACATAATTGACACTCAGGGGCACGTTACAGAAACCATTTCAAGACTCAAAGCATTTAAAAGCTCGGCCAAGCACTGCCTGACCACGGGCAGGGCTCCTGCTGGCGTGGCCATGGCCCTCCACGGTGCCCCCACAGCCTCACGCCGACACTGTCGCTGTCACCGCTCCCGACGGAGCTACTGGTGCTGGTGCATTCCTGCAGATCCACCCCCCTTCCTGCTGGCCCTACACAGAGCACTTCACCCACCTGCTGGGGCGTCAGGAGGGGTTTGCTGCAGAGCCCTGGCTTGCACAAGTGCACCCCGACCACCACGGGAGCTGCCCAAGCCATCGCCCACCCCAGGGCACAGGGGCTGTGCCGATGGCTCTGGGTAGAGCAGGCTCGAGCCTCTCCTTGGCAGTGCCACACCCCAGCCTCAGCACCACGGCATGGAACCCTCCACCACTTCCCAAAGCTCATCCAAGAGCACCTGGTGTTCTCTTTCCCACTCAGATGTCCCCCTGAGGGCCTGAGCCCGCAGGGTGCACCCGGGACTGATGCTGCTGCCCTCTGCTACGGAGACCTTGCTCCAGAGAGCTCTGCAAAGCTGCTCTCCTGGCCTTTGTCCCTGCTCCCCACAGAGCTCTACAAACCCTGAACATCTGCCCACAGAGCTCAGAGGAGCTGTGCTCAGGGATGTCGGCAGCTTTGGGGGGGCACCCCAAAACTAGATGCTCTCTGGGATGAGCCTCTGGCACAAAGTACGGGGCTCTGGAGCAACGTGGCCATCCCAGGGTGCTCTGCGACCTCGGCAGGCACAACAGGCAGCTCAAAGACCACAGAGGAGGCTCTGATAACAGGGACGTGCTTCTGAACACTGTTTGCACCCTGGGCAGGAGGTGAAAGGCTACGACGTGTCTGGGAGCAGAGCCCCCCCACAGACGTTCCCACAGTGCAAAGTGAGCAGTCCTGAGCTTTGCCTCTGCTGCACGGTGCCCAAATCCGAGCATCAGCAGCAAATCACTGCCCTGTGTGACCATGGGATCTCCTAGAAGGCAGGCAAGGCTCAAAGGGACTTGCTCACTCAGATCCCTGAGGGCAGAGATCACTGCCAGGTCTACAAACCCCAATGTGAGCACCCCACGTGCAGGTGAAGTCACAGAAACAGCATCCACAGCTGAGCAGCAGAGTGGAAACATTTGTGCCCCTGTCTCAGCTGTGGATGGCCATCACCTGAGCCCTTTTTGCTTTTTCCAGGGATGAAGCACCTCTAACAGAGCCTGCTACTGCATAGAGAAATCTAATTGAGGTCAAGTTACCACGTTGGATAGGCAGGGAAATGGGGTGGGGGGGCAAAACCAGGCTCTGCTCCTGTTTCCAAGGAGCAGCTGCCTTCTCCTCCCACTTCTACCTCATCCTGGCAGCCTCCCTGCTTCCCTGGCTTTGGGTTTGCATCTCTGTTTACCCTGGTACAGCCGAGCACCAAAAGAGCCACACGACGACTGCCGGAGGGTTTGAGCAGCCCCGCGCGAGGTGCCAGGGCCGTGCCCACGGCACGGTGACCTTGGTCCCCTTCAGGAGCCCGGGGACGTGGCCCGAGGGAGGACAGGAGGACACAGGGGATCCCTACCGTTGAGCAGGGTGCCGAAGTGCAGCACTTGCAGGTACTCTGCCTCCCGCATGAATCCTGTCAGAGGGGTGGCCCAGCCTTCGCTCAGCACCTGCACCCACTGCAGATCCAGCTGCAAAACAAACCCACAGGGGTCACGCTCCTGTTACCATGTCACACTCAGAAGTTGCTTTTCCTCCTCTTCTGCTGCAACAGCATTTTCATTCTGTTTTGTTTCAAATACAGGACATTCATAAGGGGGAGAAAGACATGGCGGATGTAGCTTGGGGCTTTCTAAGCCAGACTCACACACGTTCATAGCACTACTTAGAATCCCAGAATGGTCTGGGCTAGAAGGGACCTCAAAGCCCACCCAGTGCCACCCCTGCCATGGGCAGGGACACCTCCCACTGTCCCAGGCTGCTCCCAGCCCCAGTGTCCAGCCTGGCCTTGGGCACTGCCAGGGATCCAGGGGCAGCCCCAGCTGCTCTGGGCACCCTGTGCCAGGGCCTGCCCACCCTGCCAGGGAACAATTCCTTCCCAGTATCCCATCCATCCCTGCCCTCTGGCAGGTTGAACTTGTGGGGCTGCATGAACACAGCAGAGGAGACTGGCAGCCCTGGCCTCTCCCAGCACAGGGTGGAGGCGTGGCAGAACATGGCTGAGGATCAGGATCCCACCTCAGCTCACCATAAACCACAGCCACAAAAAGTCAGGGCCATCAGAGGAACACAGGCCCCTCTGGCAACATCCTCCTGGAAGCTTCTGCCCTTGCAGCAGCTCAATAATGCCAGAACCTGTGTGTGGCAATACCTTAGTGATCTCCACCGCTGGCAGGGTCTCTGCCTCAGCCCGGACACTGCTGAGTTTATCCTCAGGCACAAACAGCTCCAGAACATCCTTGACTGAGCCTTGTGGCACAATGTTCTGAAAGACAGAGCCAGGCAGCACTTGTAACACGCTGGTTTTTACAGGCACGCCAAACAGGCAATGTCCCAATGCAGGGTTCCAAAGCTGCCAGTGGTGGGGACATAAAAGTGACCTACCTGTGCTTGGAGCAGCTCCACGACCTGCTGGATACACTCAGACACCGACGCAATGTTTGTTTTCAGCACCAGTTCAGGAGCTTCGGGTTTCTCATACTCCGAGTCAATCCCCGTGAATCCTACGGACAATTAACCCCCAAATTAAATGTATTTAATAGAATAATCAGTGCCTTGGAGCCAGCAGCGCTGTACAAACAACCAGGGGGCATTCAAGCATGCTGGGTACAACAAGTGACACTTGTGACAGTAAGATTAGGGGAACAGGATCCTCTTGTGCACTACAAAGGGCCTTTAGAAACCCACCCCTACGTGTGGCACTGCCAGGACAAGGCATCCAAAGCTCGGGAAAGAAAAAGGCAAAGTAAGATCTCACTCCTCCATACCTTTGATCTCTCCAGCTCTTGCCTTTTTGTACAGGCCCTTCACATCTCTGCTTTCACAAATATTTAGAGGGGCATCTACAAAGATTTCAAAGAAAGGAAGTCCAGCTGCCTCGTGAATTTTCCGTGCGTTTCGACGATCCTGGTAGAAGAAAGATGGGAAAAATCTGAATTGCAGAAAAAAAAAAAAAAGCAACAACCTGGATTTTGACACAGGTAAATTAATTACTCTTATAGATTTATTAAATGTACACTCATTCTAATAAGGTTTTTTCATCTCACTTCCCTCCTTTTCTTTAAAGACACTTAAAAAAAAATTGTACAAATCTACAGTTTTGATCTGTTTTCAGCTTTTCCCATGCAAAACCTCAAGATCTTTTGGTTAGGCAGGACAGCAGAACTTTAGATTGTGGATCATTATCTGCCCTGTGTCAAAATGGTCAGACTTGATGATCTTAGAGGTCTTTTCCAACCTTAATGATTCTGTGATTCTACGAGAAAAGGAACTGCTTGCATCAGCCTGATAACAGCAGCTACGGAAGTGAAAATCGCAGTCAAATCTTCTTCCAAAAGAGCAGTGACAGCTCTAGGACAGGCTGCTGCTTCTGTGACTCTTTTCTGCCTCTGAGGAGTTAATAGCAGGGAGACCTTGAACTCCTCTTAGCTTTTCATCAGTTTGCAACACCGGGTTTACTCAGCGAGGTCACTGCCCTCCAAACAGGCTGTGCATCAGTGGTGTTCTACCAAGCACCCGATGGTGGATTTAGGAAACCCTCTCCATAACCCACCTTCACCATCTGAGCTGAAGCTGAGAAGAGAGCAGGCTGTGGTGGGGGGGGTTTACCTTTGTGAAGGGGGAGATGAAGCTGGTGATGCAGACGAGCCCCGCGTCGGCGAAGAGCCGCGCCACCTCGGCGATGCGCCGGATGTTCTCCTCGCGGTCCTCTGCTGAGAAGCCCAGGTTCTTGTTCAAGCCGTGCCGGACGTTGTCGCCATCCAGGGAGTAGCACGGGATGCCATGAGCCACCAGGTACTCCTCCAGAGCAAAGCCAATGGTTGTCTTGCCAGCTCCAGAAAGGCCTGGCAGAGGCAGGGAAGTGAGGGGTCAGGTGTGAGGTCAAGAGAGTGAAAACGAGAGCGCAACTGGGACACCGGCGGCAAAACTCCTCTGTCTGAAGTTCCCTACCTCATTCCTCCCTCAAGGAGGTTGGTTTCATCTTTCACAGAGCCCTTTTCAACCCTCCTTATTGAAGGGGTGGCATTAATGCCGTGAGAAAAGCATCTACAGCCCAGCATCTGGAGAGGTCCAACCCAGCAGTGCCTCTTGCTGGGCTGTGCTGGGACACACAGGTACCAGGAAGCAGGAGAGGTGTGAAAGGATGCTCCAAATCTCTCAGCACCTTCCTCTTCCTCCCCTTGCTCCCACTGTGCAGAGCCAACTGCTCTCCCATGCTGAACCCAAGGAGAGGCTCCTGCTGCAACCACGTGAGGTGGGACAGGCTCCAGCAGCAACGGCCCCTCATCGCCTCCTTCTCTAGGTGCATCTTTCAAAGAATAATCAGCCAGGCAAGCTCAAACCTTTCAGACACAAGATCCTTGAGTAATATTCAAAAAAGGAAGGAAATTGCCTTGGGTAGGGCTTTTGGCTTCAGAAATTACATAAAAGCAGATTGGGGACTTCAAAATTGAGGAGGAGAACAAAACCCTAATGTGCTTTAACCCAGCATCTACCACCTAAGGTGACAGGAAGGCAAATCAGAATGGCTTTACAAATCCTTCCAAGCACGTCCTTCGACACCCTCCAGCAGCCAAAGAAAATGCCAATATTTAACAAGCAAAGGAACAACTGGACAGCTGGCAAAAGACAGAGTTGTCTAAATATTAGAAATGAGAAATGCAACTGTCATTTCTGGCAGCCCCTAATCCCCAAGCAATGGGTTTATATTCCAAGGCAGAAGAGAAGGGCAACAAAACAAGTGGAAGGGATTGCTCCCAGCCTGACTCTGTGGCTGGGAGTGTTTATTCTCCACACAAGGTGACTGCCTCGTGCTGCCTCAAGCACAGCACACCTACGTGTCCCAATAAACTTCCCACCGCTCCTGAATGAAAACATCCGTGCTTTGGACAACCCTGGGTACGTTCCACTGCCAAAGGATTTGAGCCAAGGCTTCCTCAGCTACACACTTGGGAACAACGAGTGCTACCCCCAGGGGCCTCTGACATGTTCAAAGGAGTCTGATAGCAGCTGGGAAATCCATAAAAACATCAGTTATGGGCAGCAGCTGCCAGGGAGAACATCTTGCTGCGCCAGCACCGTGTGTCTGCCTTTCCCACGTGGGGATGTTTTGCAATTCCAGCTCCCAGGGAACGCTGACGTTTCCTGCAGATCCCAAATCCCCACCTCCCAGCCATACTCATGGAGTTTCACAGGTGAGGCCACGCTTTCACACCCAGACAAAAATACCTGTGAGCCAAACCGTGCAGCCTCGGAATCCTCCCCTGGTGCCGACAACTTGGCCTCTCTTACTCCTGCTGACATGATGGGCTTGGTAAACCACGTTGGTGGATCCCTGAGGAAATAAAGCAGAACAAAGCACTTCTGTTACCTTTGCTGCTCTCCGTGCAAAGGGAAATCTCTGCTGGGACAAATAGATTTGCAGAGAAATGCAAATTCATTAACGAGCCAGAGCGGTGAACTCCAGGGCTTTGGTGTGAGGTGGATTTGTCTCAGCAGCACAGACGGATTTTTTGGAGGCTCTTTGCCTCTGCCCAGGGTGTTTCTGGTGGCAATGCCTTCACGCCAGCAGGGAGCAGGGAGAAGGTGACTGGCTTTGCTGCGGGAGCACTGCCAGGTGACTGATCCCCCCGCGGGCGGGCAGGACGTGGAGTCTGGGCAGAGACACCCTCCCTGCCTTCTCGACGGTTTCAAATGCAGACAGACTCACCTATTATTTTAATCAGGCTTGCAAAACAAGAGCAACTTCAGGTGCTAATTTACTGGCTGTGTAACACAGAGAGCTGCAGCTGGGGCAGGAGCAGTGCCGAGCTGGGCACGCGGTGGGATGGGAGGCAGAGGAGACAACCCCTGACGTGTCCATATGCATTCCCAAGCAAACAAGGCACCAGCACAACGCTGGGCCAGAGGCCTGAATTTTGGTGCTTCCTAATTCTGGCGGTTCCCAACGTTGCTGACCCCAGACTCTGCGCAGGGCTGGCTGCAGGTGAAGCAGCCTGGACATGCCCTGCAGCTCCAGCAACGGCACCTCCACAAGGAATTTTCCACATGGAGTATCTACAGGACCCTGCTAATTGTGAGGATGATGTTCCCAATTGAGGCATCCAAAGCAAAGAACAAGGAGGGAACAAAGATATAAATATATCCTGGATATTCATGTAGGGAGAGAGAGAAGAGAAGGTTGCATGGAGACCTCACAGAACCTTCCAGGACCTGAAGGGGCTTATGGGGAAGCTGGAAAGGGACTGTTCATCAGAGCAACAGGACATGGGGAATGGGTTCAGGCTGAAAGAGGGGAAATTTAGGTTATTTACACGGAAGGAATTGTTCCCTGGCAGGGTGGGCAGGCCCTGGCACAGGGTGCCCAGAGCAGCTGGGGCTGCCCCTGGATCCCTGGCAGTGCCCAAGGCCAGGCTGGACATTGGGGCTGGGAGCAGCCTGGGACAGTGGGAGGTGTCCCTGCCCATGGCAGGGGTGGCACTGGATGGGCTTTAAGGTCTCTTCCAACCCAAACCAGTCTGTGCTTCTATAAAAAACCCAAAACATCTCTAGACCTGCCCCTGAAAAGGTGAGTGAGCGCTACGTATCCCGTGACTCAGAGAATAAAAGATAAATAGCTCAAGACTTGCTTTCTGTGGTTTGCTCCCTTTTGTTGCTTTTTGTGGGCTTTTTTTGCAGGGGGCTGTCAAAAGTTTGAACGTTTTGAGCTCGCAAAGGTGAGACAGCACCACCACAGATTAATTTTCTCCCACCCCCAGGAGTTCAGGCTGTGTCCTGCAGGAGATGAGCCATGATAACGTCCATGCCTGGGGAAGATGCAAGATCTGGCACATTCCTGCGTGGCTGATGTAAGGAGATTGTTCTAAGTACAGGTTGCTGTGCCATAAATCTGCGCTGTGTGAGCCTCTCAGAGCTCTTAGTTTGCACGCTGGCACCTTTGGGAGCTTGGGAAAGCACCACTGAGGGCACTTTTGCAATTCAGCAACACTGTCACACCTCTCCCACCTGCCAGGAGCTCCAGACGGTACCAAATCCCTCAGATTTTTCTCCTCTGTTAATAAATTTCCTGGGAAACTCTTCCTAACCCTGAGCTGGGCTGGGAGCTTGCTTGGCTGGGAACGGGCCCTTCAGTGGGAAAGACCAACTTCCCACCTCATCATCCACCAGTTGGGACACGGCTTGGGAAGCCAGAGCTGAAGTGTGGCAGAAGGGAGTGAAAGCAGCAGGAAATCTGATCATTAATGGCTTGAGAGCAAATCCTGGAGAGATTTTTGCCTAGGAAGAGCATATCCCTGCAGGATGGTTGGAAGGCAGAAGGAGGCAGTGGATGGGGTTTAATCAGATGCAGGGCTGTCCTACTGCTTTGATTCTTGGGGTGTTAACCCTGTCACTGCAAATCAAACGTACTGAAGTAGGTAATCCAATCATCATCACAACATCTACACGAGGGCACCAGGCCCTAAAGCAGGGACAATTTAGGACACTGGTAAGCATGTCTTGGAATAGTCTGGGTCAAGGAAATGAGGTTTGGGAGAGGAACTTCTGACTTATAATTCAGCCCCAAAGAAGGCTCCAAACAAGACAATAAATGTCCCAGCAGCATCTCCAAAGAAGGGAGGCATCCCCTGCCAGACAGATGGTTAAAGACGACACTGCCACGCTCTCCCCTTTCCTTGGAAATCTGCTGTTTGGCCCTGTCTGGATGAGCTCAGTGCTCAGCCCACCCTGCCTTACCTCATCCAGGAAATGAGAAAAAAACAAACACACTGCTCCAAACCTCGGACTGAGGCTGCAGCAGACCAAGAAACCCAATCCTAACTCTGCTTTTGGTCTTCTCTCCTACTGAGCCCGTCCATGAGGCTGGCAAGCAGGGAGACACCAAGACCTTGGTGGTCTTGAGGATCAGGCTTGGCCGAACTGCCTGGCAGGGGTCTCCTGGCTTAGTTTCCAAAGGGAACAAGCTTTCCATCAACCAGCTGGTGGGACAAGATGCTCCCCTCTGTGTGAAAGCAGGCTGCAGCCAGAGGCAGGAGGTTTTTCCTGAGTGATCCTCCTGAATAAAGGGATGGGGCCTCTGAGATAGGAGAGTCTTTGCCGGAAATCAGGAACCATCGGTGTCCTCTGCTCCGAGAGCCACCACTGCTCAACTCACAGCATGCCAAGAAGTGACCTCAGCTCCTCCTGAAGTAATTGGCCCTGGAAGGGAGTAGCTGTGCTTGCCCACATAAATGATGTGTGACTACTCAAGGAGATCTTATCAGGGAGCATCTTCTCCTCGCATCTGACAGTTAAAAGCACGAGGTCTGTGGGGCCTCTCCCAGACGTCGCTGACGTTATTGGGAGCAGAACCACTGCACGTCTAATAGGGAATACATCAGACAAAACCCATTTATAATCATAGAAGGATAGAGGTGTGTAAGGTTGGAAAAGACCTTTAAGATCATCAAGTCCAGCCATCAACCCAGCACCCCCCTCGTGTTCACCACTGAACCATGTCCTCAAGGGCCACACCACGTGGTTTTTGAACACTTCCAGGGATGGTGATTTCCCCACTTTCCTGAGCAGCCCATTCCAATGCTCTACAACCCTTTCCATGAAAAAAATTTCCTAATATCCAACCTGGCGCAACTTGAAGATGTTTCCTCTCCTCCTGTCCCTGTTCCCTGGCAGCAGAGCCCGACCCCCCCGGCTGCCCCCTCCTGTCAGGGACTTGTGCAGAGCCACAAGGTCCCCCCTGAGCCTCCTTTGCTCCAGGCTCAGCCCCTTTCCCAGCTCCCTGAGCTGCTCCTCATCAGAACCCCTCCCCAGCTCAGCTGCCCTTTTGGGTTTAGGGTTCTCCCAACAAATTGCATGGATGTTTTGCCATCTTCCACTAGGAATTCAAGTATAAACTCTGGCCCTTGAGGCAGCAGCTTCTCCTGCCTCCACATCCCCAGTTCTTTAACCAGCGCCTCCATGGCTGCATCAAGAATGGGAGCATGGCAAGAACCAACTGCGAGTGCCACATTCCACAGCTGAAGGGTGGAAATGAAGGACAGATGGGAGCTGAGCAGGACATCCAGGAGATGATCTGAGCGCACACAAGACCCTCAGGCACCCAGAGCAGGCAGAGCTCTGTGCCGCTGCAGAAGGAGATGTGGCACCAGGAAGCCGTGCTGGCCATCGCGGTGGCCGAGCAGGCCCAAGCCCGTGTCCTTATCGTGCCCTCAATTCACCCCTGCCTGCTGCAGCTGGCACAGGCACAGACCTGGACGCTGTCCAGGAGCCACAGCGCACGGCAGGCTGCGGCAGCATCCCGCTCTGGGTGAGGGACTCGCTCCTGGGAGCACGGCTCACGCCAGCAGAGCCAGGCTGTGCAGCACGGAGCTGCGAAGGGCACGTTACTCACACGTCCGGCTCACTCAGCACCGGCACCAGCATCCAGCTGGCAGCGCTCAGGGCCCCGGGGAAACCCTGACCCAACAGCCAGGGCAGGGTCAGGACTCCCCCAGCTGCCTTTTTATTTATAGGGCAAGCTCACAGCACCAGAAATATGATTCATTTTTTTCCAGTCAAGCGTTTCACACACACCCTATTTCGGTACCGCAGCCTGGACACGTCTCAGGAAGGAAAAATTAGACCAAAATAAAAATAGAGGCTTTCGAAATGTTTTCAGCTGATCCTATTTACAAATGGTAGAACGGGCTTTTAAAATGATGGAATGATCCCACAAACCTTTGCTTGCACAGGCAAGCAGTGGGATCGAGCACATGGAGGGATTATTGGGGTGTCTGTGCAGGGTCAGGAACCAGACCTGACGATCCTTGTGGGTCCCTTCGAGCTCAGGAGATTCTGTGATTCTGAGTTTGAAGTCAAACACTTGCCTAAGCCTCGGGAGAGTGAGCTAACCAATCATTAAAAAAACCCTCCCAACTCCTGCCAGCATACTGAAAAAAAAAAAATTAAAATTATTTGTTCCTACCGGTTGCATTTGATGTATAAAAATTATGTTTATCAAAATTTTCCTTAAAAAACTATTTTCTTCTTCCAGGACTGCTCTGGCAAAAGAGTGATACTGTCTCCATGAGCAACCAGGGGGAAAAAACCTCCTGTGAAAGAGTCATTTTCTGAAGAAGAGCAAACCTGATACTCCAGAGAAAAGGAGGAAGAGAGGAAAAAGGGGGGGGTTTTGTCTGTGGAAGCAAAGATTTGATCACAATCATATTGAAGCACAATGGAGAAACCTTGGCATCCCTGACATCCCAGCTTCGTTCTTGTAACCCAAAACCTGTGGACTTTCCCCAAATAATCACTTAATGGACTAAGGCAGAAAGTCTTCAAAACCAACCCCCATTCTTTCCCAAGGGAAAACCCCAGCAAGGCGGAGTTACCCTGGGAATTTTGCCTGTTTAACCTCTCAGGACGCAGGCCCACATGGGGAAGGGGGAGCTTGCAAGCACCTCTTGTACTGCCCAGCTCCCTGCTCCCATGCTGCTGTCGCTGCTGTGCCACCCTGCTGTCCCTGCTGTGCCACCGCCACCCTGCTGTCCCTGCTGTGCCACCACCTCCCTGCTGTGCCCCTGCCACCCTGCTGTGCCACTGCCACCCTGCTGTCCCTGCTGTGCCACCGCCACCCTGCTGTCCCTGCTGTGCCACCACCTCCCTGCTGTGCCCCTGCCACCCTGCTGTGCCACTGCCACCCTGCTGTCCCTGCTGTGCCACCGCCACCCTGCTGTCCCTGCTGTGCCGCTGCCACCCTGCTGTGCCCCTGCCACCCTGCTGTCCCTGCTGTGCCACCGCCACCCTGCTGTGCCCCTGCCACCCTGCTGTGCCCCTGCCACCCTGCTGTGCCACTGCCACCCTGCTGTCCCTGCTGTGCCACTGCCACCCTGCTGTCCCTGCTGTGCCGCTGCCACCCTGCTGTGCCCCTGCCACCCTGCTGTCCCTGCTGTGCCACCACCTCCCTGCTGTGCCACCGCCACCCTGCTGTCCCTGCTGTGCCCCTGTTCCCTGCACAGGGATGCGGAGTCTCCTTTCCCAGCGCCCGGAGGTGGGCAGGAGCAGCGCTGTGCTTTCTCTGCAGACTGAGCAGAGCAGTGACAGTGCTGTGTGTGTCCCCAGCCCCCTGCCGAGGCGGAGGCGCTGCCAGCATTCCCTGTGCCGGCCAGGATGCTGGGCTGGGATCCCTTTCTCCGCCCCGTGCTCTGAATAAACGCCAGCAGACGCAGTCTCTCCTTGGCACCCGCTGCCTGTTCCTTTTGGCATCGCCCCCGGGGCCCTGCCAGGAACGTAACACAGAGAAGCTTAAGGTTTTCTGAGCCATCCCAGTGCCCCGAAACAAGCAGCCTTTCAGCCCGCAGACAGACAGCTGGAGATGCCAAACCCCGCGAACACACGGGATTTTCAAGCTGCTGTTAAGCTGAAGTGGTGTTTTCTTAAGCCACAAGAATTTCTGAGCTCTTAGCAAGACCTTATTTGCTGATGGCAGCTCAAATATTTTCCTCTTGGCATAAATTCGCACGGCTTGGGTTGTCACAATCAAGTTTTATACAACACTGGCGCAAAAAAAAAGGAGAAGAAAATCAACAAAACCAGGCTCACGTTCCAGTAACTTCACAAATCAGATGCTTATTTCTACACTGTGAGTCCAAATCAGCAGTTGGGGACTGAAATCTGCCTCTCTGAGGGCTCCCAGCTCAGGCGTTTCCTTATCTCGGAATGAGATGATGTCACTACTCTCATTTCCTCGATGCAGAAAAGCCAGTGACTCATCCTGCGCTCCTACATTTTTAGGATAAACTTGCAAGGCCAGGACAGATGTTATAAAAACAATCTCCCCGTCTTCATTCCTGAAATCTGAAGGGACAGCTGCAGGGGCAACAAATATTTAACAAACAAAGCATTTCGTCAGGCACTGACAAAAATAACAATTTAAGCACGAAACCCCTCCATGGTTGCCCAGTTTTTAATATTCAGAGCAGCTCTGCTAAATGATCTCCTGCAGATGAACCCGCCTGAGCAGTTGGGCCCCTGTTCTTTTTGCAAACAATGGGTTTGCAATGTCAATTGCAGAAGAAATGCCTTGGTTTGATGCCTGCCAGGAAAACCACCCAGAACACACAGCCCTGCTTCTCTACCTTCTTCTGGAGAAAAAGATCGCGTTACAGAAATGGGAAACTGAGTGTCAGTCCCTCAGATTGCAGGGACAAGAGGAAAAGGGGGCAAAGGTACAGATTCTGACTACACATTAACCTCAGTATCAAAAAAGGTTTCCAGGCAGGAAGTGTATCCACACGTAAATAATTCCCCCCCCCCCCCCCAATATTAGATTCGGGAATTTAATCAGTGGGCTGTGGTTCTCTGTGGTACATACGGCACGGTACATGCCCCGCCTCCTGCCGCGGCAGGACAGGCACCCTATCCCTGAAAACATGCCGGGATTCCTGCTCCAAGCACCCTGCAAAGGAGAACCAGGCCAGGACACCGCCAGCTGAGCTCAACTGCGGGACACAGGCACACACACAGGCTGCGCTGGGCAGGGACACCTCGGGAGTGCAGCCGAGCCACAGAGTCCTCCGGTCACTGACCGAGCCACGTCCCACTCCACCAACGCCATCCCTGGGACAGCTCCAAAAACTGGTTCTGCAAACTGAGCCCACCTCGGCTCTCGATGGTATGGGGGTAAGATACCCCCTCTGAACATGCCCAGGGTATCCCTCTCAGGAAAGAAATCCTCTGTCTTTAGAGCAGCTCCAGTGGTTTCATGAGCAGTGGGAGCTACAGAGGATCTGTGTTCCAAGCAGCTTCATCAGCTGTGTGAAATACATCTATTTCTGAGCCCAGGGCAGGGAACGGAGCTGGGAAGGGGCTGGAGCCCCAGGAGCGGCTGAGGGAGCTGGGAAAGGGGCTGAGCCTGGAGCAAAGGAGGCTCAGGGGGGATCTTGTGGCTCTGCACAAGTCCCTGACAGGAGGGGGCAGCCGGGGGGGTCGGGCTCTGCTGCCAGGGAACAGGGACAGGACAAGGGGAAAGGGCCTCAGGCTGGGCCAGGGGAGGCTCAGCTTGGACAGCAGCAGGAATTTCCCCATGGAAAGGGTGCTCAGGCCTTGGCAGGGGCTGCCCAGGGAGCTTTGGAGTGCCCATGCCTGGAGGTGTCCCAGGAAGGGCTGGAGGTGGCACTCAGTGCTCTGGGCTGGGGACAAGGTGGCCATCGGGCACAGCTTGGACTCCGTGGGCTGGGAGGGCTTTTCCAGCCTCAGGGATCCTGGGATTCTGTAAAAGAACTCATCCTCCTGTGAGGCTTCTCCTCTCCAGGACCCAGTGGCAGCCTGATGAAAGGGAAAAGCTGGACTACAGCCCAGGCTGGTGGGGTCTCAGTGCCCTGGCCACAGGGTGCCTCTCCCTGCCTCAGGTTGGATGTCCAGCCTTGAACCTGGTGTCTTGTGCCCCATGTGCCTGACTTTGCAGTGGTCAGCAGCAGGCCACAGGATACCTCTCTCCACCTCAGCATCTTTTTCAGGGTTTTCAAACTGCAAAAGCAGCAGCAGGAAGGAACGTAGGGGAACTTGGCCAGGAGCACCACGCAGGACACGGTTAAATGGGGGAATTTTGCCTGGCGGGCCAAAAGTTCACTTGGCTGGAAAAAATCATTACAATGAATTCATGGAAGGAAAGTTCATGAGGGACTATCAGGAGGAAAGGCACAGCCTCTGGTATCTCAGCTCGTAAATCAGTGGAAAGGGGGACAATGCACTGATGTCCCAGCCATAAACTCTTTCCTGGCTCCCACTCTCGGCTGCTGCTGGAAACGACAGATGGGGCCAAAGAGACGTTCCTCTCACTCAGCACCTCCTCAGTGCCCTGGGAATTTCTGCTGGATGAAGACAGGGCCGTTTTCACTGCTGTACCGCTGACTGTGCCACCCTACAAAACCAGCTGCAGGAGGCAAGGCCAAGTTGAGGACTAAAGGAGGATGAAATTTTCCTGCCCCATCTCCCTGTGCATCTCAGCCCCACAAGCTGCAAGATGGGCTTTTAATGTGTGAGTGCACCCAGGGTTACCTAGAGCCTGGCCCAAGTCAGCACCGAGGATGTCGTACTCTTCCTGAACGAGTGCCTGCTCAGCATTTCCCCTCCCTCCCTAAAGCAGGCGGAGGCACAGCTCTGAGTCATTCCATGCTGCTCAAAGGCTGGTCCAAGGACAGTTCAACATTTTCCTCGGAGATTATTGTTAGTTGGCCCCTCAAAAATTCATGTAAACTCCCAGCATCTCTCAGAGGGTGGCACAGCCCCCAGTTTTACAGCCACAGAAGGGTAGTGGAGAATAAGACCAACAGCAGATGAAGACTTCAGCTCCCACAATATTTAAGACAGAAAAATGCCCCGTGTTTGAAGAGCAGCTCCCCCGGACTTCAGGCTGCACCTCTGAGAGCTTGACACTCCTCACATCCATCCCCAGGGGCTCAGATCAGCTTTCCAGAGATGCAGTGAGCTGCCCCAGCCATGGCTGGTGGGGCACTCATCATGCCCAGGGGCAGGTGCCCAGCTCAGACCCCCACAGCAGCCCTCTAAAAAAATACCCTCCTCTAAAATGACTTTTCCCCCCTCTTCCCATGCTCACTGGCAACACAACCTAATGATCTTCCCATCAGAAGGGCTGGGCCTGCCTGAAAAATGACCTCCCGCCCAACCACACTTTTTGCACCACAATGGGAAGCTAAAAAACAGTTTGATATTGAAGAAAACATTTTGTTCTGCCAGAGAGGCTGCAAAGACCTGCAGGTCAGAAAGTCTTGGAAATGTAGGTGCAGACGGTTGTTTTCCAGCAATGCACAGAAAAAGCTCATCTCAACAACCCACAAAGTGCTGCAGCTAACAGAAAATAAAATCAAATCTATGTAAACCAACTCCTTCCTCAAGCTCTGCTCTCCCAACACATTTTGGCACCCACTCAGCAGACAAAGCTTTTGACACATGGAGTTGTAACTGAGCCAAGCTGTGAGCAAAGGAGCAAAGACCACTCTGGGAGGGATGTGAGGCAGTGCTAGTGAGGAACTACCAGCCCCACAGGCAAATCCCGACTTCCCAGCATCCCACGGCATGACGCATACCCAGGGCTTTTTTGCATCCCTCCTTTTGTTAATGATCCACTCCGTGTACATTTTCTCTTGGAAATGATTAAGCTGTGAAACCATTAAGGAGCTATTTCTCACTCCCTTCAGCTGTGACACCCTGCTCACGATAACAGCAAATTCATAAATGGCAACCTGAATTACACAGCCTTTCTCTTAATGGATCTTTGAGAAGCAAAGTGTACGAGCAGCGTGACCAAGGTACAGGCTCAGGCATTCACACAGGCCCTGCACGCCACTTATCTTTTGGGGGCCTGTACAGCTGTAAGTTTATCTAAAACACCTTTTCATTTCTAAAGGCACCCTCCAGGATCAACATCAGCCCAGTTAAAATTAAAAAAAAAAAAAAAAAGGCAAATATGCCAGTGTTTGTCTTGAAAACCCTCCAGAAAAACAAAATCTCCATGGCCTAAATCTAAGCTGCAGCTGCAGTGCACATGTCTGGGTAGTGTGGGGGCTTCAGCATCAGCTGCTGATTGACTAAAAGCTCTTGCAGGGGCTGCCCAAGGAGGGCACGGATGGAACCCTACACCTCTGGATTTTGGCATGGATTTGTAAGTGGCTGTGACTTGATCTGTGCAGAGAAACCAGAGGAGGCTGGAGTCTGTATTTATCCCGGAGTCCAGCAGCGGGACAGGAAGGAAGGCGCTGACTCAAAGCGCTTCCACTCAGAGCTGCAGGAGCTACAGGTGGGTTTCGAGGCCCTGGCCACCCCCTGGTGGCTAGCCACCCCCACACCAACCTCCTCCAGCAGCAGCAGAGCTGCTCAGCTGGTGACCCCTGGGAGACAGAGAGATCCCAAAGAGCCACTAGTCCTGTTGGGAAAGCAGAAGATGAACCTCGGAGCTCAGCTGCAGGGGTCAGGCCTGCCCTACCTGCTCTCTCCTCACAGGGAAGGGCTGTTCAGGCAGGAAATATCCATCCCAGCAGAAAAACCCTTCCCTTTCTCCGTGTGCACGGTCCTGGCAGCTGCTCTGTCCCCACACAGCCCCCTGGAACACAGCCCCCTGCTGCTCCTGCTGCCGTGGCACTGCCAGGGGACACCAGCCAAGCCCTCCTGCACTCGGGGACCGTCCCCCACAGCCCCCAACTCGCAGCTTCTGGGGCTGCACCCCACCACAATGGTTTTTTAATTCCCCAACACCTGGAGGGCTCAAGCATGGAAAGGAGAAGGCATTCATATTTAGGAACCTGCAACTTTTCCTGGCTTTTCTTCCCTGAATTTCCCCAAATTGAACCTGCCTGCTCTTACAGGGCAGAGTGTGGTTATTAAACACTGGCCTGGCACACTGGCAGCCCAAGTGAGTGAAACAGCAACGTGGGGGCAAGAGACTGGAAAGAGAACTTTCTAAATAATAGCAAAAGGCTTCAGAAAACTGGGAGAAAAGGGGAGAGAGTTATAATTAACACAGCAACAAAAGTTAATCACCTCATCTTTCCATGGTCTTCAAAGAAAAGAGAGATAAAGCAAACAAAGCAATAGAAAATAAACCAAGAAATCCCAAGCATGTGATGAGCAGCTGGAAAACAATCACCTTTGGATGTCACGGTGCAATGAGTTGGGCACCGTGTTCCACAAAATCAATCATGCTGTAAGAACAAGGCTTGGGACTCACTGGATCAAACACGAGTTTTATAAAACTCGCTTTCTTGAGTGACTCAGCCCAGAGCAAGCCACGCTAATTCCCTGAAATCAGGGCTCTGCTGCCCTGTCCCCTGGGCAGTGTCACGGCGATGAGCTACTCAGAACTGCTTTGAAAATAAACAGCTTTCAAGATGTTTTGCTCTTTACGTTGAAGGCAACAGTTAAGAGTGAGAGGAGATGAATGCATGGTTTGGGTGTTTTAATGAGCTTTTTCTTTCATGTTGCTTTGCAATTAAATTGATGGAGATGTACATATGTTCCTGCTCTGCCTGGGATATCAGTCCATCTGAACTCTGCCCTGCAGCTCCAGTTTTTTTTCAACATGAGAGTAGTTTTTAGGCAAAGAAATTAAGCCTCTTTCCTCAGGGTTGATGCCTGATCTTGTGGGTTTGTTGCTCCTGTTTAAATAAATTTAAATAAGCCCACATCATTTGCACGTAAGCCCTACACAAACACAAGTGAGCCAGCAGAAGTTCCAGCTCTGTGACGGAGCTGGGCTGCGGAGGCACATCCCGCTGCAAGCCGGGGGTGCCACACCAGTCTGATTCCTGGAGATGCTGCTGCGAGGCCAGGCAGGGGACAAAGCTGAAACACTTCCCCTGAGAAAGGCAGTTTCAGCACTCGGCTCTCATTCTCCCTAAGCACCTGCAAGGGCACCCAAAGAGAAGCCCCACTCGCCGGGGGCAGGACTCCCAGCGCCTCCATCCCATGGGATGCGCTGAGCTGCACTTTCCGCGCAGCGCCGGGGACACAAAGCCACGCAGGCAGTCGCCCTGCCAGGGCAGGGCCGTGCCCGTGGCTCTGGGCTCTGTGGCAGGCTGCCCTGGAGCACACTGCACCATCTGTGTCCTCCTGCCCGTCCGGGAAACGCCGCTCGGCGGGCAGAGGCAGCGAGCGGCGGAAATACCGGCGGCGGGGCCGCAGGTGTGGGGAGAACGAGCTGCTCTCTCGACAGAGCTCAAAGAACCCCTCAGCCCTGAAAGCCACGCTGTGCAAGAGCCCACACAATAAACAAGGGCAGGCCCACAGCTCCACCTCGCTCACTGCAACCCCTTCATGCTGTGCTTGCTCCTGAGAGCAGGGTTTGCCACTGAGGCACACAGGAGGGCTGTGTGAGGAACATTAAAGGCTTTAAGGTCGTCATTACAGACCGTTCTTCTTCCTGAAAAGTCAGTCCCGAAACTGGACAGAAATGAATGCTTTCTGTCAGTGAGGGCTGGGAACAGAAGGACACTGCCTGGCACGTAGAGGACTTCATAACTCTTGCAGTGTCATGAGCAGAAATGAAGAGAGCACAGAGCATTTCCACATTAACCAGCCAAAGAGAGATTCCTGCACACCACGACTCTGGTCTTCCTTCACACAAGGCAGAATTAAGGTGTCATGTTCATTTTTAAGGACATCATGTGTAGAGCAAAAAAAAAAAAAGCCATTAAGTTTTCTTCTTTGTACTTTGCCATAAGCTTCGAGAAATAAATGGGTGTGCAATTAAAGCATCCTCAAACCGGCCTCAAACTCCAGAGAGCACTCAGGCTGAATTTAGGATTTAAATCCTGGGCTTCTAGATATTCAGTTTCCAAAATGAGGAGCACTGTCAAATAACACAGTGGTCCATCTCACAACAGCTGGCACTGCTGTGCCTTTCCAAAACTGACAGCTGACCAGCATCACCTGCAAAACGCAGCTCTGACATCCCCTCAGCCAGTGAATTAAGCCGGTAACACCGAGCCTCTCAAAACCACGTCTGTGGGACAAAGATTAACACACCACCCACATGACGAAACTGTGGTAAGACTGAGGTTTTATTAGCAACAAGGATTTTTAGGAGTAGTAAGGATTCGTGTTACTGGGAGAACAAAGAATGGGGATTAAGAAGGGGGCAACAGAAGGATGATCCTACTGCTGTATCAATAGGGATCTCAATAGGATAAATTACTGTGTTTTCATTTTAAGATTGAACACCTTTGGCTGTTGCAGCTGCAAAAGGTGTCACAAAAAATCTTCTGTGTGCACAAAAAAAAAAAGGTCAAAGGACCCTGAACAAAGTGAAATTCCTTATCCCGTGCCTTTGACATAAACTGGAGATGGTTGAAACCAGGAAGGTGCTGAGGTTGCAGTCGGGAGAGAGAACTTCCTTTGCACTCTGTGCAACCACATCTTTCTGACAAGGGACAGGAAGATCACAAATGGGACATCACCATTTCACCATCACTCCCCAAACCTCTTGTAATTGGCGAAATCACGCCTTTTCTCACTCCATCAGATACCTGGCAGATAAGCACACAAAAATCCACCTACAGCTGTCAAGCTGATAGCATCTGTTTTGACAGCCACGGCACAAAGGTCAGCCACAAACTTGCTTATAAAGGTCATTTTTCCAGCCCAGGGTGGAGGCAAAGGAGAGGGATTATTCTGGAAGTCCAGTAATACCTCTCTCCTGTCACAGCAATGAACAGAACTCCCATACACAGCTCACGGCTCGCACCTCCCCTGCCTGAAATAATCCCTAAACCACAGGTTTTTGCGTTTCCAAGAACACTCTGCCTCACAAGCGCGCTTTGTTCTGCGTGGTTTTGAGTGCATTCCTCCCCGGACAGATTACCACTGTGTCCAAAATGCATCAAATCCATCGGAAAAGTTTATGGCAAACTAAAAAAGAAATCAAACCAACCAGCAAAAAGCAGCCCTAAAGACCTGCGTCAAGATTTCTTCTGGTTCTGATTTAAAACCTGGAAAACGTACGCGCAGCCAGAGGGACCCAGAGCTCCCATCCCAGATCCCGGGAGTGAGGGAGGGCGGCTGGCAAGCGGAACGCGATGTCTGGCTGCGGCCGGGATTTGCAATTTTAATTTCTAACTGAACTGTGTCCTGGCTATGGTTACTTCTCCTTGCTGTGTGTGTTCTAAAGCGCTGGCTGCGCAGCGATGCTGAGAGCCTGACGGAGGTGGTGACCCGGCTCACCAACTCCTTCTCCGGGTGCCGCCGGGACAGAGGACCCCCAGAAAGCCACGAGCGAGGCAGGCGCTGCCCCGACCTCCGGCCCCGCTGATCTGGAGGGGATCAGCGGGGACCGAAGTCGGCACAGGGGGACAGGTGCGGGCTGCGGCCGAATGCCCGCGGAGGATGCGCGGAGCGCCCGGCCAGCGCGTCCATCCCCGTCGCCCCGAGTGACGGATGGGCTGGCGAGCTCCGAGCGCGCCCCACCAGAACGCCCCGCTGCCGCTGCCGGGGATCCCGGCGCCGGGCAGAGTGCCGGGGACTCGGAGAGGGATCCGCGGGGACCGCCCGCCCGCCCGCCCCCCGGCGCGTCCCTACCGTGTGCTCGCGGCTCGCCATGGTGCTGCGGCGGCGGGCCCGGCGGGCCGGGGCTATAAGGGCTGCGGGACACGTAGCGCGGCCCTGGGCCGGCCCCTCTCGCCCTGCGCCCGCCCCCGCCGCCGCCTCCTCCGGCCCGGCCCCCGGGGGAACCGGGCAGGGCGCTCCGGGCCGGGGGCGCGGCCCCCAGCCCCGAAGGAGCGGGCAGAGCGGGCACGGCGCGCCCCGGCAGAGCCGACCGCAGGAAAGTGCCCCAAAATGAAGCGCTTGGGGCTTCTCCTGCCGCGGCCGGGCTCCAGGAGAGGGAGGAGGAACAGCAGCCCACACAACACCACTGGGCGAAGAAGCACCTCCAGAGGATGATGATGAGGATGATGATGATGATAAAAATGATGTTTAAAACCAAGCAATGCTGGAGGCTGATCCCTGAGGGTTTGGCCAAAATACCAAAAAAGTTGAAAAGAAACACAGAGGAGCCTCCCGGCAAACAAAGCACAGCAGATGAGGGGAAGAGAAACCCCGTGACTGACAGCTTTGCCCCAAATCCTCAGTTTTCCATTGCTGGAAAAGCTCGGATCCCAGAACGCTGCTGAAACAGAGGAAATGACAGGCAATGTCCTGGTGGAGGGAAGCCCCCGTACAACCTTGGGATGGCCCGTGAGCCAGGGACGGAGGAAGGGCGATCCTGGTGGGTGGGTAATTTTACACCCGAGGGCGTGTGGTCCCATCCGGCATGGCACTCATCCTCCTGGCCCACTGCCTCCTGCTCTATCCCCATCCACCCATGGATCCATCCCACGGCTACAAGGATGGCTGTGCCAACCCTGCTGCCTCTCCTCTAGGAGGAGATACCTCACTTCTCATCGTGCCCAGAAGAGCAAGTGCTCCCCCCAGGTCCAACACGCTGAGCCTACTGTGGGCAGCTTCTGGGACCTGCTCAGCACATGATCACCAGCAGTGCATAAGAATACTCCTGTTTAATCTCTGCCCCTCACTCCAGCACGGTGTAAAATCATTGATGCCTCGAGGAAAGCCCCTCGATGGAAAAGGAAAAAGGTGTTTGGACTTTGCAAAGCTCCCCAAGGTTCATTCTCCTGATGAACTGTTAAAACAGAAAATGGGAAACCCCAAGAGAGCAGCGAAAGATAAATGGGCCTCCTCAAATGAAGTCTTGCTAAAGGAAGAACAGGGCCCACTGTGGGAAAACAAGGAGGTGAAGGAATGGGGCTGGAAGGAGGCAACAGCACCTGCTCAACCAACTCCTGAAGCCAGGCAGCTATTAGAGTGTGATCAGCTATCAGCTGAACTAATCCCCAGTGTAATTCCAGTTAAACCCATGGCATTACACTCGGGATTAACTCAGCTAAATAATGCCAGGGTCGCCTTTTAGCATCGCTCATTCCGTGCTTTTTTTCATATTGTTTTCCTCAATTAAGAGCAGATTAAATTTCTGCCACAGAAACAACCTGGCAAGGTTGGAAGAATAGGGAAAGAAGCCTGAACACCATATCCACTGGAAAAGTCCATCCTGGTACATTCAAATTCCCATCTTTACACCCTTTCCATGTTACCCTGCCTTTTTGTACCTTCAGTAAAGAAGAAGGGTGGGAAAAGTGCCCAGGAGACCAAGGCAAGCAGGGAAACACATTTACTGAAGAACGAGGAGCAGCACGAAGGGGTTTGTGAAGAAGAAAAGGCACAAAGAGGGGCTTCTGTAACAACAGACCACTCTGAACCATCCTGGCCTGACACAACCAGTCCTAGAGGGGGCATTTTTGAAGGAAAACAACTTTTTTTCATTAAAAGTGAGCTGTGGAAAGGAAAGGGGGAAGACAGAAAACTAGTGTTACAATATAACAGAAAAATCAGCATCCAGAGCATGTAACACCTCCATGTTTCCCCTAGATACCTATCAGTGAGGCAGAAATGAGTCAACATTATCTCCATTTGTTGCATCATTCCTCACTTCTAACTTCATCAAAGTTATTTCCCTTCTAGGAATTAAACTGACTGCTCAAAACCTGCCTGAGAATTTGAGCAAATAATATTTGGTGTATAAGAGATCCAAGGGTTTTCCACCTATTTTTCCCAAGCACAATGCAAAGAACAGTACTAACTTTTGTTACATTAAGCTACAATAACTAAATGTATTTGGTTATTGCCACAAGTTTTAATTTGTGTGGGGCTTTTCAAGGAAGTAACTGATGAAACAGAATCAGAAACAAAGCAAGAAAGAAAAAAAATCTAGTTGCTTACCTCAAGAGACACACAAATTAGTGACACTCAATTTTCATTGAAGAACTCCTTGGGCTATTGAACAAGAGCTTCAGCCTCATGCAGCCAGGGAAAGCAGCAGCATCCCAGCAAAGCAGGCAGGGGCTGCCCCTGGATCCCTGGCAGTGTCCAAGGCCAGGCTGGACACTGGGCCTTGGAGCAGCCTGGGACAGTGGAAGGTGTCCCTGCCCATGGCAGGGGTGGCACTGGGTGGGCTTTGGGGTCCCGTTCTACTCAAACCATTCTGTGATTTGATGATTACAGGGAGTATTTTTTATTTGTGGGGATTCTCAGTCTGCTTACAGGAGACTCTTGTTCCTCTCCTTACTGGGAAGGACAAAAGGAAGTTGTGCCCCTGTGACTTGCCCTTGTGCACTTGGATTCAGCATTTTCCTGCAAAGTCTGTAACACCCTGACACCCCAATCTCAAAGAGACAATAATTCCCTAGAGAAAAAGCTCTTTTAGGAGCCCATTGTGCAACCTGTTACACTAACAGAGTAAAATCTACACATAACTCCCCCAAACAGGCCCAGCAAGCAGCTGCTTGTGAGGCATATGCTACATCCATCTTCCCCATTCCAAATCACCTTCTTAGTCAAAATTCCTATCCCAGCATCACCCAAGGAATTACCCCAAAGCACCAACACTCAGGTCAATGCTCACAAGCTGGCCATGATGTGATAAGCTCACCACCACCTTCTGCCACTTGCAAGGGGGCAGAGGTAGAAATGAAGAGGCCACATCCTTTCAGCTCTGAGACATCAGCCCCAGTAGTGCTGCAGCCTCAGGGCGCGTGCCATGGAAGGAGACGGCTATGCCCTGCAGTGCTCTCCCACATGGAAGGTAAAGGGGTGGGGTCACTGTCTCTGACTTTGCACAACTACGCTCTTAAACCCTCGCAGGAATTCCCTCATTCAATGACTGCTAGGTCACTAGCACTCCACTACTCCCTGCACTCAAAACTACTCCACTACTGCTGCCTCTGCTCTTATTTATTCACTTTCCTAGCACTGGGGAACCTGCAGATGAAGGTTCAGTGCTGTGCTTAGGTTTTCCAATCCATGGAGACACAGCTGTCATCTTTAGCACCATTTCTTCTCAGATTCTCTGGCTTTGTTTTTCCAAAGTGACAGGGGAGGCTGTCACCCCAGTTAATGGAGCACCCTCCAGTCACTGGGAGTGTGACAAATTGTGCTCATCCTGTCCCCAATTGTCGCGGGTTTGGTTTGTAACCGGGCAGAAACACCAATTTAGTGTAGTGGTTTGGTCCAAAATACTCATTACTGTTTATCTGCTGTGAGATAAGAATTAGGAGAAATGCAAAACAGGCACCAAACTTGAAAGAATATAAAGAAGTTTATTAACAGACCTAAAAGAAGAAAAAAAATTATACCACCTTCAGAACTCTCCTCCTCCCCCCACCTTCCTCCCTTCTCCCACTGACAATGTAAAAAGACAACCCTTAAGATGTTCAGTCTGTTTACCACTTCCATAATAACCTTGTTCAGTCCATTTAGAAAGAGAAGTCTCTTCTTGCTCATGCTATGAAAACATTATCACAACGAGACAGCCGCCCACTTCCAAATATTGTTCAGTCCATTTAGGAAGAGGAGTCTCTCTGCTCGCATGTGAGTCCCTTCCCCCGACTTGCAGCTTTTCCCGCAACTGCTTTCGAGGATCCACTCTTGAAGTTTTTTGGGGTACAATTTTAAGGTTGAGCCGTTCAGAAACAAAAACAGAGGCCCTTCTCCTTCCCTGGGAGCAAAGGGTCTTCATCATCTTCATCTTTAGGACTATCTCTGGGAGCATCTCTAGGGACTGAGGTTTTCTCCTTTCCCGTTTGGAGCAAAAGTCCTCATCTGGTTCATCTCTCCCTGTCCAAACTTCTCATGCAATTACAGCTGCGTCAGCATCTGCCTATCTCAGTGCAGGTGCTTTTGCTTACGAGCTGAACACTCCACCCCCCATATCTTCATGAAATTACAACGGGATACTCTGATATATCATAGCTTCACAACAGAATTTCAGCTTTAAGCATCTCCTCTCTCTCTTCCCTCAGGTTTTCAGCTCTTCACAGCAGTAAAAGGGTTAATCTCACCTCGGCCTTGCAGCTTTGCAGCTGGAATGTTGAATTTTTCTTATCGCAGTGGAGAGGGGGGAGAGCCGAGCCGCTCCGGCTGCCCACAGCAAGGCAGTGGGGGGGGGGGTTCCACGGCTGGAACAGGTCCATCGGCTCCAGGGTGGCCGTGGCCCGGCCCGGCCTGGCCCAAGCAGGGCCTGGCTGGGCCCACTGGGCCCTGCTCGGGCCCCGCAGCCACCTGTGCCAGCGCCGGAAACGAGAGAGAGCTTGGAGGGGGAGTTTGCCTATTCTTAAATGTGGATCACAGAGGCGGTCACAACTTTAAGTGGCTTAGAGAATTGTCCATATTCAAACTGGCCAGCTGATAGGTTCTATCAGGTCCCAGAGGAAACTGTAAGCACCCCTTAGCAAGGACGTCCCTTCCGGGACTATGCTCGCTAACCTATGACACCAATGCATTAGGATCAGTACCTTTGAAATCTGAATATTCCCCAGCTGAACACGGTAACACCTCTGGCATTAGCCCACAGAGATACCAGAGACACCGAACTGCCCCAACAAGCACTTCCAGCTTCTCCACCTCACCTTTCACCCTTTGCACAAAGGGGCTTGAATTCTGTGTGTAAGTCAAGGGTGGCTCTGCAGCCCTAAAGCCTCACTTTCTGTCAAATCAGAAATAAGCTATGAAAGCAAAGCACAGATTGCTGGAAGCACCAGAGATACAGGGTAGGGCATTACCTCCTGGAGTCGGCAATTAGGACTTTAATGAGAACAGGAAGTGTTTCTTCCTTTCCTTTTTCTATAATTCAAACACACAGGATCATCCCCAACTTTCAGAGAGCTGTTTGAGGCAACAAGAGCTCCAGAAGTGACAAGCAAGCAGCCACTGAAGCCTCCAGCACTGGCAACACCCGCTGCTGTTGGGGACTGCCACAGCCAGCCAGAAACCAAGTTCAAAACCAGTTTGCCAGGATTTCACAACGGGACAGAGGAGCCCAAGCCAGGAACAAGCTCTGCACCTACTTGGGTCTTCTCATAGTGCCGCAGAGCTGGGATTGCCAGGCCGGGATTTTAGTGCTCCAGTGACACAACCACTCCGGCTCCCCCATCAGGATCCTGCTTTCCCACATCCCCTCCAGGCTGCACTGACAGTTCTGAAGGTTCCCAGTGCAACTGGTCCAACCATGGGGATGGCATCCCACACAGGCAGCCCCTTTATGCAGCAAATCCCCATAATCATTATGGAAATGGTAAAAATAATTTAAAAACCCATAATCCCACAACTGCTTCTGTCATTCTCTTTTTTAGAGTGAGTACAAACGTGTCCTGTCCTCTGAGCACTGCTCAACACAGGATCTCAGGATGGGTCAGGCTGGAAAGAACCACAGTGGGCACCTGGTGCCACTCATCCCAGGGCATAGGACTGTGTGCACACAGCTCTGGAATATCCCCAGGGAGGAGAGCCCACAGCCTCTCTGGACAATGTGTTCAGGAGTGGGCACTGCCCAGGGAAGAAGTTCAGGTGCAACTTCCTGGGCATCAGCTTCTGCCCACCAGATCTGTAAACTAAGTTCTCACAGGGGTCCTTGGTTTTTCTCACTCACCTCTTTATTCTTATTTCTCTTTTCCCCTGTACCTGTTTTTATAAACTTGCAGTGCCTTTGAGGTTTCCCTGCCAGCCCTGCAGAGCCCAGAGCAATCCCAGCTCCCACTTGGAGACAAGAGCTCATGCTCTCCTTCTGTTTGCACACCACGGCTGCAAGATATGAAATCTATAACATACAAAATATATATCCCTAGCAGGGCATGGACAACACTCTTCAAGGAAGGGAATATTAATTTTTACAAATATCTTTCTTTGGAAGCAAAACAAGGATTCTTATCCTTTTGTGGCGTGTCATATTGCAGTAAAGATATTTATTTATTGAGTGCAATTATCTACTACAGGTCCATTGCCTTTGCCCTATGCAATTTCTTATCCCTATCACAGACTTTGACCCATATCCTTACCTTGTTCCTTTTACAATAGCAGAATAAAGATCTCAGCTCCTGAAATTTTTTCAGACTCACTTTCCCTACAGTAATCTGGAAACCCAGGAAGTCAGATTAGAAGCCACATATGTCTTCTTCCAAAAGCAGGCTGGCAGAAAAAAAGGCCAAAGATACCAGGCTGGGTAAAACTGCCACCAGGACAGTCATGATTGAAGGAGAATCAGTTAAGGAAGAGCCCATTTAAAATCCAACCTTTTCAGGGCCAGGCAGTGTTAGAGCTGGACAAGCATAGGCAGGTAGGGCAGTCAGCTCCTATCACATTTTGAAATCTAATTTCACCCTGATCCTTTTACAAAGCAGCCAGCTGTGTGTGACAGCAGCTCCTACCTGTCGCTCCCTCCATCTCCAGACTCCACGCACCTGTGAGCAGGAGCAGCAAGCGCTTTTTCAGCCAGCACAGGGAAAACCCCACAGTCCCCACCTGTTTTCACCTGTCTTCACTCCTGTGCAGGAACAGATTTAGGATCTGCAATACACTACTGGATTTCAGCACTTTTCCCCCTGTGCCATGTCCTAGTGGGATTTGTCACACAGATTTCCAGACAAGCTGTTGACTGTGACAGATGTGTGCTGCCACCATCTAAGAAGATTTACTGTTCTCACAGGAAGCCATGTGAAGGGAAACTTTTTCTGGTTTGGTAAACTCAATCTCAATTTTGCTATTTTTAGAATAATCCAGAGAAGCCTTTTTACCACTCTCATAGAAAAGCGACTCTTGGGTAGAGGTGATAAGCTTTAAAAAAACTGGGTGTCATTTCCTAGTTGTGACATGTGTTGGGTGCTTTATTCAAACACTGATATAACAGCCTGGGTTGGAAGGACCTTAAAGCCCATCCAGTGCCACCCCTGCCATGGGCAGGGACACCTCCCACTGTCCCAGGCTGCTCCAAGCTCCATCCAGCCTGGCCTTGGGCACTGCCAGGGATCCAGGGGCAGCCACAGCTGCTCTGGGCAAAGTGGCCCAATAACCACGATGGAGTTCAAAACTCCTGAAAGCTCTCCATTGCTGTGCAGGATGGAAACAATTCCTCATTTCCCAGCAGAGCTGTCTGCTCCAGCTTAGGTCTCTGCTCTGCAGGCTGCGTGTGGGAGCTGAGAAGTAGGTCACATGAGCCTCTGCAATTCCTTGTCTTGCCTCATCCAGCTGGAAGCTCCAAGCACACCCCCGGATTTGGCTTTGATGCCCAACTCCATCCCTGTGCCCAAAGCTGGGTGATCAACACATGCAGCACCTCCTGGGGGAAAAGAAAAATAAAAGAAAGAAAAGAACCTGAACCTATCAAGAACCCTTTTGAGTCACCACCTCTTTCCTGCCTGAGCAGGGACACGGAGCACAGGGGCACAGGACAGTCAGGCCATGGCATGCTGGGAGTGGCATTTGCTCCCAATTCTGCCTGGAAAGGATGGAGATGGAGACAGGGGAGATCTGCTCCATGGCAACACTGGAGAATCCATCTCACCTGCCCTCAAACCCAGGAGAAGAAAGGCAAAGGGGGAACCTCCTGTTTATCCCCAGGGATAATCAACTGCTGTAAACCCAAACATCCTCGCTGGTGAGTTCAGGGCAGAGCCTGCATTCCCTACAGAGGAAAGATGTGCTGTTCTTGGCCACACCAAGGCCCACGAGGGCTGAAGAACAGTCTGATAATTCTGGGTTATGTGAGATGAAATCTGCACCCCACAGGCTTTCCTGCAAAGCCAAGTCCCAGCAGGACTTTGCATATGCTTCATGCTTGAGAGGGCTGGGAGCACAAGGCCCTGGGGAAGCAGGTCCTGCATAATAAAAGCAGCAGGCATGCAGGCAAATAGAGAAGTGTGGGATATAGTTAGTAGCACTCTTTATATTGCAAAAACCCAAATTTGTTCTATGCAAATCCACATGCGAGGATTGACCTGTGGCACCCAGTGAGAAAGTTCTGTAGCAGAAGATGGGAACCAGAGCACAAAAACTCCATCGGGCCACAGAAAACAGCCCCTGACCAACCAAATAAAAATAAAAACCTCCCTGGCCTAATGATTAACCTTCCCAAGAGAAGAGGTGGGGAGGACTCCCTGCCAGCAGCGAGCTGTTTGTTAGGCCACATCTGCAAAACCAAGTACAATTGTGGTTGTTTAAGTTCAAAAGAACTGAAGTGGAACAAGCCAGCACACACCAGAAAGAAGTCAGGTGAGGAGGAGAGACAAAGAGGGACCAACTTACCAGATCTGGCAAAGCAAAGGCTGAAATGAGATGCAAGTGGCATCTCCAGAGGGATCAGGCAGGTCAATGACTGTGCCAGGACACAGAGCAGGGAGACAAAGGGTGAGTATAACGTTACAGGCTGAAAATCAAACCCCAGAGGATTTCAAATCCCTCTTCTGGCACATAAACCAGGAACTGGAACTTAGGGGGTTGGGTTTTTTACATTGATAGGTAGGTGAGAGGCTGGACACGACCTGGCTGTGTGTGCTGGCAGCCCAGAAAGCCAACTCTGTCCTGGCTGATCCAGCACAAAGGTGGGATCACAGAGGATTAAGAGCCATCTCCCTGTGCTTCAGACAGAACTATCTGATTGTTTGAAAATATTCCCTCTACCTCAAACCCTTGTATGTTTATTCTAACAAATCAATTATTCATTTCAAACTACCATCATTAAAAAACCAGGATATTTCACATTCATAAGTATTAGGAAGAAAAGTTGTTCCAATTTTCAGAAGTACTTTTAGGCAACCAAAACCCTCAGAGAGCAGCAAATAGCACTAACAGCAAGAAGGAGCAGTACATCATACACAGAGGACATCTTTGGGATGCTATTTTGTGTGGGGGAAGTGTGAAATAAAAACCTAGAAAAGTTCACAAGAATTATCATTTCACTCTTTTTCAAGTCAACCACACAGCCTCACCTTGAACAGTGTGTGCAAGTGTGGCCCAGGAAATGTATTTATAGGCACAGGGTAAAACCAAGCCAAAAATCAAAGTAGCAATGAGAAGAACAGAATAACTTCAGCACAAGGAATAAATAAGCAAGATAAGCCCCTCCCATGTGGGGAAACAGGTACAAGTAGCACAAGTGGAATGCAAAGAGGTCAAGTGTTGAACCCCTTTCCCAATAAAAGTGCTCCAAGGAACGGGATGAATTGCTGGTGTTGAGGAACACAACACTGAAAACAAGATCTGTATCACAAGAACAGCTCCAGAACACATGCCAAGCCTCACCATTTGCATATGGTAACTAACTCTGCTAACTGAGAATGTTGGAAGCTCCCACTGTTTTCAAATCACAGCTCCTGGAAACGTGGCTGAAATTCCAGTCTAGCAGGCGACTCAAATGAGAGCAGCTGGATCTTCCCAAGGCTCCAGCTGAGCTCCAGCATCCACCACATCCCACTGCCAAGCAAATCACAGAATCACAGAAGGGGCTGGGTTGGGTTGGAAGGACCTCAAAGCCCATCCAGTGCCACCCCTGCCATGGGCAGGGACACCTCCCACTGTCCCAGGCTGCTCCAAGCCCCAATGTCCAGCCTGGCCTTGGGCACTGCCAGGGATCCAGGGGCAGCCCCAGCTGCTCTGGGCACCCTGTGCCAGGGCCTGCCCACCCTCCCAGGGAACAATTCCTGCCCAATATCCCATCCAGCCCTGCCCTCTGGCACTGGGAAGCCATTCCCTGTGTCCTGGCCCTCCAGCCCTTGTCAAGAGTCTCTCTCCATGTTTCCTGTAGCTCCTTCAGGCACTGGAAGGCCCCAGTGAGGTGATCCCAAAGCTTCTCCTCTCCAGGCTGAACAATCCCAGCTCTCCCAGCCTTTCCTCCCAGCAGAGCTGCTCCATCCCTCTGCTCATCCTGGAGCCTCCTCTGGCCTCTCTCCAGCAGCTCCAGGCCCTCCCTGTGCTGGGCCCCAGGGCTGGGGCAGCTCTGCAGGTGGGGTCCCACCTGAGCAGGGCAGAATCCTGCCTTTGGGTTAGGAAAGCACCAGGAGAGCTGTGTAGAAGAGAAATTCCTGAAGAAAAATATATAAAGCTAAACACAAATCCACTTTCCTTAGCTCAAAAAAATCCTGTAGCCACAATCAGGAGTAGATGGGGAATGTTTGCTCTGGCCCAATGCTCAAGGCACCATGTCCCACCGAAAGCCAAAGGGCACCAGGCTGAAGGACCTTCAGCCTGATCCCACCTGGATCCTCTTTCTGGAGTACTCCCCAGGATCACCTGGGCACCTTCTATTTCTCTAAGAGGTTCAGGATTTGTTACCACAGCCAGGGAAGCATTTGAGAGCCACAGGTCACTAATGTGGACAAGCCTGCAGAGCTTTTCTGACTGCCTTCATACTACTCCTTCCACAATAATCCCTTCCCTGTAGACAAGGGATTTGCTTCTGTTAACTGAACACAGTAAGAGGAGCGCTCTAACCTTTCAGCAAAATGGCAGAAAAACAATGCTCCCTTTAAACCCTTTCTCAAAGGAATTGTAATTAAATAAATAAGTGAATCCACCACCATAAACCCCACATGCTGTTAGCCTGAACCTCCTCAGTCCTGATTTTACATATTGAAAGAAGCTGGAGAAAAAAAAATAGCTGTAAACGCAATTATCTATATATAATCTTCATTTCTCACTTTTGGAAGCAAACAAGGGAGGGAATAAAGTCACACGGCCTTTACAGACATCTCCCTGTATCAGATCTGGAAGCAGAACCCAGCTCTGGCCTGGCATGTATTCCAGAGCCAACGAAAACCCTCTTCAAAAACATTATAAACATCAGAAACAGAGCAATTTAGAAATAGTTTTCTACTTACCGGACCACAAATCCTGAGAAATCAAGCAGAAAACCAGCACTCAGCAGCTGAACTGGATACAAAGGAGCTGCCGAGGCTTCACGAAGATTAATTTGAAGGTGGCAGCATGTCAAAGCCAAAATACAACCCACACCCCCAGCAGGCAAAGCAACAGAAAGCACAGGCAGGACTTTGAAACAAAGCAAGGCCCTGCACACAGGGCCAAGGGCAGCCTCCCCAGCTGCTGACACTGCGGCCATGCACGGGCAGCCGGCCCTGGGACAGCGCATCCGGGGAGCGGGAAGGGTGGCAGGAAGGAGCGTTCCGACTCTCCCTGGGGACACGGTGGGCACACCGAGGCACTGGCACTCGGCTGTGACGCTTCTTCTCAGGGTCCTGCCTGACCACCCTCTGCAGGACACGAGACCTTCACTCCAGGCCAGTCAGGTCAGAAGAGAAGCTGTCATTTAAAGCCCAGGAAAGCAAGAACTTAACAATTTAAAGATAAGCCATTAGTCCTGCCTCAGCAGCACCTGGTAATACTAACTTCCTTTCGAAAAGTTAGACAAGAAAAAACTCTTTAATGTATTATAGACCCAAAAAACAGGGCGAGGAGGAGATGGATGGTGGTGATCATGTTCCTCCCCCAAAGCCTCTATGTGGTGACTTAATTTCACTCCTTTGCCTATGACTGTACAGTCTGGGGGGCTTTTCCCCCATTTCAGACAAAACATCCTTTATTGTTTTCCATTTCCATCTGTCTTACAGACTAATACATCTGCACAGAAAATGCAAAAACAGCCCTTAATCAAAGACACCATCCCCACCACCACACCCCCTCTGCATCTACAAAAACCTTGTCAGAAAATTGTTGCTGCTTTTTATAGCAGGGTTCCTGGAAACAAGAGCAAACCTTTAGTCCCCTCAAAATGTGAGAGTAAAAACCTAATTAAGGCATTTTCTATTACCCACTGAGAAATCTGATGCCTTAAAATAATCAGACACCAACACAAGTAACAGCAACCTCCCAAGTGTATTTTGAAGCAAAACACAACCATGATACCAAAGACCACGTCCTTATTGCTGCTCAGAAAACAGAGATGAACAAAGTGCGCAGTTTTATTTCACAGCACTAAAAATCCACAAGTTCTCCAAATTCATCCAGTTAGTATCAGGATCATTACAAGTCTGCATTTGACAGCTCCACACTAACCAGAACAGCAGCAGCTCTTACTAGACAGAAAAAATTCACTTGCCAGAAAGATTAACCATTTAACAAATTAAAATGTACTTCACAGGTATTGAAGGCCAGCATCTGAGAGCACTGTTGGTATTTTCCATCAGTGAAAGCTTCCAGTTTCAGAAAGGTTGCAAAGAGAGTCCTTGACAGACGGCTGAAATGAGGCCTCCAGAGCCACAGGAAGGAGGAGAAAGTATTATTTGTCTTGCAGGACTTTTGCAGGATGTGGGAATGTGGCAGCCAGATCAAACACTGCATACTGAGCTAGTGCCCAACTTTGGAGAAGTTTTTTGATCCATTTTAGGTTCCTTTTTTTAAGTATCTAAACAAATGTCTATGTTTATTAGATAAAAGGATAAAAGTGAAGTCACCTCCCCAGTGCTCAGAACCAGAGTAAGTGCCTGGAGTACCTACACGTCCCAACACTTCTGTAGCGCTACAATGGTGCAGTTTCCACACTGAGCCTCTAACTCTGCCAAAGGAGTGAGTCAGAGCATCCTCTAAACACAGATCAGAGCCCCAACAGCACATTTTCCTTTCCAGTTAATTGCTGACAGCCACTGAAGAGAGATCTGTTACACTGGGGGTATGAGGGAACAGGCTCTGAGGAATCCCCCACAGAATTTAAACATACAATCAACCTGCTAATACACAAACAAAGGGTACTCCACAATACAAGGAATTTTTTGGTTCCTGCACCTCATCTGGCACACAATCAAAAAAGCAGTCAAGTGCAATGTATTCGTCCCTCCATAAGGAAGAACGATGTATCTTTTAACAAATACGATGTCTTAAAATCAGTCTTGCTGAACTGACAACAGAATCCTCCATTCATCTCCCATAGTCAGGCTTTCATCCTTTCTCATGAATCATTACTGACTCACAGAAAAAAATATTTGTTCAAAGGTGGATTTTCTCACTCTTGTATCTGCTATTTTCAAACTTGACTGCCTTTGAACAAAGGCTCATTTCTCTGTAGCCTGACTCAAATGTTGCAATAAAGTTCCTAACTGGGATCTGTCACAATCATCACCATCAGTTGACTTAGTCTGAAGGTAGGATCATGTGAAAAAGGAGACATGTAAAGGTGATTGAGCAGTAGTCATATGCAGGGGCTGACAATTATCCTGACCTATATTCCTCTGGTCGTTGCAGCACTGAACTCCTCCCTAACCATTTCCCCAGCTTCAGAAAGAGCTGCAGCTTTAACACAGGCAAGTGCGGAAATATTTGAGTCGGTATCTTCAGTGATCTCTTGGTCCCTGCAGCAAGGAGTGCACTAATGAAACACGGCCCCACAACCACAGGTAGGGAATTCCCTTAACTCAGAGAACAACAGCAAAAAGCAGGTGATCAGTTGCTCCTTAACTTACAGGTATGTAAACCTGAAGTGCTTTTATACAAGGCATATTAAGAAGAAAGAAGTGACAAAAGGCTGAGTCCCCAGAAAAATTCTTTTTAAAAAAATCATACACTAAGTGTAACTCCTCAACTTGGAGTTTGGCTTGCTTTCTCCTGTTTTTGTAGCAGCGAAGTTCCTATTTCTGGGGGTGAGCCTACAAAAAGGACTTACCAGGTGCACTATAGACATTTATACCCTCAACTGCTGCGGGCTATGCTGTGGTAATCATTTATTCCAACCCTCCCCCTCCCGCCCAGAAAACACAGCAAATTTGACCCCACTTTACAGGGTGAGCTCTGAACACTCATTAGAGGGTGAGAGTGCACACTTCAAGAGCTACCAGCACCATAAATCCATACCCTAATCTGCTTTGGGGCAACTTGGTCAAACAGCCATTCCCTTGCAGGTGATGAAGGAATTTTTAATCTCACTTAATTCAGACATTTCTTGTCAGTTATCTGCAGTTTTCCTTTTCCTGTCACACTGCAGAGCTCTAAAATACTTTGCAGCTTTCAGGCATAAGGGAACCTACTTAAAGTGCAGTTGCTTTAAAAGATCACCAGCCCTTCTATGCCATTCACCTCTTTAAAACCAGCTGCATTTCAAAAGCAAGGTGGCACATCAAATGTGTAAGGCCTACATAAGGAGCAGCTTGTTTGGTACCTTAAAGTTAGCAAAAGTCAAGTCTCAGCCCAATCTTTATACAGTTCAAAAACCTGGATTTAGAGTCAGCAACAATTCCATTGCAAGCAGGAGGCTGGAGACATCAGAGGTGCTTTCCAGCCAGAGCTGGTAGGAAAACTGTCAGAGCCATGGCACAGACTAACCTGAATGCCCCGGCCCAAATAACACCAGAAATGGATGGTGTTAGTGAAAGGACACCCCAGAGCACTTAGAGAACAACTGCTGCATGTCCCAAAGCACCTTAAAGAAGAGTGGTGACTTTCCATACCCTCACTATTTTCTCTTTTTCTCCTACTTCTTTTGAAAGATAATGTACTTACCCTGGAGACTAACATGCTATGCAGGATGGGTTGATGATGACTGTAAGACTTTTAATTCCTTGCCCCTTTTCAAGCAGGTGATGCATGCAGGAACTCCTCCTGCTTTAAAATGTCCAGAATAGAAATGGTGCTGTCCAGGCAGAAGTTGTGCAGCTGTAGAGAAGAGCTATGTACCCTCTCCCTTCTAGAAGCTTGGGAAAAGGATCAAAAAAAGGTTTGAAGTATTTCATGCGTGGCACAGGAAAACAGCAGCTAGAAACACAGGCAGCACAAAGCAGTACTGAATCAATCCAACCACCTTCAGATCCAATAAAATAGAAGCTGCCCCAGGTCTTAAATCCATCTATGGCCCATTCATAACAGCACTGGCCAATGAAATCAGCTTATTAGTACATATAAACCCACAGGTACTTGTGTCTTGCATCACGCATTTGTTACAACTTCCCTGTGACAGAAGTTGTTTTTGCAGCTCTGCTTATGCAACAGAGAACCTGTGCACTGAGCTGAGACAGCCTCCCAAATTTGCAAGGTTAGAAAGTCTACACAGCAGCAGCAAATCATCCAAAGTGCTTGTTCCCAACGCCTGTGGAACTGAACCCAGACCAACATGAAGAAGGCCCACTCTGTTCACTCCCTCACAGCTCATCCACGGCAGTGATGTTGACTTTGGGCAATTCGCACTCCTCTTTGAAGTGGCAGTTTTCCAGGATGTCCTTGTAGTAGTCCTTGAGGTCCGCGTAGGTGGAAATGGTCTCGTTGGAGTGATGGAAGGACAGCAGTTTCTCATTGAGCAGCAGCTGCACCTGGTACTCCTCCTGGGAGGCGTTCACGTGGTCGCAGTGGTAGAGCACGAACACCAGGTTGGCTGCGTAAGGCACAATGCGGCCGCTGCGGAATTTCCGCTGCGTGTGCCAGGCGTAGTTGTTGGCCAGGAGAGGCTCATCATCTTTGAAGTAACCCATCAGGGCAAGCAGGGGCTGGAGGGTCTCTGCGTGCCCAACTTGGACAATCAAAGGCGAAGAAATGGGTTTGGAGCTACAAAAGAAAAAAAGGTGAAGGGATGAGCAAGAGCCTGTGCTTTAAAACAAAACAGCAACACACTGCACAGCGGCCATGGCCAAAGGACACCTTGAACTTGTGTTACTCCCGAGTAAAACCTCTTTGGGAATTTCAGTCTGGTACAGACATTTTAAATGCAGCTTCCTGAACTTTGTCCAGGTATCGACCCCAGGCCAATGCAGTGAGATTCAGCAAGGCCAAGTGCAGGGTCCTGCCCTGGGGTCATCCCAAGCCCTGCAGCTCCAGGCTGGGGCAGAGGGGCTGGAAAAGGCCCATCAGGAAAGGCCCTGAGGGTGCTGTGCCAGAGGGGCACGAGGGGGAGCCCAGGGGGGCACGAGGCCAATGGCTGCTGGGCTGGGCCAGCCATGGGGTGGCCACAGGCCCAGGGCAGAGCCCGTCCCCTGTGCTGGCCCTGCTGAGGGACCTCAGGGCTGTGTCCAGTTCTGGGCCCTCCTGGCCAGAGAGCCCTGGAGGGGCTGGAGCGTGTCCAGGGCAGGGAACAGAGCTCGAGCCCCTCACTGGATGTGAGAGAGTCTCCTTCAAATCATCAGCAGCATTTACCAAATTTAGTCTGAAGACAGTGATCCAGTGATGCAGGAGAACAGTTGTCCCTCCCCAGTTTACCAGTCCAAGTGACCAGCAGGAATAGTGCTAATGCTAACTCCTGAGGACACCAAGCAGTCCAGAAGGAGATGATGCTCCCTCAGTAACAGGTCAGTAAATCAAGCCACTGACTCGTAGCACAAGTGAGGACAGTTTATGTAACAAAAGGTTTTATGTAACAAAAGGTTACACACTGCTCAGCCAAAGGGGAGATAAGAACTGGCTTGCTGTGCCAGGAAGCACCAGCCAAAAGGAAAATCTGACCCTTGCTCCAGAGAAGGATGATGGCTTTTGGGGACCATTTCCAAGTGGCCCAGGTCACTTGATCTAGCACAGGTAAATACAGGTTTAGCTTTCAGGAGACACATCTTGATTGGTCTCAAAAGGAGGTATTTCCCCCCCTCCAATCCAAATCCAATGGAAAAAATGGTTAACGGGGAGACTTGCCTGTGGACTGGAACTTTGATCAGCTCAGCAGGAATTCAGTGCTGGGCCAGGATGGGCCCTACCAGCTCAGCGTAGCCATGGTGTTTTTGGAGTCTGACACACACCTTGTACCGTGCTCCTGGTGAACCTGAGCCCTTCTGACTCCACTCCTCAGACTCTCCCCTTAGGCAAAACATCCCTTGAAAAATATATCCAAACCCTGCCTCTGTTTTCCGTTCAAAAGAAGCAGCACTCAAACCACAGAAAGGTTCTCTATGGAGGACAGAGTATTTTTTTTCCACCTATGCCTTTGCTGCACCAAGAGCTTTACATTCACCACACTCTTCCAGCTCCTCCAAAATCAGTGTTCCTACCCATGTTCTCCCCTTGCTATTTATGACCCCTCCACTCATTTTAAAATCGTAAAGCTTTTGGATCCTTGAATCCCTTTCTCTTCCCTTCCCTCTCTTGTCCATTTGAGCAGCTGATGTGTATCCTTCCTGTCCACACACACCTGCAGGGAAGTATTTTTAGGTTTTAGGACACATTCACATCCCTCCTGTCAGAGCAGCAAGACACAGATGTCTATGGAAGGAGACAGAAGGCCGTTCCTTTGATCTCCTGCAATCTGCAGCTCAGAAGTCTGCTGGGCCAGAGGTGGCTTCTAGGTAATGAATCATTCCTTTGCCAAATCCCTCCTTAAATCCACGTGAGTTTCCAGCACACACAACATCCTGTGGCAAGGACTTGCACAGCTTCGTGCACTGATCTTCATTTTTTTCTATTTGTAGATGCCAAGTCCCATTTAATCCTCTTTGTTCTACTCACAGCTTTCCAGCAGTGTTCTTCCCAAGCTGAGAAATCCTACCTTAGTCCTTCCACAATTTTTCACATGAGCTATATCCCTTTAGATCAGAGTGTTAGAATGCACAATACTCAAGAACCATAAGCTACATCATAAATCCATGCTATACCCATGAACTCTCTGCTTAATTCCTGATATCCAACATGGAATCACAGAATGGTTTGGATTGGAAGGAACCTTAAAGATCATCTCATTCCAACCCCCTGCCATGTCAGGGACACCTTCCATGGATCAGGCTGCTCCAAGCCCCATACGTCTGAAGTTTGAGATATCTCCGGACAGCTACAACAACCTCGTAACTCAGCTCCTGAGTTTGAGTCCTCCCACATTCAATACAACAGGTGATAAGGAGATCGTTTTTCCCTCATGTGGATTACTTGACAGCTCTGCAGTTTTCCAGCCCAATCTCACCAGGCCCTTTTACAATCTTCCCAGTAGAAACACTTCATCTTATTTATCTTGATTAAAACCGCCACATTTGCAATGCCACTGAACTTGTCACCTCCTTTTCCTGCGTCATTTACAACATTCTGAGCAGGCCAGATTGCTCCAGCTCTATCTCTGCTAGGGAAAATTGATCCGTTGTCCCTACCCTCCATTTCTTGTAATTTCATCAATTTTTTTCCCTGTGTAAGGACATTCTGCCTTAACCCCATCTGCTTGACTTCTTTAGATAAGGAAACCTGTTGAGAAAGATGTTTGGCAATCATGACTGTGGCTACCAGATCACCTTATTTAGTATTTGCTGATCCCTGCCAAGAGCTCCAAGAGGAATGCTTTCCTTTTCAAGGGCCATCCTAACACTTCCCAGGTGTATCAAGGTGCTCAGCAGTACTAGTCTGGAGCATTATTTCTACAAGACTGGCCTGGAATTCTGATTCTCTCCCAGAGCTACTTTTTAAATTCTTCCCTTATTTAATTATTTGTACTTTCATGCCGTCCCAGCTGCATGGTGGTCTGTGTTAAATAAGAAGGAAGCTGGAAATAGAAATATGCTGCTAGAATCTCCAAAACAACCCTACACAGGCATTACTGACTCCACAGGGAATGGATTTCACATCCCACCACTCCAAAAAGGCCTCAGAAATGCTAAGACAAAAAAAAAAAATTAACATTCTGGCTATCAATGCTGGCTTTAAGCAAAGTTTGGCTTTACTTTTCAGCTGATGCTAAGTAGGAATGTTGAAACAAGGAAATCACAAAAGATATAGCAAAAACTAAATCATAAAAAAACCACTGAGGCATGTTTGCAAAGCAGGAAACAAATTACAGCACAGGCAAGTTTTTAAGAACAAGGGAAGAAGTGACGAAGGATTAAACAAGATACTCATTCTCAGTCTGAATTGAGTTTTTCCTTCACCTGCTTTAGTCTCATGAGGTCCTCATGCCAACAGGCCAAACAGCCTTGGGAGGCAAAACAAACCTCTCCCACTCAGAGCTATCCCACTGGATTAGTTTAATGAGGATTAAAACTGTTTCCTGATACGACACAATCCTGAGTTCTCCACAGCCTTTTTAACATAGCATGCCTGGTGATACTGGTGATTTCCCAGACTGCTCCAGCACTCCCTGTTCAGTCTCCAGGGTCAGGACTCCAGCTCAGATGTGGTTTCCTATCATCCAGCAGTGACAATCAAAATGGCCATCAAGGTTCAACAGCAATATTTTTGATTGTGGAGAAAATGATGACAAATTAGCTCTTCAGAGAATACACACAGGCAAAGGTTACCACTGCCCCTGCATTTCTGATAAAGCCAGAACAAGCAACAAAACACTGATAAACAGTAGCACAGGCTAATAAAATATTAAGTGGCAGGCTTGATGTTGCCACTCAATTTGCCTCACAGTTGATCAATGACTCAGCATCTTGTTGGAAGCATCAAAGTTCTCAACATCGTACTCTGGCAATTGCTAATGATATTTCAATCCCCTTTTCCCCCTCCCTTTTATTTACTAGCATATGGCTTGGGAAAGCCCACTGAGTAAACCTCATTCCCATCTTTGAAGGGAAATGAAGGGACTGTGCATAAAACTCTGCCATAAAATATGAGGAGCTTGTTCGGAAGGGATTGGTTTCATATTCATCTCATGGGGCACTTTCAAATGAGCTGAAGGGGCTCTCAGTAGGCAGAGCACAAGCAGGGTTCCTTGGAGAGATGTGCCAGCTCCTGAACTGCCCACACTGGGGTTTTACAGATTTTTTTTTTTTTTTACCTTTTAAATAAATCTTCCTACAGATGAAAATGAAGAAAGTATTGAACAATTCAGTAGCACAAGACAGAAGCCAAGTCTCACCATGGGGAAAAAAAAACCATCGTGGAGAAGCACAGATGTGGGATTTATTATCCAGGCAAATTCTAGTTCTCCTGCATCTCAAGATTTGGGTTTAACTCAATCTTCTGCATCAGCTCACCCATCCTCAAGAGCAGATCATTCCTACTCTTCCCAGGACTACTGACAGTTCATTCTCCATATGGAAAAAGTGAACTTTCTTTTAACCAAAATTTATTTCCTAAGCACTGATTGGTCTTTCAGTTAGAAATAACCCAAACCCCAGGAAATAGTGGGATAAGAAGAAACATTTCCTGCTGCAAAGCTCAACTGGCCAACCTTCAAACCTCATGTAAAAATCCCTCCAACAACTGCAAAGAAGGTAAGCTTTAACACCTGTTTAACAAGCATGCTTAGACTACATGCTATCCCTTTCCTCCCTAATAAAAAAGCCAGGTCACAGGACTCCAAAACCTGTTTTCAACTATGGGATGAATTCTTCATCCTTCTCACTTCCCCCTGTGATTTATTGAAAAAAAAAAAAAAAAAAAAAAAAAAAAAAAAAAAAAAAAAGCTGGACAAACTCTAAACATACCAGGAAGCAGCAGAGATCAGGGAGTGGTGAGCAGCAGTGGTAGGACTCAGGGCAGCAGAAATATTTAACAGTGGTGATGCTCAGAGGATTATCACCAGTGGGAAGAAAAATAAAAAAAGTTTTAAAAAAAAAAATCTGTCAAATAGTATTAAGTCCTTATATGTCAAAATTTTCACCATGAATAGTAGAGAAGACAGCCAATTATTCCCAGAATCAGCGCCAACACAACAAAACGCCACCACTAATACTGACAAGATAAAATTTTTCTTCTGTTGCAACAAGGAACAAGCTCACTCATGACAAAAACAGACTTGAAAAGCTGACTGGACTACACAAAACTCATTAAAAAGCCTGATTAAAAGGCTCTTATCTAGTCCTGCAACACTTAATCACTCAGAGCTAATTAGGCTTCCTTGTGTTTCACTGCAGAGCTGCTGCACTTCCAAAGGCTCTTTCCTGGCTGATCCCACCTCTCCCATTGTTTCAAACCTCAGAGATTTGCAGGAGCACCAGGCTGATGCTCAATGTTGATCCATCACAACGAGCCAAAACCAAACCAAGAGGGCCATGCCACTTGTCAAACCCTTCCTGCCCAAGGTGGACACCCGTCAGACCAGTTCATTTGCCTGTTACTTGCCTAGGTACTGTTTCATTTGGGTTTTTCACTCTCACATAAAAGGGTATGACTCTATAAAAGTTGCTGAGATACTTTTTCAGATCAATCCTGAGCAAGCATGTAGTAACTAATTAATGTGAGATTAAGGACATGCTGGGGAGTCTGAAAGGCACAAGAAACTTTAAATCTCTAGTTCTGGGCAGACAGATGAACAGCCACATTCCCCGGGGAGAGCCCCTGGGCTGCCCAGCTCTCTGAGAGAAGTCAGCAAATACACACACTTCAGAAAAGCAGACACAGAGATGCTGCTGAGTGTGCCACAAGATCTGTGGAGAACTTCACACCTCTGGCTTCCCCAGAAGCTCCCTTCAATCTTGTCAGAAGTCCTACCTTTGAAAGATGGAGCAATCAAAGCCAACCATATACTATGATACAGAGCTGCTGACTGAGACATTGGCTGTTTATTAATCAAAGTCACCCCAGCAGCAGTGAAGGGGTTTTAATAAACAAACTGACTGAACATTTTGAACCTGAGCAAAAGGGGATTTTCAATCTAATTATTTCATTGCTACTGCATGCATAGAAGCTTTTTGCTTAGTTCCCTTTGTACATACAATAAAAAGAGTTTTGAACTGCAGAGTGGTTTTAGATCACCCATTATATTCCTTTGTACTGAGTCACAGATTTGGAAGGAGCAATTAGGGCACAGTGGTAAATGACTCCTGAAAGGTTACCAATTGTGTTGGGAAGTGACCTGCAAAGAGGAAGGCAAATTATATGGAACAATAAAAGCTACCAATAAACCAGTATTGGTCACTGCCAAATTAGTCTGTTTACTGTACAGCTTTGTGGTATAACTCACAAAGATCACCTTCACTTCATCTGGAACCATATTCAAATAAATCTTTTTTTTTTTTTTTTAATACCTTGGATCCATTTACCCTCTCAGAGGAAACCACCACCAAATATTCTGCAATGCATATGGGCAGCTAGGCTGGTATTATCAATACACACTGTAAATACTGAGATGGCTGCACAAAGCACCCTCCCAGTTTCCAGAGCCTTATGGCAACCCATTTGGACAGTACAAGCAGTAACAGGTATTTCATATTCTTTCACCAGCAGGAAATGTTAAATACTTGAAGCTAGAAGGAAAAAAATGAAGAGTCTAAAACAGCTTTAGTGAACATGCTTAAAGTGTGCCCAAGTGTGCAGCTGCAAAGGTTTTTAAAATCAGATGAGCAGCTTCATATTGCATTAAGTTCCAAAAGGCCTGGATTTCTCATCAACACACTGAGTTTCTGTGGGCAGAATACTGTTCATTAAACTGCTGGGAAAATCAGCAGTGAAAAGTAATTCTCCACTAGCTGCTCTGGCTATTTTCTATCCCTAGCAGGCAGACAGAAAAAAACACAATTCTTAGTCCATAAAGCACTTTATAATTGTGAAGACATAAGACAACTGCCCAACTATGCCATTTCAGCACAGCAAATCATATGGGTTTGATGTGGAACAAGTGAAACTTTTAACCAAAGTTTATCTCCTAAGCGAAAATGCTTTCATTTCATATACATCTCTTGTGATACATTTCATTATATTTTTGTAACTAAGAAAATGTGTATGGAAGAAAGAGTCCCAGCCCCCAGCCTCTCCCTAGAAATGTGATCATGACACTTCCTTCCAGACTGGAAAAGAGGTATGGAGGAATGTGGTGGTCCTGAAAGGTCCACTGGGCTGGTTTCTACTAAAGAATTAACCTTTATTAGACATTGATACTTTAGTGCTACTGGGCTGCAGAAGAACAGGGCCCATGCACTGTGCTAACAGGAGGTGGTCATTAGTACAACTACTGGCAAATCCTACATCAGACCCAAGTTCCTGAATAGAAATTCCACCTTTCCACCAGCTCTCTGGATGGGGCAGTTGCCAAAAGCAATCACAGAGTGAAAATCCCTTTTACAGCTTTTAACACCATCTTGCTGTACAGCAAGACCTACCCAGAAGAGACTACTGCTAGTTTAAACCACAGAGTTATACTGGAATTCACATGATGAAAGATCCTAAAACATCTGAAATTCTGCACTGCAAGTTGAAGGTGGGACTAATTAGCAAGAGGTATTTATTACCACCTTCATCATATTCTTAAGGATAGACTAATCAGCAGGAGGGGTTTTCCACCAAAGAAATAAAACAAGCTTTTATAAGGCAACTAAGTTCGGTGGGCAGATTGCAAGGGCAACAACCACCTCATGGAAGAAACAGGTTTTCTCTTTTTAATTTCACTGTAACTGGGAATGAAAACAGAACAAAGCTATTGAACATAAATGCATAAAGTGTGCTACAAAAACACAGCTTTGCCAACACTGCTCTCCACTGCCAAGTCTGGAGCAGAACAGACAATCCAGATCCTTCAGCTTCTTCCCAGAACAGAAGTGCTTCCCTTTCTAATTCTGGATAGCCCGATCTAAGCTTTCCAAAAGGAAAAGAGATCATGGAGCAAAGGTAATGCCCTGGAAGTAAATTTCTTGCTCTTTTTAGAGTTTTTAGAGCAAGCAGTCAGTTATCAATGCTAAACACTATTAAATTGAAACAACATTCCACTGAAAGATATTTCATCATCACGAAAGGTCATTTTCTGAAAATGCTGCAAAAATATTTAACCTGTTGCCTTAAAGTTGACCATCACCATACAAAGAAAGAAGAGACTGGCATATCTTTTTATCTGTATGTTTTCTTGTTTTCATTTGTACTTGCACACTGCCACAGGATGTCTCTCTCCATAGATGAAAGAGATAAATCTCTCTCCCTAGATGAAACAGGATTAGCTGCACCTCCGCTCCCTAGATTCCAAGAGGGACAAGCTGTTCCAAGACAGTGGCCCTGCTAGATTCCCACATCCTCTCCAGGTTACCCAACCCAGTTTATTCCCAGGTCTCCAGTGCTTTACGACTGCCACCTTCCGTTGTGGAAGGGAGTAACACATTCCTGTGGCACTCTGCTACCTCAGCTCTCCGGTTCCTGTTTAGGATGACGCTCATCCTGAACACTGCTTGCATCCAGCTTGGAATTTTGCAAGATTTAGGGTCCTGATCCTTTACACTCACTGCCTGCTTCCCTCTGTGATGGCAAAACAACACGAGAGCCCCAGGGATTGCAAGTGAACTTCCACAGCCAATGCTGAAAGACACGAAGTTACCAGTTTTTTGGGAGCTCTGCCTCTGACACCTGCTCTTCCCACCTCTCAATTTAGCAACTGCTGATTCAGCTCCAAATAAACCAGAAACCTCCATCTGTACCTCCTTCTTCCAATTACAGCTTTCAGGCTTTTTTAACTGTTATTATTAAACTTACAGGGATGTTTTATACACAGTTGAGACACACAGCTGGCTACTAGTGCGTGTAATGTAAGGACTGCAAGGCTGTCACTGCTCGAAGAGGAACCGACATTAAAAGGGAACAAAATGGATCACTCCATTCCATTATACAATCTTATGGCCCTATCCTTGATATCCTGTACTTCTATAAAATTTCCATGCTCATCTGCTAAGTTATTAATTAATGTGACTGATTATTAACTACGAATTTGTAACTGCTCACTTTACATACGGAAAGTGCACGCAGGTTGTAAATTAACATTTAAGCAAAAAACGTTTAACAACGACATTTTAAACAAAAAAAGCTCATTGTTTTAACTCAATGTCTCCTCTCAAACTGTGCAGGAAGAGAACACCACTATCAAACAGTGGCTGGCTGTCCCCCGAAGGCCTGTGTGGATTAGCAAGTTAAAAGATGGAAATACTCCAGCTGAGCACAAAAGCATCAATGAAAGTAACAAAATATACTCTTTAAAGTAACACTGCTCCAGTAAAAATTGTATTTCTCCCCGTTAAAATTCAAGCTCCAGCTCTCCTAATGTTGCCAGGTTTGGAAGTTAAGTACTGAACTCCTATTCACATGAAATCCAGCTCAGGACTGATCACAGAAAGCTCGTACCAAAGCACTGAAACCTTTTGATTTACCTTTTGCTCTCTTCCACTGCTTTGTCCAAATGCTGGAAGATATCTTGGAATAAAATGCAGCTGGAGCGACTGTTGATGTCATAGCCATATCCTCTCTTCCAGTATTGCTTCAGGTCATTCAGGTATTCCAGCACCTAAAGTCAGAGCTCACAGGTTTTTATTATTGCACCAAGGGAAAACAAAAAGCCCACAGCCTGAAGCAATGACACAAAAACAACCCCAAGCATCAAGGCTCCAGTCAAAACCACTTCAGCATAAAACCAGACAACAGCTCACACCAAAGAGCCACCAAATTCAGCATCTGGCTACGCTCACGGTCAGGTGAAGTGCTGCACATCACAAGACAACCATTATCCACTGCTTTTTTAGCACTTCTGATTTTGTCTTTGGCTCATCATTCTTCCCATAGAATCCATCCCACATCTTTAGCTGAGCTTGTCTGGTTTCACGTTCCAGAGAAGTGCACACATCTCAGACAGAACTGTGCCTTGGAATTATTCAAGAGCACACGGTGCTCTCCTTGTTCTTTGTTCCTTTCCTGACAATTCCTGGCATCAAAGTCTTTTCCCACCTCTCTGCTGAGTTATTTATAAGGACACTGAACAGGGCAGGTCTCAGCAGATGCCCATGGTGATCCTGATTCTCTTATAGAGAGGACACCACTTACTCCTAACTGCCCACCCTGTAGCCAAACACCTACCTAGGCAAAGGTCTCCTCTTTTCCCAGGGCTGCAAATTTCCTTACGAGCCTTGGAGGAGCCTTACTGAACATCAAAAGTTACACCAAACAATTTTGAAAGAAGATGAACAAACATTTCTCTCATTAATCTGGGTTCTACTGGGTTTTATTAACAGGCATTTATCTGGTTTAGAGATCTGATAGTCCTCAAAACCAAACAGAGTCTCAGAGGCCCTAGAAGACCTCATTTGATGTACCCTGGAGTGGGTTTTATCATGTGATTCTATCATGTGAAAAACACACATTACAGAATGGTTTGGGTTGGAAGGCCACTTAAGATCATCTCATTCCAAACCCCCTGCCACAGGCAGGGACACTTTCCACCAGACCAGGCTGCTCCAAGTCCCACGTACCTTGGCATCTTCTTCACTGAAGAGTGAACACCATGGGGAGGTCACATTTTTTATAGCCAGCTCGTATGAGCAGGTGAGAAAAGCCACTTGAACAAGATCTGCAATTAATCCAACAAACAAGGAAGAGATAAACCACTGCTACACAAGCAGCAACTTCCTCTCAATTTACCTCCAAAATGGACTGCAATTACTGTTTCGCAATGCAAACAACGAAATCCAATAGGTAATTGGCAGGACAAAGGCCAAGCACCAAAAATATGCAGTTTAACAGAATTATTGCACAAAATCCGGATTTTGGGCTGCAAGCTCTTCACGTTAATCATTACAAGGGGAAAACAAGAGCACTTCACATTAAATGCTGCCCATCTGCTGATGTGTTATAGGTGTCAGCTGCTGGTGCAGCCACACAGGACAGAAGAGTCAACACAGGGAAGGTGTGAGGTCTTGGATAACTCCCCCTCCACATCAGCAGCTGAGTGTGAGCTGCAATCCCAACAGCAGCACTTATTTTGGGGGGGTTTCCCCACCACTTGACCACAGAGGGAACCCCAGCACTTCTGGACAAGTGAGTTATAACACAGACACACAGGACTGCTTCTCCTGAGGTCATTTATTTGCTTGAGCTGTAACAGGTTCCACAAAAGCTACACCTGCTCCAGAAAGCAAAATTAAAACACTCAAATCCCTCCAAAACCAGGTAAAGCTGATTTCATCTACAGGAAAGATGTTTTCAAACATCTTTTTCTTCTGACCACTAACCAACAATCATTCATTACTGCAACACCAACACAGACTTACAGTCCCATGCACTTAATTAAAGACTGCAACTCCAATTCACAGCCACTTTAAATTACCTACTCTGCATAACTACATGTCTTGGAAGTTGTTCTTGGCCAGGCCTGGAGCCGAAGCCACCTGTAAGAGGAATTCCTTACCTGCATTTAGCTCCTCCACCGGCAAACACAAGGCACTGGCGACCTTCTCCAGGACTTTCTTCATCTCGGGCCCCTCTTTGAAGGCGTTCACCTGGCACATGGCCGCGTCATTCTCCTCCACCAGGGCCACAAACTTGGCGCAGTGATCAAAGAACCGCATCAGAGAGTCGTTCACTTCAACCTCCACCTCTGAAAGCAAACGTGGGCATCAGGGGGAGCACCACCATCCCCAAGGGTACCAGCATGTGGCCACCACGACACCCTCCAAGAGACAGTCTGCCTACAGCTGTACAGCTGTGCTCCCACAGGGATGCAGGGTCCCCCCTCAACCTGGGCATGGGGGATGTGGGACTGCTCTCATGGCTTCTCTCAGCCACAGGGAGGGCAGCGGGCACCCCCAGCCCCTCTGGGAGCATCAGGAGCTCCCTCAGGGAGGATATGGGGATATGGGACTCCCCCAGCCACTCACGAAGGGCATAGGAGTACCCCAGCCCCTGGGGGAGATCAAGGCTCTCCCAGGCCCTCAGGGAGGAATAGAGCTCCCTGAGAGTGGGCACGGGACTCTGCCAGCCCCTCTTTGAGAGCAGAGGAATCCCTCAGGCACCCCCATCCCCTTTAAGAGAGCCGGGAATCCCTTAGGGGAAGGCCAGGGGCTGCCCCAGTCCCTCAGGGAGGACACAGGAGTCCCTCAGGGAGCGTGTGGAACACCTCACGGGGCTTCTGCAGCCCCCAAGCAAACAAAGGGGGCTTTCTCAGGGCAGGTGTGAGACTCTCCCAGTCCCTCAGAGAGATCATGAGGCTCCCACCCGGAAGGTGCAGGACCTGCAGGGAAGGAACTCGAATCCCTCAGGTAGGCTGTGGGACTCCCCCAGCCTCCCAGCGAGCACTGGGCGCTCCCTCAGGGAGGGCACGGGAATCCCCCATCGTCTTGGGAGAGCTGGGACTCCCCCAGCCCCTCAGGCACAGCCGGGGGGTCCCCGAGGGAAGGGGGGGGGTGTCGCGCACTCACCGTCGCCGCCGAAGTCGAGGGTGGGCCCGAGCCCACGGCGGAAGGCGGCCGCGCTCTGCAGACAGCGGTGCTTGGAGCTGCTGGCCAGCGCCAGGCGGCGGCGGGCGGCGAAGAGCGCGGGGAAGCGGGCGGCCATGCGCCGGGCCAGCTGCTCCATGTCGCGCCGGCCCTGCGGCGCCAGCCGCCCGTCCAGGCTCTCCTCGTACCACATGGGCCAGGCGGCCAGGGCGGCGGCGGTGGGGCAGGCGACGGTCCCCGCGGGCCGGCGGAGCAGCCGGGCGTGCAGCTCGCCCAGCCGGCGGACCTGCCCGGCCGTGGGGTAGCGGGTGCCGTGCCGGAGCACGGCGCGGAGCTGCAGCGGGGCGCAGGAGGCGGGCAGCAACCTGCCCGCCTCGGGACCCAGCGACAGCGGGTCGCGCACCAGGTACGGGTTCACCTCCTCGTAGCGGGACTTGGTGCCGAAGTAGCCGCTCAGCCCCGCACTCGCCGGCGGCAGGACGAGGAGCAGCACGAGGAGAGCGCCTCCCCCGCGAGGCGCCATGGCTGCCACTGCGCAGCGACCGCAGGAAGAGGCGGAGCGTGGCCGCCTCTTCACGGCTTCGGCCGCCCCAGGGACCGCCCCAGCCCGGCTCCGCCCGTCCCCTCACGGCTTCGCCCGCCCCTTCACGGCTTTGACCGCCTCAGCGCGGCTTCTCACGGTTTTTCTAGTCCACTCACTGCTTCACCTGCTCCATCACAGCTTCACCCGACCGCTCTCGGCTTCTCCAGTCCCCTCACGGCTTCACCCGCTCCATCACAGCTTCACTCGACCCCTCTCGGCTTCTCCAGTCCCCTCACGGCTTCACCCGCTCCATCACAGCTTCACCCGACCGCTCTCGGCTTCTCCAGTCCCCTCACGGCTTCACCCGCTCCATCACAGCTTCACTCGACCCCTCTCGGCTTCTCCAGTCACTCGTGTCCAGGCGAGGCGCTGGCGGGAGCCCTGAGGGGAGCCATGAGCTGTCTGACCTATTTTTGCATCTGTTTTGCTTCTATGGAGCCTCACTGGCTTCACGGAGCTCAGTAAAAACAAAAAAGTCAATACACACTCAGACAGGAGTTTAATTCCTCTGTATAGGCAGAATAACTGGATCGACTGCAGTAGGGAAAGAGAGGCAGAGACAAGGTACGTTGTCTTTCTCTGTATATAAACCCCGTGAAGCAGATGGGCTCAGGACAACCTAACCTTTTTCTTGGTGGTCCGTGTCCAAGATGTGCTAGATCTGAAAAATTTAAAATTGCTCTTCTTTTTTTCTCTGCAGTTGTGCAATGTATTATCAAATCTAAGGTTTACTATTACCAAAAGTGCACCGTGTTCAACTGGAAACAGAATGTGCTTCTGTCCCTTGGAGTTGTGTTACAGAAAATCTACCTGTTGACATAAAGCAATAGCAGAAACTTGCTAACAAATTCCTACCATGTTTTATTCATCAAATTAATCTAATTAGCATTTATATTAGCTAGATATTAAGACCACTTCAACCAAAATCCTGGACCTAGGCCGTGCTGGGAACAGGGCAAGTGGGATGTGGAAGTAAATATTAAAGCTATCTCTGTTTCTCAGAGCTCTGTGAAAACGTCAGCTATGATGTGCGTATCTCCATCATTAGAGAAGCTCTGTCTTAGTTAGATTTGTAAAAAGTCAGTACACTCTCTTCCTTGTTGCTTCTTCATGGCAGAAATTCATCCCCAACCAGGAACACTACTGGCAGCCGCAGCTCCCCTCAGAACTTGCTTTGTCCTCTAACATGGGTGACCAAAGCCAAGAAGGGTCTTTCACAGCTGTTTTTGGCTCTTTTTTTGCTAAAAGCAGTTGGATTGCACTCAAAGTAAGGTAGTGATGTTGAGAAGGGATTGCAGGTGGCACTGCAGGGGTTGGCAGCGTAGAGTGTGTGGGTTTTTCCGTAGAATCATAGAATCTCTTGAGTTGGAAGGGACACACATAGATCATTGAACCACAGAATCCCAGGATCCCTGAGGCTGGAAAAGCCCTCCCAGCCCACGGAGTCCAAGCTGTGCCCGATGCCCAGGGCAGTCCTTGTCCCCAGCCCAGAGCACTGAGTGCCACCTCCAGGCCTTCCTTGGACACCTCCAGGCATGGGCACTCCACAGCTCCCTGGGCAGCCCCTGCCAAGGCCTGAGCACCCTTTCCATGCGGAAATTCCTGCTGCTGTCCAAGCTGAGCCTCCCCTGGCCCAGCCTGAGGCCGTTTCCCCTTGTCCTGTCCCTGTTCCCTGGCAGCAGAGCCCGACCCCCCCGGCTGCCCCCTCCTGTCAGGGACTTGTGGAGTGAAAAAACACCCTGAGCCTCCTCAGAGTCCAACTGCTTTTAACACTCTACCAGCAAGGCCAGGTAGAAATAAGCAGCTGTGTAAAAAAACAAGTGGGAGCGTGAAGTTTGCAGCCAAGGATGCATCCAGCTGGGAGCCGTGTCCAGAGAACCACCAGTAGTGGTTATCATCACAGGAATCCCAGGATGGCTCAGGCTGCAGGGAGCACAGAGGGCACCTGGTGGCACCTCCCAGCTCCAGCAGGGCCATCCCGGAGCACAGGCCCAGCACTGTGTGCACACAGCTCTGCAACAGCCCCAGGGAGGAGAGCCCAGAGCCTCTGTGGCCAATGTGCTCAGGGCTGGGCACTGCCCAGGGCAGCAGTTCTGCCTCCTGGGCAGGGCAATTGCTGGGCTCAGGCCCTGCCCGGTGCTCTGGTGCCATTGCTGGGCCCCGGAGCAGAGCCTGGGCCCTGCTCGGAGCCCTCCCTGCAGACACTCAATCACATCCCACTGGCACTGATGGCATGGAATGATGGCATTGTAATGACCTATCCAGAAAAGCTTAGAGAGGCTTAGAAAGCAAAGAATAAAAAGAGGCATCCTGTGGAAAAGCCTGAGCAGCACAGTGGTGACACATTGGGTTATAAAACAGTTTGGGCAAAAGCGTAAGCAAAACATCCCCATGCTGATTATACCCATTTTCAGTTAAACCCTCACTACTGAATAGATATCAGACTGTAGCTAAGGAAACAGAGTTATCTGTAGGAGAAGCAAGGCTTGTGGTTAACAGAAACATCTCCAGTCTCAGCAGGAAGGCTGAGCTTTTGGCCCACAGCATATCCTGGGGAGACCTGTGTTTTATACAGAGTCAGACTTTACTCCCTGCCTCCACAGTCAGTCTATTGCTTCTGGAGCTGAGAATTTTCAGTGAACAAGTAAATTTTCATTATTTATTTAGTCCACTACTGAAATTCTGTTGGAAAGTGTGTACCTCACCTGTCTCCTACCTCCTCAATATCCAAAAGAGTTAATGCAAGAGTGTGCTAAGGCTCAAACAGGGTAGGCAAAGCCTGTAATGCTGAAAGAGAAAGGGGAAAGAAAATATGGGGATAAGTTAGTGGTTTAAAGCTTCTGGGCAAAGTTATGGACTCTCTGTTAGAACAAGGCAGTGTGACTCAGCTGTCTCCCAGTGACTCTGTCCAGGGCTACTTGGCCCATTTCCTGTGGCTCATTTAGTTTACATTAGACATATCTACCACAAATCACTTCTAGCATATCTTTTATAGCAAACCAGCATGAGACTACCTGCAGTGTTGCTTTGAAACCTATTGAAGGTATTTTAAAAATACCAAGGAAAATACCCATTCCATCATCTGCACAATTGTTCGCTGTGAGGAACCTCTGTAGTTGGTTTTAGTAGGAAAAGGATTTTGCATATTACAGCAGCATGCACGTGTGCTGCTGTGCATGAGGGAGAAAAAGAGAACTCAAAAGAGTTTTTTGTTAGAGATTGTAAATGTGAAGGTAAAAGGTAATTAATTAAAATTACCCACACTTGTTTTTTACACACAATTAATTAAAAAATCCCACACAGGATCCTTCCTTGCTCCTACCACATCACATTAAATCATCACATCCTATTGCACCCCATGAAATTGTTCAGATTGTATTTTGAATGGTTTCACTGGATATTTTCTATTATGACAGGGAAAACCTTATCAGTAATATATCATTCTATGGGGAGTCACAACACCTCCAGTTCATATCCCAAAACTCTGGACACAGCATTTACACAACAGCTACATTGCCATTTTCACCCTCCACAAGTATTGTGATGTTCTTTTTTCTGGTCCTTTATATCTAAATTAGAAGTGAAAACCATTTACAAACATGCCTGTTCCAGATGCAACGATATGAGATTGTTCTTTTCTTCTGTTCTCTTTTATTGTTTTTGTTTTTTGACATCGTCAGGCCTGGCGATGCTCAGGGTGGTTTGTTCATGACTCACATTTCCATTCAGCAGCGCTTACTTGTTCTCTTGCAGTGCAATCAAATAGTCCTGTCCTGAATAATTTCCTTGTTTCTGCTTCATGTATGGATTTTCCGTAGAGGTGCATCAATTTCCAAACCAAACTATATCAAAATGCAACTGAGAAGGCGAATGCACCAACCTCTTCTGAAAACAGCTTTTTCCTTATAAACGCTCGCTGCTCCTCAGTGCTTTGGTGGCCTGTAATTGCCACCAAATTAATGGCAGTATATTTCTTCAGCAGCAAAAGAGTAGAGAAAACAAATCTTCCTGTGTCCCCAGCTGAGTGTATGCCATTAGCTGGTCTTTCCAAGAATGAAGAAAATGCTCCCATTGCCAGTCTGAGCATCGGGGTGATTCCCATAGTACAGAACTCACTGCCTGCATCTGTACAAGTGAGGGCTGGTTTCAGCTCTCTCTGTAATGCTTTAAAACCCAATGATATTAATTACATGGTCCAGGGAGGAAAGGTGTCAGCCCCTAATTTTGTGTTCTGCTTTCCTTCTCATGCAGCCTCATTCCTTCACTGTCAAGGAACAGATCTCTAAGCAAGGATCTTTTCTGGCTGGCTGGCAGCCATTTCTTATTACGTGATGAGTAGCCATGATTTTAGGAGAGCAAATAATCAAAGAATTACAGAAAGGTTTGGGTTGGAAGGGACCTTAAAGATTATCCAGTTCCAAACCCCTGCCACGGGCAGGGACATGTTCCACTGTCCCAGGCTGCTCCAAGCCCCAATGTCCAGCCTGGCCTTGGGCACTGCCAGGGATCCAGGGGCAGCCCCAGCTGCTCTGGGCACCCTGTGCCAGGGCCTGCCCACCCTCCCAGGGAACAATTCCTGCCCAATATCCCATCTATCCCTGCCCTCTGGCACTGGGAAGCCATTCCCTGTGTCCTGTCCCTCCAGCCCTTGTAAAGAATCTCTCTTCATCTTTCTTTCAGGCTCTCTTCAGGCACTGGAAGGCCCCAGTGAGGTCACCCCAGCGCTTCTCCTCTCCAGGCTGAACAGTCCCAGCTCTCCCAGCCTTTCCTCCCAGCAGAGCTGCTCCATCCCCCTGCTCATCCTGGAGCCTCCTCTGGCCTCTCTCCAGCAGCTCCAGGCCCTCCCTGTGCTGGGCCCCAGGGCTGGGGCAGCTCTGCAGGTGGGGTCTCACCTGAGCACAGGGGCACAGGGGCAGAATCCCCCCTCCCCTGCTGCCCACGCTGGGGGCTCAGCCCAGGGCACGGGGGGGTTCTGGGTCCCAGCTCTCGCCCACAGCACCCCCAGGTCCTTCTCCAGGGCTGCTCCAGCTGCTCATCCCCTGGATTGATCCCAGGAGTTGCCCTGATCTGGGTGCAGCAGCAGCACCTGGCCTGGTTAGTTGCTGTCAGCCTTTGAGCCCCACAGACCCGAAGCAGCAGGGAAGTCAGGCACACGGGAGTGCTGCTGTGGGGACACCCTGGCCTCACACTGGTGTCACCTCCCAACCAAGCTCTGCACTGACCCAGGTGGCCCAGAGCTGAATGTCCTTAATTCATTTGGTTTTAGTTATTCTCCCTAAACAAGTGAATTCCAGCATGAGGGCAGAAAGCAAACCCTGCAAGGTCCCAAGACGCTGCATCCTCCAGACACCCCAACTTCGTTGTTCTCAAGTGGATGAGCCCCACAGCCGAGAACAGGCTGGCAGTGGCTCAGCTCAGCCAAGGCACACACAGCAGCCCAGGTGAGTGGATCCCCATGAGTGTGTCCCTGTCCTGGCCCTGGGCACAAGGAGTGGGGCTGGGTAGACACGAGCTGATGGGAGTCTGGTCTGGCATAAAGAGAGGCAGGAAGGTGAAAGGGTGTGGTGGAGCCTCAGAGGAGGTGGAGAGTGTGGGCTTGGAGCAACTCAGCCTGCTTTTGGGTCATGCCTTCACTCTGGGAGGTGATGTGCCAGCACATTATCTTTGGGAGTTCCTTGTGCACCTTGCCTCCCATGAGAAGGGTGACCCTCTTCCCCCTGAACTTCCCTGGTTCACATGCAGCAGCTGGTGCTTGTGCTGAGCAGGCAAAACTGTGTTGTTCTGCTGCTGGGTGGGATGGAGGCATCCAGAACTCTGGGCTCTTGATCCTCTGTCAGTTGGCATCACATCTCAGCTCACCAGTGCAAAGCCATGTCAGCAGAGTGATGCTTGATTTGGGGACACACTTTTGTACCCTGGGTGCCAAACCTCTTTAGTCTGGGGGCACTGCCACATCCGTGCTGCTCCTTTTGAAGTATGGGCTCTTCAGAGGCACTTTCTGCTCTTCTGGGCAGTCCTTTGCCTTCTGTGCATGTGAGCAGGGAGCAGTTTATTGTCACAAGGAAAGTGATGGGTTTTTCTGTAGCTGATGCCACATTTTGGTTAGCAATCGAAGAACTGGAAAAGGAATCACACATACAATTATTGCTTTCTGCAGAAAGGGCTGAATTCAGATCTCACCCATGCTGTCCTAATGGAGAGAGAAAGACCATCTCCTAATATTTTTGGTTCCTATCTGACTTGCAGGTCATTCCAATTTGGGACAGGCCAACAGTTGTCACTGGGAGGTCTATGGTGGCTTCTTGGTGTGGAGATCACCCCGCTGGTCTCTCCCTCCCACTGTGAGAGGTGGCTGTTTGGAGCTGCTCAGTGTGACCCCCTTGAGGTTGGGGTCAAAGTCTTTCCCAGGCCTGCTTTCCTACCTGGCTTGTTTGTTTAAATGGCTTGTAATTAGGGTAGAGCCACTGCCCGACTGCTGATGGGAAAGCCCATTCTCAATTAACCCTAAGCACAACTACATCTCCAAAATTGTGCTCACACCTCTGTACTTGTGGCTTTCACCACTCTGCTTTCCCAGTTAGCACTTGGGATATCAGTCCTGTTTGCTCACATGTGGGGGACACGGCGCTCTTGGGAACCCTCAGTGCTCCACGTGCTTCCCTTCGGCACGTCAACGTTTAAACATGTGTGACATTGCCTGTTCTGCCAGAAAACACAGGAACCTCTGGGGATCCTAAGTGGTTTGACCTCTTTGCAAGCAGAGTTTCTGGTCTTGCAGTGTGGCTTCACCCTGTGTGGGCAACATCGTCAGCGTGGCCACCCCATAATTATGCGGTTGCCTTTCTGGAACGTGGTAGGCCCTTCCAGTTCTGGAGCAGCATGACCCCATGCAGCAAAACAGTCAGGCTGTGGAATGGCTTGGAGATTCAAAAACCCAGAGACAAATTCAGAAAGCCTTGAAATCCAGCCAAACTGATTTTCCAAGGGTAAAAGTAAATTTAAATTAAGAGTTTCTTTTTCCACATAAGTAAGAGGAGGACAGAAACTACAGAAACTATGTGGACCTGTGCTTTATACATGGAAAAGTAAATTTCTGGGTTGTTTTTTCACCAAAATACAGGCACAAAGAAAGCTCAAAGATTCAAGCATGCTAAAGGCAAGGGACTATTCAGAGTAGTGAATCTTGAAAGAACTGGAGAGGACAAGGGGAAACGGCCTCAGGATGTGCCAGGGGAGGCTCAGCTTGGACAGCAGCAGGAATTTCTGCATGGAAAGGGTGCTCAGGCCTTGGCAGGGGCTGCCCAGGGAGCTTTGGAGTGCCCATGCCTGGAGGTGTCCAAGGAAGGGCTGGAGGTGGCACTCAGTGCTCTGGGCTGGGGACAAGGTGGGCATCGGGCACAGCCTGGACTCCATGGGCTGGGAGGGCTTTTCCAGCCTCAGGGATCCTGGGATTCTATGAACCAGCAAGAGCAGTTGATTAATTAATCCAGTGCCATTCTTTTTAGTATGGTTCTGTCAGATGGGGTTTGGGCTTGGATGGTCAAAGAAGCCCATGGTAAGGAAGATTGCTGACAGCACAAAGCTTGACAATACCCCAGTACAGTGAACAAGTCAGAGACAGGATGAAGTTGAACAGTGAGAAATTCTTGCAGCAAGCAGGGATTTCTGCTGCAAACCCATCAGCTCAGAAAGACAAAGGAAGGGAAAGGCTTGAACAGACCAGCATATCTCCAGGCAGCTGTGAGCCCTCGCTGTGGCATGGCCACGTAACAGCAAACAGGAGTTTGAGGCAGGTCAGAAGTGACATTATCAAGAGACAGGGAGAGATTAACACTCCCCACTGTGGGTGGCCACAGCCACCCAGGGGCAGGATTACCAGGGAACACTGCTGGGTGGTGCACAGCTTCTGAGAGGGCACTCAGACAGGAGTGAACATGGACCGGACATCGGGAGGATTCTCAGCTGGAAAGGGACTCTTTGGGAGAAGCCTTCCAGCAGTGAATGACCCAGCTGACCTCAAGATGAATTTAGCAATCTCGGTGAGAGGAAGGAGGTGCTTTGCCGGCCTCTGATGGCAGACACTGGGCATGGTGAGATGGGATGTTTCCATCCTGTTCCCTGTTCTTCTACTCTGCTTCCAAGCAGAGGCTCCAGCATGCAGCACTCTTTTACAACGCAGCTCTTGCCCAAGACAACAGGGATGTTATAGGAACAACAATAATGTGACTTCCCCTGACCAGTGCCATCCATCCCCGCAGGAAAACAGGGGTGGAAAAGCTCTGAAAGAGCTTCAGAAAAATTCTGTGTCAGGAGTTGGCATGAAACGAATCCAACTGTATCACGCTGCATTCAAAGCCACATCTTGTTAAATCATTCAGACGAAGGACTGGAAATAGGGGCAGTTTGCCAAGTTATTCAGCAGATGTACAGTCACGGCTGGTCAGCAGCTTTCTAAAATTACCACAGTCATCTAAGACAGATTTTCTTCGTGACTGAGGCAGCTTTTTAATAGATTCAGTAAACAAAATGTTGTCTGGTAACATTTCTCCTAATTCTAAGGCAGTAAATTATGCTTGTGGTACTGCTTTTCAAGTCCTTCTACATTTTCTATTCCCGTTCAGAATTTTGATTTTCTTCAAAAAAATGTTGATCACCCTCATTTACCCTTAGAAGAGCCAAGGCCATGTTAATGTCTATCTAGTTGTAAAAGGCTTGTTTTTAGGGAATTATTTCAAGAAGTTTGGAGGCAATTTAAGTACTGTTCAAAATTTCCTTCTTATCTGGACCAGTTAACTTTTGTCACTTTTTTTTCACAGGAATTAACAGCTCACTGCTGCTCACTTTGCTTCTCTGCATGCTCTTCAGTGCCCTGTTTTATGAAGCTTAGCTTTGATCTCCTCTAGACGAGAGATGGTGAGGTGTTAGGAAGCCAAGGAAATTATTGTACTTGCCAATACACTCACACAAGAGGAGAAGCAAATACTGAAAGTGAGCTCCCAATCCCTTTAGTGCTAAAATGAAGACAGGTGCTTGTTCTGTCCTCCCCAAAGTCTGCAGCCGTGCCAAAGGTACATCACGGATATGGAAGCAAGGGCTTCCATACCAGTTGTCATACAGTCATAGAATCCCAAAATCCCAGGATCCCTGAGGCTGGAAAAGCCCTCCCAGCCCATGGAGTCCAGGCTGTGCCCGATGCCCACCTTGTCCCCAGCCCAGAGCACTGAGTGCCACCTCCAGCCCTTCCTTGGACACCTCCAGGCATGGGCACTCCAAAGCTCCCTGGGCAGCCCCTGCCAAGGCCTGAGCACCCTTTCCATGCAGAAATTCCTGCTGCTGTCCAAGCTGAGCCTCCCCTGGCCCAGCCTGAGGCCGTTTCCCCTTGTCCTGTCCCTGTTCCCTGCCAGCAGAGCCCGACCCCCCCGGCTGCCCCCTCCTGTCAGGGACTTGTGCAGAGCCACAAGGTCCCCCCTGAGCCTCCTTTGCTCCAGGCTCAGCCCCTTTCCCAGCTCCCTCAGCTGCTCCTGGGGCTCCAGCCCCTTCCCAGCTCCGTTCCCTGCCCTGGACACGCTCCAGCCCCTCCAGGGCTCTCTGGCCAGGAGGGCCCAGAACTGGACACAGCCCTGAGGTCCCTCAGCAGGGCCAGCACAGGGGACGGGCCCTGCCCTGGGCCTGTGGCCACCCCATGGCTGGCACAGCCCAGCGGCCATTGGCCTCCTGCCCCCCTGGGCACCCCTGGGCACCCCTGGGCTCCTGTTTTTATGTTGCCCAGGCAGTGTGGGTTGCTAACAAGGCATATTTATATGCTTTATAAAATCCATTTATACTTCTGGAAAAGTTTTGCCCCACCCAAAGGCAGGCTGAGGCTAGTGGCAAAGAGAGCTTTGCAGAGGAAAGATGTTGTTTTGCTCCCAGCTCTGCCCAGGACTCAGCTGATCCTGTGTTTCAGAGCACAGATTCCACTAATGGGAATGAAGCAGCATGTCAGTCATCGGGCTCTTTCTTTTAGCACCGTTAGCAGTTACAGACAAAAGGCAAATGAACAGAAAGAGGCATTCAGCTGGAGCTAGCTGAGTCTTAGTCTTTTGTCTGGAAAATCCTTCACTTCCCCATTGAGGACTGGGGTAACAAATTACAAACTTTTGTCTGCTTGCCCCTCTGAATCAGTGCGTGTCAGTAACGCTGTGAGCGTGGATAAAGGAAGAGGGAGTTGTAGGCTGGGTTTACCATTCATTAAGGGAAAGTCATTTACTCTTCTTTGCACAGGGTTGAAAAGTGCTGCCCAGTGCAACAGTGCTTGGGGCACAGATCTGGAGACAGGGAGGGTGGAGGAATGGCGCAGCCATGTCCTGCTTTGGGAATGACTTCGAGTCCTGTGCTGAAAGCAGAAAGCTAGCAAAATCATCTTATTTTCTTTATGTGTGTATGGAGAATCCACTCAAACTCAAAATTAAACAATGAATAGGATGTTTTGCCCCTCTTCAGGATCCTCGGTGTTTGCAGGGTCAGTTTGGTTACAGAGAGGCCAAAGCCAAACCTTTCCTGGTGGTGACAGGGATAGAGCCCTTGACCCCAGACTGCAGCCGGGGCCTCAGGGTGGATGTGGAGCAACACACCTTCCGTGGAATCACGCAATCACAGAGTCATTAGGGTTGGAAAAGGCCTCCAGGGTCTCCAGCCTTTGATGGACCACCATCATGCCCAGTAAGCCAGCAGCCCTGGGACAGACACCAGGAGGGTTTAGGAGGGTTTAGGAACCTTCTTGAAATAGCCCATGAATGAAGGACCAGTACAACACTGAATGGAAGAGATGGGAAGTCTTCCTTTGAAGCAAAACAGGGGAAGGTATTACTCAAATTCCTGCTTGACAGGAAAAATAGTGACCCAGGCAAGTTTTCTGTGTTGTTGTGGCTGAGGAAACAAACCTCTGTGCACAGAAACAAGCTCCACGTGGGTGGTGCTGCCTGATAACACGGTCCAACCCCAGCAGTTTTCTTCTTGCTCTCTGTGGGAGGTTACAGGGGCTGTGGTGGTGCTGGTCCATTCAGGAGGCTTCAGAGTTTCACAAGCAGCAGGGTCTCTTTTTAATCACTGTTTTTATGTCTGGGGAAACACTGCTGTGTAGAATGGAGTTCTTATTTCTCTTGGCTTTCCTGACATCTACCCTGATTGAATGTCTGTTTGTTTCACTCCTGTCAGGATAAAATCTCTTCTTTCTGGCAGATTTCCCGTGCTGGAATTCACTTTTGCAGTTGATACTTTAATGGCGCATGGCTGCATATCGATTTTGTAAAACCTTTTACTTAAAATGCCAGGATAATAATTGTGCTTGTCACTGGATCTCTTTTTGCTTAGGCACTCCCTGCACTTCTTGAGCTGTGGATGTGAAATAAGGCTCAGAGAAATTTGGCAGGATGTGAGCTGCAGCATTAGTTGTACAAGGTGTCAGTACCCAAACCCATCATTTGGGAAGTTTCAGTGCCTCTCCTCCATAAGGTGCTGTTACACATGTTCACTACATTAACACAGGCACCTTTGTGGAAAATGTTCCTCAGCAGACCCACAACCTGTGACTGTCAAATAAATTCACTTGTGAACTGATTCTGTGTAAAAAGGGAGTCTTATACCCATTTATCATAATGAAAGGAATTCCTTAAGCACTGTGGAAAACAGCCACCTACAATTATCAGTCAGTAATTTAAAATGCCAGTTGCTTTCCTTTCTGACACAGAAAATATATGTCTGTGCGTGTGGTAAAGGTATTTAATGATCACATGCTGCATTAACGGGATAGGAAAATTAATCCCATCCAATATAAAAGTATAAATATCATTAGCTGAACCAAGATGAATGTGACGTTCCTGGTGAGTGAGTCTATTTTTGGGAAATCACAGGGTTGGAATAAGATTACAATAAAAAAGAGGTGACACTTGGTTCTTCTAACTAACTGTAAAATATTCCCTTTTCCACTAAGAGGTTGCAGCTTGTTCCTTTCATAAAGCCTCTGATTTAGCCCCTCTATAATTTCAGCCTGAGAGAAACTTCAGGGTTTAAACAGTGAAGTGACAGGACAGGGGGAGTAGGTTTGGATCAGGTATTTGGAAGAAATCCTTCCCTGGGAGGGTGGGCAGGCCCTGGCACAGGGTGCCCAGAGCAGCTGGGGCTGCCCCTGGATCCCTGGCAGTGTCCAAGGCCAGGCTGGACATTGGGGCTTGGAGCAGCCTGGGACAGTGGAAGGTGTCCCTGCCCATGGCAGGGGTGGAATGAGATGAGCTTTAAGGCCCCTTCCAACCCAGAACATTTCAGGATTCTATGGAACTGCTGTTGCTTATCTTTGCAGAGCAAGTTTACAAAGCAGCTGAGCTTGTGGCACCCTTAACATTTCCCCTGAGCTCCAAGACTACTTAAACTTCTCATAAGGTAAAATTCATTTGGTTGGACTTATCCAAAGCTGTTGTTTATCTCATGGAATATTTTAAAAGCCAATCTGTTCCCTCTGTTGTCGTTGTATTTTTACTCTGATTTAAATAGACACAGAACAAAACACTTGTGGTCTGTGTGTTTAATGGGCTGTGTGTTTAAAGATCCTGCCCTGCCTTTTCTGGTCCTACCAAAGCTGCTGATGGCAGCCTGAATATCCTTTTGCAGCTTCTGTAGCCATTATAAATCTTCCTGCTAATAAACAAGCGTGTTCCTCAGAGTTTATTTAACCAGGAGAAATGCTATCACACATTTGAATTTGAATGCTTCAATTGCATTTGAAGCTATCACAACATTATGATTTTAAGCCCCTAGATATTTTGCAGCAGGAAAACACACTTTGCAACAGCCAGGGTTGGAGATGTCCTCCTGGAGGCTTTCTGACTCCTGATGCAGGTTGGCCGAGGCAGCAGCAGAGTCAGGGAGCCCATTCCAGCCGTGTGGTCAGAACAAGGGCTAACTCATTCCTGGGAATAACTTTGAACTGACACAGAAAGTCACCACTTCTCCCGGCTCAGGGAAGCCAGCTAATTCTTCCAAGGCCTCAGAGCAGGTTATTTTTAGCTGAAGATCACCATGGGCGGTTAAACACCCAGAGAAGCTGTGAGAAGCTCTGTGGCACCGGGAGAGTCCTGCTGCAACAACTCTGTGCTCCATATGGGCCTCCACATCTGACTTCCCATGCCCATTCCTACAGGAACGCTTGCACAACAGCCCCCAGGTCATGGAGGTAATAAAGCTGTCACCTCAGGATCAGCAGGGTTTGAAATAAGCCGGAGAAGAACCTTTCTAAGATAACAGACACCATATTTATATACATGTATATGACTTTGTTTGCTGCTGCCAAGCAAATCAGGGCAGGAGGCAAACCCACCTGTGCTCCCCTTGGCTCGGGGAGAAGCGTTCAGCGAATCAAAGGCCACTGATGTGTTTGGATACAGTAGGTGGCAGATCTTAGGTGGAGAAAAATGTTCTTTAATCGGTATCTTTTACTTTATCACCATGAACTCTGTTATGCTAATACAGTGTTACTGATTAAAGACCCTGAGCTTCCCTGTAATAGTCCCGAATTACTGTCAGGATAATGAGATTTCCATTTCTAAACGTCTTGTGCCTGCCATCCAAATCACATCTGCATTCATGTACATACCAAACAGGAATTATTCTCCCTTCCTGCATCAAAAATACCATGCCACGCTCAGCTGGAACCAGCTTTCCCCTGGTTTAGTGCTTGGCTCAGGACTATTATTATCAGCCCTGGGTTACTACTGCTGTGTATTTAAACAGGCATTGAAGGACATTTGCAACTCTTGGTGCACAAGGCTGAGCTCTGAGGGACATGGGACACTGGGTGACACTGGATGAACTATTTGTGCTTATTAATCATGTCTAATAAACCCTCCTTGCACCAATGGTGCTCCTACAGTGGTGATACCACACCCAGTGATGGTTGAGCATGAAAATCAAATTGCTGCTGCACAAAGAATTGTTTCCAGACAGGACAGAGGCTACAGACAACAGCAATGTCACCAGAAAAGTGAGAGCAACAAGGGGAATGATGGCCAGGAGGTCAGACAGTGAAGCCACCACACTGGCAGTGGCATTTGGTACAGCCCTGTGACAATCCCCAGCTCCAAATCTAGACCCCAGCACAGCCCATCTAGCGAGAGGCATTTCAGCCACTTACAGCTTGTGTTAGGGCGAGGCTGCTGTGTTAACCTGAGCTTTGGGTGACCTCTCACGATGCCATCTCCACAACCTGCATTTTTATCCAAAAAGCTCAGCGCAGCCTCTCCCTTTGCTGGCTGCCAGGTCACCTGGGTGTCACAGCACCCTCCAGGACAAAGCCCATACCTCGGCCGACTCGAGGGGCTTCAGATTTCATTTTGTTCCAGCTGTCTCATTCCAAATCAAGAGCAAAAAGTTTTGCTCTGATTTCTGATGTATTAAACATTAAAAAGATGGTGTTTGTTATTAATGACATGGAAGCCTTTCCTAGCTGTAAGTTACTCTAAAATTGGATAGGAGCTAATACAATTTCAAGGAAACATTCTCTGCTGTGATCTCTGATACCAGCAAGAGGCCAAACACACGTTACACATCCTCTTTTATGCTCCTCACAATATTAGCCCAGTTTGCAGAACAAACACATTCAACCCTCGGCCCTCAGGCCGTGACCCGTGAATAACACTGCTAATAGGATTGTGCTCCACACAAAACTCCTGCTGGGTTTGATGGGAGCCGCTCCACCTCCTGCCTTCTTCCCACACACCCTCTGCCATCCTCTCCTTTGAAAGGAACTCGAGGCCTGGGGCGGGGGGAGGTCTGAGCCCCAGCAATGCCTGAGCCACCAAGGTGGCTTTGAGCTGCCTTTTCTTTCTTTAGCAGAGGTGGAAATGACATTTTTTTACACTTACAAATTGTGTGGCCAAGCTGAAGGGGTCCAGGCTCGGCAGGAGTGAGGAGGTTGTACCATTCCGAGTTTTCTATGGTTTATACTATTTTGCAATCCCACTCAAGTAATGTACTCTAGCTCCACTTGGACTTTGGTGTTAAATCTTTGAGTTACCAACATTTGCCATCAAAATGAGAACCTTATCATCAGCTTCTCCCCTTGTTTCCTTTCTTCCTAAAAGCAGCATCAGATTATTGTATCCAGAGGCTGTTACAGGGAAAACTGTGAAAGCCCTGAAGCTTGGAAAATGTTTGATGCTTGTCCTCACATGGAGAACATTAAGCCTTAAAAATGTATTTGATTCTATATATTTATCAAGCTGGTAAGAGGATATACACCTGTTTTACGTGATGGTTCCCTGAAGGGATGAGGGGATCCAGACAGAGATTTATTCTGTTTTAAGGACAGAATCAGAGTAGCCAGAGTTGGAAGGGACCCACAGGGATCATCAAATCCAGCTCCTGACCCTGCACAGACACCCCTACAATTCCACCCTGTCCCTGAGAGTGTTGTCCACATGCTCCTGGAGCTCTGGCAGCCTTGGGGTTGTGACCATTCCCTGGGGATCCTGTTCAGTGCCCACCACCCTCTGGGGGAAGAACCTTTCCCTAATAACCTATCCTTCATTTCCCTCACCTGCTGCATGACAGCAGCAGTGTTGGGAAGGGAGCTCTGGAGATCTCCACACCAGGGCAAGACTATTGCCTGCACTCCATCAGGACAACCATAATATCTTTATTATTATTATTATTATCATTATTATTATCATTATTATCATCATTATCACTATTATCATAAAAAGAAGCTTGATTTATAGACTTTGTGCTAATTTGAGGAATGGAGCTGGCTTGGGGACACAGGTCACAAATCACTAGGCAGCTTTAGACACCGAGTCCAACATGGTAACTGCTAAACCCACTTAGCAGAGGCTGATGCTGGCGTTAGCCCTGTTATCACAGCTGCAGTCATTGGGAACAGGAGTTCGATTTTAAAACACAGATCTTTTTTCTTCCTTTAGGCTGGCTTGAAAGACAACTGCTGCCCCTACAGGGAAAACCGAGAAAATCCAGCTTGGGAATGAAACTCGTGCCCTCTCCGGGTGCCAGCACGACAGGAGCACAGAATCCCCAAACCGCTGTTTTGGCAATGGCAGCTCCTAAAACCAAGCGATGTGAAGGACAAATAGAGGGTGTGATATGAAAAAGCCTCCAGGATGGGATCCCGGGACTGAGCAGGAAGGAGAGCTGCCACTGGTGACTGCAACACCTCTGGGCTCAGCAGAAAGCCACACAGAGCTCCACTGGGAACCTCCAGGTATCCTTTTGCTCCTGCCCCTTGGGCACCGTGGAGGTGACAGGGTCTAGAGCTCAGTGGCCTGACACAGGGGGACAGCCAGGTTTTCCCAGGTCTCCAAAAGGAGGTGACTTGAAGATGATCTGGAGGCATCATCCTGTTTGTCAACTTGACATCAGGTTAAGGGGGGGGCATTTCCTCCTGTTCTGCACTGGGGAGGCCATGGCTGAGCACTGGGACCAGTTTGGGGCTCCAAGGCATCTCCAAAGCAAAGCGAGCCTGGGGACACCCGGGCAGGGGTGGGTGGCAGCCAGGGAAAGCAGAGGCTGTGAGAGCTGGGCTTCCACAGCCAGAGAGAAGGAGGCAAAGTGGGGTCCAGTGGCCTCTCCTTCTGCTCAGAGACATCTTGGAGACATTTGGGATGGACTCTGCTCGGAGGGGCACAGCTGCACCACGGGAAGCCCCAGCCAGTCCCAAGGAAACAATCCTTATTCCCACAAATTCACTGTTAGGCCCTTTGCCCCAAGAAATCTGCCTCTTCCCAGCCTCTGCCATGCTGCAAGCTCAGCCCTGAGCACTAGCAAAGCCATTCCCTCCTGTTCTCCCAGGATTTCAGCATGTTGCTTGCAGAATAAACCTGCTGGCAAAGTGAATACAGGGAGCATCCGCAAGGTAATCTTCTCTCTCGAAAGCCTGGAGCTAATCAGGGCTCCCTGAGTCACTGCAGAAACACAGCACTGCTAAAATCCCACCTTGCTGCTGCTGATTTCCCAGAGCAAGCTTTTCTTCTCCTAACTCCTGCCTGGAGAGGTAACTGAGTTTTAATGACTCCATAATTAATGTCTTTTGGGCTGCTGGACCTGCCCGAGCACGCAGGCTCCGTCTGCAGGGAGGATGCAGCAGCGCCGGCTCTGGTCCAGGCTCAGCTGAGCCCTGCTGGTGTGTCTGCAAAACCGTTTTGGGGATAAGCACAGGTTTTCCACGGAAACAGGCACGCCGAGACATGCAGCACAGCAGCGATCCACATCCACTTCAACGTTTATTTATTCTCTGTTCATGTCGGGGGGGAGTAAAAGCTTTTGGAACGAGCCGCACTGGCATCGTGGGAAAAACCAAGGGCTGCAGCACGTGAGGTGCCATTTCGGTAGGAATTCAGAGCAAATCTGATCCAAACTCCTGCCACAGCAGGAGCACAGAGCTAATGGCCCCGCGGAGCTGCTGCTGTAACGCTGCTGTCCCTGTCACCTCGTACCACCCGTGACCCTCGGACACGGAGAGGCTGGCACCGTGCCCTCCTCTGCCAGGCCCCTCCTTGACTCAGCAAGAGGGCTGCAAAGCACATGCTGGTGTTAAAGGGGTTGTTAAAAACACCCCGCTCCCGGGTGAACGGGTGCTGAGGAGCGGCGCCAGCCCGGGAACGCCTGGCGGGTTTTGAGGACCCTGGTCAGGAGCAGGCGCTCGCTCCTTGGGAGAGGAGGCAGCGCCAGAGCCAGACGTGGAGGAGGAAAGGGGGTGAGGGATTTGAAGAGCCTGGGAGTCGCCATTCTCAGGAAATACAGCACTTTCTGGAAACAGCTTTTTTTTTTCCCTAAGAGGAGCAGCAAACCCCGTTAGCAGCAAGGGAAAGAGGGAGGAGAAAACTTGCCGGGATGCTGGAGAAGCGTGTCGCTCGCCGAAGGGGCCGGGAGCGGGGATATCTGCAGTGGGACACCTGGGACCATCAGCTCCATCCTGCTCCCGGCCCCATGGCTACTCAACATCTCCAGCCCAGTCTGAGCTGCAGCTTCTATCCCACAGCCGTTTTTCGGGAACCTCTGTCACCCCTTTCATTGTCCCATGGGAAATGCCTGGCATGGCGCTAAAGGAGATGCTGGATCCACTGAAGGCATGGAATGGTGGTGCCCTGGGCTGTCCTGTCTCTGGTCCTGAAGCCCAGGGACATGTCCAGTCCCCAGGACCTTGGGGACAGCAGTGCCCAGCCCAGCCAGGACACTCTGCTTCCAGAGGGATGCTCTGGCAAAGGCAGTGACAGCCTGTGCCTCTGGAAAACCCACCAGTCCCATCTGGAGAACTGCTGGCTTGTTTTCTCCTTGGAATTGTCTTCCTTCTTTTACCGTCTTCCACACTTCGTTGTCATTCTTCTCTCTTCTTCTCCTTAAGTGGGGAAATGTTTTTTGCCCTCCCCCCATTAAGAGTTTCTCCTTTTACTTCCAGTTTTGACGCATTTCCCCCAAAGACACGTGCTATTTTAATCAGAAGCAATCAGCCATTAAAACAAGATTAATTAAAGAAATGAGTTTGCGTATTTTCCTAATGATCTGAAACAATCTTGCATTTATAATGCTGTTTGTCTGCAACACATCACTGCTTAATACCACTGATCAGAGAGGATGACGCCACCTCACCATTAATCACTGCTTGAATAACAAAGTAGCTGAATTGGAATCTCCTGCATCCTTTGGAAACAGGGATTTTGGTCTCTTTTCCCATTTATACTGCAGCTAACAGCCCTGCCCTGCGGTTCCTAAAAGCCACAGCATGTGGATTCACTGTGCTCTTTGCTTGACTCAATTCATCATGTATTTAATTCTGAATTTTTGCTCTGTTGCCTTGTTCTTAACAGCCCTTGCCGCCATCAGGGGACAGAGACAAAGCTCTGTGGGACTCTACGCATTTGGAGCAATGACCTCTCTGGCTGTTTCTATTTCTAAGGCTTTTAAAACCATCACAGTCAGTACAACCCCATCAAACATCAGGGTTTGCTGTAAAGACACTGAATCAATGATGTCATATAGGGTCCAAATCGTTCCGAAATGACATCACAAAGACATTGAGTTGATGATGCTGTTTGGTGTAAATGGTATAATGGGTAAAAGCACTAAATAAATGATGCAACCCACAGAAATGATGTCATAAATACCATCAGTAAGGAAATGATGTCATCAGGTGATGGCATAAATGATGGGTACAGGGTCTTTGCTGCACTGCAAGAAGGACCCACAGTAAGTGAGGTAAGATGAAGGTAACTGACATTTTACTGAAGTTAGTTTAATATTAGTTCATTAGTAAAGTATCAGCATGCTAATAGTCAACGTACCTTTCTAAACAGAAATATCTCTTCAAGTGGAACATCATTAATTTATGGATTATTGATCAATGCCTAATGATTGTGACCTATTAGCAATTCACTGTTGATCCGTTCACATAGATTCTGATTCATCAATTTATTCAAAGCTCCAGCAGGAGAAACCCCCAGCTGGGCTCATCCAGTTCCACCCCTGCCATGGGCAGGGACACCTTCCGCTGTCCCAGGTTGCTCCAAGCCCCAGTGTCCAACCCAGCCTTGGTGCTGGCACACTCTTGGAATCTCCCCCACACTTGGGGATTGGTTGTATCCAGGCAGGAAAGGCTGTTTTCAGGAACAGACGTGGCTCAGCAGGATTAAGCCCAGGCAGCAGCCCGGGACAGCTATTCCTAAGCCTCTTGGATGGCCCTTTGTCATTCCCAACAGGGAGGTCAGGCTCCCAGGGAACCAATTTGCACAGGCTTCAGGTTCATATTATCTGCCAGAAAATGCCCATCCTGGGGGAACAACCCTGGACAGGGGGGATTTATTGTACAGCTACCCCGAGGGAAGTGTTGACAACATTAATCCTATTAGAGCATTAGTGAGATGGCATGGCAAGAAACGATAGTCAGGAAGGAAACAGCGCCCTGCCGAAAAGCAGGAACCCCCATAAGGAATGTCCCCGTCTGGATGGTAGCGCACAAGGGGAGCAAATGGAAAGATACATTGGGATTGGGATTGGGGAGCAAATGGAAAGATAAATTGGGATTGGGATTGCCAAACCCTCCAAAGGCTCCACTGCCCCAAGGGAGATGCACCAGCACCCCCACAAGCCTTCAGTATTCCTAAACTCTTCCTGGGGCAACCAGGCTCATGCAAGCCAGCCCGGTCAACCTGGGAAAATCCAGAATCGAGCTGCCAGTATTAGATCTACTCACAAATAAATTCCTTTTAAGGGATGAGAGAATCAAAACTGTCAGTGTCTGGGCTGTCCCCAGCACCGCTCTCCTGGATTTCTCCAGAACCCTTCTCCAAAGCCATCCTCTTCCATCTGCATTTCCCTTCCTAACTACCAAACAGTTTGCACAGGGTGAAAGCTGTTGCCTGGATCTTGAGGTCAAGCAAAACTTGTCCTTTCTTCACCAGTGCTGATGAAAATCTGTGAGGAGCTGCAGGTCACAGCAGACCTTTAAATCACTTCCAAGCTGGCTGTAAATTCGAGTTTTATTACACAGAGAATTTTCACTCAGAATGGTTCAACTCTGTCTTTAGAAAGCGCAGGATCTGATAGCTCTTTACAGAGGCCCAGGACACCATTGTGTTTCACCTGTCCCCGTGCATAAATTACTATTTATTCAAGCTTAATTCTTAATTTTGCTTGGGTAATGTCTGCAATCACTTGTTGATCGGGATAAGTCATGAGGGCTTTTTCAGATTTTGTTTTGTTTATGTGCAAAGATCAGCAAAACACGTCTCTTGCTCAGTGTTCCTGAGACACACCGGTACATCCAGTCCCTCCCATGTGTGTTGTCATCCTCCCATGCCTGGGAGAGGGGGAGCTGGATGTGTGGCTCTGCTATCTCCACAATCTCCTGGCTGGCAACCACGCTGGCGAGATAACAAATGCCTGAAATACGGGAAAAGTTTTAATCAGACCTTGCGGATCTTCCCACGCTGGGGAACGGCCCTGCAGGAGCCAGGCTCAGCACACGCAGGAACCCCTCTGTGGGCAGCACGAAATGATTTTGACCTTTTGCCATGGAAAAAACCCAGGTTTTGTATTAGAAGTCACAATTTGTGAAGTGCAAGGTTTGAAATAGGTGTTAGCTGTCACAGAACAAAATTGGAGCCTCTTTCTGCCTGGAGATGGTGACACCCAAGGGTTGCTCCCAAGCTAAATTGCCCTGTGACTTTATTTTAACTGAGATTTTATTAATGATGACTGATGTCTCACATCTGCAGAGCTGACACAGAACTGGAGCCCAACGGCCAGCAGAGCTCCTGCAGAGTGAAATAGAGGCAGATATCAGAGTTTGCTCCAACACTGTACACTCTGGTTTTGGGGATCTTGAGACAGGACATGTTCATCCCAGTCCAGGATCACAAGGGAATTCTCCCCAATATCCCATCTAACCCTGCCCTCTGGCAGTGGGAAGCCATTCCCTCTTCTCCCGTCACTGTGCTCTTCTAAAATGTCCCTCTCCATCTTTCTTGTAGATTTCCTTTAGGTACTGGAAAGCTGCCAGATGGATTTAGGAGGAGAACTCACACCCTGCTACCCCTCACCTGCTCCGAGCAAGCCATGCTGATACCAGAATTTAATATTTTGGGGGCACTACATATGCTCAGAAGCGTTCCTGGTGGCTTCTTTGAGGCCACACCTCGAGGGCTGTGTCCAGTTCTGGGCCCTCCCGGCCAGAGAGCCCTGGAGGGGCTGGAGCGTGTCCAGGGCAGGGAACGGAGCTGGGAAGGGGCTGGAGCCCCAGGAGCGGCTGAGGGAGCTGGGAAAGGGGCTGAGCCTGGAGCAAAGGAGGCTCAGGGGGGACCTTGTGGCTCTGCACAAGTCCCTGACAGGAGGGGGCAGCCGGGGGGGTCGGGCTCTGCTGCCAGGGAACAGGGACAGGACAAGGGGAAACGGCCTCAGGCTGGGCCAGGGGAGGCTCAGCTTGGACAGCAGCAGGAATTTCCCCATGGAAAGGGTGCTCAGGCCTTGGCAGGGGCTGCCCAGGGAGCTTTGGAGTACCCATGCCTGGAGGTGTCCAAGGAAGGGCTGGAGGTGGCACTCAGTGCTCTGGGCTGGGGACAAGGTGGGCATCGGGCACAGCTTGGACTCCATGGGCTGGGAGGGCTTTTCCCACCTCCGGGATCCTGGGATTCTGTAGAACACAGCGAGCAGCGGGCTGCCCGTGTGAGCCCCAGGCTGTGCTGGGCAGCAAGGGGCTGCGGATCCCTGTGGGAATAGGAGTGGGAATGGGAGTAGGAGCAGGGATGGGAATAGGAATGGGAGCGGGGATGGGGATGGGAGCAGGGATGGGGATGGGGATGGGAATAGGAATGGGAGCAGGGATGGGGATGGGGATGGGGATGGGAGCGGGGATGGGAGCGGGGATGGGAGCAGGGATGGGGATGGGGATGGGAATAGGAATGGAAGCAGGGATGGGGATGGGGATGGGATGGGGATGGGAATAGGAATGGGAGCAGGGATGGGGATGGGGATGGGATGGGGATGGGAATAGGAATGGGAGCAGGGATGGGGAGGTCCGAGCGCGGCGCTCCCGGCAGGAGGGACGGGCACAAGATGGCGGCCGGGATGACACGGCGGTCACGTGGCGCGCGGTGCCCCCGCCCCGCCCGCGGCCGCCGCACGGGACACGGGACACGGGAGCGGGGCACTGGAAACGGGACACGGGAGCGGGGCACTGGAAACGGGACACAGGGAGCGGGCTGGAGCCGCCGCAGCGCCCGGGGACCCGCCCGGCGGCCGCACCCACCCGCCCGCACCGAGCCGCGGCTCCGCACGGTGAGTGAGCGGCGACCCAGCGGCCTCCGGCTCGGCGCAGGCCCGGGGGTGGCGGCGGGACGGGACACCGGCCGTGACAGCGGGGACGCGGCCGCCGCCGCCCCTGCAGGGGACGTGTCCCGGGGGGTTCCGGCTCCTCATCCCGGCGGCGGCCCCCGCAGCCACGGGGGATGCGAGGAGAGCTCCGGCCCCCGCAGCACCGGAGGCTCGGGGGGGGCTTCGGGCTGCTCAGCTCGGGGAGCTTCGGTCCCGCAGCACGGCGGGATCTGGGCCCCACGGCCCCGGGGGGCACCGGGGAGCTGCGGTCTGCTCAGCCCTGGGGAGCTCTGGCACCCCCAGCTCGGGGGCTGCGGCCGCGGCAGCCCGCGGGAGCTCTGTGCTCTACCCGGGGGAGCCCTGCATCCCCGTTCGGGGGTACGGCCCTGGCGTACCGGGGCAGCTGTGGTCCCCCGAGCTCGGGGGCTGCGGCTGGTCCCGGGGCAGCTCTGGGAGCCCCAGCTCGGGGGCTGCAGGTGGTACCGGGGGAGGTCTGGCATCCCCAGCTCGGGGGCTGCAGGTGGTACCGGGGCAGCTCTGGGAGCCCCAGCTCGGGGGCTGCAGGTGGTACCGGGGGAGGTCTGGGAGCCCCAGCTCGGGGGCTGCAGGTGGTACCGGGGCAGCTCTGGGAGCCCCAGCTCGGGGGCTGCAGGTGGTACCGGGGGAGGTCTGGGAGCCCCAGCTCAGGGGGCTGCAGGTGGTACCGGGGGAGGTCTGGCATCCCCAGCTCAGGGGGCTGCAGGTGGTACCGGGGGAGGTCTGGCATCCCCAGCTCAGGGGGCTGCAGGTGGTACCGGGGGAGGTCTGGGAGCCCCAGCTCGGGGGCTGCAGGTGGTACCGGGGGAGGTCTGGCATCCCCAGCTCGGGGGCTGCAGGTGGTACCGGGGGAGGTCTGGCATCCCCAGCTCGGGGGCTGCAGGTGGTACCGGGGGAGGTCTGGGAGCCCCAGCTCGGGGGCTGCAGGTGGTACCGGGGGAGGTCTGGCATCCCCAGCTCGGGGGCTGCAGGTGGTACCGGGGGAGGTCTGGCATCCCCAGCTCAGGGGGCTGCAGGTGGTACCGGGGGAGGTCTGGCATCCCCAGCTCGGGGGCTGCAGGTGGTACCGGGGCAGCTCTGGGAGTCCCAGCTCGGGGGCTGCAGCCCCGGACCCCTGAGAGGCTCTGTTCTCCTCAGCCTGGCCGGGTCTGTCCCCTCCTCCCCAGCGTGTTGGAGTGGCAGGTCTGGTCCTCCCTGCCCCAGAGGCTGTGGGGGGACATCTGGTCCCCTCAGCTCAGGTGGGAGCATGGGGGTGAGGCCAGTCCCCTCACCTTGGGGGTTCCAGTCCCTCTGCTCGCTGGGGTGCAAAGGCAGGATGCTCCCTGCTCCAAAGGAAGCTGGAGGCATCTGCTGTGAGTGGAAGCAGATCCATCCCATCCCATCCCATCCCATCCCGGGCCATGGCAGTGACGCTGGGGCTGCGCTGCCTCCCTGGGGCTGAGGTTCGTGGAGTGGCAAGGGGGCAATGGCTTCGTCCCCCTCTTGGGGACGAACGTGCTGGGGTGCAGAGCAGGGGTGAGAAGGGGAGACCTTGCCATCACAGGTACCCTGGCAGGAGGGTGTGCTCCCTGTTTGCTCGAGGAATGGCTTGCTGATTGCCCCGCTGCAGTATTTGGATTTTTCAGGGTGTATAAGGCATGTGGCTGTCTTTGTGCTGTGTTCCTCCTGGAGGGCCTGTTTTGATCAAGGTTTCTAATTTATTCTGTCTTGTGTGAAAACCTCATTAAAGAGTGCCTCGGTGCCTTCAGGCGCCATAAATACACGCAGAGAGGATGGGAAGAGAGAGAAAAAGATTATTATTTGTAAAAAATGGGAGCTCTGCCATATTGACATGGTGCTGCTGAAGCTTGCTGATGCAGGCAGCCTCTCTTAGCAGAGCAGCTCTGGGTTGTCGATGAACGTCCTCGTGTCACTTTGGCTGATGGTGCAGCCTGGTGTGACAGCAGGTTTTGTAGTGATGCCTTCAGACTCCCTTCTCCCAGGTCCACATGGCTGAAAACGCTTTCTTGTTGGCTTCCGTGCCCAGCTGTGAACCAGTACAAAACACAGAACCAGGACAAAACACCTGGCAGCTGGAGGCAGTGGAAGCGCTGCTGTGCATCTTAGTGGATTTGGGCTTGGCTGTGTTTTTTGGGGAGCAGACGTTGCACTGGAGTTGCATTCTGGTTTGTTTTGCGTAGTATTTTGTGGGTGTTAAAGTTGCTCTGGCTTTGTGAAGTTGTTTGGAGCTTGCAAAGAGTCCCTGTGATTGGTGGCAGACAGAAGGTAAAGGCTGCTTTTACAACATGGGTAATAAACCCCTCTAAATCCAGAGAGATTGCTGTGATTTTTCTGAGTTTTCGGGCACATGGAGCAGAACCAAATTCAGCTCAGATGCCTTTAAACTGTGCTGGGGATCTGTGCACCAAATGGTGATTCCCAAATTATCACACTTCTTTCTCCTTCCACATTCTCAACCTGGGGACAGCGTCTCGCACGTTAACTAGCTTTTAATGTGACACTTATAAATTGAATAAATCCAAGTAGGTGGATCATTTTCAGGACTTGGAGGTATTATGGATATTATTTGACTGCTCAGAGTTAATAGTTAGAAGGCAGTGATGTATTGTTTTTCGTTGCTTCTCTCAACACTCATCAAGCTTGAATAGGTGCTGCTTTTAATTGGATAATTCTTGAGTTCTCTTGAACTGAACATGTGGAGGGAGAACCCATGCACCGTGGGTGATGGGGACTTAAAAATTCTTCCTTCTTCTGGCTGCTGCCTCTCTGCATCGCTCAGCATTGGTTAATTGGTGCACTAAATATGGGTGGCCTGGGACTTACTCAGATTTAAAAGCAATTTCAGCCTGGCCGCAAGGAATGGTTGCGGAATTAAAGGCTTTTTAATTGGGGCAGCAGGACATCCCATGGAAAAAAAAATAAAATAAATTGCTCAAAAATAATCCAGACCCTGGTTCGGGAAAGGGCCTGTTTGAGGAGCAGAATAAACCCACAGAGCACCATCAGAAAGCAAAGGAGCGTTGCACACGGGCCTGAAGGCTGCTTTTGTGGGCCATGGCACGAGGTCCCTGTTTCCCGGGGCGGCTTGCAGGGGCGTGTGCAGGGCAGGCAGGATTTCTGAGGCTGCCCAGCCAGGTAGGGCCAGGCTGTTCTTTGCTGAAGTGGAGCAGAGCACCCCAATGCTATTTCAGTTGTGATTCAAGTGCAGCACATCAAACCCAACTGTACGGGGAGAAAGCGCTCTGAAGTCGAGGTGAGCTTAAAATGAGCTCGAGAACCTGAGTTTTTTAGAGGTTTCTTGGATCTCATGGTCATGAACTGAGCTCCCAGGTACTGTCAGTGCTTTCCAAAGGATTTTGGTGTCATTGAAGGCTTTTTGGGCCCAGGGCACCAAGGCACAGAGAGGGGCAGGAGCCCTTTGGAGGGCTGGTGTTCTGCATGGAAACTCCAGCTTGTAATACAGCTTGAATTCCCAAAGCGTGTGGTGTGACATCATTCAGTTAATAATTACAGTCCTATCCCCCTCCTTCCCCAAAATGCTGGGGGAAATGCAGAAGACTGAGGAATGTGTGAAACCTACCAGCTTTTTGGGATGCTTTCATCCCAGCCATAATTTATTATTTTGAGAATCTGCTCGGCAGAGGCAGTGTTTGGTGCAGGTTACCTGGGCTTTTCAGGGGTCAGAAGAACACCCATCCTAATAAGCTGCCAGGTGTAACTGTGCAGTGGGGCTTGGAGGGAGGTGTCCCTGCCCATGGCAGTGGGGTGGAAAGAGGTGGTCTTCGAGGTGCCTTCCTCAAAGGAAATTCTGGGATTCTGTGACTTAAACATCTCTAAAATATTTATCTGTATTGTTTCTGGTCTTATCAAACGTGGTAAAGCTGAGGGGAGAAACAACCTTCCCTGAATTCTTGAAAGTACCACACAAGCTTTGTTCTGATCTCTCTCGATCGAGAGCTGGAAAGAGAAAAGAAAGTTTAATTTTGGAGACTATAACATGTTTCCTAAAGAAATGCAGTTACTGCTGTTGCTGGGCTTCACAGTTCAGTCATCCAACTCAGGGGAGCAAATCCAGAGTGGGACAGAAGATGTCCTGCTGATGTTTCCTTTGTGTGCTGCTGCAGTCCTGCTCTGCTGTCCAATTACACATCCGTAATCAAAAAAAACCACTAATAAATCTTTATTGGGAAGGCATCTTCCGTAGGTTTTGCCTCTGCTAATTTGCTTAGATTTAAATGCACAGCAAAATAAATCTCCCTCTGCTTAGCCATGACTCTAAAAGCTTTTTTTCTCCCTGACTTCCCAGCCTGGTCTGCCTTCTGTCTCCCTGATTTTGAAGCTGCTTGGAGGTAGCTTTTTCTCTTTAAATGGAATTAAGGCAAAGCATATTGCCACTTGGAAAAAAAAAGAAAAAGACTTCAAGGAATCTCTGAAGTCCAGTGGCTTTGGGTTTTTCTAGTGCAGGAAAACTGGCAGCTTCCTTACCAACAGGTGTGGTAGCAGAATTCCTCAGATGGGTTTGCTGGACTGGCTTTTTGGGGTGCTGTGGGCACTGTCACATTCTTACTAGCTGGGGCAAGGCTTGGGAATTTCATCCCTGCTCTCCGTGTCTGGGGAACAACACACAGTGGGGCTGCTTTGTATAAGCCTTCATTAGAAAAAGAAGTAGGAAGAAACAGAAGCAAACCCAGCAGAAAAGGCTGTAAATCCTGTCTTAAGCACTGAAACAGCCTTGAAATTGCCCCTTTCTGAAGAGGTGGATCTGGAGAGGAGAGCTTTTGCAGCCTTGGCTTAAGAAGGATTTTTAATAGCTGTCATCTCCTGTCCACTGCAGCCTACTCCTTTAATTTCCTGGACTAAAAAAGAACGTTGCAATTGGGAGTGTTTTACAATTTCCCTTGCTGGTCCATTAGTGTATTAGCTTAGCTCCGTGTGTGTTGAATGCCACTAAATGTCACTTGCAAATTCAATGTTGGGAGCAGGGACATTTGTGCTAATTAAATTTGAAGTCTTATACTTGAATTTGTTAAAATGGCAGAGTCAGACAATCGAAATGCTTTAATGGGAGAGTGGAGGAGCACTTGGCAGATCTGCATTTGTGTAGATGGAAGGGGACACCCTGAGCAGACAGATCCGGGTTTGATGGGGTTTTGCTGTCCCTTTTTACATTACCACGTGGTGACAGCTGGCAAAATCCACTGTGTTGAAAGTCTTAATGCTTGACATCTGCTCAGGGTCATTGCTGACACCAACTTAACCCTAAATACTTCTGTAAAAATGGTGAAGACAATAGAGCCTTTCAGTTCGATTGAAATTTCTGCTTCTCCAGCCATAGTTTTAGGCACTGCTGGGGAAAGGTTGATTGTTTGGGCTGTTGGTCTTTAAACTCAGTTGTCTGTGTCCGTCTGCTGGGGTTTTTATTCGGGACATTAGCAACTTTTGCACCTGAGGGTTTGTTGTTTCAGGAGGGGTTGGGGGATGTGGTTTTTCAGGGTGTTTTTTGTTCAGTTGATGTTTTCTGTGGGGTTTTTTTTGTTGTTTTTTTTTTAGTTAGGTTTTTTTATTTTTTGGAGAGGACAGTCTGTACAAAACCTCTGGCATGAAACACTTCTTTATTCTTAACTTCAGCCAAATATGCAAGGATTGGATAGACACAGAAAAGGAGACTACTGCTGTGCTTTTCGTGAGGTAAAGTGTGCAAGAAATTACCCTTGATGGGAAAAGAGTCGTAGAGGCTGGTCCTTGGCTTTCCAAGTGGTGTAAATCTGTGCCTCCCTAGATAGCACAGTGCTTTTAAGAAGTTTGTCTTGAAAGGCTTCCATTAAATCTGATACCAGGCTTTGACCTGCCACGGAGCTGGCATTCCATACGGGCTCCTGGCATGAGCTCTCCTGCCACTTTCAAGTAAAATCTTATCAGGCATTGAAAAGTTTGACTCTGCAGTCGAGCACCGTGCCAAAGCTGTAAAAGCCCTATTTGTACACAAAATGGATTTTTGCTTGCTAGGAGGACTGGGGTAGTGCTTCAGTGACTGCAGGAATGGCTTTGAATCTACATAGTAATGAAAGAGCTCCATCTACACCGAGCGTCTCCTCCGCTCTCAGGTCTGCACTTTGTCTTCCCTGTGTCCCTGCCTGGAGTTCTACCTAGTCAGGTTATATTGCTCTGGAAAACTTTGTCAGGGAAGTTAATTTAAAGCTCTTTTGAAAGGCTTAAAAATGGCTCTGCTGTTAGGATGATGCAAAAGACCTTGAAAGCGCCTTGAGAGCAATTGCTGCTGGAATACCTGGAAATACCAGCAGGTGAGCTGCTCCCAGAGCCCTTCTCCAAGGGAGCACTCCAGGGTGTCCTCCTTCAATGCTGGCAGCCACAAAAACTGTGGCTGCTCCATCCCTGGCAGTGTCCAAGGCCAGGCTGGACACTGGGGCTTGGAGCAGCCTGGGACAGTGGAAGGTGTCCCTGCCCCTGGCAGGGGTGGGGCTGGATGAGCTTTAAGGTCCTTTCCAATCCAGACCATCCTGGGATTCTGTGATGCATCAGAGCTCAAAACCCACTTGCTTTAACTGGGAGGGAAAATCCAGCACTTGTGGGCCATTGGGGAGTTCAGGGCGAGCTTTGCCCCTTACAGGGGGTGCCAGTGGCCTGTGGATGGTGAGTTTCTGGGGAACACGTTTTTAATGGAATAATTAAGTAACCCGGACTCAGAGGAAGGGAGAGGAACACAAATGTTCCAAAGTGCTGAAGTTTGGGGGTGCTCAGCAGAGGCAGTGGAGGGGAGGTGATGTCCAAAGCAGAGCTGTGAACAAGGCAAGAGTGGACAGACGAGGGGGAGTGCAAGCCTGTGAGGATCCCTGCTGAATGACTCGACAGAACACATTGTTCCCTTCCCACCGGTACCTTTGGGATCCGCATTTAATGGAATCATGGTTTTATGGAGGCTCTCCACCCTGGAAGAAGCTCGTCTTTGCCAAAAGCAATACTCAGTAATGGGCTGGGGGCTCTTGTCTACTCTCCGTGAAACACTGCAAAAACCTTATTTTGCAGTAATGAGCAATTACCCACAAATTAAGAAAACCCCTTGTCAGATAATTGCCTTTGTTTTTGTGCCTGTGCAATTTCCTAATTCAGTTTTTCTCCCTTTCAAAACATGAATAGACGTGTTATCAAAGGACGTTTTAAAAACAAAAACAGGGCCCTAAGCACATTTATCAGAAGGGGATTATTTGAGTTCTGACGGTTTGTTCAGAATTTCTTTGCTTGCAAGAAAACGAGTGTCTGTGCTGAGAAGACACAGACCCATCCAGCCACGTGTCTTGTATCCAATAATTGTAATGTTTTTGAGAGGGAGTGCCAGAGTTCAGCCATGGGTTCAGGAAGGGTAAGTGGCTGGGAGAATACTTGCGGACATGACAATCACGGGCAAATCTTTGTTACCTTCTCCTCCTCTGAGCAAGACTAACCCCAAAGAAATGTCAGGTGTCTCAGGGTCCTCTTGGGGTTTGGAGACATCCAAGGAAGGAGAGGGGTTCCCACCTCGCGTGGAGAGAGATGCTGCGAGCTTGATGCAGTGCCAAGGGCTGAGAGGGAGGAGCCTGAGCCCCAGCTGATACTGGATACAGGTGCACCAGATTGATGCAATAAAGGCCATTAGCTGCTTTCTTCTCTGTGCCTGGCCGGCTGAGTTGATGTCCTTAATGAACTGCTCCTTAAATATCTTAACTTCTGACTGCTGCTCCTTAACTCGTGGTCCACCAGGGCACGGGTGAATTGAGCAGCGTCATTTTTAACTGTCTGTAGGGAACTTTGCTTGGCCACTTTATTGAGTGGCTGCCAGTCTAAAATCCTTTTATGATTCTTCCTGTTAGACTTCTCCTTTGCCAATATTGTGCTTAATGCAAACAATCTCCTTTAACCTCTTAACTTTGTAATCCCCCCTCACACTGTAATTGTGCTTTAATGCTGCCCATTTGTAGTTGGATATGAGCAAATATTTAAAATAATTGTCCACTCTACAAAATGTTGGTTGACTTCACAGATTGTTTTGTCTTTTGTTCGTTAACTCCGTAGGGATCTCTTTTCCATGTCCAGGACATCCATTTAGATCTTTCCAAGGTAAAAGGTTGGAAAGCAGACTGGAAATCCTGGGGAATGAATGCTGTATTTGTCCACGTGGTTCCACTATATGGCTGTGTGTTGAAATTCAGCCTGCAGGATGTGATGTCATGCTAATAAATTAATGACTTGTGTTTGTTTGAAGATTGGATAATAACCCAGGCATGGGATAATAACTCAGGGAGCACTTGGCCCTTCTGCTCTGAGCTTCCCAGAAACTGTGATGTGGATAAAGCTTTGCCTGCCTCTGTCTCGCTGCGCTTTTCAGCACAAGTGTTATGGGGTGGGAGCTTTGTACTCCCGCAGAGACACCCTGACACCTGGGGAGGGGGCTTGGATGTGTGTTCCTAACACGGGAGCTGTGGGGACACTGAGCTCCCAACCTCTGCGAGGTGCAGGTTCCAAATGCTGGGCTCACTGCGTGTGCAGAACTCACCAGAGATGAGCTTTAAGGTCCCTTCCAACCCAGGAGGGAACCATTCCATGATTCTGTGTTCACTGGAGAAGGGCTTGGTGGGTTTCCCGGCCTGGTTGTCACTGGTGTGTTCCTCTCTGAGAGAGGCTGTGGTGGCAGGGTGGCTTGTGGTAGGCAGAGGCTTCCCACCCTGGCACCCAGGGGAGGAGTGAACACCTCAGAGCAGTAACCTCTGATCCCTATCACTGAATGCCCGCTTTCAGGTTCAGATTTCATTCCCAGAGAAAGCCAAGGTTGGGGTACATCTGTTCAAAGTGAGCTTTCTGGGCTGATTTCATTCATGGCTGTCAAAGAGCCGTCTTTTCTTCCCTCACCTTCTCCTTGTATTCCCAGTTTCCAGCGTTAAAGGCTGCTCCATGAGGTTTTGGAGACATGCTCGGTGGTTTGCCTGGCAGGGTAGGGCCTTATCAAGAGGGAAATAATAACACAGAGGGGAACAGCAGCACAGGGAGCTTCCTCCAGGTCTTTGTCATGCAAAGCATGAATGACATTTTCTGCACCCCTGAAGTGGACTAACTTCTGCAGCAACTCTGTCAGCTGTGTCAACAAACTCTGTGTTTGGGACTGATATGTTGGTGACTTCATTTTTATTTAAAGATGAGAAGCAGCTGAGGGTCTGCAGGAGACTGAGCTGAGGTGGGTGTTGCTCTTGGAAATAACTGGAGGAGACTTGCTGCTGGTGAACAGCCAGCGGAGGGACAGGATGTGTGCAGACAGCTGGGAGTGCTCACACTTGCTTGCTTCCAGTACTGTCCTGAATTAGGATAGCTGGGACAGAGCCCAGTGCAGCCTGTGGAGTGTATTCCAGTGTAACACTTGCACCCCAGACTGCTCCCTGATCGGTTGGTGCTGCTCGCTGTCGGACAGAAGTACTCGGGCACCGTGGAGTCTCTGCCTGGGATTGCTGGATTTGGGGCTGCTGGAGCAATGCTTGAGTGCAGAATGGTGGTGTAGAATTCTTGCATCCTTTTGTCTTCATGTTGCTGATGGTCATGAAAGAGGCCCCACAAACTTCAGCTGGAAGGGAGGGAAAGTCCATTTGTTTCCACAGTCACTGCAGAGTGAAACGTGGAGAATTTGGAGAGCTGAACATGCTGATGCTGCTGTCTTTATAGCCTTAAAAATGGGTGAAGAATTAAAATAAATAAAATGAGGAGTGGTTTCTGTAGTGGCTTCTCTGGAGGCAGTATTATCTTCTTCTGGTTCTGAGGATTTGTTTCCTTTCCCGGTCTGCTTTAAAAACTTTTCCTTTTTCATAAAAGCAGTGAATTACTCCATGGACATTTGCGTGAAGGGACTGCTGGGTGCTTAATAACCTACTTCTTTTATTTGGGCTGTACTTTTTAAAAATGAAGTGCTTAAGTCAGGCCCTTAGAAGACAGATTGTCCTGCACGATTGTCTGGACCAAAGTACCTTTTTGGTTTTAATTGGGGTTTTTATTGCTATGATTTACAGTGGCAGGGTGAGGGCAGCACCGTTCCTCCAGTGCCTCACACAAGTGGGAAGAGAAGGAGAAGGAGCAGAGCTGTTCCTTATCTGGACACTTCCTTAGGTGCCTACAGAGCTGTGTACTTAAATAATTCCTCCATGTAAGTGTTGATGTGCAGCAAGGCGACATTTTAAGTTTTAAGCACAGCATTTACTAGAAGTATTCTCAGCATGACTTTGCAAATATTCCCAAGTTCAGCTTGCTGCCTCTGGTGCTGCCTCTTGTCACTGGAGTGAGGGAGGATTGTGCAAGGCTCAGAAATGCAGCGAAAATCAGACACTTTGAAATCACCCGTCGGCGCATCCTTGTGGCCTTCTGGACTGGTCTGCTTGCTGTTCCTCTGTGTCCACTCCCGCCTCCTCGTGTCCACTCCCACCTCCTCGTGTCCACTCCCGCCTCCTCGTGTCCACTCCCACCTCCTCGTGTCCGTTCCCACCTCCTTGTGTCCTATCCCACCTCCTCGTGTCCGTTCCCACCTCCTCGTGTCCGTTCCCACCTCCTCGTGTCCGTTCCCAGCTCCTCGTGTCCACTCCCGCCTCCTCGTGTCCACTCCCAGCTCCTCGTGTCCATTCCCACCTCATGTCCACTCCCAGTTCCTCGTGTCCACTCCCGCCTCCTCGTGTCCACTCCCGCCTCCTCGTGTCCATTCCCGCCTCCTCGTGTCCACTCCCAGCTCCTCGTGTCCATTCCCACCTCATGTCCACTCCCAGTTCCTCGTGTCCACTCCCATCTTCTCATGTCCACTCCTGCCTCCTCCTGTCCACTCCCAGCTCCTCAGGGCCCTGTCCCATCCCGTGAGCCCCCAAGTCCTGCCCGGCTTTGGGAACCCTGTGCTGCATTTGGGGTTTTTGGTATGGCAAGAGGGGAGGGGAATTTGCCATTTCAGCACCAGCCTTTGCCAGGTCTGCCACCCTGTTTGTGTGAGCTGTTCCTGTGCTCAAAATCCGGGAATGTTGTTCTGACAAGGTTGTCAAACTTGGATTCTCCTGTCATGTGCAGATGCAGTGAATTTCCTAGAAACTTCGGGGAGTGGATGAAAGCTATGGAGATAGGTTTTAACAACTGGTGATTCAGTCGTTGAAGCATAAACTGGATTTTTCGTGTGCTGAAGAAGGAAACAAAGCCTGGCTTGGTAAGGTCAGCATCAGAAATTTAGAGGCTGTGTTGGTTTTTCTTTTGTATTAGAGTTTATGGAGAATATTTTACTTTTGCCTTAATTAAGCTGCTTTTGCAACGTGTGTCAGTCCATCTTAAATCCTGTGTGGGAAGACCCGTGGCTGCATCTGATGAGGGCAGAACCTTCTCCTGCTTTTGGGACTTCAGATCCCATTTTTGCAGCTGGGTTGTGCCATCCAGGTTGTTTTTCATCCTTTCCCCAGTCAGGCTGTTGAGCAAATTTCCAAGTGCGGGGTTGTGGGGACTGGGACACCCCTCCAAGTGCAGGGTTGTGGGGATTGGGACACCCCTCCAAGTGTGGGGTTGTGGGGATTGGGACACCCCTCCAAGTGTGGGGTTGTGGGGATTGGGACACCCCTCCAAGTGTGGGGTTGTGGGGATTGGGACACCCCTCCAAGTGCAGGGTTGTGGGGATTGGGACACCCCTCCAAGTGTGGGGTTGTGGGGATTGGGACACCCCTCCAAGTGTGGATTGTGGGGACTGGGACACCCCTCCAAGTGTGGGGTTGTGGGGATTGGGACACCCCTCCAAGTGTGGGGTTGTGGGGATTGGGACACCCCTCCAAGTGTGGGGTTGTGGGGATTGGGACACCCCTCCAAGTGTGGATTGTGGGGACTGGGACACCCCTCCAAGTGTGGGGTTGTGGGGATTGGGACACCCCTCCAAGTGTGGGGTTGTGGGGACTGGGACACCCCTCCAAGTGTGGGGTTGTGGGGATTGGGACACCCCTCCAAGTGTGGGGTTGTGGGGATTGGGACACCCCTCCAAGTGTGGGGTTGTGGGGATTGGGACACCCCTCCAAGTGTGGGGTTGTGGGGACTGGGACACCCCTCCAAGTGTGGGGTTGTGGGGACTGGGACACCCCTCCAAGTGTGGGGTTGTGGGGATTGGGACATCCCTCCCAAGTGCGGGGTTGTGGGGATTGGGAGGATGTCTTGCCACACTTCGTTCCCCTTCCTTTAAGACTCAAAACACCGAGCAGAGCTGCGAGGGCGAGGAGGGAGGATCCCCATCCTGCTGGTTGCTGGGGGACGTGTCTGGCTTCTCCCCAAGCTGGCTGTGAGGAGCCAGCACCAAACTGGAGGCATCCCGGTGCTGCTCCCGCCCCAGTCACGGGTGTCACTGTGACCTGTGACTGTCAGTGTGACCTGCCTGCCCTGCAGGACATCCCCCTGCATCTTTACATCCACAAGTGCCGCTGGGATCCCAGTTCCAAGGTCTGCTTTTCCCAGCAGGAATGTGAGGCTGGAGTCAGGAATCAGCATCCCCCACGGGCAGGGCAGGGCAGGGAGGGAGAGCTGGCTGCAATTCCAGCTGGGGATGGTCCCATTCCAGCAATTAGGAGGAATTAATTGTTTGGCCAGAGCCCCAAGACGTTACAGATGGCTCTTAGAGGGATGGAACAGATTCCTGACCCTGAGGTGTGTCCAGTTTTGGGGCCTGTGGCTGGGGGGAGGTGGATCCAGAAAGTACATTTTTGGCAGAACCGAGGCCAACTGGCTCGTTGAATCTGCCATGGAAAAGTTTCTTTTGCTGAGAAGTGGAATATCTTGTACTGCTGATATTCCTAAGGACGAGGGAGCTTAAATTTCTTGCTTAGATTGGGAACTGGAAGCAGACAATCCCTGTTCTGGGCTGTTCCACAGAAATGGGCACAACCAACCATTTTCAGATGGGTTTGTTTATTGTCATGACTTTGCTGTTTTTATGCAGTGCTCCTCTTGGTGTTATGTTCCCGTTATCCCTTTTGAACAGGGCGTCTGTGCATTCCAGGGAAGGTCTTTTCCACTGATAGTGGCTCCTTGCTTCTGAGCACAGGATTCCTCTGAAGCCCCAGCAGCACTTCTCCATTTTATGGAAGATTTAGCTCAATTTCCCACCTTATTATCTGTTAATTTTTAGAGAAAATATGTTGCTTTGTTCAGGTCAAATTTGCAAATACATCGGTGGAGCTCAGTTTTTCTCTTTCCTGCCGATTTAGTGCTTTTGCACCTTTCATGGATCGTTTGATGAGCTGTTGAAGCTGGAAGAGGCTGTTGGGCATTTTCAAAGCTCATGGAAACCTTGCGTAAGGGATGCTGTACAGGAAACGGCCTCTCGAAAAGGGAAGTAGTGCAAAAGCCAGGGATGTTTTCCTTGTTTACAGATGCTTAGGAAGAGATTATGAATCCCCCACATCTGCCCAGGTGCAGCCTGCAGACTCCCAGCTCAGTATTTTTAACAGGAGCAGACCACAGCGGTGAATCCGCCCCCCACCCCGCTCCAATCCAGTATTTTGGTTTCTTCAGGGAACTCGTGTGTCTCTCAAAAACCACAGTTTGGTAACTGGCTGTCAAAGTTTGCCACAGAAACTGTCGGGAGTGAAAGGGGAAGGCAGCTCCTGCTGAAGTACCAAAGCCACTGCAAAAGCAGAGTTGTGAGAGCGTTGAGGTGGGGCGGGGGCGGAGGGGCTGCGGGGGCCAGGGTGGGATCACAGTCCGCTTCTGTTCGAAGCCAAGCTCTGTGTGTTCCCCGGTTGCAGCTCTCAGGACTGACCTGTTGCTCCCGGGGGAGGCGGGGGAAAGCTGTGGAATTCCCGGAAAGCCGTGGAATTCGGGCAAATGCCCTCTGCAGCATAGCCAGCAGAACTGTGCCAGGTGCTGGATCTCAGGCTGAGAGTGTGTCAGGCCGGGTTTGCCTGTCCCAAAGGGCTTTTTCCGTGAAGAAGGCAGAGACTTGGCTAATAGAGCGCTCTGCAAAGCTGACTCTGAAAGGGTATTTTGTTTTATATGGAATTTTTACCCCTATACCCATCAAAGCCTGGGAAATTACCATCCCATACCGTTTGTTTACCTGCAGAGGAAGGTTGTTGCAGCAATGCCTGGAAGAAGAAAGATTAAAATGCAATTACTGTAGCCTGGCAGGGGTGTGTTGTCCAGAAACCTTTTCCAAGTTAAATTCCTTTTTCAAGCTGATGGCTTTTAGGCCAAGACAGAGGGTAGAAAACTTCCAGCACATGAAACAAATTTCTGCAGCAAACTCTGGGAACCTCTGAAAATTGAAATAACTTTTGTAGCTGGAAGTTTCAATTTATTTAATTTATTTTGCTCCCTTAGGGCTCGGCTGTACTTGTTTTGTTGAGTTAGTTTATTTATGGGCACATTGTGCTGTTCTCCCACAGGGATGAGCCCTCAACTGCAGCAAGTCATCTGCCACTTGTTAATGTTGGTGCTAAGCCTGTTTAAAATCTTTTAGTGAGATTTAAGAGGTTGTCTGCATCAGACTGGGAATGTAAGGGGTGGTTAACACAGAGCAATCGCCACTCTTGTAGCTGGTTTCTAGACTATTTAAACATGCACCTGATTGTCATGGGTGTCATCCTGTAACTTTACGTGCAACAAATGAGTCAAATGCAAGCCCAGCTTGAGCTCCTTGCCCTCAGTGCCTTTGTGTGCAGGTGGCTCGTTTATTCTTTCCTTGCAGTGGCCAGAAGAATCTCTTTTCCCAGGAGTCAGTGTCAGGAGAGGAATGTCCCTGCTGAATTTGGTGTGTGGGGCAGCTGAGGGCAAAGCCCCACTGGGAGTTTGAGGTCTGTGGTCCCTCCCTGAGCACGATGTCCTGGCAGGAGCTTTGCTGCTCACCCGCTGTGTTTTACAGCCACGAGGGAACAAAACACTCCCAGCACACAGAGAGCAGATCCTCTGCCTCTGGACACCCAGGGACCAGGCTCTGTGTGTGGAATTTGGGAGCGGGCTGCACCCCAGCCGAGTCACCAAGCTCCTCTGCAGCCCACCCTGAAATTGAGAGCTCCCCGAGGGCGAGTATGGATTGAATTCCTGTGCTATTCCTGCGTGTGCCGCCTTCCAGCTCCCTCCTGCTTCCCTCTGATGGCTGTGGCACCAGCAGAATGGAAAAAAGCAACATGTAAGACAATTTTAGTGTAATAGGAGAAACGCTGCCTCACTTCAGCTGCACTTAACCCCTGGCTTTAAGTGGCTATGAGAGATTTGTGAGGTGTGCTTGATATGCTTAAGAAATGAAAAGCCTCGCTGTGAGAGAGGGGAGGAAGGAGCTGCAGCAGAGCTTCAGGCTGGTGAAGGCACTTCCAGGTGTGCATCCTGTCCTTGCTTGCTGTCTGAGGTGCAAAATGGGCTCTCCAGCTAGAGGAGCTGCTTCAGGCAGGAGGTGTGCTTGATAATGGCCAGTTTGCTGATTTTTCCTTAGCTTTTCTTTCCTGCCTTGTGCAGGACTTGCTGCCCAGGTCTCGCTGTGGAACTCTCTTGCTGTGATGCTCCTGTGGTGCACTGAGTTTGGTTGCTGCCTTTGGTTTGCATAACGTGTAAAGGAGTTTCACTGACTTCTGGGTTCTCATACCAGAGGTTTCCTTGCTGAGCCACCACTCGGGAGTCACCTGCTCAATATTCCTCCTCCATGCCTGACCCAGCTTGTTCAATCCTGTTCTTTCCCATTGAAGCAAGAGGCAAGAAAGTAGCATCTGCTCGAGTTCACAAGGATCACAGATTCATTTAGGCTGGAAAAGCCCTCCCAGCCCACGGAGTCCAAGCTGTGCCCGATGGCCACCTTGTCCCCAGCCCAGAGCACTGGGTGACCTCCCTGCCCACCCTTTCCAGGAAGAAATTCCTGCTGCTGTCCAACCTGAGCCTCCCCTGGCACAGCTTTCAGGATGGTGACAGGCTCTGTAAGCAGCTTGTGCCCGCGGGGAAGCCACGTGAGAAGGTGACATCCATGTGCCAGTACAAATCTTGACTCCAGAAATACTCAGTGTGAGGTGAGGGTGTAGCTGTTTTAACAAAACATCAAGTGGAAATGTCCCATTCTTGGTGTTTCCAAGTTTGCACGCAGCTGTTGTGCCTGTGCCCGTCCTTCCTTTCTGTCCTGCATCAGGAGTTACGACCTAAAAATAAACTGTGTTGTGCAGAGGAGTGGGAAATGAGACAGCAGCACTGACTCCAGGTTTCACTGCTGTGTGTGTGCCCTGTGCTGAGAGGGTTCTGCTGGTCAGGGAACTCCAGCTGGGACTGAGCAGTGCAGGCTGGCATCACCCAGCTGGGACTGAGCTAATGCTCCCCTGCTCTCTGGCCTGCTGTTCAGCCAGACCCCAAATTAAAATAACCCAGGGGTCTGAAGAAGGCAAAAAGGGTTGTTAAGGTTTCTCTGAGGTGAGGATAACCCTTGTAAATCTCTGAAAGGGAAGGGAACATATTTATTTGCTGTGCTGCCATGCTCTGCAGTGGCTTGGAAAGGTCTCTGGTGAGGTGGCCGTGAACTGCTCTGTCACCAGTTGAAACCACTCAAAGGGCATTGCAGTGGGGCTCGCTCTGCCTGGGCTAGACTGATGACTTCATTGGGCTACCTGGGGCAGCTGTGTCATTTCACTGGTGTTTGGAGAAGAAATGGAGTGGACAGTGAGGCTGAAGGTCACTTTTGTATTCCAACCTCTTTGTCTCCTTCAGTGTTGACATTGAATCCATCGGTACAGGGCAGCTTTGCCTGTTGCTCTTTGTGCTTTGGCAGCAAGGGCTGAAGTCTTTGCTTAGGCTGGAAACTGGCCCCAGCTCTGGTGCCTCTTGCAGGATGACTTCTGTGTGTTTCAGAGCTAGGCACAGGTTTGGAAAGTGTGTCTTCAGAGCTCCTTTTTAAAGGTGCAGGGGCCCTGTGAAACCTGGCGGTGCTGTGTGAGCCTTTTGGTGTACAACAGGCCTGCCTTTCTGCCCCTCTGGTGCTTTCAGAGGTGCAGGGCAGTTCTTTCCCCTCTTTTTAAAAAATTTCTCTTAAACTAAGCCTTGAGAATCTTACTTGACCTGCTGGTTTTGTGGTCTGTACCTCAGGAAGTGCTGCAGTTGGGTTGGTTTGCTGCATTTAGGCAAACCAGCTAATTTTGGCACTTAGTGTGCCTGGTGTAACTACTTTTCTCCCAGGTGTAAGTAAAAAATAGGAAATAAAGTCTGTTTGGTTTAAAATCACACTGGGCAAATCCCAGCTTGGAAGGCAGTAGGAGTAAGTGAAGGTCCATGTGGGGTTTTTTTCTGTTTATACTTGGTTAGTTCTGCTTTTGCAGTAGAAAGAGGTAAGTCCATTGATTAATTGAGCAGTTTATGGATGTGAGGAACTGGTGCAGAACCAGCTTGTGGTTGGGAATTCCCTGGCAGGGGGAAAACAATGAAGCCATATCCCAAGAAAAACATGGACCTGGAGCTCTGGGATGGCAAGCCTCCAGAGACAGATGAGGAGACAGCACAGGAAAATGCTCCAGAAGAGTAGAGTGGGAGATAACTGTCCCCTGCCCTCTCCAGGAACATTCCCCAGGCTCAGTAGCCTGGCCTTGGCAACAGGGTCCAGCACATTTTATTTCCTCAGCTGGAACAGGGATCGTGTCTGCAGCAGCCTTTGAATGAGAAGAGCTTTGAGCTGGAGAACGAGCGGCTGCTTTGCTGCTTTTAGGCAAAAACATTCTTAATATTCCTGTCTTCCAGCCCTGTGCCCCTGGGATGAGCTGAACTGTGATTGATGTGTGACTGTCGTGCTTCTGTCTGTGGTGTGATTGATTCCTCTTGTCCTGAACAACAGGGGCAAAGTTGGATTTTAAGGTGGGCCTGACTATTTTGAGACCAGAGGACGGCAGGTGATCTGCAGGCTGGCTGGATTTCACTCCTGCAAGGGAAATTGGGGGCCAGGCTGCAGGGAAATTCCCTTTATTTTGATAGTGGTTTTCTGGAGCCTGCTTGCCTGGGAAGACCCTGTAAGTTTCGGGTTTCCCTGCTGCACGGTCAGGTTTTTCCTGCTGCTTAATCAATGATCTGCTCTGAAAAAAGCAAGACAGAAATGACACCCTTGCTTCATCCTCAGCCTGGCTGTAAGAAACCTTTGCAGCCTGTTACTAAGAGATTACACTTTTTGTTCGTAGCTTTGCTTTAGCAAAATAGTCTTTCATAGCTGGAAAGCCTTAAGGAAAAAACTTTCTGGCAATATCTGTAGGAGTTGCAGCTCTTTGCTGTGCAAATGCTGAAATCTACATCTTGCTTTAATGTTTCTCAGAGCTGAAATATTTGTGGATAAACAAAGCATTTCACATACTGTTTAAAGTGCTTGCAGGCAACCTTTACCCCCGGAGTGGAATGCAGCCATTGGGAAAAGTGCAGTGGGAACAAGGACCTCTAACAGAGTTGATGGCCAGGAGTGGGATGGAGTGGGGCAACGTGTTGTATCTAAATGTTAATTTTGATTGGCATATCACATTCCAAGCCATTTATTGTATGAGAAATTGCTGGCATCCGTAACCAGATAATTTTTGGTTTATGGAACAGTCTGCAGTAGGTTTTTCTCCCCCAAATTTCCACTGGATGTTGCTGGGTGAGTAAGTAGGAGCAGCTAGAAATGTGCTGGAAAATTGTGGTATGTCTTCTTAGGAATCATGGAGGAACCTACTGAGATAAAGCCTGCTCTGCTTCCAGAGGAGAAACACATTTCTGGTATTTGTTACTTTACGGTAAAGAATTTCTAAAGTCTCTCCCACATGCACATGTCCACCTGCATGGCCTGGGAGCCAGCAGCAAGGATTTCTTTGCACCCCCTCTGACTGGGAAAGGTGGGATGCAGCAGGAAGTGGCATCCCAAGGAGTGGGCAGTGGCACATGGACTCCTCTCTGTAGGGACGCGTCCGACTCCTTGCCAGATAATGTTGTGCATCCAAAGAGTTTCAGTGGGATCAAGTTGCAGGGAGTGAAGGGGAGCTGAGCAGCTACTGGGTGGGATGAGAGATTCCCAAAGGGTTACTAAATCCATGCTCAGGAAGCTCCTGGAGCTGGAAGTAGCCAAAACCTCAGGCAGAGCCTTGTCTGGTACAGGGCAATTTAGCTGATCTTAAACATTGATTTAACTGGTACAGCTGAGCAGCTTTGAGGGCTGGGCTTTGGGCAGTGGGTTTTTTGCTTGTTTCCTGTATTTTTGCTTGTTTGAGGGTTTTTTATTGTATGAGGCTATAATGGAAATAAAAACCCTATAGCTTGGGGTGACTGACTTTGAGGGTTGCAATAGTGGAGGCAAACACCCGACTTTCCGCTGAGTGTTGGCAGCACCAAAAGGAAGCTGCAAAAAGTAGTCCCTGGTCTTGGGTGTGCTGACTCCTGCCCAGAGGTGCTGTGGGGGTGATCCTTTCCCTTTTCCCATTTTTCAGCCTTTCTTTGGTGGAGTTTCCCTGGGCAGGAAGGTGAATTGCAAAGGTCGAAATGGGATAGTTGCCCACGCACTGCGTGCCTGGAAGTTTGCTGGTCTGATACCAGTACAATTACTGTGCAAATCTTTACTTCAGATGAGACACACATATGGATGGAATGATATTTTAAGAGCTCAGAGAAGCCTCCTTTATAAATTTAAGTGCCAGCAGCACATTTTTTTATACTCAGAAGATCTTTTAACTGCGGCAGTAACTTGGGGAGAACTGCTTGGGCACATTGTGAGGTGTGGCTTTTTATGCTTCAGTGGAGCTCTCAGGGTGCTTCATGGAGCAGGTTGTTTTTAGCTGTCCTGAGAAGTATTCCCTGCCCAGGAGAACCAGGGCATCCTTGTGGAATTGGCCGTGCTCCACGTGTCCTTGGAGCGAGCTCCGTGACGCAGGGCGGCCGACAAAAGAGACATTCAGTCACCAGCGCAGGATCGTGTTCCCTCTGAGCCTGGACTAATGCTCTTAACCCTGCTGGGGCTGGAAGAACAGCCAGCAGGCCTGGGCTGGTGCCCTGCTCGTTTCCTGTAATCTCTGCAGGCTGGAAATGGCTCTGTCTCTCTGCTCTGCCCGTCCTCCCTTTGGGATCGGCAGGGATCCCTTTGGGATCGGCAGGGAAGCACCAGCAGCCGTCCCTGTCTCCCTCCTTCCCAGGCCATCACACCACTGCTCTGCAGCAATCATGTTCCACTTAGCAAAGTCTCATCCTCATAGGAATTGTTCTGATGTTAAAAACTTAGGAATCTTACGGTTTCTCAGCTCTCTGATCCACCAAGACCTTTTTTCCAAAGCAGTTATTGCGATTTCTGTCTTTGCAATGGCTGAGTCTCAGCTATTACCTGTTAAAAGGTGGGATATGTCTGAGGTCCTGTTGTTTCAAGCACTTGCAAAATGGGAAGAGCTAAGTTTAAGCTGCTGTGGCTCGATTCCGAATCAGTGGGTAACTTGACAGGGAGGCTTTTGGCTGTGAAGTCACGGATTTAGACATACTGGGAATTCTGACGTTATCTACAGGTCAAGGTGAACCATTTCTGTCTCCATCCCTTTAGCAGAAGCGTGTGGACCATGCCTGTCGTGGAGTCCTCAGCTTCCATCCCCATTCTCCTGCAAAACCAGAATAGGTCCCAGTCACTGGAAGATGGTTCATGAGATGCCAAACACCAGTTTGATTGGTAAAATTAAGCAGTGTAATAAGCAATTTGAAGCAGTTCCTGTTGGTGATGGACAACAGGAAACTTCACTGGTGTCATTGCAGTGCATAATTCTGGTCATTCCCTGAATTCCTTATCCCCAACAGGTCTGAATGATCAGACCCTGGGTTTTTATCTAGATGGGTCTGGCTGTGAACACCCTGACAAGGCCCCAGCTGTGGGTAGTTGCAGTGTGTTTCACGTTACTAATGTTTTCTAACCTAGTCATAACTTGCTTTCTTAGAATTAACCAATCTTCGCTTTTTCTCTTCAAAGTATTTTCGAGTGGGTCTGGGGAATTCTGAGCATCTCACGCTTTGGGGAGAGTTGAAAATACCAGCGTGTGCCGAGTCACTTCCTAGTGCCCAGGCATCCGTGTAGGGCCAAGGTTTCCACGTGTCTCTGGGGCACTTGGCTCCCTGAGGGGTGAGAAGACTCCAAGCAACACTGGGGCCAGATTTGTGGAGAAGAGTGTGCCCTGGAAGGTGTTCTTTGGAAGGATGAGCAACAACGAGGTGGGGAGGAGGTCTGAAAACAGGAGTGATTATTTTGGCAACAGGGAAGGGGTCTCCTGCTGCAGAGGTCGGGTGTGTTCAGGTCACCGTGATACTGCAAGAACTGAACAGGAATCCCATGAACAAATCCTGCTAATTCACATAATTATGTTGCTGTGGATCGTGGTAACAACAATTTTTTTCACTTTCTGGGACACTAGGAATGAGTTTGCAGCGTGCTGGCAGGTCTCCTACCAGCTTTCCATGCCCAAAATATGGAAGGGTTGTTTCTGGGCTGCCTCCCTGAGTTCATCACTGCACTATTTATTGGTTCCCTAGTGCAGATCTGTCTACTTAAACCAAATGAGGCTCATTCCTTCCCTTTCACATTGCCATTAGCTGGATGATTTTATTGTCTCTGCAGGAAGAGAGCAGAGACAAGCAACTGTAGATTAGGAACAATTTGCAAAATAGTTCAGTGATTAGCACGCCTGTGGAGATGTTTTTCCGTGTAAGGCCTGCACCACAAATTTTACTGGCTCCCTGTGCTCGAAGAATTAACTGTGAGGAGGATTAAAATGACATCTTAGACATCAGCTGAACGTCCTCTCAAAATCCCTTACGTTGTCTCTAAATCAATTAACTTGATTTCTTTAATCCACAAGCAAACCGGATTGGTGAACTTGTGTGGGGGATGTGTTTAGGCTGAACTTCTCCGGAGTATTTTAAGGAGTACTTCAGTACTGGTGAAATGGTGAAAACAAAGGAGTGAAATGTGGAAATACCCTGTGCTAGGGTGTGAAACGAAGATGCTGCTCTAGTCATGGGGGTGCCTTCTCCAAGAAGCAGTCTTCAGCTGCTTAATCCAGTCTTCACAGACATTCCTGATCCTTGCTGGTTATAGGGAATAAGAAAATAAGACAAGAGCCTGCTCTTGCTCCTTTTGCCATGGTGCTGCTTGTGTGGATGTGTGAAGTGGGAAGGAAAAGACAGAGGAGAACCCTCAACTCCAAAGCTTCGCTGGTGAACAGCACAAGGAGTTCTGTAAAGTCTCCAAGAGTGGCTCTTGGCACTCAGATGTGGCTGTTTAAGTCTCCTAAATCCTGGTTTGCTGTAATTCCCCATGGGTGGTAAGGATGGCAGCATTCACCTGGAAAACATCTAAATATTAATACGAGGAATCCCATGCTCTCTCTGGGAATCCTGCAGGTCTCCACTGGCTGGAACATCTCCAGATGCATTAGTCAGAGATGCAGCTCCCACTCTGAGCCTGCTGCAGGCTGTGCTGGGGACAGTGTGAGCTCAGGTGCTGGAAAACGGGGAATATTCTGGGAACAAGCCAGCAGAGCTCTGGAGGTGTTGGGGTCCTGTTGCCTGGAGGTTGTCAGCCGTGTTGTGACGCGGAGAACAAGGCTGGCAGCAACTTCTCTCATTAATCTTCACGGCATCAAAACCTGCCGGGTTTCCTCTCAGCTGGTGCTCCTGCACGAAGGGAACGCTGTGGCTGTCAGAGCAAGGGGTGGCCCAGCCAGAGCTGAGCGTGGTCCCGTTAGGTGCTAAAATAGCAGCGGGCTGGTCCCGTGCCGTGCCGCCGTGGCTCGGCATCGCTTAGCAACTCCAGGAGCTGAGCCGTTTCCACAGGGATGCTGAGTCCAGGGAAACAGGGCCCTGAGCCGGCAGCTCGTCCCCAGCACAGCAGCAGCCAGTGCTCTGCAAACACCAGGGCCTTCCTCAGGGGAAGGAGCAGGGCAGGGAGGAGTTTGGCACACAGGCTCGTTGGTTCGGGGCAGATGGACCTTCTGTTTTCTGAAAAGTGTGCCACCGGTGCTGGAGTTTGGCAAATAACACAAGAAGTGCTGTGTGTGCCACAGGACAGACAGGAAAGAGCTCTAACCAAACCTTGCCACGCAGTCCTGCTGTCAGCAGAGCTGCTGGTACCCAGACTGTCGCTGGAGTTGCTCCTCCTGTCTTTGCAGCAGCCCAGAAATAATTGTGGATGTGGCAGGAAACGCATCCCTGCAGGCTCTGTACTGGAGAGGGAGAGGCTGCAGTGCGAGGGAGCTTCTCGGGGTTCTCGTGGTGCTCACAGCAAATGCTGCTGGTTCACAACTCGCTCTTCAAAACGTCTGAGCACCGGTTTGTGCTCCGGGATCCATGGGGACTATCCTTCCTGGAGGAGGGGGCACACAGGGCGTGGAGCTTTCCCAGGCTGGCTTCCTCCTGTGGGTCAGGCTCTCGGCACATGGGCAGCTTCTGGGGGCTCAGGAAACTGCAGATAAGCGAGCGTGGTAAGTTGGGGAGGGCTGCTCTTCCGAGATAAGGGCCAGTTACTCATGAAAACGGCTCCTTCCTGGGGTGGGTGACACCTCTCATAATCCTACAGCAGGCAGGGCAGGAGGCTGGCAAGGCTTTCCCTGGCTTTTCCGTGGCTCCCTCCGGATGGACAAAAGCTGTTTGACTTCCAGCCTGTGGCACAGAGGAATCTCCTGGCCTGGAGGTGGAGGTGCCTGGTGTCCCCCTCCCTGCAGTGCTCAGGTGGCTTACTCCTGAAGGTGAGGCAGTGTGAAAACCCAGAAGTGAATTTTCAAGCAATCCTAAACGCAGTTAAAAAGGAGTCCCAAGAAAGCAGAGTTACCAGGCTTCCAGCTGCCTGCTTCCTGGCAGACAGCTCCTTGGGTTTGGTGCTGCTTCAACAAGCAGAATTGGATTTATTTATCCCCACCTCCTCCCCGGCTTGTATTGAAGTGGAAACGTATGAATTGCAGTTTTCTAACTAATGGGAATGGAGCAGGGAGATGTCTGGTTTTCCTTTATCTGAGAGTGAAAGCTGAGTTGGAAGAGCCCTACAGAGCACAGGAGGCTGGTTCTATTCTGAATCTCCACCCTGGTTTTGTCTCCCTTGGAGGCTGGAGGGGTTGGATGAAGAGTGGGTTTGCTTCTCTGGGTGGGATGAGTGGTTTGCATGCTGCTGCTGGCTCTGTTTGACTGTGCAAGAGGTGGAGAAGGGATGGGGTGAAACCTGGTCCCTGGGTTGCTGCCACCTGAGGATTTTGGGTTTGCTTCTGTGCAAGTGCTTCCTCTCTCCTAAATGGTCCTAGTTATCTTGGAGACTATCAGGAAAGGCTTCCAGCCTTCCTCCTTTGCTGCCTCTCATCACACCTTGTGTGATCCTGGGTTCGGAGCCAGGGTCTTGTGCATCCCAAGAGTTTTCTGGATTGCTCTTGTAGTTAAGGAAAGGTGCTCTGGGTGTGGGAGGGTGGTCAGCAGCCCATTTCTGGCAGTTCTGTTTCTCATATTGTTCTGGGGGTGGTTGTCCCAATCTAGGCCTGTTTGGACACAAGGATATTCTCTCTCCCTGAGTCCTTTGGGAAATACTCTTTTTAAGATGCAGCTGTCCCTGTATCCCTGGCAGTGTCCAAGGCCAGGCTGGATGGGGCCTGGAGCAGCCTGGGATAGTGGAAGGTGTCCCTGCCATGGCAGGGGGTGGAATGAGGTGGGCTTTGAGACCCCTTCCCACCCAAACCATTCCATGATTCCGTGTTAGCATGGCCTTTCCCGTGTATCCCCACTCTTGTTAGACCTTGAGGTCATCTTTGCACTGTAACAACTCCTGATGCTTCAGTGAAGGCTTGCTGTTAGCTCTGCCTCTTAAATGCCCTTACTTTTATTTGTTTGGTGCTTTGTTAACAGGGACTCTCACGGCTGCGTGAGAAGCTGCCAGCCGCAGGTCTGAGCTTCGACCCTCCTGTTCCAAATGAGCTTCTGAGCTGATGCATCGAGGGCTCTGGCTAGAAAAGCAGTTTCAGGTAGGTCAGGGCATCTCTCACTTTGTGTTTTCAAGCACGTGTGCTTTGGAGTGGTGTATGCATTCAGTGCCTTGTTTATTGTGACCTGGGTTCGGGCAAGTTCTTGTTTTGGAGGCTTGGGATGTTTCACAGACCGTCTAACTCCGGTGTTACATTGTAAAATCTTGGGGAAAGACAGCTGAAAGATCCCTTAGATCAGTTCCTTCTGCCTGCTTCCAGGGAAGGATGACTAAGAGCAAAGCTGGAAGATGCAGATTGTGGATAAATGCTCTCAAAACCCTGCTTGTAAGGAAATCTTTGCCCCTCTGGCTGTGGAAACTGGAGTGATATATTGGGAAGACAGCCAGAGTGGGGGCTGGAATACCTGTGTTCTGTTCTCAGCTCTGGCTTTGACATAGATAGATGACCTGCACAGAGAGAATAAATGGGGTGTAGGGGCCTTTCTTGCTGCTTGTAGTTGTGTTTTTGTCTTCCAGTAATGCTTTGAAGCTGTGTGAGGATTTGCTGAAAGGCATCTCATAAGATCTGTCGTGGTTTTGTTGGGTTTGATGCGTGCTGGAAAGCTCCGTGACTGATTGAAGAGCTAGAGGGGAGGTGTAGTGAGAAGCAGGAAATAAAAGTGGAGCTTTTGGGTGTAAAGATGTTGAGAAAGAGCATGTTCTAAAAGCTGTTACTTACTTGTTTGTGTGCAGCCTCAGTATTCAGCACCAGGAGTGAACCAAGTCCTTTGTGCCTCCCATTCCTAGTTGGGAAACCTTTTGCCTTTTCCCCCCAAATGTTCTGGAATATTAGTGAGCCTTAGCTGGCTGATTCTGAGAGGCTGTGGTGGGAGACAGAGCAGAAAAGCAGCTTTCAGTTGTGATTCTTCCTAATCCAGCTGCAGGTGCCCTGAGCGTATTTGTCTTTGGAAAATTTGGGTTTAGCCCTTCTCCTGTGGCTGTTCCAGTACTGCATCTGTCTGGATCTCAAAGGTTGTATAATTAAGATGTTCAGGGGCTTTTCTACAGAATCTGTAAGAAATACCACCAGAAATCATGAGAAAAGTGCTGTGACTAAATATTAAGGCTCCTGAAATTGAGGGAACTGATTTTTTTTTTTTTGCATGTCACAGGTCAGGTGAATTGTGAGCAGGTTTTTGCAGTTGTTGCTCTCTGGAAGCTGCCTCTGTGTCACAGCTGTTCTGGACAAACTGTGATACCAGTTTACAGCAGTCAGGAAAAATTCCTACTTTGCCCAACCTTCTTCAACTACCTGAATACTGAGAGCAGGAGATACTTTGAGCAGGCACCTGAAGCTGCTGGCACTGTATTGATTCAGCTTCTGTTTGCTCTGCATCCAACACACAGCTGTGATGAATAATGCAGGAATCTATTACTTAAAGTTTAATGCAGCTTTAATCAGGGTTGAACATCTACAAGTCCAGTGCAAGAGGCTGCTCTGCTCTGTGTTAAAGGGAAAAGATTCAAAGCAGGGGTTGTTGGGTCTGTGTTGTTGAGTTGTTCCCTTTGCCCAAGCCAGGGCCTGTCCCCTGTGCTGGCCCTGCTGAGGGACCTCGAGGGCTGTGTCCAGTTCTGGGGCTCCCAATTCAGGAAGGACATTGAGGGGCTGGAGCGTGTCCAGGGCAGGGAATGGAGCTGGGAAGGGGCTGGAGCCCCAGGAGCGGCTGAGGGAGCTGGGAAAGGGGCTGAGCCTGGAGCAAAGGAGGCTCAGGGGGGACCTTGTGGCTCTGCACAAGTCCCTGACAGGAGGGGGCAGCCGGGGGGGTCGGGCTCTGCTGGCAGGGAACAGGGACAGGACAAGGGGAAAGGGCCTCAGGCTGGGCCAGGGGAGGCTCAGCTTGGACAGCAGCAGGAATTTCTGCATGGAAAGGGTGCTCAGGCCTCGGCAGCGGCTGCCCAGGGAGCTTTGGAGTGCCCATGCCTGGAGGTGTCCAAGGAAGGGCTGGAGGTGGCACTCAGTGCTCTGGGCTGGGGACAAGGTGGCCATCGGGCACAGCCTGGACTCCATGGGCTGGGAGGGCTTTTCTGACCCAAATGATTCTGTGATTCCATGGTTCTGTGGCACAGCTTGTCCTTTATGTGCAGGTATTCACTTGCAGGTGCCTTGATGTCTGGGACCTCTGTGGTTTTCCCCGTATTTATCTCAGTCTGTGACAAGACTCATTCTGTACCTGTGGGGTCACAGAGCACATGCTGACATCCAGGGATCTCACATCGTGGAATATCAAGGCACTGCTGTCTCTTCAATGGCTTTTTTTTCCTTCTTGGTACGAGTATTATTTTATTAAACAAAGGAAAAACATCCCTTTCGTCAATTGTTCCCTTTGCAGAACTTGAGCCTTAAAATAATCCAGGAAGCCTTTTGTTATATAAATATACTCATCCTCCAGCTTGGCACGGAATGTGCTTGACAGAGCTGCTTGCTGAATTCTGTTTTAAACTTGAATTTCCGTGGCTATGAAGGAGAAACCCTGGGCTCAGAGAGCAAACCAAGCATTGATTGCTGTGTAATCACAGTGTAACAGGGACTATTTAAAGCAGTGGAAAGCAGGGGTTTATGCCTGGAACTCAGTTTCTGTGTCTCAGTGATTTTTGTTTCAGATTGTTACAGCCAGGTGTGCTCAAACCTACCAAATTTAGCTCCATGGGAACAGAGCATATGTGCAGCCTTTTGAAAATATTCGTGCTCAAGTTGTTTGCTCAGGAATGGAATTGTGTATGAATACAGCAAAGGCTTGGAATGGTTAACAGTAAATTCCAGTGCAGAACATTCAGTAGTGACATCCCCCAGGTAAGTGGGCAACAGTTGGCTAGAGCAGATGTTTAAATAGGAAATGAACAAAAAATCACCACCAAAAAAACCCCCCACAAACTCAAAACCCCATCAACCCCAAAGCCCCACCACTCTGTGAATGTCAAATAATCTTTGGTAAAAGTGGTGTCTGGTTTCTGGGTGTTGTGCACATAAAAGCACCTTGGGAGGAGTTCATGAATCACCTACAGGACTGGATGTGACTGTAGAGCTTTTCTGTGTCCTCTGCAGGCCACACATTCATTGTTACATTGGCTTTTTAAGTGATACCTTTGGCTTGTTTTGCTGCAAGCCTGGGCTTGAAGCTGCTGCTGACTGAGGAGGTTGTACTCAGTGGTCTTGGAGGTCTTTTCCAACCTAAATGGTTTTATGATTCCTCCCAGCTTTTTCCAGGTGCGTGCATCGAAACTATCCCGCAGAAGTGGGGATGTTAAGTGGGTGCTGCAGGATCTACCTGGGTGCTTTTGGTACAAACACTGAGCCCACAGGCTGTGTTTTAAATGCAAGGAGAGTGAAGGGTGAATCCATGCAATCCCCCAAGAGAGCCTGAATCCAGTCTGATGTGCTGCTGCCTCCTCCCATGGTAATGGAGTGATAGTGCACTGAGAGGAGAGAGAAGAGTCCAAGGAGAGTAATGTAGAATCATGGAATGGTTTGGGCTGGAAGGGACCTCAAAGCCCATCCCATCCCACCCCCTGCCATGGGCAGGGACATCTTCACTGTCCCAGGCTGCTCCAAGCCCCATGCAGCCTGGCCTGGGACACTTCCAGGAACCCACAACCTCTCTGGGCAATGACATCTTTGGCACTTACCCAAAACTAAAGGTTTAATGGAATTTTGGAGCAGAAATTTTATGTTCCCTGTGTTCAATTTGTTGGATCAATCAAATTGAGTTTTGGTAGATTTTCTAGCTGCTTACTCAATGGCTTGGCTTGTTCTGGGTGCTGTGGGTAATTTTCTTCTTGTCTCCTAATTTATTTGCCTTCAGATGTGTAGCTGCTCCCGTGTTTCCTGGAAAATGGAAAGGATGTGCTAGCAGGAAATGGCTGCAGTTAATGAAAATAGACTGTACTGTGCTGATGATTAATCCTTAATCCAAAGAGGGAACGTTCCTTCTGCACCTCTGTGGCCTGAATTAGCATCTGACTGTTCCTTTGTCCTCAGGCTGGCTGTGAATGACTCCGGGATTGATTCATGGCTTAGGGCCCCCAGTAATAGGATTTCCTGTGAGGGTGTGTCACCAGTCCTTGCACAGGTTCAAAGGGAAAATGGGTTTCCCCGCCTGTGTTTCATCCTCTGGACTTGTGCCCCTTGGCTCGTTTTTCTCCCTGACTCTGGTACCTTCGAGCTTCCAGCTGGGATTTGATGGCTGCTGCCATCCCAGCTCCTTTCGAGGGTCTCATCATCCACCCAAGGCATCTGGGGACGGGGCAGGTCGTGTTCTCCTTGGGTTCAGGAGTGAGCTTAAATACATTTAGTGCTTCTCTGGAAGGCTTTCAAGTGCAGCACTGCTCTTCTGCAGCTCTGTTTGCTTCCTCTGAAGGCCAAGCAGCTGCCGCTGAACTCGGGGCTGCAGTGCGTGACTGCTCCCTTAGCAAGCAGTTAAACCATCAGCTATTACACTGACGTGCAAATGCTATTTTGTGCTGAAGTCATGCTGGAAATAGTTCAAAACGTCTTGTTTGTTTGGATTCACGAGGGGCACGCTGTCTCGCTGAGCTCTAATCTTGTTTTGCTCTCCACTTTCTTTGCAATCAGCAGAGCTGTGTTCAAACCATGCTGAGAGATTTAAGGTGCCTCTTGGTCTGCACCCCAGGAGCCACAGGCTGAGGGCAGCACCCCTGGGTTTGTGCCTTTTGGGAAGCTGGGTTATTAATCAGTTGTTTTCCCCCAGCCTCAGTCCTTAGGTGGATGGAAGAGGCTCTGTTCCCATGTTGAATTAAACCCTCTGCCCCTGTGCTCAGGTGAGACCCCACCTGCAGAGCTGCCCCAGCCCTGGGGCCCAGCACAGGGAGGGCCTGGAGCTGCTGGAGAGAGGCCAGAGGAGGCTCCAGGATGAGCAGGGGGATGGAGCAGCTCTGCTGGGAGGAAAGGCTGGGAGAGCTGGGATTGTTCAGCCTGGAGAGGAGAAGCGCTGGGGTGACCTCACTGGGGCCTTCCGGTGCCTGAAGGAGCTACAGGAAACATGGAGAGAGACTCTTGACAAGGGCTGGAGGGCCAGGACACAGGGAATGGCTTCCCAGTGCCAGAGGGCAGGGAGAGATGGGATATTGGGAAGGAATTGTTCCCTGGGAGGGTGGGCAGGCCCTGGCACAGGGTGCCCAGAGCAGCTGGGGCTGCCCCTGGATCCCTGGCAGTGCCCAAGGCCAGGCTGGACATTGGGGCTTGGAGCAGCCTGGGACAGTGGGAGGTGTCCCTGCCCATGGCAGGGGTGGCACTGGATGGGCTTTGAGGACCCTTCCCACCCAAACCAGTCTGGGATTCTGTTAAAAATCTCCTTCTGGCTGAGTACTGACTCATTCGTTCGTTATTTTAATGACAGATGCACTTGTTTAAAATGGCTCCACGGTTTTGCAGTTTTATTGTTCAGCAGATAATAGGGTTATTGGGATTCTTGCACAAGATGTTTTGTTTCAGTTCACTCCTTAAATGTTTCTCTCTGTGTTTGCAAGAGGCATGAAAACAAAAAGGGTTTTTTTCCCGGCCTGCACTGCCCTTTCTCTGCTGTCCCATTCCCAATGAGCAGTTGAAAGGCTGTCAGCAACTGTTTTGACAGATTTTCCTGTACTGCTTAGGAAGACAAAAAGTTACATCTCACATATTTTGCTGTGCAGGGATAAATACACAGCAAAGGGTGGGTGAAATATTTGGTACTGACATGCTGGGGGATTTTGTAGTCCCAGCACAGGATGCCTGCTCTGTCACCAGAGTCCTGTGTGACAGTCCCAGCTGTTCAAAGCGTGTGTGCATCCCAGCTGCATCCCGCCAGGCTTAAATATCCTCCTGGCCAGAGCGTGCTCCCACCTCCAGGTTCCTCCCCGCCCTTCCCTGCATTGTGGAGCATCCTTGCAGCCACCTCCAGACACATCACTGAACTCCCCCAGCTTTGCCAAGAGTTTCTTGGACAGTTGATGCAAATGCAGCTTGAGGAGCTCCCTGAGCCGTGTGTGGCACATGCATGTCAGGAAAATTAACCCACCAACACCAGAGGTTTGTGTCCAAAGAGGAGACACAGGAGTCCCATTACTTTATTTGAATAAAGGGAGAGGCCATGGGGCATTCCCCTGGGGTCTCTCAAATTTTTGGAGGGTGCAGCCCCCCTTTTATCCCAATTTCCTGATCACATTTCCCTCTCTCTTTCCCCGTTGGCTGAGGTACTTGAGAGGTACAGACTTCCCGGAATGCCTAATACCTAAGACTCTCTTCTAATGTATAAACCTCCCCCCCTTTATTTTTAGTTCTTTCTGAATTTTATGGTTTTCCCATTGTTTCTTTCATCTCTCAATATCCAATATCATTTATCAGCAGACCTGCGGTTTGTTTGTAGAGACAAATCTCTTTCCATTCCTCAACCAGTGGACCCCTTCTCATTGTTTCTTTTATCTCTCAGTGCTACTTTCATCAACCAGCAGGCCCAGAGCTTGTTTCTAAAGACAAGACTCTCATTCCTTTCATGTAGAAAGGCGAGGAACAGGCTTTGCACAAGGGCTGTGTCATTATTAGGCTAAGTTAACAGGGTGGCTTCAGGTGTTCTGTGAGTGCTGGTGCTGATCCAGAGTAGCTGAGGGTACTGGTGGTCTGTGCCAGCAGGAGTGCCCTGCCCTAGTGCTGGTTCCCAAATTCAGGGGCAGCACTCAGCTTGTTCTCGGTGTTTTGTTATGGTTTCCCTGCCTGAGTTTGGGTCTCTGTGCAGCTTCTCAGGGAAGGCAGCTGAGTAGAAGACACTGTCTCCAGCTCTGCTGATCTGTTTGAAGTCCCCAAACAGTTGATCAGGCAAACTTGCTGCTAAATGGATGATCTAATTCCCAGTGAATGCTGTGATCATAAACATTACCCTACATCACAGAAACTATTTGAAAACCAGTGCATACTCCTCAAGCTGTCAGTTGTCTTTCAGCACCCTCGTAGTGCTCTTTCATCTTGAAATGCTTGCACTGAAGCTCAAATAAACTTACCTGTCAGCAGCTGTAGGGATGTCTCTTCTGCCTCCAGCTCCTTTGTAGCTGTAGCTGTTTACAAAGGAGATAAAGCAAGGAGCTCTCTTGTAGCTGCTGTCTCTCTAAATGATTTTTCTCATACTCTGGTAATATTCAGCACGAGGTTGTGTTGGTGCTTTGTGAGGATTGCTCAAAGCCAGCAGGTGAGCTCTCTGCTCAGAACCCCTGAGGACATGGGCAGGGCAGGAGAGTGTCCCTGTACACTGGGAAAACTGGGGGGAGAAATGGTCTAGAGAGAGGTGACTTCCTGGAAAAAGAACGGGACAGAGCACCCAATAACCTGAGTGCCTGAAGGGTGGCCCCCAGCAGAGGAATGCTGTTCCACAGCCCACGGACATGTGGTTTGGATTTTACAGGGGAGAGCTCCTTTGACACCTGAAATTCATAGGCTCATAAAATCATTGGGGTTGGAAAGGCCTCTGGGACCACCGAGTCCAAGCTGTGTCCAGTCCCCACCTTGTCCCCAGCCCTGAGTGCCACCTCCAGCCCTTCCTTGGACACCTCCAGGCATGGGCACTCCACAGCTCCCTGGGCAGCCCCTGCCAAGGCCTGAGCACCCTTTCCATGGGGAAATTCCTCCAGAAATTCCATGTGGAATATCGAAGGAAGTCTGGTTTTTATGGACCTGTTCATTCTCTTTCTTCTCAAGGTGGGGTTCTAGATGCTCATTTCAGTGAAAGCCCACTTCACATCACAAGTCCTTCCTGTCTGTTCCATCCAGCATCCAAAACTGTGCAGTAGGAGTTCCTGACAAATGGCCCCAAGGAACAGCTTTATTTTTACACTACAGCCTTGCAAAAAGCCAAGTCTGAAAACTTAGATCATCTCTATAAGTGAGCTTAATAAAACAGCACGGTTTTGTTTGCCTCCTTCTGCTTCTCGCTTGTGCAGGAGGCACCATCCTTGCAAAAGTCACGCTAAATCTGAAGCTCGTTCTCTGTTCGTCTGGAAAATGACAAAAAACCTCCCATTTTTTCCATGTAGATGCACTGATTGTTTAGTTTTATTGGGGCAATTCTGACACTCAGCCAAGGTCTGCTTCTCTGTGGTAATTTGAGGTGGAATGAAAATGGACACTTCAAAGCAATCCTGTGTTGTCATCCTGTGAGTTCGAGATGCTGAAAACAGGAAAAAAAACCCAAATCTGTGTCCCAGCAGGAGCTGGAGGCTGCAGCTCTGCCCCTGGGTGTACTGTGAATATTGATGACACAGACCTGTGAGGACTGTTTGCACGTGAGAAGAAGAGGAAACCCAGGAGTGTTGAGCAGGAATCAGATGTGTGCTGCAAGGTCAGTGAGGCTGGAGAGCAGCAGCTGGTTACTAATAAAAAACCAGGTTATTTCCTGTGTGCCTCCTTGGGGGTCACTTTGCTGGTGCTGCATGAGGAAATAATAAATACAGGTGACCAAAGTGTGTGTATATGTATTTATTTGATGTTTTTTACCAAAAACCAGTTTGAGATAGAGTGGAGGAAGGCACATGAACAGCCAGGGATGTGGTTAATTCCTTGCTCTGCTGCTCTGGTTTAAGAAAAGTTTTGGAAGCAGCTGTTCTGAGATATTGAGAGGTTACTGCATTTTCCAGGCTCTTTCCTGTCTCAGAAGCCTAATGCTTGTTCCTGCAACACTGGCAGAACGCAAAAACTTCATTAGTTTTAGGTTTTATTCTGCTCTAGGGGGGCTTTTCTCTGCATTTGGAGGTCCTTTCACTGCAAATAGCTGTGAAGTCAAAATACTAAATGAATAAATATTATTAATGAAGGAGTAGAGAACAGAAAAAGCTACTGTAAAAACCCCGTAATTTAAAAAACTACCTTTTTCTCCATGATTCTCCGTGTCCTGAATCCTCCATCTCCAAAAGGAAAAAGGTTCAGCAAAGGATGATGAAGGCGATCTAAGGCATGGAACAGCTGTTGTATAAAAGGACATAAATAAACTTTGTCTCTTTAGTGTGGAGCAGAAATAATGGTGAGGGGGAGAAGCGAGGAGAGAAATGTTATGCAGATTGGGAGCTTTGCATCCTCCAAAGAGGATGACTGTACCCAGGCCTTCCTCACTCAAAAAATCAAGGAAGTAATGAGCTTATAACAAGGGAAAGCTTTTCTTTCGGTGGTGCACAGTTATGCTGTGGTATTCCTGGCAGCCAGGATGTTGCCGGAAGGTGAGAGGTTCAAAGAAGGCTGGATAAAACCCAGCTTATTAAAAGTTATTAAAGACAGCGTCTCCTGGCTCAGGGAAGAGTTATTAAAGCAGTGTTTGGAGGAATCCCAGGATGGCTCAGGCTGCAGGGAGCACAGAGGGCATCTGCTCTCTCCTCCCAGCTCCAGCAGGGCCATCGCGGAGCACAGGCACAGCACTGTGTGCACACAGCTCTGCAACAGCCCCAGGGAGGAGAGCCCAGAGCCTCTGTGGCCAATGTGCTCAGGGCTGGGCACTGCCCAGGGCAGCAGTTCTGCCTCCTGGGCAGGGCAATTGCTGGGCTCAGGCCCTGCCCGGTGCTCTGGTGCCATTGCTGGGCCCCGGAGCAGAGCCCGGGCCCTGCTCGGAGCCCTCCCTGCAGCCAGGGACAGCCAGGGCTGAGGGCCCCTCTCAGCTGGGGCTCCTCTCGAGGCTGAGCAGCCCCGGCTCCCTCAGCCTGTGCTGGGCACGGAGATGCTCCAGGCCCTTGCTCAGCTGCGCAGCCTCCGCCGGCCCCGCTCCAGGAGCTCCCTGGCCCTGCTGTGCTGAGGAGCCAGGGCTGGACACAGCACTCCAGAGGTGCCTCCAGGGCTGCCCAGAGGGGCAGGATCCCTCCCTGCCCTGCTGGGAATGCTCTTCTGTCCTGCTGCCCCCAGGATCCCATTGGCCTCCTTGGCCCCAGGACACTCTGCAGGCTCAGGGACAGCTCGGTGTCCCCCAGGACCCCCAGGACACTCTGCAGGCTCAGGGACAGCTCGGTGTCCCCCAGGACCCCCAGGACACTCTGCAGGCTCAGGGACAGCTCGGTGTCCCCCAGGACCCCCAGGACACTCTTCTGGCTCAGGGACAGCTCGGTGTCCCCCAGGACCCCCAGGACACTCTTCTGGCTCAGGGACAGCTCGGTGTCCCCCAGGTCCTTCCCCTCAGAGCTGCTCCAGCAGGGACCCCCCAGCCTGTGCTGGTGCTGGGGCTGTTCCTGCCCGGGTGCAGGACCTGCATTCCCCTTGTTGAAGAAGGTAACACTGTGTTAAACTTTGTGTAGAAACGTGGAACTTCTGTCTGTAAGCAGGTCCTAAATAACACCCAGCTGTTGTGTAGCTGTGTAACACAGGGGCTACAACCTGGAGTAGCAGATGAAATGTGGGATTTCTTGGCTTCCATGCTATTTCCGACTTTTGGTAGGTAATGGGAAACAGGCAAGGAATAGCAAGTGATTCAGGTGATAAAAAGCTGGTGTTTAGGAGCAGATGAGAGCAGCAGTTGTCGTGGCTGATTGGGCTGTGTTCCTTTCCCACAATTCTGCAGTCTGGAGCGTGCTGGGAGCCGGGTGGGTTGGGGTGGCAGTGCGCCAGCTGGTGCTGGGGTGATGATCAGGTTACCCTGGTGTGCTGCAGACAGATGGGCCCCAGCATTTCCCTGCACACTCGATTTCCAGCCTGACACAATGTTTGGGTAGAGCTGGAATGCTGGGAGTGCACCTTCACCCAGGGAGGGCAAAGGTTCCTTACGCTGCACGGCGCTTTTTACTACACTGGGGGGGTTTGCTTGGCTGCCATATGGAAGGACTGAATTTCCCTGGAGATTTTGACGTTCAGCAGTGTGTGGGTGTTAGGAGGCTTTGGGAGGTGGAGGAGGATGGAGTTGGAATAATGTCCTTTGAATCAGAGCTGTTCTGATCTGCTAGAAAGAAACTGACTGCTGTAAAAGGAGGGGAGAAATCCTTAAACGTTGGACTACTCTAGGATTTTGTGCAGAGAAGGAAGACTTGGAGCAGGAGATGTTTAAGAATTGATCCTGGTCTGAGTGGGGTGGAAGCCCAAGTGTGAGTGAGCACGTGTGGGGTCAGTGACATGCTGCACGCACATGCTCAACAGCCAGACCTTGAAAATGGAAAGAGACTCTTGGTTCAGTGAGCTCCAGCCCAAGGCATGGGTTTGGTGACCTGTGTGATAACTTGGAGAGTAAATTCCAAATGATTTATCCCTCTTCTGATCTCTCTTGAACTTCGAGTGCTCGTGTCTGTTGCTGTCAAGTGGCTGCTTCTCTATTTATGAGCGAGGTGGAAACTACTGACCTGCTTTGCCTCCTCTGAAAGGCAAGTGTTAGTTCTCTCTGAGATGGCAAGGACAGTATTTCTGCATGTGCTTGGACTAAATTTACAGTAGGGAACTGGAAAGTGTAGATGGTGACGACTGCTGGAAGGGAAAGCGTGTATTTACTGCTCGGTGGCAATAGATTTATAGACAGATAGCTTGGTTTATGGGTAAATATTGTTGCCTCTATTTCTGTAGCCATAAGCAGTAGATTTTAAAGCCTAAACTTTGCTATAATCTGGGGACCTTTTTACATTTTTTTTCCCTATCCCATCTGCTGAGTTCTTCACTGGTGGCTGAGGCGTCACGTGGCGCCAGGAGAGCCAAGAGAAGTGACGCATCCCGGTATCCCATGGTAACTCTCCCTTTCCTTCGTTTTTAGCTCGTTTGCTTTGCTCCCAGATAGAACAACCCGCCTGTGGGATTAGATGTGCTCCGCTCACACACGGGTGAAGCTGAGGTTGCCAGGGTTTGCACTCCTGAAAACCGTTTGACCTCGGTAACCCAAATTGCCCTTTGAAAGGGAACCAAAGAGCACAACAAAGCACAAGGCAGCAACCCCCGCTCCAAACCAACACCAGCCCCCACCAAGCCCAGAAATCTCCGAGTTCCCCACCCAAACTTCTCAACACGCAGGAAGCATTGGTGGGAGTTCACTCTTAGTTTGCCATTCAGGGTATTGAAGCTCGTCCGAGAAGTTTCTGCAAACCACAGGTAGATACCCCGTGAGCGGAGGTACAATTCCCACCAAAGCTAAATTTGTCTTGAGGTCTTGAGGTTCACACAGGTTTTGCTGCTGGAAACTTGTTAGGTGAGGCTTGCTTTTTTCCTCCCCCCTTTCTTCACCACCCCATCAGTTGTTTTTGACCTCTGGTTGCTATACGCAGTTACTGCCTGCATTTTCGTTAGAAATATCCTACTTATCCCCCAAGAAAAGCTCATGGCTTGCATTCATATACGTTGATATTTTTTAGAATTCTGATTATTTTTTGAAAAATGGATCATTTACTCATAGAATCATAAAATGGCTTGGGCTGGAAGGGGCCTTAAAGCCCATCCAGTGCCACCTCTGCCATGGGCAGGGACACCTCCCACTGTCCCAGGCTGCTCCAAGCCCCAATGTCCAGCCTGGCCTTGGGCACTGCCAGGGATCCAGGGGCAGCCCCAGCTGCTCTGGGCACCCTGTGCCAGGGCCTGCCCATCCTCCCAGGGAGACCCACTTTCTCCTCTATGTTTGTTTCTCCTCTATATTTTCTCCTCTATATCCACTGTGACTTTATTGTATTAAACCAGCCGTGGTATGACTTGCTCAGCCTAAAACTCGAGGCTGCAAATGGAGTAGCTCCTCACCAGGTATAGACAGTGAGTAGAGCCTGCAGTGAAAGACCCCAAACCTGTTCTTGCATCCTGTTTGCAAACTCTTCCGTGCCCGTTTCCTGTGTGTGCTGAAGCTTTAACTCTGTGTGTCTGCTTTAGCTCTGCCCTGCCGCTTGGATTTTTGCTTTAGGGCAGAGCTTTCACAAACCCAATTTATCCTCAGAGAGGAAGAAAAAAAATCAGTTTTGCTCACACGTAGTGCCCGTGTACTGGAGGAGTCTGCGGTGAAGTTTTTCAGCGTGGCAGGATTTGCATTTGCTGTTGCCACAGCTACAAGTGAGCTCACAGCATTTCGGTCCCTCGCCCAGGGACGAGCAGGAGTTTTCAGAGTGAAGGCACCAGTGCACCGAGATGACTCATCCTGGTGTGTCCAAGGGCTGGGGAATCACTTCTTGAATGGGAGAGGATGCCGAGGTGTGCGGGGGAGGAGGCAGGAGATGTAGCCTGAGCAGTTTGGGGCTGCCTGGATTTGGGCTGGGTGATGGGTGCTGGGAACAGGCTGCTGAGCTATCACCTGACGCACAACGTCCCTGCGGGCACCTGGATGTTGGGAAGTGTCCCAGGACTCCTCTGATGTGCTTCCTCTGGCTTTGCTCCAAGCAGGTATTTAGTACAAATCTCTGTTCTCGTCCTAACGGGACTGAATTCCCTTTCTGTTCCGTTTCAGTTCCAGGCAGTCCATCGTGCTGCCCTGGGCTTGCATGGGGAGTGCTGCTGCCCGGGTAAATCCAAACAATAGCCTGCTTGTGGCAGCTGAAAGTGGTGCTGGAAAAAAATCCCTCTTCTGTAACTGCAGGAAAAAAAACAAGCCTGTGTGCAGCAGGAAGCAGCAAGACTCTATTAAGTCATACTTTTAATTTTTTTCCCCTGCATCTTCTGCACAGTCTGTGACGATTTAAGCATAAATCGCTTAGGAAAAGTCCTTGGCCTGTCTTTTAGTTACCGATTGCCTGGCATGGCAGGGGGTTGGAAGGTGGTGGTCAAGGTCCCTTCCAACGCAAAGCATTCTGCATGGTTCTGCAGTTTGGGTGGGTGTCAGAGGATGGTTACCCTGTAACCAGAGATTTGCAATTGTAACCACTGTAAGTAAGTGTGGAATATTTAATAAGGAGATAATTGGATGCCTACCTTCATTTAGATAAGATTTTAAAACTTTGTGCTGCGTTGCTGTCAAGTGTCTGCCTTTTCCCAACAAAAGCCTGGCTGGCTGGTGCCTTTCACCTCCAGGATTCCCTGCTGCTCTTGTTATCCGTGTTTCATAAGCTGCCTGCAATGGCCTTTTCCAGCTGATTCTTGGAATGGTTAACAAGAAGCTATTTCCTCTATGTTACCATGTGCAACATGCTACTGTGACACTGCTGAAGTCTCAGACCTGTTGTCTGGGACGGAGGTTGCCGGGACAGAAAAGCTGGAGATGGGAGAGAACTGTGGTGTGTGGGCAGCTCAATTAATCCAGGGATTTGAAATGAAAGGGAAGAACTGAAGCGTTGTGAGCAGGGTGTGACACTTATTCCCCCAACAAACAGCTGTAACTTGTCACACAGGTCACTTCACTGGTGTCATGTCTATGGACCTGGGCTCATTTAAAGATTTCATTATTGCACTTGATTGGTATTGTTGAGGCTTTGAATTTCTGTTTGAAACTGCTTTTGTATTGATGATATGCTTAAGTTTGGTTTTGGTTTTTTTTTTTTTTTGTTTTTTTTTTGCTGTGTTGGAGGCCTTTTTCTGCTGTGACTTCTTATGTTTGGAGCTGTGGGTGTGTAGGTTTATGGATTAAAAAAAACAAGGGGGGCGAGAACCCTCCAAACAAAGCCCAACTGCGATCTCAGTAATCAAACTGCAGCTCTGACCCAGAGGGAGGACAAGGGTTATGGGGAGCACAGATACCAAGTGAGGTCTCCAGAGGATATCTTTGGAGAGGCAGGAGGGCTGATATCCCCAGAGAACAGTGTCTTTTCCGAGCTGTAGGCCAAGGGCAGGGGCATCTCTGGGCTCCACTTTGCCTTCGTGTGCACCCTGGAATAGACTTGGACTAGGGGAATTCAGCTTTTATTTGACAAGGAAATGCCAGGTCCCATGGCAGGTGGAACAAAACAATCAGCAGATGAACTGAAAGGCCGCTGACCACAGAAGATGCATTGTCCAGCTTATGGGAGTCCTGTCAGAGTGCGGTGAGCTTGTGGGGTGGACAGGGAAGCTAAATAGCTAAATGACGGATTTGTTACTTGGAGTGATGATAATCTGGAAGAGGACTGTAGGCTATGATACAGCCAAGAGTGCCAGAATTGTGAGACATGGGAATACTGCTGCTCACTGCTTTTTTTGGACCAGGCTGGCCAAGGAATAAAGGTCAGAATAACTGGGGAAGGCCTTTCGGCACCAGCACGGTGCTGTCTGCAAGTGAAGTTTATCTCTGCAGGCAGCTGCTCACCCCAGGGACTGGCCAATTTTGGCTTTTGTTGTTTGGTTGTTTGTTTTTTCTTCTCTTAGTAACTCTCCAAAACTCTCTGCAGGGTGTCTGGTTTCACCTGAGGGATTACCTTTGTGGGTAGGAGAATAAAGAAGAATGCAGCTGCTGTCCTGGAGATCAGCATTTGTGCCTCTGCCCGGAGGTTTTGGGCTAGTTGTGGTCCCTGTGCCACTGTGATGGTCATCTGCAGGTGGCAGGAACTGCACAGTCTGGCCTGAGCTGCTGCTCTGACTCTTGGCCACAAGGATTTCCTGGTCTGTTCCCCACCTTGGTAGAAGCCAAAGAAGGGGGTCTGGGCACGAAAATTATTGTGGAACCGCGATAACAGGTCTGGTTTGGATGCATAAAGGCGCAATTAAGGCTTGAGAGAAGTGTTGTGAACACTTCTGGAGAGTGTGGATGGATGAAAGAGCTCCGCAGGATCCAACAGAGCCTGGGGAAGTGCTTACACAGAGTGCATTGGCACGAGGTATTCCTGTGGTCCTTGAGTTCCTTTCACCGTGAGAAGGCCAATTAAAAAGGGGTTTCTGCTGCCCAGTGGGTACTGGGGAGGTAATTGTATTGGGCAGTGTTGTTTCCCATGGGAATCCATGTCCCTTCCTTTCTAAGAGGTTTGTTTTCATCCCGCATTGTGGTGGGATTTCATGCTTCCCGTACAAGAAGTTAAACAGAGGTTTAAAAATAAAAATATCCCCTCACCCCCAAATCTCAGAATGACTTTTGAACCAGCACAGGCTGGAGAGAATCCTTGTGTGGATTATTTGCTCTCTTGGGTTTTGATCTTGGTTTGTTTTGGGTTTTTTTTTTGGCCCTAAAAATGTTCAGAGGTTAAAATTAGAATAATAAACATTTACAAGGGAATTTTCTACGGTCAGCTTTCATTTAGCACTGAAAGCCCTGGAAAGCCTGGTCCATTTTGGGATGCTGGAGACAGAGTGAGTTTTTTCCTGTTTTATTTTAGAGCTGCATGATGGATGTGGAAGCTTGAATTTTCCTTTATTTAGTGGTGTAGCAAAACCAGTCTTTCGCTGTATTAACAAAGAGTCACATTCATAACAGGAAGAGCAGCTAAGCAAGGGCAGTGACTTAGAGGGGGAATATCTTGGTATTGCAAGCATTTAATGACTAATGCAGGTCTTTTGTGCCAAAATCTTCCTGAATTTGTAACACAGTGATCACACAAAGTCCTGCAGCCTTTCTTAGGCAGGAGAGAGCTGCTGTGTCTGTCTCTGTCACCCTGTCCTGTTACACGGTGTATTTGGGGAAGGAACCCTGTTCCTTTTGTCACCAGATGAACGATCCTAAATTCTTTTGGGGTTCCTGTTGGGTGAGTCTGTTGTGAGAACCCTGGCTGTCCTGTGCTGGTTTTATAGCTGGTCTTCATTCACACCCTCAGTGTGAGTGTAGGGATGTTCCCTGTGCCTCAGTTCCTGCTTTTTTGATTCAGGACCACTCCGAAAATTCATCTTGGGTGCCAGGTTGTAGCTGCCTCAGGTGATAGCCAGGCTGCAGATCTGCTGCTTTGGGGCAGGATGGAGCCCTGGCTGCCTCTGGACTGATATGCTATTTCCATATAGAATTATTTCTCTTCGTGTGTGTGTGCGCCTGTGTTTTTATTTCTCCAGTTGCCTGAAACTCGAGCCAACTGTTCCTTGTTCTGCAGCAGCATCCCAGGCTCCTTGGGCTGGATCTCACAGCAGAGTGCTGGACGTGCAGCATCCCTGCTTCCCCGTTTGTTTGATTTGTTCTGGGCCTCAATGCCAGGTACACCGTGCTGGCACCTTCCAGCTGTGACTCTCGTAGAGGAGCCACCCTCCTCCAGCAGGGTAACACGGAGACAGGGCTGGTGGTGCTTTGCTGGCAGTGAGGAGCTGAGCTGGGCTGTAATTAGCAGCCTTTCTTTTCCCTTGCGAGTCCAGAGAGGATTCTGCAGTCCTTTCTGTGTTCAGCTGGTTCTGCTTTGTGGGGTTTAGTTCAGTATGAAACAGTAACTTCTGCTGCCCAGGAGAAAAGTCCCGTATGAATGGGGTTTGTTGTGTGCTGAGAGTGCTGCAAGCGTAAGGCAAGTGCTCAGCCTCCCCAGGAGGAGCTGCTTTGATGTGTGGAGATGCTGCTCTAATCTTTGTGCTCACAGCTGCAGGAATTCTAAAGACAAAGCTGTGAGCTGAGAATCTGAGCCCCTGTGCAGATCTCTGCAGGGAATGTCTGTTGGTTTGGGGCTGCCTCTTTGTGCACCTACTCAGGGAGTCCCAGAACAGCTGGGGTTGGAAAGGACCTTAAAGCTCATCCAGTTCCCACCCTCTGCCAGGGGCAGGGACACCTTCCACTGTCCCAGGCTGCTCCAAGCCCCAATGTCCAGCCTGGCCTTGGACACTGCCAGGGATCCAGGGGCAGCCCCAGCTGCTCTGGGCACCCTGTGCCAGGGCCTGCCCACCCTCCCAGGGCAGAGTTTATTCTGTATATGGAACCTGAATTTCCCCTCTGGCACTGGGAACCCATTCCCTGTGTCCTGGCCCTCCAGTTCCTGCTGCAGGGTCCCTCTCCAGTTTCCCTGTATCCCTTCAGACCCTGGAAGGAGCTGTGAGCTCTCCACACAACCTTCTCCTCTCCCGGCTGAGCAGCCCCAGCTCTCCCAGCCTGGCTCCAGAGGGGAGGTGCTCCAGTCCCCTCAGCAACTCAGCGGCCTCCTCTGGACCTGCTCCAACAGTTCCATGTCCCTCTTGTGTTGGAGGCACCAGAACTGTGCACAGAATTCCAGATGGGGTCTCACCTGAGCACAGGGGCAGAATCCCCCCTCCCCTGCTGCCCACGCTGGGGGCTCAGCCCAGGGCACGGGGGGGTTCTGGGTCCCAGCTCTCACCCACAGCACCCCCAGGTCCTTCTCCAGGGCTGCTCTCAGACACTTCCCTGCCCACCTTTTTGTGCTACACTAAAATCCAGCTTGGTAGCTACAAGTGGAACAGTCCCTAAACCCCTTCCCAAGCTCCAGGATGGAACGTGGTATGGCTTAGAGCAAGAGATCCTGCAGAAAATGCACCTGCCTGGGGCAGAGATTGGGCCAGCTGACCCCAGCAGTCCCTTGTCGCCTTGTCATCCTCACTTGGTGACACCAGGCTGACATTGGGAAAACACCCATGGCAAGAAGCCAGGACCATGGATGGCCTTAAATCCCTGTGAACCAACGCTTGCAGGGAGTCAGGTTAGAACTGTAGTGGTGCCCTTTTTTTGCTGTGTGAAGAGACCTCGAGTGCCTTGGCCCCAGCTGTGCCAGCTGCCACCACAGCAGAGCCCAGCTGGGCTCTCCCTGTGCCTGCTCAGCCCCCAGTGTGCTCAGTGTATTTGCAAAGAGAGGAGAAGGAGGAGGAGGTGTGCTAAACTGAGAACCAGGCAAGGCAAATGCGCTGACAGTTACACAGAAACATGTTTTATCAGGAGCTTTTGGACACAGACCTGAATTTTGCAGTTTTCCCTGTCCCTCCTTTTTAGGGGGAAATACTGACAGATTGGATCACTTTTGTGCTTCCCTCTGTTGCTGATGACTTGAACTTGACCTCTTTTTGCTGGACAACCTCCAGCTGTGGGAACGAGGAATGTCGGAGATTTAAAGAAATTGCAACTTCCATTTATCTCTTGGTCTTAAAATAAAAAACTTTAGTGTTTCTGTTATTTTACACCAGCAAGAAGTAGTTATCCGCTGAGTTAATGAAGATTTTAGCTTGTAAACCTAAATGATATCCATGTCTGACTCTTCTTGCTTTGTTATAGGAGAGGATAACCATCCTCTGGTTTTTAAAGGTGTAACAGAGCATTTGTGGGGCTGAGGGCTTTTTTAAAGCATTCATCCCAAAGGTGATGTTTGAGGAAAAAAAAAAAGGCAAAAGGACAGCAAAGCTCAAGGGAGATGGAGACTGTGGGGGAGCTTTATGGAATGTGGGTGATGAAACACCTCCTGGCTGGTCGGTTCACATTGCCTGTCTCTGACCCCTGTGTCACATTGAGAAAGCAGAACTGGAGTCAAACCACAGCCAGGGCGAGTTAGCAAGGGCTGGGAGCTGAATCTCGACCTCAGGAGTGAGAGAGGGCACGTGTCAGTTGTTCCTGCTGAGCTGGGTGTGACCTGTCAGCGCTGTGACACTGTGGGACTGCGCCCTAGACAGGGCCTAGGTGCTGCTTTGGAATTCCTGTGGGTATCATAAGTGATATCCGGGGTGTGAGAGTGAACTGGCAGAAGGACCCCAGGATCACAGCCTGGCTGAGCTTGGCAGGGACCTCTGGAAAGTCACCTTGTCACACAGGGGTCACCCAGAGCTGCTTGTCCAGGGCCATTTGCCAGACTCTCTCTGGTGTGTCCGTGTCTCTTTCCCACCGGGGAATGCAGAACTGGACCTGGCACTTCAGGAGTGGTGTCACCAGTGCTCAGGAGAGTGGAAGGGTTCCTCTTGTGATGCAGCCCAGGATGCTGGTGGCCTTCTTTGCTGGCTCCTGGGAGCTTGTTGTCATCCAGAGGCGCAGGTTCTGCTTGCAGAGCTGTTCCCAGTCCGTCAGCTCCCAGCCTGTGCTGGCTCCTGGGGTCCCTCTCCCCCAGGTGAAAGAAGGACTCTGCCTTTGCTTTATTAGAACACCGTGAGGCTCCTGCCCGCCCCTTGCTCCAGCCTGTCCGAGTTCATCCAGGTGGCAGTGAGACCCTCTGGTGTACTGGCCATTCCCCCCGGCTTGTGTCACCAGCAAAGTGCTGAGGGCACACTCTGTGCATCCTCCAGGGCTTCAACAAAGAGGTTAAATGATTTTGGCTCTCATATCAACCCCTGGGAAGTGTCTGTCCTCCGACTGGACTTTCTGCCACTGACTACTACCCGCTGGGCCTGGCCATTTGGCCAGTTTTCTACCCACCTCCCTGCCCTCCTGGCTGCTCCATACTTTGCCAGCTCATCTGAGGGTGTGGGGAGAGCCAGAGTTGAAAGTCTTGCCAAAGCCAAGACAGACAACATCCTCTGCACTCCTTCCATCTACCAAGATTGTTTCATCCCAGGAGGAGGTCAGGCTGGTGAAGCAGGATTTTTCCCTTCATGAATCCATGCTGACTACTCCTGATCACCCCTCTGGTCTTTCCAGTGACTGGAAATGGTTTCCAAAGTTCATCAAGTGTGGCCTCACAGTGACAGCAGCCAGCTCCCTCAGCACTTGTGAGTCCATCCCATCTGGTCCCATGGGACGAAGTGTGTCCAGCCTACCGTCCCCATACCTGATCCTCTTCTACTAAGGAAAAGTCCTCCTTGTCTGGATTTCCCCTGGGGCCTCAGGGACCTGCAGTTCCCGAAGGCTGGCCTCGCTCGCACCCTTCACATCCCTTGTCAGACTCAATTCCAGGTGTGTTTTGGCTCTCTTAGCCCCATCCCTGCACCATCAGTGTTCCCAGATTCCTCCTGGATCACCTGCCCCTGCAGGATAGGATCAGTGTTCCCAGATTCCTCCTGGATCACCTGCCCCTGCCCTGCGCTTTGTGCTTGGCTCTGAGCAGGTGCTCCATGTTCCTCCATGGAGGCCTCCTGCCCCTCAGCTTGATCAGCCTTTTGTTGGGATGGGCTGTCCTTCAGTCTGGAGGAGGTGATCCTTTTTATCAACCAGCTTTTGGGTCCCTTTTCTCTCCAAGCCCATGGGATTCTTCAGGCACACCCCTGAAAACAATGCCAAAGTCTCTTCTCCTCAAGTCCAGGGCTGTGATGCAGCTTTTTCCCTCAGCTCCTTCTTTTGAGGGTTCTGAGCTCCATGGTCAGTGCAGCCAGAGGTGCCCAGACCTTCGCATCCCTGACCAGTTCTTGCCTGTCTGTGAGGATGGGATCCACTCCCATGGGTAGGGACACCTCCCACTATCCCAGGCTGCTCCAAGCCCCACTGTCCAGCCTGGCCTTGGACACTGCCAGGGATCCAGGGGCAGCCCCAGCTTCTCTGGACAATGGCCCTGCAGCCCTGCAGGCCCTTCCGTGCCTGCGTGCCCACCTTGGTGTGTGGGTGCAGGTGGCTTTCCTGGCGTTTATTGGGATGTGCAGCCGTGTGTGAGAGCTGCCAGGATGGCAGCAGAAGCAGCACAGCTCCTGGCAAAACCCCGGGATATGGGAGAGCCTCCCTCTTAGTGGATGGATGCCATATTTCTCTTGGATCATTCAGCCCGGCTGTGGTGTCCGAGTCGAGGCTGTGCGTGTAGCTTTAGGAAAAGAAAAGCTTCATTTCTGTCTGATATTCTCCCCTAGCTGCATGTTCCCTAATGTACCCAGTCTCTCCAGAAGGGCTGTGCTTCTCCCTCCTTCTCCTCTGCCTATTTATATCCGCGGTGACGTTGCAGGAGTGTTTGCTTTGGAAGAAATCTCTCCGTCTGAGCCAAACCGAAAGCAAACCTGCAGGAGAAAGCATTCCTTTCTTCTGCTCCTGGGGAGAAGGGAGGCCTGAAGAGTCATAGGAAATGATCACCTGGGAAGGACGGGAAGCCTGGGAAGGTAAAGGCCTTTTTCTGTTTGACTAATCCAGTGACAAACACCCCCCCAAAAAAAACCCGTGAACTTATTCTGGGGGGTGGAGGCGTGAAACTCTGGGGTGGTTTTTAGAGAGGAGCTGTGAAATGAGTTGCTGAAAGCCTCCAGGCTGAGGACAATGGCTCTTTAATAACCCAGCAAGACTGGTCTCATCAGCTGCTTGCATGCACAGCATCACAGCTCAGGGATTGCTGTCCCTCCTCATCAGGCGATGCACAGGGGCTTTTCCTTCTCCCCCTACTCCCCAAATACTGTGATTGCTCTGTGGAAGTGATTTCATTACAGTAAAACTGAATTTCAGCTCATCTGTAGCTTTCTAAGCCCTTCAGAGCCCTGGCTCTGAAACTCCCCAAGCCTTTCTATTTTTATTGTGCTCGGTCTGAATCTGAAATAAGAAATTTGGATGATAGTTTTGTAAAGGTGTAAACTGAATAGCCTGTATTGTGTTTCTAGGGTAGTTTGCAAAATAAGGGCATTTACTTTTGGTTAAGGCTGGTTTTCTGACGTCTGAAGCTGCATTTGCTACTTTTTGCTGCTTGTGAGCTGTAGAAGACACAGAAAGCAGCACTTGAAGGTTTTGAAGTGCTCAGTATGAAGCTGAGCATGTTTGAGCCCTGGTTTTTTGCAGAGGCACCAATCCCTGAGCAAACATAACAGTCCAGCATAAATAAACAGCCAAGAAAACAAGTCTACCTCTCTAGAAAGTTTAAGTATTTACTTTCACCGTTTTACTCCCTATTGGATATTTTTAACTCCTAACCAAACTGCATTTTTGTGACCTGTAATTGCAGGGGTAAAACCTCTGACAGGGATTTTTAGGAAACACAAGAGACAGTGGAAGTTCCGTGGAAATGTTCTGGATTGGAGCTCTTTGGTGTGGATGGGGAAGAAACGGAGCTATTCTTGCTTGAGGAAATTGTGGGTGCAGCACAGTGGTACCCAAGTAAGGTCAACATGTGGGAGCAGTTACAGGACCTTAAAAAGTAACAGGGGTTTCTTTGATTGAGAGCATGGGAGGGACGGGGGTGTCCACTTAAATCCCATGGAATCAGCTCTGTGATAACCTTGGATGATCCACTGGGAATACCCAGACAGCATACCCAGGAGGCAGCAGGGTATCACAGAATCACGGAATCACAGAGTGGTTTGGGTGGGAAGGGACCTTAAAACCCACCCAGTGCCACCCCTGCCATGGGCAGGGACACCTCCCACTGTCCCAGGCTGCTCCAAGCCCCAATGTCCAGCCTGGCCTTGGACACTGCCAGGGATCCAGGGGCAGCCCCAGCTGCTCTGGGCACCCTGTGCCAGGGCCTGCCCACCCTCCCAGGGAACAATTCCTTCCCAATCTCCCATCCATCCCTGCTCTCTGGCACTGGGAAGCCATTCCCTGTGTCCTGGCCCTCCAGCCCTTGTCCCCAGTCCCTCTGCAGCTCTCCTGGAGCCCCTTTAGGCCCTGCAAGGGGCTCTGAGCTCTCCCTGGAGCCTTCTCCTCTCCGGGTGAGCACCGGCAGCTCTCCCAGCCCGGCTCCAGAGCAGAGGGGCTCCAGCCCTGGGAGCAGCTCCGTGGCCTCCTCTGGACTCTGCAGCAGCTCCATGTCCTTCTGCTGTGGGTATCAAGCAGAGTGACTCCCCTTTTCTGTGCTCCTGGAGAGGGGTTTTTGACATGTTGGGGTTTGAAACCACAAAAGTAATCTGTGTGTTGTGACTGGTGTCAAGAACAGAAATGCAGGTGCCAGCACAGTAAGTGCCAGCCAAAATATGTGTGGTGAATGCCAGGGGAAAGGTGTTTGGCCATGGCTTGATCCAGCTGCTCTGTGTATGCTACAGCATAATATATTTGTGTTGTAAATACAAGTTTAGTTTATTAGTGTGTGATGAAGCCCAGACAGAGCAGGTTGCCCAGAGGAGCTGTGGCTGCCCCTGGATCCTTGGAGGTGTCCAAAGATGGGGTTGGACAGAGCTTTGGAGCAGCCTGGGACAGTGGAAGGTGTCCCTGCCCATGGCAGGGGTGGAGCGAGATGATCTCTAAAGTCCCTTGCAATCAAAACCATTCCATGATTTTATACCTTTTGTGGTCAAAGCTGCTGAGGCTTGGCTTTGGTGGGAGCAGGATGATGTTCCTTCAGGCCCCTGTTCAAGTTCCTGCTTGGAATTGTAGTGAGAGACACATAATTCAGGTGCTTGTAGAAAAGTGTCCCTGTGAGCAATATGAGTTGGGATTTCATTGAATGCTGATTTTTTTAGGGGATATGTGAGCCAGAAAGCAGAATTTTAATGGTCCTGGTGGAAGAACCAGGCTTTTATATTTTTCATGCTTACACTGAGCTTGTGCTTGAACATCTTTTAAGTATAAACTGGACTGGAGGTCAAGGTTATAAAAACAAGGTCTAGCAGGCCAAGTTTTTATTGCACTTTGATCATTGGTAGAGATAAAAGTACAGTTAGATTTTATCTGAGTGACACCAAAAGCAGCCTTTGCTTGTGGTGGCGTTGCTGCCTGTTCCCTTTTTTGGAGGATGGGATAAGGTGACAAATGACCACACTTCCCCAGTAAACCCTTTAAGCCTTTGGGATTAATAGCTCTGGCTTCCTGAGCATAATTTCTTCTTTCCAGCTCTTGATTAAGGTCATCGTTAGAACCCAGGTGAACTTGTGGCCGGGGAAGTCACAAGGAGGAGGATGAGAGTTGGAATGATGGAATTGCACAGCTTGCCCGTGTGTAAAGCCCCGACACAGGATACTGGGAATACAACACCCTGCAGCCCTCACCAACAGCTCCTTATCGCTCCTATCGCCTGTTCCCTTTGCCCTTGGGGCAGAGGAAGTGGATATTTGAGTGTTAATCCACATCATGCTTATTAATGAGAAAGGTATTGGATAGATGGGGATGTCAGGGCCGTTTAACCTGTGGGTATTGACTGCCAGCTCCACAGGGAGAAAAGGGGAGCTGGAGGCCGGGATGAATTGATAACTGGTGTTTTATCTTCAGACTCTTTGAGTGGGGTGTCTGTGGCTCTGGGTCTGCTGCCTGGCTGTGAGGGAGATGCTCCTGGCAGGAGCAGCAGGTGTTTGGGACAACAAATAAACCTCCTGCTGAGGAGCCCCAAGGAGTGGATTTCTCACTGCTTTGTGCTCACTGTGGCTGTGGCGTGCAAACAAACACTCAGGATGTGGAGACAAGGTTGGTTTATCTTTAACAGGAAAAAGCCCCCTCCACACCCAGGAGCCCCGGTGCTGACCTCTAGCAGCAAACATAATCCTGTATTAACTCTTGCTTTGGTTTTGGGGTTGTGGCTGGGTTTATTTTTGGTTTGTTGGGGTTTGTTGTTTTGAAATGTTTATTTTACTCAAAGTCTCTAAGGTCTTAAAGAAGCCAGAGCACCTGTTAGTGCCAAACTGCTGGTGTACAAAGCCAGCAGCCTTGTCCCAAGGTGTGGGGCAAACAGCAAAGGAATTAACTCTTTTGATGGAAAAATCAGTGGGACACCAGTCTGTGTCCCATTACAGGATTTGGTGAGGAAACAATCTGTAATAGAAGCCTTTGGGTTGCAATTTTGGGTTTGGAAGAGATAGAAGCAAACTGGAGTTTTGAGGCGGTGACTTTTTTAAAGCAGAGGTTTTTAACACACCTGGGTGATGACACTTCTGGGAGGGCAGAATAAGTGGATCAGGGGAATAGGAGTGGCATTTCCCAAGCTGGGAGTGCTGTAGCTGGATGTGGGATGCAGTCATGTGGGAATGATGCCCTGCCCTGTGAAAAAGGTCCTTATTCTTGAGTGGGGGAGTTTGAAAAGGGTGTCTTGTTTCTGTTTTTCTCTTTTATGGAAACCTTCACTCTTCCAGGCTCAAAAGAGACCTCGGTGGTATTAAACTCTTGCTTTGGCCTGGGTATGTGATTGCACGTGCCCTGGATGGAATTGCCATTCCAGAGTGTTTTGCCTGGAGAGGTGCTGGGCGTTCAGCTCTGCAGAGCCACCCCTGGGAAGATCCATGTGTTTCTCCAAGGATCTAAAGGTCAGCCACGGCCTTGAACCAGGAGGAACAGAAGGCTCAGCACACCCTGCAGCCCAGGGAAGCACACATGATGAGCAGAGGGAGGATTTTATCCATTTAGATTAGATGAGAACTCCAGGAGCTGCTTGGATGACGAGTGGCACGGAGTGAAGACGCTTGGCCGTGAGGTCCTGTATCCTGGTGGACCTCCAGGGGTTTGGGATCCCACTGCTGCTCCTGCCATCCCTTTTCGAGGTTCCAGTTCCAGTGTGTGCACAAGGAATGTGTGTGATCCCTCAGAACTGTCCCAGAGGGTGCAGCCCTGTGTCCGGGAATGGGAGTGGGCTGGGAGTGCCTGGGATCCAGAGCATCCCGGACTGTAAAACTGCTGCGAGGGCAGAGTCCAGCCACGTGTCCAAACACAGCGACACGAGGTGTTTCTTAGCTGATCCCTGCTGAACGAGGAGCAGGGCAAGTTTCCAGCTGATTTTCCAGAGGATTCCGGTTTGCTGCCAGGGTTTAAAATACACCTTCTCTCTTGCACATGTGCTCGAGCACATGATGCTGAAACTGGAGGAATTCTGCTCAGGGAACTCAGTTCAACTTGCAAGCAGGCTGAGCTTTTTATAGGGAGAGAGGCAGAAGAAGAGTGGTTTCCTGTGGACGTTGCTTTGTGAGTCACACGTTACATGACACAGCATTCCTCCCGGGAAACTTAATTGCTGGAACCGATGAGCACATCAGTGCTCGGGAAGCTCCCCTTGTGTTAGCAAACACACCTGAACACTTCGCCTGGCGCTTCTGGAAGTTGTTCTGATAGCACTTTAGAGATTTTAAACTCGGCTGTTTCATGTTTTTCAGTTTCTATCAGAACTCCATTATGTAAATATTTTTAGTTTCAAAAGCAACTGGCCATTAACAGCCTTGCACAGAAGACGTTGTAATGGCTGTTAATGCTGTAACACAGATGAAATAATAATTATTATTTTATTCCATGTGTAATAATAAAGTTTCACATTACTTCTCTAAGTGATTTTATGCAAACAAAGGTCAGAGTAGCTTTATAATGCTCCTGTAGCACATTTTTTCTGATGTATCAGTGACCAGGACAGGTTACTTGAATGGACAGATGTTGGGGTTTTAGTTTAGTCTTAGGTTTTCCTGTTAAAGGAATTTTCTCCCATATGCATGTTGCTAGGGGACAAATAGCTGTACTTAAGAAAGACAAAAAGGGGAGTGGGGCGGGCCTGGCTACTCTTTTGTCTACACCTGGGTGTGGGGACAGTTCGCTCTGAGCGTCCGGAGAGAGAAGCTGCAGAGAAAGGAGCTGCTGCTGCTTTCTTTTTGGCCGTTCTTTCTTCCTGCTGGAAGCAACGCCGGGACCCCAAAAGCCGCTTTTCCCTGCCCTGCTGGAGACCGAGCTGTGGCTGTCCTGCTCCACTGCTGCTTCGAGCTTTCGCTACGCTGTAGCCCTGCTTGCCCTGCCTGCCTGGGCCTCCGTGGTTTTTTCCCATCTGGATACATCTCGTCTGCCACCCGGGATTTGCGTTCGTCCCTGCCGTTCCAGCCTGCTGTTCCTGAGAGCCCGGGATCGGCTGCCCAGCGGTTTGTGAAGCCTTTGTTCCATCCCTTCCCGGGATCCCAGGGCACCAGAGCCGCGTGCTCCCCGAGCTCGCTCCGGAGCGCCCCCTGCAGCCGCGGGGGAACCATCGCACCTGCCCTGCTCACCGGGAGCCGCCAGCGCCCCTGCCGGCTGTGAGCAAAACTGCACCCGAGGGGAAAGGGCCTGACAGCCGAGAAGGCTGGCACTGGGTTTGTGATTGCTGTTACTGCCATAGTTGTTGTTGTTTTGTTTGACTGGTTATATACATATATATATAGAGTAAAGAACTGTTATTCCTATTTCCCACACCTTTGCCTAAAGGCCCTTGGTTTCAAAATATAATAACTTGGAGGGAAAAGGGGTTATATCTGCCACTTCAAGGGGGGCCTCTGCCTTCCTTAGCAGACACCTGTCTTTCAAAACCGAGACAGATCTTGGCGCCCAACGTGGGGCCTGAGGGCATTAAGAAATAGAGGTGAAAAAGGAATAACAGTTCCTCGATAACTTTATTTTGTGTGCTGGATATTGGAACCTTGTTAGGCAGCACCATGTGGTCTAGTTTACCCTGGTTTGGGTGGCATGTAGCCGTGGCTATATTCTTCCCCTTTGCAGCTCCTTACTTGAATATGGGTCCTCTGACTAAGGCTACCATTGCTGTTATCCAGCTTGCGTTATGGGTCGAGAAGGTGAGGAATTCATGGGTTTTTAACTTCCTCTGGAATGTGGGCACATGGATAAACAGCTATCACACACTGAGCACATGTTTTTGGGGTTATGTTAACAATGGTACCTTCTGTGAGGAAATGACACCAGGGGAAGTTTTCTCCCAACCCCTCAACCAGTTCTTTGGGCCCACCCCATCAATTTTCGAAGGGTTTAAATTCCCTCTGAATACTAACCATCTGCTGCTGATAGGCCTACTCTATTTAGCATTCAAGGATAAGTTGAGATTGGCTTGGATATCTACCCGGACACCAGCCCCAGAGACTAGAGATCCTGCCCCAGAACCTGACATGGCCCCAGAGAGTAGAGTTCCTACCCCAGAGCCTGATCCTGCCCCAGAGCCTGACACGGCCCCAGACACTAGAGATCCTACCCCAGAGCCAGAGCCTGCCACAGCCCCAGACACTAGAGATCCCGCCCCACAGACTGATACTGCCCAACAGTCCACCTCAGAAATGGACTACCCAAACTGGGTGGGGGTACTGGCAAAAGGGATGCAGGAGATGTGCCAAGAGATGGGTCAGGTGCGCAAGGAGATGTGCCAGGAGATGGGCCAGGTGCGCCAGGAGATATGCCAGTTGCTAAGGGAATACACCTCCTCAGCTAGTGAAAAACCCTCTCCCTGCCCCAAAGAGGGTGAGTCCGATGGTGCAGCAGTGGAACCCACGGATGTTACAACCGTCCAGGCTTCAGCTGAACCACAAGGACAACCACAGCCAGCAGCAGTCGCCCCTGTGCAAAGGAGGAAGTATAAGACCAAATCAGTACGACCAGTTAATGATGATGGGCAACCAGGGCCCTCACAACCAGCAGGAGAGCCAGAGCCAGAAGTCATCACTGAGTCCCTGTCGCACGACAGTCTCCGTGCTATGCGAAACGACATTGTGCGAAGGGGGCGTGAGCCTTATACCACCTGGCTGCTTCGGGTTTGGGACCTTATGGGCACAAGTGTGCAACTGGATAGTGGTGAGGCAAGGTATCTGGGATCGTTGACCCAGGACCCAGGTGTGGACCAGATATTTGTGAGGGAGCCAGGGCCTCTCTCTCTCTGGGAGCGGCTCTTAATGAGTGTGAGAGAAAGGTTCATTCACAAAGAAAGAATGCAGGAGTATCATCATAGAATGCAGTGGAAGACACTCGAGCAAGGGATCCAACAGCTAAGAGAGGTGGCAATATTAGAGGTACTCTTTGGGAAGGATGGACAGCATGATAATGACCCCGATAAGGTCAGGTGCACAGGACAGATGATGTGGAACCTGGCAAGGCTAGGGCCATCGCAATACACCACCTTCATTGCAACGATTGATGCTGACAATACCCGAGAAACAGTGGGCTCTGTTGCCAACAGGCTCAGGCATTATGACAGCATGATCAATGGCCCGCTGAAAGCTCATGTCTCTGCTGTGGTCCAGGACCTCAAAGAGGAGATGAAGGAGAAGATGGAGGAGATGAGGGAGGAGATGAGGAGGGTCAGTGTGGCACCAGTGCGAGTCACAGGCCCCCAAGTCAGAGCCCGTCGTCCCCCTGCGAGAGAGAGAGGGTACACCCCACGAGCTGAGCTGTGGTTTTTCCTGTGTGAGCATGGGGAAGACATGAGAAGGTGGGATGGGAAACCCACCTCTGCCCTGGCAGCGCGGGTGCATGAACTCAAGGAGGGAGGCACTAACCGAGGGGGTTCTGCTAAGGTGAAGGTAGCCTCAGCCTCCCGTGACCGAGCTGCCAGGTATTACAGAAGGGAGGATGATATGTCGGATCCCCTTGAAGGTACCTCGAGCATGTACGCCCAGGGAAAGAATGATAACCAGGGCTAGAGGGGCCCTGCCTCTAGCCAGGAAGAGGCACGGGAGAACCGAGTTTTCTGGACGGTGTGGATCCGATGGCCTGGCACATCAGAGCCACAAAAATATGATGCATTGGTTGATACTGGGGCACAATGTACTTTAATGCCATCGGGACATGTGGGGGCAGAACCTGTATCCATCGCTGGGGTGACCGGGGGATCACAGCAGTTGACCCTTTTGGAAGCTGAGGTGAGCCTGACTGGGAAGGAGTGGCAAAAGCATCCGATTGTGACCGGCCCAGAGGCCCCGTGTATTCTGGGCATAGACTTCCTCCGGAATGGCTACTACAAAGACCCAAAAGGACTCAGGTGGGCATTTGGGATTGCTGCTGTGGAGGCAGAGGGCATTAGGCAATTGAACACCCTGCCTGGACTATCTGAGAATCCTTCTGCAGTTGGGCTCCTGAAAGTGGAAGAGCAACGAGTGCCAATTGCCACCTCGACAGTGCACCGCCGGCAGTATCGGACAAATCGAGATGCTGTGATCCCCATCCACAAGATGATCCGCGAGCTGGAGAGTCAAGGGGTGGTCAGCAAGACCCACTCACCCTTCAACAGCCCCATCTGGCCTGTGCGCAAGTCTGACGGGGAATGGAGATTGACTGTGGACTATCGTGCCCTGAATGAAGTGACTCCACCGTTGAGCGCTGCCGTGCCAGACATGTTGGAGCTCCAGTACGAGCTGGAGTCCAAAGCAGCAAAGTGGTACGCCACTATTGACATTGCCAATGCATTCTTCTCCATTCCTCTGGCAGCAGAGTGCAGGCCTCAGTTTGCCTTCACCTGGAGGGGCGTGCAGTACACCTGGAACCGACTGCCCCAGGGGTGGAAGCACAGTCCCACCATCTGTCATGGACTGATCCAGACTGCACTAGAAAAGAGTGAGGCTCCAGAACATCTGCAGTACATTGACGACATCATTGTGTGGGGGAACACCGCAACCGAAGTGTTTGAGAAAGGAGAGAGAATAATTCAAATTCTCCTGCAAGCTGGTTTTGCCATCAAGAAGAGCAAGGTCAAGGGACCTGCCCGAGAGATCCAGTTCCTGGGAGTAAAGTGGCAAGATGGACGACGTCAGATTCCCACTGAGGTCATCAATAAGATCACAGCAATGTCTCCGCCGACCAACAAGAAGGAAACACAAGCTTTCCTAGGTGCTATAGGTTTCTGGAGGATGCACATTCCCGAGTACAGCCAGATCGTGAGTCCTCTCTACCTGGTTACCCGCAAGAAGAATGATTTCCACTGGGGCCCTGAACAGCAGCAAGCCTTCGCCCAGATCAAACAGGAAATTGCTCACGCCGTAGCCCTTGGCCCAGTCAGGACAGGACCAGAGGTGAAGAACGTGCTCTACTCTGCAGCCGGGAACAATGGTCTGTCCTGGAGCCTCTGGCAGAAGGTGCCTGGTGAGACTCGGGGCCGACCACTGGGATTCTGGAGCCGAAGCTACAGAGGATCTGAAGCCAACTACACTCCCACAGAGAAGGAAATCCTGGCAGCTTATGAAGGAGTCCAGGCTGCCTCAGAAGTAATCGGCACAGAGGCACAACTCCTCCTGGCACCCCGACTACCGGTGCTGGGGTGGATGTTCAAAGGAAAGGTTCCCTCCACGCATCACGCCACCGACGCTACTTGGAGCAAATGGATTGCCCTCATCACGCAGCGCGCCCGAATTGGAAACCCAAGTCGCCCTGGGATCTTGGAAATAATTACAAACTGGCCGGAAGGTGAGACTTTTGGGTTATCTTCTGAAGAAGAAGAGGAGCAGGTGACACGTGCCGAAGAAGCCCCACCATATAACGAGCTACCAGAGAGTGAAAGACAATACGCCCTCTTCACTGATGGTTCCTGCCGAATTGTAGGCGCTAGCCGGAAATGGAAAGCCGCTGTATGGAGCCCCACACGACAAGTTGCACAGGCCACTGAAGGAGAAGGTGGATCGAGCCAATTTGCTGAGCTCAAAGCTGTCCAATTAGCTCTGGACATAGCTGAAAGAGAGAAGTGGCCAAAGCTCTACCTCTACACTGATTCATGGATGGTAGCCAATGCTCTGTGGGGTTGGCTGGAAAGGTGGAATAAGGCAAACTGGCAGCGCAGAGGAAAACCAATCTGGGCTGCTGAAGAGTGGAAAGACATTGCCACTCGGGTAGAGAAGCTATCCGTGAAGGTCCGTCATGTAGATGCTCACATCCCCAGGAGCCGGGCTAATGAAGAACATCGTAACAACAAACAGGTAGATCAGGCTGCGAAAATAGAGGTGTCCCAGATAGACTTGGATTGGCAACATAAAGGAGAACTGTTCCTAGCTCGATGGGCCCATGATGCCTCAGGCCATCAGGGCAGAGATGCCACCTATAAGTGGGCACGAGACCGAGGGGTGGATCTAACCATGGACAGTATCTCCCAGGTTATCCATGACTGTGAGACATGCGCTGCGATCAAGCAGGCCAAGCGGGTGAAGCCTCTGTGGTATGGCGGGCGATGGTCCAAATACAAGTATGGGGAGGCCTGGCAGGTTGATTACATCACACTGCCTCAAACCCGCCAGGGCAAGCGCTATGTGCTCACAATGGTAGAAGCCACCACTGGGTGGCTGGAGACCTATCCTGTGCCTCATGCTACTGCCCGGAACACCATCCTGGGCCTGGAAAAGCAAGTCCTTTGGAGGCATGGCACCCCTGAGAGAATCGAGTCTGACAATGGGACTCATTTCAAGAACAGCCTTATAAACACCTGGGCTAGAGAACATGGCATTGAGTGGGTGTACCACATCCCTTACCATGCACCAGCAGCTGGGAAGGTTGAGCGGTGTAATGGACTGCTTAAAACCACCTTGAAGGCACTGGGTGGGGGGACTTTCAAAAACTGGGAGATGCATTTAGCAAGAGCCACCTGGTTAGTTAACACTCGAGGTTCCACCAGCCGAGCAGGCCCTGCCCAATCCGAACCCCTACAAACAACAGATGGAGATAAGGTTCCAGTGGTGCACATGAGAGGTATGCTTGGAAAAACTGTTTGGGTAAAGTCTGCCTTGAGCAAAGACAAACCCATCCGTGGGGTTGTTTTTGCTCAGGGACCAGGTTGCACCTGGTGGGTGATGCAAAAAAATGGAGAGACCCGATGCTTACCTCAAGAGGACCTTGTTTTAGGGTGAACTACCCATGGCTCTGTACTTGTATCAGTATCAGCATGTATATTTGTATATAATTTGGGTAATGCATAGATTTATATGGTTAAAAAAAAAAAAAAAGTTACGTTTCATGTAACATGTTAGTATGGGAAAAAATTCGGGGTGGATAATGTTGGGGTTTTAGTTTAGTCTTAGGTTTTCCTGTTAAAGGAATTTTCTCCCATATGCATGTTGCTAGGGGACAAATAGCTGTACTTAAGAAAGACAAAAAGGGGAGTGGGGCGGGCCTGGCTACTCTTTTGTCTACACCTGGGTGTGGGGACAGTTCGCTCTGAGCGTCCGGAGAGAGAAGCTGCAGAGAAAGGAGCTGCTGCTGCTTTCTTTTTGGCCGTTCTTTCTTCCTGCTGGAAACAACACCGGGACCCCAAAAGCCGCTTTCCCTGCCCTGCTGGAGACCGGGCTGTGGCTGCCCTGCCCCGCTGCTGCTTCGAGCTTTCGCTACGCTGTAGCCCTGCTTGCCCTGCCTGCCTGGGCCTCCGTGGTTTTTTCCCATCTGGATACATCTCGTCTGCCACCCGGGATTTGCGTTCGTCCCTGCCATTCCAGCCTGCTGTTCCTGAGAGTCCGGGATCAGCTGCCCAGCGGTTTGTGAAGCCTTTGTCCCATCCCTTCCCGGGATCCCAGGGCACCAGAGCCGCGGGTTTCCCGAGCTCGCTCCGGAGCGCCCCCTGCAGCCGCGGGGGAACCATCGCACCTGCCCTGCTCACCGGGAGCCGCCAGCGCCCCTGCCGGCTGCGAGCGGAACTGCACCCGAGGGGAAAGGGCCTGACAGCTGAGAAGGCTGGCACTGGGTTTGTGATTGCTGTTACTGCCATAGTTGTTGTTGTTTTGTTTGACTGGTTATATACATATAGATATATATAGAGTAAAGAACTGTTATTCCTATTTCCCACACCTTTGCCTAAAGGCCCTTGGTTTCAAAATATAATAACTTGGAGGGAAAAGGGGTTATATCTGCCACTTCAAGGGGGGCCTCTGCCTTCCTTAGCAGACACCTGTCTTTCAAAACCGAGACAACAGACCAAAAAAAATGCTTTGAAGGTCTTTTGGGATACATGGGGTGGATGTATAGATCTATATTGCTCGTGTGAAGCCATATGAACACAGCACACAGTCCCAGTGCTGGGCTGGCCCTGCTGAGGGACCTCAGGGCTGTGTCCAGTTCTGGGCCCTCCCGGCCAGAGAGCCCTGGAGGGGCTGGAGCGTGTCCAGGGCAGGGAACGGAGCTGGGAAGGGGCTGGAGCCCCAGGAGCGGCTGAGGGAGCTGGGAAAGGGGCTGAGCCTGGAGCAAAGGAGGCTCAGGGGGGACCTTGTGGCTCTGCACAAGTCCCTGACAGGAGGGGGCAGCCGGGGGGGTCGGGCTCTGCTGCCAGGGAACAGGGACAGGACAAGGGGAAAGGGCCTCAGGCTGGGCCAGGGGAGGCTCAGCTTGGACAGCAGCAGGAATTTCTGCATGGAAAGGGTGCTCAGGCCTTGGCAGGGGCTGCCCAGGGAGCTTTGGAGTGCCCATGCCTGGAGGTGTCCAAGGAAGGGCTGGAGGTGGCACTCAGTGCTCTGGGCTGGGGACAAGGTGGGCATCGGGCACAGCTTGGACTCCCATGGGCTGGGAGGGCTTTTCCAGCCTCAGGGATCCTGGGATTCTGAGCAGCTTAGCTTTTTCCTTACTTGTACTAGAGTTTAGTTCCCACCTTCAGTGCTGGATTTCATCTGCCAATACATAATTCTTTTCTGATGGGTGGGGGAAAAGGGGGCTCAACATAATCTGACTGTTTTTTATATTTAGGCAGATTTAAGCTGGATTCAAGGCAAGGAAAGCCTTTCCCCAGGCCTTTAGAAGGACATTCCAAATGCACGTGGTGCTTGAATGATCAAGACACATCAGCACTGGAGCTTGGTAGCAGCTCTTTCTCCTCAGTACCACCAGACAACCTCAAATCTAGTTTTTGTGTCACACTGCTCATGTTCTGGTGGGGAAAGAAGCAACATCTCTGTGGCAATCTCTGTTCTTCAGGCGTTTTTTGGGTCCTTGTCACTCTTCCTGTTGAAGCAGGATGGAGGTGAAACAGCAGCAGGCACTGAACTGTGAGCAGTACTCCCAGATATTCGGTCCTATAGAAAGAAAATTATGTCATCAGCTCAGGCTGTCCTCTCTCGAAGCCCTTAGGCTAAATATGTCCTGGCTGGATTGTGTAGGAGAAAAATACCCCTCCTTTGCACGTCCTGTGGAAGAGTTCATTGTGTTTCTTTTTGTGTGGGGCTTTAGAGGGTGTTACGTTGTATCTGTCTGGACACATGAAGTATTTAAATGCACCACTGTTGGAAAGGTGTTCCCAAAGCTCCCTTTTAATTACCTGTAATACTCGTCAAACTGTCTTCTCTTCTCCCTTCTGGCCCCACCTGACTCGTGGGAGAACAGAGCTGGCTTTGTTATGTGCCTTGAGGTCACTGAACTCACACAGGCCTGGATCATGGGGGAAAAGTACTGCCAAGATCTGCTGGAGTAACACAAGAGCATTTCTGTCAGATAGGAACCCATTTCTTGTCAGGAGGGAGTTACTGAGTTGGTCTCTGGCCTCACCAGGTGACTTCTGCTGCCCTGAGAGGTGTGTGAGGGCCCGAAATAGACACGAGTGTTGTCAGCATAACACGGAGTCCTTGGCCTGTGCCCTGTCTTCTAATTAGGCTGTAGGTTCCTTATATATATTGTCAGTGGGAGGGATTTACAGGGTTGGTACCGATTGAATAATGTCTCAGAAATCTTTAGGTACTGAGCAGTTACCAGTTTCACTCCAGAAGCTCCCCTGGAAAGCAGGGCCAGCTTGGGCAGATGATATCTGTCGAGTATTACAGAGCCCAGTTACTAAAAGACTGCTGGGAAAAAAAAAAAAAGGAGCTCTCTGGTGGCTCATCCACACTTCCCGTCACTCCTCAGATTTTAAATAAAATGGGCTGAGTTGAATTTGACCATGGGCCATTTTTAGGTGTCTAAACTTTGTGGAGGAGCTGATGGTGAGCACATTGTTCCACTGGATACTTGGCTGTTTCCATGTGTTAGGAACAAGCACTGCTGGGCCGTGTCCAGGGGCATGGATCTATTAAAAAACCCCGAAGCAGCTACTCCTTTAAAATACTCTTTTTCTGTATGACAGGATGAGTGTGGAAGGATTTCTGTGTGCAGCTTCTGAAAATACTTTTTTCCACCCTGTGCTTCTTCGATGTGGCTCTGCAGATTCCTCGGTATTCCTGGCAACAGGCTCCCTCTCTCGGGATGGAGCTCAGAAAACCTGATGCTGCTATTTGTTAATGCCGCTGCCTAGTTTTTAATTTCCACATTATTTCATCTGTGGAGTGGAAGCAGGCTTGCTTCCTACGCCTCTGACTTCACTCCTGGACAGTGTCTCTGTTGGATCCAGCAGCCAGCAGACTCGGGAGAGTCCGTGCTCTGCTGGAAAACACTGCCAGCGCCGCTCATCCCGTCAGTCTTCCCAACATGTGACTCAGCCTGCTTTGTGTTGTGGTTTTGTACTGAATTACAGCAGCTCCCTGCTGTCCCAAGGCAGCGGCCAGCAGACATCCTCTGCTCTGTCTCACCTGGGATGCTTTCACCAGTCTTTCCCGCTGGATCTGTGTGCCCGGAGGTCCTGTGTGCTTCCAGTCCTTGCTGTGACTTTCGGGAGAGAGGCTGGATGCCAGCCCTTGGGGACGGGAGATGCTGCCCGGCCAGGGACTCTGCTGCTGGTGGCAGCAGTGGGATGGAGCCAAAAAATTCATGGAAAGCTTGGGGAATTGGTTGTTTTGCTTTGTGTTAGTGTGGTGGAACACGACTTTTCGGTGGAGGTTTTTTTTTCTTTTTAGGGTAGGACTTAACATCTGGTACTCGTGTATATTGGAAAAATTAATCTTCCCTCCCTGCAGTGACTTTTTCAGCCTCCAAAAGCGACACTTAAATGAAAGCGTTACGTGCGTACAGTAGGAATGAACAGACTGAACTTCGGTGATAAACCCACTTCCCCGTGTTTTAGGCGCTGTTTGCCGGCAGAACAGCCCTGCCCGGAGCTGTTGCACCACCCGCGGCCGGGCTGGCACTCCCGGCCTCCTCCTCCTCCTCCTCGCGCTGTTCCTCCTGCCGCGGGCGCTCCGTCCCCTCCTCTGCCGGTGCTGACGCACGGGCGCGCCCGGGGAAGGAGCGGCGGGAGCGCGGTCGCTCCATCCCCTCTGGATCTCTCCGCTCACCTCTCCCGATTTCCCTCCGCAGGCGCTTCCCGCGGGGCTGGCGAGCGGCTGGGAAAGGAGCACTGACGAAGCCCAGCCCGGGGAAAGTTGAAAGGCAACTTTGAAGGCGAAGGAAGTCGGGGCTGGCGAAGGAGACGCGGGGCCGGGAGTGGCCGCGCCGCCGCCGTGTCCCCGTCCTGCTGCCGGGAGCGGCGCGTCTGCCTGCAGCTGAAGGGGAAAAGCCGTGTTACCTGCTGCTGTCTGCCGCCTGATTTCCAGGAGTGAGTAGCTCTCCTCTCCGGATGGTCCCGTTTGAGAGCAAAGGCGTGTTTGGCTGCTGCTGGTGGGCCGGGGGCTGCGTTTGGGAAGCGACAGAGGGACTTCGACACAGTCAGATCGACAGCACAGCTCTGGGGAGTTGGTTGTCTTTTTGCTCGGGTGACTTTTTTTGAAGTGGCGCTTAAGCCTGTGCTTACTTTCTTGTTTGCTGCTTTTGGTTTTAATCTTAGCCTTTAGTTTAGCTTGGGGTCTTTTTTCCTAGAAGCCAACCAGGCTGCCAGCACGTGGGACAGCAGTGAGGTGCCCGTGAGTCCCCCTGGCTTGTCCCCCAGATTGTGTCAGGGGTGTGTTTCCATCAGGCAGCTTTATCTCCTGCTGGGGCACGGAATCTCCCTGTGGTTTCTGGGTTTGGAGGTTTGTTTGCAATACACCTGCGGGAGATAACCAGAATTACACAGCGTGGCAACGGCGTTGCCTGCACAGACTGAAAGCCAGGGACAATCTGCTGTCCCTTCTGCCACCTCGGGCAGCTCTCCCCACGCCTGACCTCCCCCTTGAGTGCTGCCAGGTATCCCCAGGGCGGTTGCAGTGTTTGTATGAAACAGCAAGAGCAAGAAGGTGTTTCAGACTTTCTGTGAGGCTGCAGAGAGGCTGTGCCTGGGCAGTGCCGTGTGCCCGTGCGTGCTCCGTGTGTGTCACGGTGTCACCGCTGCCCCACAGCGTGAGTGCTGCGGCTGTACAGCAGGCTGGCCCTGGGTGTGGAGCAGAGCCCGTGAGTCACAGGCAGAGCGCAGAAATCCTCTCGGAGAGCTGCAGGCGCTGCAGCAGGGGAACAGAACTTTATCCGTGAGCTGCGCCCGGGATCCGCTGAGGAGTCTTTCCAGGGGCTGTGATCCTATTTGTGCGTTTCGGGCATAGCCGCCTTTTCTTCTCATCCTAAACCTCTTTGGAACTCAATGCTTTAATCTGGAAGCTTTCTAATAGATTTAGAGCGATGAGTCAAGGGTTTTTTTTACTTCTGGGGAAGAAACTAAACCAAACTGCCTGCAGTAGTTCATCTGTGTGTATTTTTTATACATACATTTGTGTATGTGCGCACACAAGTGTACACACACAGAACAGCTACTCCAGGCGTTGGTTTTTGGGCTGTGTGTGTACAGATGGGCATGTGTGTCTATATAAAAAATGGTTTTTTAAAGCAGGATGGTGTGAGCAAACTTAGAGGAGCATGAATTTCTTCCTGCTCTGTCAAGTAATACCCTGCCTCCTTCATTTGCCAGTTGATTTGGTTATGCAGACAAAGGCAGGAAAACAGACCATAACAAAACCACTCTTATCTAAGCTAATCTGCTTCCAGTACTGTCAGGTAAATCATTAACCCACGGGCCCAGTGCTTGTAAAAGCTGCTGAAGAGGTTTCCTGCCCCTGAAACTCCCGTTTTCCAGAAGGTAGGAAGTGAAATTACTTGCAGATCTTGGTTTCACGTGTGGGTGTTTGCTGCTGCCGTGGTTTCTGTGCCTGTTAACAAAGTGCTGTAGTCCAGTGGATTAATGAGGGGAGAGGGCCTGCTCCCTGCGGTCTTTTTCCTAAGAGAGCAGCTTCAGCTAAGGCAGAGGGGAAAAACAGCATTTACTTACCTGTAAGCACTGTCATTCATTAATGAAATGTAAATTCACTTGGGCTCATGGCCGATGGTGTGTTTTGCTCAGCAGCTTCATTTCCTGGCATCCTGTGATTCGAATCCGTTTGAGCTGGGAAGATTTGCTGTGGGTCTTGCTGCACTTAATTCCACACCAGACTTCTGTTTCAGATGACTTTTGTTTCTGTAGCCACGTAAGAGATGGGTTTCTCTGAGGCATTTAATACATAGAATCTGTGCAGTCCTGTCTGCATTTGCTTTACGTTTTGATCGATCGCGTTGGCATCGAGTCTGTTTTGTGTGAGTAACCTAAAGTATGGCAAATCTGTAGCACATGGACAACAGCAGGAGGAGCTTCATTTGTGATGTTTGCAGCTTTTGCCTGAACAAAAGAAAACGGGCTCAAGAAGGGCTTAAGCTATTCTAGTTGCCCATGTCCAAGAGCATGACTCAGAACTTCCAGCTAAACTCCTCTAAGCTCCCTGAGTGTTGGAGTTGTGCCTTTCCCCCCTAAGCTGGGTGTGTTTTCGGTGCCAAGCTCTCAGCCTGGCTGTCTTCTGCCAAAGGTCTGCCTGGTCCTACAAGGGGATTTTCAGGCATCTCCGGGGAGGAAAGGGGTCCAAACAATTCCTTGGAGGGCACAGCTCAGAAACCTGGAGCTCAGTTCCAGTGAGAGCCCGTGCCCAAAGTGCTGTGTGCCATTCGGCACGGCTCAGCGCCCTGCACAGCCTGTGCTCTGCCTGCCCGGCTTTCCAGCCGCCTCTGAGAGCTCCAAACTGCTCCTGCTGCTCAGGAAAGTGCCCTTTTTGCTTGGTTGACTTTACAGCCTGGCTGCACATTAGCTTTTTAAAGCTGAGTTTTTTAAAGCTGCTCTCCATGTGAGGAGAGAATTCAGAGGTTGCTGTGCGTCTGGGTTACACCTGAGACTGAGTGCCTGAGGGGGGAGATATCCAGACCTGGAGGAGAAGGTGACTCCAGCCCTTTTCCCAGGAGGTGTGAGCTTGTGGAAGGAGGTCTCTGTACTGGGGACACCCCAGCAGGTGCTCCCAAGTGCTGTATCAGGTGGTGGCACTGGATTGCAGAGGGCAGGGTGGTCCCTCCTCCCTGTCCGGGGCAGCCCAGCACAGGAGCAGATCCACACTGTGGATCCTCACTTAAGCCTCTCTCCTTTGAGTTTTTAGGGACAAAAGGTGCTGACTGGGTTCTCAGCCAGTTTAGGTGAGCCATGGTCCCTTGGGCAACCAGGTTGCCACACTCTGTGTGCAGTCAGAGCTGTTGTGGCCACAAGGGACAAGGAGAAGGAACACACCTTGGGAGTGTCTGTGCTGCCCCTTGTGCACTCGCCTCTGGCCTGAGGATGGTTTTTCGCCTGGAAAATTGCCCTGATGGAGCACTCTGTTGTCTCCAGCTGCTTTCTGCAGCTGTCTGCATGGCAAAGGAGGTGGGGGAAATGACTCTGGTTAAAAATAGAAAGGCGGATTAGGAAATGTGAGGTATGGTTTCAACACCCAGCCGGGATGCTCTCACAACTCGCTGCTGCCACCGAAAGGGGAAGGACTTGCTTGTGCTTGTGTGCCTGCAGAAAACCCGGAAAAGACAAACCGTGGAATCACCCAGGCACAGGAGAGGAGGAGGAGGATGCCTCTGAGAAAAGCTTGTTGAGCTCTGCTGGCACAGGTGACACGAGTCCAGGTGTGCAGGGACTGGAATTCAGGAATGCTCCCTTTGGAAAGGTTGGGTTTAAACTTCCAGCTGCAGCCAAGGTCATCTGGGTTAGTCTGCCCAAGTTAAGGACAAAGATTTAAGGAGATTTACTCTGCTGTTTGAATTGTTCTTATTCTGCTGTTTTATGGGGAGAGTTCTGCTTGGAAAAAAAAACCAAAACCAAAAAGTGCTGGGGGCGTGATTTCCCTGAATGTGAATGTGTAATATGACACTCTCAGAAGAGACTTTATTTTGCAATAAATGTGTGAAGTGTCAGGAGAAAGAGTCAACAGACAAGCCAAGGGTAAATAACTTGTGCTTTAGAAACCGTGGTCTTTTGGAGTGTTGCTTTTAGGAAGTGGGTTGATTTTGTCACCAACCTTCAGTGTTTCTCACTGTTCCTTCTGGTTATCACTGATCCTTTTGATATATTTTCTGTTGCCTTTTCTAAATCAACTGAATTTCTAAAATCCACTTAGGAAAAGCATTATTTTCCTTGTTGAAAAGTTTGTTTCCTGCTGCTTTTTTTGTCTTTGGTTTTTGGGGTTTGAGTTTATTTTTACTTGCTTTCTTTAATGTTTTTTAACTCTTTATCAGCCTTGAGAACAGTTTGAGTTCTCCTGCTGTTCCCTAGTACAGCTCCTGTTGTTGTAGCACTCCCAGCCACACACTGATAAACAGTGACCCATCCTGTTCAGCGTTCAGAAATATCCAGGGGCATTTCAGATATCCTGGAAATCCATCCTAGATGGATGCTAAAACCCAGGATGCGTCCTGTACCAAGCACTCCCTGCACAGGGCGTGGTGAAGGGACTACAGCAGTTATTCATCATAGCTAAAGAATGTTTATCTAATATTTAGTACAGAAAACGTGTCACATAACACATCTCCTGGGCAAATGATTGGAAGACAAACAGCATTTATTCTTTTCAAGGAGCTGTGGATACAAGGTGGAATTCAGTATCAAGTCAGAGTTTACCTTTACCAAAGTGAATTTAAGAATTGAAGTTACACTTCAACCTCTGAAAAAGAATCCTGAAGACAAGCAGGTATTTTTACTCAGTTATGTTTCAAACACTTCAGCATGATTTCTCATGAATTACTGGGCTGCTTTTCATAAGCAGGAGTAAAAATTCATTGTTCCCAGTGATAGATATAACACTGTTTTCTTGTAAATTTAAAAGATCAGCAGTCAAGCAGATTTTTCACCACTAAGAATATGGATGTTGTAATACTTGATTTATTTTTTTTAAACAATGAAACTAAGCACATTTAACTCCAATTTATTTGTGTTGGAGAAGCTGATGCTTTGGGATTGTTGGGTATTAAGCATCAAGGAGATGCTTAAAGAGAAAGATTTATTTGGAAGACCACCAGCTAATGAGTTCCGGTGCAACTTTGATTTCAGTTTTTTCATCTTCCCAGCTCTCTGGGGTTTTTTCCATATTATTTCTAACTCCTTTGGTGTTTTGAAATTTTCTCTTTTGATCTCAGCCACCTGCTTTGCTCTGGGGACATTGGTTTGTCTGTTCTAAACTGGTCACACCCCACCTAAATCCTGGCATTGTTCAGCTCTCTCAGTGTGTTTGGATGTTGTACTTAGGTTAAAGCAACAAAGAACAACCCCAGGCACCAGCACAGGCTGGGGGGTCCCTGCTGGGGCAGCTCTGAGGGGAAGGACCTGGGGGACACCGAGCTGTCCCTGAGCCAGCAGAGTGTCCTGGGGGTCCTGGGGGACACCGAGCTGTCCCTGAGCCAGCAGAGTGTCCTGGGGGTCCTGGGGGACACCGAGCTGTCCCTGAGCCTGCAGAGTGTCCTGGGGGTCCTGGGGGACACCGAGCTGTCCCTGAGCCTGCAGAGTGTCCTGGGGCCAAGGAGGCCAATGGGATCCTGGGGGCAGCAGGACAGAAGAGCATTCCCAGCAGGGCAGGGAGGGATCCTGCCCCTCTGGGCAGCCCTGGAGGCACCTCTGGAGTGCTGTGTCCAGCCCTGGCTCCTCAGCACAGCAGGGCCAGGGAGCTCCTGGAGCGGGGCCGGCGGAGGCTGCGCAGCTGAGCAAGGGCCTGGAGCATCTCCGTGCCCAGCACAGGCTGAGGGAGCCGGGGCTGCTCAGCCTCGAGAGGAGCCCCAGCTGAGAGGGGCCCTCAGCCCTGGCTGTCCCTGGCTGCAGGGAGGGCTCCGAGCAGGGCCCGGGCTCTGCTCCGGGGCCCAGCAATGGCACCAGAGCACCGGGCAGGGCCTGAGCCCAGCAATTGCCCTGCCCAGGAGGCAGAACTGCTGCCCTGGGCAGTGCCCAGCCCTGAGCACATTGGCCACAGAGGCTCTGGGCTCTCCTCCCTGGGGCTGTTGCAGAGCTGTGTGCACACAGTGCTGTGCCTGTGCTCCGCGATGGCCCTGCTGGAGCAGGGAGGAGAGAGCAGATGCCCACTGTGCTCCCTGCAGCCTGAGCCATCCTGGGATCCTGTGATCTGACCTGGGCAAACCTTGAGAAACTTTAGTTTGTGTTGATACAGTTGCAGAGAGAGAGTGGACAGATTTTTCAGGTGGTGAGGGGATCGCTAGTCCTGGTGAAGTTATGGAAAATGATACTGCAAAAGCTGAATGAGAAATGAAAGCAACTTTCTGCTGTGTTTGCCTTCACGGATCTCCTTGCTGCTTCAGGAAACAGAAGTGGTGCAGCTGTTTGCTGGGAATAGGATTTTAGAGTGAAGAAGGGGAGGTGAGAGTGAACTCTGATAGCCCAGAACAGTTTGCCCCGGTTTGATTTCTGAGCTACTAAATTTACATCACAACCCTCTCCCAAACCATGTGTATTTTAAATGATAACAGTACAAAGGTGCAGCAAAGGGACTGTTTGCAGACATTTTTCCCTGTGTGTGATGGCTTGGCTTTTACCAGATGTGAAGGGAGAGGTGGGAAAAGAATTGATCTGGTAATTTGGGGTTACTTAAGCTAAGAGCACTGGGTTACTGGTTTGGATTTATGTGGGAGAAGAGTGACCCAGGCTCAGACTTTTGTTAATGTTTAATGTTGTGTAACGTTCTGCCCAGGCATAATTGAGCCATCAGCACAGGAGTGATCCCGTTGGAGGGGTTTATTCTGAGTGATTACAGAGCCAGCATGCTGTGGCTTTCATTTCACTGCAGTCTGAGCTCATTGATGAACAGGGTCATCATTTATTTACAGTTCTTGGGATCCTTTCACACTGATTCTTCTTTTGGGCAGGGAGGAGGATGAGCAGACACCACAAAGTTATTGAAAATACTCTGTCCTCTCTTTCTGGTGGTGATTTGGCACTTCCCTGGTTTTAGAGCCTCTCCGCTTTCTCCTAATGCTGGTGACTTTTCATCTGGATTGTGCCACTGGGCTGGGAAGGGTCTGACACGTGGGGCTGGGAGGGGCCTCACGGAGCAAAGCAGAGAGGGAAGAGCAGACTCTACCGGGATGGAAAGGAGAATCAAGAGGAGAAAAGCCAGAGCACAAACACTCCTGCTGGTTCTTGTCTAGGTCTCAGCTTCAGGTGAATGCTCCTGATTTTTCTTCCCAGTTTCTTTATTTCTTCCTGATTTTGTGAGATTCCTGCACATAACAGTTTGTCTCCATGCTCTGCTGATGAGTCACGGGGCTGCATCAATAAATCCAGTTTTATGCCGAGCTTTGAAGCAGGGAGGGAGTCCTGTCTAAAAAGTACCTTTGAAAACTGGTGAGCAGAAGCTGCAAAGAGAAGCTGTGGCTGCTCCATCTGTCTAAGGCCAGGTTGGAGCACCCTGGGATAGTGGAAGGTATCCCTGCCCGTGGCAGGGGGTAGGACTGGTTGGGCTTTAAGGTCCCTCCCAACCCAAACCATTCTGGGAGTCTGTGAAGTGATTTTATACTCAGAAATAACTTTGGGCATGAAGATGACGTTCAGTTCTGTTGAACCTCTGGCTAATCAGAGGAGGAGGCAGCCACAAGTTGTGTTAGGGCAGACGTGTCTATTTCTGGGTCTTCAGTGGGGACCTGTTGAGCTTTGTAGTCCTGTGAGGTAGGAAAGAGCAGTGTGAAGTCCTTGGAAGACCTGAGCACCACTGGCTTGGAGCTTTGCGTGTCCTGTCCTAGAGAATTCACTTACACAGCTGAGCACAGGCTTCATCCTGAGCTCATCCATCTGGCTGCAAAGTCACCTCAAGTCTACTTCGTAAATACAGAGTAGTAAAAAGGTAGGCCAGAAATACTTTGGGCCTACTCTTCAAGGTGGAGGGTGGTTTTTCAACTAGATACAGAGTTGTCATGACTGAACTTGGAGGTTGTTGTCTGCCACCAGTTGTCTGAAAGCTGCTGTGCCTTTCGAAGCAAATTGTACCAACGCAGAAGAGGGAAGGTGTTGTGCATTGTAAACAGCAGTGTTATTTGTCAGTCAGCTGCCTGAAATAAAAAAATCTCAAGACAAAGGAGATGGCAGTGACTGGGGGCAAGTTTTCCATAAGTAGCTATTACTCTTCCCTAGAGAAATTTGCCAAAGCAATACTTGTAACTGCTAACACTTGAAATTGTGAAGACGTTGTGTTTGCGTGGCAAAGCTCTGGAAAACAGGTAACAGCAGTGAGTTTCAGCAGTGCACTTCAGAACTGCTGTCGTGGCCCCAGGCAGGGAAATCAGACAGAAAGGAGCGTTTTGGTTTGAATTTCCAGTGAGTGTCCCCAGGGACTACCCAGAGCAGCTGGGGCTGCCCCTGGATCCCTGGCAGTGCCCAAGGCCAGGCTGGACATTGGGGCTTGGAGCAGCCTGGGACAGTGGGAGGTGTCCCTGCCCATGGCAGGGGTGGAACTGGAGGTAAGATCCCTTCCAGAACATTCTGGGATTCTGTGCATGCCATCCCATTCCAAGTGCTATGTTTGGTGGAGACCCACACCGAAATCATCTGATGTTTGTCTCGAGGCTTGGTTCTGCCTTTCACCCATCTGGCCTGACTAAATAATACATGAACTAAAGTGGTTTCTGCTACTTTTAGGCAGTGTAGCTCACAAAGGCAAATATAAATGCAACACTTTTTAATATCAGACTCCCTTGCCTGCTGACTGACCCCAAATTCTGTGCCCTCCGTTAGGGGACACAAGTCCCTTTGTCCTCAATGATTTATGCAGCACCTACAGTAGCAGGGCCTGTTGCTTTCGGATGTGTGTGCATTCATATTTTATGTCTCTGCCTGCCCTTCATGTTTTATTTAATGGAGAGTGTAAGGAAATTGGTTACTTGGCAAAACCTGGCTTTTAGTGGGCTAAGGAGCTCCAGGTTTCCTGATTTTTGGGCTGGCGCTGTGTCCACTCCATACCCCAGGGGCTGTTCCACTGCTTCTCGAGAGCTTTCTGAATATTGTTCCTTCCTCCCTGCTCCTCCAGAAAGGGAGGAGAGCCTGCAAGCCCTGCTGCTGGCAACCTGTCTCCTGCAGATGATGTTTGGGGAGGGCAAGAAATCCCAAAACCACATAGGAACATGGTCTCCTTGTGCTGTCCAGGAGATGCTGGCTTTTCTGGGCTGAGCTCAACTGTGTCCCCATCAAATCTGAATTTATGTGGTGCCATATGTGGCATGTCTTACATTTCAGACCGATCCAGACCAGCAGAAGTTTGTTTCAGGATCAGATAAATTCCAGTCCCCACATTGTTTCACTGCTGATGTGAAATCAAACCTAGAGTTAGACCCTCGTTGTCAGCGCTGTTGTGGTGCCACGCAGGGTGAGCTGCATATTTCATCAGGATATTTGCTACAGTACTTTTATCCCCTCACCCACATGAGATACTTGTGAATTTAGGTTATTTTCAGACCCAGTGAAAAGCTTTTGCAATGCCTGAGGACAGATAATAATATATTTACTCTTAAAAGAGAATCTCATGTGTATTTATATCCTGTGCTATCTCTGGTAGCCCCACCCTTACCTCTAAAAACCACACAAGCAAAACAAAAAGACCTAATCAAACCCCAAACTTGAACTTCTGTGACTGTTTAATATCTTTTGGTGTGAACACTCATAGCACTTGGTCTTGTTTCCAGAATACCACTTTTATTTTTCCCACCATTAGTCATTTCAACATTTACAATGCACAACAGCTCTGCGCTGCTTGCGGGAGGAGCTCTGGCATTCCTGGAGGACTCACAATGAATTTTCATGATCTTTCTACACGGAAGATTTTATTATTTTTTTAATAGCCTCTTACCAAAATGTTGTATTTTATCAGGTTTAGGAGATCTTGGAGATTTCTCTAAAAGTTGCGTGTCAGAGCACAGCTCAAGGGCAGCCCTGTAGAGCAAGTCTGACCGTGGGCTGGGTGGGTAAAGCAGCAGCTGTGGCAAGCTGGCCCTTATTTGTTTTGTACTCCTAAAATATGCTGGTTGCTGATGTGTTCAGGAGGCCCATATGCATTTCCCAGGCCTGGAGGGAATGCTGGGGAGCCGTGGAGCCTGTCAGGAGGTGCCTGCATGGGCTTTTCCCAGTGTCCTGCCTCACGGGCTCCTTGTCAGATCACACAATCCCAGCCTGGTTTGGGTTGGAAGGGACCTTAAAGATCCTCTCGTTCCAAGCCCTGCCATGGGCAGGGACACCTTCCACTATCCCAGCTTGCTGCAGCCTGTGCCAGGGCCTTCCCACCCTCACAGGGAACAATTCCTTCCCCACATCCAGTCCAAACCCCCAGATGAACTGCTGCAGTACCAGAACATCCTACCTCACCCCTCCTGCTCCCGCTACCCCAGGGACAGGAGGAGCCCCTGCACATCAGAAGCAGCAGCAGAATTGTCATTCCCCTTTTTTGTTTGCTTACTCAGGCACACAGCAGGGATATTGGATCCTGCTGGACGTCCCTAGGGATTGTGTCTCCTGAGAATTTACCTAAGGGAAGTGCTTATTCCCAGCTAGCTCTTGTGTGGCTCTGCTGCAGGGAGATGGAAAGGAGCATCACACTGCCCTGCATAGCTGCTGCTTCGTTATCTACTTGGTCATTCCCCTTTTATCTTCAACCTCAGCAGCTTTTTCCAGTACTCTTGCCATCTCCTATCCTTCCCCAGCAGTCACAGAGCCATGGCTCGCTGTGAGCACAGAGCCATGGCTGTGGATCTCCTGATCCATCTGGGAGAGGAGATAGGTCAGAGTGGGGCTATTTTCAAGCAGCACCTCATCGGTGTCCCTGCCTTGCTCTCCTTAATACCTTGCTAATCTGAGCTTCAGCCATCTGCTTGCAGAGAGCTATGGCGTGCACGTGACTGCAGATTGAAATCCTTCCTCCTCTCCCTCCCTGTCCTCTGCTGATACTTAACAACAACAAATAATTCAAGATGCTTAAGCCAGATGCCTCTGGAGCTGGCGGGTCATGCGGTACTTTGCCACAGAAGGGATGGAGGTTGATTTGTTTGGGTTCCTCTTTCTGGAAGGAGAACAGAGCCGCTGGGTTCCTGCAATTCTGGCTGCCGTAAGAGCAGGGCTGCTCCTTGTTGCACGTTAACTGTTTGTGTAGCAGCAGCTGTGAAACCCACGCTTGGTTTCGCAGCGATCCTTCCGAAGTGACAGGCGTCCCTTCGTCGATTAAATGGTTACTTCCCGTGGCCACTTCCTGGGACAGAATGCTGACTTTTATTAATTGTTTTTCCAAGGGTGGATGTGGCTTTTGAGTGCCTGAACCAACGGAGATTATCTCAGCACTTGGCTGTGTTTGCTGGGAGCAGCGTGTGGCGGGTGCCCCGCGGGGAGCCGCGCTTGTGGTGCGCTCATAAAGCGGGTGCTCGTGCTGGGGTGGATGGAGGGAATGGGATCAGCTCTTAGCCCCTCCTGCCTAAAGCCTCACGAGAGGAAACACATCTGCAGGAGGGTGTCTTGCAGTGCAAGTTTTGGGTTGCCTTCTTTTAGTTAAAAGGAAGTGTTTAGACTGGTAAGGAAAGTTTGCTCAAGGCTGTGTCTTGTGCTGGCAGCTGGACACCCCTCGGTCCCTTCTGACAAGAGGGATCACATGCCCCCCATCTCAGGAGGCATCTGATTGAAGTATTTTTAGTTATTTCTGGCTGTGAAGGGTGGACAAAGTGCTGGCTGAGCTTTGCAGTCTGTTTTGGGTTGCTTTGCAACAGTTTTATGGGCTGTGGGTGAGTGGTGGACAACAGCGTTCCCCAGGTGGGGGGGTTTGGAAGGTGAAATATTGTTCCATTTTAAACTGACAGAGAGTAGGGTTAGATTGGATATTAGGAAAAAATTCTTCCCTGGGAGGGTGGGCAGGCCCTGGCACAGGGTGCCCAGAGCAGCTGGGGCTGCCCCTGGATCCCTGGCAGTGTCCAAGGCCAGGCTGGACATTGGGGCTTGGAGCAGCCCGGGACAGTGGGAGGTGTCCCTGCCCATGGCAGGGGTGGCACTGGCTGAACTTCAAGATCCCTTCCAACCCAAACCATTTTGGGATTCTATTTTTAAACATAGCTTAATTTCCATGGCATGAACACAGGCTGGTCGCACTTAGCCGGCACCTCCGGCTGAGATTCACTTGTTTGGCTGGAATTGCAGGTTACTTTTGGAATGGATCTAATTGATGTGTTCAAATCCTACCAGTTCAGCCTGTGGATCTGTTACCCAGCCCTCCAGTCGTTCCTGTTCGGTGTGCCAGGTCATGGAGTGGCTGCCTGCAGGAGAAAGGATGGCTGAGAGCCACTATTCCAGAAATCCTTGGCATTGTCCGTAACCAGGCGGCTGATGGACACTTCCATAGAGATGTTGGACAGTGTGGCACAGGCACATCTCCTGTGCCTCAAGTGTGCCACTAGAAGAGGAATTTAGAGGTAATTGGATGTGTCTGCAGGAGGAATTTACTTCTGAGGCTTTCAGGTGGTTGTTGAAATATTCATAATTTCCAGAACAGTAAGATGGCGAGATCTGAGTTTTTACCTTTCCTTATTTCTCCTTCTTTGTGAACCTAATTGATCATAACTTTTGTGCTGAGGGGAATATGTAAAACATATTTTGCAGCCTTTGAACACACCTTACTGACTTGAAGTGACTCTGTTTGTGGTCTGGGAAGTTGTTTGATGTGTACCTGGTGGTACACGCACTGTCACCATCACTCAGTGTGGAAGGAAGAGCATTTTCAGTGTTACTTTGTAATCTTAAATCATCTATCAGTTCAAATTGTAAGGAATGCTTCATGTTTCAGGGAGGATGTTTGTGTATTCCTGCTCTTTGGGTTCAGTGCCCACTTGTTGTCAGCAGCAAGATTTAAGCAGGATTTGCTGGTGTCACAGGATCATCGATGGGAGCAGTGTCACTGACATGGATTGGGAGCAGCTGAGTAGGAACAGTCGATGCAATGAGTAGGAATAGTCTGACACACAGATAAAGCTACTTCGCAGCACTGAGGGAGGAATTGGATTGGGTTTCTGGAGACCAAAGTCTGAAATCCGAATTTTGTTGAAGCATCAAAGTGTCGCATTCAGTGCCCGAAACACCGAGCAACAATGATGAAATCACCTGTGAAATGCAAAAGCAGGACCCTTGGAGCAGGGTCCAGAGCTGCTCTGAAGCTGTTTGGCACCCTCCTTGTGGCTGCTGGAGGAGGAGGAGGTGCTGGATGGCTGGACTGGGAAGGGGAGGATTTGTGTCCCCAGCCACACTGGGTTTGCTGGAGCCTGTTTTTGTCATCAAGGCCAAGGCCAGCAGTGGCAGAACTCTGTGCAAACAGAGGGATTTGGCTTCCTGTGATGGAGAGGAAAGAAAGGGACTGGAATTCAGCAAATAAACCGAGAGGGTTTTTCCTGCTTGTGGCATAACCACGAAAAGGAAAATGCCAGGACAGTTCATCTGCATTGTCAGGAGATCTGGCTCTAGCCAGACACATTCCCACCATGCAGGCTGTACACCCATAACTCGTTGGCAATCAAGATGGTTTGGGATTTTTTTCCTTTTTCTTCCCTTTCCTGTGTTTCTGATTTTTCTAGAGCAACTATGCAATAAAAGCCTTCCTCTCCATCCTGCAGATACCTGTCTTGAAGAGACTTACTTGATTTGTGGTGCAACTCTGAGCAGGTATTGCTGGAAAGAGAAGGGTTCTGTGTTCAAAAAGCCAGGCTATTTATACCAGAAGTAATCTTGAATATCTGTGGTGTTTTGTCTTTCAGACCAAGGGACACTCTGTGTCACATGAAACTAAATTAATGAAGGCAAACCCAGGGATTGTTTTGTTTTCCAAGAGGAAGGGCGTTGAAAATGAATGATGTTGATGGTGTGTCTTTTGGGTGGGCTTATGAAAAGTAACAGCTGAAATGCAGAGAACAGCACCATGGATGAATATCTATAGATATTTACATTTCAGCTCTGGAGGCTTGGAGTCTTTTTGATGTGTCTCTGATGTGTTGGGACTTCAAAAGTAGGATATTTGAAATAAAATATTTATATTGCTAATGAAATATGGAAATATTATTCTAGACTGGGTATCCTAGCATGTAAACTTAGTTTTCTTTTGCTTTAGTTACAACCCTGGCAAAGGCAGTTGGGAGGAAGCAACTGTTGTGGTCTGGCTACTGTCTCATACATGGCCAGTAACAAACCCTAATATTAAAAAAATATGTTGAATGACTGATTTAAGTCTTCAGTGAGGATCTGTTTTCTCTGTGGTTTCTGCCAGGCTTCCTTTTCCTAATCTGCATGGCTGGTTTGGCAGATTATACTGGAGTCTGCATTTCAGAGCCGCGTTACCATCAGTCACAAGACTGCTCTCGGTTTCCTTGGGCACAACTTCCCTTTCTGTCCCATGATTTTTTAAATTTTAAATTCGTGCTGCCACTTAGATTCCCAGAGGTTTCCCACAAATCTAACTTTCTGATAACAAATGGCTTTTAGGTAGTCACTGGAGGTAAAAAAACCTCCCAAAACACCTGCACTGAGTTAAAATATGGATCATAACACAAACATTTAGTGTCCCCTTATTCTCCTGCTTCCATCCTTCTGCCCTGCCTCGTAGGGAAAAAACCTTCTGCCTTTCCAGTGTTTCATCTGTTTTCCTTTGATGGCCCTTTGTTGCTTGTGTATCAGTCTGAGGAGGTTTGGATAGTCTCAGGGGGATGGCGAGCATCGCTCCGCGCTCCTCAGTACCGGAGTTGTCTGCGGGGTTGCACGGGGACACGGGGCTCTGTTTCCAGCCCTGCCCTATCTCTGGCTGACCCAGATCCCGAGGCAGCACAGGGATGTGTGTTCAGCTGTGCTGGGGACAGCGGCCAGAGCTTGCTGCTGCTTGAGCACAGAGCCCACAGACACTCAGCGCTGCTCCTGTCCAGATCCCACGTGGGCAAGGTTTGAGCACGGCACGGTGCCCGAAGGGGGTGGGTTGGTTTGGGGGTGCTGGTTGGGTTGGTTCTGCTGTAGGAAGCTGCTGAAGCATTGAAGATCCTGGTTTCTAAGCAGATTATTCATAAAAGCACAGAATGGTTTGGGTTGGAAGATCTTAAAGCTCATCTTGTTCCACCTCCTGCCATGGGCAGCGACTTCCACAGGTGCTCCAAGTTCAACCTGGCCAGGGACACTGCCAGGGACCCAGGGGCAGCCACAGCTTCTCTAGGCACCCTGTGCCAGGGCCTCCTCACCCTCACAGGGGAGAATTTTTCCCAATATCCAATCTAAACTCATGTTTGAAGATTTGTGTTGTTCTGTTGGTATTTTCACACCCACCTTTGCATTTGGGGTGGGGAGCTGAAACATGGATGTTCAATAATAAGCCAATATTAGCCCCACTTTTGTTGCAGGTGTTGAATTACTTCAGGATTGAGATGTTAGGATTGTGGAATGGAGTACAAAATGGGATGGGTGCTTGGGTTACCCCTGGCATGGGCAGAAAGGCTCTGAGCCTGGTGCCTGGCTCTGCCTCCCTGACTTGGGGTGACTTCCCAGCCTGAAATAATTGCAACTTAAACCTGCCCTGCCCTCGTCCCCGCTCCATCCTTCCCATCACCAGGTCGCTGGAAGCAGCATTTCCCTCGTGGGAAAACAAAAGCCCTGCCTAGCAACTGCTCACAGGGTGAGCCCGCGGGGCAGGTGAGGCCTCCTCGGCAGGGTGCACAGGTTTCCATAACTACTGCACCAGGAAGGTGGGACAGGAAGAAAGCTGAGATGCAGGGCTTTAAATCACCAAATTATGGAATGGGTTGGGTTGGAAGGGGCCTTCAAGACTATCCAATTTCAGCTTCTGCCATGGGCAGGGACGCCTTCCACTAGGCCAGGGTGCTCCAAGCTCTGGTGGAGTCTCGTGGAGGGAAATACTCACTGGTGGTGTTCCCATCTGGAGGTGGGATCTATTTGGTTATCCAAATGTGCTCCAAGTACTTTGGGCTTTAAATCCTCCCCGCTCAACTTTGGGCTTGTGTTCTGAGCTGTTACACCCAGATCTAAGCCCGTGAGTGGATTTTCATTTCTGGGTGTTTGTTTGTTGTTTTTTTTTTAATTCAGTTAGGATAGAAAATATATGGTGAGGGGTTTTTTTTTTCTTCTTGGCATCAAGTAATTTAGAAAAAACCAGGCTGCTCAGGGATTTATGTAGTATTCAGGCAGGGCTTTTCCTCTCTCTGAAGCTGTGTGAGTAGCTGTTCAGGGGATGTGGGTGTTGCTTTGCATTTTCATCCCCTCTCACTTTTTATAGCAGTAACTCCACTTGCTCCTTCTGTCCACAGGCCAGTGTTTTCCATCTGGGGCTGACCTTGGAAACCTATCTGGGAGCTCTGTGCAGCTTGTGAGCCCACCTGTGCCTCATAGTTATACTTACAGCTATTTTTTATTTGTGTATATTTGTATTTCCAGCACAAACCCAGCTTTACTGGCCCGTTTTACGCTGCCAGCAGCTTCTTGCTTGTTTGTGGTACAGAAGGGGTGATGCTGGTTTGGAGGCAGGGCTGTCCTGGAGGGAGGGAAACACTGCTTGAGAGCTTGTTAGGGCTATCCAGCACATTATTTGTGGCAGGCAGTGCCCTTTCCTTGCAAATTGGTGTGCAGAGGTGCTTGTCAAGTACAGGATGTGCAGTTATTGAGGTGTCAGAGCGTTATTGTTAGCCATGATAAAGTGCCTGGAGAGGAGGTGACTGTAGCAGTGACTCAGGCTGTGAACAGTTTTGTTTTGTGCTCTAAAAACACAGGACGAGAGCTCCCAGCTTTTATCCGGAGCACTCGGTCTCTGTGTGAGCCCTGCTTGTCAGGGAGCTTGGGGAATTCACTGGTGGGCTGGGTTATAAAGCATTAAATCTTCAATCCTGACAGCAGCTGGGTTTCTCCTGCTTATTTGTGTACACACATTATCAGTGTGAACCTCAGAGTTTTCCAAGTGACAGAATGCTGTTATGGTATCTCCCAGCTGTGCTTACAAACCTCTCTCGTTTAAACTCAACTTTTCACCGAGGGGTCATCCCAACTTTTCTGGGCTGTTCAAGAAGGGTGCCGAGGGTTGCAAGTGGAACACACCCACTGCCTCTGAAAGGATTTCCTGGCTCTTGGTGAGGAGTTGCTGAAATAGCTGATTATTTGACTGATTTCTATAGTGACTGTTGCCTTGGCAGCAAAGCTGAGAGAGTAAAAGCACAAACATTAGGAGGGCATGATTCGATTTGGGAAGGCTTAGATTTGCTTTGCTTTGGTTGGCTTTCAAAGTGCTTTAGGAGGAGTTTGGAGATGAACAAACTGGTTTGGGAGGTGGTTTTTTGCTGGTTTAGGTGGATGTGGTTTTGTCTCATCAGTGTTAATTATGACACTTAGCAGTTTCTGCTTGCAGGGAGCCCCCAGACCGGGGCCTCAGCATGGGAAACACGTGGAGCTGTTAGAGCAGGTCCAGAGGAGGCCACGGAGCTGCTCCCAGGGCTGGAGCCCCTCTGCTCTGGAGCCAGGCTGGGAGAGCTGGGGGTGCTCACCTGGAGAGGAGAAAGCGCCAGGGAGAGCTCAGAGCCCCTTGCAGGGCCTGAAGGGGCTCCAGGAGAGCTGCAGAGGGACTGGGGACAAGGGCTGGAGGGCCAGGACACAGGGAATGGCTTCCCAGTGCCAGAGGGCAGGACTGGATGGGAGATTGGGAAGGAATTGTTCCCTGGGAGGGTGGGCAGGCCCTGGCACAGGGTGCCCAGAGCAGCTGGGGCTGCCCCTGGATCCCTGGCAGTGTCCAAGGCCAGGCTGGACATTGGGGCTTGGAGCAGCCTGGGACAGTGGAAGGTGTCCCTGCCCATGGCAGGAGTGGCACTGGATGGGCTTTGAGGTCCCTCCCAAGCCAGATCATTCCATGATTCTGTGATTCTAAGTGTGGAGGAGTAACCAGCTGATGATTTCCTGGCTGATTATCTTATTCTTTAACCAAAACCATGGATGCTCCTTGTGCCCAGCTGCACCTCAGGAGAAGAGAACAGGCCTTGACAGGCAGGGTTGTAACTGTGCACCCCCAAATACTCGTTTAACCCTCTGGGGTGGCCGTGGCCAAGGTGCAGATGTGAGCGGTGGTGGGAATTACTCCCCATGTTTTGAGTTAGCACTTCAGTGTTAGCTGGGAACGGGGGAAGAAGGGTCCTTTAAACACGAGGAGGTGCGACCTGGAGCCCATGATGAGGTTGTGTCATCCTGCTCACTCTCGTGTGGGTATTTTGAGGTACTGGTTTTCCACAGCATCATTATCGTGGTGCAGCTGCATTGTTATGATAATCACATTGTTATTTATAATTCCTTGTGGGGTTCAGGCTCCTCAGTGAGGCAGCTCTGCTGCGGAAGGAGGGAATTTTTAGTCACCCAGCCTAAAGAACCTGTGTCAGAGCTGGGGAGCTTTGTGTGTGCCCCATCCTCGTGGGACCATGCTGAGCCTGGGGATGTGGCCTGGCTGCAGCTCACACTGGTACCCACCTTCTGTCTTCAGCTTGTGTGGAGAGGAGGAGATCTTTTGTGGAAGGGAAGGAGTCAGTGAGGGCTGTTAGTCCCCTGGAGTTTCTGCAAAGCTCACCCCATCAAGCTTTCGTGGATACACCATAGGGAATGAGGAATTTTTAATGTGACAAGCTGGAAGGTGTGAGTAAAGAAGCTTTTTTGCCTATTCCTCCCCCATTAGGCTGTGAAAAACAGGCTTGGATGATGAGTGGTGTTAAAAATTTTAGTTGGTTTCCCCCATTTTAACTCTCAGTGAAAATGACTCGTCTCCATGGCCCATGTCCTTGGCAGAGGATTACCTTTCCTCTGAGCCTTGCTCCTGTGAGTATCACTTACTCTGCTTTTACAAAAGGTGCTTGATAGTGGTTTACTCTGGTGGTGTGAGAGCAGCGGGCTAGGGTTGCACATTTTGGAACTGATTGAAGTTTTCAGCAGTGTTGCCCAAGCCTGCAGTTTTACTGCGAGACACGCATTTGTTGGTTTTTGTCAGGCTGCCAGGCCAGGTATCCTGGGGTCACACCAGCATTTTGGGACTCTTGTGCCAGTATCTGAGTGCTATTTGCAGCTGGCAACAGATTTTTCCATCTGGAGCTCATCTTAGAACCTGCTGGCAACTTTGCATGGAGTGTAATCAGGGAATGGTTTAGGTTGGAAAAGCCCTCTAAGCTCATTGAGTTCAACCATTCCCCAGCTCTGCCCAGGCCACCACTGACCATGTCCCCAGGTGCCACATCTACAAATGTTATAAATGTCTCCAGGCAGGGATGGTGACTCTGCCACTGCCCTGGGCAGCCTGTTCCAGGGATGGACAACCTTTTCCGTGGAGAAGTTTTTCCCAGTATCCGATCTAATCCTTCCCTGGCAGTGGAGTTGTAATTTGAAGGTTGGCTGCAGGCTCCCGAATGGTGTCTTTGGGGTCCTGAATCCTTAAAAATGTTGTCAGGAAGTTGCTCTGTCAGGAGGATAACAGTTCAGGGATTTGGGAAACTGGGATTCAGGCATTCCAGTGTTGAAGACTGACAAGGTTTAATATTGCCCCACCTCGTGGTGCCCACAGAGTGCTCTGAGAGCCCCAAAGCCAGGCTGGGAAACAGCATGGGGAGCTGGGCCCTGCTGCAGGCCCAGAGGCCAGCTGGAGGAACAGCATTAAAGATAAAAAACTTTGGCTTTATCAACATCGTGAGGCACCGTCCTGGGAAGCAACAAGCCCACAGAGAAGTCTGTTAGCATTGTCTGCTGGGAATTTGTGCTGCCAGAGCCGGGGTTTGAGATGAGGACACGGAGACAGGCGGGTGGAGCTGAGCTGCTCCTCAGTCCGGCCTTGTTGAGCTTCTAATGTGGGCTACCATGCATAATTCAGGCCATCCCTTTTCCATGTTCAGAGCTCTGTAACTAAATACTGATTTGCTAAACACAACTTGAATAATGAAGCAATCTGTGGCTTGAAAGCCTTCCTCAGTACTGAAAGAAAAGGGAGCAAACGGAGCTGTATCCTCACTCCTGCTTTAAAACAACACAGATACTCACAAGGTAGAAGAGACATCTTCATCCCTGCTTGCTCGGTGGATTTAAATATGTGCACATTCCTGGGGTGCCCAGTAAGTGAGAGGTGGGCTGTCCAAAGTACTCCCAGTCCTTCCATCCAGAGCTTTTTCTTTCCTCAACCATCACGGTTCATTCCATGGAAAAACAGATTAAAAACTGCACCTCGTGTTTCTTGCTGAGCTTAGAGGTAACAGATCAAAAAACAAACACATGTGCAGTGTGCTCATGTTTGCATAGGAGTAAAGCTCTGTATCTGTTCTGAGCCACTTCAACTCAAGTCGTGCCAGTAGGGTAAATTATTTTGGTTTTCCTCAGTCACAACTTTGCTCCCTTTGATGAAACACAAACACTTGGGAGCCTGTAAGAGGCTAAAAATATTCTTACAGCTGATAAAGGCTTGATCTGACTTCTGAAAATACAAAGTGGTTTTTTTCCCCTGTGCTCTTACCTTCTCACTTCGTGTTTATGATGCTGCAGCAGAGCATGTGGGCCGTGGGATGGTGGGGCTTCCACTGCTTTCATCTCCTTGCTCTGGACAGGAGCAGTTTTTGTTGGTTGGTTGAATAAATACCTCAGACCTGGGCATTTGCTGGTGGTGGTCACTGCCATTGCTGCCTTTTTTACTGCTTGTGTGTCAAAAATTTAGGAAGAGATTCCAAGCAAGTAACTTCCATGTTCTTGTAACCTTTGTGCTGGAAGCGATCAGTTTTTCTAAGCTATTTTTGTAATTCATTGGGTGGAGAAGTTTCTTACCTAGTTCCTCTTTTTTGTTTTAAAAAAAAAATCATTTTTCTCCTGTTCCTTTTTTTTTGGCTGGTAGAAAACATTTCTTTGAATTGGAGCACTATACCTTGGAAACAGTCAAATATACCTCACAGAGCTGCTGAATACCTGCAGACCTAAGTGCTTTGGTTTCTTTTCAGGCTAATCTGTTTGATAATTGATTTTCCTGCTGGTGTTTTGGCCCAGAGACTAGATCCTTGCTTATCTACACCCATTTTTTGGTGTTGATGACTATATATGACACCTGGAGGAGTTGTAGGGTGGGTTGGATGGGTCTTGGAGCAACCTGGTCTAATGGAAGGTGTCCCTGCCCATGTCAGGGGGGGGAATGGGATGAGCTTTAAGGTCCTTTCCAACCCAAATCACTCTGGGATTTTGTCTTACGATTTTTGCCTTCCGGAATGAAAACCAGGTTTTGTATTCAATCACTAGTGCCTCACATTGCATTAAGATGCCAGTCTGTAAGGGGCAGAAAGGGTTTCTGCCACAAATAGTACCGAAGATTTGCTCTGTAGCTCCTTAAATCCATGAGTATGATGATTGTAAGAGGACTTTGGGCGCTGCTCATGGACTAGAGCATAGAAATAGAAAATACAACAAATACAGAGCAAGAAGGAGGCTTCCCACAGCTGCAAGGTGGTGTTAAATCTTTTAAGAAATCAGCAGCGAGCTGGGGAAGGACAGTGCTCTGTGTGTGAGGCTGGAGCTCAAATCTGCTGCTCTTTTCCCTCCGGAGTCTGTTGTCCATCCCGGGCACAGCTGGTTTTGTGCAGGAATTTTGGCTTTGGCCATGAACTGCAGGCTAAACGCCGTCCTAACGCCTGGTTTTGGGTTTTTCTCCCCCTCCCCAGGAAGAAGAATGCCAACACGGAGATGAAGTAGAGCGTCTCCTATGCTGGCCGCGGCGCCCGCACGCTGGTGTCGGCTGGGTGGGGACGGCTCTCGCCTCTGGCCAAACCCGTTCCCAGGACAAGATGAAGCCAAGGAGGAGCTTCCCGCCGCTGTGCTGGAGCCGCAGTGACTGCTGCCCGCTTTAAAGCCCATGTGCCACCGTCCCTGGCGAGATGAAAGAAGTGGTGCTGTGGTCACCCGAGGAGGTGACCAGCTGGCTGATGGACAATGCCGTGCCGGAGTACTGTGAGCCCCTGAAGAGCTTCACTGGGCGGGACCTCATCAACCTGACGGAGGAGGATTTCAAGAAATCCCCTCTGTCCCGGGTGTCTTCCGACAGCGGCCAGCGGCTGCTGAACATGATCGAGGGGCTGAAGATGGCTCACCACATGGAGGCTCACAAGAACGGCCACGCCAACGGGCACATCCGTGCCGGCGACTTGGCGCGCCAGAACGGCTTCGGCGCCGCACTCAAGCTCAACGGGGTCCCCAACGGGTTCAAGAAGGAGATGATCAAGATCCCCATGCCAGAGCCGGAGCGCTCGCAGTATCCCATGGAGTGGGGCAAGACTTTCTTGGCTTTTATTTATGCACTTCTTTGTTTTGTCTTCACCACGGTGACTATCTCGGTGGTTCATGAACGAGTGCCTCCCAAGGAGGTGCAGCCTCCCCTCCCAGATGCATTTTTTGATCGCTTTGATCGGGTGCAATGGGCTTTTTCTATTTGTGAAATCAATGGCATGATCCTTGTAGGACTGTGGTTTGTTCAGTGGCTGCTCTTAAAATACAAGTAAGTAAAACCTTTTCAAAACCTGAGTGCTTCTGACAGCTTTGGGGAGGGCAGCTTTTGGACACAGTCTCAAGCTGCGCCAAGGGAAGTATGGGTTGGATGTCAGGAAAAAGTTCTTTACTGAAAGAGTGATAAAGATCTGGAATTGTCTGCCCGGGGAGGTGATGGAGTCACCATCCCTGGATGTGTCTAAAAAAAGATTGGATGTGGCACTCAGTGCCATGGTTTAGTTGAGATGGTGTTAGGGCATGGGTTGGTGATCTTGAAGGTCTCTTCCACCCTGGTGATTGCGTGATTCTGTGATGCTGGTTTGCATCCAAACAAAATGAAGCTCCTTTTGATCTTCTTATCTTGGTTTTCAAAGCCAAAATAGATATCACCCAGTGTGAGCTGCTGTGCAGAAGGCAGAAATCCAAATGTTCCCTAAGAAACTAAGCAATGCCCCTGCTTGTGTTTCCCTGCATGGTTAACTTGAAACTTTTTCATGTGTGAGAAGCCATAGATTGGGTGAAATGATGTTCTGAACTCACTGTTCGTTCAGAGGGAGCCCAGGTCATGCTGTTGTGAGGGCAGCTGTGAACCAGGATCCAAGGGAATGGCTGGAGCTGTGCCAGGGCAGGCTCAGGCTGGAGACCAGGGAAAGGTTCTTCCCCCAGAGGGTGCTGGGCACTGCCCAGGCTCCCCAGGGAATGGGCACGGCCCCGAGGCTGCCAGAGCTCCAGGAGCGTTTGGACAGCGCTGCCAGGGATGCCCAGGGTGGGGCTGTTGGGGGGTCTGTGCAGGGCCAGGGGCTGGGCTGGGTGATCCCTGTGGGACCCTTCCAGCTCAGCACATTCCATGATTTTAAACCCAAACAGCTAGAGGAGGTGGTGTGGGATTGCCCTCAAGAAGGAAGTGCAGGTTAACAGGACCATGCCAGAGATCAAACACCCTGTGGTGGAGCTGAGCAGAGCCTGTAGGTGAAGAGCAGCAGAACCCTTGGAGATATTGAAGCAGTGAGATGTGGGTTGAGTTGATGATAACCTCCATGTGTTGGTGATGTCACTGGCAGATGGGAAGGTCCCCCCCTGTCCCCATTTGCTTTGGTGTGTTCATTTTTATTTATGTTACAGAATCACAGAATGTTTGGGGTTGGAAGGGACCCTAAAGATCATCCCATTCCAACCCCCTGTCATGGGAAGTCCCCTTTAGAAGGGCCTTTTCTGGTGTTAGGGGAAGATGTCACTGAGCTTGGTCGGTGTATGCACTGATCACTGAATGCTTCAAAGACCAAAATCCCTCTCTTCTATCCATGAGCAGAGGGATCAAAGTCCGAGAGGCCCAAGCTGAGCTGAGCAGCAGAAAGGGAAGAGCAGGAGAGGTGCTGGCAGGAGCAGGAGCCCAGCGAGGTGGCTTTATCTGGAGGACCTCGTTCTTGTGGCTTTGGATGATGCACACCCAAGGGGTGGTGACTGCTACAGAAAGAGCTGAATCTCTTTTGTGGTGTGGTGTGGGTTATGCCCTCCCTTTGAAACTTCTTTCAGGAATAAAGGGCCAGGGCATTGGGCCAGGTGGACCTTCCTCACTTCAGCTTCCCCTGGATCCCTGGCAGTGCCCAAGACCAGGCTGGACATTGGGGCTTGGAGCAGCCTGGGACAGTGGAAGGTGTCCCTGCCCATGGCAGGGGTGGCACTGGATGGGCTTTGAGGTCCCTTCCAATCCAAACATTCTGTGATTCCATAATTCTAATACTGTCCATGGCGTGGGGCTGGGCTGGTGTCTCTCCAGGAGGCAGGAGCAGGTCTGGGCTGGGCACTCTGGAGTTTCCACAGGGAGCTCGAGGAAGCTGCTGAGGCAGGTTAACTTCTCTGGGAAGCATTCCCAGGTGCTGTGAGAGAAGCACAACGCCGGGATTGGCCCTGAGGGTCCCTCGTGGGACTGAAGGAGCAGCGTGCTCCCTGCTGAGGTCTGCAGAGCTGGAATGGAGTTCTCTGGGCCAGGAATAAGGGTGGAGCTTGTGCTCGCTGGCTGGCTCTGAGTCTCACATGCACACAACTCCTCTGGAGAAAGGGAAATATAAAAAAAAAATTATTTTTTCTTTATATTACAGTGCAGAGCTCTCTCAGACTTTTCCTAAGGTAAAATATGCCAAATCCAGCTAAATCAAGTGGTAATTTTAATTTTAAAAAGTTCAGTGCTCCATAAAATGCTGCCACTTCTTTGGTCTCTCAAAATACCATGCTGCTCAGTCTTTAATCCCTACTCCTCCATTTGCCTTTATGTTATAAGGAAAAAAGCAGGTTCATGTCTGGTTCTAAAAGCCACAAGGGTGAGATCTGAGAGGAAAATCTCTGCACAGGAAAACCCCTGCCCCACTGGAATGGTGCCCTCCACACTTAAATTTCAGTCCACGGAGCAACATTAATAATTATAATTCTTGACTCGCAGCTTTGTCCATGTTTACACGAGGAGAGGGAAGAGAAAAATCTGGAATACTGTGCTCCAGCAGTGGGCACTCCAGTGCAAAATGTGTTTGCACTGCAAGAGTTGAAGCTTTCCTGATAAATCAAAGACACTGGAGGTGCTACTGGCCTGGCACTGCAGAGTCACAGTCCTCCAAGAGCAGAGCACTCCACTTTAATAACTCTGCCAAAAGCGCTGAAAAATTTCAGAGATGGCCAATTTTGAGTTTCGAAAGAGCTCAACTTGATAGGAATATTATTTTTTTAAAAGTGAGCAGAACAGCAACAAATGAATTCCAGTGCCTGAAAGGGGAACCTCCAAGAAAGAAGGAGAGAGACTTTAGAAGGGCTTGGAGGGACAGGACACAGGGAATGGCTTCCCAATGCCAGAGGGCAGGGATGGATGGGAGATTGGGCAGGAATTGTTCCCTGGGAGGGTGGGCAGGCCCTGGCACAGGGTGCCCAGAGCAGCTGGGGCTGCCCCTGGATCTCTGGCAGTGCCCAAGGCCAGGCTGGACACTGGGGCTGGGAGCAGCCTGGGACAGTGGGAGGTGTCCCTGCCCATGGCAGGGGTGGCACTGGGTGGGCTTTGAGGTCTCTTCCGATCCAGTCTGTCCTTGGATTCTGTGAATGCCAGAACCTGCAGCTTGAAATGGCTGTAACTGCAAAAAACAATGATTTAAAATGAACCCAAACCCACAGTGTCTGTAACCAGTGGAACACAAAGGGTGATTAACTGCTGTAATTGGATTTACCCCTGATTTTTGTAACCCTGGCAGTGATCTCTCCTCAGGATCTCTCCAGAGGTTGCTCCTGTCCTGGTTTAATTGTCTTTCTTTGAGGTGTTTTTACCTGTTACGCTGGTGGGGCAGGTTTGGGGCTGGCTGTCCCTCCTGAGCCCATCCTATACCCCGGGTGCTCTTTCTGGTTCTGCAGAAGCACCTCACAGTACACCAAATCTGCATCTGCCCTCTCTGTGAACATCAGCCCTCACTAATAAATATCTCTGCAGCTGTGGCTGCTGAGTGGCTTCCCTGCAAACAGCCTGTCCTGCAGCCAGAGCAGCTCTGCATTTTTATTTGGGAGCTTTCCTTGCCCATGTGAATTGCTTCCTTTGTAATGCTGCTCAGGAAAGATGTGTTCTCTCACTCCTCTGGGTTGTACAGGAGACCCTTTGTAATCACTGAACTGTGTGTCAGCTGAAATAAACCTCCTCCTTTTCATCTTAGAATGAAAATTCTGTAACTTCATGCCCTGCCTCGAATAGGAAATTAGTGACAGCCACAGCTAACGGAGGGGTGTGGGGCATAAATCCCCTTTAATGTCCTCAGCACCCAATCTGCGCAGGCTTTTGCGTCCTAATCCTCAGATTTCCTGTAATCACTTCCATGGATTTGCAGTGTGAGTTGAGTTGCTCCTGTGTTCCTGGCCTGGAAGGCGTGGGAATACTTGTGGAGTAGTTCAGCATTCCCAGGTGTAAGCCGATAGTGTCACGAGTTTCCAAAGCATCAGGAGAAAACAGCTGCTGGTTTGTTTTATTTACCTTTGTGGATTCTGATTGCCTTGAGTGACCTCCTTATTTTTGCCTGTTTTTTCTCTCTGCCAGGTCTATAATTAGCAGAAGATTTTTCTGTATAGTTGGCACACTATACCTGTACCGGTGTATTACCATGTATGTGACTACACTCCCAGTACCTGGAATGCATTTCAAGTGTTCTCCAAAGGTAAACTCCTTCTGGCTGCCTTGCTGTGTGTTTCCCCCTCGCCCTGCTGTTCCCAAAACTGCTTTCTCAAGAAGTGTTTCTGAGGGAGGGGATTCTGCCCCTCTGCTCTGCCCTCATGAGACCCCCCTGGAATTCTGTGCACAGTTCTGGTGCCTCCAACACAAGAAGGACATGGAACTGTTGGAGCAGGTCCAGAGGAGGCCGCTGAGTTGCTGAGGGGACTGGAGCACCTCCCCTCTGGAGCCAGGCTGGGAGAGCTGGGGCTGCTCAGCCGGGAGAGGAGAAGGTTGTGTGGAGAGCTCACAGCTCCTTCCAGGGTCTGAAGGGATACAGGGAAACTGGAGAGGGACCCTGCAGCAGGAACTGGAGGGCCAGGACACAGGGAATGGCTTCCCAGTGCCAGAGGGGGCAGGATTAGATTGGGTGTTATGAAGGAATTGTTGGCTGTGAGGGTGGGCAGGCCCTGGCACAGGGTGCCCAGAGCAGCTGGGGCTGCCCCTGGATCCCTGGCAGTGTCCAAGGCCAGGCTGGACATTGGGGCTTGGAGCAGCCTGGGACAGTGGAAGGTGTCCCTGCCCATGGCAGGGGTGGAATGGGATGAGCTTTAAGCCCAAACCAGCCCAAACCATTTGATGATTTTAATTTGAGAAAGCTGGTTTGGTGTGACAGGGACACCATTCTGCTGCTCTCTGGCTGCCCTCTCAGTGGAGGTGTTGACAAGTGCTGTGGGGCAGTGCAGGAATTCCCACCCTTTTCAAAGCACTGAGTTACCCAATTTCTGTGGCGTTTTCAACTCATTTGCATGATCAGCGTGTTCCTGTCCCCACTGAAGGAGTTGAAGGTGTGCAACCTGTGCCAGGTGTGAGTCACTGATTTCTAGAGAAACACACACCTCAGTGTGTCAAATGCAGATGTGGTTCATGGTTGAAAATGGCCCAAAAAGACTTTCCTAAGGCTGTCTCCTGCCCATATTTTTGCAATTCTGTTAGCACAGGGACTTCTCACCTCCTCCCCAATCTAGCACTGCCTCTGAGAGATAAATTAGGCTTGTGAAAGCCGTGGCTGAAACCAGGCTGCTGGGACAGAGGTGCTTGGGCAAGACCCTTGTGGTCAGCCTGGAAGGGTAATTCACGTGCTCAGGGTGGAGATGGGACAGGGCTGGTGCTGTTGAATCCATCTCTGGTCACCCCAGCATTGCTGGAACCCTGGTCCTCACTGCAGTTCCTGGGGCTGGCTGTGCTGTGACTCAGTTGAAGCAGGAGAAAGGGCAGAAGCGCAGCCATAAATCAGGTGTCAGGTTGTAGAACCCCTGATGTACAGGCAGTAAAATCCTGCTCGGACTTGATCCACGTGCTGTCGCTGTTTAGGTGAGGATTGGCACATCCAAAATGCTTTGGTTCCTCGGGGAAGTCCAGCCAGGGTTTGCCAAGGCAGAGCCTTTGTGGCATTTGGAGGGATTTTGGAAAGAGAAGTGAGTGGGAGAGGAGTCAACACTCTGTTTGAGCAGTCTGCTGCTAGGAAATGAAACCAGAAAGAACACAGGTATTTATGGGCTGAAGTGAATAAATCTGCTGGTTTTGGGAATTTACGGCGTTGGCAAATCCTTCTCATTACTCAAGCAGAGACAAGCTGAGGGCCCTGATAAGATTAAGGATAAAGCTGGGTTTTCTTGAAAGCTCTAAATGTGCTGGTGGGAAAAGAATAACCTCTCAACACCTTATTGAGTTCTGTGTGATTGTGAAAAGTGGGCTTTGGGGAGCAGTTTAGTGTTTGTGAGCAACTGTTAGCAGGAAATGTTTAATTCCTGCAAAGAACTTGCTCAAGTCTGTCAGAAATTATTAATTTCCACTTCTTAAAGCAAGGCCAAGCTTTAAAATAAAAGCATAATGGCCAGCCTGGGGGATCTGTGTTTCCTTCTGACAGTTCAATGGTGTCCATGGATTTTCAAACACCATAAAATGAGGTGAGGATGCAGCACATGTGCGTTGATCCATTAGTCCTGCACTGGTCCCTGCTTCCCGATGGGTCCCAGAGGTCCTCCACACATCCTGGTTGTCCCATGCCATGCATTTTTTGTAGATTTGTTTTGGGCTTGGCTTAGAGCTGGGAGCAGCAAAAGTCTTGGGCAGTGCCAGCTGCCCTCGGTCACTCGGGAGAGGGAGCAGAGTGTCCTCATGGGAGGGACTTGGTTTGCTTGGATTTGGCTTTCCTTGGGCAAACCGGAGTTTTTTCAGGAATGCTCCGTGAGCCAGTGCCATGGGTTGGGGGTGGGTCAGAGCAGATCCAGTGGGTGTGGAGGGAGATCCCCGTTTGGGCTGCTGTGGATTCACAGCACAAGTCTGGCACCGTGCTCTGACAGACACCGCAGATGTTTCCGTTGGAATGGGAAGTGGAAAGAAATAATCTTGCAGACTTTTCCAAGGCCTTAGGGTTTGGAGTGAGATGCTCTTCTGTTCATCAGATCCTGTTTTGGCAGCTGGCTGTAGAGCCCGGGCAGTTCCTCCTGGTTTCTGTTGGACGATCACCAGGAGGGCCTGCGCCGTTACCAACAATGTGAACCAAGTTAAACCTCATTTACTTTAGAGTGTGCTGCCTCTTGAACAGGAGGAAAATCTCACCTGAGCACCAGCTACAAGAGGTGCAAAGCATCAAAACACTCATGTCTCATTTCCAGTCTTTTTCCTGCTAGAAATGTGCTTCCAGCTCTTGGGAAAGGCTGTGGATTTACCTGGTGATTGATCTTGTGGATCAAAGCAGAAAGGTAGAAGAGCTGCTAGGCCAAATTGCTGCTTGAAACCATTGCTCTGAGCTGTGGTATTTTAGTGTGCTTTTGTGTTTTGCTCTTCCACCAGCTCTTTGGAGACTGGGAATCTCACCTGCGAAGGATAATGAAGTTGATTGCTGGCGGAGGCTTGTCCATCACGGGCTCCCACAACATGTGTGGGGACTACCTGTACAGCGGCCACACCGTCATCCTCACCCTCACCTACCTGTTCATCAAAGAGTGTGAGTGCCCTGCTGTTCTCCTGCTGTGTAATTCCTTCCTGGCTGAGGAGTTTCTCTTTGCTCACTGGTGAACACAGTTCGAGTTAAAATACCTGCATTTTCCACCACGACAGGAAATGGCCTCAGGCTGCACCAAAAGTTGGATACCAGGGAAAAATTCTTCACCAGAGGGGTTGTAATGGTTTGCGTTGGAAGGGACCTTAAAGCCCATGTCATCCCACTCCCTGCCATGGGCAGGGACACCTCCCACTGTCCCAGCCTGCTCCAAGCCCCAATGTCCAGCCTGGCCTTGGGCACTGCCAGGGATCCAGGGGCAGCCCCAGCTGCTCTGGGCACCCTGTGCCAGGGCCTGCCCACCCTGCCAGGGAACAATTCCTTCCCAATACCCCATCTAAACACAAACAGGTTAATTTGACTGGCCAGGGTATATTATATCTTTCTTATAAGAAAGATTTCATAACCTTTCTAATTTCCAAGGATCTCATTACCCTGAGTACAATTTTAAGTTACACCTTAAGAGGGTGATACTTGTTTTGTGATCTCAGCATTCCTGCCCTTAATCTCAGCACAGGCATCTCTGTGTCAGCCAGGATTGCAGTCCATGACCTCTGCTAATCACAGCAGCAGTCCTGATAAGGTTCCACTTGGAAGTAACCCCTGCCTGTGCTTCTTTGCAGATTCCCCACGGCGACTCTGGTGGTACCACTGGCTCTGCTGGGCGCTCAGCATGGTGGGGATGTTCTGCATCCTCCTCGCTCATGACCACTACACTGTGGACGTGGTGGTGGCTTACTACATCACTACAAGGCTATTCTGGTGGTACCACACAATGGCCAACCAGCAAGTGAGTGCCTCCCACTCCTTGGATGCTCCTGCTGTAGTCTGGTTTGGGGGGGGGAGGAGTATCCAGGCTCACCCGTGTCCTGTGGAGAGTCCCTCTCTTCCCCTCGCCGTTGGGTTTGTAGGGGAGAAAGAGGCATCCTTATTTGGGTTCTTCTTGTGTCTTGACCACAAAAATATGGGAAGGTCTTCCCAAAGGCAGGCAGGGCTCTGCTTCCCCTGGGTAACCTCAGTCTTTGAAGTCCTTCTGAACTGGGGCCAGGTGGCCACATTTGTGATAGAACAACAAACCACTGAGATTCTTTTGCCTTGGGTTTTTTTTGTGTGGTTGTTGAGGCCAGCTGGGGTTTTCTTATGTTCTGTGGCTTGTGCCACAGGTCTCTCGAGGAATAGTAGGAGGCCTCCCTAAAAATGGAAAGTTTTTGAAAGTGTTTCCAAGGGGTGGCAAGTTCTTCTGGCTGATGAACTGGAGCAGTCAGGGAGAAGCTGACAATGCTGAGGAAGTGAAACCTCCCCTGCTGGGCCAGGGCAGGGTCAGGCCAGAGATGAGGGAAAGGTGCTTCCCCCAGAGGCTGCCGGGCACTGCCCAGGCTCCCCAGGGAATGGGCACGGCCCCGAGGCTGCCAGAGCTCCAGGAGCGTTTGGACAGCGCTGCCAGGGATGCCCAGGGTGGGGCTGTTGGGGTGTCTGTGCAGGGCCAGGGGCTGGATCCATGATCCTTGGGGATCCCTTCCATCTGTGGGTGTTCCATGATTCTGTGAGACAAAATGCACAAGTCTTTCCTGGTGATAGCAGACAAGGGAGTTAGGAGACATTTTTAGGTCCCTAACAGCATATTGGTGTCCAAATATTTTCTGTGCTCGTGGCCAAAGATCTTTTGCTCATCTGTGGCATATGCTGTTAGTTGTGTTTAACAAAGACCCACTGCGATGGTAGGAGACGAGTTAATATTGTGACAGTGCAGATTTATAGCTCCTATCACAGAACTGTCACGGAATGGCCTGGGCTGGAAGGGGCCTTAAAGATCATCAGGCTCCAGCCCCCTGAAGGCCCTGTAGCTGCCAGCTCGTTTTTGCAGTGGTTTGGTGCTGCTTGAAGCAATAGGGCACAGCCAAGCCCTGTGGTGCATTTCCACCCCAAATGCCCAATTGCAAATGAGGTGCCCTTTGGTGGTCAGTCAGCTTGGGAGGCACCGTGTTCCACAGGAGTCTGTGCCCACACTCTGCAGCTCGTGTCCCACAGCCCCAGAGGATTCTTGGGTGCTCAGAACATGTCTGCTGAGTGGCTGTGCTTCCAGGCTGGAAGAGCTGGAGTCAGGGTGGCCCTGAGTCCTGCTGAGGACTTGCTTCAGCAGAGCCCTTGGTGTGGAAACGTTCCTGTTCTGCTGCCTGATGTGACTCAGGAGGTGGCTCAACACTGCTTCCCTGAGCTGCCAGGATGTTGGGAAAGGCCAGTGCCTGGATCCTTCCTGAGCACACATTGCTGTGCTGCTCTCTCCTTCCTCGTGCTGGGGCTTGTGCCCAGCCTTAAAATTAAAAGCAACAGTGGATTTATGTGACATGTGAGCTTGACATGGAGATTAAGCTCAGTGTACAAGCCCTGTGCTTGTGTATTCCCTTTGGGTGGGTGGATACAGGGATCCCTGGCTCTGGCATGGAAAATAGGCAGCAGGGGTGTTGGATAGTTCCATCGGGGCCTGCCCACTGCTTGTGTCTGAGCTGGGCCTTGCTCATGGCTGAGAGAAGCAGAGGGTGGGCGAGAGCAGTCTGGGAGCGTGTGGAGGGCAGGGCAGGGTTCTGACCTCCTCCAGATGGGTTGGGATGTGCCCTGCTCATGGCTCCACAGGCACACAGCCAGGCTCCACAAAGTGATTTCCAAGCTACCTGGAATTGCAGAGGCGCTTACGGAACAGCCGTGCTTTGGGATGGCATTTTCATTCCCAAGGGAGAGGAGACACCGGTCTTTGGGCCACTCCTTCCTTTCCTGTGGGCCCATCAAACAACTGAGGTCCTGTAGACAGGGGTGAGCAACGTTTGGTGTGTGTGGGGAGGCTGGGAGCTGTTTGGGAAGTGAGATTTTGGGAGCAGCAGGAAGCGGAACAGCAGCGATGAACGGCCGTGAGCGAATAAATGAGCTGCCCTTGGGTAATCCTCTTTTCTGTCCTTGTCTCCCTGCAGGTGCTAAAAGAAGCTTCCCAAACTAACCTCCTTGCAAGGGTCTGGTGGTACAAGCCCTTCCAGTACTTCGAGAAGAATGTCCAAGGGATTGTACCTCGCTCCTACCACTGGCCCCTGCGGTGTCCGGCGCTGGCGCGGGGCCGGCAGGTCAAGTACAGCCGCCTGGTGAGTGACACGTAACAGCGTCACCCCAGCCCGGGAAAGGACCTGTCCCAAGTGCTCACAACTCCAAGAGAAGATGCCATAAACAAAAATCCACCGCTCCCTAACCCTTTCTTTAGCAGCTCCCTGGACCTGACCTGTTCAGTTACCTGGTAAGCACTGTGATCTTTTTTTCTCTCCAAAGGATCTGCGTTGGACAACAATAAAGAGAATTTAACTTATCACGCACTGTTACACATTTCTTGTTGATAGAGTTGGGATTTGCATTTGCCCATCACCATGTTCCTTTGTATATGATGCGACAACATAAATGAAAAGCTTTTATATCATAAGTTCTGGTCTTTCCAGTCACGTCTGGGAACAAAGCATATTATTTTCTTGGGAAAACATACTTTTCATATCTCTTGCCCCAAAGATTGGGCTGTAAGCCATTTTCTAGCAAATGACTATATGAAGGTTTCTAAATACCTGCCTTGGGTGAAATCAAGAAATCTTTCTACCTGTTGCACCGTGCTACGAATAAGATGATAGACACAGAAAGGTTTGGTAAATCCTGATTTTGTAGAATCTGCAGTGACTGACTGTGTCAAAGAAGTGCAAAAAAAAGAAAAGAAAACAAGCAAACAAGAAAAAAAAACACAAAAAAAAAAAAAGAGAGAAAAAAATGTAAAGTGATTTTCTAAGTATTTCCTAACTTTATTTTTCAAAATGTGTATGAAAAAAAAATTAAATTTAAAAAAGATTTTTACATGTCAGAGAACAGAGAGTTAAAAAATTTAAAGAAAATGCTTCTTGGGAGAGAGAGAGATTTGTCTATGTTTCTAGTGCCTTTCTTGTCTTGATTGTATGGTCAGTAGGCAGTCTTAAATGTTTTTATTTAAAATAAAGTATTCCATGAAAGCAGAATTATATATACTGTATAATTACTAATTTTTGCATTTATAGCTAAATTAAACTGGAAATTTACTTATAATGTTGAAATTGCCACGTGTAGGGAAAAACCTCCCACCCCACCAAATAAAAAGGGTCCGACCTTGCTCACACATTGCGGGCAGGTCAAGCTAAAAAAGTATCTCTTTATTGTCTACTTCGTAGCTGGATTTTAAAAAGCAAAACAGCCATGAATTCCTGTTTTTTAAGAATTTTACAAATGATCACTGAGTGAACTACGAATGGTTTCTCCATCCCCTATCGAAGTGTTGTTGAAAAACAACAAAGATAATCTATTTCTTTAAAATATTTGTGCAGAAACTGCATGTAATTCTAAGTTTTCACTCCTACCATACATACTGTATGTTTGGGGAAGTCTCCTATCCTAAACTTGCCAATGTGCAGAACAGAAAATAGTTTTTTTAAAAAAGAATGAAGAAGAGAAAAATATATATAAAAATATATATATATCCATTCTGTATTTTACGTGAAGCAGAGTTATCTTCTGTAGGTTTTTCGTGTATTCACAAGGTGATATTTGTATTGTAAAACAGCAATGGTGAAGGAAAATAAAAAAGGCTTTTGAAAAATGTAGTTTCCTTTATCTTCTTAATATTCAGTTGAAATTTAAAGCTGGGTTTATTCTTGCAAACCTTGCCTTTAAGTTGATGTTATTGCACTGTAGGGCCATCTGATGTGGACTGTATGGAAACTGCATTGATGTGGAATTGCTGTTGGGCAAAACAGTGCCTTATCTGAAATAAATGCTATGCAATCGATGAGCGCGAGCGGGTGGGAGGAGCCTTCCTGGGAGCCATCTCCAGGCCTTGAAAAATCTACCCCGAACTGCTGGGATGCAGCACAGGGCAGGGTGGGCATCCCTTCCCCCGGGAACTGCCACTCCTGGGCCCTGGACAGCAGAAGAGAAAAGAGAAGCTAATTTCTGTGTGTCCGTGGTGGTGAAAGTGTCATTTCTTCCTTCTTTTCTGATTTTTGGGGATGCTTTGTCTCCACTTCTCTTCCCTGTTCCTCAGCCTGGGCCAAAACCTGCCTCGGAGAGCTGGCAGGGTGTTGCTTGGGATGCTGAACCAAGAGCAGCCCATTCCTTATCAGTTCTCTGTCTCCCGGGGAGGGAGGGAGGGAGGGACGCGAGGAGGGAGGGGGCTCCTGGCCAAACCCTTTGCAACAGCGTTTGCAGAGCCGGGTGGGAATTCAGGGCTCAGCTCTGCCTTCAGTTCACGGCTTTGCCTTGGCAACGTCGGGGTTAAAAGTCGGTTTTTAAACAGCCCAGCCTCACCCCGAGCTGACTTTTGAGCTGATTTTTGAGAGAGTTCACGCTCCCAGAGTAAGCCGAGGAGTAGATTTTTCAAGACCTGGCATCACGCACATCCGAACCATTGACATAAGTAAATGTATGGATATATATGCACATGACATTAAATGGAATCTGCTGAATCCTGCCTTGTGGTGTCTGACTTCCTGCACGGCTCTGGTTCCACACGGCCCCACCTGTGCCACAGCGGGGCTGCTGCCTCGGGAAGGGAGCCTGGGAATGGGGCACAGGGGGCTCAGGGCTGCTGGCTCCGGAGGAGGGGCCCGGGGGTGGATTTGGGACAGAACTGCTGTGCATTGGCTCAATCCAGGCCGTGGAGTTTGTGCTGCCTTGTTCTCCTCCTTCCCAGGGAACATCTGCCCGGCAGCTCTGGCTGGCTGGGGTGGGACATGGCCTGGGGTCAGGGCGACCTTCAGCCTTGTGCTGATGGCCAGAATCCCACATTTCGCCCTCAGACCTCAGGTAGGATCCGTCTACAGCCATCCCTCAGCCTCTGCTGTCCGGAGAGTGCAGCCGGGGGGTGCTGGGGCTCCTCTGCCATCCCTGGACACCACACTGGCCCGTGAGCTCTGTGCTACTGGGCTGAGATCCTCGGGTGACTTCCAGGGACAATCCTGTCCCAGTTAGAGGCTGAACCACCACTGAAGTGATTCCTTTGCCATGGACACTGGTTCGTTGTTGCCTCTCCCTTGGGTAGGGAAGCTCCTGCTGCTCCTGCTGCTCCTGCTTTGCTTGGTGCCTGTCAGAGAGGTGAGCACAGCAAACTGTGAGTCTGTAAAAGCTGGAATCCAGCGTTGTGCTGCCTCAGTCCAGCAGAACTCGTGGATCTCCCCACGCTGTGCCAGTAAAGCCATCCTCTGTGGCCTCCAGCTGAGGTTGAGGGTGTCTGTGGAGGACAGGCGGGAGCCTGGTTTGTGTGTGGAGGGGCGAACCCGGACATTCCAGAGCAGGTGCCAGGAGGCTGGAATTGGGAGCAGGGGTCTCCACCAGAAAAGGCTGGAAAAGGACAGTTCAAGGTGGAGAACGACCTGGGCAAACCAGGATCTTGCCCGGAGGGTGGGCGCTGATGCTGCCGAGACCCATCTGGATTTAGCCTTTGGCGCTGCCACATGGGGAAGGTTTTGAACCCATAAAATACAGGCATGGGAGGTGGTTGAGGAGCGTGAGCCAAGGAAGGGCAGCCATCCCTTCGCTTTCCCATACTCTGGAAAGAGCCGTCCCCTCACCTTCCCCCTCCTGCTTTTCCTCAGGACACAGCTCAGTGCTCAGCCTCATTCTGTCCCTGGTGCCAGTGGACCAGAGCGCTGCCCAACGAACAGCCTCAAGATCCTGCTTTGGCAACTTTCCCCATCCAGCTCAGCAGACGTTGGCCACAAATATTTGCCAGAAGGATCTGTGGTTTCTTTCTGCATCCTCTCAGTGCCTCTCCTGCCCCGGCTGTCTGTGGGATTTGGGCACGACGCCCTGTGCACATCCCTTGTTTAAATAAATAAACATTTGGACACCGCTCTCAGGCACGATGGGATTATTGGGAGTGTCCTGTGCAGGACCAGGCGTTGGATTTTGATGGGTCCCTGTGGGTCAGGATATTCTGTGATTCCAAGATGATGAAAGAAGCAGGTTTTCCAAGGTTTGGGAGTAGGCAGGGCTCCCATAACTTGGCTGCAGACGGTTTTCGGCAGCAGTGGCAGCAGCTCAGCCCCTGCCGGCACGGGTGGGCACAGAGCAGCCCACCTTGTTCATTTTCTGACCATTTTCCCCCTCCCAAAAAACCCCAGTGGGATTTAATCTGGCTCTGCCCAGTTCTGTGTTGCTGTTTTTAGGTCTTGAGAAGGTTTTCCCAGTTTTGTGGCAGAGCTCTTGAGCTTGGCACGAGCTGCTTGGCTCTTCCTGGGAGCGATGCTTCCCTGCACTCTCCCACATCCCAGGGAAGTGCCCTGGCCCTGGGGCTGCTGCTGCTTCAGATGAGGGGGTGGCAAAATATTCTCCATTTGTGGTGAAGCTTTAACCCCTTTGCCCTTAACCTCTGGGTACATGTAAAGCACGTCACCTGGGGAGTTCTGGGCTGTGCACGTGTCTGGACATCAATTACTGGCAGCAAAAAGTCACCGTGACTTGGTTGTCCAGGAGGGCAGGAGGGTTCTTGCTCGTGAGGCAAGGCAAGGGAGGGTGGGGAAGGAAAGGCCAGCCACCCCAGGACAACATTTTAATTATATTTTCTGGGTGTCCCTTCAGTTCAGCTGCCACTTGGTGATCTGTGCAGGGCTTTTGAGCTCAGAAATTGGCAATTGCTTCCGTTTTCTTACCTTTCCATTCAACCTGCCCTTCCTAAACTCTCCATGTGTGCTCCCAGCTGTGTTTTCCAGCAGGAAAAGTCACTGTTTGCCACCACAAGTAAGTCTGCTCCCACTTGCAGCTGCTGCTTGGAGTAAGGGTGTGTGTTTTGACCAGGAAAGGTGGGGAAGAAAATCCATGTGGTGCTGCCTAAAGCAGCCCTGGTGTGCCCTTGCCGAAGCCTGGCAGAGTTCTTGCTGACAGCTCTGTGCAAACACTTTATCTCCTGCCATCCTGAGCCCAGCTGAAAGGACTTTGGCTGTTCTTTGGTAAATAAACAACCTTATGTAAGAGGCCTCTTAATTGCTGTGCAGGCTCTGGGGGCTGTGAGGGCTCTGAGGCCCCTCTCACCCAGGATCCCAAGCTTTGGGGGACATCTCGGCTCTGTAGCAGCCACCTGCTCGTGCTGAGGTGATGGTTGTTCCAGTTTTCTGCTCAGGACCTGGCCAGGGCTTGGCAAACAGGCTGGAATCGAGGTTTCTGTCCTGCGAGGCAGGGGCACTGGGGAATTGCCCATCATTCCAGGTGGCCTCTCAGGAATGAAGGGATTTTTACCCCCAGAACACTGAAGGGTTGATGCAGGCAGTTTCAGGCATCCTCCCAGGCCTTCTCGTTTAAAAAAAAAAAGGGATTTTCAGTCTCTTCATTGCCCGTCAGAAGAGTTTTTCTTTCAGAAGGTTTACAGAGAAGATCGAGGCCTCCTGTGAGTTTTTAGGAGGAGAGTTTAGTTCTACCCAGCCCCAGCTTGGATGGTTTGCAGAAAGGGAGCTCTCCAAGAGGCCAGGAAATGCTGGTTTTGAAGTGAAATTTGGATGCTGTAGGGAAGGGTCACTTCTCTGAAATGATCTGGTCTTGCTCAGGAGGGATGAGGAACTGAAAAATGAGGAGAGGAAAGGGAAGCAAATGCTTTGTGGGTTTACATGTCAAAGCCCATTTTCTTAATTTATTTCTTTTTTTCCTGTCCAGAGGTGGTTTGAATCCTCTTTCTCAATGGTTTGGGAGCTCAGCGTTCACTGAATAAAGAAATGCACATTTGGCCATCGGTGTGGGGTGGTTTCCCTTTTGTCAGCTGTGCCTGATTCCTTTGGCGGATCCATCAATCCCGAGTGGGTTTGAACACTTTTTGTGCTGAGGATGAAACCCCTGTGCTGTTTGCAGCCACTGGATGTTCCCCAGGGAGGTCACAGAGTGCAGCCTGGGGGTGGCAGTGATGGGGAGGAGCCTTTTTTCGGGAGGATAAACACTGTAAAGTAAACACCAGTGTCTGTAGTGTCATTTGGCACAAAAGGGCACCGGGAGGAAGCTGGAGGACTCCTGGTCTCGGGAAGGAGGGTGGTCTGTGGGAGCCTTTCACCTTCCTCACATTTCCACAGGCAGGAAGGCATTCAGAGGCATTTACCAAGCCCTCTGCACTCCAGCTGAGGGCTCTACAGTCCAGAAAGTGCCTTTTCTGCACTGAAAAGCTCCTTGCTTCTGCAGTCCTGGGCCTGGACACGGTCACATCACCTGGGGGGCATGGGGAGCTGTGGGACCCCAGAACCTCAACAGGAAAACGACCTAAAATATTCCCCAAAGTAGGTTTTGTGCTGTCACCAATCTCCCTTTTCCTCCTCCAACCCCAGCAACAGGTGGTTTGTCCTTTCTGGGGTTCCAGAGCCACTTTTCCTCGGCTCTTTCCATTTTGTGGGGTGAGGCTGGCAGGGCCCTCGGGCACGGTAACAATTCCTTAAAACTCCATTTCTTCGCTTTTACTGTATTTGCTCCAGCAAATGCATCACCTGCAGGAAGAGCTCTTGCTCTTGCACAGCCCCTTCCTGGCTCGTCCCTGTCCCAGCGCCTCTCCCATGCCAGCAGAGCAGCTGCTCCACGGTTTTGTCTCCTCCAAGGCCAGCGCACCCTGTGGGACCCGGCCATGCCCAGGGGCATGGCGGTGTCATGGGATATCTGCCAGCCCACACGGCCGAGCAGGCTGTGTCCAGGCCCAGCAGGTTCCTTGGGAATCACAGGAGATAAGGTATCAGTAAATCTTGCTTCTCCCCACCAGCCAGTCCAAAAACCACAGAGCCAAAGGGCGACGCTGAACGTGACCTTGGAGTGCTGACGCAGAGAGAATGCTCACCCTTGGACCAGGGATGCGCCAGGGAAAAGGGGATGGAAAACTGAACCTCCCGAGAGGGGAGGGAAAATGCCAGAGGTGCTCCCAGCTTTTAACTCCCACCACAATGCTGGAGGGAGAAAGGGCTGTGGCTGCTGGAATCTTCCCTCCCCGCTGCACCAGCATCTGAGGGTGTGGCGGGTCTGGTTATTTTGGGGAGGAGCAAATTGCCAAAACCCTTTGGATAAAGCATGTTGGAGCAGCTGGGGAATTTATCCAGAGCTATCTGGGACTTGAAAGACAAACAGATGGAAAAAACCAGCTGGGGTTTAACAAATAAAGTTTTAAATAAATAGAAATACGTTAATAAAAAGTATTTTACACTTAAAATACAATCCTGCTCTCAAATTCTTCTAGCAGAACGTGGAAACCCTGAGGACTGAACTTCCATGAGCATTAGGAGTCACATCCAGATGGGGGGGCAGCCACCCTTCCACAGGCTGGTCAAGCTGTGATGAGGCAAAGGGGAGGAAAAAGAGTCCCTTCCTGAATTCCTCGGGCACCAGAGCTGAGCAGGGCAGTCCTGGACAGGTTACTTTGGGAGAGGGAGATGCTGTCTGCAGCTTAACATAAACACACCAGGGAAAAACCTTCCCTCGCCTCCCTGAGGGATTAAAACTATTGATTGGTTTCTCCTTATCTTGTGCCACGCTTGACTCATGGGGTTACTCAGCAAGAACTTTCCAGCTGAACTTTCCAGCCTGGAGCAGGTCTTGAGCTGGGAGCCGCTGGGACAGGTGAGGGAACTCAGGTAAGGCCGCTGGAGATCCCCCTGGGGTCCCATAGGATCGGTGTTTGTATCTCCCCGTGTTATCAGGGCAGTTTAATCAGCTGGAGGATGAGAAGTGTGTGTGTGTGTGGTGCTGATGTGTTTCAGGCTGCTGCTGGGGTCATCTGCACAGCTCAGGCTGCCTGGCAGCCAATGCCACGCTCAGGGAATGAAAGGGGCAGGAAGGATTTGCTGCCAATAAAATCTTTGCTCTGTGAAATTCAGCCCTGACCATGAGTGCTGTAGCAAAAGGAGCTGATAAGAGAGGTCCCCTAGAGCAAGTCTAAGTGACCACCTGGCTCTCTGCTGCTGCTGTTTCTCACTGCCACCTTTCCAGGACCGTAAGTGCTCATTGCAGCAGTTGTTTCCTGCGGGTTCATTGTTTCCAGGGCGCATTCCCTGTGAGGAATAGCCTGGAGCCAGGAGCTTCACCAGAGCTGGCCAATGTAACTGCCAGGACAACCAGAGGCTCTGCCTCATTCTTCACTTTCTAACCCCAGAATAATCCCAGAATAATCCCAGACTCACAGAGTGGGGTGGGTTGGGAGGGACCTTGAAGCCGAGTTTCCTGGATTGATGTTTATTATGGTGACAGCATTCTCTTCTGGCGTGCTCTGAGCTGCAGCATCTCCTTCAGCCACTCAGAGAGCACAGCATCTGGTGGAATACTGTGGGGTTTATTCCAGGATCTCTTCAGAAAGGCGAGCAAAGTGCCCTGGGAAGCGTGGGGTCGGGAATTCGGGCGCTCTCCCTGTCCTGTCAGGCCTGGTGATGGGGAGTGGTTGCTGCCAGCAGGAGACACGTTTTTGCTGTCTTAAGATGAAAAATAAATCTCTGCTTCCCATCCTTCTCTGGGCTGCTGCCGTCTCTGACAGCAGGCTGGGCCCACAAGCAGCTCTCTGAGGGTGGGGTGTGTGCTCTGGCTGGGCTGTGCCCCACACTGGGATGTACCTGCACCCACAGAGGCTCCGTCCTGCACCCACAGAGCCCCCACCATGTGTGGAAAGAGGTCCAGGTGCTCCTTCTCCCGGCTGGAGGTGATCCTGATCGTGTGCCTGGTGCTGATGATCGCCCTGACCGTGGTGCTGCTGGTCCTGCACTTCCTCACCAAAGACACCGATGGCAAGTGGAGCCACCTCAGCCTCCCTCCCCCTGTCCCAGGGGGTGCCCAGGGCAGGATTGAGATGAAAGGGGACAGGCTGAGGTCCCCAGGCCGCTGCTAAGCTGCCACCAGCACTCTGCCCGTGGTCCTTTGCCCAGCCAGAGCAGCAGGAGCAGGGGGTCCCACCAGCAGCTCTTGGGGCGTGGATGCACGGCCCGGGCATGGGGCGAGGGTGGCTGCAGGGATCCATCCCCTCCTCCCATCCTCCCCTCCCTCTCTCTGCCTGCTGCAAAGGGCCCTGGCAGCCCCTCGCTCCCGGGGCTCTACCCAGGGGTTTCACAGCCCCATCACAGCCCACTGATGCCTCTAAGCCCACCCCAGGCCCAGGGCGGGAGGGGGTCGGGAGCTGGACTCCACGTCCCAGCAGTGGCACCTCCCGGCCTCTGAAGTTCGGGCTCAGACTGGAGGAGTTCACATTTGGGACTAAAAACTTCATGTGCTTAGGCTATAACACGTCAAGGGTGATTCTCCCCTGTGTTGGAACTCTTGGGGCAGGAGGAGGATGAGGAGGAGGAGGAGGAGGAGGAGGAGGAGGAGGAGGAGGAGGAGGAGGAGGAGGAAGAGGAGGAGGGTGGCTCAGTTGACTGGCGCCACTTTAAATAATGTCAGTGTGAGTGTTTCCCTTCTCCTCTGTTTCGAGTGAGAGCCCAGGAAAGGCCAGGCTGGTGGGAAGACGGAGCATCCCCAGATCCCAAAGCCCTGCCTTGGGCCGCAGCAGCTGCCTGGGGAGGGCTGTGGGAACACAGCGAGCACACAGAAATATTTAATATTTTCTCACAGTGTTATCTCAGCCCCCAGTGATTTCTGGCTCTGGGATTTCCTGAGATGCAGACAATCCTTCTGATTTATTATGATTTGGTAGCCCTCGATGGCTTTTCTTCCACGGCTTTGTCCATCCTGGAAGGATTTCTGCACCTTCCTGGTGGCTGGGGTGAGACGTGACCTCCTTTGGGAGAACTTTTCCTCACCATTTGCCTGGAAATCACTCCCCAGAGCTGCTTTCCCTCCTCTGACCTTCAGCTGGCTCTGCTGGGATTTTTTTGGGGAGGACCAGGGCACCAGCACTGGACACAGGATGTGCTGGATGTGCCCTTCTCTCTTCCCCAGTCCCTCCCCAGTAGCTCCTGACACGCCATCCCCTCGTTCTTACCCCTGCTGAGCTGAATTGTCTGTGTGAAACAGCCCTTGGAGCTGGTTCCTGCGTGGTGCTGGTGGGCTTGGAGAGTCTAACTGGGAGCGCTGGGCTGGTCTCCCCCTCGCTGTGCATCACCCCCATGTGGCACAGCCCAGCCACCCCTCTGGAGAGCTCCCTGCCTGGTTCTTCATGCCTGCTCCACCCTTTGCCACCCCAGAGGCCTTCACAGCCTCAGCACACTGATGGCCAGCTGGAGATCCATGCAGAGCACTTGGCCAGAGCTCTCTGGCCTCTCCTGCCCCCGATTCTGCTCGCTGCTGTGCCGCTGATCTGCCCTTTATGGTTCCTGCAGATTCCAACGACGTCGTAGAAGCAGCACGGTACTTGGTGGGTGTTGGCAGAGCTGACTGCACGGGCCCTGTGGCACAAGTCCCTCTGGTGAGTTGGGGAAATTCCTCCTGGGGTTGGGGAGATACTGATTTTTCATCCTCTGTGAGTATTTTTTGCAGGATTTTTGGTTCAGAGCCTCTGCCTTGCCAAACGTGTGCCCCCTTCAAACCTTAGGTGAAGTTTCTTTGAGGCTTGGAGCAACCTGGGACAGTGGGAGGTGTCCCTGCCCGTGGCAGGGGGTTGGAATGAGATGGGTTTAAGGGCCCTCCAGCCCCCACCATTCCATGATTGTCAGAATTGCGGGGCAAGACAGAGCTGCAGCTCGGAGTTGTCGAATGAGTCCTCTGGCCCCCAGGCAAACCTACTCAGGAAAATGCATGCAGGGGGATAAAAGGCTCAGTATTTATGGTGGAGCTCCTCTCTTGCAGATGGGATACGCCAACCCCGACCAGGTGGGTGGGGGGCTCCTCTCGCGCCTCTACAGCCGAGCCTTCATCGTGGCAGACCTCGAGGACTCCAAACGGGTCGTGTTCGTCAGCGCCGACATCGGAATGGTGTCCCAGAGACTGAGGCTGGAGGTACGGGGCTGGAAAGGAGGGGCTGGGTGCTTGCAGTGATCCCTATGGAGCATGGCAGCACGCTGGTTGCTTCCTTTGGGATTTCCTTGGGGAGGTGCTGTGTCTCTGCTGCGGAAGAGCTTTGGACTCCTCAGCACATGAGGCTGGGCTTTGCTCACGCTTCTCTTAGCGGAAAAATTACCAGGAGTTCATTGGAATCACTAATACGTTGTCTAAAGTGCAGCAGAGGAGGGAGGGGCATGCTGGAGAACTGGGGGCTCCTGGGATGGTCTGGGATTCCCTTCAAGTTGGATATAGAGGTCTTCTCCCAGATATTCCTACTTTGGGGCTCCTGCCAGGCCAACAGCCACAGCCTCCTTGTTGTGCCAGGCAGAAAGAGGAGCGTGAGGAGGGGGATGGATGGTTGGGGTTTTTGCAAGGGCTGGCACAAATCTCTGCAGCCTTTGGGCAGGAGAAGGGGTTTTTCAGGAGCACCCCCTTCCTCCCAGGTGCTGAAGCAGCTGCAGAGCAAGTACGGGGAGCTGTACCGGCAGGACAACGTCATCCTCAGCGGCACCCACACGCACTCGGGGCCTGGAGGCTACTTCCAGTACACCCTGTTCTGGATCACCAGCAAGGGGCTCATCAGGCCAGCCCTCAGCTCCATGGTCAATGGCATTGTGAAGGTCAGTGTCACCCAGCCCAGCGTGTGGGCGCCTAACACAGCTCTGGCTGTGGTGTTTGGGGTGGCACGTCCGCACGGCACAGCCCGACACACGCGTGGAGGTGGGCTTGTGTTTGCTGGTGACAGCAGCTCAAACAGCAGGAGCTTTGGATCCTTTCTTCAGAGACAGCCATGGGTACTTTGAAAAGGTTATCAGCATTTTCCGGAATTTTAGCTGGGTTAAGAAAAAATCCCAAACAAATGAACAGACAAGCACCCCCAAATTCCAAGAAAGGGTTGGGGATGGACAGCGGGGGGAAGAAAGGGTTTTTCTAGATAACCTCACATGTGCCTGGCAGCCTGATAACTCTGTGTCTTGCTGCTTTGCAGAGCATAGAGATTGCCCACAACAGCATGAGGAAAGGAAGGCTCTTTATAAACAGAGGCACCGTAGAAAACAGCCAGATCAATCGCAGCCCCTTCTCCTACCTCAAGAACCCAGCGTCCGAGCGGAGCAGGTAAAACCTCCCCAGGCGGGGGGGAAACAGAGCCCTGTAGAGAACCCCTCCACATCCCAGCCATCTCACAGCTGCTGCTTCTGGTCGCCTCAGGAGTGCCAAAAACTTGGAGCCAGGACTGTGGCAGAATGAATGGTGCTGTGGCCACCGAGGTCACTTGGGTGTGCGCCTCCCCAAAAACTAACTGCAAAGACAGGCCTTGAAAGCTGTGGCTGCCCTCTCCAAGCATGAGGAACTGGTCAAGGAAGTGATCTTGTGCTTTATTTAGAAAACCAAGAGTCAGAGGGCACCAAAGTGCCATCCTTGGTGCATGAATCTGTGCTATGTCCATTGCCTGGAGGAGCAGTGCCTGAGCACGGTGACAGCCACAGCTCCTCCCTCACCTTCCCAGCTGGTGTCAGGTGCTTCTCTAAGCCCTCGCTGTGCTTGGGTAACACCTGGAATGACCTTTTCATGTCCTTGCTCAGCTTAGTGGGGATTTAAGCTGGTGGAGCAATGCAGAGCACAACCACAGCCCTGGCTCTGATGGGATTTCCCTGCTTTGTTCCCATGCAGGTATTCATCCAACACGGATAAAGAAATGGTGGTGCTGAAGATGGCAGATGAGGATGGACACGAGCTAGGCCTTATCAGGTACTGATCACCAGGGCGGCAGGTTTTCCTCCACACCCTCATTATTTTTTGTCAGAATGGAGGTGTTCCATTTTCCCCCCTTTTTTACCTCACTGACTCCTCCTTGTTCCCTTGAATATAAAAATCCCTGAAAAATAAAATTCTCTGGGTTAGTGAAAGAGCCAGTCCAGGTCTGAAGGAGCTCTTGGCAGCCCCGATAAGGACAGTGACAAATTCTTGTGGCCTCAAGGCCTGGATTGTTACAGCCATGAGCCCTCCTGGTTAGGACGGGAGAGGATGGGAGCACTCTGCCCTTGCTAATCCATCCCTCAGCACCACGGGTCTCCAGCTGCATTCTCCCAAAGAAAATTCCCACAAACACATAAGATTGAACGAGCCAATTGCCACTGCACAGAGTGAGGAAAGCCTTTTCTGTGTGTGCCTTGTGACCCCTCCCCAGCTGGTTTGCCGTGCACCCGGTGAGCATGAACAACTCCAACCACCTGGTGAACAGCGACAACGTGGGCTACGCCTCCTACCTGTTCGAGCAGGAGAAGAACAAGGGAGCGCTCCCTGGAGAGGTGGGAGTGCTCCCAGGAACGGGTGAAGCCGGGCTGGGACAGGGAGGGGTGAGGTGGGACAGCAGGGCAAACACACGCACTGAGGGCAATGCTTTGGTTTATTTCCTCTCTTCCTCTACAGAAGGGAAATGGGAAGGTGTATTCTCGACTTCCCAAACTAGTAGTCGGTGGCAGTTATTCAGACTTTAAGAATAACTCACGTTTTTTTAAATTCAACTGCTAAAAACCGGGGAGGTCGGGGTTGCCCCATCCTTGGAAGCGTTCAAGCCTTGAACAACCTGGAAAGTGTCCCTGCAGTCAGCTCCAATAGCTCTCACCCTGTAAATCAGTCATGGTGAAAGCCTGGAAGGAAAACCAAATCCTGTGCAAGGTGCTACAGTGTGACTCATTCACATCTGGTCAGCAACGTGCGAAGCTGGGGACACTGAGCCGGGAGGAGCTGAGGTGGAAGAGGGGGAGGAGGAAACACGGTCTGCACACCAGAGTGCTGTGAAGTTCTCCCTGAAATGGCATCATGTGCATCCAGTTCTCCCTTGCTCTTCCCGCCCAGCCCTTGGGATGTGCCTAAAGCCCCGCTGCAGTGCCCTCGGTGACTCCGGGAATAGAGCAGCGTGGCGCAGGGTGACAGCAGCTGCAGGGAGAGCTGCACGGGAGCTTTGCAGCTGCCCCTGCAAGGCGCTGAAATGCTCCTCTGGCCTCGGCAGGGCTCCTTTGTGGCCGCCTTTGCCTCATCCAACCTGGGGGATGTGTCCCCCAACACGCGGGGCCCGTTCTGCGTCAACACGGGCGAGTCGTGTGACAACCCCCAGAGCATCTGTCCCATCGGAGGGGTGAGTGTGACCCGCCTGTCCCGCCTTCCACGGGGCCCTGGGGTTGACCACTGTGCATGGGGAGGGCACTGACACTAAAGAATCACCTCTTTTTGGGTGCTTCTGGGTGCCCCTTCCAGGAACTTGCTGACCTTTTTCCCTCACACCCCCAGTTTTCCAGTTATTCACCCCAATTTGTCTTGAGTGTAGTAACCCCATGGCTGATTTTGCTGTGGCCTGCAAGAAGCCCTCAGTTGCCAGAGTCTGGCAGCCACCTGGCAGTGCCACCTGCTCTCCATACTCGCTGACCACCTGACGGATTTCCCCACAGGCAGCGATGTGCATGGCCAAGGGGCCTGGGAGTGACATGTTTGAGAGCACCAGGATTATAGGGCAGAACATCTTCCTGAAAGCAAAGGTAAGGGATATTCCGGAGTGCGTGGGGGTGCTGCTGCCACAGGAATTCCTGCTCGTTTAAGCAGCTTGGTGAGCCTTGTGGGTCCCTTCCCTCAGGGTATTCCATATTCTGTATTCTATATTCTACATTCTATATTCTATACTCTATAGTCTATATTCTACATTCTATATTCTATATTCTGTATTTTATATACTATATTCAATATTCTACATTCTATATTCTATACTCTATACTCTACACTCCATATTCCATATTCTATATTTTATATACTATATTCAATATTCTACATTCTATATTCTATACTCTATATTCTATATACTATATTCTGTATTTTATATACTATATTCTATATTCAATATTCTATATTCTATATTCTACATTCTATACTCTATAATCTATATTCTATATTCTATATTCAATATTCTATATTCTACACTCTATATATCCTATATTCCATATTCCATATTCTATATTTTATATTCTATATTCGATATTCTATGTTCTATGTTCTATACTCTATATTCTATATTCTATATTCTATATTCTGTATTCTACATTCTGTATTCTATATTCTATATTCTATACTCTATATTCTATATTCTTCATTCTATAGTCTATATTCCATATTTTATATTCTATATTCTATACTCTATATTCTATATTCTACATTCTGTATTCTATATTCTATATTTTCTATTCTATATTCTGTACCCTATAGTCTATATTCCATATTCTATATTTTATATTCTATGTTTTATATTTTATATTTTATATTCTATATTCTCACTATCTTGTACCTGTTTTGGTGAATGTCTGTAGATTTAAATTACTCTCAAGTCTCTTAGTTTTGTTTTTAATGGGTAAATGAGCTCTGCAAGCAGCTGTTGATGTCTCTATCTGCTGCAGTCAAGAGCACCTCGGAGCCTGGAATTTGTTAGGCTTAGGACAGTGTAGGAAATCCTTTGGGTAGTGAAAAATCTCCTCTGGTGCAACAGATCTGATTAGACACCTGAATTTAGCCTGGACAACACATACTTTTATTTAGATCCACCATTGAAGCTGTCGTGGTATGAAAACATTGGTTTGGGGTTTTAATCCCAATATTCCTCTCTGGGATATAAAGAGGATGTCCCCACCTTACCCTCTCCCCCTCCCTCCCATTCATCTCAAAGGCATCATGATGGGAAAAATCCTCCTGGAAGAGCTCAGAGGCACCACCACACACCACTTGTGAGCCTATTTGGCATCCCATTCCCAAACTGACACAAATGGGAGGTAAAATGCGTGGCCGAAACCCCCGCAGAGGCTGCTCCCCTTGCTCTGCTGGGCCCTGCATTTCCGGGGCCCTGCATTCCCTTGGCCCTACGGGCTCCCTTTTATCACCTGCGGGCTCTAAGCCAGCCGGGGTTGGATTTGCTGGTTGCCCTCCAGCACGGTGTGAGAGCAGTGAGTGCAAGGAGAGCTTCTGGCAGCGTTTCAGGGGCAGCAGCTTGCAGGAACCGGAGCGTGTCCAGCAGCGGAGGAAGAGCAGGAGGCCTGCTGGTGGCATTTCCCTTCGTCACCGTTTCAGAGGCTCTTCCCTCAAGTCACTCCAGGCTGATCGTGCCTCTGTCCCCTGTCCAAATGTCCTGGTGTGTGCATCAAGCACTGCTGTTGTCTCTAACACCTCAGACTCCTGGCCTTCAAAGGCTGTGCCCTCAGTTCCTTCCAGGAGTGTCATTAAACCTGCAAAGCTTCTGGCAGCACTTCCCGTGTACCAACCTGAGCATGGAAAACTGTTCCCTGAAGGGCTGAGTGTGTGTAGTAAATACCCTCAGCTGTCAGGGGTGTAGTAAATCCATGGTAGAGTCCCAACACCTGCAGTGACTACAGCCAAGCACTCCTTTCTCACAGAAAACATTTTTTGTGCTCAGTCCAAGGTGTGAGAAATGCCAAGAGGTGGCAACCAGGAGAAGGAAGTTGCCATCCTGCTGAAAGAGGGGCATGTTTCAGCTGTGAAAGAAAAGTGTCCTCCCTCTGTGGGACAGGGAGAGCTTGCAGAACTCGGGGTGACAGAAACAAAGGGACTTGGGAAATACAGATCTGCTTCAACACCTGGAAGAGGCTCTGGGAAGGTGGAATGAGGAGATGATCCATATGGCTGTTCCGCAGCACAGCTGGGTTCCTGATTGCTTGTCCCTCAAGGATTTTTTCCCACCTGGTGTGTCCCTCAGGAGCTGTATGAAAAGGCCTCCCAGGAGGTGACAGGACCCCTGAGCTCAGCCCACCAGTGGGTGAACATGAGCAATGTGTCCGTGGAGCTCAACGCCACCCACACGGTGAGAGCGGGAGGAAATGCCCTAATCCCACAGCAGCCCTGCCACACCCAGGGGAACTGGGTTTTCTCTCTTCTTCCCTTTCCTCCCTGCTTCTGATCTAGGTTAAAACCTGTAAGCCAGCCTTGGGGCACAGCTTTGCTGCGGGGACTATTGACGGAGTGGGGGCTTTCAACTTCACCCAAGGTAATGTGGGGGCAGATCTCAACGTGGCTTTGTACGAACAGGGCAGGCACTGGGCATCCCCCAGACAGACTGGAACAGCACCCAAAGGGATGGTTTTTAGGAAGGTGGAGGAAACCCCTTCGCAGGTTTGTCTGTGTCCATCAGAGAGCTTTGGGAAAAGGATATGGCCATGCCCTGGAGGAAGGAGAGCAAGGGGATGGATGGGGAGTAGGGAGAAGAAAGAGCTGGTTTGGGACTCTCCTGCTCATTTGTTCCTGTTACCCAAAGGCTGCCAGGATGGAGCTGAGCTGGGCTGAAGCTCAGCCCTTCAAACCACCCCAGGAAAGGGAGGTGGTCGGAGTCCACTGGGAAATATCCCACCCCTGGGAGCTGGGAGCGGGGAGTGTCTGTCTGAGAGCTGCTGGGGCAGCTGAGGAACAGGGTTGAAAGAGGTTTCCCCCTCCAGGCTCAGTAGAAGGGGACCCGTTTTGGGATCAAATCCGGGACCAGCTGCTGGGAGAGCCATCGAATGAAACCAAAGCCTGCCACAAACCCAAGCCCATCCTCTTCAGCACGGGAGAGGTAAGGACACAGTCGTGTGTGCCCTGGGGAGCGCAGGGATCACTGATCTGGGCTGGCATCAGCAATCCTCACAGATCCCATCCCTCACGGGGTTGTTGGGGAGCTACAGGCAGTGTCAGGTGATGAACAGGGAGGGAGCACAGGCTGCATGGGCTCTGAAGGTACGGTAAGAGAAAGCAAGGATTAAGTGCTGTCATTAGCTCCCATCAGAACGAGAGAGGTGGGAGTTATCCTCTCTCTCCAGGAGGAGAAACCACACCCGCTGCTCTCACTAGGGCCAGAAAAGCCCCACTGAAATCCATCCTGGCCTAAGTCTCTGCCTGTGAAGCAGCCCTGAGTGGAGGCACAGGGAAAATGCAGGGGGTGAGGGGTGGCTGCCAGTGTGTGGAGCTCGGCGTAGCCTCCCAGCAGCCTCTGATTCCGCTCTGCTGCTGCTCAGATCTCTATAGCTCTGCGTGCATTTTCCGTTCGGTTCCTACCTTAATCCAGGAAAGGACCTTCCCTCTTTCCGCAGGACAGACAGGTCCCACAAAATGCAGTGATTCATTTTGGGGTCTTTTGGAAACTCTTCTTGTCACAACAGCAGGGATTTGCTGTACGTGCCCTGGGGTGAGGGCCTCCAGCAGATCCCACTCCCAGCAGGACCAGCAGCTGCTCAGGGCATGTCCCGAGGAGCAGGGGCAGTCAGCAGGGATGGGGACGCCTGTGCCGGGGATGCCCTGCTCATCCAGGGAAGGGCTGTTCCTCAGCGCCCTGCAGAGCTGCTGCTCCATCGATCTCAGCCCATCCCCATGCTCGGGGCGTGCCTTGGCCTTTGCTCTTCCCGAGCTCTCCCCAACTCCAGATGGGAATTGCTGCCCCTTTCCCCTGCTCCTGATGCTCCCTTGGCCCTGAGGCAAACGCGCCGCCGTGCAGAGGGATCATGTCCAGGGCTCTCTAGAGCACTCAGGTGAGGCCATCTGGAGAAGGAAATTCATGGTTACTCCTTTCACCAGCCTCCTTAAAAGCTTCCCTGCTGTCGCTTGGTGTTCAATCAGCTCCTCACCTCAGCTCTCCCCACAAGAGCCCCCAGCTCCTCCCAGCCTCCTCCTCTGCGCAGGATGGTGCTACTGAGAGGAAATGACACTTCATTCTTACGCTTTAGCACATTTTAGGGACGCTCTGGCAGGCCTCCTGCTCCTGATGAGCTTCACAAGCTTTTGTCATTCATGTTTTGCCCCCAGGAAATTGCTCCCCAGAAAAAAACCCCTTTTTTTGGCTCGCTGGAGTGGGATTTTTCATCTCCCTGTCAATCCCACTTCTATCCTTTTTCCATGTAGGTGAGGGGTTTCTAGGTGCTGCTCTGACCTTCTTTACCCATTTTGCCTAAAGCTGCCCCTCTGGCAATACCTTATTTAGGGTTTTTTTTTTTGCCTTACCCGTTGTATTTACATGTGCCTTATGTGACTCCTACGGTCAGACATCACACGAAGGTAAAACACCTTCTCACAAATCAATTCAATTGCATCTACAAATAAACTTCACAAACTGAATTTATTTGCCTGCTTGATGACTGTAGGAAGGAAAACACCTCAGCTGTGTTTTTCCTACTAAACCAGAGTATTTCTATGCACTTTTTCCTCCCCCTCAGATGACCTGGCCCCACCCCTGGCACCCGGACATCGTGGACGTGCAGATCGCTGCCATCGGATCCCTGGCAATCCTTGCTGTTCCCGGGGAGTTCACGTGTGTATTCCTTGGGTCTTGCTCTACTTATTGCAGCTGAATTTCATTCAAACCTCCTGAAACAGATCGGCCTGCAGGTAGAAAGTTGGGTAGGCTCAAAATTGCCCCCAAACTCACCCTGGGAATGATTGAGATGCACACAGGCTTCCTGAATCCTTTGCTACAAGATGCAGTTTTCAGGAAACCAAAGGAATTTGTTAACTTTGATTCTGGTCTTGGTACCACAAACACCATAATGGAGAATTTCACTGGCTGTTGATGGTACAATGATACAAATTTAAATAGGATAATGATTTATCTCTGTTACCTTTTAGTTCCTACCCAGCCCTGGGGTGCCTCCAGCCCCTCCCTGGCTATGGTGATGGCTGTGAAATGTTTTGAGGTGTTTTGGTTGAACTTGTGCAGAAGCCTTAAGGGATGTTGGGCAGTGCTGGAGGTGCTGTGGGAATTTCTGGTGTGTGCTGCAACTCCAGCCAGCAATTCCTGCTTTAGATCCCTGCTCTCCACAACTCTGGAGGGGGTCGGGCTCTGCTGCCAGGGAACAGGGACAGGACAAGGGGAAACGGCCTCAGGCTGGGCCAGGGGAGGCTCAGCTTGGACAGCAGCAGGAATTTCTGCATGGAAAGGGTGCTCAGGCCTTGGCAGGGGCTGCCCAGGGAGCTTTGGAGTGCCCATGCCTGGAGGTGTCCCAGGAAGGGCTGGAGGTGGCACTCAGTGCTCTGGGCTGGGGACAAGGTGGGCATCGGGCACAGCTTGGACTCCATGGGCTGGGAGGGCTTTTCCAGCCTCAGGGATCCTGGGATTCCATGATTTCTGGAGCCTGACGTTGTTCCCTCCATGCCCTAGGACCATGTCTGGACGCAGGCTGCGGGAAGCTGTTAAAAGTGTGAGTTGCTGAGGTTTCCCCAGCATCCTTCACCTCTGGAACTTCTCCTTTCTTGAGCCTCCCGCGTTTCCCTCGTCCCCTCCCAGCTGGGCTCATGGGGCTTGCGTCCCACAGATGTTTCCTTCTCCCACTTGCTTCAGACAGATTTTCCACGTGCTTCCTGGCAGGCAGGAGAAATGAATATCCTCCCAAAACCCCCACCTGATCAGGTTTCAATCCATTAAGCCAATTCCCCAGGGATTCAGGCACAACTGATGCCAGCAGGAATTTGGCTCTGGGATGGAGGGGTTCAGCTCCTTAATCCCTACCAGGAGTTCACAACATGAGAACAATTGTGAAAAAAGAAAAGGCAAAAGTATTTTTTCCATTTGATTGACACATCCTGGCTGCAGCCTGAATAAAATCCCAGTCCCAGATGCTGTCTCCACAATTCACTGAGCCTTTCTCACGCTTATGTCCCTGATTTTTAGGAGTATACAGACATCAGCTTCCAGAAAACCTCTAGATTTACTGGAATGTGAGGTCATTTGTCCTCGTTTTTCTTTGGGGAGTGAACATGAGACGTTAAGAAAGGCAAATTGCACTTGTAGGTTTGCATTCCTGAGCATCCCTTCCCACTATAACTTTGTATCCTGTCCTGGCAAATAAAAATATTAAAAAAAAGTATAATAATAACAACAACAATAATAATCATGCCAATGGCCATAACAATAATAACAATATTGCTATAATAATATTAATATTAATAATAACAATAACAGTATAGCCATGCATTAAGCAGTTGTTTCAAGGTAAGGGTTTTATTTCCTTCCTTAGGAATTTGATTCCCATGGGACACCAGGGATGAACATTGTGATTGCAGGCCTGTGCAACGTCTACACCCACTACATCACCACCTATGAGGAGTACCAGGTAAGTGTTAAAGTTGTGGATTGAATCTGTCTGACTGAGTTCAGCTTTGGGCTACACAGGCTGATAGTTCATGTGAAATTATGTTGTGTTTGGAGTTCTTTGCCACGAAAATGGGCAGGGAGAACTGGGAGGGAAGGTTAGAAGAATCCCACCCCAAAAAGTTGGAGGGGGAGGCAAGCTGCATCATGATCCTTTGAAAGAGGGTAAAAACTGTGGTAATTGGAAGAGCAAAGAGGGTAAAAACTGTGATAACTGGAAGAGCAAACAGGCCCTCCCTGTTTGCAACAGGCTGGAGAACAAGGAGTAACCTGAAATCGCAGCAGAAATACTTTGGCAAGTGGTTGGGGCTGAGTCCTTATCAGAAAGGGAGTAAATAACCCCACTGCTGATCCTCAGCTGGGCAGGGTGGGGAGTACACACCCCTCAGGAGCCCTCCCAACCCTCCTTTCCCGAATCTGTCCTTCCCAGGTTCAGCGGTACGAGGCTGCCTCCACCATTTATGGGCCGCACACCCTTTCTGCTTACATCCAGCTCTTCAGGGGCCTGGCCAAGGCTATCGCTCTGGTAAGCAGCATTTCCTACATGCCACAGGCTGCTGGGGACCCCTAAACCCTGTCAGTGGCCATGGCTGCTCCTCAGTGAGGCCACACAGGTGCTGTCCTCTCCGTTCTCTTCAGAAACCACTTTGAGAAACGCTACATGGTATGAATATAACTCCTGTAACAGGGGTCTCACACCACTTGAGAAATTCTGGGCGTTTTGCAGCTCAAAGTGGAGGAAATCAGTACCTCCAACCTTCCAGCATGGCCCGAAGTTGCTGCTTTTCTACCAAAGGAAAACAAAAATCTGCTACGTTTTTGCTGTACCTGGCCGTGCCCATTGTCACTGTGGCCATGTGAATAGGCAGGAGCTGTGGGCAGGAATATCCCGGCATGTTCTAGGGGCTGGATTTAGGAGAGCCCAGCAACAGGGCAGCAGGTGTCCTGCAGGGATTGGTCCTGCAGGCAGAGCACAGACGGAGATCCTGAGCTTCGCTTTCCCTCTCACTTTATTATTCCTACAATCTGTGCAAGCAGGGCTGGGAGGCGGGGCCGGAGCGGTGCTCTGCTTCCTCAGGGAATCCTGGTTATCCCTGTGGCTGTTTAACGAGCTCATCTTTCCTCTCCCAGAATGCCACTCAGGATTTGCCCCGTGGTCCAGAGCCCCCACTTTTCAACGTAACCAGTGTGACCCTGCTGCCTTCCCTCAGCGCTGAGAACGCGCCGGCCGGTAAAACTTTTGGGGATGTGCTGGAAGAAGTGAGACCAGAGTATCAAGAGGTGAGGGCTCCAGGGAGTCACTAAAACCTGTTTGGGAAATCGCCTGTAAACTCCTACCCCTCACCCCACAGGTCTGTGGGTCGTGGTGCCCTCAGAACAAACAGGTCTCATCTCTCTGGTGGGCACGGTGGAGAAGGCAGGGACAGAGCATTCCCATGCCAACGGTGCTGTGCTGAATGGGAATAAAATGGATAAATAAAGGGAAAAATAAAACCCCTTCGTTCAGCACAAAGCAGGTTTCCCCTTCTGCTTCAAAAGGAAATAGCAGTTGATTAAGTAGGCAAATGTTGTACAGCGATTCTTTACAAGCAGCAGTCAGGTCACCTTTGATGCCTCTGCTGTGGAACGTAGATGAAATGAAATCAAAATGTCAGAAATGGTTCTGTTTTCTATGCTCAGCATTTAGATAAGGTGTTCAGAGCAAGGGCTTTCCTCTCATTGCTATCTCCAGCAGTGAGGCACAGGGAGGCATTCTGAAAAATCTCCCTTATTTCCTCCCTTTTCTACGTGCAGTGGCGGAGCTTGTGCAGCGAGCAGGACGAGTGGAATGGCAAGGCCCAGGACACCAGTTCAAAGCATAAACTGTCCACTGCTCTTGCAACAAGTGAAATCATAAATAATTTAAAACAGCAACAACCACCCAAGCACAACAAAACACCACAAAACCACCCCACCCCCTAAAAACATCAAACTGCCTCTTCAAAGGGTGCTTTTAATGTGCTGCTCAGCCTTTAATACAAATCTCAATTTCCACCCCCAGAGAGAAGTTGCTGAAGTGACTTTTGTGGGTGCAAACCCCAGGAACTCTGCAGAGAACGCGGTAAACCTGATGGAATGATGCTGGAGTTGGGGTGGTTGGGATTAATGGATGTTTGGGCAGGGTTTCCTCACTTTGCTGGGAGACCAGAGGCAGATATGTGCTTTGGGAATTCACACCACCAGAAAGCTTTTGGGGCAAAGAAGTGAATTTGGATTGTTTATGATCTGCTTATGTTATTGAAGTTGGCCCATGTTGTGTGTTGAGCCAGGCACTGTTTGTCGGTGTCCAGGGCAAAGCTGGTCTTTAATTTCCATCCTATCAGCCTGCTGCTTCATTTTAACAAAACAAAGGGAATTAGAAAAGCTCTTAATTCATCCCATCACTCACCTTGCACAGACATTGTCGCTGCCCACTCTCTTATTATAGATAAATCCTTCGCATCATTTACCAGCCTAAATTCGGCAGTAAAAGATAACATTTTTGCCAGTAATTCCCACATTTGCCAGTAAAGCATGAGGAAGCACAGTCCCTTCCCTGGTTTGAAGTGCCACAGAAGGTGGGGACGTGCCTGCTCCTTCAGGGTCTGCCCAACTCTGGTGTTTTTATTCCAGACTGAGCATAACTTCCTGACAGTGGAGAGATACTCCAGCATTTCCAGCAGCTGGCGTGTGGTGCTGAATGACGCCTCCTGGGACACCAGGTGGGTGCCTTGAGCAATTTCCCCGTCCCACAGACTCCAGAGAGTCATTCCAGTCTAACCTGAAGGGCTTCATTCCAGAGCTCCCAACCCCAGGCTGGTCTTGGCCCTGCAGGTGATGCTCTCTAGGCAAGGATCAGCCTATGTTTGGGGGGTTAATCTGGCAAAGCTGGTGTTTTCCTTGGCTCCAGAATCTGGAATGGAGGCTTGTAAATTTGGGAAAGACAAGAATTACAGAAGGTTTGTGGTCCAGCTTGCTCCTAGGCCGTATCCACCCATCTGTCACACCATGAGGATGAAGAGGAAGCCAAACAGAAACCAGGAGAGACTCTCAGGGAAAAACTGGCCAGATTTATCATGCAGCATAAACAGACGACAATTTTAAACTGTTTGGAAGAAAGAAAAGTTAAGGGTACAGATGTCAGCCTTCAGGAAAAATATCCTTGGAGCAGCAAGGCTGGTGTCACCTCTCAGAGCTGCAGGCTAATCTTCACCATCTCCCTCAGAGCCAGCTGAAAAACCCCTTGTGCCCAGATGATGTGTGGAGTTGGGAGGCTGAGCATTCTCTGTGGAGATCTGGGGTTGAGCAGAAAGGCTTTTGCACATGGAGTCTGTAAAAGGAAACGGGCTTTTGATGCGGAAATGGGTGCCAGAAGTCCTGAGCTCAGTAATTACAGACTTGGTGATTTTAGTGAATATTCACCCTCTTGGTTTAGCTCTGCCCCTGCACAGGGAGCACTGAGCTGGCAAATGTTGCTCTCAGAGGTGGTACACATTGGTACAAATATTTTCTGTCTACAAACGGGACCAGTGACTTTTTTCCCTGTGTTCCCAGATACTTTTCAGCCCTGCCCAGTTTGGTTTGCTTGGCTGCTGCCCTGATAGCCTAAATGTATGAGGGAAGGTTAAAAGAAATTGAAGGTTAAAAGAAAGGAGAGGTTAAAAGAAAGGAGAGGTTAAAAGAAGCTCTTAAACTACCCTTACCTGCAGTCCCCTCATCTCATGGCACGGAGTGAGCTCCGATGCAAAGTGGATTTCCTTGCTGACTGCAGTTTCGGGCCTGTTTTCCAGGTTTTACTGGAGCAAGGGATCCCGTGGCCAGAGCAACGTGACCATTGAGTGGCACATCCCGGCTGGCATGGAGCCGGGCACGTACCGGCTGCGCTACTTCGGGCACTACAAGAAGAAGGTGTCCCTCTTTCGCACCGTCACGGTGCCATTTGAAGGCTCATCCTCAGCATTTCAAATCACAGCCCCATAGCTGATGCCATTCCCTAAAGGAATGGTCTCCTTGAGCAGTAGATTTGATAGCTGGGCTGTGCAGGAGTTGGGCTTGGATGGTTCCTGTGGGTCCCCTCCAACTCCAGGTGATTCCACGGTGTTCTAGGAGGGCTTTTTGTGGCTCTGGACATCACTGCTGCCCCTTGAGTGCTGCTGGTCAGCCTTTGCTGTGCAAAGCTCAGCTTCCTGGAAAATTTTGGCTTTTCCCTGCAATTCAGTCTCCTCAGGTGTCCTCCTCAGTCAAGTGGGTCCTGTCCTGGCCAGACCTGGTTGCAGCTGATTCTTATTGTAATAAAAGATGTAATTTCTTCTTTAGTCGCTAAACCGGCCCCTATTGATGGTGAATAGGCTCTCCCAGAGGGAATCAGATAGTAAGAATTGAATTTATGAGTTAAAGCTGTGGGTAAGGCAGCTCTGAACAGGTCCCAGCCTGCTTTGTTGGAGCATCAGGAAGGACTCAAGGCCAGCAGGCTCTGGCTGGATGAAGGGCCACCCAGAGTCACCTACAGGTGGGTCATCAGAAGTGTTTGTGATCCCTCTTCAACCCACACGTGAGTTCCTCCAAGCACAGAATGAAGGCACCATTGTAGGGTACAAGGACGGTGCCCAAACCTGTTGGCTGAAAGGGTTTCACCACAGAAAAGTCCCCAGGAATGCAGAGGATCTTTCCAGGAGGGTTTCAGAGCTGCCTGGACAAAACCATTACCACCCTGACCCAGTCTTGGTGGCAGGTGCCTCCTGAGCTGCCTCCCACCAGCACTGCCATGGGCTGCCAAAAGTAGGGACAGCTCCAGAGTCCCTAAATCTCTTCTGACCCCTGCAAGTGGTAAAGCTGGGGGCCACCGGGAGAAGAAAACATATTTCAGGTCTGGATTTAGGGTTCTTGTAGGGCCTGACAGCTAAACAACTGTAAATGTTTAATAAGCTGCAATAATGTGTACCAATTTTGTACGCAATCTCCTTAATTCTTCAGAGAATCATCAATCAGATAATTTTGCCTCTCTTTAAAATCAGCAGGAGAGGATGAATTATTCATTTCCAACCAGCTGCAATCAGTCTCAGAGATCCCCATCCGGAGGAGCTCGAAGCAGTTGCAATATTGAGTCAGGAAAAAGAGAGAGCTTTGAAAGAATCAACTCCCTGGAGATGCCCCTGATGTCCTGTCCTAAAAACTCCCCCAGCCACCCCACTGACAGTGGGGGACTTCAGCAGTACAGGACGCGTTTAAGCAAGCCAAGTGGAATTGCACAGTTAATGATTTACCCTCTAAACCATGAACGTCTGACCCCAAAAGAGAGTTTTTAGGAAGCTGGGGGGTCCCATGGGAGAGGAAGTGTCGAAAACCAGAATTAGGGTGTCTGGAGAGCCCCCCGTGGCCCAGAGCAGGTCCCCTCGTGAAACACCTCGTGTTTATTGGGCTGGCACCAGTGGGAACAGGATTTTGACGTTTTGGGGCCGTTTTGGGGGTGACTTTTCATAATACTTTGTGTCTGGAAAATTCTCTAGGAGACACGCCCTTGATTTTCATTGCCCTTTGACAGCAGCGTGGCTGTCGGCAGGCAGTGGCCAGCAGCCCCTCCCTGGTCCCTGCACGCTTTTTTGGGATGCTGTGCCTGGATCCAGCAGCCACTAGGTGCCAGTGCTGTTTTACACGAGAACGAGCTCGAGCCAAAGCCTAGGGAAAAGAGAATTTTTCAGGAATTTGGGCACCTCGCCAACTGTTAAATATAGCACTCACTACTCCCCACAGTTGCTCGTCCCTCTCCCGGGCTGCTCTCCCTCGACGTGGAGCCATTTGTGCCCTGCTACGTGCTGGGGAGAGGGGCAGAATTCCACCTCTGTTTTATTTTTGTTGTCGTGGGATATAAACTGCTGCGAACTCGGGAAACTCGTGTGCACAGGCTGAGCTCCTGTGCAGGACTCGAGCACGCCACAGCCTCCCTCCTGCGCTTCCTGTCCCTTCCCGATTTACCAGCAGTACTAGGAGTGCTAAACTGGGATCTGACCCGAGGTGCTGCGGGGAAAGGGGAGAATCCTCTGCTGTCTCCAGGCTTTGATGCAGGATTTGGGGTTTCTTGGACCCTGTGGGTGTCTGGGGCTTTTTCCAGCATCCCACAGAGGGTATTTGTGTGCAGCCTATCTGCAGCTCTCTGGTTTTTAACGTCTCCACAGCCAGGGTCGTATATACACGAGGTGGGGCTGGGGACCAAGGAATGGCACTCTTTCAAAGTTTATTCCTTAAACAACCCCAAATCTGGATGGGCACAATCCTGTGGAGAGCTGGAGCCAGGCCAGGATGAATTTCCGGGCGCGCAGAGGAGTTTGAGGTGTCCAGGGAGAGAGCAGCCCACCCCAAGAATCCCCAAGAGACAGGGGTTGGGTTGTCTCAGCCCCCACCAGCACTTAAAAAAGCACAGCTGAGAACTGGAATTTTAGCCAAGACTGAGATTTTGGGGCACACAGCAATTTCCAGCCCTTGGAAGAAAGGAACATCCCATCAGAGCACCATGACCAGGCTGACCCCCAGTCAGTGACCAGCAGGGACTGGTGACCTCTGACCAGGGTGTCACCTTCAAAGGTCGTTTGGTTTGGGGTTTTTTTTTTTTCCCAAAAAAGGGAAATCCAGGTAGGTATGTGGATGGAGAGATGAGTTTAAATGAGATGGTCCCTGGGAGATAAACTGGAAAAATGGAGCCATGAAAGCTCCAAGGTAAAGCAGATCCCTTGGAAAGTCACACTGTCCCATGGACTGGCAGGGTTTGAGTGGAACCATGGGAGCTTCCCTGTTGGATGTTCCAGGGTCTGGCCAGCTCCAACCACAGAGCTGTGTCACCCTCAGAGATGTTTCATTCTCGCTCTGCACCTCAGATGAGAGGCCCTGTGTCGTAGAGACCTCCAGGAAAGCGCTGGCTGGAAGGAGGGAGATGGAAAATGCAGTTTTTGTACCTCTTGCCTTGCCAGCAGCCAAAGATGAGGCCATCTGCTGATTTTTCTGGGCATTGATCTCATCACTTACACCTCAAACTCGTCTTAGACTCGTTGGTGGAGGGTGGACATGGTTTTTGGCTTTGTCTTGCTCTCCTCTGGGAGCCCACATCCTTACAAACGGGAAATAATGTTCTCTTTGAGTTGGGCTGTGGGTTTGAGATTCCTTGGAAGATCATCCTTGCTCTCCAAAACTGACCAGCCAGCTGCTGCCGAGCAAAGAGGGGATCTCGGTTGTGCGATGGGGGGAAACGTTACAGCACAAAAGCAAATTCTCCATTGCCCTGGTTTCAGAGGAAATGAAAGCAGGACAGCGTGAAGAGCTAATGAGGGAAAATAATAGAGCTGGCAGAGCTGCTGGAGCCCAGAGTACAGCTGACCTCTTTGGAAGAACAATGTTGAGCTATTTTGGCAAAACCTCTTTTGGAGTGGCAGGGAGGTGTCGGGTCATCAGTAGCAAGGTACCAGAGCTTCCCCCCATTTCCTGGGCTCAGGATCTCTCTGGAAAGGTGCAAACCCAGAGCCCCTCATCCCAGGAATTGCTGTTTCTCAGTCATTTAATTGTGATGGTCTTCCAAGGAGCAGGGCCCCATCTTAAAAAAATTTACCTGTTGGTGACCTGGCAACAGGCTCTTCTCAAGGTGGGGCCAACCCCTCACAGCCCTAAATCACAGATCTCCCCATTTACCCTTTATTTTTGCACGGTGTTGTCTCACTATCGAAACAACCCCCAAAAAACCTCCACTGGGATCAGGTAAGGAACACTTACCACTGTAAGAAATTCACAGCAAACCCAGTTCCTGCAGCACTGACGGGTGAAGAATTACTGACCGAAGAGGTGCTGGGAAAAGAGGCCAATCCCTTGATTTTTCACTTGGAAGTGCAAAACTACAAAACCGCTGATTTTCTGCTGCGTGTGCTTGGCGAGGGTCACCAAAGTGCACATGGAAAACGCTCCTGAACAGCTTGTGACCCTGCCTGGGTGCCCTGGGATCGATCCCTCCGGAGCAAAGCGTGCTCCTGTTTACCACAGATGTATAAAAGGACTGAGGCTTGTGTTTAAAAAGTTTTAATGGTATTTCAAAGTCCAGTGAATGTCCTCGGATTACTCTAAAATCACAGAGTTGCTTCACAGAATTTAGTCCTGGTTCTAATTTGTAACGGATGATTGAGATGCCATTTTTCCCTTAATTCCCTTTAAACACACACGATTGTCCTCCAGTAAATGGAAATTGTGATTTTTCGTTACACTTCACAGTGTTAAAACTCTATACAAACCTTGTACTACTCGTACAAAAATAAGTGCTTCATGCACACATTTTTAATACTGCTTCTTGCCCTTTGCTTTGACATCTTTCTGAACTTATATAAATAGCTGAAAAAGCAGACTAAACTTACTGAACGTGGAAAGTGAGAAACACTTCCTGCCAACGGTTTGAGAGACACTCCTGGCTACGTTCCTCGTTGGCAAACACCACTTAGAGACAGAAGAGAAAAAAAACCAAAGCCGCGAAATCCGTAACACTCTCGGTTATTTGGCCCTCTGGGACCGGGTTTGTCCTTTGCTGCGAAGCCAAACATGGCCAGCAGCAGCCACAGAGGGCTTGTAATACCTTTAGGGTCACCCTAACGAGCTACTTCATAAATAGGAGGGGTCTAATGGGACCTCAGACTGTACAGCTTATGGGGTTTGTTCCACTCCGGGGGAAATTGAGTCAGGAGAGGAAACACTGGGCTCCTGCAGCCACCACCTTGGCACAGACCCTCGTGCTTTGCACAGCTCAGGCCATGCACAGGAAAAGCTCCCCTGGCAATGGCTTTTGCTCTGCCACATCACAGCATCTAGACCAGGTGAAAAATCTGGGGCTGGATCTGCTGGGTGTCGTCGACCCAGCTGCAAATTCTTCCTCCCAAAAGGGTTTTTTTGGTCCTAGACTGAAGAAAGTCAGGTTTCCTTAGTGTGCATCACTGCAGAGGATTTATGACACAGGATTAATGCTGTAGTTATCCAGCACTGGATTCCTCCTGTATCTCCATCATTACCCCTGCCTCGATCCTGTGGCAAAAATAAATGGGTAATGCCCCCCTGCTGCACACCAAAGGGTGCTCCCAGCATCCCCACAGGGTTCAAACACAACACCAACTCTGCTGCTCTCCAAAAGAAGAGGTGCCTTTACTGCTGGTGTGAACCCTTGTCCACTAAATTAATTTTTGCTGGAATCAGAGCAGGCAGCAGCCTTGATTTAATGTGCAGGGCTCTTTCCAACCCGGGAAAATGTTCTTTGGATAGAATTTTATTCAAGGTGCCTGCTATTACTGGGCCATGGCTGTGAGCTCTCATGCTCTAATTAAGTAGAGAATTGGCCTTAATGAATTGCACTTTTCTGCTCCTCAGGCGTAAAAGTTTCCCTATTTTTCAGCGAATGTGCCATTCGATGGGAAATGCACAGAAATACACCGGGATTGGCCGATTTCTGGATATGGCTGGGAGGGAGCAAAGTAAGAGGGAAAACTCTGCTGAATTCTTGTGCCCTGCTTTAAAAATAAAATTAGCATGGAAACCTGTTAAAAATTAGCCTCTGAGGCTGAGCAGAAATGTTTAGGATAAATGTTTTTTTGCCTTGGCTGTGCCAGGAGGAATTTCAAAGAGCCTTGAGATGCCCCGTGCTGGTGGCACGGGGGGATCAGGGGCAGGGAGAGGCAAACCTGTGGCCAAGGGGCACCTCTGCTCTGCCTGGCCAGGGAAACTTTGGGCTGGCTGGATGGAGGAGAATTCCTGATGCACGGAGGGGTTTGCTGGGCCACCCCATCTTCCCCAGTCCTGGTCACAGGACCACAACAGCCACGGGACCAGCTGTTTTCAGCACAGGTTGTTGCTTGTAAACACACACACAATAGGTGTATAAATATATAGATATATAAATATACATATACACCTGAGAACCTCTCATTTCCTGGGCTGAGCTTTTGCTTTCCAGTGTGAAAATCTGATTTTTGCATGATTTTTTCTAATTTCTCCTCCCCCCCACCCCCCGCTTAATAATCCCGTTAACAAACCTAAAGACATACAAGACTGAAACTCTGACTAAAATTAACCTTAGGCCACAGATTAGCTTAAAATCGTGAGGGTGTAAGAATTACCAGACTCAGATTGGTTTGCTTTTCCTTTCTTCCTGTGCTGGGTTTTAGGGAATTTGGTTAAAAGGCTCCGTAGCCGTCGCTCCGCGTGGCGACAGCGAAGGCAGGATAGGCTTCATAGGTGGCGTACGTGGCCAAATCTTGTCCCATTGTCACTGCCTGCTTGAGCTGAGTGGCTGTGACAGTGGCAGCTGCATTAGCAATGGTGTATCCTGAAGGAAAAAAGAGAAGGAAAACCCACGGATCAGTGACTTGTCCATTCCCAGTGAAAATCCGTTCCAAGCTCACCATCGCCTGGAAAGTTTTGATGGGACAACTTTTGATGGGAATGACTCGGGCAGCAGTGAGTTTGTTAGTGGGAATAATGTAAATAAATTAAATGATTCACAGGAAAATGGAAGCATTTCCTCACCCCTGATTTGTTAAGCGCGGTGCTGGAAACACGCCCCTCTCTGCTGAATATTTTTTCCTCAGGTTTTGGTTATTTCTGAGCTAATGGTGCTCTGGACATATCCCCCCCTGTATGGCATGAGGAGGGCAAGCAAACAACCTAAAATAGGGGAGATTTGGGCAGGATTCATGGAGAAAATATAGCTCTGATCCCTTCACAGCCAACATACAGACAGTTTAGGACAGCCATGGTAGGGAAACCCCCTCAAGGCAACAGCAGGGAGAAAATATTTAGTAGACAGGATTTTTTATTTTTTTTCCCATCGGTTTCTAATGGAAAATGTGGTTTCAACACTTCCAGATTTTCCATGGGAAGATGTAAATGTTGCTGTTTGAGAATGAATCACTGGGAAAGCAGCATCATTTGGGGCTGGCTCCTCTGAAGGCAGGCCATAGCAGCTCGTCAACCAGACCGCAGTGTTTTGTTGTAAAAGAATCGGGAGTCAAGACAAAGCCTAAATTTGGGAAGAGCAGCTGGGCTATCCATCGGATCTGCTGGACCAGGCTCCGCTGCCAAACTGCATCTCCCAGGATCCTGTCTGACCAGGTGGGCAATGGGATCAGCTCAATGTCAGCCAGAGCCAAGGTCCTCTTGGTGGGGGAATGGAAATACCGGGCGACAGGGAGCACACGTTGCCTCACCAGAGGTGTCACTTTGGGGAAAAACATGAGGAATTCCTTACAGTTTGAATATTGTGGCTGTCCAGAGTATTTTCTTTGCACCAGCAAAGCCAGATGCAACGTTTCAAGCAGGAGTTGAGAAATCTGGGACTTAAGGCACATCTGCCACCATCAGGAGAGAAATGAGCTGCGACCTGGGCACGGCCTGAGCCGAGCTTTAGCAAGCCCTGACCGAGGACCAGTGCGTGCTGCAAGCAGCAACTTCAGTGCGTGTCCATTTGCCAAGCTCCCGAGACAAATAAATAAGGGTGGATGAAAGAAAAGGAGAGATGCTAATTAAGCAGTAAGTGGGGGCTGGATTCAATAAAGAGCCCATTTGGTTTCCACGCTGCGGAAGCTGCACAAGCCCAGACAAATTGATTTTTCTGTGGCTTTTGCGGACTCCTGTGGCAGGAAGCCGGATAGATTTTTTATTTTTAATTTTTTTTAATCCATCCTTGAGACACTCCAAACAACTCAGTAGTACTGACTAATGCATTTCTCATGTGCAGCTTGGCACGTGGTGCTGCCTCTCCATCGGAGCTACCGTCATGCTGTAGAGCACAGCAAATGTAATTCCTGTGTTTTCCATGACTTCCCAAGCAGTTTCAGGCTGTTGCAAGAGCTAGTGAGTATGAATTCTCAAAGTGGGAGAAAAACCTTCCACGGGGGTGTGAGAGCTGGGATCACATCCAAACTTTCATGGCTGCGTCATTTTTTTGGCAGATGAAACCGTACGTGTTGGTTCAGGAGGAGCTGGGGGTGCTGGGGGAGGACGGAGGGCCCGTGAATTCATCAGCCTTGTGTCCTTGCAGGGACGAGGATCTCCTCCACCCCGGTGGCATCAGGGCCAGGGAGGGGACTCACCCCAGATGTGGCACTGGGGACGCCAGCTTTGCATCCTGCGTAGTTTCTGGGGCTCCCAGTTGAAGGAGGCATTCACAAACTGGGAGGAGGGGAGGGGAGGTGTGGAGCCGGGATGGGCCTCTGGATGTCGGCATTCCCTGCCCTTGGACACTGCTCCAACTCCCCTGGACACAGTCCCACCTGGGGCACTGACCTGAGGGGTTGGGGTTGGAGCAGAGCCCCGCAACCCAGTGCTCCCAGCCTGAGTTGCTCTGGGGCATGGACACAAAAATCTGGGCAGTCCTGGTATAGAGATAAAATCCTTTATAGGATCTGGGTGCCCAGAGAAGCTGTGGCTGCCCCTGGATCCCTGGAAGTGCCAGGGGCTTGGATGGGGCTTGGAGCACCCTGGAAGAGAGGAAGGTGTCCCTGCCCATGGCAGGGGGTGGAATTATGTGACTTTTAGGGTCTCTTCCAACCCCAACCAGTCTGGAATTCTCTGATAAAGATGCCAGACACACAAGTAACACGAGCCACTCTGTGGGAGCACAACCAGGCTGGCCCTCGGTGGCCAAAACCTGCTTCATTCTTCACACCCACAAGGAAGCAGCAGGCAAAACGACATTGCAGGATCCCTTTGCTGTACAGACCTGCCCATACCTGGAAAAGGTGGCGCTGCAGGTGGCACCTCTGCCCCCTCCACGGGGATGCCCAGGGTCTGCAGGGTGTACTCTGCCGCGTAGGTCTTGGCCTCATCGATGTAGGCGCTGAGCTTGGGCGGCGTGAAGGGGTGTCTGTGAGGACAGCACAAAGTGAGCTGGCTTTGCTTTCCCCAGGGCTTTCCTGCGAGATGCTGTGATCCACTCAGAGCTGGCATCGTCCCGCTCAGCAAATGGAAGCATTGCTTCCCTGTGCCGGTGCATTAACAGGGCTGCTCCTCCCCGAGCGCTCTGGTTCCTCGCCGAGGTCATCGACCCCGGCTCTCGGTTTGGACACGATGTCCTTGCAGAGTTTGTTGTGCTTTTGCAATCCAAAAACAACCCCTGCTGCACTTTTTCTTTACAATGCCCAGGCTGGGTTTTTTCTTTACAATACCCAGCAAACAGTGGTTTAGGTCAGAAGTGTTTAGAATCATATTTGGAGCTGAAATATCAGCATGTTCCTTAATTTCCCCACAAGGGCTATCATTTGCTTTCGTTTTGTACAATAAAAGCACCCTTTTGCCTGATTGTGTCTGGCTTTCTGTAGTGTTTGCACCAGCAGAGAGAGCACCAAGCACAGCAGTCAGCAGTTAATTATGGTTTGTGGAGGTTTTTCTCCCTATACTTTTTTTAAGAAGTATTTATATATATAATTATACAAACATATGTAATATATAAATCTGCCCATTTAATCAATATTCTAAAGCATATTTAATAAATATTTCTTAAAATAAAAGGAAATGGAGACCTGTGCAATTGTGACTTTGAGGACAGCTGTTAGCTAAAAGAGAATTTAAAAAAATAAAGCCTAAGCCTCAGAAACCTTCCAAAAATGACGTACATGGTGGGGTTCTGGCTGGCGAGGGCAGGGATGGTGATTTTGTAGAGGAAGAGCTGTCTTTGATCCTGACCGATGGCAGAGTGCAGCTGGTACACAGGCTGTCCCCAGTTGTTTTTCTGGCAGATTTCTTCTAAGACCTAGAAGGGAAAAAAAAAAAGGGATTTGTGCTGGGGTTAGTTGCTGTGCAGAAGCCTCCTCACCCAGCTCCAGCTCCTGTGCCGAGCAGCTGCCTTCCCTCAGAGGGCTTTCAGGGAGTCCTGGCAGGTTCCTCAAAGCTTAGCAAAAAATACAAAATGAGTGGTGGACAGGATACTGCATCCACCTTGAAGTGTAAGACTCATCTAAACACTTCATACTTCAAGATCCATCTAATTCCTGAAATTATTCCCTGTTCAATTGGGCATCTCTGTCCTTTTGCTGGCTGGATTATTTCAGTGTGGTTTTCTTTGAATCCTCCTCAGGAACTCTGTCTCACGGACTTCTGTTTCAGAGGACTAAAGAAACTCGGGTTGCATTCATCTTCTCTGCTCTGCTGCCTCTCTGGCTTAGTGGGTTACAGAGCACGACAAGTCCAAATAGGCTTCTTTTGAAGAAGAAAAAAGGGTGTGTTTCCATCCAATTAATTCCATGGGCTTCAACAGGCGATTGCAGCTTTTGAAAGGCTGAACCACGTTGCCCTCAGCCTTAGCACAGCTGATCCTCTGGTAATTGGGAATTGCTGTACAGAAACACTCCTGCTTTGGCTTTGGATCCCAGGGTTTTTAACCCACTGCCTTTGTGCTGTCCCATTAAACCAGGTTGCTCTGACCTGGCCTTGGACACTGCCAGGGATCCAGGGGCAGCCCCAGCTTCTCTGAAAAACCCGTGCCAGGGCCTGCCCACCCTCACAGTCAAGAATTCCTTCCCAATATCCCATCTATCCCTGCCCTCTGGCACTGGGAAGCCATTCCCTGTGTCCTGTCACTCCAGGCCCTTGCAAAGTCTCTCTCCATAAGTCTCTCTCCATCTTTCTTGCAGCCCCTTCAGGCACTGGAAGGCCACAATGAGGTCACCCTGAAGTCTTGCTGTGGTCTACCTCATTTACAGCTTAGGCTTCAATGGATTTAAAATTAAAATGTAAAATCGAAACCTCAGGGCTGCTTTTAATTTTGCCACCACAGCTGCAGCTGCAGCTCAGTGTCTTGCAGTGTGAAATGCTTCATCATGTAGTTCAGTTCTCAATTACGATAGTTCATTTTCTCACTGTGCCAACACTCGTTCCTTGCTGCCCCGACTCCTTTATAGCTCCGTTTTATAAAAATGAATTTCACCTGCCCTAAGGCCCTGCAGAACCATTCCAGGGATTTCACACCTCTAGTGGAAGGTGTCCCAGCCCATGGCATGAGCTGGAACTGGGTGAGCTTTAAGGTCCCTTCCAACCCAAACCATTCAGTGATTCTGTGATTCTCTGACAAAATAGAGTAAGGGGACTTCTGCAGGAGGGAAAAAAATCCCTCTATCCAGTTTTCTGGGAGAAAACATGGATGTTTTCATAAACTTTGGCAAACTGGATGCTGTGGCAATTGAAATGTTAAAAGGCTCCAAAAGTCAGTGTGGAGTTGGTTTCTCGTGTTGCTCTGGACAATATAAGGGGAAAAGAGCTACTGTCAGAGCTGGACATTCAGAAACTCAGGGAATTTATTCTGGATTTCCCCTCAGCCCTCATCCATCCATCTGCATCAACATGCACAACCAAATGCAAAGCCCCCCTGAGCCAGCAGAGTCTCTGCGCTAGGCTGGGTTATGTCAACACCTCTTTCCCCATAAACGATTTGCAAATGTGCATTATTTTTCCATACATGTGCACTGTCCCTTGGTGAAGCCCCAGGTGATGCATTTTTTGTATCAAACCCATCGTGGGTGGGAATTCCTTTACCCGCGGTGCTTTTATGGCGCAACAGCCAGAACTGGATTAAGGCGTTTATGACAACTCTCCTCCGAGGCCAGTGATGACCCTAAAGGTCTCCTCCGACCCCAACCATTCCCTGATTCCATGAGAGTGGGCAAGGCAGCTGGATATTGCAAGATGCAACCGCTACTGCTCATTTTTTCATGTCCTTTGAGACACAAGGATGGATTTATTTACCAGGCCCTGGCGCAGATTCAACGAGGGGCCCGTTTTCCCAACACAACCCTTGGGCCATGGACGCTCTTTCTGGGGCACGTACCTGAGGGGCGAGTTTGATCCCTTGGGGCTTTAGCGTGACGTGGTTCATGGGGGTGAGCTCCATCCCTGGCAGGAGGTCGTAGAGCTTTTCCTCTCCCCTCTTGTCTCCCTTGAGGTGGTATCCACGCCCCAGGCCCGGGTACACCAGGTAGCCGCGGCCTCCCAGGCCTCGGACGCCCGCAGCCCCTACAGGTACATTCATGTAAATTTCTAGGAATGTAAGAAGGCATTAAACTGAATCAAATCACGGGAAGAAGGACCCTGATTCTTGCTGAAATGGAAAAGTTAGCCCCGCTTGCTGGGATTGGGAAGCAGGCGGGCAGGAGGCCCCACAGCCTGGTGGTGGAATAACACAGGTTCGACACTGACACCCGTTCTTGGATAGGTGAGGGGTTTTGGGGAGAAACTGCTTCTTTCTGCCCATTTTCCATCTTCTCCGGGCAGTTTTGATTTCAGGACAGCTTTTTACCCAGCTTTGTAGCTGGAAGGCAGAGAGGGACAGCTGGCATCTTTTGTTACCCACCAGTGTAATTTCACCTTCTTGAATTCGTGGCTTACACAATTTCATCCCTATATGAACAAAAATCCTTTTTGGTTGTCCCCCATTACGCTTCCATTTTTTCCTCAGGGAACCCTACTTGGGAGTCTGGGGGAGAAAATGAGGCAAGAGACGGGTGGGGGGTTATCACATCCTCTCCTTTCCTAATGCAACCTTCAGAAGAGCTGGTTCACCTGTGTGGGGAAAAACTTGAGCAACAAGGGGTATTCCTGCTGCCTTGTCTCCTTCCTGGTGAAGGGAGAAAAATTGGCCACCATGATCCTTGCCAGGCCTACCAGGGTGCCACACAGGGTCCCAGCCTGCTGTGGGACTGGGCCTGGGGACACAAGGCATCATCTTTGTAAGGAAGATCATATGACAAAGTTATTTCTTTGCTAGCCCCAAACTTATGTCTGCATGTACCAAATGATGTCTGCATTGACGTTTAATTTGGGGGTGCCTGAGTGTGGGGATTTGATTTGGCCCCAGGCACGGTGACCCAAGAGTTTCCAGAAATACTCTTTTATACATAGATTGAATTAATTGAATTAATTATTATTAAAGTTAACAATCCCCCAAAACAGGCCTCCACCTCCCAGAGCACACAATGGCTTGCTTGGTTTCAGCGCTGCTTCCCTACACCGCAGCAGGTCAACGTGCCCTCCTTGGGAAACTCCATAGCTTTGGGTCACAAAACACCAGGACTGGTAAAATTTTCCCTGCAACCTTCAAAGCAAAGAGGAAACAGAGTGGTGGTGGTGACAGCTGGTTGTGGGAGCTGGCTCTGAAGGGGGGAAAGGAAAAGTGTTTTATTTGGTCTTCCCTGCTGGGGCAAAACCAGGAGGATTCGTGGGTTATTTACACTGGACTGAGAGCAATCTGGAAGTTCTCTCCAGGACAATGGTTATTTTTTTTCAGCTGGAATATTGCCTTTGGGAAAGACAGAGCTTAAACCCCGTGTTTTCCATCCCTTTCCGAGAGGGATCCAGGAGCTGGGGCAAAGCCAATGTCACCGGCACACGCCTGGGAGCAGCCGCTGGCTCCCTGGAGGGGATGCTTGGCCGAGCGTGGGCGCGAGGGGAATTACCTCGGATGGAGGGGGGCCGGAGGATGCTCCTGGTGCCGAGCCCCTTGGCGGTGGGGAAGTGCAGGTTGGGGATGGCCGCGTAGGCCTGGGGTGCGTAGAAGACCGGGGCGCCCAGGTAGGCGGCGGCGGGGTCGTACAGGTGGCCCAGGGTGTAGGTGTAGTCCCCCTGCAGCACCGGCGCCCTGCCGCCCGTGCCGCGCGTGTACCTCACGTAGCTGTCCTTGTCCACCGGCTTGGCCAGCGTCACCTCGATCGGGGACCCGTCCAGCACCTTCGCGGCGAGGAGACAGCACGGCACAAGCACAGGGGTAAGTGGCCAAAGCGCTCCATGGAATTCCCACCTGTGGAGCAACTGCCCCCACGCCCTAATGGGATGGGAAGATGGAGGAAACCACCCCAAGAAAGCCCCAAATCTCCCTCACACGGGTGGAAGGTGGCACTGGCTGGGTGAAAGTTTAACCTGAGAGCGCCCAGCCCTGGCCCCAGCTGGGAGAGGCTCCTTCAGCAAAGCCTTCAAAAGGCTTCGCTTCCCCGCAAAGCAGCTCGTAAGCCGGCGAGATTCCGCGTGCTCCCAAGAACAGCAGCGGCACTAAAAATAGGAGTGGGGTTAACACCTCTTTGGGAACAGCTCTGGCTCTACAGTGAATTACATGCAGTGCGAGAAGGGCTAAATTCAGCAGCCTCCTCGCAAATCCTCATCTCAGTTTGGAGCAGATGTTTGGGCTGACCTCGTTTGTCCCAGTTTGCTATTCACACGCTGCCCTGCCAGTGTTTTTGTTGGCAGTCTGGAACAAGGATGTGAGTGTGAGCCAGGGGGGATGGCAACCCCTCCTTTCCTAGCTCTTCTTTCAGCTTTTCCTGCTTTTTTTCTGTCTGAGCAGTGAGCTAGAGCCGGGCAAACACTTAGCACAAATACAAGGAGCCAAAATGAATCGTTTGTGTACAACAGAGCTGCTGAAAAACAAATTCAGGAGCATAAAAGCAACCAGCAAAGAGAAAATCGGGATAACACCTCTGGGAGGGTACGGAGCTAATAAAGCAGGTGGCTTTGTATAAAATACTGCACCCAAGCCCCAGAAATTAACATTTACAGCAGCGTTACCTTCCCATTCAAGGCTTTCATGGCCTCCACTGCGTGTTCTCTTTTATTAAAGTGCACAAAGGCGTAATCTCTAATTTTCTTTACTCTCTCCACTGCACCTGTGGAAAACATTGGAATATTAGTGGGAAATGGGGATTAGTCAGAAAACAGAGACCTGAAAGAGCAGTTCTGTCAGGTTGTGAGCCCCTGGAGAGCAAAGGCTGAGCAAGAGTAGAAGAAAAAGAGGTCAGTGTCCCCTTACCTCTTTGGATGTATATTCCACAGGAAAATCAATATAGAGAGGTTGTAGCATTTCAAGGCAAACTAGAAGGTTTTGGGATCAGACACCAGTAAGTTTCCCATTAAAGTGGAGAGGTTTTCTCCTGTCCAAACCTTTCTTTTGGTCTTGCATCTCTGTTCTGTGACAGACCATGCACCAGCTGTGGGAACATCCCCATGTGATCCCCATCTCCCTGCTTTTGTACATGCATTGGAGGCAGCTGCAGGGATGCTGATGCTTCTGCCATACCATGAGGAGGCTTTTATTGTAAACACCAGCTCAGAATGCTCAGGAGGAATGAACAGCCAGCCCTGCCCAGGACAGAGCAGCCCAGGGCACTGGAATGGGCTGGGACTGATGGGGCAGCAGCTCTCTCCCCAAGAAGCAGGCTCTCCCTAGGAAACAGCCTTTCCCATGTCAGCAGGGCTTCCCTGGATGCCCCAATTCACCTGGAAATGGCCCCAGTCAGACTCTGCACCTGAGGGTTGGCCCTGCTGGGAGCGGGCTTGGGCTGGAGAATCTTTCTTCCAGCCTGAATCTTTCCTACACCAAATTTACCCGAAGAAATTCAAATGTAAATGGCTTCTTGTTCTTCTTTTCTAAGTCCATCCTCCACGGTTTTCCCTCTCCCTTGCCAGCTGCTCTGCTGCCAGGAACTCTGCACTGAGGAGTCTGTCTCCAGAATAACCCCACCAGTCCTGTTCCCTATGGCCCAGCCTTCAGCCATTTCTTTAATTCTTCATCTTCTCTGCTCCTGTGGCTTGGGAAGCACAACATCAGCCAGCCCAGCCTCCTGTAAAATCCCCAAAATATCCTTTGGAAATGTGGCTAAGGGATGCTGAACAACCCTTCTGTTGGCTTCTTACCTCCTAAAGCTGAACAGGTGCACAGGGAAATGTCATGTTGCCACAAAAAGCACTTACTTAGGAAAAATGCAGAAGAAAATGAATTTCTTTGGTGTTCGGGGGGAGTCATTAGGAGCTGCAGAGGGCGAAATGAGCCTGTCCCAGCCTATAACCCGAGCAGGCTGCACGTCTTGGAACGACACAGGGATGGTAAAGCAGCACTTTGTGTCCTTCAGGGACAGAGGGTGATTTTCCAAGCCTGAAGTTCTGGGAGTTACATGCTGATGCTTTGTGGAAGCTTTAACCAACTTGCTGCGCTTTGAATATCCCCCTTCTGCCTCCTGGAGAGCATTCCAGGACACCAATCCTGAGCCAAAAATTCTGCTCTTCCCTGCTTCTGCCTCTGCTGGGCAAAGCAATGTGGTACCCAGCCGTGGGTCGGCTCCAAGGAGAGCCCATCCATGGGATATCACAGAGGGAGCACTGTCCCTCCAGCACACCAGGAGAGCACAGTCTTCCTGCAGGGAGCTCTACCAGGCAGGAGGAATTTTGTTGGGATCCCCAGGGAGCAAGGGCAGGGCTTTCCAGTGAGACAGCTCTACAGAAGTCATCAGGCTGGGAATTTGGCACAGATTTAAGGGCTGATACTCGTACTAGAGCCCAGCTTGAGGAGCCCAAGCAGCATTCCTGGTCCTGTCTGTGGAACCCTCAGGGATGTGGCAATTGCTGTGGCATGGAGACCTCTGGATCATTTTTTATTAGATGACTTGTTGATGTCAAAACACCTTCTTAATGCCCTGGATCCAAGGTAATCTCAGGAAAGTGGCGCTGAAATGTGGCTCGATGAGTGAAGCAGAGAACCAAGGCAGGGCAATAAATCATTTCAGATCCTTGCTGCCTTTTTTGGTCTCAATGAAACTTTAACTGCATTCTCTCTCCCCAAAGCTGAAAGTTTTGCTGCTCTAATGCACCCATTCCTGATTTCAGCCACCAAAATAAAAGCTGTCCATTAAAAAAAAAAAATTAAAAAATTCCAACAGGAACACTGAAATGATAAAGGGAAAACGAAAGATGATGCAGAACTTCTGTTGTTCTAGTGGAAAACTTCTCAGGAGCAAAACAGATGACTGTTACCAAAGTGTCAAAAGGCCGCAAATGTGTTTCTGGGGAGTGTGAGCTTGTTCAAAGCTCGGGAGCAAAACTGGGTAAATAAAAGAAGGAAACAGTTCAGAGAGTGGGATAACATAAATTTAACTTAGGGGTAAAATGGGGTTTGCAACAACTCAATGGTGGCTAAAAGTATGAGCCAGAAATGCCGGAAGGACACAAGGAAACCTCGTGAAGACCTTTGCATTGCAGCCTAGTCCAGAAAAAGGCACATGCAGGGCAGAAATGAGAAGTTAGTGGAAGAAAAATGAAGCTCTGCAGTGTATTTTAAAAAATTAATAGAAGGAAGTTAACAGGAATGAGATGAAAGGAGATTTCACATTGCCAAGCATCAGTCTCTAATGCCTAATGGACTGCGTGGCTTGCAGAGCTGCAGAAACGGGTTATTTTTACTTTGTTGGTTTTGGGTGGAATTTCCTAAAGCTGGAGCAACTCAGAAGTAAAATCTCCTTTGAAAGCCAGCAGGATTTTTATTCCCAACTAATCCCCTTGGTTTTTTTGAAAAATCTCACCCTAAGTGCATGTAAGATATGCCACAAAGGAATATCGAATTAAATGTAAAGCACTAATTATTCACCAATTTACACGAGGACTGGGGGGGATGTATGAAAATGCATTCAGAATTTAGATAGATCAGATAAAAAGGATTTGTGTTAAAGCACTCCACTTTTATCACCATCCCTTGCCACAGAAGAATGCTGAAGTCACCCAGCTGCTTCACCAACTCTTTTTAAGAAAGACTGAATGAGTCCAAAGCATTTGGATGGCACAGGGCATCCCCATGCAGCACTTTGGGTCTCTTCCAGCTGCCAGCCATCCTCCTTCATAGTGGCTGTAGCTGGGAATTAAGCAGCCCTTAAGGGGATGGCATTTTGGGTGGGAGCCTTCAGACTGATGACAGTTTTTGTGGCATTTCACAGCAGACAAACAGCTATTTTCATTTCTTTTGGCGTTTCAGGAACGCAGAAATATTTTCCATTTGCAGCACCTATTTCGGAGGCACGGCACCCATGGGCTCCTACCTGGTTTGATGTTGTTGAACTCCTTCTCTATGGTCTCCTCGGTGGTGGAGAGCATGAGGTTCCTCACATAGAGGATTTTCACTGAGGACATGGTGTCCTCATCCACCTCCACCTCCGGCTCTGCCCAGTCCACGGCGATGGGGTGTCCCCACAGCTGGATCCTTCCTGCAAGGGAATGGGCAGGGTCAGTGCTGGGGGCTCTGCTTCCTCTCCTCCTGCTCATGCTCTATTGCACAGCACAACAGGCCCAATTCTACAAATGAGACCAAAAAAAAAAGCCTTCCTAGCCCAAAGCACTGCTGCTGCATCAGCTCCCTCCCAAAAGCAGATGGTCACACTCGGAATGTCCTCCTGCAAATACCTGGGGAGCCTCCGGAACTGAAAGAAGTGAAAATATGGAATAATTCACTTAAAGCCTGCATTCCCTGGAGTGCTCCCTAAAGGGAGCTGTTTTAATGCACTTATAAAAATCCCTTCTGGCCCCCAAAGTTTCATTCCCTCGATACCAGAACAGGGATCCTGAAGTGCCAGCGGGATGAAATAAAGTAGCAAAAGCAAGGATGTCTCTGTGTGTGCTTGAATTCGTTCAGCTGAAGCTGCAGCAGGAGAAAGGAGGGACACAAAAAGTCCTGGGGCATAAACCAGGGTGTGGGTGTGGAGGGTAAACCCAGGGGCTGTGTGTGCACTGGCCTGAGCTGCTGAGGGGCAGGGAAGGAAAAGAGCAAGTAAATCACATTGCTGAATGCTGATGATGGAGTTGGGCTGGTGTCCCCACTCCTCGAGGCTCAGCTCCAGATTCAAAGGCACCTGATGGGAGACTTTCCCTGAACTCCAGGGGAATTTTCACAGGTCCATATTTCCTCCTGTCTGCAGGTGTGTGTATTACCGAGGCTGCCATTTTAGACGTGTCATGGAGCTAAATTTTGGTTAAGTCAGATTTATGGTTCTGTTGCGCTTATAGAAAATTCTACTGAATCGCTTTAGAGGTGTCAGATTAGTCAGTTTATTAAGAGCTGCTAGTGTTGAGTTGATTAGATATTGTTATGAATGATAAAGCATGATTAGATATTGTTAGGAATAATAAACTATTTAGACCTAAACTGTTGAGCCAGTCTGAGGCTGAGTTTGGCGAGGGGATTTATTCTATCGGGACTCAACCCTTTGAGTCCCTTATTTTTTCCCTCCTCACCCTTTTGCCTCCCTGGCCTCCATGTGAATCATTCTAAATTGCTTTAATCTGATTTTTCTTTGTCTGCTTTATCTGTATAGTGGGTATTAGAGTGACCCTTGCCATCAAACCCTTTTGTGCCCTCACAAATTTATATTAAACCTGCTTTTGCTCAGGGCTTGCTGGTGATTCTTTAAGTGACCTAAACCACTCATTTGCAGCTGAGGAGACAAAGAAAATCCTGCAAAACATCTAAAAAGGCATCTCTGCTTGGACAACCCATTCAAGAAGGGGTCGAGCTCCAAAACGAGAGGGTGAGGATAGAATTTGGAGGCTTACTGGAAGTGTAAATGATCAAACTAAATGGAAAGGTGCTGCTCCCTCGGAATCCCTCGTGAATGAGCTGGGATTTGTGGAGTGAGGCTGAGCTGCTGTTCAGCTCTCAGCACTGCACAGATCTGAGCTGTCAGTGACAGAGATAAAGGCAGGGCTGCTCATGGGTCTGTGCCCCTTTCTCAATTGCTGTTCTCATTCCAAGGGTGTACATAATGACCTGGCTGACCTGCAGCAAAGAGCTAAGCTTGGTGCCTCTTGCTGAGACCCAGGCTATCTCCACCCTGTTGTTTAGCCAGGAGACAGGACAAAATTGAATTTTTTATAAAAACTCTCCATTTTTGAGCATTTCCTCTACAGAGCTCCGTCGAAGAGCAGCGAGGTTCAGTTTAAAGGAAGCATCTTGATAATGATATTCAATCTCTCATCAGCTGGAGACACATTTGGCTCTGCCTTGGAAATTTTTTCTGGTTCCTGCCATATGCTTGAGACATCAGAAGACCCTGGCTCCTGCTCACACCTTTGGAATTCCTTAAATTGTTTACTGAGATGCCCCTAACTTGGAAGTCCCTCACGCATTACACATCCGCTCAGGGCTCTGAGTTCCTTCCATCTGTCTCGCTGTCTTTGCTCAGGATTTTAAGTGCTCTGCCTGTTCCCGCCTTCCTTTTCCTCATAAAATCCATGGAAAAGTTGTGCTGAAGCACAGAATGTGCTCCCACCATCAGGGAGATGCTTAAACTGAAGCAGAAAATGCAGAATAAAAGGAAAAGTTGTCAGCATGAGAGATCTCCCAATAGCAAAGCGAATTCATTGCTCAAAATCATGTTTCATTTTTTTCACCGTGAGAAAAAAGAAAAAAAAGCATTTCAATTGTGCAGGATATTTCATGGGCTGTTGTAGAAAACAGGTGAAAGAAGGTTGGTGGTTATGAACAAATCTCAAACCCTGAAGTTTGCTGGATGCTTTCACCAGCAAGTGATCTGTGCTCAACAAGGCAGTGCAGGAGCATAAGAAAACAAGAGAAAATTGGTGAAATCCCTGCAAATGCACTTCAAGTTAAGTGACTTCCTCACCTAATACCAGCTAAACCCCTCTCTCCCTCACAACGCTCTTTGGCTGTCCCCCAGTGCTGAATTTCAGAGATTTCCTCTAAAGCAATTCCTCACTCCAAGCTCTTTTTGCCAAAATATCCATTTTCAGTCCATTCTCCAGCCTGAATTGGCTCTCAGATGCCTTCCTGAGTGATTCTCCCTGAGGGGCCATAACTGAGGCTGTGTTTTGTGTTTAACCCAAGACAAGCACAGGACAAAGCACTCCCCACAGCAGAGCTGAATGGATACACGCAGCTAAATCCATCTGGCTGGATTTTCAATAAAAAAATTTATAAAAAGCTCTCCTGATGACGAGCATGGATCATCAGCGTGGTGCTGCAGCAGGAGCTGCAGCGAATCCCACCCCCTGCACCCCGTGCTGTGTTGGGGAACCTCCTGGCTCTGGGTGTCTCTGGCAGAAAACTGCTCTCTGAGGGCAGAAAACTCAGCCACGTTCACTTCCTTGGATTCCTGGCTCCCCTGGAGACGTTGTCACCACAGCACGAGGTGACCCCTGCGTTGAAGCCACCCCTCCCCACATCTGCTGACCTGGGAGCAGCTTCCTCCTGGCCATGGCTGCTGCCCGGTGGCTCTCGTACTCCACGAAAGCAAACCCCCTGTTCTTGGTTTTGTCGGCTGCGCTGGGGTAGACGATGACGTCCACGACGCCGTCCGTGACCTTCTTCATCTCTGCCAGGATTTCCTCCCTCTTCTTGGTTTTGGGGATGCCCCCCACGAACAGGCGGCAGTTGTCCACGCTGGCACACACCCCCAGGAGCCTCCCGTTCCTGGAACAACAGAGCTGCTTTGTCAGGAGCCAAGAGAGGGGAAGGTTAAGGCAAAGCCCCTCTTCTGGCCCAAAACACAAGGCCAAACACAAGGCTTCAGTGCCAGCCGTTCTTTGGGATATTCCAGTGCCCTTGCTCGGCGCAAAAGCTGCCACTCTGCTAAATCTGGCACCAAAGCCAGGCAGCACAGCTGAAATGAAGGGTTTGAGGGAGAAACCAAAGCCAAATTTTGCTTTTCCTTCCAGGGATTCTCCCTTTTGCTGCCACCAGGCAACTGCACCCACCACCCCAGGTCCCTGTGTTGTCACCAGTGTAAGCCAGGACTTCTTGTGTTCACCAGCGGCTTGTGGCTTCCCACTCACCTCCTGACTGAGGTTCTGGGGAAAGAAAACCCCTTGTCATGGAGAGGCACCATCTGGGGACTTGCTGATGGCAGCTGTTGTGAAGACCCCAAAGCAAAAACTTCCTTTATTCACCACTATGGGGTCAAACTATCTCTTACAGGTCTGGAGAAGTGCAAAACTTCTTTAGAGGAGTCTTTGGAACCAGGGAAGGAAGTGGAGGAGCTGGAGGTGGATGAAGCCTGATCCCTAAGACCTTCCAACCTCTGCTGCAAATGACATCTCCAAGCCCTCTGTGTGCCCTGTGAGCTGCTCAAAGCAGTTCACCACCCATCTATTTTTCTTAAGAGCAAAAATGAAAGCTGTGCAATTGCCAGAATGCTTAAAAACCTTTTGGGATAAACCAAAGGCATCAACTCATCCCACTTTGAACTGGCAAAAAACATTTCGTGTGGTTGAAATCCAACCAACACATACTGATGGGCCCATCTGTTGTTGATTGCTGGGTGTTTTGTTCCCAATTTTTAGTCACTAACATGAGGGCTTTTTATGTTCCTTTCTATTAGGAAATGGCTCTGTTTTGCCAGTTGGTTTCCATCCTATTTCACCATCTTTTGCAATTGCTCCATCTCCCAGAACATATCTACAGAATCTGTCACGAGGGAGACTGTGAATAGAATAAATCAACAACAAACAACCTGGGGGGAACATAATAAACAGCACTGGTTAGGGGAAAGTTAATTTGATCCAAAGCAGAATATTTTTTCCCAATGTTCTGATAGATTTTTTTTGCTGTTTTCTTGTGAGGAAGAAATTTCCTGTGAAAGATGTTGACTTTATTGAGCAGTGCCTGCACAGGGAGACTGGAGGAGACTTCCCCTCAAAACTCAAGGATCTCAATAACCTTGCTCTGGGCTGCCAGGAAAAATACCCTTACATGCCAAAACAGAGAGATACATGTGATTTAAAGCTGCTGTGAGGGTGTTTGCCATGCTTACCTGATTTCATAATTATTGAGTGTCTTTATTGCATTCTTGGCCTCCTGTTTATTGGAGAAGGTCACAAAGGCGTAGCCCCTGTTGTTGCCATTGAAGTCCATCATCATCCTCATCTCATAGATTTTGCCAATCTGCCAAGTGAGAGCAATTTGTCAGCAAGGCGGCAGTGGTTAGAGAGGACTGGGATCCTAAAGCACACCCAGTTCCAGTTGCATGGGCAGGGACGCCTTCCACTGACCAGATTGCTCCAAGCCCTGCCCAGCCTGGCCCTGGAATCAGCTCAGGTCAGCCCTGAAATGCAGCTCTGACCATCACTAACTCAGCAGCTGCCACCAAGTCCCACCTTTTCACAGAGAGGGATAAGCTCATCCTCAAAGAGGTCTCGGGGCAGCTTCCCGATGAAGATCTCACAGCCCCTCTCTGGTGGAGGGCCATCCCAGCCTGGTGGTGGTCCCCCGTATTTCCTCTGCCCATTTTCCTGCCATGGAGGAAGAGAAAAGAAAGGTTCAGCTGTCGGTTTTTAAACGTGGATCAAACCAACCCCTTCTCTGGGAATGACCCTTGAGGCAAACACCCTCCTTCTCATCAGCTCCTCAGGGATTCACCGGGATAACGCAGTGTCCCGCTGCCAAGGCTGGCATACTTCCAAAGTCCAAGTACAGACAGGTAACCCCCTGGAAAATGGAAATCCTCCTGGCTCTGGGAGGGGCATCTCTGTGGGCTGTGTGTCAGCTGTGGGCTGGGTAATGGAATGTTTGCCAAATTGATCATTTGTCTTGATTTTCATCCAGTCCAAGGATGACACGGGCCCACACAGGAGTTCCTTCTGGCACAGAGCAAATCTTGGCCCCAAATAATAGCCAAAGATGTGAAGACCAGTCAGTATTTCCTCTTCAGTATGTCTCTCTGTTCTCCTCTCCTATTTTTAATCCTATTTCCTGTATTTCTTAGTTTCCTTCCTTCCTTCCTGCCTTCCTGCCTTCCTTCCCTCCCTCCCTTATCTCTCCTTCCCTCTCCCTACAGTGATTCCCTGCTCCCAGAGGAGCCGTGGCTCCATTAATTTTTCCATTTTTGGCTCCCTGACCATTTCTTTAGTCACTTCCCACTCTGGGATTATTCCGGGCAAGCGAATGCCTTGTACAGCTGATATAAGAGGAACGTAAACAAACAGGGATCCTTATGGGAAAGTAGGAATATACCAGAAACCCTTTTCGTTTTCTTGAGCCTAGAACACACCCTGAATTATCCACGCTCATTCCTGGTTTTCCAATGTTTTCAGCAGTGATGGAGTCCTGGGGACACTTGAATTTATGTCTGAGCTGGTGTGTGAGGGAGCACAGCAAGAAGTAAAGCCTTCCCTCAAGTTGCAGTGGCTGGAAGGCAGCACCCCAACAAACCCTTCTTGACAAGGTGCCTGGAGGGCAAGTGGACATCAGCCACTTCCCAAAGATGAACGAGCCAGGTGTGCACTGAGGAAGAAGATGTTTGGTGGCACCCATAGACAGGTTGGAAGAAAGATCCCTAAGGTACAGGGAAATTAGGAGGGGGGGAAGAGAAAAAGATAAAATAGCAAGGTTGGAATGGAGAAGGAAAGAAGAAGAGAGAGGAGTTAAAGAAGAGGAGAAAGAGAAGAGAAAGCTGTTGAAGCCTGTGGGGGACTGGGGGCTGAAATCTGTGGTTCAGGAGTGAGCTATAGCCAGATGTGACAGTAGGAAAAACGGAACACCAGGATAATTCCAAGGCCAGCTTGGACAGGGCTTGGATTAACCTGGGCCAGTGGAAGGTGTCCCTGCCCATGGCATGGGGCTGGAATGAGCAGGGCTTTAAGGAGCCTCCCAACCCCTATGACTCTAAGAAAGCCCCAGTAAATCCAAGACACAGAGAAGTCCCTTATCCTACGGGTCAGGTACAGCAGAAAGGCTCCTCAAGGGCACCAAACGCAGCTGCTGGCCTGCTCCTGGAATGTGCTTTTTCCCAGGAATCTCAGGTTTTGCTTGGGGCTGTTGTGCCCTCTAGTGCTATGCAAAGCAAGGCAAAGTTCACGGCCTGCACCTGCCTAAAATCCCGAGTTTCCAGTTCCTTTTTCCAGGACGCAAGGCCAGTCATGGCAGTGCCCTGTGCTCTCCAAGGCTGAGCTCGTTTCGGTCATGTTAGCCAAGAAAGGCTTTCTCAGGTGGGGTTGAAGGTCACGCCCAGGCTCCACCTGCCCTAACCATGGGTGGTTTGGATCCTGGGGACCTTGGAGCCCAAACTGGGAGCAAACCTTGGGGCAGGTGAGGCACTTGCCTCCCACATACCTGCGCAAGGCTCTGCACATGAGGTGACGTGCCCGGACTTCCCACCTCATCCCTCCTCTGAAACTTTGCTCAGTGAGTTCTCTTTGGCTTTGAGACACCAATCCCGACCTTTCCCAACATTTAGCAGTGCTCAGGGTTGCTCTTCCCCCACCTTTATCATAATTTCCCATCAAACAACAAATTCCTGGAGGAATAAGATCCTGCTCCGTGAAAGACAACGCAGCGATGGTCAGCACAGGCATGAGAGACAAACAGAGGGAAAAGGAACGAGCAAGGAGTGATTCAGGAGCATGGATTCGCTGCTCACTCCCCCAGTGGAGCTTCAGGATGAAGCTGGGCACTGCACAAAAGGATGGGACCATGAATTCCTACCTGGATCAAATTATATCCCGTTCGCTGAATTAACGCACGGAGGGCGGCTTCTTTCTGTGTGCCGGTCAATCCATCCCCGGATTTGTGATTTGATTCCATTGGGAGTGATTATCAGCAAAAAATCAGGTTAATTAGGGGTGCTCACTGCAATCAAATTTAAGATAAATTAAATCAATTAATACGGCTGGGAGGAGAAAGTCCACCCTCCCGAGAAAGTTTACAGGGTCGCTCTTCCTAAATCAGTTATTTTGGAGATAAACCCAAAACAGAACAGCAGAGACCATGGAAAAAGCAGAAATATCCCCCTTGCTGAATGGAAATAAGCAGCATTTAAACCCACAGTCAGATGCGGGGGAGGTGCAGAGGGAATTTGTAGCCTTTTGGTGGTGTCTCAGGAGGAAAAAATACATAATTATTATTATGCCTAATCCTGCACTGAGTACACAACAACGAGTCCTTCAGGCCTCGTGTGATGCTGGCACTGGAACCTTGTACCAGCCATGTTCAGCACTCTGTGAGAAGCAGGACCTAGCTCCAAATTTGGCCTAATTTTACTTTCGGAAATAAAGAACATGGGAGAACTTCAGCTCTTAGCTCAGCTCAGGGCTGGAACAACCTTGGGTTCACACATTTTGAATCAGAGCTGCAGTTTCAGGTCATGGCTGATTCAAGATTGTTTGCTTTGGTTTGGGTTTGGGCTGAAAACATCGTAAAACTGAAATCTGAATCTGACTTGGGCTACACACTGGGAAAGGGACATTTATAAGACGGATTCACTACTGGTGATTCCCTGTTTTTCCTGAATGCTGAGCTCCGAGCTTGTCCAAAATCCATCTGTGTGCTCCAGGCAGACAAACAGGGTCTGTAAGGTGCAAGGCTGAGCTTGAAGCCTCAGGCTGATGCTGAACAGCAGCCAGAGCAAACCCAGGCCCCTCCTCAGCTCCTTGCAGCCAGAGCTGGAGGCCAGTGGGACCAAGGACTTCATGCAGGAAAACGCTAAATTGGGTCATCCAACATGGTTGTTATTGCCTAAAATCGCATTTTATTGTGGGAAGGTGGAGGTAAGGAAAGGTGGGAACTCCCAGGCTTGCCTGGAGAGCAAACAGGGCCAAAAGGGGCTGGGAGGGGCGGCCTGGGGGAGAGGGGGACGGGGCACCCTGGGAGCACAGAGGGATGGGGTGCTGGGGGGGGATGCTGGGCAGAAGGGAAATCCAGAGGAGTGGGAAGGTGGAAGGAAGGTGGATTGCTGTGCCTGCACCCTGAGCTGCTGCCGGATTTTGGGGAGGAGGCCCTGAACAATGCCCCTGCACATAAGGTGAGCACTGCAGGTAAGGAAATGCAGGCAGGGAAGTGCAGTCTGTCTGGTTACAGCTGATTTTCTGAGTCACGATTCTGTGCAAGTAACAGGAAAAGCCTTTTCCAGTACCCAGCTTTGAACACCAACCCCTTTCAGCAGCACATGCTGCTTTTGAGGTTCACTGAGGGAGGAGCCAAGGCTTGGGGCAGCCCACTGTACCTTTGGACATTACCTGCCCTGAGCTCCTCAGCCTTTGTGCCCTGGAAGACTTAAACAGCTGCTTTCGATTTAAAAAGGATTATTGCCAGCACCAAAAACGGGCCTGAGCCCGGCTGTTTGGGGGATCTCAGCCTCGTGTTGCTCGGGCTCTGCCACACCGAGATCCAGAGACTGTGACTCAAATACTTGGAAATAGAGGCACCTCTGCATTGCCAGGGTTTGGGGCTGTTTAATGCAGGGGTTGGTGAGGCTCTTCTGATTTTATTTTATTTTTTTTCCCCATGCTCTCCCCTTCTCCAGTGTTGTAATTAGTACCAACGTGCAGGGGCTGGGACATGGATTATCCAATGCCACAGCTCCCTGCCATCTCTAATTCCCAAACCAGTGTTTTCTGCAGCAGCTGGAGCCCAGTTATTGGTTTGTTTCGCCCTTCTGAGGGCAGCAACAAAAGCCTGTCGATGTTTGTGGTGTGTGTGTCTGTGTCTGCGCCTGCTGCCTCCTCCGGAGCTGGCGTTCAGCAGGCACGGGGCAGGATTAGCCCACTGCTAATAGTGCAGAAACCACTTGGAGCCTTTCCCAGCCTGCTTCAGAAGGAGAAAGTGAGCGTTCCAAACAACCCCGGTTAAAATCCAGATTGGTTCTGCACCCTCCCCTGCCTGGGCAGAGACACCCTATATCCACCCTACAGGGGAAAGCTCTGTCGCACTGCACGTGTGGCCCCTTATATTCTGCTTTTGGAGCATCCTGGTTCCATCGGGAATTGCAGCTCTCGGTGGGTGGGGGGGGGGGGGTTCTCTCTGAGCCCTTAGAGCTGGACTTGAGCACTGCCAGGCTGGATGCCTGCTCGGCTGCTGCTCTGGATGCACTTGCTCGGGGATCCTTTAAGGCCACGCATCCTCTCCTGCAGGGAGGAGGGATTTCCAGGAAGGTCTCCCTCCCTCCCGGGGATGCTTTCACGCCGAGCAGTGAGCACCAGCCTCGGGGCTGGCGGATGGATGGGAACAGAGCATCTCCGTGGCCGGTGCTTTTCCAGCAGGAGCAATATCCCTCTCTGCCTTCTGCTTTATTAGATAAGACAGCCGAGCTCCTCTGGGCTCTTCTCGTAAGGCATCCTGCAAAGACTGCAGGCTCCAGACCAGCATGTCTAGACACTGCTGCACTCCAGGATATGCTGAAGCGATCCGCTTGGAATTAGGGAGCGTTCAAGGTTGCGATGAAGTCCTAAACACAGCCTGCTGCAAAACCCGGACCCTGGGGGGGTTTGTTAACGAGGATCTGGCTTTAATCCGTGCCCGGTGCTTCCACACATCCCTGCCTTTGGAGAAGGCCCGGCCTGACCCAAGGAGACAGCCCCTCGCATGGAAGAGCTGCAGGATGCCCATCCTCAGGGATGCCCCGACTCACCTGGAGCTGTGGAGCTGGTCCTGCTGGAAGTGGGGTCCAGCTGGAGACCCCCACCCCAGGGTAGCTCCAGCCCCTGCAAGCCCCCACTCCTGATTCCAGAGGACGCCAGGACTGGACACACGCGTGGACAGCCCCAGGCACCGCCCAGGTTTGGTCGCCCCACTCTGAGCAGTTAATTCACACCTACTAATTACCAGCCCAGCGTCATTCACAGCTCATTTATGAGCTAAAGAGCTTTCCCCTATCAGTGGGGTTTCTCCGGCCTGGAGACAGCAAACACCTCTCTTTTTCAAGAGGCATGAATCCCAACACAACAAATCCCAAGCCCAGGAAAACAGGCTTTCCACCCTGCAATTTTCCAAGCTCTTCTTCTCTCCCTCCTTCTCTCCTGCCTCCCTCGGCCCAAGGACATCTAAACACTTTTTCGGACAGGGCACTTTTCCCACCTCTGCCACCCAAGGGTCCAGATCATGGAATCACAGAATCATTTAAGTTGGAAAAGCCCTCTCAGATCATCGAGTCCAATGATTTAACTCAACACTGCCAGGCCCACCACCAAACCACGTCCCCGGGTGCCACATCCTGATGTCCATCAGTGCACCCGGACTATTTCCAGGATACAAATCACGGGGGGATGTTTTATTTCTGAAACCGGTGGCATTCCAGCCCTTTCCCCTTTATTCCAGGCACCAGCCCCGGTCCTTGCAGCAGTGCTAGTGTGCTGGGAGATTTTTTTACCTTAAGGGAGGAGAATTCCTGTCACCCAGAGGAAACACGATTACTTTCTCTCCTTCTTTGTTCCCCGACCCAGGAATCAATTAGCAAATCCGCCCTCACAGGGGGAAAACCCCCCTTCCGTGGCTGCTGATGGAAAATGTGAATGACTGCAGCAAATTCAGGCAGTGCCTTCAGCAGTGCTTTAAAAAAAAAGGATCAACCCAGCCACACTTCATAGAAATAATGGTTCTGGAATTCAAACAATTTCGGGGATTTGCCCTTAAAATGGATTATCACTAACAAGTTGCATTTTGTTCAGAAGTTTAAATTGAAATTAACACCTTTGGAGATGCAAACTATCCGTATTTCCTATTTCATCCCCATTTGTGATGAAATTTTGACAATACCACCAAGGTATCATGGTCACAGCATCAAGAAAAGGAAGGTTCTGCTTGTAGCTGAAATCAGAGTATCCCTGGGTCTGCTTTTCCTCTCTCCACTCTCATTTATGTTAGGTTTCTGCTAAAATTCGGAAGTGCCAAGGTAAGAAAAGGTCCTTTTATGCCTTGCAAGCCCACGTCAACAAGAAACAAACCTATTATGCCACCACTTCACCTCTCCATGACCACTTCTACATGGCTTCCTCACGCCTACTACAGCACATCCACTGACTTTGCTCCATCCGTCCGGGAGCGAGATGAATCCAGAAGCTTTTACCCCCCAAAATGTGGAAAATTTTGCTTCACTTTGGGGTTGTTTGGAAAAGGAAGAGTCTCTTTCCTCAGCCAAGGGTTGTCTCCCCTGGCAGGATTTTTGCTGAGGGGAGCACAGGTGGTGTTTGAGGACAGAGCCTGCCCCTCTGCAGCCTTTTTGGGGAAAGCTGCTTCCTGGTTCCAGGAAGGACATAATGAACCCCCGTTTATCCCACGGGATCAGTGCACACCTGACTGTGCTGAGCCACTTGGACACATCTAACTGAGGCTGTTTTGAGTGCCCCCTCAGATCAACTGCTTCTCCTGAAGAATAACCACCTCTGGAAAGACTGGATAATGATATTCACTCTTTCCCCTAATAACCCAAATCGGTCACTAGAGAAACCATTTTCCTCTAGCTTACCAACGTTTTGGGGATTTTTTTCCTCCCTCCAGGCTCCAAGCAATATATATTCTTTTCTACACATCCATAAACACCAAGAATTCTTCATTCTCTTCCCCAAAACTGGAAGCCTTGTGAGCTGCCCCAGCTCCTTGCTGGGGTGACACGCTGAGGGACGGAGTCCGATTGAGCAACGCAGCACGAGGCTTTCGTCCCTGGGCTTCCCAGGGTGGGGGGTTGTTCTCCAGCTCAGGTGGCTCCACACGAAGTGGGAACTCACAGGCATTAGCAGGAAAGCAGGAGGAATTCGGAGCAGTGTGAAAGCACTGCAACACATGAGCCTGGAGCAAGCATTTTTTGCTCAGCCCCTTTTGCTTGGGAATCAGCTTCTCCCTTTGGAATCCCTTTCCTCTTGGGCACAGCTTTTGCAGCTCTGTCCCCAAATGCACACAAATGCCGCCGGAAAGCCCCTCTGTGATGCTGAGCCCAGCCTCCTTCCCTCCTTCTTAATCTGCATCCCCATGTGCAGGACACTTTGAAACCATCCTTCCTCCCCTGCCTGCTGCCGCCCAAAACTCCTATTGCACCGAGGGAAAGAGCCTGGGAGGAGCATCCTGTGCTGAGCAGAAACTGTCCCTGCTAGGTGGAAGGGACTGGGGAAAACAGAGGGGTTTTTAGGAGCAGCGATTGCCTTCGCTAGGGAGACCGGTCTCTGGCAAAGAGAAGGAGGGATCCCGAGTCGGCTGGAAAGATCTCTAATGATTAAGCCCCAGAAAGTTGTGCTTTAACAAATCCAGGTCGAATTATGGCAGGGAAAATCCCTCCTCCCCCTCTGTTTTGTCTGGCTTGGCTTTCCAGGCGAGGAGGAAAAGCAGAAAACCCCCTCTTTCCATGGCTTTGCCAGGCAGAAACCGCGCCGAGGCCCCCAGGGAACCCTTCTGTGCCCACTCTGCTCATCCCAAACTCAGAGCCAGGGCTGTGGGGCTGTGTGGGGCCCACCAGGGGGTCCCGGCCCCTCAGTCCAGCCCTGCTGGTGTGGGGCAGCTCCGGGGTGAGAGTTTGGTGCTGGCACTGTTGGGGTGGGAGCTCCCGATGGAGCTGCCCCTCCCCAACCCCACCAGCAGCCCCGTTTCAGACCGCCAGTCCCACTCCCCCAAACCCCAGAGCCACGAGCAGCCGCCTACCTGAGCAATTTTGGAGATCACCCCCCGGGAAAGAGGTCTCCTTGATTGTGGGGAGTTTGCGACGTGTCACTGCGGTTATTCCCTAATCATCATATCAAACTCCAAAGGTTCAGCAGCCCCGGCTGCTTTACAGTCCCGCGGGTTAAACGTTAACCCGCCCTATCTGCTGGCTCCCCGCAGGCCTTTGACCAGATAGCTGCCTCAGACAGCACCCACCGGGCCCAGCTTTCCCGAAATAAACGCAGGGCACCACAGGCAGGTCCCAGTTGGAGGGCTGGGACCATTCCGACACCGGTTTGCTCTGTGCCGGGGCCTTCTGCACCTGATCCATCCCTGGTGCTGCAGCTCTCCCCAGCAGAGACGCTGGGAGAAGGGACACAGCCTTGTTCCACCCCTGGGCTCCACAGGAGGTTTGGGTTTGCTGGAGGACGGTGGCAGGAGTGAGAAATTCGTCCTGGTGGAGAAATTCCTCCTGGTGGCCTAAGCAAAGCTGTGGGTTTGCAGGAACTGCTACAAAAACCTCATCCAAGCAAAGACTCGCAGTGAGGAAAGCCAGTGCAGGCTTTGGGAGGGTTTGTTGCACCCAGGAAAGGCTGCGAATAAATCCAGCAGCCACAAAACTCCGCGAGGGGTGGCTTCCAGCTGGGGCAACCTCTGAGCACCCTGAGTCTGTGGTCCTTGTGCCACATCTGGTGATGCAACAGCTGAATTCAATGTTTGGCTCTTTCCAAAATCCTTCTGGACCCTCACAGGAATGGAATGGGCACCACAGGACTGTAGCAGAGTGATTTCATGGATTTACAAAATTGTTAATTTGGAAAAGACCTTTATGATCATCAAGTCAAACCAGCACCTCCACCGTGCTCACCACGAAACCATTTTTCTTGTTTGATGTGCAAGTTTAGGATCCCAGCATCGGGATCCATCCCTGGAATTGCATCCTGCTGACCTCGGAGCTGGACCACAACTGGGCTGGGGCACGGTTTGCCAGCCCAGAGCTGACCCCCACCACAGTGATGCAGTCCTGGGCTTCGTTTGCAGCCCTGTGAAATGAAGCATTCATAATTAGGTGTTGCTGACGCTTCAGCTTTGGAAAAGTGCCGTCCCTGTGTTTGCTCAGCTTTAAAAGCATGAGGTGTCCCTGAGGGGGCCAGGTGACAGGGCCTGGATCCCTCACGGGGAGCAGCATCCTGCTCCTTCCTCCCTGCATCGGCTGTCTCACGGGGGGCTGCTCCCACTGCCCGGCCCAAACATGGGATTGCTCCCGAGGAAATGCCTGCCCTCTGGTATCCACCTTTCTGCAGAATTTAGGGGTTCAAATGCAGGTTTGGGAACATATTCAAAGGAGATAAAACCCCCAAATAAGCCCTTCCCTGCCAGTTATGAGCACAGATTGGGATCTGCTGCTTCTCCTGATCTCCAGGCAGAGCTCGGGAGTGACGGGCAGATGTCACAATGGATTTTTTCCCTGTCAAAGGGATTTTTCTGTCTTTAGCACGCCATCCCTTCCTGTCCGAAGGGATTGGTGGGATTCGATCACTGGTGACACTGGATTTCAGACTGCAGGCCCCAGTGTGCCACCGAGCACTTCAGACTGCACAGGAAAATGAGCTGAAATCATTCCGTGCCCAATTAAATGCCTCTGCCCTGGAACTGTGACAGTGGGAGGAGCAAGCCAGGTCCCTAAAATCAAGTGCCACACACCTTCATGGGCCCAGCACTAAAAAGAGCAATGAAAAAGCCTCTCTGGGAGAAATGTGAGGTGTGACCTGCGTGCAGGTAACAGGACTCTGATGGCCTGTGAGCAAGGGGGGATGAAGCGCAGGTGGCCATGGCATAGAAATAGGGCAGTTTGGGATGGAAAGCCCCGTTTTGGGGTAGACACCAGCTGTGGATTGAGCCACAGGTGTGAGGGAAGCATGACAACACACGTGGACGTTGAAAGCCATTCCGATGGCAGAGGGGCTGGAATTTCAGCGTAATTTTTTGAGGTTGTGCAGGAAAGGGCAGCTGTGGTGCTTTTCTTCCGTGTCTTCCTCTCTCTGCCACAGATTTTACTCAGAAGGGGAAAAGTGATCAAGAGAGAAGATGTGCTTTGTGCTCGTGTTTCCTTGAAAGCCTCTCGAGAGGCAGAGTGGAGCAGCCCCAAGAGCAGCAGGACGTAATTGTTTCCTTCTCCACAATCACAGCAGCAGTGGGCCGCCTCCTCCCAGCCTCAGCCTGCCAGGTGGGATCAGGGAAAAGTACTTACAGCTCAGGAAAAACGACACTTGAGTGGATGTCACCCCCTTGTGTTATTTATTTACTGCCACAAGCCCCCTAAGGGGGTCTGATGCTCTGCCTTTCCCTGGAAGTGCTTCACGAAGTTTCCCAGGATGTCCAGCAAAGGGTTTACGGCAAATCTCTGGCTGTGCCAAGCCCTGCTGGGGATCAGCAGCTGTCCTTTAACACGGCAGTAAAGCCAATAAAAATATCCTTGGTGTCAGGAGGAGCAGGATCAGAGCCCAGCCTTTGAAAAACATGGAAATGGTGATGTTGAGAGCATCTCCTGAGTGCGGTGTTTGCTGTGCTTGGTGGAGACACCCTGGCCAGACAGACCCTGCTGTGCTCCAGCCGTGGGGATGCTCTGGGTGGTGACATTCCCACTGCAGGGACCGCTGGAAACTGGGGAAGAAATGGGACGTTGCCGAAAAACTTGGAATTTTCCCAAGTCAGCTACAGATTTTGAGGGACGTGTATCAGTTTCTGGGGAGGGTGCTAAAGATTGTTAAGCGCCATTGCAGCTCATTACAGCTCTCTAAACATCACCCTTCTCCCTTTCCTCCGAATAAATCTGCGTGCTGCAGTGCCATTGTGCCCTGTAATTAGGAACAATTCAACTGAAGTCTCAATGCTTTCAAAAAACGATCCTGTGCTTCAGCAGCCTGACTCACACCCTGCTGGAGAGCTGCTGCTAGGCTGAAAAGGAATTTATAGTGGAGCAAACAGCCTGTGTCTATTTGTATTTATAGATATGAAAACCGCTTGGTTCTAATTCCAAAACTGATATTAGGTGAGGAAAAAAATAATTCCGTTTAAAAATGGGCGCAAATGAGGTTTCTGCATGCCTTTCCCTCAGGCTTGGGAGCCTCCAGACTCTTGTGGTGCCACTTTTTCCTTGTTGTGGCTGAGACGTTTTAGGTTTGTTTGTGCCACGGAGAAGCAGCAGTTGTGCCCAAAGGGGGCTGGATTGTGCTGCTGCCGAAGACAATAGAATTAATTATAAAAGTTTTGTGTGGCTTCGAGATAAATCTGTGGCCACAAGTATTTAGGATTTAGGATAGTTTGATACGACCTGTGTTTGTGGAAGGCTGATGTTGGAATACGGATCAAATACTGACACTGTGCTGCTCCAGAAAGGCTCTGCTGTGAGCCCAATGGCTTCTGTAAAGCTGTGGTTACAACTTCTTCAGTCTCAGGTGTTTCTCCAGTGCCTCTGGATAGCAAAAGTATAAATAGCGGGTGTGCAATGCCAGCCTGAATAACCACAGCATAGGAACAGGGTCCTGCACCTGCACACAGGAAACTGGGAGCCAGCAAGCTCAGGAAATGCCCTCGTTCCCCACTTCTCTGCTCAAGATCGGCTCCTAAAATCCTTGTCCAAAATTAATTGCAAAGAAATGATTTCAAACTGGAGCTGGTGGCAACAGCGCTCCTGCAAATGTATTTGACACGAGAAGTGTTTGAATCCTGTCCCTGCTGGCCTGTCCTCCCCTTGGGCAAAGAATCCTTCAAAGGGCGTCAGCAGACCCAAATGCTTGGGAAGTTTAGTTGGAGGTTACATTCCCCTGGTTTTAGTTCTGCTGACAGTTTCCCAACCTGCTTCCCAACTTCTGCCCAGGCAGTTTCTCGATGCTGAGAATGTGACCTCCCCCTGGTCTTAGGAAAAGGCAGGGGGATCCTGGGCCTGAAAATACCAGGTACTTTAGAAATGTTGTCAAGTTATCAAACAACATCCTCCCATGAAGTAAGAAGGCAAACCTTGAAGTCACAGGTGTTAAGATTAATTTAATGCAGCTCAAAAAAGAAAATATTTTTTGCAAAATGTTACAGAAACCCAGACTGGTTTGGGTTGGAAAGAACCCCAAAGCTCATCTTGTTCCACAGGCAGGGACACCTTCCCCTCTCCCAGGCTGCTCCAAGCCCTGTCCAGCCTGGCCTTGGGCACTTCGAGCTCTTATTTCTCCTTTAAATGCATTCAAGAAAATAGGATGTTGTGATAGTAATGGTTTACACTGAACAGAAATGAAAAGCAGTGATTACATTTACTGTACAAATCACTGACAGTAAGTCCTCTAATGCTGTTAGGACTCTTTAAAATGATAGACTTAAACCTCTCTCCCAGCTGAAACCAAAGCTCCCAAGGCAAATAATTACACTTAAAGGCCAGATGTGGCTGTTTTGCAGCACCTTTTTGTGGCTGCTCTCTGTGCAGGAGAAAGGCCTTGAGCTTTTTTCCTTTTTCTTTCTGTTTCAGGACAAATAAGTGGGATGGGAAAGACAAGGACTTGCACAGGTCTTTGTTTGTTTTGGAAGGACACCCTGCACAGGGGTGGCATGAACTCAGTGTGCCCCAGCCTGCCTGGGTGCCTACAGCATAAATCCCAATATACCCTAAGAGATATATTTAGTATGTCCTACCTGGAAAGGGAAAGCTGCTGGGGAGAAGGAAACACCCCAGTGGTTGGGTGCAGGTGTAAAGAAAACGGGGTCAAGGCCACTGCTCCAGTTTGTTGGTGAGGGCAAATGGGGGAGGTAGGAAAAGTGGTATTGATCCAGGGATATAAGGGCACTGATAAGAGAAATGGGAACAATTTGCATGAACAGCTGGGCAAGTCTGGGCAGGAGAGGTAGAGAGGAACGAGGCTTTAGCTTTAGATATAAATGTGCTTTTTAAAAGTTTAAAAGGTGGTGTTGTGCCTTGGAGATTTTTCCTCTGCTGGGACAGCAGGGAGGGAAACAAAACTTTTCCAAGCAACAGGTTGGCACTTGTAAGCCAGGCCTAACCACTAAGCTGAGCCTTTTGCCTGCTCTGAGCTATGGCCACCTGGGCAGGCAAGAGCAAATAGTTTATGAGTTGTTTCCTTCCATGTGGCTTTTGCTTTTTTCCACTTGTGTCTTTCATCAAAGCCCATTTCAGAACTCCTGTGTCAGCCTGGTGGATGCAGGCATTTGTGGAATATTTCCCACTTCACTCCTAAAGGGGTGCTTGTGTGCTCGTGACTCATTGTGCCTCTCTAACCTGTAATAACTTTCTTCTGAAAAGTGGTTCTGCAGCACACTGAGTTCAGGTGTGTTTTATCATCTTGTGGGATGGCAGAAAAGCACGTGGGACATCCTGGAGTCATTAAGGCATCGAGTACAGAAGTTTATAAAACTGGTCCAGAACCTTTACGAGGGATGCAGGGACGAAATAATGGCTGGGATAGGCTTTGATATCCTGAGTGGGCTTTGTAAGTCCCGGGTTTATGAATTCATTGAGAAATTGGATCACAGAATGGTTTGGGTTGGAAGGAACCTTAAAGCCCACCCAGTGCCGCCCCTGCCATGGGCAGGGACACCTCCCACTGTCCCAGGCTGCTCCAAGCCCCAATGTCCAGCCTGGCCTTGGGCACTGCCAGGGATCCAGGGGCAGCCCCAGCTGCTCTGGGCACCCTGTGCCAGGGCCTGCCCGCCCTCCCAGGGAACAATTCCTTCCCAATATCTGATCTAAACTTGCCCTCTGGCACTTTAAAGCCATTTCTTGTCCTGTCACTCCATGCCCTTGTCAGAAGTCCCTGTCCCTGACCTTCCCACGGCAGGAAAAGAAAGTCAGGGTTAACTTTGTTCTTGCTCAGGCAGAGGTGCCGTGAAGAGGATCAGGAATGTGTGGCCTGTCCCAAATCACCTTAGGGATGAAGTGTGGGAGGTCGGGTATGGGAAACTGCAAAAGGAATTTGAAAAGGCTCCTGTGACCTGAAGAACCTGAGAAACAACCAGTGGGTGCTGAGCATTCCTGGGAAAGGAAAGTCCCAAGCTGGGAATGGGCACTCAGCTCCTCCAGCTTATAGGTACAGGAAGAATTACTCACCTACACAAACTGCAGAGGTGCCAAAGTGGGTGTTAATGCCCCACTGCCCCCCTACATACAGACATCTCATGGTGGAGACTTCCACACCTCTGCTCCAGCAGCCTCCAAGTGCTCAGAACCCAAATTAGTGCTGGCCAAGGGCTGGATTTCTTAAAATATTTCCCTAAGCCTTGTTCTTTTCCCTCTCTCCTTTCCGCAGCGGGTTGGTGGGTGGTCTGTTCACTGGCTTTGGGGTTGGTCACGGGTGGCCTTGAGCTGAAGGTTCGGGGCTGTTGTGGCAGGGGCTGGTGCAGAGCTGGGTTCTAGGGGAGGGGACCTTGCTGGACCCCGGCTCAGAGGCAGGGGGGCTCATTCCTCCTTCAGCAGGCTGCAGAAAGTAGTTCAGGCTCGAATCGTGAGGCTTGGCCCCTCTGCCTGGGCTAAACGTGAACTTCCCTGAGGGTTTGGGTTTGGATCCAGCCAGCAAAGTCCCGCTGTTGGAGTTCAGGGGAGCTGCCAAGCTGTCCTAAATTCAGGTGGGTGGCGGGGCTGGATCTCCCCTCATGAGGCCAACTGTGAACAAAAAAGGGTCTGTGGTGCAGGGCAGAGGTGTTTAGCTTGGGATGTGTGACTCCTAACCACAAACAGAGTCAATATTTAATAGAAAAGAATGGAAAAATAGTAAAAATAGTAGTTTAAGCAGACCTGTGTCACTTCAACATAGCATAGCTGTGTTTATTTTATTTTTATTATTTTTTAAATGTATCTTGGACCCCGGCAGCTTCTGGGGTGTTGGGGTTTGCTGCTCCAAAGGAGCTCTGCCAGCGCCCTCCTCCCAGCTGCCCTGCAGAATGAGGGATGGGAAATACACTCATTATGCAGCGAATGTTTTTAAACAAACCCTTTTCAGCTGTGGCCAGACTTGAACCTTCAAATGTTTCCATGCCTGGTGAAAATGGGGTTTCTTTAAGTAAAAACTGACACCACCACTCCAGAGCAGAATCCGAGACTGGTTTGGGTGGGAAGGGAGATTAAAGCCCACCCAGTTCCAAACCCCTGCCATGGGCAGGGACACCTTCCACTGTCCCAGGCTGCTCCAAGCCCCAATGTCCAGCCTGGCCTTGGACACTGCCAGGGATCCAGGGGCAGCCCCAGCTGCTCTGGGCACCCTGTGCCAGGGCCTGCCCACCCTCCCAGGGAACAATTCCTTCCCAATCGTTTAGGTAAGCTCTGGTGTGGGGGGTGTTGGAGGCACCTTCTCCTTTCTGAGTGATCCTCGCTCTTCCCATCACATCAGATTCCTGCTGTGGATGGGGTAGCTTGGCATGGTCTTGGTGCAAAAACTAAAATATACAAAAATGCCGTCCACCCTCCAAGATCTCCTGGCCTCTCTCGCTGAGAGCAGTGCCACCATCCTGGACTCGACTTATCCTGGAGTTCTGTCATTTCTTCAAGAGAGTTTCAGCTCTAGCAAGGTGTCATTTTCCCACTGGGAAAAGTGGCTTCACAGGCAGCTCCAGCCCAGCTTTCTGCTGGAGCTGTTGGAAAGGACAGGGCCACCCTTCCTGGCAAACCTTGCTAGCAACACTTGGGTCATATTCTGTTTTTATTTCCCCTGCTCTGAAAGCAGCCAGACTTCTCCCAAAGCTTGGTGCACCTGGGAATTTGTTGAGGCCTCTCCAGCACCCAGCAACAAATTACAGCTGTGAGATAACACACAGCCCTGGGCATTGGCTAGAAATGGCACGTTGCAAATATTTTAATTCCTGATTTGTGTGTTTGGGAGGAAAAAGCCCTTCAGATGCCGTGCAATGCATATATAAATTCTGAACTGTAAATAAATATCCTCCCTGGGACCTCCAACTTTTTTGGCAGTTTATCAAGCAGTGAGGTTTAAATGGGAATACATTCAGCTGGAGTAGAAAGCAATCAGAGTGTCTCTGGGATTTTGGTGTGGGATGGGGCTCCCTGAGCTGGGCAGGCCTCTCCTAATGTTGGTGTCCATGAAAATTGAGACCTAAGAGCATCCAAAGGGACCTCTGGAGGGGACAAGAGTCAAGGTTTTGTCCCATTCGTGGCCTGCAAGAGCCAATTTTGTTGTGAGAAGGTCACAGATGACTCAGAGCTGCTTCTCCAGCCTTGCCAGAGAATTCCTGCTGCCCAAGCTCTGGGCCTCTGGACAGGCATGCTGTGTTCCCAAGGAGGATGGTTGGCACCTGTGGGATTGCTCAAATAACTCTTTAAAAACACTGAATGTGGATGCACCCTGTGTTGCTTCCCAGGCTTCAAACTGAGATGTGGCAGAGCTTCTCGTGCTGTAGGAAAATAAAAATATGTATTAAAAATGGCAAGAATCCAGTTAGGATAGGAAAAATGCCTCCCACAGACCCGAATCCACAGGCTGGGATCTGCTTTGTGCATCTTGGAAATTGCTTTTCACCGGTCCTGACTTCAGCTGAGAGGGGCATGGAGGGGTTTTGTCCCCAGCCTTGAGCAGTCACGCAAGGCTGGCTGTAAAACCCCTCCAGGGTGAGCTGCCAGCAGCTTTTCCAGGGACACCAGGCTTGGCACCAGCTCTGCCTGTGGGAATGAGCTTGGGAAGGCAGGAAAACAAGGCTTTGAAAATAATACAGCTGGCTCTGTCACCTCGGTGTTCCTTTCTGCATCAGCACAACTTTACCTGGGTGCAGTGACTCTGAAGTGACTCTGAGAGCGACTCTGAAGAGCAATCCTCCCTCCTTTCCCTTTCCAAAGTGGGTGGAATTGTCTCTTAGCTGTTGGGTAAGGTGGTGGTTCCTGGGAGCGGAGCGTGCTGAGCTGGCTGTTCCCAGGCTCCAGCGTGGGGAGCAGGTGATGCAGAAAATGCTCAAACACAGAACAAACCAAGCAGAGGAGAAATATTAATTGAGGTTTTTCCAAAAGGCAGCTGGTTTTGTTGGTTTTGCTCACTGGGTTATGCAGATGCTCCCTTGGTGTCAGGGATCTCTGACTGAGCTGGTGCTTTCAGCTGTGGCAGAAGGTATAAAAAAGATCATAAATACAGCTTTGACTTCAGGTAAAAAGTAATAAAATCTCCCCAAAAGACAGACAAAACTGCTTCTAAACCCAGCTTGCAGCAATTTCATACTCTCTATATGCAAGAGGTTTCAGTAATAGTTCTGTAGCATCAAAAATTCATCATTTTTCACTGTAAATATTTTCTAGAGTAAAGAAAAAACCCAAACAATTCCCCAGCTGTGTGTATCCCAAATGGATTTGTACCTCCTGAGATGAATTCCATTATTTTTCACCTGTTCCACCTGAAAAAGATCAGGTTTTACTGCCACAGTCAGTGTTGACTGAACTTTTTCTGTAGCTTTCATGGTGTCTTTGAAGATCTGTGGGGTTTTCACTTCATTATCCCCACCCCCCCCCCCAACAGTTATGAAGAGGTGGTGAGCGGAACAGGGTGTCATTCCTTAGTAAAAAAGGATTTAATAATGAAAATTCTGTTTTTAAGGAACCTAAACCTGAACACCTGTGTTAGGAGAGTCTGCAGGAGCTGAGGGTCATCTTGGAATGGTTTCTCTGCTCAGTCGCTTCCAAAAGCAAAAGTCACGGAAGCCGAACATTGCTTGGGATTTTAAACTGAAAATGTATTTAGAAAGCAAAGAGTCCTCGAGGTAATCAAGGTAAAAAGAGCTGCCAAACAAGGCAAAATTGAAGAGGAAAAGAACATTGATATTCAGTATATTCATTTCTCACGGAGCCTGACGTTAATGGCTCTGCTGGGAAATTACATTATTATTGTTAAAATGCTGTGGAAATCCAAATAAAGGCTGGGAAGCTACAGGATGTTCTCGGAGGATGCAAGCTTTGCTGGAAGAAAATGAAATAAACAGTTCAGCTCCAACACCTAAATATTGATATAAAGATGTAAAAGTTGAGGAGGCTTCACAGACCAGCATGTGACGGGGATGTCCCAGGGCACTGGGCAGGCCTGGAAAGTCAAATATTCTCAGTGTGCCTGTGAAGCAGTTGGAGTTCATGTGGTGTCCTAGAAAAGCAGGATGTGAGCCAAGGAATAAAGGAATAGCAACCAAAATAACGGAGTCAGTGACTGGGTTGAGCAGGAGTTGGGCTGCAGCAGCACAGGAAGGAATGGGGTTTAAAAATAGCCTCGCTGGTGGGTGAAAAGTCCCCTGGGAGAGCAGCCCTGAGCAGTGGGGGATCCCCAACCTCGGGGACAGCCCTGGTGCTCCCAGACCATGCCAGGGCCCCTTTCCCAGTGCTTCCAGCGGGAGCCTGCTGGGATTGCTGGGAGACGCCAGAGCAGAGCGACTGCACGTGCTGTCACTTCAGGAAAGCGGCTCCTGAGGGGGTTTCTAGGTCAGAGCAGCGCAGGGCAAGAGCCCCTTGTGGGAAAATCTCCCAGGAGTTCACGGCTGTGCGGGGAGGTCGCTGCTTTCCCCGCCGTCGGTCAGGGCTGGCATTTCCTTACGGAGCCCACGGAGCTGCTCCCAGCCCGAGCCCAGCTCACGCTCGGAGTTACTCCTGCTCAACGTTCCCTTCACAGCAAAACAGAATGGGGGCCTTTTCCATGGGCCTTTTGCAACTGCTTTGTCACCCTCCTGATTTTCCAGAGCCGCTTTGGACATGTCAGAGTTTCTTCCTGATGCTCGTGTTGTCACCTCCAAGCTCTGCATCCAAAGGCAGGACACGAGCAGGCCTGAGGAGGGAAAAGCCGGGCTGTACCTCAAATCCTGCTGCCCCAAACACCCCCAGCCACAGCCAGGCTGCTCCTGGAGCTGATCCAAAGTAAATGTGGAGGGTGCTGAGGAGGAGCAGCCTTTAGTGGCATCGCCTTCCCAAGATATCCATCAGTTGTCACCCAATTTTGGCACTGGACACGACTGCGAGGAGCAGGAAGCTTTTTAGATCGGTCCCAGATGAGATGCTGAGCATTTTCCAGAAGCATTTCTGTCTGGGAATAGACAGTGGGAGGCTGAGTGGATTTGTGGCCGGCCAGGTGGCTGCCACAGCTGTGCTGTGCTGCTGGATGTCACCCCTGCCACCGCTGCCCTCAGGGGCAGGAGGGGTGGCAGGGCTTTGTTGCATGGCTGCAGAGGGGAAATGCTCTGGGGGATGAGTTTTTCCTGAAAGGTGGAACCATTTTTATTATTGATTTACAGCTGCCTAAAAATTTTGATATCTATTTTTAAAAATGTATTATAATATATACAGTAAAATTGCATATTTTAAAAGTATATAGACAGTTCAGAAAAGTGTTTGCTTAAATTTGTAATAAGGTCAAGTGATGGGAGATGACAAAAAAGGAAGTTTTTACGTTGCAATAATCTCTTTAAAAGGCTGGCAGAAAGTGATTTTTTTTTTTTTAATGGAGTTATGACAAAACTCTCAGTTTTTGTTCACGTTCACCATTTTTCAAAAATCACCCCGTGCTGAGTGGGAGGGAGGATACAGCCTTAAGAACCACAAATGCAGAGCGGGAAATTCTTCTGGGATAGCAGAGAGGGGGAAAAAAAACCCAGCAGGAATTCAGGCGTAGATGTTGAGAGCGTCTAAATTTGGCTGCTGGATTTTTGCAGCCCCAACAGGTCCCACTTGTGCAGTTTATTTTTTTCCCCCCTCTTTATTAAAAAGAAAACTCTTTGCAGTCCGTGGTTGGAGTGTCCAGTTGTGGAAGTGCCTCCAAAGGGGGGTTAATAATACTTGTCTAAAATATACCAGAGCCCACGTGGAGTCTGGGGGATTGGCCTGGATAAAACCAGAATGAAATCCCTGCTATCCTGGGAATCGCTGGAGGGGCTTTTATTTTTTTTCCCACCAGCCTCTGATGCTGTGGAGCAGTTGTGGTGAGAGCATGGATGTGATGATACCCTTGTAGCCAAAGGAATATTTTTAGCTTCCTCGTTTTCCTTAAGGAAAATGACATCCTGCTTGCAACATTTGCAGGATTATTTTAATTTATATTAATAGGGGAAGAAGTTGAAGCTGTGGGACCGTTTCCAGAGCAGTGTCATCAGCAGCAGTGAGAAAAAATGCCAGAAAGAAAGAGGAGGATACAAGGCAATATTTCCAGCTTATTGCTGCAAGAAAAATATTTAATGGGGGATATCACAGTATTTTATATAATCTTAGAATGGTTTGGGTTGGAAGGAACCTTAAAGCTCATTCCATGCCATGGGCAGGGACACCTCCCACTGTCCCAGGCTGCTCCAAGCCCCAATGTCCAGCCTGGCCTTGGACACTGCCAGGGATCCAGGGGCAGCCCCAGCTGCTCTGGGCACCCTGTGCCAGGGCCTGCCCACCCTCCCAGGGAGCAATTCCTGCCCAATCTCCCATCCATCCCTGCCCTCTGGCACTGGGAAGCCATTCCCTGTGTCCTGGCCCTCCATGCCTTGTCCCCAGTCCCTCTCCAGCTCTCCTGGAGCCCCTTTAGGCCCTGGAAGGGGCTCTGAGCTCTCCCTGGAGCCTTCTCCTCTCCAGGTGAGCAGCCCCAGCTCTCCCAGCCCGGCTCCAGAGCAGAGGGGCTCTGTGAATTCATGAAATTTCACAAGAAAAAGTCCTAGATTTGGGTGATTGGAATAATTTCCCCTGACTTACTGCACATGCAGTGTCATTGTGCTGGAAGGTTTGATGGGTTATAATTGACAGCAGAGAGTGAATTCAACCCAGTCTCCCCAGTGGCAGTGGGGTTAGAACCGGATGATCTTTAAGATCTCCCTTCTAAGCCAAGCCATTCTAGGATTCCATGGAAATGCCCGAGCAGCATTACCAGGAGCTTTCTATGACCCCAAGGAGTGGTGGATTTCTTGCACACCTCAGTAGCTGCAGGGCTGAGATGTTGTAGGACACACAGCACATCCCCACACTGCTCGTGCCCCAAGCCAACTCCAAGGCACTTTTCGAAGGTGTCAGGCAGCAAGAAATCCTGTGACAAGCTCAGAAGGAACTCAGCACACTGGCTGCTCCATGGCATCATCTCCAAAGGGATTGGGAATGCTGATTTTTTAATATAAACATCGTTGTTCCCATTTCGGGAATTACTCCGTGGTGAAAAGGCTCATATCTGTCAGTAAATTAGACACTGAGGAGGTGACACAGTTTATTAAATTACCCAGTGAAATAGGGACTAAAATGATCACCAAAGAAGGAAACAGCACAAAATTAATCCTTCCTTTTTGTGGCCTTAAAATGCCCTCCCATTGAAATCTCCTGTGTCCATAAGGCAGCTCCATCTCTTAGGAAGCTGCCATGAAACAGCTGATATTAAGAGATGGGGGCGAAAAATAGGTTCAGACTTTTGGCACTATTTAAGCAAGTCATAAATAACGGGATATTTTCTTTTTTAACGTGGTGGGGATTACTGCCTCCATCCAGCTCCTCCAAATCACGCAGGGCTGTGACCTCGAGTCCACCCTGCTGCTGCTGCTGCTGCAGAGGCTCTTCGCTTGCAAAAGCCAGTTTGAAAGGGAGAATGGTGGGGGTTGCAGAGGTGGAGTAAAAGGCAGAGTATTGATTTTATAAAAATCCAGCATCACCTTTGATACTCTGTTAAAGTTACACCAAGGCAGAGCTGGCACGGCTTCCAGAGGGATAATTACGGCCCCAGCCTGAGTAATGTCTGCGTGCTTCGGGCTTGCAGAGCGAGCTGCCTTTATTAGAGCGAGCAGGGATGAGAAATGAAGGCGCTGAGCCTTCCTGGGTTCAATAGCTGGCGTATTTTCCATATCTGCTGGCTGTAAACTGTTCTCTGTAGTGCCTCGTAACAGAGCAGCCGGGGGAGCCCGGAGAACGAGCTCTGGCAGCGCTGGCCGGAGCCGAGGGGTTACTTCCAGCAGCATTTTGTGTTTTGCCTCCTCTGAACGTGCGGACGTTCACCCTCCGTTGGGAGCGAGTTGTGGGAAGGCAGCACTCGATCCTTCAGGACATTCTGGGACCCCTTCCTTATGGATGGGATCGTGCCCTTTCCTTGGATAAACTCACGGGGGTCTCACTGGGCAGGCTTAAAAGCTAAAAACGTGCACTAATAAAAGGCACCAATGATGAGGGGGTCGGAAAGCTCTTCCCCAGCGCTTGTAGGAGCTGCCCGGGCTACAACCATCGCATCCTCGCCAAAAACTGCGACCGTCCCTAAATTAACAGCGCGGTGTTAATACCGGGGAGGGTTGGGGTGGGTTTATCTCTGAAAAACACGGCTGTCCAGAGCTCAGCCCGGGCGGCGGCGCTGGGGCAGGGCGGAGTCGGGGCTGGGGCCGGCTCCAGGACCTGCCTCTGTGCCTCTTGATCCAGGGAGAGCGGGACACAAAATTTCTCCTGCTCTCCTGCCCTGCTCTCATTCTGCATCTCCCGCTCCGTGCCTTGAGGAGCTGCTGAGTTCCCCTGCTCGTGGCCGGGCTCTCCGGGCATGCTGGTGGGCACAGAGAGGAGCGGGATGTCACTGCTGCCGTGCCTCGGGGGTGCGCAGGGTCCCTGTCCCTCTGCTTCCAGCCGCTCCTCCTGCTGGCTCTGGGCATCCCTGGGGCGCTGCCCGTGGGCCCGCTGTGCCAGCCTGGGAGGACAGCGGGACATGTGCAGGCTCCCAGCCGGGACAGGGATGCGGGGCACGGCTGGGCCGCGGAGCTTCATCCCCCTGGTCCCGTGCCGCTCCTGGCTCTCTCGGTCTCCTCGCAGAGGCTTCTTAGTGCCGTGCTGGCGCTTCGTTGCCCGCTGTTTTATCTCTGTGCTTATCGCAGTTGCTTCGGGCTGAACCCAGCCCCTGCGCTGGGAGCGTTCCGGGAAGGGCCGATGGATGCGGAGCTTCGGCTCGGTGTAGGGCCACAGGGAGGCTGTGACCCCACAGGCTTCCAGGGCCTCTTGCTCTGTGATTTTGGCCTCCCAGGAGCTGACCTTGGAGCTGCAGCAGTTGCTGGTTGTGAAGTGGTGACGCTCCTTGGTGACTCGCTGAGGCTGTCAGTGAACTCACGGAGTCGAGTCCCCAGCTGTTCTGAGTGCCATCTCCATATTATCTATAAAAATACATCGATGGAGCCATTAATGTTGACCCAAAGTAGATTAGTGAGTGTGTTTTCCTGAGTGTGTTTTCCCTCCTGTGCATCCCAAGCAGCCCAAACCAGCTGGGATATTAATAATGACCATGTGCTGGACTGCTCCCACTGTTCAACCCCAGAGTGCCAGGGTGGGGAGGCAACTTGGGGCCTGTTCCTGCTGTCCTGCTGCTCCAGAGATTAGATTTTTCTTTAAGTGAAAGCTCTTCCCAAAACAGAGTCACAGCACAGAGCTGGGGTTCAGTAACGTGGTGAGGGCTGGGAGAGACTGTCAGAATGTGGGGCTGAGGGCAAGGGTGTAGCTGTTGGTTTAATTCACAGAAAATACGTAATTATCCTTAACTCACGGCATCCTTGGAGTTTCCTCTCTGTGCTGCTGGGCCCTGGGGCTGTGAAACAACTCCAACCAGAAGTGATGTTCCTGGGGTCAAAACATGGAACTACACAGTCCATGCCAAAGAGGCGTTCAGCCGGTTTTTAAAAACCTCTTTGGGGAAAGTTGCATCCTCCTTCTGATGCACATGGGATTCTTGTAGGACAAAAATTGCATTTTGGAGCAGTCAGGGGGCTGCTGCTTGATGGAGATTCCTCTGCTTTCCTTGTTCAGGAAGGACAGAGGTTTGGGAATGGCAGCAGCACAAGTGTCCCTAGGGATTTGAAACTGCCTCAGATTTTGAGAAAAGGGGATCCTCCTTTCCTGACTGGGTATCCTGGCAGAAAGGCCACAAGTGTTTATATTTAAACAGACAGAGGACTCTCCCACCCATAATTACATCTATAAATAGAAAATAGGGAAATTCATTGATAAGAGAACACAAAACTGCCTCAGGTGACCATGCTTTGAGAAAAGGGTTCCTCTATCATTTGAAAAACCTGGATGAACGTGATGGTTGTGCACCTGAAATTGTTAAATAAATAATACAGTCTCGTCCTGTCTCATTCCCAGGGTAGTATTTTTATCCCCAGACGAAGGTATTCTTCACCCTAACTTTGTTTCTACACAAGTTAATGTTCTTCTGGGAAAAACATGAAGTCTGTAAAATAAGTGATGGAAAACAACCAACCCACTTCCCTACACACACACAAAGGACCAAGAAAACCTTGAGAACTTGCCCAATGAAAGTAAAAACCCAAAAATGAAGCTTTGAAGCATTTCAGAAGTAATTAAAACACACCAGGAAGTGATCGTTCCGCCGTTAAAATGAACAAACTACCTAAAGCTGCTCCTTTCTGTGGAGCAAAGAGTTCTCAAGGCCATAACTACATACACAAATAGAAAATAAGGAACTGTGTTGATAAGAGAATTTTTCTTCCTTCCCTACCAAAGAGGTTAAAAAAAACCCCACCTCCAAAATCTTCATTTGCCTTAAAAAAGAGATTAGGGAGTTGCCACTCTGCCGTAAGCTCTCCAGTGTGAGGGAAGTAGTTACAACTCCGACTATTCTGTAACTCCAAAGCCTGATTGCCTTGAACCATCAGTATTTATTTAGCTTAATTAGAAGCTTCATTAAAGCCTTAATGGCAAAACATACTGGGATGAGTAACTGTGCCTAAGTGGAATGAAGGCTTCCTTTCCCCATGGGATTTGCCCACCTTCATCTTCCTCAGAGACAGCTGAATCTGCTCTGCTTTATTCCCAGCCAGGTGTGAGGGATCCTTGTTTTCCCCCTCCTGAGGCTGAGTAGAGGCACCAGAAGGTCCAGGTGAGGATCCAGGGTGGTTCCTGCATTTCCTGTCTCTACCCGAGGCCACACGTTCTCCATCCAGGTGTTTTCCACCCTGGGCCTTTCTCCTTCCACCTAGCCGCTTTGCCAGACATTCATTTTCAGTACTGATGCTTTTCCCCTACTCATCCGAGGCACTTTGACAAGAGGAACCCAGGAATGTCCTTCCAGGCTGAGTTCCTGTCCTTGTGACAGGTTCCACGGCACCGGGTTTAGAGGAGACAGGCAGAGATCCCTCCTCAGGACCCAGCTGTGCTTGCTCCCGAGGGGAATCACCCCTGCATGGTCTTCTCCTTACTCGATGACTTTCTCCCTCCTTTGGCTGAAGGGAGATGCTGTTCCCGTTTTGGGCTGGAATTTCCTCTGTCTTCCTGATGATTTTGGTTCTGGTCTTCTCCACTTGTGACTGTTGGGGGTCGGTCACCACCATTCTGGTGTGACCCGAGGCTGACTAAGGCTCAGGGGGTTGGGGGGAGCGGTGTCAGTCCCACCTAAGAGCTCACCCTGTTCCCCCATACACTTCCCAGCTGGTTGGTTGCAGCCAGCCAACCATTCCTACAGGAGCTTTTCTCCCGATGGAGCAGGCAGAGAGGAGCACCATTAGGATGGGAATCCTTTATTTGGGGTCCGTGGCGAATCACAGACTGGTCTCAGCGAGCCACGGCCAGGAGTACGGAGGCCAGTCGGTGCCCTCGGTGGATTTCTGGAGCACCATCAAACCCCTGACCCCTGCCGTGCGTCCCTGTGCCGCTCCCTGGGGATGCCGGGCCCGTTTGGGGCCGCAGCTGTCCCCAGGGACCCAGCTGGTGCTGGTGCCGAGCGGCTCGGGCTGTGCCCCGGTGCAGGAGCCGCGGCACGCCCGGAGCAGCCTGCGGAACAGGGAGAGCCGCTGCCGGCGGCCCGGGGGCTCCGGGGCTCTGCCTGGGGGCAGCACCGGGGGCTCTGTCTGCGTCTCCCGATCCACGAGCAGCGGGACACGTGAACTCCGCTGGTTTTGGGTCGGGGTCTTGGTCTGCGTGGCTCGATCCACGCGTTCAGCAGCACCTGAGTGCTCTGGTGGGGAGGTCTCTGTCTGGGTGAGCTGGTGGACGAAGGGCGCTTCTGTCTCGGTTGAGGCAGGGGTGGGGGGTGTGGAGGGCACTGCCGGGGGATTCTCCGGCGCGGCCTTGCCCGAGCAAGCCACGCAGCTCCTCAGGCGCCGGCACTGCCCGCGGGCCGCGGTGTTGCCCGGTGGCGGCACCGGGACGGGACTGGACACGCTGGAGCGCGGCCCCTGTGCCCGCGGCAGCTTGGCCGAGCTGGGATGGCTCCCGGCGCTCTGCTCCTGGAGGTGGGAATGCCGTGAGGGCCTGTCCTGACGGAGGGATAGAGCCGAACTCAGGGACTGCAGCACCTGGGGACGGGAATGCCGTGAGGGCCTGTCCTGACGGAGGGATGGAGCCGAACTCTGGGGCGGCTGCTTCTGGAGGCGGGAATGCCGTGAGGGCCTGTCCTGACGGAGGGATGGAGCCGAGCTCGGGGGCGGCTGCTTCTGGAGGCAGGAATGCCGTGAGGGCCTGTCCCGACGGAGGGATGGAGCCGAACTCAGGGGCTGCAGCACCTGGGGACGGGAATGCCGTGAGGGCCTGTCCCGACGGAGGGATGGAGCCGAACTCAGGGGCTGCAGCACCTGGAGGCGGGAATGCCGTGAGGGCCTGTCCCGACGGAGGGATGGAGCCGAGCTCGGGCAGCCCCGCGGCTGGGGCTGCTGCACCTGGATGCGAGAGGAGAAAGAGACGCGGGAGGTGTGGGATGGAGGCGGCTGCCTCGGGCCGGTGCCGGCCCCATCCCCGCCTGTCTCTGCAGCCCCATCCTTCAGCAGGTGCCTCTTGGAAGGCTGAGGGCTGAGCTTCTCCTTCTCCATGGGTATCCTCTGGCAGCTATCCCGGGGAGCTGCGGCCTCCGGAGCGCGGTGCTCTGCGCTGCTGGAGGGCACAGCCCGGCATGCTCCCGAGGCAGCCCGGGCTCCGCAGTGCCACACGGGCCCTGGTGCCATCAGGAGGCGTCTCTGTGTCACAATGGCCCCGTGGCACTGTGACAGCCCGGTGTCACAATGGGCCCTGGGCACCGTGAGCCCCCTTTGTGACACAGCCCCGGGCTTTGCCATGGGACCGCACGTGCCCAAAGCGGCTGGAGGTGGCAGGACCGGGCACGGGGCAGCCCCTGCGTTCCGCTCCTGGAGACCTTGTCTTGATGGGAACGTGTGGGGATCGCCCCGCACCCCGGGCAGCGGAGCGGGGCGCTCCCACGGCTGTGGAACATCCCCCTTTTTTCCCTTCCCGAGCTCCCGGGAAGGGCCGGGCTGTCCCGAAATCTCGGCTCGATCGTGTCGCCCACGAGGTGGTGCTCTCTGCCTGCCAATAAAGCCCAATGCAATTATTATTAACAATCGTTAATTAGTTCCCCCCCCCCCCTTCCCCCCAGGACTGGCTGACCCCTTGGCCGCAGGGATGCTCCCAGCCTGAGGATGGGGCAGCTCCGAGCCCGGAGGTTTCCAACCACGCGTGAAAGGCTGGAGGCACAGACACAAGAGTGCAAAAACACCCCACCACCCCCACCTCCTTAAAGGAAAGAGAGGCTGCTAATTGATTTTTCCACCTTAATTTAATACTCTATCGGTACAGCCTTGTCCTCCAGCTCAGATGCTTTGCCCTCTCCTTGCCCTGTCCTAGCAGACAAGGGAGTCTGTCCCTAAAGCTTCGGCACAAGATTCCGTGGGTTGGGATGTGGACCCCGAGTGGTTCCTGGGTGCCCTGAGTGCCCAAGGCCTGGCTGTGGGGGCTGGGAAAAACCCTCTCCCCCTTCTTGCCTGCGGCAAGGGGCTCCTGAAATCCCTCCTTGGAAACAAGAGCGGTTTGGGAGGGAAATGTGATAAGGGAGCTGATGGTGCCCTTTGCCAGCCGGCATTAAAAATTCATGTGCATGATGGGCTCTTCCAAATAAGTCCGGGAAGGATGAGTTCCTCCCTCCCTGGACATGCTGGCAAAGCACTCCGGCTGCCTCCCCCCTCAGGTGCCGCCAGGGCCCCAGTGTCTGTGCCCGGGGACGGGCTCTGCTCCCTCAGGGCGTGGGGTGCAGGCTGTCCGTGCATGGTGGGATGAGGGACGCCGAGTGTCTGGGAAGCTGCGTGTCCCACGGGGTGGTGGGGGTTGGCTGCCGTGTGCTGGAGGGTGCCCTGGAGGGCAGGGAGCGGGAGGCAGCCAAGGGGGCACTGGGAGGAGGGCAGGGAGCAAGGAAACCTGGTGGGGAGGGGTGTGGAGTCCTGGATGGGGAGGGAGGCAAGTAAGCGAAAAGGGTGGGATGTGGGGAAGGATGCTGGCTGGGATGTGGCGTGCCCCAGCCATGAGGTACACGGGATAATCTGCGCAGGGAAGGATGGCGGGAGGCGTGTAACGTGCCCAGATGCCCTGCCAAGGTGGGTACCCAGGAGAGACCAACAGGGGAGTGCTGAGGGTAACGCAGCCTGGAACGTGGCGTGAGGACAGGGGTGGGATGCTGAGCTCCTTGCGGGGCGGGATGGGATGCGGAGCTCCCGAGGGGGAGAGCCGGGGTGCTGATTTCCCGGCGGGGAAAGAATGGGATGCTGAGTTCCTGGAGGGGGAGGAATGGGTTGCTGAGCCGCCGGGGGCCGGGCCGGGCGGGCCGGGGGGCGGCTCCACGTGGCTCATTAGCAGGAGGCAATTTAATATTTATGAAGTGTTCTTGTTTGAATCCCAAGTCTTCGGCTCCAGTTACAAGGAGCTGCGTCACCCTGCGATCACATGGTAATTGTTGCTATTTCCAGGATCCCAGCCTCGCAGAGTGGCACAAGAGCTCTTTTCCCTTTTCTTGTCCTTTTCCCCCCGCCGTCTTTTCCCTTGTTTGCCGCTGGTGTCGGGGCTGTTTTCGCTCGCCGTTCAGCCGGCTCGGCGCTGGCCGGCGGGCGCGGGGCGATGCCGGGGCCGCTGCCCTGAGCCGGGGCGGGCGCAGCCGCACCCCCGCCCCTGCCCCTGCCCGGGAGCCGCTCCATGAGAGCGGGACCGGCCCGGCACCCCCAAAATGACCGAGCTGGAAGGGGACTTCACCAAGCTGCTGCTGCTGAAGGAGGAGCGGATCAAGGAGCTGGAGCGGCGCCTGGGGGAGAAGGACGAGGAGATCCAGGAGCTGCGGCGGCGGCTGCACAAATGCCAGTCCGTGCTGCCGGCCCCCAGCCCGCACATCGGGCCCCGCACCACCCGGGCGCAGGGCATCTCGGCCGAGCCGCAGACCTACCGCTCCTTCCACGACCTCCGCCAGGCTTTCCGCAAGTTCACCAAGGCCGAGAGGTACGGACGGCACCCCCTTTCCCCCCTCCCGCGAACCCCGTTCCCGAGCGGGGCGGCCGGGACACCGCATCCCCCCGCCTGGGATCCCCGGCACGGACCGTGCTCGGGGCGTGGAGCGGCTCCGAGCCGCCGGGAAGGAGCCCTGCGGGGGATCGGACAGTCCTCCCTCCCTCCCTCCTTCCCTCGCTTCGCTCTTCCCTTCCCCGCCGCGACTCCGCTGCGGCTCTCGGGGGATGCTCGGCCGGAGCGCGGGAGGGCGGCGGTGCCTTCCCGGCGCTGGGAAAAGTTTGCGGCGGGGCCGGGAAGTTGTTCGGTGGCTGCTCGAGAGCCGTCAGCACCCCCGGCAGCGCCGTTCCCGGGGCAGGTGTTGCCTCTCGCTCCGGCCCCCCTCTCCCGACCCCTTCCTCCCCAAAAAGCAGAGCCCACGCTGCTCCACCCGCGGGCTTTGCACCGGTGTTTTGCCTCCTGTTATCCCGGTGGGACTCGCTGATCCTGGAGGACTTTTTCCACGCTAAGGATTCTATGATTCTGTTCCCCTACGCCGGTGTGTCAGGCACCCACAGAGGGGTTTTTTGGGGGAAGCATGGAGTCTGCATCACTCAGCCGTGGGGTCTCAGGGACTCTCCTGCTTCCGTACGTGTGGGAAAACTGGGGAGCGTGGTGCTGTGCTGCCTTCTGGGGAGGTTGATGTGATGGAGAAGTTGTGAGGGTGTTGAGTGCGGTGGAGAAGCTGTGTGTGAGCACAGCGGTCACCCTGCTTTGGGCAGAAGCTGTGGCTGCTGCTTCTTCTTCTCGTGTCCTCTGTGCACAGCGATTTATTTCAGCAGAGCCTTTCCCGACGGGATTTGCGTGTGTGTGGGTGTGAATCCACAGTGCTCGCCTCAGTCCACGTCCAAACTCCAGCCCTTTCCTCCTCACCTGCCGCTCGTTAACGAGACTATTGCTCAAACGACGAGCACTTGGCTTTGGGCTTTCTTTAATTAATTATTATTCTTTTCCCTGCCTGTGGTGATTTAATAAAGCAAACTGCTGTGCCCACGAAGGTGTGTGAGTGTGAGCAGAGCATGTCCACTCGTCCTTCCCCGCGGCAGCACATCCCTTTGCCCCCCTGCCCAAGGCAGAGGCCAGGTGTTGTGGATGGAGAAGAAACCCACGTCCAACTTTTCCTTTTGCTGTTGGTTGTTTTGGAGGCAGTGATCCTCCTGAGCCTCATCTACCACAGGGAAGGTGACAGTGACCTGGCACCTGTGGTGAGGGCAGGGACCCAGTGCCCCCACCCTGTGTAATCACTTATTTAGAAGTTGTTAAACCTGCTCATGGCTCTAGCGAGGTTTAGTCCTGGCCTGAGGCTTTCCCGTGCTGTTCCCAGGTTGGGCAGCTCCAGGAAAAGCTGTGTCCATGTGATGCTGTGAAGGTCGTTTGTCCCATCCTGCACCGTTCCCATCATCCACAGATGATGTTTCAGTGGGCAGGAAAAACTCCTGGTGGGGCCTGTGGGCAGTTCCAGGCTGGAACTCTGTCCCCTGGCATCTCTCATGCCTCAGCCTCGCTCATGGTAGCCATGACAATGGTAACCAAGCCAGTCTGGGACTGCTTTTGGGTTTTAATTCTTATTTCTTCCTTTAATTCCACTTAATTCTTCTCCCATCTCGTTGCTGGGAGAGCGGCGGGCGGCTCCGTGGTGTGCTGAGCACGTTGCACCCACAAGCTCCCTTTTACCCCTGTTTCCCCCCAAATCCCTCCCCACCACGGGTTAGATCGAGGTGTGCTTTCCTAGCAGTGTCTGGGTCCTTGATCCAGTTCCAGGGTGCTGTCCTGGGATTGGGGAGCACAGGGCTGTGCTGCAGAGGCCTGTGCCAGGAGCACGACGAGCTCTCCCCTCTCCCGATGCCGACCGGAGGCAGGAATGGCTCTGGCTGGTGCCAGCTCCCCTCAGCATCCCCGGGGCTTTCTCTGGCTCTGGCACCTCAGGACTGCTGACAGCACTCGGCTGATTTATTTATGGGGGAGCTCATGTACCTCCAGCAGCCTCCTGCCTGCACTCCAGCAGCAGCAGCAGCATCCCAGCTCTCCCTCATGCAGGTCCTCGGCTCCCTGCGAGGCTGAGGATGGGGAGCACCTCTTTTCCAAAACCCACAGGCAACTTCCAGGCCATAAAACCCCCAAGGGGATGTTCAGACCCGTCTGTTTTCAACTGAATGCCGACAGAAACCTTTTTACCTGAGACCAACCTCCAAACGCTTTCTCACCTCTGAAGATAAAGATGTAGCTATCGACAATATAATTTGGTTTATTTAGGGCACACTTGTGTGCAATACACACTGACATGGAAAACTTCAAGGAGTTGAAAGCAGCAAACTACAGGATGACAGGAACTCAAACAGGGATAAATCCCAGCTGAAAGCAGAGAATGGGGTTTGTTTTAAATATGTTGTGCCTCTTGTAACGCATATTGTCACGTCCAGCAAGGTCAGAGTTGCAAAGAGTTGCAGAGATCCAAGGAAAGGGGATGTGAAACCAGAAATGTGTTGAAGGATGTGTTATCTTCGGTCTGGATGTGTGTCTTTATGCTGCTGTTCCTCCTGATAACACAGAAATACAAATTTTAATGGCAGAAAGCATTGCTGTATTGATGGCCAGGTGTATAGAGCTATCCATGTATCTACAATCAATCTGTAAATTAGATTTTCTTTCAAAATAGCCGCTTTCTGTGCCTGTTGTCAAAATAATTCCTCCCCGTCATTCCCTGATCCGTTCCTGCCAGCAGAGATTTGAGTTGAGAGAGGAGCCCCACTTCTTGTAAATGATTCCTTAATTTATTTATGCTCAGTGAGTTTTTACTCGCTTTCACCCACAGCCAGGGAGTGTTTCAGATCACACCAGGCCTCGGGGCTGTCTGATCTAGCACCTGCCAGTCCCTTATGGCAATCCAAAGAAGGAAAACCAGCTTGTCCCTGTTTTTCCTGGCGGGGTGGGAGCCATCCGTGGATGATGCAGCAATCCAGGCACTTTGCTAAAGTGATCCCCAGTTGCTAAGCAAAGGCACTGCAGATGATCAATGATGCACAAAGTAAATGCTGAGGTGTGGCAAAGCCGGGCCTAAGAGCTGGATCAGCCCTGCCTGTCCCTGCACCCAGGGGTGCTCATCGGTGGCTCCTCAGCACCCAGAGGTGCTCTGTGCCCCGGGAGTGATTGACCTGAGCCATAATCCCACCTCAAACCATCCTCCCGGGAAATTCCAGTGGCTGCCTGCCTTAATTTCGAGGCACAACATCTAATTCCAGCTAAATCCTGCTTATCTGGGGTGAGAAGCTCCCTTCAAACCTGGGCGGCGCAAAACGACTTTGGGAACGTTTTTGGAATAGTGACTGAATCTTTGCTGTGCCAGAGCCGTGCCTGAAGCCCTGGCCCTGCAGGCAATTCCACTTTTTGTGTGTGGTTATTCCTCAACTTCCCAAATGCAGCTCGGGCCATGCCATCCCGGGGTTTTTCCACGCTGCTTTGAGTCTGGCACAGTGCTGTAGGCTCAGCAGCGTTTGAGACAGATGAGTTTCCCCACGCTGGTCCCGGTAATTTACCCATCCTCCTTGGCTCCCTAACTTTCTCTGCAACTTTTGAACAGATTTCCCCCCTTTTCTTACTTTATTTCAGGAAGCATTTGCCACAAGATGGCAGTGGGGCCTAACGTTTAAGGCGAGGTATTGGGGTGTATTGTGGTTTCAGCCTCCCAGCCCTGGACCAGTACTCCTGCAGGTGGTTTTCCAGATAAAATCAGGCATGAATCCTTGCTTCTCCTGCTTCCACCTTCCCTGAGGTGTTGGGGGACGCTTTGCTGAGGGACTGTGATCACTCAAGGTGTTTAAACTCAGGGTTAAAGGCTTTGGGTGGTCTCTGTGGTACCGGGGATAGAGGATTGGAGTGGATGCCCTTGACTTTATGCAGCAAAACTTGGGCTAAGCTGGTGTTTGCTGATGGCTATGGCAGGATCAGTCCATCTCTGGGGTTTGGGTCCTGCCCAGGCCAGGACCAGCCATGACCAGAGTAAAAACTGGGCAGCCTGGGAGGTCTTCAGTCCAAAACTCAAGGCAAAGTCACCTTTAGAGCTGGGCCAGGGCTGCCCCAGGCTAAAGCAGAGACGTCCTGCACAGCCCTGTAATTCTCCATTACTTTTCCCCCCCAAAGCACTTTTGTCTCACATCTCCACCACCCCTGGAGCTGCTCTGTCGATGGCCTCCACGCCCTGAGCATGGCAGGAGGGATGTTCCCCCTCCCTGGAGCCGTGTCCTTCCTCCCTCAGCCCCTTTCTGGGAACTGAGCTGCCTGCCCGCGTTAATTTAGCCATGATCTCATCAGCTGCCAGCCACTAAAGCGATATCGATCCTGCGCTCAGCCTGCCCGTGAAAAACAACCCAGCTGCTTCCCCACTGCCTGGAACCACCCTCCCTCGGGGCCTGGGCAGCCTGCAGAAGGGGCTTTTGCCTCACCTTTTTACTGGTGGGAGACAAGTGTGTGACACTTCAGCCTTCAAACTAAAGAAGGACAGTTTGGGACTGTCCTCTTGCAATATTTGACACCACTCAGCTATGTCTGAAATAGTTCAAACAGGGAGCTTTTGCTGGATCCGAGTCTGCTCTTTCTCTCTGGAAGGGTCAGCATCGCTTTGCAAAGCTCAGAGGAAGGATAACAGTGATTTTGACATTAATTACGACTCTAAAAATGCCTCTCTTCCTCATTTACCCATCCCCAATCCAATCCCAGCCGCTCCCGATGCGCTACAACAGCAAATTCCTTGGATGCTTCAGGCCTGGGTGATCTCCACCAAAGATCAGAAGGATTTTATTAGCTGGAATTATATTGGCAGAGGAGGAATTAGCGCTGCTCTCGTTGCTTGTTGTGACGGGAGCGCGTGGCTGCTCCAAGGGAGGGAAACACAGAGGGGATTTGACAGGGTTGTTTAACTTTGGGGAGAGCTGGAAAATATTCCAAAGAGAGGGATGGCAATGGGAGACAGACTCGTTGCTCGCTCCTCCCTGCTCTTTTGGATGGAGCAGCTTGTGGCACGAAGCAGTGGAGGGTATTGAGTGAAGATGGAGGGGACAAGGGGGTTGTCACTGTAGGGAGAGGTGTGACATCAGCCCCTCGAGAAGCCCAAGGTCAGACAAATAAGCACGGAAGGGTTTTAGAAAGGGAGAGCAGCAAATGTTTATGGTTAATCAATGGAAATAATTTCCTGTCTTTTAATTTTTAATGGGCTGAACTCACTGCTCCCCCCCTTCCCTGGGCATCGCTTCCCTTTGGTTTACAGGAGACCTGAAAATCGAGCCAGGATGGGGGGAAATTTGGCTCCCAAAGGGCATCAAATGGTGCCTTTCCACTGGGTACAGCCTGGCGTCCGTCTGTCTGTCACCAGCAGCCCTGCTGATCCAATCCACCTCTTCCACTGTATCCCTCCGGTGCCTCCTCACGGGCACAGTGGCATCACTGCCAGGGCAGCACAGCAAAAGCACCTAAACTCAGTTTGCTCTTCCACCTCCTGCAGAAATAGTGCAAAACAGGTATTAATTAACATATAAACATCTGAATTTTTTTTAAAAAATGATTAATTTATATATAAACATGTGAAATGAAAGAAAAATTCAGTTATTCGATGTGATCCCTGGTCCTGGTGAAGAAAAGAAGGGCAAGATGGCAGGATTATCATTTTTCTGGGTGGTTTGGGATGAAAACTTGGACCCTTTGGCTTTGCTGCGTGTTTCTCAGTTGTACCCCGAGGAGGGGCACCCACATCCCAAGGCTGCCCTCAGCAGGAGTGGGACAGGCCGGGCTGGGCAGGGAATGAGGCAGTGCCCATCCCTGGCTGACGCAGGCTCCGTCCCAGCGGCGTCATCCCAAATTCTTTCTTCGGCCTATTTTTAAATGCCTCAAGTCAGAAGGTTTTTGGAGCCTCCCTTGGGGCACCAAACCACAGGCCCAGAGATTCCCAGGCAGCTGCCAGATCTCTGCATCCCCCACCTTCCCTCTGCCCGGAGCTCTGCTTCCCAATCCCTGAAAACCTGGTTACATGTGGGCTCTGAACCTCAGCTGTGCTCCCAGGCAAGGCCACCCTGAACTGCTTTTCTCTCCCAGATCTTTGATTGGACTGGATTTATAAAAACACAGAAAGTTGGGAGTTGGGATTGTGCTGTTTTTCTGCAGCAGCTCGTGGGTGTCACTTGGGTTGGAGGAGAAAAAGGGTCCTGTGTCCCTCTTGCCGCTGCGTTTTTAAAAGTGGCACATGGATGTGGTGATGTAAAACTGCTTGGCCTTATTCACTCTGGATTTGGCCTATTTTATATAATTTTTGTCAGGTTTTTAAGATCATTTTTGTCAGAATTTTTGTGTCACTTTTGTAGGAATTGTTCTGTCACTTTTGTCAGAATCGTCCCACGGAAAAGGTAATTCTCCAGTGAAAATCCCCCCTGGGTGGTGAAGTCTTATCAGAGTAAAATGGTACAGAAAGGACTAAAACAAAAGTCAGAGTGCCTCTTTCCTAATGAGAAACTTCAGGAAAAATCCTTCCCAAGATACCCACTTGGTTGTGGAGCTGATGCAGGTCCTGGAAAATCTCTAACAGAGCTTGGCACGGGGCTTCCTGAAGAGCTTTCCCCTCTGCTGTGACCTCCTGAGTGGAAAAGATGAGGGTTGGAGGGCTTTTTTTTAATAGATTTTTTTCCGTGTCTCGCTCATGGGTGTTCTTGGAGCATTTTTGTTCCATTAGTAATAAAACTCTGTAGTCACAAACGAGGAAGAGGAGGCTAAAAAAGGAGGGAGGGAGGCTGAGCTCAGGCCGTGGGTGGTGGCAGGAGCTGGGATGATCCTGGGGACCCCCAAGCATAAATTATTAAGGTAATTTTAAATTTAAAATTCAGTTTTTGGATTAAATTTGTGTTGGGGGCTGAGCCTGAGGGTTGTGCAAATTGCTGCAGGAGAGGGGGAGAAGCTCTCTGAGAATGGGATATGGGTGTAAATAGATTTGGCAGTGATTCTCTTGGCTAGTCCTGGTTTTGAGACATTTTAAGGTGTGAAATGGGGTGAAAGCATCCAGCTGATGGCGGGAAATTAATGACAGGCTGGTGGGGTGATGGAAAACTCAAACAGCAGCCACAGGGGGAGAAAACAAAGGATTATTTAATATAAAATGCCCAGAAGGAAATTGTGCAGCTGGGAAACAGGTTCAGGAGAAGTATCTTAATATTTGGGATTTCTGGCCCAAAGTTTGCACTAAAGGAGGCTGTGATTGATTGATTGATTGATTGCAGCAAGCACAGCAGAATTGGAATCCTGAGTTGTTTTCATTTGCATTTTACTCTTTCTTGGGAGTTTCTATAAAATCCTCCCAGGTGAAAAACCACCACCAGGATTTCAAGTATAAAAATTCTGCTTAAAAAAAAAAAAACCAAACCAAAAAGTTCTGTTGAGCTGTTTGCAATAAGGAATCAGATCCTGAATCTCGGAATTCCACTTTCCATTTCTGTATCTGCCCTGTATTGACAATATTTAACTTTTTTTAACTTGTTAATGCTTCAGTTTCTGAGGAGCCGTGCTCTGTATTATTTTTCCTGTGGTGTGTGGAAGTGGGAAGGATAACTGGGAATAATTCTTTGAGACCCCAGAGAACTACACCCAAATCCTCTGAGTGCCTCAACACAAAATTTTGGTGCTTGTAATTATTAAGCCAAAATTTCAACTTTAAGAACCGGGGTCTGTGGGAAAAGCAGGAAGTGATCCCTTAAAATTGCATCCCAAAGGTGGCTTCCAGCTGGGCTGTTTTTAAGGAATGTCAGAAGTGACTGTGGAGCAGGGAAAGAGGCAGGGAGAGACACTTGGGTAGTTGCTACACTTATTAAAATGTGTCTTTAAAGAAAATCAGGAAGCTGGAAGCAATAAATACATCCAACGTCCCCTCTTGCTCCAGCTCATGGGCTTTTTGACATTCAAGAGAAAATAAATCCGTGCCTGTGGAAATAGGGCAAGGTTCTGAAGGTTTGGAGGAGTTTGGAAAGGCAGAATGGAGGAAAGCTGGGAAGGAGCTTCCAGGAGGGTGCGGAAAGCACCGGGAAGTTGCTTGATCTGGGAGAATTTGGCAGCGCCAGGGCTGTATCTCGAGGGGGGTTTTGCTTCCCATCTGCCAGCCCACCCAAACCAGTCTGGGATTCTGCTTTTTCTGCATTTTGTGTTCACCCGTTTCACAAAGCCTTGAAATGGCATTTCTGATGCCCATTTCAGCCTGCATGGAGGCAGGAAAAAAATCCCCCAAATCAGCTCTCAGAGGGGAAATTTTCGTGGAATGACAGTGAGAGTGTGTTCTATCAATAGACAGCAGCCACCTCCTCGGCTACCTTGTTGCTGTCTTCTCTGTAGTTCAGAAAAGGACTGCTCAATATTTAAAAAATTAAACGACTAAAATGAAAGCAGCATAAAAGGTGGTGGTTGTGGGGTTCCCCCCTCACCCCCCATTGATTTTCATGCTACTTTATGAAATCTGTGTCAAGTAAAGGGTAAAATCTCCATGTTCCCTTTCATCCCATAATGCAAGGCTGGGCTCTCCCTGCCAGGAGCACGTTTCTCACTTTGATCTGCAGGTTTATGATCACATGCCCAATCCAGGCAAAAGGCTGGATTGCCTTTTGGGAAGCACAGACCGGAGCAATTGCTCTCCCCTGCAGAAACCCTGACTTTTTAAATCTTCTTCCCCACATTTCTCAGCACTGCTGGGGCAGAGACAGTTGAAGCCGAATTGAAATTTGTCCCTCCCCTCTGTGACATTAAAATAATCACTTAAAAAAATAAGAATTTCAAAGTGTTTTATCTTTTGATAGGAGAACGCTCATTGCAACTTCAACCAGAAACTTGTTCCTCTAGGGGAAGATGTTGGGAAAATACAGGTTGAGCTGGTGTGGGTATTAGGAATATGAAATTTTTTACTCCATAAATCCATATGTTTGGAGGCAGAAAAGCAAAAAGGGAAGTGGAAATGGTGCCATGGGTCAACTGAAGGCTGGTTTTAGGGAAATTTTGGGCTCTGATTTATCTCTCCTGAGTCTGTGCAGCCAAATCCATCCTAAAGCATGAGTTGCAGGGACCATTTGATTTTGGGACAGTTGTGTCTCACACACCCAGTTCCTGCTGCTGCTGCTTGCTGTCTCTTGCACCTTTTTGGCTGGGTTGACCCTTAAATTGTAGTTTTTACTCTGAGATTAAAAGCAGGTACAGCTGATTCCCATATTTTTTGTTGGGCTGGTTGATTTCTATTTTGGGGAGCCTTCTCCTTCTCCTTCTCCTTCTCCTTCTCCTTCTCCTTCTCCTTCTCCTTCTCCTTCTCCGTCTTTCTCCTTCTCCTTCTTTCTCCTTCTCCTTCATTTTGTTGCCAAATATTCAGTAGCGAAAAAACAACTCTCTTTTAAAAGCTTTAAATCAAAAGGAAAACACAGGGGGAAACTTGACATGGAAGTTTCTATGCCGTGGATCTCCCCAGCCAGCTTTTCTTGGATGTCTCCTGCCCAGGCAGCCCATAAAAAGTCCACTGGAGCTGGTTTCGCCCCAGTGACTCCTTTCCTGACCCTGCTCTGAGCCTGTGATTCCCTGGGAACTGGAAGCAGCAGCTCCCTGTGTGGGTGTTGTGCTCATGGCGTTCACAGGGTGAGGGGGAACACTGAGCTGATAATTCCCTCCATCCCCATTCCAGCCTGCAGGAAGTTGGGCTGGCGGCATCTGTAAATCCAGAGTGTGACCCTGATTTGGGGAGAGAGATTTAAAATCACATTTGTGGCTGCTTCAGAGCCCTTCTGGCGGGGCTGGGAGATGCTGGGTGGCAGAGGATGAAGGGGAAGCGCTGCAGCTCCATCAGTGGGAATCTCAGCCCCCAAAGGGGGAATCTCAGCCCCCAAGGGGGAATCTCAGCCCCAAAGGGGAATCTCAGGAGGTCGCTGGGGCCGGCCGTGCTCATCCAGCCCCGTTTGCAGGAGCTGAGCCCGTGGCCTCTGTGCAGGTTTTATTTCCACTGGTGCATTTCTGTCATTAATAAAATCACCCTCTTCCCATCCCGCTCCAAACCCTGCCGGTGACCGGGGCGGCCCCGCGGTCCCTGCGAGCTGCAGGGAACATTAATTGCCCTAATTGCTCTGCTTTAAAGACTGGTTCCACATTTCCAGCCTGAATCTGTCAGCTTCCCGGCCCAGCTGCTCATCCTGCCCTGGCTGTTTGCTGTCCTTCCCACGCTTCTCCCGAGCGCTTTTCCCTCACTTTTAACCCCCCTGCGCCAGGAGGAAAACCCCTGGAGCTGGAGATGCTCTCAAGGAGCTCGAGTTTGTGACTCAGCCACTTCCCAGCAGCCTTTTGATTGCATTACATGGCTGCAAACGCTTTTCTCAGCCCAGCTTGCAGGTGATTTAATAAAACTTGCTAAGCTCATTCCACGAGATCTGTTTTCCATAGGGGGCCCTGTGGGTTGGCATTTGTTGTCTCGCCTTAATTTTTCCAGCAATTAAATGGAGGCTCGTGCATCCCAAAGGATGGGCAGGATTTGATGTCAGGCTGACACAATTACCTGTGGGACTTCATTTACCTGCTAAAATCCTGGCCGAGTGTTCGCTTTCCTCTGGCTCTCCAAAGTGGATTGTTTTGCATTCCAGAACTCAGCAAAGATCAAGAGCAGAGCAAACTCAGTGACTCTCTGGCCCGCCTTTTATTGGAAATTTAAAAACCCGCTGTGTAAAGACCTGATCCATTCTGTTTTCCAGTATTTTGGCTGTCCATAATTCATATCCTCATCTGTGTTTTATCTGTTAAGGTGCTGACCCATGAGATCATTTTTTATCCAGGGACTTGCCCAATATTTTCCTTGCTAAGGCAGCTGTGACTATGCGTTTAGTGCCCCATCATGTGACTCTTCCTGCCCCCCTCAATTAATGGGAATGAAGTGAGATTTGGGCAGTTTTACTGTGCTGCTGATGGGCAGGAGGTTTTTCTTTCCAGCCCATGCTGCCTGGGCAAAACTGTGCTAACACTTCCGTTTAATTAGACAAAATCCCTCCTCATTTTATTTTATTTTATTTTATTTTATTTATTGTATTTTATTGTATTTTATTGTATTTTTATTTAATTGTGTTGTATTTTTGTATTTTATTTTATATTTTATTTATTGTATTTTATTGTATTTTTATTGTATTGTGTTGTATTTTATTTTATTTTATGGTATTTTATGTTGTATTTTATTTTATTGTATATTTTATTTTATTTTATTTTATTTTATTTTATTTTATTTTATGTTTTATACCTTTCCTCTTAGTCTGAGGCACATGGTCCAGGGAGCAGGGGTGGTCTTTGGCCTGGAGAACATCAGGATTGCCACGAGTGTCTTGCTGAGGACATGAGGATGTTCTGGTGATGTTTCTTCTGCCCTTTTCTCTCCGCTGGTCCCATCCCAAGCGCTTCTCTCCCCAGTCCCCATCCTAAGGGGCAGATTTAAGGAGCAGGATTTGAGGGAGAAGCCGAGGTGCTGCTTCAGGCTGCTCCTTATTGCAGCAAAAGGTGCCTGAGCCTGGTACCCCCTAATGAAACCGGGGAGGGAATGATTTCCCACTGTGGGGGGAAGCATTTTCCGCTGACATTATCTCACTTTGGCCTTCAGACCCAACACAGGGATAATGGGGTAATTACAGCCCGATTTGATGTGCTCAGGCATCACTTTCATTCCAGACAAACGTTCCTGGAGAAGGGAAATGTCATCCCACTGCTGGCTGATCTTGAAAAGCTCGAGGTGGTCGCTTGCTTTTGCCTCCCCAAGTCCGGTTTCCCCTCGTGCGCATCTCCAGCCGTATCCAGGGTAATGAGTGTGTTTATCAGGGGGATAAAGCAGGCATGGACCCTCAAAAAAATGAGAATTTACTGATCCCCAACCAGTAAAAGTGTCCAGGAGGTTAAACAGAGTTTTGTCTTTTTAAGTGTGCTTCTCATTCAGGAGCACTGGAGGAAAAATCAGGCTGGAAATGAGGAATGGCGCAGGTTTGTTTGGGACTTGGAGCTTTGGCATCTCCCAAAGAAGGTCAAGCCCTGTGTGGAATTTTATTGCTCTGCACAACTCCCTGACAAGAGGGGGCAGCCAGGGGGATTCCGGCTCTGCTCCCAGGAAGCAGGGACAGGATGAGGAAATGGCCTCAAGTTGCTCCAGAGGGAGTTTAGACGGGATAGAAGGGAAAATTCCTTCACCAAAAGGGTGGTCAGGCCTTGGAAGGGGCTGCCCAGGGAAGTGGTGGAGTCACATCCCAAACCTGTGGATGTGGCAGCTGGGGACGTGGGTTAGAGGTGGCCTTGGCAGCGCTGGGGAATGGTTGGACTCAATCTCAGAGGGGTTTTCCGACCTTTAGGATCCTCTGTGGAGGATGAACCACCAAGCCCTAAAAACCCTGGCCTGTTGGTAAATGTTCTGATTTGGGCAAATTTAGAAATATATCCTCTGAGAGAAGGCAGGTCACAACCAGTCCTCCCCCACCAAGTTCGGGAAAAAATAAATTTTCCTCGGAGGAAAGTGAAAGAGATAAAAACTGTTTATTTAACAAACACACAGGAAAAGGATAATAATGCTAAATAATAAAACTTCTGGCTGTGGAGAGAAACCTGGGGAAATTTCCGAGTCCTTCCATAGATCTCTCTCTCCCCCTCCTCGGAGCTGGGACGGGGTGGTGGGCCCACCTCCAGGGCCAAGACCTCGGTGGAAATTCCTCCCGATGTATTCTGATGTTGAAACCGTCCAGCAGAGCAAAAAAAATAAAGGAAAAACAAAGTCCCAGGAAAACAAAAGTTCAACTTTCTGTCTCTCTCCAGAGAAAGAAAAAGGAGCTGAAAAACTGGCTGAAAGCAAGCAGGCTGCTTCCCCACCCTCACTCTGCAGAAGCAGACAGGTTTTATCTCTGTGTTCTCAGAACATGAAAACAAACTCCTTTGAAGAAGTACACTTTTCTCTCTCCCCTCTCAGGCTCAGTTTAAAGGCACAGAAAAGCACGTATACTAATTTCTGGGCATAGTGCAGCGATAGGGAATACAACATCAAGTCACCCCAATACAGTAAAAGAACTGTCAAACCTGGGCTGTTTCTCCTGGGGTTTTTTTTGCACAGCCAGCCTCTCCCTCATTTTTCAGTTCAGAAGAGCTTGGCAAAGAAGTGGTGCAAGAAAAGGAACGGTTTGGTACCATCTGGGAGAACTGGGACTGGACAGAGCATTAATGTAAATCCAGTGTAAAGCTGAGCTGAGGATGGGTTTTATGCCACCTCCCTCCTGGCCTTGGCTTCTGGGAGGGAAAGGAGATCTGGGAGAAAAGTGCAGCTTTAACACTTGGATTATTTCAGCTTTACCTTCCACGTGGCTGGAAATGTTTGATGCTTAAGGCAGCGACAGACCCACGCCTTGGGGTAAAACTCTGACAGAATGCAGGGCACAACCCTCGGCCTAATGCTGGGAAGTGCTTAAAAAAAGCTCCCAAAACCTGATGGCCTCAGTTGCCAGGGAGTAGAGGGAGGGAAAAGCTGCGGGGCTGCACAGCCCCCCGGCTTTCCTGGGAATGAAACAACGCTTTCAGTTCTGCCTCCCCACCCTCTGCCCTCGTAAAAGGCCTCACAGAGCAGAGATTTTTAAGCAGAAGGTTTGAATAAAGGCTGTACGTGGCAGTGGTGCCCTGTGGGTAACCACAGCACCCTCAGGAGCTGCGGATGGAGCCGGAGGTGGCCCTGGCCCGGCGGCACCGGTGGAGGCTGAAAGGCCGTGCTGTTCCTGCTACGGGATTTTTATCGGTGAAATCCCGGGAAGAATTCCTGGGGGGAGCTGCCAAACCCCCAAAGCCAGCGGGGAGCTGGGGAGAAGCATCTGCTGTGTGCTGGCACGCAGGGTTTGGCCGTGGAAAATACCTTGGCACAGCTCTTTGGGACTGGGGGGGACATGGGGTGGCTGCGCTGGCAGCGGAGACCCCGAAGGGGGAAGATTTGGGGATAAACACACTTGGACAGGAAAAAACTGGGTGGTTTGGGGGTTTTAGAGCATAGATCTGCTCAGCTAGGGTGTTTGGGGGTGGTTTGGGGATTTAGAGCACAGATCTGCTCAGCCGGGGTGGTTTGGGGGTGGTTTGGGGGTTTTAGAGCACAGATCTGCTCAGCCGGGGTGGTTTGGGGGTGGTTTGGGGGTTTTAGAGCACAGATCTGCTCAGCCGGGGTGGTTTGGGGTTTTTAGAGCGCAGATCTGCTCAGCTAGGGTGGTTTGGGGGTTTTAGAGCACAGATCTGTTCAGCTGGGGTGGTGATGGGCACCGGAGGTGGCAGTGCTGACCTGGAGCTGCAGGTGGAGATGGGGGTGAGCCACTCCTTTCCCAGGGATTTTGAGCACCTGGATGTTTGTCCTTGTTCAAAACAGGTGCCTCACTTTTCATATGGATTTACCCATCTTCCAGTTCTTGTAAAGCCTTTTGCTGCCCCTCCAAAAATGCCACTTAATACTGAGCATTTAATCAACATTATAGTGTCGATACAATGCAAAATCAGATTCTTATTCTACTTTTTTTCTCATGAGCCCCTTCTGCCCTTGACAAAGACCAGCTCCTGGGTATTTATTTCCCTTCTTCAGCACCATCTCCAGCTGCATCCTTTGCCACAGGGGGATTTTAGCACTCTGAAAAAGCAGTCCAGCTTCAGCCATCAGGAGTTACAGCTCCTTCTTGGCTGTCTCTTGTCCTTCGAGTTCCTTGAGGCCAAACTTCACCCTCTGGGTTTGTGTGGGGCCATTTCTTCACCGAGGCCCCACCAAAGCAGAGGGAGGAGGTGGAGAGGCTCTTCCCAGCAGGAGGAGAGCTCCAGCCTGGCTTTCCTGGCAGCCTGCAGGTGGGGTGGGCACAGGTAACACCCCCGTTGTTTGGAGGTCCTGATGCCCATTTTAGGGCTGTAGGGTCCTTCCCTGCGGAAAGCCAGTGCTCTGATTGCCAGGAGCGCTAATCACGGCCGAGGTTATAGGGGAGAAATGTCTGAGTTGCACTGTTGTCCCTTCCAACACATTCCATCAGGCAGCCCAAAGGAAAAGCTGATTTCTACCCCCACATTCCTTTGATGTCACTGGCCTCCCCTAAAAACCAGATGCTGCACGTGGGGAGATGTAAACCACGACATTTTCGGTGGCTAAATGCAAGCCCTTCCCCTTTTCCCTGCTGTGATCCCTGGCATAAAGCGGGGCTGGGCCTGGTGGGGCAGGGCTTGGCTTTGCCTGCCAGGTCCAGTCAGTGGCACTGAGTGCCAGCAACTCCTTTGAAAGAGCTACAGCCCGTAAATAATTAATACCTGCTGAATTATTCAGCCTGGGAGTGCAGCAGATGAATGCAGGGAGCTGACCAGGCAAAGAATGAGTAATTATGTTAATTAACCCGTGCAGCTCACTGGAGGTGCAATTAAGTTCATCCTTCCGGCTGCTGTGATTTTTTAGGAACAGAAATGAGATAAAAACGGAGTAAACTAAAGCTGCAGTTAGAAAAGAAGGGTTAAACCGTGTGGCTTGAACGATCAGCAGATGAGCTGTGCTCTAATTCAGGTGGATTTATGTTCCAACAGCCTTCCTTCAGTTCCTTGCCTTAAGGGGGGCAACAGGTACATTTTTTAAAGCTTTAATCACTGCTCTCTTCAAGAGCTTGAAGATGTTTCTGCAGATTTAGTAGTGTGATGTGCCAGTCTCTGCTTTTTATTTTCTGTGTGTTGCTGAAGAGGCAGAAAAATTAAAAAAAAAAAAAGAAAAAGATATTAAAACCCCATTAGCATCACGAAATGAGTCCTAATAACGCTCTACAAATTGAAAGCTCAATTTTGCAAACACATCACTTGGCATTCGGTGGCCAGCAAAACCTGAGTTCATGTTAAAAGGCTTTTCTGGTGAAAGGAAAAAAAGAATTTAGGAGTTACAAGTGGAAAACATTCCCAGTATTTCCCCCTGCTCTCGTATTGTTCGTAAGCATTGCTTTGCACTGGGAAGGATTGGATTGGGTCAACGAGAGAGAAGTTTAAGGAATGCCTGAGATTTTTCCCAAGCTCCCATGGGAAGGATCTGCTCTGAGCCTTGCCTCTCATCAAGGAATTACGCAGGTGAGGTGAATTCTCAACTGATGATCTCAAAACCTACTCCAGCTGTGAGCGTTTTGGTGAAACCTTTAAACAGGAGAAGTGAGGGTGGTAAAATCCATGGTTTCCTCTCCTTTTGGAAGAGCAGAGGTGGTAGAATTTGACTAATCCATGAGGTGCATTTTGGATTCAGGGTTCTCACCTCCTGGTAGGGATTTTGTGCCACTAAAGAATGGGGTACTGGGCGGTTTCACCTGAGGACTGATTTATGTTCCTGAATCACTTCATCTGCTTGGGTTTGATTTGCCTTTTAAAAGCTTCATTTACCCCCTATCCTGAGCATCCCCTACAAAAATATAGAGAAGCTTGAGGCATAGTAAACTTATTTACTTAAATCCCCTTCCTAGTGGGGCTCCTGAATTGATTCTTCTCCCATAATTTACTCCTCTGTGCTCCGCACTTGCTGTTCTGCTGCCCAATCAATACCAATTCTGTCTGGAAATTGCATTCATGGTTTTTAAAATTGGAGGTTTTCTTGCAAAGCTTGACTTTATCTGTAGATCTGAGCAGTTTGGGAAGTTGGGGTTTGTTGTGGGTTTTTGGGGAGGTGATAGATTAACTGCAGTTGCAGTGATATATTTGTGGTATTAGTGTGAGCTGTTTAAATTTAATTGACTTTTCTGGGAGTTTACAAGGGGATATAAATGGAGAGTAAAAAGAGCCAGACTCCTGAAAATGGAATAATTTAAAATGCAGAGAAATGAGACAAAACGTTCTGCATGTAGACAAAACAAAGCCCATTCATTTTTCAGTATGGTCATTAATACCAAAAAAAAAAAAAGAGACATGTTTGGGTCTGTGTGGCTTGCATGTTGTGTACACACTCAGAGTGGTTGGGAGTTGAGCCAGGAGCTGGTGCAAATCGATGCTTTAATGTCCATTACTGCATCAAAGCATCGATTCAAACTTGAAACACATCAGTCTTTCGCATCTCTTTAAGGGGGAGCTCGGTCAGGAATGGTAAAGGGAACCCACCCAAAATGTGGGGTCTGCAGGCAGTGCTGTTAGAGCTCTGAAATAATTTGGTTATTGGGCAAACTGAGCATTAAGCAGAAGAAGGCCGTGAGTCTGATTGCTGTAAGAGACCTGCAGACAGTGCTGTGGCTTCATAAATGCCCATTTTTATATAAACAAGCCCCTTAAGGTGCCACGTGTTGGCTTTTTGGGGAGTTGTGGTCGGTAACTCGAGCAAACCTTGTGCTTAAAAAGTTGTGGTGGCGCCTTGCCGAGAGAAACAGAATAAATTAATGTATGAGCTTGAGCAATATCGTTGCAAATTCTTTTAGTGCGTGAATATTTCTGGTTTTGGATGTTTCGGGGTGATTTTTGCCGGGTAGTTTCTCTGTTCCCTCGGGGTTTGGTGGTGGTGGTGTCGCTTGCCCCGAGTGTTTGGTGCGCGGCTGCAGCTCGAGCAGGGCGGCAGAGGGCGGCCTTGCTCCTTGTGCTGCTGCTCCCTCCTCCCGGGAGAAACGGGGATGAAGAGCCGGGAAAAGGGGAGAGCGCGGCGAGCGCTGTGCCGGAGCTGCGGGCCGTGTAAGGGAGCGGAGCAGGCGAGCACCCGCTGGGGAGGTGGCCCGGGAGCCGCGTCATGCCCAAAACATCACTGCAAGCTCTGCCTGTGCTGATAGCCCTGGCTCGGAAGCGAAAAGGCAAACAGCGGGCGCAGAGCAAGAATGAAGCGATTTTTGTGCGTGTGGAAAGGAGCAGGGGGTGGTTTGGAAGCGGGCTGGGAGTTGGCGCTCCCGCTCCAGCGCGCAGGAGCCTGGAACGCGTTCCCCTCCTGCCGCACAGTGCGGGGTTTGTGCCTTGAACCGATATTGAGCCTTCCTGTTGTGCCACGAGGCCCTTCCACAGCATGCTGGGTGCTCTCAGGATGGGCTTGGACACCGGGATTTGTGTGCTGGGATTGCACAAACTCGGGAAGGGGGAAATGGCCCCGTTGCCTGGGCCAGGCTGCTCAGGGAAAGGCGAGGAGATAAAGCTGCAACGCAAACAGTTCTCGCAGAGAAATCACCTGGGCCCAGCACAGGGAGGGCCTGGAGCTGCTGGAGAGAGTCCAGAGGAGGCTCCAGGATGAGCAGGGGGATGGAGCAGCTCTGCTGGGAGGAAAGGCTGGGAGAGCTGGGATTGTTCAGCCTGGAGAGGAGAAGCTCCCAGGTGACCTCACTGTGGCCTTGCAGTGCCTTAAGGGGCTACAGGAAACATGGAGAGAGACTCTTGACAAGGGCTGGAGGGACAGGACACAGGGAATGGCTTCCCAGTGCCAGAGGGCAGGGCTGGATGGGATATTGGGCAGGAATTGTTCCCTGGGAGGGTGGGCAGGCCCTGGCACAGGGTGCCCAGAGCAGCTGGGGCTGCCCCTGGATCCCTGGCAGTGCCCAAGGCCAGGCTGGACATTGGGGCTTGGAGCAGCCTGGGACAGTGGGAGGTGTCCCTGCCCATGGCAGGGGGTGGGATGGGATGAGCTTTAAGCTCCCTTCCCACCCAAACCCAGTCTGTGATTATATAGCAGGTCAATACCAGCTTAGAAATTTTTCTTTCCTGACCACAGAGAAGCAGGCCCAAAACACACTTTGCCCTTGCAGCAGCATCACTTCCAAGGGATTTTTCCCTTTAGGTTTGAGGAAGCTCCCAGTAGCTGGTATCACAATTCCCCAGAAGTGATAACTCTGCTGTTTTCCACCCAAACCAAAGATCGGGAGTGGGTGGGGACGAGGAGCTGGGGCAAACCTTCCCGAGGTGTTTGTGGTGGGGAAGATGTGCACAGGTGAACCTTCCTGGCATGTTTGAATATTCTGCCATGGAGGGGGGTTAAGTTAGAGGAAAAGCAGCTGGGAGTGGAACTGGGGTGAGGAGATGGAGCAGTGCTGGCAGTACCAGCCAGGAGGGAGCCCTGCAGCCCAGCTGGGGCTTTGGCTGCTGATCTGCAGCAGAAATTGAAGAAGGGTGAGGATGAAAGCGCTGCCCGTCCCCTGACTCACCCAGGGCACTCAGCTGAGAAATGTTGGCGGTGCTGAGGAAATCAGGCGAGTGCTGGTCTCTAATGCTCTGATGAGTAGAGCAATCAGTTCCTGCAAACACTGACAGAGAAAATGGTGAATATAAACATTTTACACACTCAGAGAGACCAACTTGATGGAGTTCCCCCAAGCATAAATAAGAAATCGCTGTTGAAGCCAGTGGAGCGCTGTAAAACCTTTGTGAAGCCTGATGTGAGCCCCTGTTTGCAGATTGTGCCTGGATGATTCATGGATATTTCCTTGGTACTGTAACAAACCAGCTCCTCTGTGGGGTGCAGCCATTGATTCTGAGCCTTAAATGATCACAGGGCTGAGCTCCTGAGGACAGAGCTTTTTGGGAAATGTGCTCTGACAGAAAGGGTTTGGCATTGCTGGAATGGTGGCCACAAACACCTGTAGCTCCCTAAATGGAAGTCTGGTGCTCCAGTGGAATATTTGCAGTTGCTCAAGACATGCAAATGTCAAAGACTTCAGGACGAATTCTGGCACAAATCTGTTTTTAAAAAGGAAGGCATCTCTCAGTGCAACTTAAAGAAACACCAGCCTGTTCTCCAGACATGCAAACCCCAGATTTAAAACCTGTGGTTTGTGTTTATTATTATAAATACCTGAAACAGCCAAATAATCATTTTTAATAAGCACAGGAATGAATCTGATTATATAAAGAGACAGGGCACTTGTTCTCAATGCATCATGAAATAATGGTAACACACTGGTTATTCTCATATCGGGGGGGAGCAGAATTTGTGTTTATTTCTAATCCAATTTCAAATATAAATGAATTGTTTTGAAGGCTGGATAAATCAACCCAACAGACCAAGGCAATTATGGGAGGTGAGTGGTGCATTACTGATGAGGAGAGATAAGAAACACTGCGGGGTCTGACAGGGTGAGGAGAGGGAGCACCCAGAATTGCAAATGCCCGGGGCTGCTGAGAGGTTCGTCACTGTGGGACCCCTGAAGTGGAGGAATGGCATCAGACAGCCTCGGAATGAGGCTGGAGAAACGAGCTGCTATCAATTAATATAATTTGGGGGGGGTGGAAAGGAGCCTCTTGCTGTTCTCACCTTCCTGAGGGTTTTGCTTTCCACCTCTTGCAGCCAGAGCACCGTGACTAAAACAATCAGCGAGGTGCAGAAGGCAGTGCAGGCCAGAGAGGGGAACAGCTGAAACTGAGGAGTTCAGCTGTGCTTGTGTCGTGGTTTCAAAGGAAACAGTGAAGGATTGCAGCTGTCTCGTGGAACAAATCTCACTTTTGGTGAGCCCAAGTTTTTCCCAGCATCTGACAAGGACCAGTGCTCTGGGAGAGCTGGGATTGTTCAGCCTGGAGAGGAGAAGCTTTGGGGTGACCTCACTGTGGCCTTGCAGGGCCTGAAGGAGCTACAGGAAACATGGAGAGAGACTCTCGACAAGGGCTGGAGGGCCAGGACACAGGGAATGGCTTCCCAGTGCCAGAGGGCAGGGCTGGATGGGATCTTGGGAAGGAATTGTTCCCTGGGAGGGTGGGCAGGCCCTGGCACAGGGTGCCCAGAGCAGCTGGGGCTGCCCCTGGATCCCTGGCAGTGTCCAAGGCCAGGCTGGACATTGGGGCTTGGAGCAGCCTGGGACAGTGGGAGGTGTCCCTGCCCATGGCAGGGAGTAAAATGAGCTGAGCTTTAAGCTCCCTTCCCACCCGAACCATTCTGGGATTCCAGGGGTACCCTGGGAGCTGTTGCTTGCTGGAGTCCCACATAAAGACAAGCCAAGGGGTGATTTCACATGGAGAAAGTGTAGGACAGATGCAATCCAGGGAGGAATGTGTGGGGGGCAGGGAAGGGGACAGGGTCACTGAGCACGAGCTGTCCCCAGCAGTCCAGCTCTGGCTGATGAGAAGTGGAAGGAAGCTGGCCTGGCCATCCCAGCCATCCATCCCCTGTGGAAATCAGACCCAGCATGTGGCTCCCACCTTCCTTCAACTGTTCCAGCTTCCCCCAGTCCCACAGAGATGTGTGTGGGAGCAGAATGAACCTGTTTTCCCAGCAACATCAACACAGTTGATGTTTTTTACAGACTTCACCTCTGTTGCATCCTGGATCTCACGGCCCCACAACTCAATCTGCTTCCTTACATCTCGTTTAATTGGTCCCTGGGTTCATTTGCTGGTTGCTTAATGGCTGAAAGCAAAAGGAAAACTGCATTTCCAGGGCCTGTGTTGTCTAAATGCTGCTTTTGCTCTACACTGGCAGTGCCCTGGGACTGCAAGAGAAGCAGGGCATGGGCAGTGTTTAATTGTGGTAACTGCAGAGAGCGCCGAGTGTTTATTTTGGCAGCATGCAGAACAAGTTTCTGCTTAGTCTGAGCCTAAGGAGGCTTCCCAAGGCAGATGAATTGTTTTGAAGCCATTTCTGGCTTAATCCAGCCCAGAGGAAGAAGTGTTTAAACTCTGCCTGTGTCTGATCTTGCTGGGCAGTCCAGCCTTTTCTGGAAAGTGGGAGAAATAAACTGGCTACTTGAGGTGTGTCTGGACAGGAGGGATCGGGATCGCGGCGCTGGTTCCCGCAGCAGGGATCGGGATCGTGCGTTTGGTCCTTCCTGGAGAAAGCCTGGCCCCAAGGGTGTCATTTAGGCTGAGGATGTGGGAAGTGCTCCCAGGAGTCTCACAGCATTCCCTTAACTCTGAAGGGCTGTGGAGATCCACAGCCACCACGTGCCCCCAGCTGGTGGGGTGAGCTGCTGAAAATCCAACTTTCCATGTGATCATGGGAGAAAAAAACTCCTGCTTTTTTGGAGGGCAGAGCTTTCTGCAGATGTGTGGGCAGGGATGGTGGGAATAGGGTCTTGTTAGTGGCGAGAAGAAGTCAGAGGGATGGTTGTGGTTGCTCTGATGGAAGGAACAAGCTTTGAAGGGCTTGTTGAACTTCTGGCTATTGAGAAGGATTTTTTGGGTGCCATTTTTCTGTAGAACTCTCAGTGAGATGAGTGACACTCGTGTTGTTCCAGCTCTGCAGCCCAGCCAGCAGGAAGCACAGCCCAGGCTTTGCTCCAGCCTGGAAAAACAATGAGGGGAGGGGGATCTATCACCTTGTAGTGACAGGAGGTGCTTTGTGCCTCTCTTCTTCCCAGGCAAAGAGCCCACGAAGGAGAATTTAAAACTTCAGTGTGATGTGGCACGTGCTGGAAACCACTGTGTTACCTGCAGAATCCTCTGCTATTCCACGCTCCCAATGTCTCCTCCTTCGGCTTTGCATGGCACGAACATTCATTTTTGTGTTCTGCGTGTCCCTAATGTGATATAAAAAGCTAAATGCATTACAACTGCAGAACAGCACATTGTTATTTTTTCCTTCGGCTTCTTCTGCAGCGAGTAATTTTTTGTTCCATTAATAAGCCTCGTGGTGTTTTTCTTTCCCTTCTCATGCACTCTAGCCCAGATTCATCCTGGGAGCGTTTCCTAGGCAGGCTGAAATGGCTGTGCAATCTTCACACTTCTCAGTGTTTCTTACTGAGCCTGGAAAGAACCGATGCACTAAAGGAAAATCATCAGGATAATCCAATTTAGATGTTGATTTGACTTCCAGCACGCAGGGATCAATGGGGTTTAAATGACAGTGCTCAGAGCTGGATATCTCCATCCCTTTGAGGGGAGGAACAAATGGCTTTCAGTTCTGTCTTAGAGGCTCTGGAAAGGACCAAAATAGGGAGGAGGAACATCCAGTGTCATGAGAAAATAGGTCTTGTTTTCCTGGGGAAGAGAGGCTGAAGCACTCCTCAGATATTGTCAGTTCCTGCTCTTTGGTCCTGGCGAGGCTGCTTTGACACAGTAATTTCAGCTTCATCCCCATCCCTGGGGGCTGATTGAGTTCCCAGCTGCCCCCTGTAAATCTGTAGGGCCTGTGGCCCTGGAAGGAGCTGCCAGAGGCGCTTTGGGGCAAAAGGAATGGCCAGCTGTGCCCTAGGAAGGAGTCAGGTGTGCCCATGTTTCAGTAGATGGCACTCCTTGCTCTGCCTCGGGGACTGCCGTGGATTTTGGGGATGTGCTGGAATAGCAGGTGGCATCCCATGGGGAAGGTGTGCTGGCCCTCAGGTGTGACTGCACCTCGAGTTGGTTACAAGGTGATTCTTGCAAGGGTTCAGCTGCTGTGCCACCTTCCTCGAAATTTTCCTGTATTTTTGTCATTCCTTCTCATCATAAAGGTGTTACTGTGGCTGTGCGGGTAGGGAAGAGATTTGGGTGTGTGCCAGTGGTGGGCAGAGCCCTGCAGGTCACACACCTTCCCAAACCTGCACAAAGCCCCCACCAGCAGGATAATCCATCACAAAATCCAGCCGGTTCAACTTTCTGCCACGGGCTGATCTGCTCCTGCAGATATTTTGGGAAAGAAGGTGTGGATTAGGCAGGGAAGAAACACCACATCCAGGAGGAGGAAAATGTTTATGTATGTGGTCAGTGATGCACGTCCAGCCTCTCTGTCTGTGCTGTCCTGGCCGGCTGGAGCAAGGTGACATTTGCCCGTCAGGGATCCTGCTGGCTCCCTGAGCCTTGTCTCGGGAATCCGGGGAGGTGTTTGCAGGATAGACAGTGCTCAAATACGGTTTCAGCTTGGAAAATGGCAGCTGAGTGGGTGCATTTGGTGACAGATGATCCCTGAAAAGGTTCAGAAGCAGAAGCTATTAAAACCCCGGAGCTGTGCAGAGAGGAAATATTGTGAGTAGAGGAGAGGAGAAACATCCCTGCTCTGTGTGATTCCCACCAGCCAGCCCTGGCGTGCCGTGCTTTGGGGCAGATGTCTGCAGATGCTCTTTTTTTGGCTTCCCACTCGACATCCAGGCACACTCTGGCAGTGGAGGGAGCAGGAAAAGGCTTTGGAAAGTTCATAGCCAAAGGTTTCCTTAAGCTGTGAGCAGCTTCACCCCGTCTTCCCGACACCAAGCCAGTTGGTGCATTCCTGCCATTCTTCTCCCTAAAGCTGTTTCTTTCCATTCCCTGGATCAAGCAGACAAAGCAGCTGCTCTCTCGAGCCTGAGATTTATTTATTTATTTATTTTACTGGGAGCTTTAAGTTGAAAGGAATGGGATCATAGGATTTATTTTTATTGGAGCGGGGCAGTACTCTGGGATCCCCGAGATCACACCCCAGGCTCTGTGCTCGCCTCATGGTTTCTTTGAGGGAGCAGGGAATTGCCAGAAATAGGCAACTACTGGCTGCCTTCCCATGGCAGAGCTCTGCTGTGGGGTTGTGAGGCCCTTTGGGCTGCTTTGGCTTCATCTGTAAACCAGGGAACACCAGCCTTGGACGTGACAGCTGCTGGTTATGGTCCCAAATCTAAACCTGTGCCATAAAAATCTCCCTCCAGACCCCAAGGGTCTAATGAAAATCTGTTTCCCACCTGGAAATAAGTATATATTTGAGATACACTCAGCTCAATTCCTTGACAGCTTTATGTGCTATAATTTCTCCTGGTTTTCTGAGGATCCTTTCTGTTCTGGGGCACTGTTTTCTCAGTCCCAGGCTGTGTCCCTCTCGTAGAAACAAAGTAATGTTATTTTACTGCCTGTCACCGAGAAATTATCCACCAGATTCCCCCCAGGGCTGCGGTTCTTTTGAAACCTGGTGGGCTTCAGGTAACTGTATCACCTCTCCCTCCTGCAGACTTCACTTCTGCAGGGAGGAAAGCAATAAAACTTGAAGCGTATCGGCTGAAGGCTGTTAAAATATTTTATGTATCGCTGATTCCTAGTTTGTAGGCAGCAGGAATGCATCTGCTTAATGCCTGTTGTCTTTAAAATGGAAATGTTCAGCAGATACTTGGTGCTTTTGTTCCCAATGCGTTATGTGAGATGGAAGCAGAGAGAACAGACAGTTACAAGTGCTGTCTGGGCTTAGACCTGTGGAAACAACTGGGGGACTTTTGCCTGGCACAAATGGATCAAGGGGGGACTGAAAACTGAAGTGTTTTGCATAACCCAAGTTTTTTTCCCCCCCTTTTTCATGTGCATCTTGAGAAATTAAGGATCATGTGCATGAAAAAGCTGCGAAGCCTTATGCCTGTGAGCAGAGGCCAGGCCCTTTCCAACAGCAGCGTGGAGCAGGGAGCAGTTCTGATTCCTCATCCGTTCACTTTTCTAAATTTATTTTATAAAGACCAGCTGCAGGTCGAAAGCTGGAGCCTTGGACTCGGGCAAGTGCCGGTGTGTAACAGGGAAAAAAATAAAAGGGCAAACCCAAAGGAGCTCAACCCCATAATCCTTATGGCATTCCCAGCTCGTGCCTGGCATGTGAGGTCTAGACACAAACACGTAGGTGCCACCCACCTCCAGAAAACATATTCAGGGCTGCAGCCTCCTCCTCCCCAAATCAAACTCCCCAAGAGGGAACAGAAACAGCTGGCAAAAACCTTGGAGCACGAAACTATGCCGGTGCCCTGGCGCTGAGGAAGCTTTTGTGGGGTTCCTGCATCCAGCTGGGCTCTGGGCCCTTCATCCCAGCTCCTCCAGGCTGGGTGATTTTATCAGGAGCCCCCAAACCAGCTCAGATCCCCCTGTTTCTTCCCCAGAGAGCCAAGGCTGGGGCTGTGCTGTCAGGGCGAGCATCGCTGGCCCTTCAGCGCCTGGCAAAGGGAAGAACCCAGAATCATTTGGCACCGAGGGCTCGGCCGCTGTGGCTCATTGATTTGATTTTGTTATTTCTGTGCTGCAGCCCCGTGGGCTGTATGGCAGAGGTAGGGCCACACAGAAACCCCGAGTGCACGAAGGAAAACCCTGCACTCCGGGAAAGTCCGATCGGCTTTGGTATGGCAGAAACTTGTGCTTGCATGTGAGTATTTGGGGCAGGCAGAAAATCTCCCAGGTCTTAAGTGAGGGGGTTTTTTTTAGTGCTCTGAAAGCCAGATGCCCTGCCTCCAGGCTTCTCCAGTGCAGGCAGACTTGACCGATATTCCCATGAAAATCCGGGTTTTTGGAGCCTGGAGCTTGCTGAGACTTGAGGAGGAGCCATGCCAGGCGCTGGCTTGTGCTTCCAGTCAGGGAAGACAACAAAAATCGTCTCTTTAAAAGCAAAGTAAAGGGGGGATAAGTTCTTTAAGAAGAAGTGGCACCTTGAGTGGAGCAGGGGAGGGAGGGAGGGAGGGGAGCGCGGCCGCGCCGGCAGCGGGACGGGAGGGCAGGTCCGCGGCTCGGACCTGTGTGCTGGCCTCCAGCAGAAGGCCGGGAGGGCAGGCACCGGGAGCTGCTCCCGGCCGGTCCCCTCCCTCCTCGGCAGCCCGCGGGGCGTGGGCGGCGCGGGGCGCGGCGGGGCCGGCGGGAGGGAGCGGGGCGAGCATGTGCATCCTCCCCGCCGCCCCTGCCTCCCTCCCGCCGCCCGCCCGCCTCCTCTCCCTCCCGCTCGCCGCCGCGGGTGTGTGTGTGTGTGTCTCGGCTCCCTCGCCAGCCCGGCCTGACGCAGGCGGCTCCACATCGCCTCTGACAACACCCCGGCTCCGGAGCGCCGTGCCGGGGGTCCGGCTGCGGCGGCGGCCCCGCGGGGCCGGGCCGAGCCCAGAGGGGCGGCAGGGGCCGGGGTGTCCCGAGCGCGGGGAGGCGGCCTGGGGGGGGGAAAGTTGCCGGGAGCGGCGAGGGGCGAGCGCGGCAGCAGGACCATGGGCACTTTGCGGGATTTACAGTACGCGCTGCAGGAGAAGATCGAGGAGCTGCGGCAGCGGGATGCGCTCATCGACGAGCTGGAGCTGGAGTTGGACCAGAAGGACGAACTGATCCAGAAGCTGCAGAACGAGCTGGACAAGTACCGCTCGGTGATCCGGCCCGCCACGCAGCAGGCGCAGCAGCAGAGCGCTGGCACCTTGCAGGGCGAGCAGCGGACCAAGCGCCAGGCGATCTCGGCCGAGCCCACCGCCTTCGACATCCAGGATCTCAGCCACGTCACCCTCCCCTTCTACCCCAAGAGCCCGCAGTAAGCAGGGGGTCACCCCGCCGCTCAGCCTCCCCTCTCTCCCTCATCCCGCTCCATCCCCGGCCTCGCCGCTGCCCGCCGGGCAGGGACCGGAGCGGAGCCCGGAGCGCGGCATTCCCGCACCCCGCATCCTCCCCGGGCGGCCCCGCGGGGTGGGAAAGTTGCGAGCGCCGGGCTCGCGGGGCGGAAGAGCGGCAGGAGCGAGCGCTGAGGTGCCAGCAGAGGGGACCCGGGCGTCCCCCGTCCCGGCTCCGGGGACACCCGGCCGCCCCATCCCGCCGGGGGACGGGGACAGCGGCGGGCGCGGGGGGGACGCTGCTGCCGGCGGGTTGAACCGGATCGTGTCGTGGGCATGGGGGCTTTATCGCTGCGGGAGAAACCCGGTCTCTCTGGGACCCCGCAGGGAGACATTCCCAGCTAGGAAGCTTGGAGCCCGGCGGGATGGGGTGCCCGGCTCTCCGGGCGGCAGCTGGTGTTTTGGGGAGGGGGGTTTGGCAGTAGCAAGAGCTCATTGCAGTGTCCCGGTGCGCTGGAGGGTGTGCGGGGGGCAGGGAAAGTTGCGGGGATCCGCAGGTGCCGGCGCGCCGGGGGATGCGCTGCCCCGGTTTCACACCTGCCGCAGATTAGGGAAATTAGAGCGCCTTAATGGGGAAACGGAGCCCTCGCGGGAGCGAGATCTCTTTCCCTCACTCAGTGCCTTTTGCTGGCCAATAAATCGCCGTGCCTTTGGTTCAGCGCTCCTCATGGGATAAAAAAGGAGGAGGGAAGAAGTGATGAGCGGATGCTCGCCGCGCCGGGCAGCATGTGCGGGTACGGGGCGCGACCTCCCCGTCGACGGGCAAACCCGCCTCCCCCTCCGCGGCCGGCATCTTCCTCGTGGAATTATAACCGGCAGCGCTGGAGGATCCCCGGAGCCATCCCGGTAGCGGGGTGCGTGTGTGCCGGGCGGGCTCCGGGATGCGGGCTCCCTGCGGAGCCCCGCGGGGCACGGGGCGGGCGGCTCGGGGACGGTGCCCGGGCGGGGGAGGCGGGGGACGGGGCGTGCGGCTCGGGGACGGTGCTGGGCTCGGGGAGCCTGCCGGGGCGGCGGGACCGTGCCGGAGTGTCCCCTGAGGGAGCCTGCCGGGGCCGGCCGCGCTCCCCGCGCAGCCTCAGCCCTTCCTGCCGCCATGGCGGCGCCCCGCCGTCTCCAGGCAACTGCCCGCCCTCAGGGCGGCCGCCATGGCGGGACCCCGCGCTGGGCCGGGCCGGGCCGGGCCGCTGTGCCCCTCATGCCGCCCACCGCTTCCCATTCCCGCTCTCTCCCGCCGCTTCCACTCCCCCGTTCGCCTTCCCGCCCCCCATTCCCACCGCCACAGATATTTTGTCCTTTTAAGGCGCCTGGCCGCGCGGTGCAAAGGATGGCGGGGAGGGACGGCGGTGGCGCGGGAAGTGCCTCTGCACGGCCCCCAAAACGAACGAAACACCCCAAAAAGTGCGCGCCGGGCTCTGTCAGGACAGGGGAGACAGGGCCTGCTGAGGCCAGGCGGGCGGGCGGTCTGTGAAATCCCTGGGGTGTGTGGTAGACATCCAAGGTGGGATGAGGCATCCCACGGTGTTCACGTCCTTTGGGAAAGCAAAGCACCCGAACGCGTTGGTTTTCTTATCAGTGTCGTTGCCCCTCGGCGCCCTTGAAGTGCGAACGGAGCTCCCTGAGCTCCGGGAAGCGCCACAGGTTTCAGCAGAGCGAGCCTGGAGCCTCGGCCGTGTCCAGAGCAATCAGGGGAAGCCTGGCAAAGCCTTGGATTAGCGTTCTCCAGCCGGAATTTTAATTGCTCCTTGTGTAAACGCTGCCCTGCAGTCTGGTGTGGGGTGTGACGCGTGCCACTGCTCTGAGGGAGTGTTTCATATTGATCATCCATGGCCAATACTACTAATATTGTTGACCATGTTGAAGTTGACTTGTGGCTGCAGGTCGTAATCGCTCAGGTGGGGCATTGCAGGGGTTTGGAGCAGCCTGGGATAGTGGACGGTGTCCCTGCCCACTGCAGGAGGTTGGAATGAGAAAAGTTTTGAAGTCCCTTCCAACCCAAGCAAGTCTGTGATGACAGGAAGAGAGCCTTGTTAATGGTTTCAGGAATGTAGGTGGCTCTGGGAAGTGCTGAGTGCTCTGTGTCAGCCCTAAGAGTTTGGTGATCAAAGATAACTCCTGGTGGTGCTGAGGGTTAAGGTGGAGAGGACCTGGAAATAATAAAATATGCAAAGAAGGCTTGGCTTTTCCCCCCTCTTTACACCAAATCAGTGACTCTTTAGATAGTGGCACCCAACCTTTGGTTTTGTCAAGCCACCAGGAAGTGTTCAAAAGGCAGGTGGATGTGGCACTTGGGGGCATTGGTTGGTGGTGGATGTGGCACTTGGGGACATTGGTTAGTGGTGCTGGGGGAATGCTTGGACTTGATCTTAGAGGTGTTTTCCAACCAAAATTATTCTAAAGTTAGCCTGTGGGTGTTGTGGGGGTTTTTTTTGGGGGGGTTTTTTTGTATTTAGGTGGTGCAGGATCTGCCCTCCTGATGTGGCAGAGGTGGCTGCAGATTGGTAGGATCAGTAGTAGCAGCAAATGTGTTGGAAGTGAATTATCATGAGGGTCTATGGTGGTGGAAGCTGCTGTGATGCCACGTAGAAGATTTCTGGGTTATAGAGCGGTGGAACTCTGAAGGAGTTGCAAGAGAGCTGGAGAGGGGCTTTGGACAAGGGTCTGGAGTGGCAGGACAAGGGGAATGGCTTCCCAGTGCCAGAGGGCAGGGCTGGATGGGATATTGGGCAGGAATTGTTCCCTGGGAGGGTGGGCAGGCCCTGGCACAGGGTGCCCAGAGCAGCTGGGGCTGCCCCTGGATCCCTGGCAGTGCCCAAGGCCAGGCTGGACACTGGGGCTTGGAGCAGCCTGGGACAGTGGGAGGTGTCCCTGCCCATGGCAGGGGTGGCACTGGGTGGGCTTTGAGGTCCCTTCCAACCCAAACGCTTCTGTGATTCTATGAATGGCTTTCAAAGTGTGAAAGTAAATTTAATTGCCTCGTGTGGAAAAATACCATTAAATCTGCAGGATCTTCCCTTACACATAACACCCCCATTTAAGATGCATGTGGTTAACTAAAATCACTTTTTCAGAGCTGTTGTAGGAGTTTTAGTTGCTGTTGCAGGGTTGGGCTTGTTTTGCCTCTAAAATGTTTTTAAAAGTGAAGCAGGACTTTGTGGGCTCATGTGAGAAGCTGAAGTCTATGGAGGGACACATCCAGCCATTTTCTTTTGAGTTATGAGGTGGGTGAGAGGAATTGGGCGTTAGCACCTTTATCAGCCTCCCTGTTCAAGTTATTTAAAATAAGTGGCTTTTTTCTTCTCCCTCCCATAGGAAGCTTCCAAAAAGTGACTGAGTTAGAGGGCACGGACTGGGGAAAAAGCTGCCCGGTTTTCTGTGGCAGAAAAAATGTTGTGACAAATCTTTGTCCCCTCTTCATCTTCCCAAATTGCTGCTCGTGTTTGTTTTTTTCCACCCCTCTGACCTCTCGCAGGACATATCCTGGCTGCTAACAGCCTGTCAGCACGGAGGGGGTACGGGGAGGCTGAGTTAAAACTGCCCAGAGCAGCCAAGCAAAGAGGAGCCTTTTTAACCAGCAACTCTTCCCTTTCCCTGCGTCCTACTTGCCATGGGAAAATACCCAGGGCTTTAATTTTAACAGGCTGCTTTGTTCAGGGATCTGCAACAGCTGTTTGCCTTCTCGGAAGGCTGTGTAAATCAGCGTGTTTTCTTCTCCAGAAGGGAGAAAAAAAGAAACGTGGAAGTAGAAGGTAGAACAAAGCACAGGGCTCGTGAGTGTGAAGGGCCTGATCTCTCGGCTGAGGTGTGGTACAAGCTCTGTTGTTAACAGAGGCAACAGCAAAGTGCTGTGTCATTTGTGAGAAATGTTGAGTAAAACGAAAAATAACTTGGTTTTGGGAGTTAGCAGACTTTTGGGGAATCTGCCAAAATCCCAGAGATTCGTTTGTGAGGGGAGGAGCAGCCTGCGAGTTGTATTTAAGAGGTCTGGTTTAAGAAATATAAAATACTTGGTTGCATAGCCTTAGGGAAAGTACAACATCTGTACAAGAGATTTAACAGAATCCCTGCAATGGCCAGATTGGTTCTTTGAAGGCGAATGTGCACGTCCTCTGGGGGCTAGAGGCGTATATTAAGTGATCATAATAGTCATAAAAACCCCCAGAAATCCTTGAAAAGCACTTTGTGTTTAGGGTGTTGGCATGAAATGCTCTTCTGGTGTTTATCAATGCTACATATGCTGCGGTACCCAGGAGCCACTCATCTAAAAACGCCCCCCAGACAGCCCAAACCCCTCCTCCCTCAGTCCCCGCACTCTCCTCTTCCTACAACAGTTTGGGGGATGGTTGGTACATGATGAAACCACTGGGAACTGGTGGTTGGAACTGGTTGAGGGGGGAGGATCTGAGGCAGTCTCCCGCGGGGATGGTTTCCTGGAATGTGGGGCAGGAGCTGGGATGGTGGCGGCCTCTCGAGTCCCGTTGCTTTCTGGTGAAGCATCTTGCCCCGAGCAGTCAGCAGAGATGGATGTAGTGGTGCAACCTTCACCGTTTTGGGTGTCAGTCCGCTCTGATGTGTCCCGCAAGCAATTAATTGAAATGCATTTATCGTGGGTTTTGAGAGCTGTTAAATGCTGTGGTTGCTTCTCTGTGCTCTAATGCCGAATCCATCTGAACGTAGTTTAAGCTGATGCTCGATGGAAAAAGATCCATTAATGTCAGTGGGGTTTTTCAGTGCGTTTTAAGGGGTCAGGATTTAGGGTCAGGATTTATTGCAACGTGTTGAGCGGTGCTGGAGCAGTGCGGCCCCAGTGGTGGGGGGGGATCCCTGGAGCTCCGCAGGGATGAGGGATGTGCTGTGAGGGATGCTGCTCTCCCTGACAGAACTGTGAACACAGGAAGGGTAGTGCTGGAGCAAGGCAGCCGAGCGTGATTTTCCCGTGTTTTGACAGTCTGGCTCGGCAGTGGTAGCAGTGATGGGGCTCCCCTCTGTGCACTCGTGTGACTCACACTCCGAGCGGCTTTAATGCCTCGGGAAGTGACAAGGGGACACTGTGACAGCTCAGCTCCTTGTGTAATACGTAGCAGCCCTCTGAGGTTTGGGTTACTCGCAGTAGTAAGGGATGGCTGTGTGGTGTTAGGTTGTTAAGCAGAGAAGTACCATTTTTCTCTACCGAAGCAGTGCTTTGGGTCATCTCTCAACGCGCTTGTTCAGGCAGGTGACGTTTATGCTGAGCGTAAACTCCAGCGGGGTTTGACTCAAAGGAAGGTGAAAAACAAATCTCCCAACAAAGCTGTTAAAGCCACGTAGTTGTTTTGTCATTTTCAGTCTGGCTCTTGCTGAGACGAGTTTAATTGCAAGATAAAACGCTGCCGCAATGTCAGTTATCCTCGGTTCTGTTCCGCGAGCGACACGGACTTCCCTGGGTTTTTCTGCTGCTTTTGGACGTTAATTTTAGCAGTGTGGTGTCGGTAAACTGTGTCTTAAAGCAACGTAGTTCTGTTCAGAAACTACAGTGGCATTTTCGTGGTGGTTATATGCAAAACAACACTATTCAGCAAGTACAGTAGCTCTGAGCACACTAACAGCTGGTAATTAACGTAGAGACTCTTTTTTAAATTGTAGCACAGCTCCGTAATTTCATTTTCTGCAGAATTAACTTTTTTCCTTTTATCTGTACTACTGGAATAATTACCTGTACTCCTCTGAGCTCTATTACATTCATCCTTAGCTGTATGAATGCTGTAGGTGGAGAGTTTTAAAGTGCTTCAACACAAAACGAGGTCCCTAGGCCACGGACACGAATTCCTTCTCTCCAGACGCTGTGAAAGCATTCCTGAGCTTCAGCATCCCGTGTTCCTAAACACAGGATGTGTCTTATGTGTCTGAAATTAATAATAATAATAAAAAAAATCCAGATCAGAGTTCTGAAACTGAGGAGAAATGGACGTAGCAGCACAGAGTTTAGCCTGGCCAGCTGCCTCTGGAAGGAGATGGGACTCCATGAATCCTGGACTTGCTGAGCGCCAGATGGAAAACAGGAGTCAAGAAGAAAATTTGTTTCTTTAGAGAGTTAAAAAGCAGACAGTGAGTTGTTGCATATCAGTTTCTGTGGTTAGCCTGCTTGAGATACATGCTCTAGGATGATAAGAGTTACTGACCACAAACATTTTCCTAAGGGAAGGGTTCCAGGAGAGCTAAGCTGGAGGTGGGGGTGGATTAAGTGCCATTCATTTGCTGCCATCAGTGATAGTCCTGCTGCCTGTGCCGCTGGCCTTTGCTTTTGGCTTTTCACGGGGCCCAAATCCTTGCATATAAATATTTCTGGAAATGTTTTTTGTCTGCTGCTGTGCCATTTCTAGAGGGTACGTGCAGCAGAGAAGTCGCTGACATTCATGTTCTGTGTAGCCCATCTTTGTTTTGAAGGGCAGAGAGAACAGGAGAAAACAAAAGTATTTGTTGCTGCACTGGAGCCTAAACCATGAAAATAATTCCTTTCTCCTCTCAGCATCTACAGAAAGTGCTTTGGTATAAGTGTGCAACCAATCGGGTGTGTTCTGTGTATCCTGACATCCTGAACGCCTGGAATTGCATCCAGGTGGTTTGGAAACAGTGCTAAAGCCCCTGCCTGGAAGGGTTTGTGTCGGGGGAAGCTCCAGCACAGCATGCTCTGAGCAGGAGCACAGGACTGGCATTTTGCAAGGCTCTTGCAGCCACTGGTTTCCTTGGAAACCAGAGCCTGAGCAGGGAGAGCCAAACTTCAACACCCGTGCCTGCTTTCCAAGTCGAAAATGGGCTGTCAGACTTTCAGAAGTCTGGGGTCTTTGGGCTGTGTTCGGGGCTTGTTCATTAGGAGCAAACTTGAAGTAGGGTATCAGTGAAAAAAGGCTCCTTGTCAGGCTGCAACACTTCCTGCCTGGAGCTGCTTCTCCCCAAATTCCCTTCTTTGCTTCGGTTTGTGAGCAGGTTTATTGGAGGCGTTTCCTGTCAAACACCCCAGCTGCGTCAGGAAAGCCGTGCAGCAGCTCTGTGACTCGGGCTTGACATGGATTTGGAAACTGCCCAGCCCCGGCCAGCTTGTTTTGTCCACTTTTTTAATGTTCTGTGAGGTGGTGGCTGTGGGTGACGTGAACAAAGAGGAGAAATCATAATGGAGCTGCCTGCGTTGATGGAACATTAAACTGGAGTCTTGTAAACGCACACATACTTTGTGCAACGTGAATGTGAAGAGAAATACATATATATAATGACACGTATGTGCACTTACGTACTTAGCACACGTAGGGGAGTATTGCATTCATGCAGGTACACCTTGATTAGGAGGGAACACAGTCAAGCTTTAATATCAGTGGAGCAGAGGGAATTTTTTACAGAACCAGCAGGACTCTGGGCACCCTTCCTGGTCTAGTGGAAGGTGTCACTGCCCGTGAGCGAGGTGATTTTTAAGGTCCCTTCAAATCCAGATGCGGAAATGCTGTTGGTTTCTGTGAGCACAGAGCATCCCTGCGATTCAGGAGCCAAGGAGTAAATAACATGGGTGTGATGGAAACGGAGAGGCACTGTTCCTGCCCCCAGTGTGAAGGGGTCCCTGGGACGTGTCAGTGCTCGTTAGGATTTGAACTGCCTATTCAATGTCATTTGTGAGGGGAATTCATTACTGCTCTTGGAGTCCACAGGCTAAATGAGGAGAATAACCTTCTTGGTGGGTGATATTTCTGGTGAATAGAGGAAATCAATGGCCCTGGGACTGCCAGCAGCACATCAGAGCAGTGGCCAAGCACTTCAGGAAGGTGTAGATAAAGCAAATGCGGTGCAAACAGTGCCACTCAGCTACACCTCAAGGCTTGTTGGAAACGATACCTGGCTTCAGCTGTATAGATGCTTTCAAAATCAGGCTCTTAAAATCCTGAGAAACTCCTTTAGGTGAAATGGAAGGTCAGGCACCCTGGAAATGCAGCGTTAGCCTCCAGCTCTCTGCCTTGAAATTGCAGGATTGCCTAAGTTAGTAAAGGCAGGGGGCTGTGTGAAGCTTAAGGGTGGACATGGTCAGCTGGAGGAGATGAACATCCTTTAGCAGCTCCTGTGTTTTGTGGTGTGGAGCATCATCCTTGTCCCCCTTTGCTTCTGAGCCCTTGGTTACTTCCCTGGGTGTCTTGTTCCTGCTGCTCCTTCTGCCCAAGATTTTTCTCTCTTCCCATGGGTGCTGCTTATTCTCTTCCCTCACAACCCTTACAAAGCTCTTCCTCCTACACAGCTGTCCCATCCAGCGGGGTCCAGACTTTACATCTCCCTAAAAAACCACCTGGTTTCCTGTGTACAGCCGGAGGCAGAGAACCTCCAGTGGCTGGAGCACAAGATACTGCAGGAGGCTGGATTTTCCTGCCAGTCCAGCTTTTCTGGTGTGCCAGGGCCTTTGCTGCTCCTCACCTGCCCCACCAGCAAGCAGGCAGGGATGCACAAGAAATTGGGAGGGGACAGCTGATCCCAAGAGCCCAAGGAGTGTCCCAAGCCGTGTGGAGTCGTGCTCAGCATGTGAAGCTGGGGAAGGAGGATGGATGGAGCGGGGAATGTTCGGAGTGATGGCATTTGTCTTCGCAAGTCACAGTTGCACAGGATGAAGCCCTGCCTTCCTGGGAATGGCTGAACACCCACCTGCCCATGGAAAATACGGAATGAATTCCTCGTGGCTTTTGCTTTACCTGTTGACCTGCCTTTATTTCAACCCACGCGTTTTTGCCTTTCACCCTTCTGATTGTCTGCCCCATCCCAGCTGGGCCGAGGGCTGTGAGCGAGTGGAGGTGCTGGGGTTACACCTCCAGCAGGAACATCTCCAAGTGTCTGTACTCCAAAGGGACTGTGGCCCAGGGATAGGCCCCTGCTGGAGCAGGAACACCTTGAGGTATCAGTGGCTGTGCATGAGGCCATGGATAAACTCATGGCACAGCAGGTTCATTCCTGCTGGGACTGGGGCTATGGGTAAGACCCATATTGGAGCAGGTTCATTCCTGCAGGAACTGGGGCTGGGGTTAAGGCCATGCTGGAGCAGGTTCATTCCCAGAGCAGGTTCATTCTTGCAGGGACTGTGGCTGTGGGTAAATCCATCCTGGAGCCGGTTCACTCCTGGAGCCGGTTCACTCCTGGAGCAGGTTCATTCCTGCAGGGACTGTGGCTCCCGAAGCAGGTTCACTCCTGGAGCAGGTTCATCCCTGCAGGGATTGGGGCTCCCAGAGCAGGTTCACCCCTGCAGGGATTGGGGCTCCCAGAGCAGGTTCACTCCCGGAGCAGGTTCATCCCTGCAGGGATTGGGGCTTCCAGAGCAGGTTCACTCCCGGAGCAGATTCATTCCTGCAGGGATTGGGGCTCCCAGAGCAGGTTCACTCCTGGAGCAGGTTCATTCCTGCAGGGACTGGGGCTCCCAGAGCAGGTTCACTCCTGGAGCCGGTTCACTCCTGCAGGGATTGGGGCTCCCAGAGCAGGTTCATTCCTGGAGCAGGTTCATTCCTGCAGGAACTGGCGCTCCTGGAGCAGGTTCACCTGGAGCAGGTGCATTCCTGCAGGGACTGGAGCTCCTGGAGAAGGCTGTGCTGGAGCAGGAGGAGCACCTCAGAGTGAGTGTGGCTGTGGATAAACGCACTGCAGCAGGTAAACACCTGGAGAGAGTGGCTGGTGGATGAGGCTCCAGCTGGAGCACGTACGTCCCTAAGGGACTGGGGCTGCTGGATAGGCCCCAGCAGGGGCAAGGGGAGGAGTTCACTGCAATGTTAAACTTCACACTCTGGTCCAAAGGGATGGGGGTGGAGACAGTAATGGATACACCTTGAAGTTGCTGTATCCTGGATTGGAGTTACACCTTGAGGGAATTAGCGTAGTGGGATTCCCTTGCTGGGAGCAGGAGAAGGCTTCCCTGCAGCATCAGTGCCCCTTCAGTGGCAGTGACTTGGAGCTGTATTGTCACAAGGTCCCTGTGCACGCCCTGCGCTGGCTCGGTGACATCCTGGGCACCTCCATGCCCTGCCCCAGCTCCAGAGGCTCCATGTTAGTGTTCAGCATTACTTGTCCTTGTTACAGATCCACAGCCTGTGGATCAAACAACAGCCAGGTCTCAGTGGTGGGGAGGATCCAGACAAAGAATGGGATAAATCTGTTAGAAATGGGGGAGTGTGGGTGTGCCTTCACATGCAGCTCGTGTCTGAGTCCTGGAACACGGCTGTGCATCCAAACTTGGCAGATATTTAAACACTAACTGGGGGGTGTGTGTCATACCTGTTGCTTCTCCTCATGCCTCCTTGCACATTTACATCCTGTTCAGACAGCGACTGCACAAAGGGGAGAGCATCTCCTGCTCGTCAGGTCCGTAACTGCTTTCTGTGCTCCCGGTGGAAGCCCGGCTCTGCGGGGCACGGAGGGAAGCGAAGTGTGCAGAGGAGGAGGCTTCTCTCCGTTAGCACTGTGCCCAAGCACTGGGACAGGAATACCGGGATAAGGAGCGCGTTGGGAGAGCCCAAGGCAGGCAGATCCTCCGGTTTTCCCCGACCTTCCCTTGTCCGAGGGCATGGCTGGGAGGAAGCCAGAGCTGCTTGAAGTTGGGCTGTGACTGAAGTGTCCCCGCTGCTGCTTGGAGGAGGGACACAGCTGGGACAGCTGTGCTTTCACACATTCTGGTGACATTCTGCTGCTTTCTAAGTGACTCTGACAGGTATCTCAGAGTCACAGCCTGCCTTGGCGGGAAGGCTCCTGTGGCCTTTTCCTGGATCAGTCCTGGATGGATGCTGTAGTGCAGTCTGGATTCCCAAGGGAATGCTAACTGTGCATCTAACCTCCCTCCACTCATGTGCTGGTTTTGTCACTGTGCCTGCAGGAGGGTTTCCAGCAGGCAGGCAAGCTGAGATCCCTGAGCACAGTGATTCGTGTGCCACTGCTGTTTGTTGGGATTCAGCACTGGGAGAGTGACTTTGGGCTCTGGGAGGTGACAGACCTGACCTCTGCCCATTTCACCTTCTGTTTTGCAAGTGCTGTTATTTCCTCATCAACCACCCTGGCAGGTGCTTCGTGTCTTGTTCGTGACTGGGAACAAATTATCCCCTCCCTCATGAGTCCCCAAGTTTTTCCCCTTTGGGCTTTGTGCAAGGATGAGTATTAACATGATCTAGGTGGGCAAAATGACTCCAAAAGGGAGATCATCGATCAAATCTTGGGTCTTTGGGTTTGTGCTGTTACTCCTGAACAGACAAAATGGGTGTGAGGAGGTTTTTTTAAATAGTTTCATAATTTGAAAACTGAAAATAACTCGGATAGGAAACCACCAGAGTGGTGCTAAGAGCATCACTTGGGATGTACAAATCTGGCTGAAGCATTATCCCAGTGTTTGCAGGTACAAACAGAGAAGCTTCCACAGGGATTGAGGCTGCCCCGTCAGCGTGGTGAGGACAAACGCATGGGAGAGCAGCTGGAAACGGGGCAGAGCCAGGGACAAATGTCACTCACATGTCACCTCTGGAGCACAGTGGCTCTTCATGCTCTCCTTGTTCTGACTGGAAATCCCATCTGTGAGCTATAAAGGACTTTTTCAATGGCAGGTTTACTCTATAGCCACTTGTTTTTTCACCGTTTTCCACCACAAAAGGTTCTTGCTGTGTCTGTGATGGGCAAGTGTTATAAAATTGAGTCAGATTATTTGTTTAGGCTCGCTGGGCGCAAAAATTTTGGCTGCAGGGCTTTGAAGAGGGCTCCTGTTTAATAAATACAGCTGAGCCGTATTCAGAGCATTGTGGCAGAGTTATTGAATTGCTGGAAAATACATGAATATGTAGCGAACAAAAGGTAAAGCTTAGCGAAGCCGTGCTGGAAGGGTGCAGGATTGGGAAGGGGGACTTGGGACAGCTGCCTTGGGCACTGGAGCAAAGCAGAGGCTCAGGTTAAGTCTGGAAAATATGGATGCTTGTGTAATGTACCCAGAGCGGGATTTGGAGTTTTAATATATGCTGGAGGAGCCTTCTGAGGCTGAGGTGCTTCCTGGGAAGTGTTCAGCTCCATTACCTATCCTGATTTCCTTGGTCAGCAGCTGAAATATTTTGTGTCTTTGCTCATCCTGAAGAAATTATATATCATGGGGAGATAATATTCCATGCTTATTCCAAGGTTCTTAATGGAATTTTTATCAGTTCCTCTGAAGAACAGGATGCACAAAAAAGCTGCCCAGCTGTCAGGCTGTTTGCTCCTCTTTTAGAGCTGCCTTGGCTCTCTCCACGTGACTTCCCAGTAAAATGATGAGAGGGACCATCCCACCCTAAATTCCAAGTGTCTGCAGCCACCAGGTGACATCAAATCCCTTGGACACCAAGGGACAGGCAGGGCAGGCCTGCAGGGTGCAGACCCTGAGCACCCTTTGCTGATGCTTCAGACCCATCACTGGCACATCTCTCACTGCTCAACAGTTGTTTTCTTTTTCCTTCCACCAGTATCTGCTCGTTTTTAACCATTCTTGTGCTCAGTGTTTTCAGAAGACCTAAAAGCTGGTTTTTTTAATCTGTTTGGGCTGTGGATCCTGAGCTTACTCAGCCACAGCCACTTGGTGCCCTGACACCATTTGCTCTGGGACTGCTTTGTCGACTCAAGTGCACTTTGCTGCAATGCAAACATTGAGGATAAAAGGCAGCCACCTCAGCAAATTAGTGAGAAAGCACTGCAGAAGAACTGTAGAGGTGTATTTGGGTGTTTTGGTCTTCTTAAGAGTCAAAATGTCTCCTTCTGCCTGTGGCCTGTGCTTTTTAAAGAGTATCTGTTTTGCAGGGAGGGCTTTTGAAAAGTTAAATCAATTGTCTCTTTGTGGCCTCATCTGAAGGGTAAATCAGATGCTGAAATCAGATGCTGCATTGACAGGGATCTGCCTGCGTGGTAAAACTTCAGGCAAGGTTGGATTTAAGTGATTCTGGAAAAAAAAAATCAGTCATGGATCATTTAAAACCTCTCTTGGGAGGAAAGGCTGGGAGAGTTGGGGGTTCAGCCTGGAAAAGAAGGCTCTGGGTAGACCTTAGAGCCCCCTTCCAGTGCCTAAAGGGTCCAAGAGAGCTGGAGAGGGACTTGGGACAAGGGATGAAGGGACAGGACACAGGGAATGGCCTTGAGCTGATGGGGGTGGGTTTGGATTAGAAATTATGAATAAATTCTTTAAGAGTGGGCAGGCCCTGGCACAGGGTGCCCAGAGCAGCTGGGGCTGCCCCTGGATCCCTGGCAGTGCCCAAGGCCAGGCTGGACATTGGGGCTTGGAGCAGCCTGGGACAGTGGAAGGTGTCCCTGCCCATGGCAGGGGTGGCACTGGATGGGCTTTGGGGTCCCTTTAACCCAAACCATCCTGGGATTCTGTGATTCTCATTTCATAATGAAAAAAGTTTTCCTCTACATGCTACAGGTGTCCAGGTGTGCAGTCCTATTACAAAAAAAGAACAAAGAAGTAAAACCGCCCTGAAAATACTCTGAAGGGTTATAATGCTTTTTAAACAAGAATCTCAAAATGCCCATCTTATTTCTGGTTCCTGTCCGTGAAGGCTTTTCTGAGCAGCAGCCTCAGCTCTGAGTGCAGCTGGTTGAGCGACCTCCCTTTTAGCAGCAGCTGGGTGGTGTGGAATGGAAGAATTAATTAACCTGGTGTGGAATGAGAGAACTTAATAAACCTGGTGTGGAATGAAGTAATTAATCAGCCTGTGGCCAGCCTGACAGAGCAGCCACCTGATGTGCCCTGTTTGGTTATCAGGGGCTTGGTTCCCAGCCAGGCACGGCTGAGCTCAGCTCTTTTGTGTAAGGCTGAGGTGAAAAGCTCCTTCTTTCTGCTGGGGCTTCAGCAGGAAACTGAATTTTTATACCCGAGACTCAGGAGAGTGGTCATGGGCACGCATTGGCAGAAATTTCTGCTGGGGAACAAAAGCAAATTCCTCATCAGAGAATGTAATCAAATGGTGATGCTGCAGCTGGTTCCTCGCAGCCTCTGCACGCAGACAAAATAGCAATGTAGTAGGGAGAAAATGTTTGCTGAGTTAACTGGGCTATATTTAGGTGCCAAATAAACACATTTCTGCTTTTGACCCTCCCCCTCACACCCTCAAAGCTGCTTTTTGGGCTGTCTGCAAATGTCTTGGCTGTTGGTGGCTTCTGTTCCTTGCAAGAGGAGTGATTGCGAGCGGCAGGGGAGGGACCTCTGGCCCAGCTGACCGGGGAAAGGCGAGTGCTGGGCACACAGTCCCCGTGTCCAGCCTTGTGCCCTCCTCAGCCCTTCCTTAGTGCTGTGTGCACAGGCTGGCTGAGGTACAGAGCCCTAAACCCCACACCCTTCCCCGTGTGGGCCCTCAGGAATCTCGTGGGGTTTAACCAGGCCAGGTGCTGCTGCTGCACCCGCATCAGGGCAACTCCCGGGATCAATCCAGGGGATGAGCAGCTGGAGCAGCCCTGGAGAAGGACCTGGGGGTGCTGTGGGCGAGAGCTGGGACCCAGAACCCCCCCGTGCCCTGGGCTGAGCCCCCAGCGTGGGCAGCAGGGGAGGGGGGATTCTGCCCCTGTGCCCCTGTGCTCAGGTGAGACCCCACCTGCAGAGCTGCCCCAGCCCTGGGGCCCAGCACAGGGAGGGCCTGGAGCTGCTGGAGAGAGCCCAGAGGAGGCTCCAGGATGAGCAGGGGGATGGAGCAGCTCTGCTGGGAGGAAAGGCTGGGAGAGCTGGGGGTGCTCACCTGGAGAGGAGAAGGCTCCCAGGTGACCTCACTGGGGCCTTGCAGTGCCTTAAGGGGCTACAGGAAACATGGAGAGAGACTCTTGACAAGGGCTGGAGGGACAGGACACAGGGAATGGCTTCCCAGTGCCAGAGGGCAGGGCTGGATGGGAGATTGGGAAGGAATTGCTCCCTGGCAGGGTGGGCAGGCCCTGGCACAGGGTGCCCAGAGCAGCTGGGGCTGCCCCTGGATCCCTGGCAGTGCCCAAGGCCAGGCTGGACATTGGGGCTTGGAGCAGCCTGGGACAGTGGAAGGTGTCCCTGCCCATGGCAGGGGTGGCACTGGGTGGGCTTTGAGGTTCTTTCCAACCCAAACCATTCTGGAATTCTGTGTCCACTGTGGCCTTATTGATCCATATAAAAAGCAGGAGCTGAAAAATCAGCATCTTCCCTTCCCTGCTGCATTTTGCATCCCATTTTCCCCTGCAGCAGGCTCTTTTCCTGGCACTGCTGTTGGGACTGATTGTACAGTTAGCCCTTTATTCGTGTGTGCATAAATTTGACTTCTTTTAAAGGAAGCAGCTCCTGTAATCGCCTTGCCAGAACAGATTAGGAGAGGGAGTGTGCAGATCACAACACTCCTCTGCTGCCTTTGACGGCGAGGATTTCATCAGCCTGCTTGAAGTGCTGCTTGCAGCCTCAGGGGTGGCCAGAGAGCAGCAGGAAGTTCATTTATTCCTTTATTTTTTCCTCTTCAGACATACTTTACGCTGTTCGTATATTTTTGCCTCCTAATTCACAGCAAGCTGGGGAGTTCGGGGCACCCAGAGTTGCAGCTGAAGAGGAGAGAATTGTGGTCAGCACAAGGTTTGCTCTGCCCATCACTGCAGGCTCTGATCTGGCTGTTTCAGTGCTGATGAGTTTTTCTATCCCAGAGAAAGCCTGGACTGTAATTGCTTCATAAGCACGGGCACTTGGTGATTAGAAATTACTTTTCATTCCTGGTTAAATAGCAAGGCACAGTCTTTAACAAAAACAGGACACTTAAAATTCCGGTGTTCGCATTGAAGGGACATTGATTTTCACAGGCAGAAAAGCTTTCCCCGAATTTGCACCTAAAGAACAAACGTTAATGCAGATGCAGGTTAATGACAGGTTGATTTAAGGCTTTCTTTTCCTATTAACCTGAGAGGAAATCACACAGCAATCTTCAAAATTGGGTTTATGTCTGTTAGAGGTGTGCTAATGATGTGAAGAGTTTTGAATAGTTAAAATTCAGGTTAGAAACTTCATGTGGGTGTTTTGTTTTGTTTTTTCTTTTGTTAATCTAAAGGCTTTGTGGAGCCCAGCTTGATTGTTGGAGAGCTGCTCACTTGGCATTTCTGCTGAGCTTCCATCTGGGAGTGCTGGGCATATCTGTCCAGAAAAATGGAATTAGAACACCTGTGGGGAGTAATTCTGCCTGTACAGACTTCTCTGAGCTGCTTGGGGGGAGAATTTGATAACCAAACTCAGGAGCTCCCTCACTCAGCTGTTTTTGGCTGGACCTGTGTTCTCTGACGCTGGCTTGGTGGCACAGGACAGCCCTCAGCTCCCAGACACCCACCAGCCCACGGTGGAGATCATCAAACACAAAATGCCACCAGAATTCAGGCTCCTGTCCAGCTGAGGAATGGCTCCTGTGCTGTGGGTTCAGGGCAAGGCACAGCGTTCAGCTGGGAATGGTGTGATTGGGGTGGGCTTACATGGGGTTTCTGTGTCTGCTCCTTGGTTTGCTGTGTTCCTCAGGGCCCTGGATGGGTTTTGTGCAGTGCCAGCCGCTGCTCAGGTGCTGTACCTCGGATTTGGGCTGTCTCTGCCCCCCTGTGCTGTGCCGTAATCACCACTCTGACCACAAAACCTGTTTATTTGTGATTGCTGTTCAGTGGATAAAGATTAAACCAGTCTGCTGCTTCTCACAGAACTGAGGAAGGTTTGAGCACTGGCAGCTCTTGAATCCTTGTCTGACCTCATGTGAAATTCATGTGGAAGTATGGGTCCCTCAGGACATCATTCCAGTACAGGAAGATGGCAGAGATAAGTCTGAAGGCAACGTTTTTGTCCAGGTTAAGCCTTCTAAACCTTGTTTAACCCTCTCCTCAGCCCCAACCTCTGTGCTGTTCCTGGCAGCTTTTCTCCCTGCCCACAAGATAATGCCAGGCTTTTTCCTGGCGTGACAGCCGAGCAGGATTTATGGCTGTGGCTTATCCAAACAACCTGTAAAAGTGTTATAGAGTGTTTAAAAACTAATCGTTGTTATAATTCAAGCAAAGAGCAAACAAACACTTGCATTCTCCTCCGTGTGCACAGACCTTAACTCAGAATGGGGGGGAGAAAAGACATTATTCGGAGAAATTTCTGTTTTCTCTCTGAAAGGGGCTGTTGAAATGAAATACTCTGTTTTAATAACACCGAGATGTTAAGGCTCCACAGACTGCACACGATTTACTTGACCTTTATAAATAGAACAGCCTTGTCTCTCTATTGGAAAACAAAAATAACCCCTGAAAGCAGCATGCAGATTTATTAACCAGCACAGAGAGGAACTGTTAGATTTTATTCCGTGAGCAGGAAGGCAGATTGTCCAAGGAGGGTTTGGAGAGAATAGCACCACATACAGCAGCCTTTTGGGATGGCTGCCCTCCCCCCAAAAAAAGCAGATCCATGAAAGTGGCAGGTGGAAAGTGTTGCATTCCTGAGGTCTCGTGTAAGAGCTGCAGTTTGGGAGGAAGGAAATGCTGGGATGGGTGAGTACCTTGTGAAGTTGGCCTCAAACTGTGCCAGGGAAGGTTTGGATTGGATATAGGAAAAACTTCTCCATGGAAAGGGTGGTCAGGCATTGGAAGGGGCTGCTCAGGGAGGTGGTGTAGTCCCCATATCCCTAGGGGTGCCCAAGGAAGGCCTGGATGTGGCACCTGGGGACATGTGGTGAACGTGGAGGTGCTGGGCTGATGGTTGGACTCGATCTTAGAGGGCTTTTCCAACCTCAGTGGTTCTGTGATGGGAAGTGGGTGCTGCCAGCTGCTGGAATCACACACCGGAGAGGGAAAAACCATGGGAATTGAAAGCTTTGTGTTGCCTTCAGCACCCATTTAGAACCATTGCACCTAAAGGACATTGGGGCTACAGATGGTTAAAGACCTGGTACTTTTATTCTTGGAATAGATGGGGAAAATCATGGAATCATGGGTGGGAAGGGACCCCAAAGCCCATCCAGTGCCACCCCTGCCATGGGCAGGGACACCTTCCACTGTCCCAGGCTGCTCCAAGCCCCAATGTCCAGCCTGGCCTTGGGCACTGCCAGGGATCCAGGGGCAGCCCCAGCTGCTCTGGGCACCCTGTGCCAGGGCCTGCCCACCCTCCCAGGGAGGAATTCCTGCCCAATATGCCATCCAGCCCTGCCCTCTGGCACTGGGAAGCCATTCCCTGTGTCCTGGCACTACAAAGTGGGTCCAAGCAAGCAGAATGTCACAGTTCCCTTAGCTGGAGGAGGTGGATTCCCCTTCTTAGTGTTCCGTAATGGAGAACCCCAGGAGTTCTCATTCCCAGAGGGAAACTGTCTCGCAGGGACACAGTGAAAGTGCTTTTCCAAAATCTGCCTGTGCATCACAGCTGCCTGAAATGCTTTGTGAGGTGAGCAGAGGTGTTTCATTTCAGCTAAGGTGGATCTTAGTGGGTGAAACAGGGGTAGATAAACCGAATTCCACTGGAAATAAAGGATTTTTCAAACCTGCTGCATAAGGAGATGTGGAAGTGCAGCCCCCAGGATGAACAACGACCCGCACAGGGTTTGGCTGCTTTTTCTTGGGTTTGAGTTTTCCATTGAGCTCTGGCTGCTGTTGCTGTTTGGGAGAACAGGCTGAATTTAGATTTTTTTAAAAAAAGCTCAAAGTTGTGCTGTTTTCTCACTGACTTGACAGGCTGGAATGTTTTTTTCCTTAAACCCACTAAAGGGAGGTGTGTTTTCCAAGAATTCCAGTGGCAGTTAATTTCACTGTTTAACACAAGATTGGGCTGATCTTTCCAATCACCTTCACTCCTCAATATATGGGATATATATGGGATATCAGTGTTCTTGCCAAGAGCTTGTGTCTGCTTTTGACTTTAAAAAAGAATTGTTATCTTTAAAACGCACTTAAATTTCAAATGACACTTTTTGGGCCTGTTGGGATGAAACTGGATCTGAATTGTTTCAGTTCCCTGCAGCAGTTCCTGTTTCCTCCACGGAAATAACTCTGCTCCTTGGCAGGCACGTTTTCTCTGTCCCTTTTTAGCTCTTTCTGTGTATTCCTTCATGTAAATATTTCCCCAGCGCAGCCTGCGGAGCGTGGAGCGGACTCAGAGCATGGGAGAGCTGCAGCAGGGCTTTGCAGAAAGTGAGCAAGGTTTCTTTCCTAGTCCTGTGAAATATTTGGGACAGAGGAAAGGAGCTGCTTCCCTGGAAACCCACGTGTGCTGTATTGGAAGACACACCGTTTCTGTCTCCTTGTGATGCCCTGATGTCCCGTTCTGCTGTTTGTCGTGGTTTTGTTTTGCTTCATTATCATGGAATCCCAGAAGGGTTTGGGTTGGAGAGGGCCTCAAAGCCCATCCAGTGCCACCCCTGCCATGGCAGGGACACCTCCCACTGTCCCAGGCTGCTCCAAGCCCCAATGTCCAGCCTGGCCTTGGACACTGCCAGGGATCCAGGGGCAGCCCCAGCTGCTCTGGGCACCCTGTGCCAGGGCCTGCCCACCCTGCCAGGGAACAATTCCTTCCCAATATCCCACCAAATCTGATGCAAGGACCCTCTGCTATTTCCTTCTTCCTTTCCTCTTCTGCCACATTAAACCCTCGGGGTCCTTCTGGCTCCTTGCAGCCCCATTCCCAGCCTGAGCATTTCTCTTGGCCTGGGGCTCAGCTTTCTGCTTTGTTCTGGCTGGTGTTTGTTCCACTGGCCCATGGAAGCAGTGGAATAGCCAGGGGCTGGGACTTGCAGGGGGGAGCAGGAGGGGAGAAACTGTTTGGGAGGACAGTGGAAGGAAAGGAAAGAGAAATCCACGGTGCTCTCTGCACCAGGAACGGCAAATGAGGCACTCGGACGAAAAAGGAAGACGATCCAGAGCTGCTGCAATGGGAGCCAGCGTTTTGGAGCTGGGACATGGCGTAGGAAGGTGATGAGACACGGAGGTGGTGGAAAAGGGGAGAGTTAAGTGCAGGGTAGTAGTGCAAGGGAAAGCAAGCAATCCCACAAGTACATTGTGGGAGCAAACCTCCTTTTCTGCTCGCATGGTGCAGATAAAGAGAACTTAATTCTCTGCCCTCCTCTGGCTCATTTTTTCCTGTCACAGTTCTCAGCCTTGAGACCTGGTTCTTCTCTCCAGTGCCCTGTTCGGAGCTTGGTTTTCTGCTGAGGACCTGGGCAGCAGAGTGGCAGCACATTTGAGCTGTAAATTTTGGGGCTGTCCTGGCTCGCTGAGGGAGGCAGAAGAGCCACGTGCCTTAATGCCTGGTGCTGCCTGTCCTCCAGCAACAAGTGCTGCTCCTGCTTCCCCGTGAAAGGGCCCTGCTGGGAAAGGGGAGCTTTCCCTTGGGAACACCTCAGTGGCTCCCATGCTGGGATTCTGGCTTGCCAGGCTGGAACACCAGGAGGGCACAGTTGCTCCTAAAGACCATGGAGTGGTCTCCAAAACTTGCTCAGGGTCTGGAACATGAATCCTGTGAGGAGCGGCTGAGGGAGCTGGGAAAGGGGCTGAGCCTGGAGCAAAGGAGGCTCAGGGGGGACCTTGTGGCTCTGCACAAGTCCCTGACAGGAGGGGGCAGCCGGGGGGGTCGGGCTCTGCTGCCAGGGAACAGGGACAGGACAAGGGGAAACGGCCTCAGGCTGGGCCAGGGGAGGCTCAGCTTGGACAGCAGCAGGAATTTCCCCATGGAAAGGGTGCTCAGGCCTTGGCAGGGGCTGCCCAGGGAGCTTTGGAGTGCCCATGCCTGGAGGTGTCCAAGGAAGGGCTGGAGGTGGCACTCAGTGCTCTGGGCTGGGGACAAGGTGGGCATCGGACACAGGGTGGGCTGGATGATCCTGAAGGGCTTTTCCAGCCTCACTGGTTCTGTGATTTCCCCAGTCTCCATGCCACTCCTTAGCTTTCCCTGGGCAGTACCTTTTGTCTTGCTGCATCCTTCTTTTACCTCGATCTGTCCATTCCTGTTAGGATTCCCTGAGGACAAGGGATGCCATGGAATGTGAGGTTACTACTTGTTCCTCCTGTTTGCTAGAAATAGGATGTTTTCCCTTCAGTATCCTTCCAGGCTGAAATTCCTGGAAGCATCCAGTGCCTCTGGAGGAGAGTTGTTTTTGATCAAAGAAAAGGGCTGTTTCCTAAAGCCCTTCAAATTCAAAGCTCTTCATCTTTTCCTTGCCTTCCATCAGAATTCGGAGCCCGCTTTCTCTGAGCACATTTGTCGCTATTACTCTTCAAAACAATTCCTTGACGTTCTCTCTGTCTGGTGTTTTTATGTGGCTGGATGTGGGGGATAGATTGCAACTATCCCTGGAGTTTCTCACATGCTGTGTGGGAATTAGGAATAGTTTATAGGAGTTTCTGTGAATCCCCAGCCCACCTCCAATTGCCCCCTGCAGATTGTTCTTTACAATCTGAGATTTTATTAAGGACACTTTGCCCTGAGACTGGAGCTCTCCCTGCCTGGGGTTGTGTTGTGGGTTTTGTGTTGGGGTTTGTTTTTGGTGAGAGGGTTTCTCTGGAGGTGTTTGCCTTGTGCTGCTCTCATCCCTGCTGTGGCTGTGGGATCTCCCATCCGTGGGGACAGTGCTGAGGGCTGTGTCCTCCTGCTTCAGAGTGTTGGTTCCTCCTTTAGTTACAGCCAAAGGCAACATCCCAGCCATGAGACACGAGGGTGGGGATATCTCACAAACACAAGACATGGGGTTCTTAGTGGAATTCCTAAAACAAGACGAGCCAAGAGCATTTCTGAGCAAAACCACCATTTTATTTTAGTATCCCAGAGTCACTGAGGTGGGAAAAGCCCTCCCAGCCCATGGAGTCCAAGCTGTGCCCGATGCCCACCTTGTCCCCAGCCCAGAGCACTGAGTGCCACCTCCAGCCCTTCCTTGGACACCTCCAGGCATGGGCACTCCAAAGCTCCCTGGGCAGCCCCTGCCAAGGCCTGAGCACCCTTTCCATGCGGAAATTCCTGCTGCTGTCCAAGCTGAGCCTCCCCTGGCCCAGCCTGAGGCCCTTTCCCCTTGTCCTGTCCCTGTTCCCTGGCAGCAGAGCCCGACCCCCCCCCGGCTGCCCCCTCCTGTCAGGGACTTGTGCAGAGCAGTTGGTGTTGGGGTACTCCTCGAAGCTCAGCGTGATTGTCACGGTCAGTGCTCCCGCAGGAGCACAGAAATGAGAAAATAACATTTGGAATGTGCCAACCTCTCCCCCACCTGCCTTTGAGGGGAAGGAAAGCAGCAGCAGCACTGCCCTGCCTCCAGCCCCATCCTCCTGCTCTTGCACAGACACCTCCTGAGCTTCCTGCTGCTGCTCTTTCTCCAGCCCAACGTTATCAAGTTGTGTGGCTGCTCAGAGTTCATCCTGCCTGCCACAAGGTGCTTGTCCAGCTCTAATCTGGTTTATTGGCAGACTAGACAGAGCCTGCAGGATGTGCTGCCACGGCTGTATCCCGGAGTGACCCTTCTGGGAGGAGGCACGTCTTGCCCTTCCCTCCCCACCGGCTGCTCCTTGGCACTTGGCAGGGAGCGGGGGATGTTTGGATAATGCCACACATCTTGCAAATATTTATGTCTGCAAGCCTGCCTGCACACATCAGGCCTCCCGCTGACTCGGGAACCAGGAGGAAATGGTTCTCCCTAAAATCTCCCCGAGAATATTTATTGGAAGGCTGAGGCTCCAAGCGCTGTCTGCATTCCACTGTCACACACCTCTGGCATTTCAACCAGGGACTTCTCCAGGCTGGAGAGAGCTGATGGAGCTTCCCTGGTGACAGTCCCATCCATCCCAAGCGCTGGGTGAGTCAGGGTGAGGGATGTGAAATCTCTGTTGCTTTTCTCCCCTCCCCATCCATCACAATTCCCGTGAATCCCCCCCCCACACCTTTCCCTGGAGCAGCTCTGTATTTGTGACAGCATTCCCTGTGGATGTGCTGATGTCAGGGAGGAGCAAAGTGCTTTTGCAGAGCCCATCCATCTCTGCTGGCCCACAGTGCATTTGGAGGAGCTCCTGACGTGCTCCCAGCCTCCGATCCAGAGGAGCAGAGTGAGCTGTCTCTGCTCAGAGGATCTCTAATTGCATTTCTGCATCTATGTAAATTAGGTTATCCCCCCCTTGGCAGATTTCCTGCCTGTTGCACCAGGGTGAAGCCATCTCTGTGGTGCCATCAGTAGCTCCCTTCTCAGGGAATCTGGGTGCAGCTCACTGTCCACACCTTCATTTATCCCAGGGAGCCACACAGCCCTCCAAGGCACTAATAAACCTGGGGGAACTGACTGAGTTACCATTTATCTCCACTCCTCATCCCTGCCTCCAGTCAGGGGTCACTGCGTGGAGCTGCCAGGACTGGAAGCCTCCATGGGTAATGGTTTGATGGATGGAGAAACTCCTGCCTTTCAACTACATGGTTCTTTCCAAGATGGATTGTGGTGACCTTCAGGATGTGTTGTCTGGGTCTCTGTGGCTCTGTCTTGCTTGCTGAGCTCTTTCTGGAGGAGTTTGGGTTGTTTCTGGGTCCCTGGGTGTGGAGACATATGGGGACATGTATTTTCTCTGCTATTTCTGTAGGTGCAGAAAGGCTCCAGCACAGCTGTGCTGGGTGTGAGTGCTGAAACTGTGAAATGCATGGGGCTAACACCCCTCCAAAGTCTGCCTGGTTTTGGCCTGGCATCCCTGAGAGACACCCATCCCCCTTCATCATAGCTTTGCTGCGTGTTCTGGAAGAATTTCTGCATGGAAAGGGTGCTCAGGCCTTGGCAGGGGCTGCCCAGGGAGCTTTGGAGTGCCCATGCCTGGAGGTGTCCAAGGAAGGGCTGGAGGTGGCACTCAGTGCTCTGGGCTGGGAACAAGGTGGGCATCGGGCACAGCTTGGACTCCGTGGCCTTGGAGATCTTTTCCAGCCCAAATGCTTCTCTGATTTTGTGTTTTCACCTCTAATTAGCTGCCCAAAGCTTCTGCTGTTTGCTTCCGGTAATCAAGGAGCTTCTTAATCGTGCTCCGAGGGCTCAGTAGTGGTTTCTCAAAATGCAGCTCATGTGGGAGTTCCTCGGAGCTGTCAGAGATTGCAGGAGGAGGCAAATGGTGTTGGCAAGAGCCAACTTCTTCTCCTGCCTGAGCTTGCCAACATTTCTGGTATCTAAACTTGGGGCTTTGTAGGATGCAAAAGAGGAGCCTAAAAAAGGGGTGGTAAATTAAGATCTCTGGGGTGAGACACATTAAAATGCAAGTTAACCAACTCTTGCCTACAGTATTTTTATACCAACAACAATTTTCAGCGTAGGTGAAAGGAGATTTGAGTATTTTTTTTTGCTGAAATGATTTTTCTTTTTAAATGTCGAATGCCAAAATGTGAGATCATGAGCAGCAGTGTACTGATATATTTAGAAATCCTAAGTGGAGCTGTCTGAGCAACATTCTCTGCAGAGAAACTCGATTCTGCAACTCTAAGTTGTACTTAAGTACAGGAAAACCTGGAAATGTGGAAGTTATTTTCCCTGTTTCCAGGTTTAGAGTTGTTTAACCTGTGGTTTGTCTCTTTTTAAATTGGCATTTTGGTTAAAAATTTTAGCAGACTCCTGTGAAGAACACTCTTCCATCCTGCTATGCAGGAGCAGCCTCGCTGAAGGTGCTTGAGATCCTGCTCAGAAATTTCCTCCTAAAGCCCGAAGATGGGCTGTGGGCTGTGTGTTGTGGGAAAGGGAAGCACTGTAAAGAAAATCCACAAGTGTATTTCAAGGCCTTCGTGTTACTCGGTCCCAGACTTGAATCCTACTCTCATTCCCAGTTACTGGGACAGGAATAGCTCTCTGGAGCTATATTTAAAATTCCCTTGAAGGAACATCCAAAGTGGGCTTTATCCCAAGCCAAAACAAACAGCTAATGCAGAGTTATCAGCTATTAATGGCACTGGAGTCCAAACAAGCCCCAGATCTTACCCAAAGGTCTGAGCTTTCTTCTCCTGCTCTGCTCCTCGCAGGGAGTTGTGCAAAGATCCGTTTGTTCCCGTGCAGGTTTTAGGATTTGGAGGCATTATCCAGCGTTTCACCCTTTGGAAGTGCCCTGTGCTGGGGATTGTCCCTGCTCTGGGAGCTTTGGCACCAAAGGCGCTCAGGTGCCTCGCCTTGGCACCAAGAATGGCGCTTTGGTTGCCAGTGCAGCTTTGCTGAAGGCTGTGGGCTTCAAGCTGGTGGATGAGGGATTAACTAACCCTCCTGGAAGTTCTGCTTCCTACCTCTGGTTCTTAGATGGGAACATGGGAGCTGCCAACAATCCATGACCCAGCCTGCTGGGAAGGGAGGAGTGCCAGGAATGGTTTGGACTGCTGTCTCTTGCTGGTGCTCATTGTGGTGTCACCGAAGGCTTTGTGGTTCTCAGCTGCCAGCTTGGAACCTCTGGATGTGTGGCCAGGCTACGGGAGATGAGTTATGCAGATACTTCAATGTAAGGAGGCTATGGAACTGTTGGAGCAATTCCTGAAGTTGCTGAGGGGACTGGAGCACCTCCCCTCTGGAGCCAGGCTGGGAGAGCTGGGGCTGCTCAGCTGGGAGAGGAGAAGGTTGTGTGGAGAGCTCACAGCTCCTTCCAGGGTCTGAAGGGATACAGGGAAACTGGAGAGGGACCCTGCAGCAGGAACTGGAGGGACAGGACACAGGGAATGGCTTCCCAGTGCCAGAGTGGAAATTCAGGTTCGATATACAGAATAAACTCTGCCCTGGGAGGGTGGGCAGGCCCTGGCACAGGGTGCCCAGAGCAGCTGGGGCTGCCCCTGGATCCCTGGCAGTGTCCAAGGCCAGGTTGCCCGGGGTTTGGAGGAGCCTGGGACAGTTGAAGGTGTTTGCGACAGCCCAGAGGAGGTGGACAGAGGTGATTTTAGGGTCCCTTCCCACCCAAACTGCTCTGGGATTCCATTCCAGAGCAGAGCTTGAGCGTATGTTTTGAACTACGCAAGGGCTTAAAACAGTTAGAAGCTCTGCAAAGGTGAGCTTTGAGCACAAAGCTTCCCCAACCCTGCTGGAAACTTGCAGCCTTTGCTTTTTGTGCCACCTGGAGTGGATACCCCGTTTGGAAAGGGAGGGATGTCTGGGGACAGCTGGAAAAAAATCTGTCTAACACTTGTTGCTGTGTGCTGATGTTCTGCTGGATAGTCTCTGGAAAGCTGGAGCAGGCAGAATCCTTGGCTCTGTGTTTTCCCTTTTTAAGGAAGGGTTTTCTTTTTCTCTTTTTCCATGGCCACATTTTGTAGAAGTAAACACTTTTAAACATTTCACGGTGAGGATTTTAAACAGACTGGTTTTTGTAGGGCTTGGCTGGATTCTTGCATCGCTCGTCACATTCAGGGGCAGAGGCTGCAGATTTTTTTTTCCCCCGTGCTTCTTATCTCTGAAATCAGCTTAATTCCTTGGGCAGGGATATGGAAGATCCCCAAAACCAGTGCTTTTGGGCACGAGTTTCTACAATTAATTTGGATTTTTACAGCAGCAATGACGCAGCCCAAGAAGGTGCCCCTGGCTGTAATAGCTTTGAGCAGGGTTTATTGTGTGAGTAAATCAGGAGTTCTCATCTCCCAGGGCCCTGCACTTTTACTGCTGTAAACTTGATCTCTGTCTGTCTGCTCCGTCAAATTCCTGTGGATGCTTCCCTCCTAAATATGGGGATTTAGGTTAGTGGTGGTATTTGTTAATTCCTGAGGGGGGAAACTCCAGAAAAAATACTCCTTCCCCCCGTTAGTATGGGCACGTTGAAAAGTTTTTCTCGAAGTTTGGGGAGGGAAGCAGCTAAAGAAATGGTCTTGCTTATTTTTGTCCACCCCCAGAGTGTGCTTTTTCTTCCCCTTCTTTGCAGGCATCTTCCCTCCTGTCCAGCCAGTACATTGCCTTTCATTTTCCTCACTGGAAGTTTGAAACGGTTCTGCTGCAAAGCCGAGGTGGCGAACACCCTAAAATCCCCAACTGTGTCACTAATGCCTGCACTGAACTCTTGATTTCCTTTATTCTTCCTGGTCCACCTCTGTTTAATCAGCAGCAGATCCCTGGGGGGTGACTCCTGTGTAGCTCCCCTCTGCCCTCAGGTTCCTGCAGGCCCCGCTGCAAACTGGGGCCGCACCAGTGCAGGGTGTGCTGGGAGGGCTTGGCTTTCTGGAAGCGTCCCTGGATGGGTCTGTCAGAAGATTTTCTGTCTGCTCGTGAATTCTTGCCTTCCTTACACCCAGCAAGTGGCTTTTCCGTGTTGGGATGAGTCCTTTTGGGACGAAGATGAGCTCTGTGTTCCGGTATTTACTGTACGTGCCATAAGGTACAAACCCAGTGAGGGAACGTGGCTTTTGTGGCTGCGAGGGAAGAGCCTGGGCTGACCATTCATTGTGTTCCTTGGAAAATGGGAATTCCTGTCGGGATAACAACAGGCTGTGCTGCAGGGTTGGGTGCAAAGCACTGCGGGTTAATTTAGGCTGCAAAGCATCCCAGACTGGATTGGGATGAAAGGGACCTCAAAGCCCATCCAGTGCCACCCCTGCCATGGCAGGGACACCTCCCACTGTCCCAGGCTGCTCCAAGCCCCAGTGTCCAGCCTGGCCTTGGGCACTGCCAGGGATCCAGGGGCAGCCCCAGCTGCTCTGGGCACCCTGTGCCAGGGCCTGCCCACCCTCCCAGGGAACAATTCCTGCCCAATCTCCCATCCAGCCCTGCCCTCTGGCACTGGGAAGCCATTCCCTGTGTCCTGTCCCTCCATCCCTTGACCCCAGTCCTTCTCCAGCTCTTCTGGAGCCCTTTAGGCCCTGGAAGGGGGCTCTGAGGTTTCCCTGGAGTCCTTCCCTCTCCAGGCTGAGCTCTCCCAGCCTTTCCTCCCAGCAGAGCTGCTCCATCCCTCTGCTCATCCTGGAGCCTTCTCTGGGCTCTCTCCAGCAGCTCCAGGCCCTCCCTGTGCTGGGCCCCAGGGCTGGGGCAGCTCTGCAGGTGGGCTCTCACCTGAGCACAGGGGCAGAATCCCCTCTCTGGAGCTCCCCACGCTGCTGGAGATGCATCTCAGGGGTTTTATTCCCCATCTGCTACAAACCAGTATTGTCATTTATCTCTCACCTTTGTGCCAGTGGATGTTCACAGCAGGCTTTGGAATTCAGCATTTTATGGCTACTGCAAGCCTTTAACACAGGGCTTCTGTGCAGGGCCCCTGCTTGCTGGGATGAAAAACTGACTTTTTTGTGGCTTGCTGGGGAGGTCAGGGGCTGGCTCTGGTCGGGCTGGGGAAGCAGAGCACCCCCAGGGCAGCACGGGGAGCTGTGTGGGTGGACACCCCTCTGTGTGCTTTGCTGCTGAGAGGCAGCAGCAGGTTTGTATGCATTAAGTGTACTTGCAGCCAACTTGTTAAGGTTCTTTTTGCATGACTTCCGCAAATTGGAATGCAATTAGCTTCTTCCTCCTGTTGCCTTATTAATTATGGTGATGGACCTAACCTGATTTGGGGCAGGATGTATCGCAGAGGATTGTGCCCTCTTTTGAAACTCTTCATCAAGCCTCTGTCACATCTGACCATTGATCTTTCAGGAAGGTAGGGGTGGCTTGGTGCCAGTCTGCTTGCTCTGGAGAGGGAAGATGCTAACAGCTGCTTTCCACTCACAGTGACCCTCTGAAGGCAGAGACATTCACTCCAGTGCTGAGTAAATATTCATGGAAATCTTCCTCCTGCACACAGGCTCCTTTGGAAACGCTCCCGCTCCCTTACAAGTAGTGCAGTTTATTTTGTTTGTGTGTTGTTCCTGTTAGAAACCTGAATCAAAAAGTGCAGAATAAATCCTGCTGGAAAATAAGAGGTGATGGAACGGCTGCATCTTGCTTAAACCGCTTACTCGCCGTGGCAGGAGTGGGATTTTTCACCATTTTAAATACTTCTTATTTTGTATGCCTGGGTAGATTTCTGTGTTCACGTGTGTGGGGTAGCTGCTGTTTTGAAATCATCCTGGGGATTAAGGAGCGGTGTGGCTTGGAGAAGGATTTGTTATGGAACAATGGGGAACTATGAGTTAATTTATGGGCTCTGAGTTTCATGTGTTTCGGGGCTGGTGATGAGGTGGGCATCGGGCACAGCTTGGACTCCACAGCCTTGGAGATCCTTTCCAACCCTAAATAAAGATTCTGGGATTGTACGTAAAAATAAACACAGTAGAAAAACCCCCATTTATCTGAAATGGCACCTGTGAATTACAGGGAAAGAAAAGCACATCAAATAATAATAATAACAATAAAAATAAATAATGGGGAAGTTGCTGGAGGCCTGGCACGTGCGAGTGTGTGGGACTGGCAAGCCCCAGTGTGTGACTGATTTTTCTGAACTATTAAGAGTGACGAATATTCTCTCACAAGGAACAACAGAGGAGCTCTGCTTGTGGCTCTGACATCGTATTTTTAGCCCCAACTCGTTTTCAAGGATGTCAAACTCAGCTTTTGTTCTTACTCGGTTCTAAAAGATGGGTGGAAGATTTCCTGCTGGAAGGGTTCAGAGCTCCCCGGCTATGGAGGGTGCTTTAGTGTGTGATGGGAGGGGTGGAACGAGATGATTTCTAAGGTTTTTTCCGACCCAAAGCAGTCTGGGGTTCTGTGAAACACTCTCATAAATAAGCAGCTGGCTTGCAAGGTGGTTTTGCTCCTCCAGCCAGCCCTGTTTGAGGGCAGCTGGAGGTGCTTTTCTCACAGGCTTTGTAGTCAAAGCCTCATCTTAACTAATTATCCCGAATAACAAAACCTATTTTGCTCACATTCAAGCATGACTGAGTTATTATCCAGCCCTTTCCGTGTGGGTATTTAATTTTAGGATGCTGAGATGTGGCAGAGGTGAAGCTGTGTCTTGCTGATGTCCCAGCCAACGTGTTTCCTTCACAATGGCTGCATTTTGTGGGGTGGCTAAAAGGGTTTGGGTGACTCGGGGTCCCTGAGCTTGCTCTGATATCCCAGTGCTGAGGAGAGGGGCTGAATCAGGTGCTTCAGATGTGCTCTTACGCTTCTGATATTATTGTTGTTAATAATATAATATTGATAATATTATTAGGCTCTTGAATTGCCTAAATTTGTTCATGTTGGGTCTGGTTTGCTGCTCGTCCCCCAACTGGAATCTTAAAGGTTGAAAAAGACCCTTAAGCTCATTGAGTCCAACCAAGTTTTCTTGTTCCCTTTGCTGTTGTTTGGACTGAATCTCCCAACTCCTCCTCACATCCTTTCCCATGCTCAATTCCAGCAAGGAGAGCATTGTTTTGTGCTGAGGATCTCTACATCCAGAGGGAAGTTTGACTTGGGCCAGAAATTCCCCATAGGCTTTGTGGGATTTCTTGCAACAACTCCACTTGAAAGCCTGACCTTATCAAGGAGAAATGAAATAAATGTTGAGCCTTGGGATGAAACAAATGCCCGAAATTGGAATGCAGGCTGATATGATGAACACAAAAGCTTTAATTAGGCTTTCTTTGGTGGGCAGTTGAGCAACACTAATGACGAGCTCCTTGTTATGAGGATTTGGGGTGCTGAGCCCAGAAGAGCAGTGCTGAGTTAAGGCACAGCAGGGAAAGCATTGTCTGGCTTGGCACAGGAGGTGGGGTGAGGAAATGGGGTCATCCAGCACTTACAGATGACCAGCCTGGCTGAAAGGAAGACATCCCACGGGGGCAGGTTCTCCTGGGGGTTATCTGCACGCAGGAGGGGCGGGAGTGGCAGTCAGGAATTGCTGTGAAGGTGATGCCTTAGGTTTTAACTTCCATATTTTTCAAATCCTGGACTGCCTGCTGTGTCCCTCTGAGGTTCCGTGTGCCCTCTCAGCTGCTGTTCTCTCACGCTGGTCAGACAGAACAAACCTCTCCAGGTTTGCTCTCCAAGGACACCTCAATTGTCCCAGGCCCCAAAATGTGTAAATTAAAGCCTCTAAAGGGGGAGCAAACTTGGGGTAATTACATCATGAACTGAGGTTATAATTGGAGAATTAACCCTGATATGCAAATGGACCAAACTCATAAAAGGGTGAAGAACCCCTGACCCAGGGTCCGTCTTGGGTGGAGCCTCTGGAGTGCCCAGGGTGTGCCTTTGAAGGCCCTTCAAATAAATACCTGCTTTTATTCTCTTATTCTTGTCTAGCCTCTGTTTTTAGGTGTCACCTTAGTTATGAAAGGCAGTCTCAGACTCTCAGGAGTGGCTTTGTGGCGCTCCGAGCCCGCCTCGTCCCGCAGCCAGGCCTTGGGCAGCCTGGTCCCGTCGCCTCCTGCCCTTCAGCAGGGACAGTTCTGGTGGCCCCTGGTGTCCAGCTGAATGCTTTGTCAAAGTAACCTCCAAACTATCAAAAAGAATCTTAAACATCCCTGAGCTGGCTCTGCAGTGGGGGGAACCCTGAGCTGGTTCTAACCCTGTGCAAGGACCATGGGATCGCCAAGGCTGGGCTGGTTTGGGTCTCCTCAAGTCCCAGTTTGGTTCTTTTTCGAGAAGACATGACCCATTAAAGTGTTTTTCTTTGAAAACCTTGTTTCATACTCATCTTTCCAATAGCTACAGCCCCCCTGACTGCTCAGGCTCTGCAGGGAGCTGCTGTCTGTGAGCGGTTCAGCCCCCAGAAGCAGAGCTGCAGGGTGAGGGGTGAAGGGCTGAGGAGCTGCTGTCCAGCCTGGAGGTGTTTTAGGGCCTTTAGTTTTGGTCTAGATCAGGACTGAACATTCTCAGTTGTCCACCTGCTTTAGGGACTTCGTGCCAAATGGCCCCTGTAGCGATTATAACATAAACACTCTGAGAACCAGTGCAGTGTCACCCTTTGGTGTGCTCCAGTTTGTGTGAGGAATAGGAAACACAATAAACCAAGTAATAAATCCTTTACCTTCTTGTTTGTGCTTCCTTTCAGCTGTGTGTGTGGAAGATATTCCAAGTAGCTGTGTTACTGTGGATGTGAAACTTGGAGCTAAAAGAGGATTCTGCAACCCTGCGGAATCTATTTTTATTTCAGTGCTGGGCGTATCTAAAGCTTATTTACAATAAATAATTGCAATTCACATCTCTGTGATTTTTTTTCTTTGACTTCTTGGCACATTTTTAGGGAAAATATTTTTTTTAAAAATTTATTGTTATTTATTTATTAAATTTACTGATTTTTAAAAAAATGTATTTGTCCCCCAGGTCGAAGGAGCTAATAAAGGAAGCGATCCTTGACAATGACTTCATGAAGAACCTGGAATTGTCCCAGATCCAGGAGATTGTGGATTGTATGTACCCCGTGGAGTATGGCAAGGACAGCTGCATCATCAAGGAGGGAGATGTGGGTTCCCTGGTCTATGTCATGGAAGGTAGGGTTGGGAAAGATCTTATTTATTCCTTTTTTTCCAACACTTACAGACAGAAACTTTTGTGGGGAAAATGGTTTCGGAGAGAGAGGTTGTCTAAATCTGGTTGCTGAAAAATTGTGTGGATCCTGCCTGGATTTGTATGCCTGCCTGGGTAGAGAAAGGAGGTGAAAGCTGTGAACCCTGCACTGGAATAAACCTCCCCTAAGCAGAGTTCCTGGGCTTGGAGGGGATGGTTTGCTGGAGAAAGGAGGGATTTCCCAGAAGGAGTGGTGGGGTGGAAGTGGCTGTGGGACAGGGAGAACATAGTCACAGCCTCCTGCCAGGTGGGGCTGTGCTTGGGGTGGTGGGAAATGGTGTTGGTGCCTCCTGGGCACAAGGGGAGGGCAGCAGCTGTGCTCGAGCACATCTGGTTTTGGTTTTCTCATGGAACACCAGAGCAGGGGGTGTTCAGCTTTGTAAAAATCTTCTAACAGGCGTTGCCAGAGCTCTGCCTCTCCAAAATCCCAGCTCCTTGTGCTTGGTGTCGTCTTCTTTCCAGGTTCTCTCGCCCTCCACATGTCAGACTGAGCCCATTCCATGTGTATTTGTGCTGTTTATTTTTAAGGAAGTGCATGTCAGCTGTGGGAGTTGCTGACCAAACCTCGTGTGCATCCAGCACCCCTCTCCTCAGAGTGGCTGCTCCTGACTTCGGAGGGAAATATCCCTGCTTTCCTTCCCAGTGTCATTTGGTACCACAATGGACAAATGCTTATCAAATTCTCCCTGCTCCTCACCAGAACTGCCTGGTGGACTCAAAGCATTGTGGCCAGATAACACCTAAGGGGAGTGGAGGTTTTTCACTTGCCCATCTATATTTTAATATCCGAAATGGTTCTTTTAAACAAAAATCTTTCCAAGGCAGCAAGCCATCCTTTAAACAAGCTTTCCTGCCAAATTCCTCATGCTGTATAGTTGCAAATGCTCCTCGCTGCTTTCCCAAAACAACTTGAAGCTTCTGGCCTTTTAAGGTTAAGTCCTTTCTCAAGACCCAGGTTTTATTCCTCTGGCTTTTCAGAGTTTTAAATTTTGCACGTTGAAATGGTTTTCCTGCGAAGTGGGGGGTGCCAGAGCGAATTCTGTGTTTCCACCCCCAGCACTGCGTGGAAGGATTCGAGGTTTACAGAGCCTGCTCTGAGGTGCAGAATCTGTTCTGTTGATGCTAAAACAACTGCTTTAAAATAATCCTTGAAGAGTATTTTCCTTGGAGTGGAAGTGTGGAGGATTTGCACTGTGCAGTTCTGTGCTCGCTTCCCAAATTCCCCCCACACCACAGGTTCCCTCACGGGGTTTTTGCTGCCTTTTGGGATGTTGTGTTCAGTGTTGTCCCTTGAGAAAGCCCCAGAAGAACAGGACATGTTGGAATCAGGGTGTATTTACCTCCTGCTCAGCCTCTTCCCATTCCCTGGAGAGGATTTGGGCAGGGTTTAGGGACAGAAGTGTTTCCAGAGTGGTTTTGGGGGTATTGAGCACGGCCTGGTACTCAGATAACCCTTTACTGCTGATAGATTTGATTGTATTTCTGGTTATTATTTATCAGATAAATGTGCTGATGAGAGTGCAACAAATATGTGTCAAAACCAAATTTTGTGGGTTTTGGGCACTTGAGCTTTTCCATGTTCTCCTGGCAGCCCTGTGTGTGTGAGGGCTCGGCTTGGCTCTTCCCTTGGCTTTGTAACTTAATTTAAATTATTTAGATAGCTCCCTAAATATGCATAATGCTGTGCAAACCCAATTATGGCGAGTTTACAGCCTATGTTTAGCCATAATGCAATGAGTGAGGATGAAGTCATGGAACTGGGAGAGGACATTATCAGATGGGTTGGGCTGTGGTTATGAGAGCTCATTTGGGTTTATCATTCTGCGTCCTCTCGATTATTAACACAATAAACTCAAATGAAAACTCTGCTCTTTGCAAAACTCTCCTGGAGGGACCCGTCTTTGGGTATTACTGGGAAGTGTTTTGTCAAAAATCAAATACTTGCTGTCCTCCTTCCAGTAATTCCTTTTTCCTTGGGCTCTTGCTCGTCTTTGAGCTGGTAGTGAGAAAAACCAGAGCTCTGAGTCAGGAGCTGAAGCTGGAATTTCTCAGCAAGCAGAATCCTGAATTTAGAGCTTCTTTGCTTTTAATAAGTTTAATAAGTGCTTTTTTTTCTGTATTCTGGGGTGATTTTAGCCACAGTCTGTGTCTTGCTGGCCGAATTCCCACCTCTAGGGATATGAGGGCCCCTGCTCCAGGCTTTCAGGTGCTGGCCCCACCACATCCCAGCCTTTAAAGCCCTTTCTTTCTCCGGCTTCACCCTGCCTGTGCTGGTGCTTCAGCCCTCTGGGAACACCCCTTGATTCCCTGTGTTCAAAAAGTAGCAAGAAACCCCCTCACCTTTTCCTTATTGACTGAAATGGCTCAAGAGATGCCCTAAGCCTCGAGCAACACCAACAAATCTCCCTTACAGCTGTGCTTTGAAGGTGGGAGTGAATGTTTCAAGTGTCCATCAGGGGCTGAGACTGCCGGCAGCAGTGAACATCCCTGCCGTGCCCGCCTCCAGCAGGAATATTCCTGCAGGCCGTGAGACTGGGAGTGAAAAAAGGGGGATCAGCTTAAAGAGCTCAACTACTCCACACTGGCTCTGCAGGGAAAACAATCGTGAGAGGAAAAGAAACTTACTTATGGGATATATTCCCTTTCCTGGGAGGAAGTTTGCTGCTCTGAGAGGGGTTCAACAGATTATTTGTCTTCAGATTGGAGGGTTTTTAGAGCCAGAAAAAGTTCTCGTTAATCAATCTTATTCTTCCTCTAAAATGAGTCTGCCACCTCCATTTTTTTTTTTTTTCTTTAAGGGAAAAACCCTAAACATTTTCCAAACAGTAGTTCTGCAGCTTTGCATTTGCTGACCTCACAACATTCCTATAATTCTTCTGAAAGCACTTTAAAAATGTGGCAGCCTGGAGAGGTGTGTTTAGAGGGATCCCCCTCGGATCTGGGCCATGTTGACAGGCTGGAGTTGTACTAAGGAGGGTAAATGTGACACCCCACCTCTGACCCCAAATGTCTCCCGTGGCTGAGCCTGTCAGCTGCAGGGTGTCAGGCTGGATCAGGACAGGAAAATCCTGTGGAGAAATCCGGTGACGAGGTCCAGGTTTGAGGCTGCCCTGTGAATAAACAGATATTCTCAGGTTTTTTAAACTTTGTTAACAAGTGTGAAGAGTCCTTCCTTTAGGGGTAGTGCCGTTCCCATAAAGCCTGGAAGAAATCACTCGGTGACACAGGGGGAAGAGGGAATTCCTTGGATGCACTCTTTCGTGGCTCGGGGTTTTGTACTGGCAGCGGGTGCTGCGATGAATTCTGAGGCTGCCCCTCTGCACACACCCGGAGAACCTGAGGGAAGAAAAGTCCTCTGTGTGCTCCAGCTTTTCCAGGCATGGAAAGGGAGGAGGCAGCTTTTAAAGAACCACATTGGGACCAGCCCACGCTTCCCCCAGCCCCTGTTTCAGTAGTTTTTCCTCTCCTCTTCAATTTCCTTTAATTTCTGCCTTCAGTCGTGGTGATTTGCCTTTTATTTTTAAAGGTGACTTTGTCTCTTGCTTCCTCCTTGGTAGCTCCTCCAAAGGAAGGATCTAACTGTGATTTCCCATGGGAACGTGGGTTTCTGGGAGTCCTGGGAAGCAGTGTACTCCTAGAAACTGTGAGATCTGCCGGGACATCCAGCTGGGTGTTGATAAGGGAAGACAAAGAAAGTCCCTGTGGCTGTTTGAACTACAGAGGCAAACGGGGGGGCCCTGGCAGCCCTTCCATGGGGTATCAGAGGGGGGAAATGCTCCTCTGGGAGGCTCTGGGGGGTTTTTCCTGTTGAATCCAAAGCAAAGCAAGCTCATGGGTGTTGTCTGTGTTCCCCCAGGCATCGCCTCGCTCCTCCTGCCTGCACAGCCTCTGCCCTGAGGATTCATCCTCAGTGTGTTGGCACTGACGCTTCCCACAGCTCCTTGTTCCCTCCTGTTGGCTTTTCCCACCTGGGCAGTCCCCTGCTTTCCCCCCAGGATCACTGCAGGCCCTTGGATGCTCCGTCACCTTTGTGTCACCTCCCTCCGAGCCCTCTTTCCTCTCTTTTTATGGATCTGATTTAACAGGGCTAATTCCCTTGGAGCGTCTGGTGAGTGAGAACCTCCTCCTCTCAGGGAAAGGGCTTGGTGGGAATGATACTTCAAAATGAAAAAATTGTGGGGAACAGAGACCTGTTTGGTTTTAAGGAGCATAAATATCTGAGGGATGAAGCAGCTCTGCTGGGAGGAAAGGCTGGGAGAGATGGGATTGTTCACCTGGAGAAGGGAAGGCTCCAGGAAGACCTCAGAGCTCTGTCCAGGGCCTAAAGGGGCTTCAGGAGAGCTGGAGAGGGACTGGGGACAAGGGCTGGAGGGCCAGGACACAGGGAATGGCTTCCCAGTGCCAGAGGGCAGGGCTGGATGGGATCTTGGGAAGGAATTGTTCCCTGGCAGGGTGGGAGGCCCTGGCACAGGCTTGGCTGAACTCTGTGTGTGCTGGGGTGTTTGGGCCACCCTCATGCCCTGGGATCACACCCAGAGATGGAGCTGAGCCCTCAGGTGGGATTTTCCCGGCTGCACATTCCCGATACTGTGGCTAATTCCCACCTCTCTGCATCTCCCTGGGCACTGAGGAAGGTGGGAACAGCAGCATCCATTGCAGTCCGGGCTTTTCCAACCCAACCGAGGCCGTTCTGCTGCCAGGACTTACCCTGCCTCTCAGAACAGGTGTTTTGGGCCCCACCTGAGCCTCCAAACCTCCTCAGGAGGGGTCTGCATCTGCTTTCCCAAGCACAGGTCCCCAGTAGGATCTCATGGCATAGGTGTTGGGTGGCTCTGGAGACGGGGGAGTGTTCACTCAGCATCAGAGGAGCACGGTGGGGCAAGGAATCGATTAGAAATTACAGCAAAGCGGGAATTCCTGCCCAGCCTGCCAACAGAGCGCTGCCCTCCGAGGAGCCTGCCTTTCCCAGGGCTTTCCAGGGGGTTTGGGACAATGTCCTGTGGCAGCAGTTTCTTCTCTGCTCTCCTGTTTCATGCTGTTTCCTGCTTTTGTGCTATTCAGTTTTGTTTCCTTCATCCTGGTGTTGCAGGCTTGGGCAGGAGTCAGAGCAGGGTTTTTCCCTCTGTTCCCCTCTGGAATCCTGCAGGCTTTCTGGGCTTCCTGCCTCTTGGAGAAATGGGGTTGTCCTGCCACATCCAGGGCAATGCAATGCCAATCTTCCACTGGTATCAGTTCGTTACTTTAATTTTACAGTGTCTTAATAATTAACTCTTCCAAGAGTATTATTTGCCCATATTAGCGATGGGGAATTAAACATTTCTTGCATTTATTTCACGAGATGTGCACGAGATGAAATGGGACATGAAAGGGTGACTGGGCTTGTGGCAGATGTGGTTTGATATTCTGTATACAGCAGTTATTTTTAAAGCTGCAGGACTGAACCTTAGCACTTCACATGCAGTAAGAAACAATGGTGAAATCATTCCTTTGCAGCAAGAAAAGCCTAACCTCGAGCTAATCTAAGCCAATATGTGGTAAGGAGGAGAAGAAAATGGAATCAAAGCTGGGACCTGGTGACTTCAGCCTTCCCAAGTTTGTGAAGGTGTTTCTGGACTGGCAGAGGAGAGGAGGGACTGGAGGGTGTTTGATGATTTACTCAGACATAAATCCCCCAAAGAGCTGAGTCTCGTGTCTCTGTCCTCAGCCAAACCCTGCTGCCAGCACAGATTCCCATTGGAATTGGGTGAGAGGGGCCTGCTGGTTCTTCTGCAGGGCTGTAAAAGTTTGAGTGTCGAGCCGACCTGAGAATTCCTTTCATTTTCCCAGTGAATGCCTGGCTTTCTTTGGGATCTGGCTCATGTTCCCGGTGATTTACTCCTCTTGCTGTTCCTTTCATCACTACCTGAGCCTCTCTGAGTCTCTCTCTGCAGTGTGGTACTGACACAAAACTGGGGCAGCCTTGGCAGAAGCTGAAAGGATTCATTGCTGGGGAGGAGCACTCGGAGTTAATCAAACAGATAAATTATTCTGTAAATGCTTTCCTACAACCTGGTCTGTCCCCAGGCAGCCACATATCCATCTTCCCCTCTCCAGGGAAAACAGAGGATAGGTGTAACCTCTCCCAGAACAATTCCTGCTGGATGACAAATGGAATCATAGTGGGTTTTTCCCCTGCACAAGATCCCAGCTGACGTGCTGTTAATTCCTGTAGCGCTCAGCAGTTATGCAAAGACTGCCTTGTGGTGAAGGGGCTTTTATTTACCAGAGAAATTGGGGAGATAAAGCTTCATTCAGTTTATTAATAATAGCAGCTGGAAAGGGAGGCCCAAAGTGTCTTTCTTGTACCACCCCCCCCCCCCCCCCCCCCACACTGTTCCATGACTCCCTTTTGTTGCGACTCCCACAAGCGAAATGGGAAATAAAAGGACTTTTCAGCGAACGTGAAGGAGCCTGGACTCTGCCCTTTGGCTGTGCCCCTTCAGCTCCAGGGCCCTGTCACTCAGGCTGGGCGTGCAGATAGAAAAATTCCACTGTTGGAATCTGAACTGTCATCAAAGGACCAGTAAAGGGGAAGTGTTCCCTTTGGGTGGCCTCCACTGGCTTTGGGTTCCTTGTTTGCTTGGAAAACTCATCTACAAAAATAATCCGACCATGGGAGCTCCGTGTCCTTTATTCCTGCTCCTGGCTGTGGGGAGAGAGCTCAGAATCACCGGTTTTGGGAAGGGGAAGGCGAGAGAGGCTGGGTCAGGATTGTACAATCACAGGACAGCCCGAGCTGGAAGAGATCCCAGCAGGATCAGCTCCTGTTTCTTTCGGAATCCTGCAGAATTTCCTGTAGGAGCTCATCCCAAAGAGCTGCTGAGCAGTGATGTCATCATTGCCATTCCAGGCAGGAATGGGTGAAATGGGGAAACCATTCCCCTTGGTCCCAGGGAATTTTTCCATGTTCCCTAAACACTTCACCTTGGGTGGACATCTCTTCGCCCCAGGGGAAATTCGCACGAACACTTTCTGCATTTTCCTCTCCACTGAGGTTTCTTCTCCTTGTGTTGGTGGGAAAAACCCCCATGGATTTGTGTGGCCAAGGCTCTGTGCAGCCCAGAGGCTGGACAGGAACAGGTCAGAGAATAAATCCAAACAAAAGGATGAAACCAGGATGGGGGGGAGATGTTTGCATTGCATTATTTGGCGAAGTTTTCTGATTTTTCCTGGGCTTTGATGTGCGGGGTCCTGATCTGCAACTTCTCTGCAGCCCTGGCAGATGGGTTTGGGGGAAAAATGAGAATTCTGCTCTTAGGAAACAAATCAAAATGTCAGATCAGTGTTTGCACTGTATTTATCTAAAATAATGGAAATTACAGTGTATCCCAGCAGCTGCTGCTCCTCGCACATCCAGGCACAGATGATAATTAAACGCAATCAGAACACGTTGGATTTAAGATGGAAAAACTAATAAAAATAAGATGTTTGCCATCCTTGTGCTAAATATTTTCATAACCTCGGTTCTGACTGCAAACAGCTATTTTGTGGAGCTACCAGGACATGAAATAACACCGGCTGAGCTTTCTCATATTCCGAGTACCAGCAGCAGTGAGGCTGGAGCTGCTGCAGATCTGGAAAAGCAATAATCCCGGGGAAGTTCTGCAGCCCCATTCTCCCAGAGGAGCTCCACAAGGGCCTCTTTATCACTGCTGCAACCTCTTATCTTGGAGCAGGAGGTAACTTGAAGTCATTTTCTGCCTGGACTGTGGGGCTTTTTTTTTATTTCTCTGGTAGAGATGAGTAACTTCACAGGCTCCTTAATTGTATTCATTGTATTTTGTGGTGCTTGTTGTTCTTCTGCTCCCAGCTCTTTCCCCTCATTACTTTTTTGGGGGATGAAGAGGTCCAGGAGCTTTTAAAAGGTCTTTGTTCATAACTATGTGAAATCTGACTTAAATGAGGTTTTTTTCCCCCCAGAGTTTTCAGCGCAAACCACTGTGTTCTTTTGCCCAGTTCTCTCGTGACTGTTGTTCCCCTTGGAAAAGGGAAGTCCCGTTACAGCATGGATTAAAGATGGGCAGTGCGGAGTGAGGAACTGGCCATGGCAAAGCCCCGCTGCCTTCAGGGTCATGGGACAAGTCAGGGTGGAAGGGACATCTGGTGCCACCTCCAGCAGGGTCATCCCAGAGCACCTGGCACACGATTGTGTCCGTTGAAAGCGGTGAATAATTTAGGAACTTACTGCAGGTGTCCCTGCAAAAATTATTCCTAAGGATTATGGAGCCATTTGTGCCCCTAAACCTGTAACCTATGGCAAAGGGTGGAACAAGATGAGCTTTGAAGTTCCTCCCAACCCAGATTTTAGGATTTATTCGGCAGAAGTAAGATGGAAAATGGACATCACTGCTGAAATTTAAGTTTCCAGTGATCCCTGGAGGTCTGTAGTAACCCATGGGGTAAAAACTCCACAGTGGCTGAGGAAAAGCCCCATGTGTTCCAGAAGAGAGTTTTGTTGGAGCCGAGTGGTCAGTGTTCCTTGGAATAAGAACCAGCTCCAGAGAGCTCTGTTCAACCCTGGGCTCCTGTGCTCAAACCTGGACAGAATAAACCCATGGAAGACCATGTTTGCTAAGCGAGGAATGTTTTTGTTCCTGGTCGGTACAAGATGAGAGAAGGAGATGTCCTTGGGAATGTTCATCTGGAGGGAACAAGCGGACCTGCTGCATGATGAATGAAAAGAAAGGAAGTTTATTTTCTGCTCTCCACCAGCAGCCTCTGCTTATTATCATTTGTCAGCTCTCTCCCGGACAACAGGATTGTTTTCCTTCTTGGAAAAACCAGACCTTTTTCACAGCCCCCACTTGGCTGAACATATTTAACCCTGCAGAACTTACTTTGCTCATCACTGCTGCTGGGAGGATGATTTATTTCCTGCTCCTATGCTCTGTCGACTGGAACAAAAGCATTTGGGTTTCCTCAGGAGCTTTGGGTGGTGGTTATGAAGATCAAGGGGCTGGGGAGTGATGAGAAGTCCCAACAGCTTCTTGTGCTGCTTTGCTTTTTAAATTTTAATGGTAATCTCAGTTTTCTCTCTTACTTTGGCAAAATAAATCCCATATCCCAGAATGGTTTGGGCTGGAAGGGGCCTTAAAACTCATCTCATTCCCTGCCATGGGCAGGGACATCTTCCACTATCCCAGGCTGCTCCAACCTGCCCTCGAACACTTCCAGGGAAGCCTCTGATTTAGCTGACAAAAAAAGCCGGGGCTGGAGCTTCTTCTTACTCTTCCTTGTCCTCAGATTTGCTTCCCAGCTCTGTGGCTGGGCGATTTCCATGTGGTAGCATTCCGAGCCAGGTCCTCGGGTGACACAAACCAGCACAGCCCCGTCTGTCACCGAGCTGCTGCCTCCATGCTCTGTTTAATGTTGTTATTTACCAGAGGAAGATGAGCAGTGAGTGAAACCTCTCCTTCGTGCTCTGGCCTCAAACGAGGCAGCTGAAAGAGAGAGTGAGAGCTGGGGCCAAAGCACAACATAAAATCTCACAGTAAATGAGAGCTGATGGGAGGCAATGGAGTGTGGGATGGGATGTGGATGTGGGGACTTCCAGCGAGGATTGTTCAGTGCTGATTGGGCCGAGGCAGGACAGAGCACAAAGGGTTTGTTAAAGGGACACCTCCCACTGTCCCAGGCTGCTCCAAGCCCCAATGTCCAGCCTGGCCTTGGGCACTGCCAGGGATCCAGGGGCAGCCCCAGCTGCTCTGGGCACCCTGTGCCAGGGCCTGCCCACCCTGCCAGGGAACAATTCCTTCCCAATATCCCATCCATCCCTGCCCTCTGGCACTGGGAAGCCATTCCTCCTTGTTACTCCAAGAGTCTCTCTCCATCTTTCTCGTTGGCTTCTTCAGGAGGGCCACAGTGAGGTCACCTGGGAGCTTCTCCTCTCCAGGCTGAACAATCCCAGCTCTCCCAGCCTTTCCTCCCAGCAGAGCTGCTCCATCCCTCTGCTCATCCTGGAGCCTCCTCTGGACTCTCTCCAGCAGCTCCAGGCCCTCCCTGTGCTGGGCCCCAGGGCTGGAAAATCCCATTCCTTAGGGTCACCAATGTCTAAACAGGTAAAGGGTTAAAAACCCCCACTGGGCTTTTGTTCCCCCTGAGTAAGGGATGAAAATGATCTGTTTCATAACACAGTTTTAATCTTCTGAACCCCACAAGTCAGAACTGGCATCTGGAGGCATTTCTAGAACTGTGCATTGTGCTGCAGCGCCCAGCAAAAAGAGGAGCTGAAGATTTATTTCCCTGTCTGGAGATGAGTTATAAGAACATTCACAACATTATGCAGATCAGCTGTCAGACTGTGGGATATCTGCATCAGGAATCGCTCCGGTCCCAGAATAGAAATCAGGGCGTATTCACTCCAATATTACAAATTAGTGATTTTAAGAGCTCCATAAGGAGTAGAAAGAATCATTGTTTTTAAAAGCTCATCATCATCAATGATGTTAATGCAGTGACAGTGCTGTGGGTGTGATGAGCATCAGTAGGAAGGGTTGCTCAGAGCCCTGTCAGGCTGATTTGGACTGTCCTGTGTTTGTTCAGGATGTCATTCCCCAGAATGGGGAGGCCCTGGCACAGGTTGCCGGAGAAGCTGTGGATTCCCAGTCCCTGGAGGTGTCCAAGGCCAGGCCCATCCAGTTCTTCCTCCTGCCATGGGCAGGGACAGCTTCCACCAGAGCAGGCTGCTCCATATTGTGGAGAAGGGGAATAGGGAACGGAAACGTGCCAGGGGTGAGGGGGGTTTCCACCATCTGGGAGTTAGGAGTCATCAGCAGGCCCAAACAGGCAACAAACTCTAGGAGCAAAAAAAGCTTTGGTTTTTTTTCAGTGGTGAAAGACGGGATACAAATCCCACATAAACGATTCCTTGGGCAATGGAGAAACTTCTACATTTCGAGTATGATTCCGTTCCCAAGGGAAGGTGTAATTTTATTAATTTGACGCAGCGATTTCCTTCCATGGCATTTGTTCTGTCATCTTTGCTATGTGCAGGATATTTGGAATATATCCCTGGTGGCTTGTGAGAAAGCACCTTGTGCTTGCTCATCCCTGGATGTCCTTCCTGATCCCTGGAAAGATCTGAAGCATGGAAAAGGCACCCTTTAACCAACCAGAAGTGTTCACTGAATCTTGGAGCGCATTGCCAGCTACTGCGTTTCTTTGGAAAGAAATGCTTTACCAACATCCCTGCTCCGGTCCAGCCTGATGATTACCACAAAAACCTGGCCAGAACAGGTTGGGAGCAGCTGCAGACGGAACTGTTCAACATCACAGATTCCTATCAGGCTCTAATGAGGCAAAAATTAGCTCTCCCCATGGCAGATGATTGCTAATGTGCTGGAATATTGCTGCTGCCGCCGTCTCCAGCCTGCTTGGAATTCTAACATCATCCCTTCCCACGGGCAGGATGGGGAGCTGGGAGAATGCCCTGCTTCTCCTTGTGGGGCTCAAGTTCTTCAGGACATCGGAGTCAGGCAGAGAAAAGAGGACTGGGTTTGTTAAATGACTGAGTTTTCCAAAATCAGGCGTTGCTCCCTCATGCCCCAGCTCCAGTGGCTCAATCCAATTCCCTGAGTGCTTTAACAGGGAATTGCACTTTCCCTGTTCCCGATGGTGAGGGGGCACAGAGGTTTGCTGGGGTGCTCACTCACCCAGCCTGTCTTGGTGCTGCCCAGAGGAATGGACAACGCAGCTCCTCCTCAGGGCTTCCCATCACAAAAGCAGCCTGAAAACTGGTCTTTGCTGGGAGAAAAGAACTCCTAAATTTATCATCTGGTGAAGAAATTAAGCTTTAACGATTGCTTTGTTAATGAAGGTGATTAAGCAAAGTGCCTCAGCTTTTTCCGTGCTTGTTCTGTGGTGGGAAGGGAGGTTCAGGTGGAACATCTGGCTAGGAAAGCCTCAAGTCACTCAGCAGGGAAGCTGAGTGATTTTTCCTCCAGTTCATATTAGATAGGGCTGAAGGTCCCAGTCGTAGGGAGTCTGGAGAGCTGCTGATGGAGCATCGAGAACATTTCCACCCCTCGGGCCCCACAGCCCCATGGCTGACTAATGGCATAATAACAAATCAAAAGGAAACAACTGGGACACAAGGGATCTTCCTGGAAAATGGGAGTATAAACACCGTGCTTCTCATACACTCTTGGACAGAAATGGTTCACTGTGTTCTTTTGTTGCAGAATTTTTACCCTTCAGTGCATGATTTAGGACTTGGGATTAAAACTCTGTCCTTTCCAGAGCTAAGGGCCACTTCTTGAAGCATAAGAAGAGCTTGCATTTTGTCTTTGCTGTGGGAAGTTCAGCTGGAGGGACTCTGCCAGTTAAAAATATTGATGATGGAGCCACGATCAAGGCTAAGTGAATTTGAAAATCCAAATGAGCGAGGCTGCTGTCCTGCAGCGAGTCTGGGCGGAAGCACCTCCAGCCCGACCATCGCAGGGCGCTCCCTGCTCTTTGGCTCAGTGATCTCTCCATGTCTTTGGAGAGATCTGTATTTTTCCCCTGCAGCCTTCCTGAACGACCTCCTGATCACAGTTTGCCACCCAGTCCTTCCTGTGTGGTTTGTCTTGATCTCAAGATGCATCCCAAATTTCTTGATGTGATCAGAGATTGCTTCGTTAAGGACTTTCCCCACACAATAACCCAAGTAGTGTGTGTAGAAATGAAATGATTTTAGCTGACAGAATGAGGGTTTTTTGTGGTGTTTACCAAAGCTAGACCTAATTCTTGCAGGGGAAGAGCAGCCAGGGTTCTGTTGTTGGCAAGTTTTAACAAAGGTCTTGCAGGAGATGTTTTCTTCAATCCTTCCTATTTTCTCCCTTCTGTCATTGTTACAAGTCACCCCCTGAGCTGTTGTTGCTAAGCTGCCCTAAGAATTTGCATTCCCAGGCAGTCTGAAACTCTCTTAATTTCAAGAATAACCTCAGCAAGAAGCAGTTCCATAACCTAAAACGTGGGCTGAAAACAGTCACTGGCGTGTTTCGCGTATTATTCGTGCCAAGGAGCAACTCCTTGGGCTGCTGTGCAATCCAGAGGAATCCATTTTAGAGGATGTGCGGAGTTCTCCCATCAGCTCCCCAGTGCAGGTTAATAACCTCAAAAATGGTTTTGTTTCACAGCCAACACCGCCCAGGCTCCCAGGGAGGGGAGGGAAAGGGAATGCTGGCCTCGGGAAAAGGCAGTTAGGTTTGCCTTTCAAAAGGTTTTGATCCCTGCACTGTGGGAATGTGGGGAATGGAGTAACAGTGTGTGGGATTTGTGTCTCGGTGAGTGGGGGAAAACGATCAGCAAACAGATAAAGCCATGGAGGGGAAGCAGCACAGACGGGAAGGGTTTTATTGACTGCTGGCATGGAATGGCAGAACGGCCGTGCTAATGAAGTCATTTCACCTGCTGGGGGCTGAAAGGAAAGCTTGGAGGAGGAGAAATTCCCTGCTAGAGGAAGCGTGGGGACGGAGTCTGTGCTCCGTGTGGACGCCCAGCCTTGGGATGAGCTGCCCACAGCATGGAGTAAACCCTGAGCAGGCTCAAAGAGGAACACTCGGTGCTGTGAACAAGCCAACACTACCTTGGCCAGCAGGTTGAGGCTGAGTCTCCAAGGCAGAGTCCAACAGGATCCAGCAGTGACAAAACCTGTGGGGTTGTATTTCTTTGTGGGTCTCCCCAGCACTCTCAGGCTGGAAAAGCACAGCACATTCCCAAAGAGCCAGGTTTCACCTCCAAAGGAGCAAAACAAACCCCAACTGTCCTGGCTGGGAAGAGACATTTATTTTTAGAAGCCCCCAGGTTCCGTGCAGACATTAATTATGAATTAATCTGCCCAGGTGATCAGTATTCAAAGCAGCTGTTCCCAGCGAGCTGCACACCAACAATTAGTCAGTGGCTCCCTTTGTTGAATATTCCTCAGTGAATGCATACTGGGCAGTCCCACCATTTTTTCATCACTAATCCAGGGAAAAACTGTCCTGTTTGTTTTGGTGTGCTTTACTGACTGAACCCTGTGGCAGGGACCAGTGGCTAAAGGTATTATTGCACTTCCAAGTCTTATTTGCTTGGAAAGAAATCCCACTTTCTGCTGTGGACTTGCACTCCATGACCTTGGCTTCCTTTTGTGCATGACGGAGTGTGGGCCAGGTAGTGTTTGTAGGACATTTGGGTGCTGGAACACTGCTCTGACAGTGTCATGCTTTTCTCCTTCTTCCTTCCTTCCTTCCTAAACCATTCCTGCCTCATGGAGCATGGTCTCCCCTGGGCAGTAACTCCAGAGGAGATGCAGGTTCTGGTTTTCCCCAGCACACGAGCAGATGCCAACATCTGCCTCCCTTTTTGGGTGCACCAACATTTCACCTGATCGCTGTTCCAAGCTCGGTGAGATCGCTCGGCACCTCATTTATTTCAGACCCACTCTGCCATGCCCTCCTCAGATGAATTACATTTGCCCACGGGGGTCCTTTTTTCCTTAGTCTGAAAATATTTTCTCTCATTCTTGATCCGCTTCATAATTTTCAGTGGGTTGGGAAACAACTCTCTTATTCAGAGGGAGAAAATACAGGTGCAGAAAGACATTTTCCTTTCTCCCAGCTATTTGGAGGCGATACAGGAGACTGGCTTTGAAAATATTGGCAGGCTTAAAAATGCCTCCATCTTTCATGTGTGGGAAAGAAAACCTGTCTCTGACCTTTTAAGTGCCTTTGTTTACTTTTTGGAAGGTACTTCAAAGAAAAAGCAAGATTTAAGAGGAATTTGCTACTTAATGGGTCGATAAAGTATCCAATAAGGTGAGACTGCTGCTTTCCCAGCCCGAAATAAATCACAGCACATACCAGCCTTGCACCTGAAAAGCTCTGGAGAGCAGCTACTAAAAAATATGTCTTGGTGGGTGATTGTTCTGGGCCGTCTGGTGACGTCCCCAAGTCATGACTGTGTCCTTTCAAGCACGGCAGCCACGTCACTGCTGTGATTCATCCCAGAGCCTCCAATGGTTCTGGCTAACATGGGCATGGTTTGTTTTCTGACATCAGGGTAATTTGTAGAGGTGTTTAATGGCTGATTCAGTTCTGATTTGGCAGCAATTGCAGCCTTTCAGACGTTCAGGATTGCTGGGTTTGTGTCTTTTCAACAAAAACGCCCCGAATAAAACCAACCCCCAAAACTCGTGGCGAGAGTGTTTATGAGGTGTTGTTTTTAAAATGGATTTGTGTATTGAATATGATCTAGCAGGAAATCTGTGCTCTGCCTCGGCATGATGGAGATAAAGCAGTCAGGCATTATTGGGCTGTTTATTATGGGTTTTTTTTTCTGGAGGATGCTCATTTTCAGCTTCTCAGAAACCATGGCCTTTTCTCTTGCATATTAACTGAAGCTGAGTGGATTTGGCTGCCAAGGGAGAGGCTGCTGAGCTGCCTGCAGGTCTGGGGGGGAGAGAAGGCAAACATCTCATCCTTGTGGAGATCACTTTGGTTGGAGGTCCTTGAGGAGGGCAGGGGAAGCTGAGATCATGTTTGGACAGCGAAATCCTTATCTATCTTATTATCTCTATTGCTCTTAAATAGCCGTGACTTTGCAGGCATCATTTGGAGAAACACTTGGCTGCTGACCTGGACACCAGGCAATATGGTCATCATTCCTGCCAAACAGCTTCCCAGCATCCCTCAGAAAGGGAGGAGCTGGAGTTTCCTGCTGCACTTGGATGTGTGTCCTCCATGGGGAACTTGATGGCATCTCCAGGCCATGCTGAGCGGCTCTGGGCTCTGGGGAGGGGCTGGCCTAGCCCAGTTACACATCCCAGACATGGAGAACTCACTGCCCTGGCCCTGGAAGTGTCCAAGGCCAGGCTGGATGGGGCTTGGAGCAGCCTGGGATAGTGGAAGGTGTCCCTGCCCATGCCAGCGTGGGGGACAAGATTGACTTTAAGGTCCCTTCTAAATCCCTTCTGGGATTTTCTCCTGGTTGTATCCTCCTGTACCAGGTTGGTAAAAAGTGACTGGAATTTGGCAGGAGTGGTGTCAGGAGTGCATTTGAGTACAGTCACAAGTCACCAGAGTGGATGTGCCAGGTTCATCAGCAGCGCTGGGTGCCTGGAAAACCTTGGCTTTGCCAGGAATGAAATCCAGGCTTTTGTACAGGAGCAGAGCGAGGAGCTCTCTGATCCTACTGATTCTGCCAACTGTTATTGTAACCTCCTCCTACTTCCCTGAGTTATCCTGAGTCCTGATGGAGGCAGGCGTTACTTTGTCACCTGCAGTCGTGCTGGGACACTTGTGCCAGGTGGCTTTGCTGCACTCGGGGACAGGTGTGGGGTTTGGATCATCCTCACACTGCTGTGAGTAACACCTCGGGAGCAGTCGTATTTCACACTAATTGTGAAACCTCAGAGTTTCCAAACTTTGAGGCCAAGGCATCCAAGGAGCAATTTCTCCTTCCTCCCTGCCATTCCCAGTGGCTCTTTGGGACACCAGCTGACACCCCCTGAGCCAGCCAGCCCTTAGCATGCAGGGCCAGCACTCGTGGCTAGAAATTGGTGTGTTCTTCACTCCTTGGAGCACTCAAGACAATGATCTCATCAAGCCTGGGGAGGATGGATGAGGCAGAGAGAGAGGCCAGAACAGCATCTTCATCCCAAAGGACACTCGGGAATGGACTGATAACCCCGGAGCAGCTGGAGAGCTGCACTGCAGAGGCTCTGTGCTGATGGAAATCTCACCCCTTCAGGCTTACTTGGAGAAAAATGAGAGCTTTGCTAACTGCCTGAAGTGCTCCCAGTGAGAGGCGCATGGAAATTCCCTGCGTGGGGCACAGAAACAGTTTTGGAACTGGGATAAACCCCAGGAGAGGCAGGACACGGCCCCAGCCTTACACTTCACACAGGTGTCTGGTGAAGCTTTCCACTCAGTATTTAGTTCCTGCTTATTTTGTAAGGCAGGTTTGTTGAAATTTCTGCCATCGTGTTTTGAACCAGGTTACTCAGTTTTTTGTCTGGTCTGACACCTCTCCTAATGAATTTTTTGTTGTAACTCGGTGTCCATGTGTTGAGTTTCATTGTCTTCGCACCAAGCTGCTGGTATTTGCATTTGAATTGCTTTCCCAGGTCTGTCCAAAGTTTTTAATTTTCAATTTCCCAATTCTTCTGCAGTAAGAGCTAGTCAGATGAATAAAAGATGAAAAATTTGCCGGCTGTTTCGTCCCCTTACAGACACAGCATTTCTGAGCGCTCAAAGCAAGGTCAGCTGTGCTTGTGCACCTTCATTTGTGCTCTTCAAATAACTGCAGAAATGACAGGACAAGGCACAAGGTAATGGCCAGTGCTGAGGACAGCTGGGAGTACCTAAGGAAAATTAGGCATCTGGGGGCAAGGATCACCCTTCTGTCTGCGTTATCAGCCTGGGGTGTTGTGTTGCACACAAACCTGAGTCAAACAGCCTCTGTTTCTCTAAGTTCCAGAGGGTATGAATGGCACAGCCCCCTTTGTTCCATTCCATGATGATCCTGTCAAACTTGAAGGAGGAAAGCTAAGGGAAGATATTGGTTGTGCTGAGTGAAAACATTTGTGCCAGACTGCTCCCGTGCTTGGAGCTTCACACAGTAGCTGGATGCTCCGAGTGGGTATTTTGGTAATCTGTAGGAGAAGTGTTTGTTTGATTGGAGAAACGAGACTACAACACATCCTGGGGGATGAAAGAGGCTCTGCTGCCATCCACGTCTCACAGGGAAAGGCTGAGGGAGCTGGGGCTGCTCAGCCTCGAGAGGAGCCCCAGCTGAGAGGGGCCCTCAGCCCTGGCTGTCCCTGGCTGCAGGGAGGGCTCCGAGCAGGGCCCGGGCTCTGCTCCGGGGCCCAGCAATGGCACCAGAGCACCGGGCAGGGCCTGAGCCCAGCAATTGCCCTGCCCAGGAGGCAGAACTGCTGCCCTGGGCAGTGCCCAGCCCTGAGCACATTGGCCACAGAGGCTCTGGGCTCTCCTCCCTGGGGCTGTTGCAGAGCTGTGTGCACACAGTGCTGTGCCTGTGCTCCGGGATGGCCCTGCTGGAGCTGGGAGGAGAGAGCAGATGCCCACTGTGCTCCCTGCAGCCTGAGCCATCCTGGGATCCTGTGACTGTGTTTGTGCCAGGCTTTGCCAGCTGGGCAGCATGGGGAATTCCCAGGAAATGCAGGCCAGCAGTCAGTAATGGAGGTGGTTAAGGAGCAGTAACGGGGTCTCCAATGGCCAGAGCGGCTGTTTGGTGGGGGAGCTTTATGGATATGTCTCCCTCAAAGCTCCCATTACTTCTTGTATTGTTTTCCTTCATTCCAAATAACTTCCCATTGGACTGCCTTAAGTGAGTGTGGGTTGATTTAATCACCTCCTCCCTGTGTCCACCTTCTGCACCAGCTGGGGTGACCTGTTACAGTCCCATTAAGTTCAGATTTTTAGAGCTTGTGTCTCCTCTCACTCAGTTCTGCTGAGGCAAAGCTCAGTCATTCACAACTTAGTAGCTCCCTTTCCTTCCACAGAAGATTTAAGTTGGAAATTATGAAAAGGTGCTTCCCCCAGAGGGTGCTGGGCACTGCCCAGGCTCCCCAGGGAATGGGCACGGCCCCGAGGCTGCCAGAGCTCCAGGAGCGTTTGGACAGCGCTGCCAGGGATGCCCAAGGTGGGGCTGTTGGGGGGTCTGGGCAGGGCCAGGAGTGGGATTGGATGATCCCTGGGGGTCCCTTCCAGCTCACGGTATTCTGTGATTTCATGGCCAGAAGAAAGCACAGGAATGAGCAGAGAGAGACTCCGTATCCTCACCTGACTTTTTAAAAGAGCTTTCAGATCCTCAGGTTCTGGTTATCCTGTTATTGTGGCTCCAGGTTTTTTCCCCTTTAAAATTGGTTTCCTATCAGAAAATTTTATTTCCCCAGAGGATTTGCTTTTTCTAGGCTCTGGAATTTTGGAAAGGTGTGATTCCATGCAATATGGATGGAACATCCTTTTTACCTCTCCATTTACCTTGTCCTGGACAATTGGAGGGAACTTTGATGCATGTCAAACAGTGCCTGCATTTTTGGGTTTCATCTCTGGCACTTGGATTTTCCCCAGGAATAAACGGAATAACCTTTGGGCTGTGAGTGGCTTTACTGTGTGAAATGAAAGCAGGCTCATTTTCCACAGGACCTAAAATCATTTCCCCACGAGTTCTGATTAAACAGTGTTTGCACTTGAAATCAGGACTGTTGATAGGAAATGAGTGTTTTCAAATGTGATTAAAGAGCAAATAGTTGAATATAATCTCTGCAAACTAATGGAAAAGAATAAAGCAGAATGGTTTAAACCAGCTTTGTTTACACTCCAGAATCACTGTGTGTGCACATTCACTGCTGGCTACACTTTTCCAAATCTAATTGCTCCTTTTTTTCCTGCTGGAGTAGCTGATAATCAGATTTACGTGTGAAGAAACGAAATGTTTTGTATTAAAAAAACCCAAATGTTTTATTTCAAAAAAGAATATCATCATGATATTGTGCCACTGAGTGTTTTACGGGAAGCTGAGTGCTTCCCACTTCTCCTGACACTCAGCCAGCTGCCCGAGTCTCCATCCTGGGACTTGTCTTACTGGGGTTAATGTTCCAAGACCTCGCAAAGAAACTCTGCTAATTCACTCACCCGTTTTTTCCCCTTCCTGGAACAGAAGGAGCAGCACGTTGGCCTCTTGCAGTGTGAAACCAGAGCCCTGCTGCTCTCCTGCTGTTGGTATTTTCGTTTGGGGAAGGGGTCACAGACCTCCAGTGTTTGCTGCAATTCCTCAGCCCTCTGCAATTCCTCGGCAAAGCCCAAGCCTCAGACCCGAGGTGGATGGGGCCAACGAGCTCAGTGGCTCAGAATTTTAGGGGAATCTGGGGCACACAGTCATGCATTTATTATCTTAGATTTATTTATTGGAGCGTGTGGCGTTCTCTGTCCTTGGGAGTGAGGGTTGTGGCTGCTGGAAGAGGCAGGAACAATCCTCAAGTGATACTGGTTACAGCAGGGTTTCCTGGCTGCGAGGTCATTCTCCTCCATGAAAGGAGCTTTGATTCTCTCTCTTTGAAACCAATCTGCGCTCGATGCCTTGTACTGGGAAAAGGGAAGCAGCCAGCAGTGGGAAGAGGGTATAGCTCCAGTGGCAATACACAGAGAGTGGACTTTTTTGGGGAATTGGCAGATAGTTCTGTTTTCTTCTGGAATTAAAGCAGAAGAGGCCCCAGCAAGATGCTGCAGGTCCCCTGCAATTCTTACAATAGCAGTGACCATCTGCGAGCTGTAAGGTTTCATACCAATAAATAATTAACTCCAGCAAATTAGCTCCAATTCTCATTCATCAGAACAACAGGGAAGAGAAGGGTTATTGAATAATCCCGAAATCAATGTTTTCCAGCATCCTCCTTGCAGGGGCACATTGTGAATTTGTTGGCTTCTTTATTTTAAGCACAAAAAAATCCTTCAGTTTCCAAGCTTGAAAGGAAAAGTTGTTTTCTTCTCCTGCTTGCCCGGGGTGTGTGTGCCAGCTCATCAGGCACTGCTCTTCTTGTCACCTCGTTGAGTCAGGGCCTTTCTGAAAAGATTTCCTGGCATGAGATTTTGTCTGGACTAATTCTCTCCTCCTTAGGATGTCTCTGCGCTGCCTCCTGACCGCTGAGCACAAGAAATGGCACACAAGAGAGAGTCACTGACTGTGGGATGCAGGCAGAGAGCTCTGTCCTGTTGGGATGTGCAGATCTCAGTGTTCCAGAATGGTTTGGGTTGGAAGGACCTCAAAGCCCATCCAGTGCCACCCCTGCCATGGGCAGGGACACCTCCCACTGTCCCAGGCTGCTCCAAGCCCCAATGTCCAGCCTGGCCTTGGGCACTGCCAGGGATCCAGGGGCAGCCCCAGCTGCTCTGGGCACCCTGTGCCAGGGCCTGCCCACCCTCCCAGGGAGCAATTCCTGCCCAATCTCCCATCCAGCCCTGCCCTCTGGCACTGGGAAGCCATTCCCTGTGTCCTGTCCCTCCATGCCTTGGAAAGAGTCTCTCTCCATGTTTCCTGCAGCTGCTTCAGGCACTGCAAGGCCCCAGTGAGGTCACCCCAGAGCTTCTCCTCTGCAGGCTGAACAATCAGGACCATTGCAAGGCCAGGCTGGATGGGGCTTGGAGCACCCTGGGATAGTGGAAGGTGTCCCTGCCCGTGGCAGGGATGAGCTTTAAGATCCCTTCCCACCCAAACCATTCTGGGATTCTGGGATTTCGCCTTCAATCAGCAGTGACCTCAACGTGCAAGTGTGAAAAAGGAAAAGAACGCTAAAAAAAAGAGGAAAAGATAATAAAAACAAGCAAATATTTTTTCTTACAGAATTATAGTAAGGTTGGGATGTGGGTGGCAGAGAGGGCAAGAGCTGGGATTGGGTTGGAGGAGCAGGCAGAAGGTGGCTAAAGGGTGTGCAGGAAGGCTGGCTGCTGCCCACAGAGCAGAGGCAGCGCTGGGCACATTCCTTTTGGGCAGGCCATTCCGGCTGGGATGGCTGCTCTGGAATTCCTGCCGCCTCCTGCACTGAGGCAGCCCCAGTGCCTGCCACAGTGATGTTTCCCAGTGCCCCGAGACTTGTTTGAACAGAGCAGGAGTATTTCCTGTGGGATTGATCTGGGAATGCCAAGGGGCTGCTCTGGTTGGAGGTTTGCAGTGCTGCTGTTGCTTTAGAGGGGAAAAATGAGGAGGAGCTGGGCACAATCAGGCTGTGCCTGTGCTTTTCCTTCCCACTGCACCTGCCCAGCCCAGGCATCATTTTGGCAGCACAACTTCTGATTACCCTCCTATTAATCTGAATAATTAATTGCTATCAGGTGAAATAATAATGGGAAAAAGGAGTCAGCTCTTCTGTTAAAAAACTCAGAGAGTTTTTTAGGCTTCTGAGCTGTAGGCTTCTCTGCCTACAGCTCAGAAGAACCAGAAACCCAGCAGGAAGTGTGGCACTTCAGGTGATGATTGTGGCTGGATTGCACCAAATGGCAGCTTTAATGTCCTTGCATTTCTGCTTACCCCGAGTATTAAACAGCACAAGAATTAGGAAGTTTGCAAGTGGGGTTTGACTTTGGGATTTCCTTCATGGTTTTTTCTGTCTTGGAGTTCTGTAAATCTTTTCTTTTTGTGGGGGCAAGGCTTGGAACACCAGGCCTGGCAGCTGTGTGTGGTTTGTGACTGGGGGAAAGGCAGCCATGGAAAAGATGATGTGAGCATCGTGTGGTGCCTTTTCCTGCTCCTTTTCCTGGGTAAGGAACATTCTGCTGTGCTGTCAGGATAAGAGATGTCCTGGGTAGTCAGTGGAATTGTTTGCTCCTGGTTAGTGCAGCACTTCCAGGAATAAATACGAAAATTGTTATTTTTTTCCCCTGCTGCTGTGTACCAGGAAATCCAAGAAGTTCATCTTTGCCAGTGTCATCTTCTAACTTGGAATTAAACTAATTCATAGCAGTAAGATGTTATCAAGGTTGCTAAGATGTTGTATTTTTGGGAATTCATGCTTATATCTTCCTGTGTGACAGAGGGGTGGCTGCTAATACCACAAATGGAGAATCCAGCCCAGTGTTTTTATTTGCACTGGGACAATAATGCCGACGCTTTGAGAGATGATCACTTTTTCCCAAGGAAACCATGGGAGCTTTTGGGAAGAAAGGAGCCCTACCCCAGTCAGAACCCGAGCAGTGGGAGCACCCTGAGAACTCCTTGGGAGATGCTGATGTGTTTAGAACAGAGGCTCTGCAGGAGCTGGGGAGCTGCAAACAGAAACCTCTTGCTGGCCCTGGCCAGCCAGGCCGGGAGAGCTCAGCAGGGCTGGGGGAACTCGGGCTCCCTTTGTTCCTGCAGCATCTTCTCAGGCCCAGAGCAGAGGCTGTACCCAGCTGGCGCCGCCACAGCGTCCTGGGAGCTCTGGGGCGGCACTGGTGGTGCCAGGCCTGCTCCTGGTGTGCCCCTTGCTCCTGGGATCGCTTCACTGCCGCAGGCTGGGCTCCCATTTCCACTTCCAGGCTTTTCCCGGCCATGAGCACCCGCAGGGCTGAGCCGGGCCTGCTGCCCCCGCGGCGGGCGGGGCGGTGATGGCACCAAGGGGCTGAGCGCTGGCCTGAGGCCGGGCTGTGGCGGGTGGCACACGGTGTCCTGGCCCCGGCACTGGGACAGCGGCACGGTGTCCCTGTCTAAGCCGCGACAGGGGTGCCATGCCGCAGCCATAAGCGACGGTGGCCTCCTGCTCTCTGCACTTGCCCTGCTGCTGGCCGCCATGGCTGTCTGGTGGGCCACTGGCCACCATGGCTGTCTGGTGGGCCACTGGCCCCCGGGCACCGCGGCGGCGGCAGGCCGGGACTCGGAAGCTGCGACAGCGCCCCGGGGCCCAGGCCAGGGGCCCACGGAGGAGCCGAGCAGCCCCTGCGGCTCCCAGGGCCTCCAGGCCTCGGCCGAGCCCTCGGAAGCGTCCGGATGGTCCCGCCAGCCCCCCGAGCGTCCCCTGCAGCTGCGGCCCCTGCGTCAGCGTGGCCAAGGAGCTGCAGGAGCTGCTGCTGCTGCTCTGGGCTCCGCCTGGGACACCGGCACCGCTGTACGCCGGGATGTGGCGCGCGCTGCGGGCACGGCTGGAGCAGCTGGGGAAGCGAGGCCACCTGCCCTGCTGTGCCTCGTCCCGCTGCTCCAGGCGCCTCCGGCCCCGCAAGAGGCTGTTCCTGCCCAGAATGGCCATCCCTGGGAGAGCCTCCAGCCCGCCAAGCACATTCCATCGGAGACTGACCATCCCTCCAAGAAGCTCAGGCTGTCAGAGTTCCACCATCGTGCCAGGAGCCTGCTTGGCCTCTGATGGCCTCCAACCCTCCAAGCTCCCTGGTGCTTCTGAGCGCCTCCCTCCTTCTGACAGCGTTCCTCCCTCTGAGAACCTCCTCATCCCTGAGAACCCCCATCCCTGCCAGCACCTGCCAACAGCCTCCATTTCCACAGCGAGCCACTAGCCCCTCAAGGTCCTGTGCCTGCAAAGATGCTTCATTCCCTCCAAGTGCCTTCCCCCCTCTCAGAATGTCACTCCCGGAAGCCTCCATCCCTCTGAGAGTCTCAGGAAGCTCTGCTGGCCTGTGGAATGTGAGGACCCCATGGACAGCTCTCTGCTCCCTCAGAGATCAGCAGCACGGAGACCAACAACTTCCCATGGAGATCAACACTGCCAGGGAAACCCTGAGCACTGACGTGGCCAGGGAAAGCCGAGAAGCGGAAATGGGAGCCCAGCCCCATCCGGGGAAGCATTCCCAGGAGCGGGTGGCAAAGCCACAAGTGTCCTGCAGCCACCAGTGTCCACTCCAGGGCTCCCAGGACACTGTGGCTGAGCCATCCGGGAACAGCCCGAGCTTGGTGGAGGAGCCGAGCCCCAGGAGACCAAGGAGGTTCGGCTGTCTCCAGGAGGCTGCCCCAAGATGGGCACCGGGCCCCAGGAAGATGTTTGTGGTGGCAGGAGAGATGTTCTGAGGGTGATTAGTGTTCATGCAATTAGGATTCCCCCCAAGGAGCTGTCTGAGTGTTCCCACTGCTCTGGATTTGACTGGGATAGGGTTCCTTTCTTCCCAGGAAGTGGCACAGCACTGGGTTTGGATTCAGCCTGGGAATGATGTGGGTAACAGGTGCAAGGTTTGGTTGTTGTTGAGCAGGACTTGCCCTCCCCAGGGACTGTGCGTGGGACAGTCCATGTCCCCTGCTGTGCCAGCGAGGAGGTGACAAGGAGGTGGGAGGGAGCACAGGCAGGACAGCCTGTCCAGACTGGCCAGAGGCATATTCCAGAACATCCTGCTGAGCCTGGAAACTGGGCAAGCTGGGGACAGGAGAGGGTGATCACTGCTGGGATGAGCTGGGCAGGTGTGCATGGTCACCTCACAAACGGGGACAGAGACAAGGCTGAGGTGTTTGAGGCATTCTTTGCCTCCCTCTTCAACACTCATCCCTCCATTCCCAGTGGAAAACATGGCTTGTCCCATGGGACACTGCAGAGCCCTTGAAGAGGGCAAGCCCTGCTCAGCAGGAACCAAACCACTCCCGTGTGATCCACAGCACCGGGTGCACAGCACTGGCAGAGTATTTTGCAGTCACAGAATGCACTTCAGCCTGTCCCCACGATGTGCAGTTCCCAGCCAGAGGTTAGGAAAGCAGTGGGTAAAGGGCAGAGTGTTTGTGTTCCCTTGCTGTCCCCCCGGGCCCTGCGTGCAGGGATTTGCTGTGACAAGCCCAGCTAGTTTATTCAGTGTGTCTTGCTGTAAGGAGGAATTTAGCTGCATTTTAGCCTCGGTTCCTGCCTGGCTCAGAGAAATCTCCTGTTCGGGGTGAGCTGGGAGTTACACAAAATGGTGGAGACAGGATGGGAAATGTTTAATAGTCTCCAAAGCAGTACAAGTTTCTGCTCTTCTTGCCCTCTTCTTTCACTCACAAAGTGAGGTTTTGGTGAAAGTCTGCAGAGTAGCAGCTGCCAACAAATGGGTGAGTTCAGGTAGCCTGGAGGTCTGCAGACCGTGAGGGACTTGGGGCTGTGGGAGAGGCAGAGGCTTTCTGCAGGATCTGCAGCTGCTTCCAGGGCCAGGCAGAGTGGACGTGGCTGTTCTGCAGTGCTGAGAGAGCTCTGTAGAGGACAGGCTTCCAAGGGTTTCCATGTTTACCTGGACTGAGGTGGCTCCAGGGTCAGTGTTGCACCTCACTCTACAGGATCCCAGGATGGCTCAGGCTGCAGGGAGCACAGTGGGCATCTGCTCTCTCCTCCCAGCTCCAGCAGGGCCATCCCGGAGCACAGGCCCAGCACTGTGTGCACACAGCTCTGCAACAGCCCCAGGGAGGAGAGCCCAGAGCCTCTGTGGCCAATGTGCTCAGGGCTGGGCACTGCCCAGGGCAGCAGTTCTGCCTCCTGGGCAGGGCAATTGCTGGGCTCAGGCCCTGCCCGGTGCTCTGGTGCCATTGCTGGGCCCCGGAGCAGAGCCCGGGCCCTGCTCGGAGCCCTCCCTGCAGCCAGGGACAGCCAGGGCTGAGGGCCCCTCTCAGCTGGGGCTCCTCTCGAGGCTGAGCAGCCCCGGCTCCCTCAGCCTGTGCTGGGCACGGAGATGCTCCAGGCCCTTGCTCAGCTGCGCAGCCTCCGCCGGCCCCGCTCCAGGAGTTCCCTGGCCCTGCTGTGCTGAGCAGCCCAGACTGTCTGGTTTGGGCTCAGCGCAGGCACCCTGCTCCTAGTTCTAGCCCCAGGATTAACCTCTTCTCTCTAATCCTTTGAATTGCTGAGTTATTACCAGACTTCAGGAGCTGGACTTCATTTTTATTGACCTGACTTAGCCTAAGCCAGGCCTGAATCCCCCGAGGACACAGTAAATATCAAACTCGGGGTCGTTCAGAGTAAGCCTTGCTTTGCCTCCTGGTTGGATGGGCTGGCTCAGCCTGTCCTAAATCTGTTCCAGTTTGTGTAAATATTTGCAGCCAGACCTCCCCTTCCACCCACTGCAATCCCGTGTCTCACTAATATGTGTCACCTTCGACTCTCTGCTGCTGATCCCTGTTGGTTTTTCTGATATTTAAAGGCTCAGCTGGGGCAGAGTGACCTTCAGCCAGCACCACTCAGGGATGACCTTCCCTACCCTTCCCTTTCTACTTGCAGTGAAGATAAGTTTAGAATTTGATTTTTTTGGTGTGCATGTCAAGTGATCCTTTCAGGAAGAATCCTGCAAATTACAATTCTGAGAAGGAGATGATGAGATTTTTAAACAGCAAAGAATTAACTTTAAACCTGAGGGCTGATAAAATGTAAGGTTCTGCTCTGGCCCTCGCTTTCAGTCGCTCAGGGCAGTGGCGGAGTCACCATCCTGGAGGGGTTCAAAAACTGTTTGTATTCCCCAGTTCCTCTGCCCCAGGCTTGTTTAAGGGATTGCAGGTTGAGAAAAAAACCCCAAACCTTAACCATTATCATGAAGTGTTTTCAGAAAGGCGGGGAAAGCTTAATTCAGGATAAACACACGTTGTACAATAAAGTTTCAGCGCTAAGTGAAATAAAAATTGCCTTTTGGAGCCTGTTAAAACGAGGAGTGGGGTTTCCTATCAGAAACGACATTTTGATTAAACATTCTCAGCCCTGGTGCTGTGATGCTGCACTTGCCACGCTCAGTTATAAAAGGGGCAAAGAAAACTTTGAGACCAAAATTCTCATTTTTGCGCCCCTCTTTTGTAAAGAGAAGCTACTGTAAGTACAGTAGGCTACGACACACAGCCAGATTTAAATATCTTGTTCTTGTTTGGGTCTCGTTTCCAGCTAAATATATCTATCCCAAGACATGAAGTATTCCCCAAGTGACTCTTGTTCTTAAAATACACTTCAGCAAAGGTCAGCTGGGCCCCTTGCAGCACCATTTCAGAGGAGAACATGACCATGCATTTTTCAGCTTGTCTTCTCCAATCCATCTGGAAGCCTCTCCAAGCAGATCATCGGCCGAACATGTGAAAATATGTCCCCAGGTTCCCTGAGGATTTTAACCAAGGCACTGAAACAGGGAAAAAATTCTGGCTTGGAACACAGCTGATAGAAATCAGCCTGAATTCCTCGGCTCCAGCCCAGCTCCTTGGATTTATCCTGGTGAGGATGCAGGGGATGTGGAGGAAGTTATTTCACTGAATTGACTGCTTTGTCAAAAAGATTAACCTGAAACATTTGCACCGTTTCCGAACAAATCTCTGTTGCCAGCACTGGAAAGGGTTTCATTCATCAGGACATGATTAATGAGGGCTGGCAGCTCCACACAGGAAGCGGGATTTTTTTTTGGTTACAATTCTGATATGATTTAGGTTGGGCTGAGTTGTTTTATACGCACGTTTTGGGAGCTGGGAGCGCTTTGAGTAACTAATTCCTTTGGTTGGAGATTGCCTCCTGGAATTTATGGTGGGGGAGATTTAACCTGAGCGTCTTCATGGATTGCAGTGCAGAATAAATAAACGCAGGGTAACAGATTTAAAAGCAGTGGAGCTGCAGGCTTGGTGAGGGAACGCTGGGGATAGGAACAATGGCACTGGATGGTCCTTAAGGTCCCTTCCCACCCAAACCCTTCTAGAATTCCATGATCAGTGAAATCGAAAACCTTACAGCAAAATAGAAATACATGATTTCAGTTAAACAAGCAAATTCTTCAATTTCCTTTTCAGTTTTCAGGGCCTTTTCTTTTCCCCCGTAATGTTTAATGGTTCTGCATGGTTTTCATTCAATAATAAGTGGAGGGAGAATTGATTTTGCCTTCATTTATGTAGCAGGAGCTGTTTGTTCGTACGATTCCTTCATGTGCTTTCTGGCGTGCCATATGTGCTGCTGCACTAAATGCAGGGTTCTCAGCAGTGTAAAACAGATCTGAAGGTATGTGAGCTGTACCTCAGCCCTTATAAAGGAGTTGTTTAAATGTACAGGTCAGAAATGTGTTTTTTCTGTCTGTAATTGATTTCCTCTTGACCTGTGCCCATTTATCAGCTGAAAAGGGAGCATTTTTATTCCTGTTAGCAGGAGTCAGGCCAGGCTTGGTGCTGTCTCTGTCGAGCACTGAGTGGGAGGGGAATGGGGACACAGTTTGTGAAATGTCACCGGTGTAAACACATCCTCCTGAGCCTCAGGCACAGGAGCAGCCAGCACATGGATTTTCTTCAGGCAGGGGGAGGCTGGCAGGTACTTCTGGTAGAATTCTTCAACCAGAAGAGTGTTTTCAATCCAGAGAGGCCGAAACGTGGCAATATTTTCTTTATTTTGTAGGCATGTCTGGTTTATCTTGAGTGTTGGGCCACAGACTGTCCTCCTGAACATGATGCTGGTGACTTCTGACCCTTCATGAAGTGCTTAAAATTCAGGCTTTTGTTGGCTTCTTCAACCTTGGCTCGTTTGACTCTTTCCTTGCTCTTACTTGAAACTCTTGAAGCCACTTCAAACTTTGGGCCACTCCAGTTGTGGTGCAAGCCCAGAGGATTCAGTGAGGCTGCTCACGGTGGGTTGAGAAGATGCTCACATTCTAAAGGGAAGAGCTTCTGGTTATTTGCTTTACCTACCAGCAAACAAAATGCAGGTGGAAGAGCTGAGTGGTCTCAGCCTCCGCTGAGAGCTGGAAAACACTCAGAATTTTCCAAGCAAACAGTGGAGAAGCTGAGCTGGACTGGCTTCACTGCAGAATAAAATTGGAAAGCACAGAGGAAGAAGCAGCAGAAGTTGGAGGCTCACATCTCCAAAAGCCACCGAGCAGATTGCAGCACGAGAGTTTGGGTTAGTTAAGCATTGTGTGAGGCCCTGGGAATTGCCCCTGCTTTAGACATCTGATACTTCTCTCGATGTCGTGTTAATGAAGCTGGGAAAGTGCCCGTTTCAAAGCTACTTTTCTTTAGAAGGGCTAAATAAAAGTCACCATCTGCTACCAAATCACTGCAGAAAAACAAGTCTGCCTCTAATCTCCATTCCTCTCCAAGCCTTGAGGTCATGCTGGTAATTGCTGACATTCCCTGAGCTCCTGTGTAAATTTTACCATCGTTTGAGCAGAAGTTGTCCAGAATCCCTTGCCACGAGAAGCTGGGAAGGTGGCTGAGGAGTTTAGCAGTGGGGGCACAGAGCGCTTTCGCCTGAGGAATTCACTCTTAAAACGTGAGCAGAGGAATGAGCAGTTTATTTGGGAGCAGGGATTGTGTGGCATTTGTAGGGCTGGGGCATCACAAGCATTCCAGGCGTTCCTGATGATGGAGTTTGTTACCATTTCCTGGAGCTCCTCTGCACTTGGGATTTTGGTGACATTACATCTCAGCCCTTGCCTTGGAGCACGTTGAAACGATCTTGGCTTGGGTTTGGACTCGATCTCTCAGTATTTCCTGGTGTCTGCTGACCTTCTCAGGGCCGCTTGGAATGGGAAGTCAATCCTGTCCCCCTCTGGAAGAAAATGAAATGGTTGTTTGCCTTAACTGGCAGGGATTTGCAGCTGGCACCGGGAGCCTGCTCACCGCATGCAGATGATTTTCGCTGCTTCCCTGCTGGAAAGCAACTGGGAAGCTGTCATCTCCTTGGACTCCTACATGCTCTGGAGAGCTGCCGTGCCAGCTGCCAAAGCCCGACTGGTGGTTTTAATGGAATACTCTTTCCTTGGCATCCAGATGGATGCACAAACAGGGCAGCAACCGTGCCTCAAGAACACAGCAGTGTGGAAGGAAAGCTTTGCCCACTGATGAGGCTTCAGAAGGTAAAACCACAGCGTTTCCACTGTACAAATCCCATTTTGGATGAGTCTTTCAGGTGTTTTCTGAGCCAGTTGCACATCCATAGGGGAGAGCAGAGCAGCTGGGGTGAGGAGCCTGTCTGAAGGGAGCAGCAGGAATAATTGTGATGTGTCTGATAGCACTCAAACACCGTGGGATGACTGCAGGAGGGGTGCTGGAGCTCATGGAGATGACACATCCCATTGCTCTTTCAAAATGATGTTTAATAGTGCTGGAAAAAGGGAAGGGACAACCCTTGGGAATCTCGGAGCAAGCCCTGCCTGGGGTGCAAACAGTTCTGTGGGATGTGGGAGAGGAAATCATTGGCACTTTGGGGTGGTGAGAGGGGCCCGCTGAGCTCAGAGGAAATCCACGGCAGCGAAGAGGTTTTGCTTTTGTTAATTTTAGATTCTGTGTCTGTGTTTGCAGTCCTTCTTTTATGGTTTTAAGGTTTCTTTTTTTATGTTTCCCTCGAACTGGGAGTGATTCAGTCGCTGGTGAGTTTAGACTGAAGGAGGCTGTAGATAGAGACAAGAAATAATGAGGGATTTCCCCCTCTCCTTGCTAGGAGACCGTTTCTGTTGTGCAGAACTGCTGGGGTGGCCTGAGGAAAGGCTTGGACTCCCAATATCTCCAGTGTCCATCATCCATCCTGGACAAGGAAAGGAAAAACACCTTTCCCTTCATCCCTCCAATCCCAGCACTTCTCTGGTCCCCATGGCCGCTAATTAGTGCAAAGCCAAACGAGGATCAGCCAAGTCATGCAAGGTGAGGTGGATTTCCAGCCCTTGCTCCCCAGGCTCTTGCTCCAGGCACAACGAGAGCAGGGATGTTTGGAGAGGCTGTGGGCTCTCCATCCCAGTAGTTTTCCAGGATTTAAGCTGCTCAAAGCCAGCCAAAGCGAGGGTGTGAAAAGAAGGAGAGTTTTGGAGAAAAGGTGGGAAAAAAACCCCTGGAGCGCTGTTTTGGGAAGCACCTGCCAGCTGAAGGGCTCCATCTCCTGCTTCCTGCCCAGGGAAGGTCTCCTTTGGAAGTTGGGATCCAGGCACAGACTGGGATAAAGCACCACTGGTGATGCATCCCATGGGGAATGCTGCAGAAGCTGGATAATCCCTACAAAAGGAAATCTGGCTGGATTGTGTTTCAGGGTTTCTTGGGAACATCTTATGTGAGACAGGAAAAAATTACGTTCAGCAGGGTGGGAATTTTTTCCACGTCTCCTCTGTTGACATTTCTTCCAAAGTTTGGGTACTGTTAAGATCAGCAGTTTCCTATGGGAAAAAATGGGAACAGAACAAGGCTCTTGCATAAGAAAGCAAAATAAAGCCCTTTTCCAAAGAGCTGCCTCTATTTGTTACTGAATGCCTATGAAAGTGATTAGTGAGCGAGAACAAATCTCCAGAAAATAAATGTTCTGGAGCCTCCAGAACCTGACTTACTGCGGAATGATTTAGGAATTCAGTGTAGTAGTTTCCACGCCAGAAATCAAATATTCCACAGCAGTTTTGTCCCTGGGCTGAATTTACTGAGCACAATGCATTGAGAAGCTCTAGTCCAAGCATTATCTCACTCTCCGAGAAAAAAGCCTCCTATTCTCACTCCGTGCCTCCAAGGACCCCTTGCTTCAGTTCATTTTTAAGGTCACTGAGATTAATTCATTTGCATTCCCAGTCAGCAATGCCATCAACTGTTTGATCAAAACCCTGCTTTTTTTTTCTTTCTTTTTTTTTTTTTTTTTTTTTTTGTCAGTCTTCCCACTCATTTTATGTAATCTCAATTTGGTATTTTTGGAAATCAGGCCTGCCTGGCTGTGTCTTGCACTGAAATTGTCTCACGATGGAAGTCTCCAGGGATTCAGGGCCTCAGCAATCCGAACAGGCAGAGCCAGTGACCCTAAAGGAAAACTGATTTTTGTGTAGGGAGTGTCCCTATTTCCCTAAAGGTTATGGATTGTGATGCTAATTACCAGTCTTAGGGAAAGGCATTTAGGAATATTTCCTGTTGATCTCCCTGTCAGCATGCATTTCCCAGCGAAATGTGTGTTTTCCTGCAGACCTCAGAAACTGGGATTGGAAAATAATTACTGTAATAATGGCTTTGGCCAGCACTGCCTGAAATATTATTGTAAATAATATTGGGGTAAGAGATTCTGGAAGGAGAAAAAGTCTCCTCAGAGGTCTGCAGTTGGAACTGAGCTGCTATAATAGTGAAGGTTATGGAATTATGGAATCGTGGAACGGTTTGGGTTGGGAAGGACATTAAAGCCCATCCAGTTCTGACCATGGGCAGGGACACCTTCCATGGACCAGGTTGTTCCTGGACACTTCCAAGGGTCCAGGGGCAGCCACAGCTGCTCTGGGAAATCCATTCCAGGGCCTGCCCACCCTCCCAGGGAACAATTCCTTCCCAGTATCCCATCTATCCTTGCCCCCTGGCACTGGGAAGCCATTCCCTGTGTCCTGGCCCTCTGTGTCCTCATCCAAAGTCTCTCTTTATCTTCCTCGTAGGCTCCCTTCAAGCACTCCTTTCTCCTCCTTGTTTGGTATCCTGAAAACCTCATCCTGAGATGAATCAATGCCCAGGAATTCCAGCCCTGGGTAACTGGGGAAATGCAATTGTAGAGGCAGAGACAAGCAGAACCGAGCTGCACAGCATCACTGGCAGCTGCTGGATCCATGGAAAAGAATGGAAATCAGCCCAGGAAATCAACCCCTCCTCCCCAGAAAGGCAGCAGGAGCACAACGAGGTGCTGAATGAGGGCTGAACTTCTCAGGTTTCTGGCTTACACACTGAAACACAGGCTGCAGAGCTGGGTTCCAAACCCCAGGGACCGGGATACATTTAGGAATTGAGGTGTTGCTTTTCTCCATGCAGATCTGAAGTGTGTTTGTGGTGCTGCAGCCAGGAGACAATGGTTCATTCTCTCTTTTGATGATGGAAGACTTTCCTGCAGCGGGAGCTGGCTGGGAGTGGGCTCTGCTCCTCCCCTGTGGCCTCTGGCTCTTGGCTATTTTCTTTTATTACTTGTGGAGAGAAAAATCACCGTGGCCTTTTCAGTGAGAGTGAGGGCAGAACTCACTGCAGCCTTCCAGGGCCTGAAGAAGCAGCTGGGGCACTTATTCCACAGGCACAGAGAGGTAGCACAAGGTTTTGAACTAAAGAGGGGAGATTTAGATGGGATCTTGGGAAGGAATTGTTCCCTGGGAGGGTGGGCAGGCCCTGGCACAGGGTGCCCAGAGCAGCTGGGGCTGCCCCTGGATCCCTGGCAGTGTCCAAGGCCAGGTTGGACACTGGGGCTTGGAGCAGCCTGGGACAGTGGAAGGTGTCCCTGCCCATGGCAGGGGTGGGAACTGGATGGGCTTTGAGTTCTTTTCATCCCAAACCAGTGTGGGATGATGTGTCTGCAGATTCCAGAAGTGGCAGCAGAGCCCCACCCCAAAAGCTTCCACCCAAATCCGGTGTAATTAGGAATTAAAGGGAATCTCCTGTTAGGGAAGCGAGTGACTCTGAGCCAGTGACTGCTGGATTTGCTCCCAAGATCCCAGGCTTGTTTTCCAACCTGTGAATGGAGCTCGGGTACCTTGGGCCATCCCATCCCATCCCATCCCATCCCATCCCATCCCATCCCATCCCATCCCATCCCATCCCATCCCATCCCATCCCATCCCATCCCATCCCATCCCATCCCACAGGGCTGCTCTCATTGCTCAAATACCTCTTGGTCTCCATTAAAGTTTAGTAATAGTGTGATTCAAGCAGGATTTTGCCATGGATGTCTCAGCCATCCTTCCCTCCTCAGCTTTTATATGGGATTTTTTCCTAACTTGTCCAGGAGAAGAACAGTTTGTCTGCAACGTGAATCCAGAGAAATTTTGGCTCTGTGAAAGGGGCATTTGAAAACTGGAATAGGTTGAGTAACAACCTCTACTTGGTGGTTTCTTGGCTTAAAAATACATAATTTCAGCAAGCTGGTTTGGAGACAGTGTTTTATTCTTGATTTTGCTCTTTTTTTTTTAAAAGAAAGGGTAGAATTTGTTGTGCTTGTGCATTTATCTCAGTGAATTCTTTTGTCCTTAGCTGGTGTATTTCTAAATCCTGCCTTCCTTCTTATATTACATATGGAAGCATTCTCAGTTTAGAAGGAGGGCTATATATGGAATATATTCACCAAAAGGAAAATAAACCCGAACTGAAAATCCTGCTGGCTCCACACAGGGTTTTTTGAAGTGTCAGAAAAGTTGAAGGTCTGGATCCAAGAGAAACACAGCAGTTTCTGTAAGAAGTGACTGCTATAATGCAAATAATTTAATAAATAGAATCTAATGTACACATGTGGGGTCGCCTGGAGGACCTGTGCTGCAGAGGAACACTAATGACAGACAGATGTTTTACCCCGAGTTCTTTCAGATCTGGTTCAAAAGCTGAGTTTCCATTGTTGGTTCTCCTTCCCTGAACCAACAGAAATGTGTTTTATAGTGGTGCCAAAACTGGTTTTAAAGGCTGCAGGCAGCTCCCAGCAGTCAGATCCCATTTTGCTCCTTGCAATGACCTGTACACTTGCCAGGATATTTTTCACTGCCATGAAAGGATCTTCAGTGTTTTGGATATAATCCCTTCATAACCCCTCCTTTAAGAGTGTGTGAAATGGGATATTTTAAATAAATGTGTGGGGTTTTCATCCAGCAGAGGTGCAGATGGCAGTGTCAGACTCCAGCTGAGGGTGTGAGTAGAACTACAGAATATCCTGAGCTGGGAGGGACCCCCAAGGATCATGGATCCAACTCCTGATCCCAGCAACCCCAGCCTGGGCATCCCTGGCAGCGCTGTCCAAACGCTCCTGGAGCTCTGGCAGCCTCGGGGCCGGGACCGTTCCCTGGGGAGCCTGGGCAGTGCCCAGCACCCTCTGGGGGAAGAACCGGGTTCCCAACCTGACCGTCCCTGGCCCAGCTCCATGAGCAGAGAGAACTCATTTGTGAAGTCCTTGTGCTGGAGAAACGGAGCAGAAATCCAGTGGCACATTGACCCCAACACTGGGATTGCTGGGTTTTATCAGGGCAGCGTTTCCCACCTGGGATTAACTTGCTGGGAAAAGATACAAGAGGAATGAAAGCAACTGGCAGTGCTCAGCGCAGTGATTTTGAGGCTGCTTATGCAATCTGAGACCTTCAGTGCAAAATCAATTATGAAGACAAGAAGCAGGCACCGACAAGGCAAACATTATTGCTGTAGAGCTGTTTCATTATGGATCGATGGCCCGACGTCTGTGCTGCCATCGTTCTCCTCCTCGTACCCTGCTCACACGAACACGGAGAAATCCAGGAAGATTCCTTGTTTCTAATCACTCTGTGCCTGCTGGCAAGCTGGAATCTGCCAGGTTAAATCGGGTTTGTAATTAAAATGCAGGATTTTCAGTTGAGTTTTGAGTTTTGAGAATTTCGCAGAATTTTGTTGTTAAACAACAAAAACAGCATTGCGCCTTCATGGAGCTGTTGCTCTGTTCATTATTTGGGAATAATTCCAGATACTGGGCTCTTCCCTAAACCTGCAGGGAGGAGGACTCAAGGGCAGAGCTTTGTGGCCCACATCTGGATGGCTGAAGTGAATTTGCTTTCATATTCCTGGACGATTTTGATTTTGACAGCAGGGAGAAGATTTCAACTAGGGGAATTATTTCTGTCTAAGCCTCTCTGAGGATCAGGGAATCTGTACCCAGGAGATTGTGTGGAATTGTTTTGACTGGAGGTTCTCAGGGAAAAGCCCAAACATTTTCTGTTGTTATTTCCAGGGGTTGGCTTCGAGGTAGCCCCCGCTCACCTTTTGGGTTTGGCTTTTATTTCATTGGGAATCTCTTAATTAAAAGGGATTTTAATAAAGAAACTTCAAGCTGGGTTAACAGGCTCAGGTTTCTAGAAATGTCCATTGATCCTCCAGATGGCTGAAGAGGGAATTGATTGGGGAAGGCTCCAGAGAGACCCTTTCAGTATTGGAGGGTTTCAGTTTTAAGAAGTCTCCTGCTGGGCGTTTTCAGAAGGGGACATGCTGGAAATCAGATGAATTTAGGAAGTCTTGGCACAAGCAGAGCATGGGACAGCAGAGCACCTTGGGACTTGTGGAGTTTTTCTGGCTGCCTGATGCCTCTGAAGGCTTCTGGTGGTTTCTTCAGAATTCCAACACAATCCCTCTCCTCTGGCCCGTTGTTTTTCACTCTCAAGGCACACTGGAATGTCTCGTTGCTTTAATAAATTGCCTAAGCACAAAAGCAAGCTCTGCCTGGATATTTCTGTTATCATTTCTCCGTGCTTCAGCAAACACTTGCTTCAGTCCCCAAAAATAAGAGATAATTGGCAAATATGCTGAGAAATGCTATGGAAATTGTTTATTTGTGATAGATACGAGGGGTTTGGACAATTTGGTTCCTCATCATGTTGGTAGGGAATGATATCCTTGCATCTTACTGAAATAATTAAAGACAGTGTGCCAAAGGAAGTGTGGATGAGCCTCCCCTGTGAAGGTACTGACGTTTTTAATGCACCTTTATGGTCCTAAGAATGAAGCAAACAGGGAGAAGAACCCTCTCTTTACTGTCTTTTGCATTCCGTGGAGGTAATTGAAAGAGTTGGAGAACTCTGGTTTTCATTAGAAGGGAAAGAAATTCCAATTTATTGAATCATTTCTGTTTGCAGGTTTATGAAATAGCTTATTTGTTCAGGCAAATGCCAAGAGGCATCTGCAGCTCTGATAACCCGAGACATTAACTCTGCTCAGACATTATTTTTGCTTACAGTCAGGAGAATAGAAAGCTGACAGGGAAATAATGTGTTTTAATGAAGTATTCATCACTTCTCCCCATTTTTCATCATTAAAACATCCATTTCAATTTAGAAATGGACCTGGGAAGTCATGAAATCTCTCATGCAGAACAGATGGTTTGCAGTGCAGATGGAAAAAAATTCAAGCTGTTCCTAAACATCAGTCTGTGTATTTGAAGCAATTAACTGCTTTTTCTGGAGCTAGAATGGGTCAATTCCTTCCTCCTTTTGGCACGGCAGAGGTGAGTTGCCCAGAGTGATTAAACTCATATTTTGTTTTTAACCAGCTAAATGAAGCTCATATTTAAAACACTACCCTGGATTAGACCCAAGGGCTGTCATTTTGGGTAGGTCCTAAGGATTTTGGGGCATTTTTGTGGTTCTCTTCTCCTAAGCAATGAGGGCTTCTTGAGGTTCCTTTGTGGGCCACAGTCACGATGGAGTTTTCCATCCGCGTGCTCTTGTTTCTCCGGATGAGATCCTCCTCCTGCTTCCTCTGGAGGTGGGAGGACAGGGTGTGATTGCTCAGTGTTTCTGTGCTGGTGTTAATGAGCTCGTTAATTTGCCGTGATGCTCATTGCAGTTGCGTTCAACATATGGTTGTGATTGGCAGGGGCGGGACCTGTAGGAGCTGCTGTCTGTATATCTATATCCTAGATACTTGTGTTTCTTGCTTGCTTCATCCGTCTCCTCTGATGGAGCACTTGAGGGTCACCAATGAGATTTCGTGAGGTCAGCGGAGAGGGAATTTTAAATGGGCCAATAGTGACAGGAGGAGGGGAATGGTTTTAAACAGAGGGCGGGGATAGGTGGGGTTTTGGGAAGGAATTGTTCCCTGGGAGGATGGGCAGGCCCTGGCACAGGGTGCCCAGAGCAGCTGGGGCTGCCCCTGGACCCCTGGCAGTGTCCAAGCCCCAAAGCATAGATCCCAAAGGAAGGACTGCCTGCACAAAGTGTGATTTTCATGGGCTTGGAGCAGGTGCCAGCTGCTGGATTTGCTCCTGATTGGAGCTTTTGGAGGTGGAGATTCCCCTTTCCGTCTGTGCTTGCTGCGATCCGGCACACACCCTGGAACACGCACAGCAGTGCGTTTTATTCTCCAACATAATCCCTTCAGGAGCATTCCTAAACGTTCCTGTGAGGCTTTAGAGCTTCATGATAACAGAGAACCATGGATTCATTGGAGGGTTTGGGTGGGAAGGGACCTTAAAGCTCATCCAGTGCCAGCCCTGCCATGGGCAGGGACACCTCCCACTGTCCCAGGCTGCTCCAAGCCCCAATGTCCAGCCTGGCCTTGGGCACTGCCAGGGATCCAGGGGCAGCCCCAGCTGCTCTGGGCACCCTGTGCCAGGGCCTGCCCACCCTCCCAGGGAACAATTCCTTCCCAATATCCCATCCAGCCCTGCCCTCTGGCACTGGGAAGCCATTCCCTGTGTCCTGGCACTTGTGAAAAATCCCTCTCCAGCCTTCTTGTAAACTCCCTTCAGGTTCTGGAGGGATCTGAGATGCCTGGGATCTGCTTGAAATCTTTTACATTTGTGGGATCTGTGAGATCTTTGCATCTTTGATCTGTTTGGAATCTTTTAAATCTGCCATGCTTCAGGACTGGATTCACCTGACGTGTGGGTGAAACTCCATCACCACATCCATGAAAGGAGGGATAAATTTTTATCTAAGAGGGATAAAATCCCATGTTTTGGGAGAGCTGGGGATCAGCTTCCAGCTTACACAGGTTTGTGTGGTGGGTGCTGCGGCCTGAGCGATTTCAAAGCGTCCAACTCTGCTGACTTTTGAACTGGAAACCTGCAGAGGTGCTTTATATTCCACGTCCCTCAGCTCCCAGGAGATTAAACATGTCTTTGGAGTGTTGCAGCCAGCGTGGCCTCGCTGGGCTGCAGGATCCATCTCGGGTGCAATACCGAACAGGGCGATGCCTTCGCTGCAGCCCAGGAGCATTTTCCTGTGGATAAACCATGGATAAACCATGGATAAACCATGGATAAGTGCTGGTGCTGTGTTCTCCCCTTGTCTGGGCAGGACCAGCCTTGCTCCAGCCACCTCTGGGAGCAATCACGGAGCTGTGGCTCCGAAAGGAAGTTGTCTTGACATCCAACTCTTCCCAAAAAACCCGAACAGCTTCTCTGTGAAATCCCAAATTTAGGCAGGCTGGCATCTTTTTCCCCCTACAAAAGCCAACATTCCACATGGCTTATCAGCCTTGTGTCTTTTCCCAGCACTGCTCGTGTCTGACAGGCTCCAAATCCATGAGATTTCATGGGATTTCTGCCATCTCCTCCCTTGGCAGTGCCCCCAGGCAGGGTCAGGATGGGGGCTCCGAAGGGGGCTGCTCCCTATGCTTCCCTGCTTTCCTCTCAGGACCCCAGACATTTCCATTCTGTTTATAGGGATAAGCAGCTGAATAGGTTAATACATTTCAAAAAGCAGATTGCATGAGGCTTTGGGTTTGGTCCAGAGCTGTGGGACCTGTACTGACAAGAAGGAGCTCTAACCACAATGGAATCATGGAATGGTTTGGGTTGGAAGGGCCTTAAAGGTCCTCTCCTTCCACCCCTTGCCATGGGCAGGGATGGCACTCACTATGCCAGGTGGCTCCAAGCCCCATCCAGCCTGGCCTTGGACACCTCCAGGGAAAAGGCATCCACAACCTTTCTGGACAGCATCTCACAGCAGTACTTGGTGTCCCAGAGGAAAAACCAAGGCAGCTTAAAGTGTTTTTCAGTTGTGCCCAGAGAAATGTGACTATTGGGGAAGTGCCAGGTCCGACATTCCCGTTCTGCTGCTGAAGAGAAGGAGCCCTTAAATTCCTGCAGATTTCACCTGTAATAAGTGCCATAGTCAGAAATATCAGTGTGGACAGTGCCCACGGCTTGGAATGAAAATCAAATTCAGCCTCCCCTTGGATTTTCAGCTTCCTTTCTTCCTTTCCAGCAAGAAAATGATGGATCACTGGTGTAGTTGACACACTGCTGGGATTATTTCAGGTGATCTGCTGGGAAGGTGACGTTTTTGATGGTTTTTTTCCTTGCCTTTGAGCATTTTGCTGCATTCCTGGGCTGCAAGAAGAGGCCCAGCTGAAGAAGAGCTGAAAATACATCCCTGTACACAAAGATTGGACACACTGGGGTGGCATCTCAGCAATTAGTCACGACCCAAATGAAATAAATACCCGATCTAAACCAGCCAGAAATAGGCACCAGGTAAAAGTCACATTCAGATTCAATTCCCATTCTTTAAATTGCTCCGAGGGGATTAAAAAAATCCTGGGAGCATTAGGCAGAAGGGGCAGAGACAGGCAGGAATGTCACATCATTTGTGCATCTTTCTGTGTGCTAATAAGCCAATAGCCTTGGTAGCTGAAATATTATCCCAGCGCATCAAATCTCCATTTCCCAGCTAAGGGAAAGACAGCACATCTTGGCTGCTGTCACCTTGTAGGTTTTGATAAACAGCTGTAGAACAAAGAGCACCAAAGAAAGTATGAGCACCAAACCTCCTTCTCAACTTCCTGCAACTCAGAATTTCCGAATGGATTTCACTCTTCTTAAAAAAACCCCTTGAATAAATTTTATTCATTCCCCTGGGAACTTCAAACTGCGCAGGGAATTGGTGGAGTCACCATCCCTGGAGGTGTTCCAAAGCCACGGGGATGTGGCCTTTGGGGACATGGCTCAGTGGTGGTGGTGCTGGTTGGGCTTGATGATCTTGGAGGTCTTTTCCAGCCTTAACGATTCTGGGATTCTTTGTAGTTATTTTTAATATTTTCACCTGGAAACCTAAAGCATTTCCACATTTTTCTTGGAAAATAACCATGAATTCAGAAATCACCAGAGTTGCAAAAACCATTTGCTTTTTGAAGCCCAAAGCTTACCTAAATTACTCCCCAAACTGTATTTTGTGAGGGGCTGTATTGAACACCGGGACACTGAACTGTCCTCCCCCATCCCTTCTCCTCCACAAGCTCCTGGGTTGGATGTTCCTCCAAGGCCTGGATTTTTGCCTCAGGATCTCAGTCCTTAAAGTTATTATTTAATGGCTGAGTGGCCATTGTGGAGTGAAATACAAGTTGCAGAACTCGTGGAGGGCGCAGACTGTGGGCTCGAGGAGGTCCCTCCCCACCAGCACACGGCTTTGTGGGCTCCCACAGGTTCCTGCTGGGGTTTCTCTCTCCTTTCTGGTGAAACATTCCAGCTGGCCAAAGGTGTTTCTGGTTTGGATGCGGTGTTCCAGCCTCGGGGAAGGTGGGACAGCAGCAGCTCTTCTCTGTGGTGAGGAAGGCTGGAAATCAGAGCTTGGAATGGAGGGAGGAGGATGGTGCTTTCCCTTTGCTCCGTGCTCCGAGTGCCAACGCCAGCAGCAGCCCCAGACGCACCCATGGGAGGGAAAATGAGGGACATTTTAAGGATTTTTGGGCCTTCTGGCACAGGGTTCAGTCCCAGAGTTCAGCAAAGATGAGGCAAACCCAGCTGGCACAGCAGAGCCAAGAGGACATTTCAGAGTGGTGAGGGGTTTATTAAATCATGAAGGAACCGTGTTTGCACACCCCCAGCGGGATTATTTTGTTCAGATGAAAAAGGCAGTTTAAATAGTAACAATTATAGGAATAATTCCTTTTAATAGTGACCTTTCTGGGTTCAAAAGTCATTGTTTGAGTTGTGTCTACAAATCCCTGCTATAAATACCTCCCTAATTAAAGCCCAGCCCTGGGAAGCCTGAGACAAGGGCAGTGTGTTCTTACTGAGGAGAACACGGGGACAGTTTTGGGGTAAATTCAGCAGCTTTGGGTACCTGGTGGGTGTCTCTGTTGCCCCCAGGCTGTGCCAGCTCCTTGGCTGAGGTGTCTTTCATTCCCAGTGTGTTAACCCACAGCAAGTATGGAACAGTAGAAAATGATGAAAAATGTATTTTTTAATATCTTTGAAATCAGCCCTTTGTGTTGCCATTTCCTGTTCCTGCAAGGCAGCTCTGAGAGGTGATTTTCTGCCAGGGTCAGGTTTGGGTTTCCTCACTCCAGATCCACCTGATGGGTTTTGTGTCTTCTGGTGCAAAAGGAAAAGCAAGGGCCAAGCCCCACACAACAAAATCACAGAATTCTGGCCTGGTTTGGGTGGGAAGGGATTTAAAGCCATCTTAATCTATCTCTGCCATGGGCAGGGACACCTTCCACTGTCCCAGGCTGCTCCAAGCCCCAATGTCCAGCCTGGCCTTGGACACTGCCAGGGATCCAGGGGCAGCCACAGCTGCTCTGGGCACCCTGTGCCAGGGCCTGCCCACCCTGCCAGGGAACAATTCCTTCCCAATATCCCATCCATCCCTGCCCTCTGGCACTGGGAAGCCATTCCCTGTGTCCTGGCCCTCCATGCCTTGTCCCCAGTCCCTCTCCAGCTCTCCTGGAGCCCCTTTAGGCCCTGCAAGGGGCTTGGAGCTCTCCCTGGAGCCTTCTCCTCTCCAGGTGAGCAGCCCCAGCTCTCCCAGGCTGTCAGACTCCCTCCCTTCCCTGTTCGTGGCCCCTCTGGATAAATCCCGTGTTGGAGGTGTGTGGGAAGTGCCCCAGCAAGAGGAATGAGCCGGCCCCGGGCGTGGCTGGGGTTGCACACCCTGCTCTGTGCACAGGGGCTGCCTGCTCACACCCAGCTCATCCCCCTGCCTGCGGAGCTCACTGCGCTGCCTTCCCTGCCCTTTCCTGGAGAACAGGGCTGGGACACAAATTTCCTCCGTGCTTTGGAAGGGGTGCAGCCTCTCCATTGTTGAGTCCTGCAGCCCCAAGCGTGTCTCTGGCCTTCTGAGCCCCTGGGTGATGTTAATTCGTGTGACACTGTGAAAGATTTCTCTCGTTGCCAGGCCTTTTCTGCAAGTTTGGAAATGTTGATGCACAACACCTTGGCGTAACCCACTGTGGTGCTGCAGCAGCTGGGGTTGAAGTGATGCCTTAGGTTTTAACTTCCATATTTTTCAAATCCTGGACTGCCTGCTGTGTCCCTCTGAGGTTCCGTGTGCCCTCTCAGCTGCTGTTCTCTCATGCTGGTCAGACAGAACAAACCTCTCCAGGTTTGCTCTCCAAGGACACCTCAATTGTCCCAGGCCCCAAAATGTGTAAACTAAAGCCTCTAAAGGGGGAGCAAACTTGGGGTAATTACATCATGAACTGAGGTTATAATTGGAGAATTAACCCTGATATGCAAATGGACCAAACTCATAAAAGGGTGAAGAACCCCTGACCCAGGGTCCGTCTTGGGTGGAGCCTCTGGAGTGCCCAGGGTGTGCCTTTGAAGGCCCTTCAAATAAATACCTGCTTTTATTCTCTTATTCTTGTCTAGCCTCTGTTTTTAGGTGTCACCTCAAGGCATCAGAAGGGCCTGAGGGTGGCTCTGGGCTTGGCATCAAATATTCACTTATCACTGCTGTTTGATCCGAAGGTGTGAGCCTGTGCAAGGTCACCGTCCTGTGACTGAGCGAATCCCCGTGCTCTTGGATCCTTTAGGAGGTCAAACCCCGTTTTTTGCCAGCTTTTCCTGCAAGATCAGTGTGCAAAGGAGTGTTTCTCCTGTGTGTTTTGTATGTCTGAGCTGATCTGTTGAGTTGAATTCCTCCCTTTAAATTGTTCTGTGTCTCATTTGCAGCCGAGGTGGAAATAAAAAGCAATAAGCTGTTTACAGCTTGGCAAAAAAATTAGGAATAGAGGAAATCTTACAAGAAGGCTTTTTCTCTTTGGGTTTCCACTCTGGGGGGGAGATCAAAGGAGCCCTGGTACACAGCTGAGCTCTTGGATGCTCATCTGTATGAAACTGGACCTCTGAACCAGTTGGGGTTTTCAGAACACTGCTTCACAGGAAATATTTATTGTTCTAAGAGGGGAAAAAAAATCCCCAGGAGTTTACTCGTGACTATTTTCCAAAAGAAATATTCCCCAGCTGAAAAAGTGAGGCATGAAAATGACTTCCATACTCAGGGATGAATTCCGTGGGTTTTCCCATCTTCTTCTTAACCCCACAGAGACCTCATGAGCCAATTACACACGTGTTTCTGCTTCCTTTAAAAGCTTTGCTGAAACCCAGGGTATGGTAGGGATGGGTGGGAGCTGGAGTTGGCTCTGGCAGTCAAAATGTGGCCACTTTTGTTTGTAATCTTCGAAAAGCACTGAGAGCAGCAAGTCGGCTTCTCCCCTGCTGTGTTCCCTGTAGGGACACCATTGTCCTAGATAAAGAATCCAAGAATCCCGGGATGGTTTGGGGTGGAGGGACCTCAAAGCCCATCCAGTGCCACCCCTGCCATGGCAGGGACACCTCCCACTGTCCCAGGCTGCTCCAAGCCCCAGTGTCCAGCCTGGCCTTGGACACTGGCAGGGATGGGAATTGCCCACCTTGGCTGAGTTGAGGGTTCTGGGCTGGCTCTTGGAAGGGTGATGAGTTCCAGGTGCTGACTGGGAGGGCAGAGCAGGTGCAGTGCAGCTGGCAGCTGACAAGGACGTCCTTTGCTCTGGGTTCTGAATGGATGATGTGGGTTTAAATCAGTCCCTGCCTTTTGCCCAGGCCTCTGGCAGCAGGCAGTAGCTCTATAGGGATGGTCAGCACCCCAAAAACCCACTCTCGTTCGCAAATTCTTAAATAATGGCTGATTCAGTCTATCATAGAGTGAATTATTTATTAACAGACACAAAACTAACAGACATGAGACTTAAACTAGACTATTACTGCACAGGGGTAAGACAGAAGGGATACTAGTATTATGCATGTGGGGTTAAAGGTACCATTAAATTTGGAAATGTTGATGCACAACACCTTGGCTTAACCCACTGTGGTGCTGCAGCAGCCGGGGTTGAAGTGATGCCTTAGGTTTTAACTTTTATATTTTTCAAATCCTGGACTGCCTGCTGTGTCCCTCTGAGGTTCCGTGTGCCCTCTCAGCTGCTGTTCTCTCACGCTGGTCAGACAGAACAAACCTCTCCAGGTTTGCTCTCCAAGGACAGCAGGCCCCAAAATGTGTAAATTAAAGCCTCTAAAGGGGGAGCAAACTTGGGGTAATTACATCATGAACTGAGGTTATAATTGGAGAATTAACCCTGATACGCAAATGGACCAAACTCATAAAAGGGTGAAGAACCCCTGACCCAGCTGGCTGAGAAATAGCACAACTTAGGATCCAATGTTCCTTACCACCAAATTGTTGAGGGGGCACACATCGAAATCCTTTCCCTCCATTTCCAGAAAAGTAACCATGAGGTTGCACCCGAGCTTTGGGGAGGAATCATCTCGCACGTTCCCGGGGAGCGTGTAAGAGACCTCTGCCTCTGTGATAAACTGTAATACTTTCATAGCCAGGCCTTTTGGTCACCTCTGTTTGTTTAGCTCTTCCCACATCTCTTAAGCTGGCAGCCCTTTTGGTGCTGGGAGATGATACCCTCTGGGCCTTGCCTGCCTGGGTTATCTCTGCTGTCTGCACCAGCCTCCTGTGGTAGGCAGAGGGGTCATATGCCCTGCCACGCTCTGAGTCCCGGGATAAGAGAGCAAATCCCTGCCGATCCCTCTCGCTGTTGATGGGGAGCCCGGTGCCGTCCCTGTGCTCACCTTCGCTCTGAAACTCTGATTGAGTTATAACCTTGTGCAGGCAGGGAAGCTCAGGCAGGTGTTTGGATCTGACTGAGATTTCCCCTCGTGGCTTCCCTGCCCTGTGGCAATCCTGGCAGCCTTTTCCTGGCATCTGCATGGAGCAGAGCCTTTGATCCAAGCCGCTGGCAGGACCTGCGGGCGCGAAATTCTTCATTTCCCTTCTCCTCCCTAAGAAACAAGAACCAGCAGCAAAGACCTGGCCTTGGACTGCGTAGGGATTTGAAGATATCAGACAGGATATGAATTTTCACGCAGGCAGTCTGCTGGAAGCGAGTGGAAGTGAGACAGGAGCATTAAATGCTGGAGCTCAGCTCCTCCTCTCTTTGGCAAATGTTGGAAATGAGTCCCTAGGAACATGTTTGTGCTTTTGTTTGTCAGAGATGAGGAGTTGAGGCCACTGCTTTGAAAGTGTACAAATGGCCTGGGAGCATGGGGGGACTTTTCAAAACCCGTTCTGTGTGTCAGGCACCCTGTGGGCTGCAGGCAGCCGCTCCCGGGGTTTGTTGCGGCTGCTGGCTCCCAGAAAATGTGGGAATCCTTCCTTGCTGGGGACTGTGGTTTGCTTTTCCTATCAGTGCTGGCTACCTGGACTTTTTTGGAGGATGGAGCCTTCTCCATGGTCGGCAAATGGAAGTTGATTTCTTTTTGAAGTGTTCGAGGTGGGGTTGATCTTGGATTACAACCCTGGAAGAACTCGAGGCTCGCAGGCTTTTGGTGCTCTGGCCTAACGTGTGCAATGAGATTGGGTTTATCTTTCAAGACTCATCTCAAAGGACTAAACACTGTGAGTGCTTGGGGAAGCCTCTTCAAGCTCAAACAAGCCTCACTTGGTCCATCTGGAATTTTTTTCCATGGAGCTTGCAGTGTTTTATGCTCTGTGGTCCCTCCAAGCTGCATGAGGTGACACCAGGCTGAGAACTCGTGCAGCTGTTTTAGTGGAGAATTTGGGTTCTTGCACCAAGGGATACTCCAGGCTGATCTGGACAGATCCATCCGAGAGAAGACGGAGGGGATCTCCCAGAAGAGTCTGTGGGAAATGCCTGGAAATGCTGCAGGAACATGGGGCACGAAGGGAGCAGTGAGCATGGGAACCATCTTTGGAATGAGTTTAGCACCAAAGTGATGGCAAACAGCTCAGGCATCAGGATGTCTAATGGAATAAATGCCTGGAAGCTGCACAGAGAGCATCCTTGGGGCAGACCCGGGTATTTAATGGTCACTTTTGAAAGCTCGTTAGTGCCCACGGAGTAGGGGTGTCCCAGGAGAAGGCTGCTGCTGTGCATCCAGCTTTCCTTGCCATGAATATGCATTGCCATGGAGCCAGCTCGGCCGGGAGGTCCCCCTAGGGAGCTCCCCAGGGATCCTGGGCTGGAATTGCACCTTGCTGCCTGTGCTCCCTGGAGCTGCTGAGTGTGGGAGTCCCCCGTGCTGGGATCTTGGCAATGGAGGCAAACTGGAGCAAGTGGAGTGTCCAGCTGTGCTGTTGTGCTTTTGCTGCCTGTGTGTGTGCCATGATTTCCTGTGGCATTGCCTCTGCACTGGTCCATGGGGGTGGAATGTGGGTGGGATTTTCCCTTCCACAGCAGGAGCAAGGCAAGGATTGCAGTGCTGCTCCTGCCTTCAGCTCAGCTGTCCCAAACACTCGTGAAGCTGTGCACACAAATGGCCCAGGTTTGCCACGTGTCACCCCTTCCCCAGCTCGTTAAAGCAACTCCCTTCACTCAGCTGGAAATCTGCCCCAAAAGGTGCCCGAGGCTTTGTTCCTTCCTTGGGGACATTCCCAGCAGTGTGAGGGGATGTGTGGGATGAGGCTGGAGGTGTTGCTGAGCTGATAAAGCAGGGGCAGCCTGGGCGGGCACAGCTGCCTGGGATGGTGTCGGCAGCTCCAGGGCTGCTCCAGCTCCTCCCCGGACACAGCCTCACCCCTGGCAGCTCCTGCAAAGGTGTAAGGATGGGTTTTTGTTGGATGGGCTTTTATTCTTCGGAGAGGTAGAGCCAGATGTCTCTTGAGGCGAATCTGTGGAAGAACTGTGCTGGGTTTCTCCAGCAGCTCCGGGTCCCTGGCGAGCTGGATGTGGGTCAGCAGTGCCCTGCAGCCACAGGGACATCCCTGTCCTGGGGAGGCTTGGGCACCACAGTACAGAGAAGATCTGAAGCTGTCAGAGAGGGTCCAAAGGAGGGACACGGGGATGGGGAAGGGTCTGGAGGAGCAGCTGGGGGCACTGGGTTTGTTCAGCTGGAGCACACCGAGGTCAGACCTCACCGGGGCTGCAGCTCCCATCTCTGCTCCCTGGGACAGGGACAGCACCCAGGGAGCGGCTGGAGCTGGGCCAGGGCAGGCTGAGGCTGAGATCAGGGAAAGGTGCTTCCCCCAGAGGGTGCTGGGCACTGCCCAGGCTCCCCAGGGAATGGGCACGGCCCCGAGGCTGCCAGAGCTCCAGGAGCGTTTGGACAGCGCTGCCAGGGATGCCCAGGCTGGGGCTGTTGGGGGGTCTGGGCAGGGCCGGGGGCTGGATCCATGATCCCTGGGGGTCCCTTCCAACCCAAGATATTCCATGATTCTACAATTCTTTCTCTGGCGTGCGACCCTCCAGAACTTCAGTGCCTGCTGAGCCCTCGTTGCCCGGAGAAGGGCACGACCTGTGTGGGCACAGCTTCCAGTCCTTTCCATGGAGCTGTGCTACTTCTCAGCTCAGCAAAGCAAAATAATAATTCCATCTGGAGCTTTTGGGTGTCTCCAAAGGGGGTGGGACACCAGCGGTGCTCCCTGAGCATCCCACTGGATTCTGGTGTCCACTGCCTCGTGCTGCTTTGAGTAGAGCACAATACTCCTGAGATACAACCTGAAGGAGATGGCAGCAGGAGTGTTTACGGTGCCTCGGTGAGGGGATGTGTCCCTGAGCACGGAGGCTCTGTCCTAGGGGTAGCAGGAACTTGCGTTTCGGATTTCACGGAGCTCTTCCCTTTTCTCCTCAGGAAACAGCGAATTGCGATGCAAATTGCCAGGCAATTGATTCTCAGCCAAACCAGTTTCCGAAGGGAGTTCAGTTATTCTCACAGTCTCTAATGCACACCCGGTATTAAAGGTTAAGAACTTGAGGAAAGAAAACTGGGAGAATTGAGACCAGAACTCCTTTAGCGAGGTATTCACATCCTCCCGTGCAGGAAAAGCACAAGTCCTAATGCTTTCACAAGGAGCTGTTGATGATTTCCAGTAGATCCGAGTGTAATTAAATCAATTTCCTATTAATGTGCTTTAATCGTTAAGAAAAGCTCATTAGGCTGCTTTTCATCCCGTGTCAGCAGCATCCTGTTTGGGCAAGGACCTGAGGATCCCAGGCTTACAACAGATGATTATAATCAGCTGTAATCCAGCTCTGAGCTCTGGTAAAGCATTGATTTCTTACAAAAACAACTCCAAAGCGTGTTCTGCGACTGAAACATTGACACTATTGGCTGCAATTGCTGAAACAGAGCTCCTGTTGAGCAAACAGAGCTCTCCAGGCTGCTCCTGGGTCGTTCCTGCCGCAGCTCAGCTGCATGGAGGAGTCTCTCCAAAACTTTTTGGCCCTGGCACGACGCTGAGTGGCTCAGGATCAGTGACAGGGGATGGTCTCGGTGCACTGGGGGTGAAAGCAGCCTTGTGCTAAACATTCCCTTTCTCTGAAGGGTTGGCGTGCAGAAATTCAGTGTGAAAATGGTTTGTTTTGCCTGGGAATGGCCGATTTTCTGCTCTGACTCGGGGTGGTTTGCTCTGTGCCTGGGGACAAAAGCTGATTTTTAAAGAGGTTTAAGAGTTAATCACCCAGTCCCAAGGATATTAGGGAGGGGAGATTTAGGCGAAGTCCACGTGAATGTGGAATTGTGAAAAGAAATATTTAGAGCTTGATTCTGGGCCTGATTTAGTAGATTTTGGTAATGTCCCAATATAAATTTGCAGGTTGAAAGCAGCTGTTGTGTGGTTGAGGAGAGGCTTTGGGGCAGGACAGGGAGGATGGAGCTGTTTCCCTGGAAAAGCTGGAGAGGAGTGGGATAAGCCACACGTGAAAGGGGAAAACAGATCAGATGGAGCTGCTGGAATGAGGATGAGGATGGAGCAGCAGCCTGGGAAGGCTGGGGCACTCTGCTGGTGAATCAGGAATACACTCAGGGTTTCTGGTGGAGCAGGGCCACCCCCAGCAACAGGGGGAAGTTTGGGCACTGCAGGACAGAAAGAATCTAAATCTGTCAGAGAGTGACCAAAGGGGGACGTGGGGATGGGGAAGGGTCTGGAGGGGCCACAGGAGGAGCACCTGGGGGCACTGGATTTGCAGGACTCACGGGGGGACACTTTGGGACCCGGTGACTGGAATTTGCTCTCAGCACCAAATGTTTTCCGTGGGGCAGAGCTGGACAGCTCAGCTTTGCCACAGAGAGGGGCTTTGGCACCACTGCAGGTAATTTGTGGAAAACCATCGGTTTAATTGCTCTGGTTTAATTGCTGGAAGCGTTTTGTGACAAAGGAGAGGTGCCCGGGTTCCTGTGTGTGGGATGTGCTGCTGCTGCAGCGTCTGGGCTTCGTGTGCAGCCCCCCAGGGCAGGAGTGGCACTACACAGGCTGGGCCGAGAGCTCTGCCACAGAAATGTGATTTCTGACAGAGCCCCTGAGGCTCTGAATGCCACCCCTGAACCTGCCCAAAGCTTTGGCACAGCCCAGCAGCTGCAGTCCAGGGCCTGTGGGCACTGGTCTTTCACAGGGAGAGCTCTGCTCAGGCTCTGAGCTCTGTCCCCCCTGCTTTGTGTTCCTGAACAAGCAGCACATCTTTTACTTCCCTACTGAAGCTCTTCCAGTGAATTCCCTGATTTGTTTTTAATTTGCTGAAGCCTCTTATTTACAACAGCACCTGTAAGGCCGTTCTGTCAAACATTTCCTGAGGTCTAATGCAAAACTCGTTGGTTTTCCCTCAGATCAGAGCACTGCATGAGTTCAGTGTGGTATGGAAGTGAAACGGCCTGAAAAGCTGTGTTTGGAGCTGGTTTGGGCTGCCTTTTTTAAACAACAGACCCTTTGTGGGACCTAAAGCATCACCATGTCCTTTTATCTGCCTTGCTGTGGATCTGTGGATCTTCTGCCTCTGCTGTGTCCAGTTCTGGCCAGAGAGCCCTGGAGGGGCTGGAGCATGTCCAGGGCAGGGAACGGAGCTGGGAAGGGGCTGGAGCCCCAGGAGCGGCTGAGGGAGCTGGGAAAGGGGCTGAGCCTGGAGCAAAGGAGGCTCAGGGGGGACCTTGTGGCTCTGCACAAGTCCCTGACAGGAGGGGGCAGCCGGGGGGGTCGGGCTCTGCTGCCAGGGAACAGGGACAGGACAAGGGGAAACGGCCTCAGGCTGGGCCAGGGGAGGCTCAGCTTGGACAGCAGCAGGAATTTCTGCATGGAAAGGGTGCTCAGGCCTTGGCAGGGGCTGCCCAGGGAGCTTTGGAGTCCCCATGCCTGCAAGTGTTGAAAAAACTAGGAGATGTGGCACTTGGGGACGTGATCTAGTGTGCAAGATGCTGTTCTGTCAAAGGCTGAACTCGGTCGTCTTGGAGGTCTTTTCCACCCCTGATGGTTCCATGATTCTCTGTGGGAATAGCTGGTGATTCCACAGCATGTGTTTTTCTCCCAGTGGAGGAACCTGAGCTCAGTTCCCGAGTTTGCCATTCTGGGCAGTGGCAGTGGTTCAGTTTATTAGATTAAATTCCCTTTGCTGCTGCTGGCTCGGGTCCTACATTCCCACAGACAGCACCACGGGAACCCAGCTCTGCAAACACCAGTTAAGAGGACAGTGGAAGGCACAGTAATCATAGGAACGCTGTAAAACCCCAATGTTTGGCTTGGCTATTTGCTACTTGCTGCTACCTCTTCCCTGCAGACAAATCCCGGGGTGGCTGCTGAGGAGCAGAGCAGAGGCAGGTTGGGATGCTGGGAGCTCATTAAAATGAAGCAGTGTTGGCCTCGGTTGCAGCTCCTGTGTTCCATCTGTCTGCGGGCTCCTTTCCCCCTCCACCTTCCCCAGCAGCAGCCCTGACCTCGCCGTGCCCCCCTGGGAAAGATCACTCGAAAAACCAACTCACAAAACCCTCACAGAGAGCGTTTGGTGCTGTTTGACACCTTTGCCCACGCTGTTTGCAGAGTCAAATGTTTGTCTGCCATTGCTGGGGATGGGCTCAGCGCTGCAGCATGGGATCCTGGAATGGTGTGGGCTGGAAAAGACCTCAAAGCTCATCCCCTGCCATGGGCAGGGACACCTCCCACTGTCCCAGGCTGCTCCAAGCCCCAATGTCCAGCCTGGCCTTGGGCACTGCCAGGGATCCAGGGGCAGCCCCAGCTGCTCTGGGCACCCTGTGCCAGGGCCTGCCCACCCTCCCAGGGAGCAATTCCTGCCCAAGATCCCATCCATCCCTGCCCTCTGGCACTGGGAAGCCATTCCCTGTGTCCTGTCCCTCCATGCCTTGTCAAGAGTCTCTCTCCATGTTTCCTGTAGCTCCTTCAGGCACTGGAAGGTCACAATGAGGTCACCTGGGAGCTTCTCCTCTCCAGGTGAACACCCCCAGCTCTCCCAGCCTTTCCTCCCAGCAGAGCTGCTCCATCCCTCTGCTCATCCTGGAGCCTCCTCTGGCCTCTCTCCAGCAGCTCCAGGTCCTTCCAGCACAGAGCTGAGGAGCAAAGCTCTGCAGGTTTTGACTTCTTTTTTCAGGATGAGAAATTGGGATCTGTGGACAGCCTTCGATGAACATTTTTTTTTTCACTAAAGACATAACCAGAGGCTCACCCCTAAATCAGGGGTACGAGCATGTTTAGGATCGCAGGCAGGTTTGGGTTGGAAGGGACCTTAAAGCCCATCCAGTCCCAGAAAAGGCTCCCACAACTTGTAGAACTCTCAGACTTCTCCCCCATGGATTGAAAGCATTTTATTGTATCTTAAATGATGCAATGCAGTGAACTTGTTGTGGAGACCCATCAGCCTTTTTTTTTTTTTTCACTCAGGTGGTTTAAAAGAAAGGATCCCGTGAAGAAAACGTCAGGATTTGTTAATTGCCAGCCCTAATGGCATTATGGCAGAGAAAAGAGGTGTAACACGCCCCTGAATTCCAGGCCGCCATTTCTGATGTCTCTAATGCCTGGAATTATTTGAATTTAGTGTAAAGTTTAATTCAGCTTCTAAGAGCTCTCATTTTCAGAAAACTTTCTCTAGTGGGGAATGCAAGACTGAGATATTTCCAGCTTAACCAGCGGAGCTGGGCATTTGTGTGCTGTTCAAGGACATCTTTTTCACTGCAGTAAAAGCAGATAAGATCCAGCTGGTGCCACCAATAATAGCAATTCTTTAATTTCAGCAAGCCAGGCTTATCCCTCTGTTTCATTAACAATCTGTGCTGCTTAAATCCAGCCAGGGCAGTGGGCAAAAGGGGCACATTCCGTGTGTCTCTCCCACCTCTGGGTTTCGGGCTGCAGTTCCCCAGCTGCTCTCCTGGCATGGAATATCCCCACTGGGAAGGGACCCACGCTGTCAAAGGCATCAGCAAAAGCAAGCTTTAATGTTGATTTGCAAAAGCACAGCCGAGTTGGAGGGCGAGGTTTGCTCTGCTCCTGCCCGTGTGGGTAATGCAGATTAAAGGAAATGAAATTAGAGGTGAGTTAGGGTGGTGGATACAGAGCTCAAAGGGTGAGGGGAGACAGCCTCAGGCTGGGCCAGGGGAGGCTCAGCTTGGACAGCAGCAGGAATTTCTGCATGGAAAGGGTGCTCAGGCCTTGGCAGGGGCTGCCCAGGGAGTGGTGGAGTCACAGTCCCTGGACATGTTAAAAAACTGAGTAAATGTGTCACTTAGTGCTCTGGGCATGGTGGGATTTGGTCAAAAGTTGGACTTGGTGATCTTGGAGGGCTTTTCCAGCCTCAGTGATTCTGGGATTTCAGGATCTTTTCTTCACCCTGAATTTGACCTGTGTGTGGATTGCAGCACTTACCGGAGCAACATCCAGAGCTTCTCTCCCAGGAATCTACCAGATAATTTCACTTTTGAGGAGGTTTCTTGGTGATCCTGAAAGCCCCAGCGTCCTTTACTGGGATTTGTTTCTATCGTTGAACACTTTGAATTGAAAGTCACAGGAATCCCAGGATGGCTCAGGCTGCAGGGAGCACAGAGGGCACCTGGTGGCACCTCCCTGCTCCAGCAGGGCCATCGCGGAGCACAGGCACAGCACTGTGTGCACACAGCTCTGCAACAGCCCCAGGGAGGAGAGCCCAGAGCCTCTGTGGCCAATGTGCTCAGGGCTGGGCACTGCCCAGGGCAGCAGTTCTGCCTCCTGGGCAGGGCAATTGCTGGGCTCAGGCCCTGCCCGGTGCTCAGTGTTGGCCTGGCAGCGATGTCACCAGGCAGCGATGCCGGTTTGTATTTGAGTGTTTTATGAGCACCCTTCGCCATCTCAGTGAATTCCATGGGTGTTTCAGTTCTGCAGCTTGGTTTGAACTCTTACTGATGCCCGTGCCCTATTTTAATTTTGTTTTTCATCACAAACCCAAGCCCTTCTGCTAATCTGGGCCTGGAGCGGCGGGGACATGGGAGCCTCATGGTGCTCTGGCCGTGACTGTGCAGGAGTTGGCCCAAGGAGAACCTTGCTCTGTTTAAAAATTCCCTCACGCTCCCCTGGCCTCGAATGCTAATCAGGAGCCGAGATGTGAGGAGATAACGTTCCTGCCTGGGCTCGGGAATTTGCTGTAGGGAAGGAGGGAAACAGCAGCGTGGAAAATCGCCCGGTGGCAGTGAGGGCTGAGCGCTCCTCACACTGCACCCAGCACATGCTGAACACAGATTTTGGGGCTGTTCCACGCCCTCAGCCTCAGCTGTGGTGTAAATACAAACCTGCCTTTGGAAATAACCACGTCAGGGCATTTCCCCCGCTGCTCTGTGTTACAGAAGCGTTTTCAGAATGCTGGGGAAAATAAAGATAAGGGTTCTGGAAGGAGATTGGGCAGGAAAGGGAGAACAGAAATGCCATGGGGATGGTGGGAGAGGGGAGGGAACCAACTCCTTTTTACAGAGTAAATCATGGTGTCACAGAATCACTAAGGTTGGAAAAGACCTTTAAGGTCATCGAGTCCAATTACAAGCCAGCACCAGCAGCCTGTTTGCCACTAACCCACGTCCCCGAGTGCCACATCCACACATTCCATGAACACTTCAGCTGTGGGGACTCCACCACTGCCCTGGGCCCAAATACCCGGGTTTCCCTGTTGGCCAGGAAGAGCCTTTGGACAAGACTTTACAGGTGGGGCTTGGAATGCTCCCTTCAAGCTTGCTTCATTAAAGACTGAACCGACGAGTTTGATTTTCCTGTGCCGGTGTGTCTGTGCCCTCTGTATTTGTCCAGTTCGAGTTGTCCAAGGCCAGGGTGCACCCTGCAGCCTTGCTCCTCTCTTCTGTCCCTGTTTTGGTGAAGGAAGAAGTGCCTGGCACTACATTTTATTCCTTCCTTTTTCCCAAGGGTTAGACATTGCTGAAGTTCCTACAAAAACGATTTGGTTGGGGCAAACCCCCTTTTTTCCTCACCCTCCATCCACAGCGACATTCCTGCCCTTGCCCCTGAGCTGGGACAGAGCTGAGGGGATCATTTTAAGCCCAGAGTGCAAAATGTCTTTTGCTGGGCTCAGCCACAGCTCCTGGTGAGTCCAAACTGCAGAGGGTGATGCTCGAATTTCAGAGGATGAGCCCCGGTGGCACACAAAGAGCTCTGTGACATCAGGCACGAGTCTCAGGTGGGAGTGGAGAGTCCAGGGGGGCTGATCCCTGTGGAAAGGGGCTGAGGGATGAGGGAGAGCCCTGCAGGGATGTTTGGGTCTGGGTTCAGGGTCTCCCTGGCTTGCTTCAGCATGACCTGCAGAGTGCAGGAAAGCTGCGCTGTGCTGCAGGAGCCTGTGCAGCTGCCTGAGCTTAGAGAACCCTTCAATATTCATCTGGATTAATTTTCCCTCTAGAAAACCTGAGCTGGGGTTGAAGTCCCCAGGTGTGTGTACTTGTGCAGTGTGATCAGTGAGATAAGAGTGTGCAAGGGAAAAAGCCTTGGCTACATCACTGATATGGGGTTTTTTTGCCCTTTAACTCATCCCATTCAGCCAGAACTCACTTTGAGTTATCAAACAAAGCATTTCAGGCTGGAATTGCTGCGTAGGGATCAGAGGGAGAGGTTTTTTCCTGGAGTCAGGGCAGTGGAGATGAGTGGAGGAGCTTTTATATTCCTGGAGAGGCTGCAGCTCCTGAACTCCCCTGACATCAGCTGTGGACTCATGTTTGTGGGATTTTCTGGATGGCTCTGCATCCCTCAAGGCTGAATCCCTGGGATGGGAGGGATGAGGGTGTTCCCAGGGTATTTTCTGGATGGCTCTGCATCCCTCAAAGCTGCATCCATGGAATGGGAGGGGACAGGGTGTTCACAGGGTCCTTCCAAAGCAGGAAGATGATTTTTGCTTCTTGGCTGTGCAGCTCCGTGGAAGTTCTCCAGAGCAGCCCCCTGGCACAGGTGTTTTTTGGTGGATTTCAGTGACACTGAGTTGGATTTTATCTGGAAAAGTGCTGAATGGAACCTGGAGATGAAGCAGGGATACCTTGGCCTCCAACCTTGGGAATATTTATATAGAAGTCCATAAACCCCCTCAGAGGAGGCAGGATGGGTTTCCTTTGGATTTGGCTCCCTGATAAAGGAGGGGTGCCTTGGTTGCTCCATCAGGGGGATGGGGCTTCTGCTTCCAGCCGTGCCATGGCTGGTGGCACTGGGAGAGGGGAGAGTGCTGCTTTCACTGTGGGGTGGTGAGGGGTGCAGCTGGTGTGGGACGGTGGGGAATGCAGCTGGTGAGGGATGAGGGGGTGAGGGATGAGGGGGAATGCAGCTGGTGAGGGATGAGGGGGTCAGGGATGAGGGGGAATGCAGCTGGTGAGGGATGAGGGGGTCAGGGATGAGGGGGAATGCAGCTGGTGAGGGATGAGGGGGAATGCAGCTGGTGAGGGATGAGAGGGAATGCAGCTGGTGAGGGATGAGGGGGTGTGGGATGAGGGGGAATGCAGCTGGTGAGGGATGTTGGGGTGTGGGACGGTGGGGAATGCAGCTGGTGAGGGATGTTGGGGTGTGGGATGAGGGGGAATGCAGCTGGTGAGGGATGTTGGGGTGAGGGATGAGGGGGAATGCAGCTGGTGAGGGATGTTGGGGTGTGGGACGGTGGGGAATGCAGCTGGTGAGGGATGTTGGGGTGTGGGATGAGGGGGAATGCAGCTGGTGAGGGATGAGGGGGTGTGGGATGAGGGGGAATGCAGCTGGTGAGGGATGAGGGGGAATGCAGCTGGTGAGGGATGTTGAGGAGCAAACACATTTCCTGTACTCTGGGGCAGCCACCTTCAGCACCGGGAGGAAGGAAAAGTTCATTTAAAAGATGGTTTTTTTTCGTTTTTTTCCTGCTGTCTGGGAATTGCAATTTTTTTTGTGTGTGTGGGCTCCCAAAATAGGAGTTCATTACCATGGGCTCACAAAATAAAAATTCATTGGGTAGTGATGCTGTCATAAAACATTTTATTTTCATCTTTTGCTTTGTTTGGCTTCATCTTTGGAGAGAAGCGAGCGGGCGCTGCTCCTGTGGCCCCGTAGTCTCTGTGTGGTGCTGTGCTTTTCTCCCTCTTCCACACTGCTCTGCTGCCCACCCACTCTGGAAACAGGGAATGGATTATTTCCAATGCTTTGGATTCTGTGTAGGCTTAAAGGATCCAAGGGATCTGCTTCCAGTCTGAAGGGATCTGCAGGGAAGCTGGAGAAGGACTCTGTGTCAGGAACTGGAGTGACAGGATAGAGGGAAACGGCTTCAAACTGAAGTGGGAAATTTAGGTTGGCTATTGGGAAGGAATTGTTCCCTGGGAGGGTGGGCAGGCCCTGGCACAGGGTGCCCAGAGCAGCTGGGGCTGCCCCTGGATCCCTGGCAGTGTCCAAGGCCAGGTTGGACATTGGGGCTGGGAGCAGCCTGGGACAGTGGAAGGTGTCCCTGCCCATGGCAGGGGTGGCACTGGATGGGCTTTGAGGTCCCTTCCCAAACCACTCTGGGATTCTCCCTGCTGGATGTGAGGTGCTCACAGAGTGATTTCAGACACAAGAGAGGTTCAAGCTGTGCCCATGCAGCATTTTGTGGGGATTTGGAGGGAACATGACTTGGCATCTGGTGTGACTTCGCAGCCACCCACCTGCTTGGGCACAGACAGGCTGGGGGATGGCAGGGATGTCGTCTGGAGTCTCTGCCTCGCTTCTTCCAAAAATACTCACTTGTTTTGGCCTCTCCATGGTGCAGAGTTGCATCTCTGCTGGTGGCTGCATTCCTCACACACGGTGGGGTCTGTGTGCTCTTGTCCCTCAGTGATCTAGGAAATCTCTGTGTCCCTTCCTTTCCTGCAGGAATTCCTCTGTTGTTCCTGTCCATGGATTTAATTTGGTGAGGCCACACCTCGAGGGCTGTGTCCAGTTCTGGGCCCTCCCGGCCAGAGAGCCCTGGAGGGGCTGGAGCGTGTCCAGGGCAGGGAACGGAGCTGGGAAGGGGCTGGAGCCCCAGGAGCGGCTGAGGGAGCTGGGAAAGGGGCTGAGCCTGGAGCAAAGGAGGCTCAGGGGGGACCTTGTGGCTCTGCACAAGTCCCTGACAGGAGGGGGCAGCCGGGGGGGTCGGGCTCTGCTGCCAGGGAACAGGGACAGGACAAGGGGAAACGGCCTCAGGCTGGGCCAGGGGAGGCTCAGCTTGGACATCAGCAGGAATTTCCCCATGGAAAGGGTGCTCAGGCCTTGGCAGGGGCTGCCCAGGGAGCTTTGGAGTGCCCATGTGTAGTGGTTTGGTCCAAAATACTCATTACTGTTTATCTGCTGTGAGATAAGAATTAGGAGAAATGCAAAACAGGCACCAAACTTGAAAGAATATAAAGAAGTTTATTAACAGACCTAAAAGAAGAAAAAAAATTATACCACCTTCAGAACTCTCCTCCTCCCCCCACCTTCCTCCCTTCTCCCACTGACAATGGAAAAAGACAACCCTTTAGATGTTCAGTCTGTTTACCACTTCCATAATAACCTTGTTCAGTCCATTTAGGAAGAGAAGTCTCTTCTTGCTCATGCTATGAAAACATTATCACAACGAGACAGCCGCCCACTTCCAAATATTGTTCAGTCCATTTAGGAAGAGGAGTCTCTCTGCTCGCATGTGAGTCCCTTCCCCCGACTTGCAGCTTTTCCCGCAACTGCTTTCGAGGGTGCACTCTTGAAGTTTTTTGGGGTACAATTTTAAGGTTGAGCCGTTCAGAAACAAAAACAGAGGCCCTTCTCCTTCCCTGGGAGCAAAGGGTCTTCATCATCTTCATCGTTAGGACTATCTCTGGGAGCATCTCTAGGGACTGAGGTTTTCTCCTTTCCCATTTGGAGCAAAAGTCCTCATCTGGTTCATCTCTCCCTGTCCAAACTTCTCATGCAATTACAGCTGTGTCAGCATCTGCCTATCTCAGTGCAGGTGCTTTTGCTTACGAGCTGAACACTCCACCCCCCATATCTTCATGAAATTACAACAGGATACTCTGATATATCATAGCTTCACAACAGAATTTCAGCTTTAAGCATCTCCTCTCTCTCTTCCCTCAGGTTTTCGGCTCTTCACAGCAGTAAAAGGGTTAATCTCACCTCGGCCTTGCATCTTTGCAGCTGGAATGTTGAATTTTTCTTATCGCAGTGGAGAGGGGGGAGAGCCGAGCCGCTCCGGCTGCCCACGGCAAGGCAGTGGGGGGGGGGTTCCATGGCTGGAACAGGTCCATCGGCTCCAGGATGGCCGTGGCCCGACCCGGCCTGGCCCAAGCAGGGCCTGGCTGGGCCCACTGGCCCCCACACGGGGCCTGCAGCCACCTGTGCCAGCGCCGGAAACGAGAGAGAGCTTGGAGGGGGAGTTTGCCTATTCTTAAATGTGGATCACAGAGGTGATCACAACTTTAAGTGGCTTAGAGAATTGTCCATATTCAAACTGGCCAGCTGATAGGTTCTATCAGGTCCCAGAGGAAACTGTAAGCACCCCTTAGCAAGGACGTCCCTTCCGGGACTATGCTTGCTAACCTATGACACCATGCCTGGAGGTGTCCAAGGAAGGGCTGGAGGTGGCACTCAGTGCTCTGGGCTGGGGACAAGGTGGGCATCGGGCACAGGTTGGACTCGGTGATCCTGGAGGGCTTTTCCAGCCTCAGGGATCCTGGGATTCTGTGGCTCCTGTGGCTGGGATATGTGGGAAGTCTGCTGGGGAGTCCCCTGTGCACATCCCCCCACGCTGAGCGCAGCTCTGGCTCCGGGATGTTCATTCCACCTGTATTAAATCCATCTATTCCCCAAGGACATGAACTGAGGCTGCCCTTAGCCATGGAAAGGTAGCCAAAGGTGGAGGCAGGAATCCCATCAGCTGCCGGTGCAGCGAGCAGGGGCTCACACAGGAATCCAGCACTCCTGGGCAGCTCTTTGGCTGCCTGGAGCCAAGCAGCAGCAGCAGCACGGGAATGGATGCTTGGGGCAGATTAAAGAGGGAAAAAAACCAAATGAAGCTCTTTATGCGAACTGGGGGAAATATTTATTCCGTGGAAATCCAGAGCAAGCCTTCAGAAACGGGCATTTCTCAGGTTGGAATAGGAACTGGAGGCTTTTCATTATTTGTGAAAGCAAACCAAAGCCCTCCAGTGAAAAGCTGATATTTTGGAATAGCAGGGACCAGTGAGCATTCCTGCAGCTTTGTGCTTGTGTTGTGCCACAGGTTTTTTTAAAACCCCCCAAGCAAAGCAAGGTTTCCATAGCTCTGTTGGCTCCCAAGCAAACCCTTCAGTGGCTCAGGGGTGAGCAGGTGTATCCACCCCAGCCCTGCAGGGACAGGCAAACCTTGTGTTCCTTCTTACAGTGCTCCTTTTTTTCCTGTTGCAAGGATTCATTAACACACACAAAAAGGCAGAGTTTTTCAAAAAGCTGCTCAAAAAGGAGCTGCTTCGCCGGAGCGGTGGCTGGGGCAGGAATTTCAGTGCCTAATTTCTGTTTTCTCTGGGTGTGCAGTGAGCTCTGTGCTCTCGGGGCGTCCTGATCAGAGGTGTGAAGTGCTTTGTGGCGGTATGAGGCTTCTCCTTGCTCATCCCAGAGCCCTTTTCCCACCAGGACTGTTTAAACCACGTGGATTTCTGCTTTGGAGTCATTCTGCAGCCCAAGGCATCTGCCCTGCTTGAGGAAGGTTAACTGACAAGGGATTAGAGACAAAGGTCAAATCTAGATTAATTTTCCCCAGATTCTGGAGGAAAAAAAGTAATTTTTCCTTCTCTTTTCTCCCTGGAGGAGAGCAGAGACTGAATTGCATCACAGAGGAGCTGTTTGCTTTTCTCTGGCTCCAAGGACAGCAGGGTCCTGCTGAAGGGAGAGACTCTTCCTCAGCTCTGAGCGCTGGGGCTGTGGGGACACTCTGGTCCCTCCGGGGGCCATCCCCAGTGTCCCTACACTCCGTGCTGGCTCACCCTCCATCCTCCTCCTCCAGGGGTCACAAAATTCCAGGATGGTTTGGGAAGGGATCCTAAAGAGGATCTGTCTGCACCCCTGCCATGGGCAAGGACACCTTCCATTGTCCCAGGCTGCTCCAAGCCCCAATGTCCAGCCTGGCCTTGGGCACTGCCAGGGATCCAGGGGCAGCCCCAGCTGCTCTGGGCACCCTGTGCCAGGGCCTGCCCACCCTGCCAGGGAACAATTCCTTCCCAAGATCCCATCCATCCCTGCCCTCTGGCACTGGGAAGCCATTCCCTGTGTCCTGGCCCTCCATCCCTTGTCCAAAGTCTCTCTCCATGTTTCCTGCATGGCCCCAATGAGGTCACCCCAGAGCTTCTCCTCTCCAGGCTGGACAGTCCCAGCTCTCCCAGCCGTTCCTCCCAGCAGAGCTGCTCCATCCCTCTGATCACCTTGGTCAGACAGGATCCTGTAAACCGCAGGAAGCAGAGGTGAGAGGCTTTGCTCCGTCCCCGCTGTCCAGAGGAGACATTTCCCCGGGATGTTGAATGTGCAGGAACATCCCTGTGTTTCACTGCTCTGTTCTGTGCTCCTGCTGTTGGCCCAGTGCTCGAGGAGCTGCCGCTGTCCCAGCCTGTGGCTGTGTCCGTGCTCATCCCTCAGTCCTGGGCTGGGAGCTGCTTCCAGCCCCTCGGATGGGGAGCACGAGGCACCGAGACAGCTCAAGGGACACGCTGTGTTCGCAGCTGAGATCTGCTGATCCTCCTTACATCGTTTTCTAAGCAGTTTTCGTGTCACTGGTTTGTTTTCGTCAGCAGAAGAGCACAAGCGAGAAAATCCTTCCCATTGGCATTTCCCACTGGATTGTCCCTGCTCAGCTGGGCACGGAGCAGGGATTGGGAAAGCGCCTCTGGAGCACAACAAGGCTCAGTTTTGGCTGCTGGGGAGCCCCTGGGAAGTTCTAACACCAGCCTGAGGAAGGTCCGCATTGGACTGGGGCCCTCAGCGCGAGGAAGATGCGGATCTGTTGGAGCAGATCCACGGGAGGCCACCAAGATTCCTGAGGGATGGAGCAGCTCTGGTGTGAGGAAAGGCTGGGAGAGCTGGGATTGTCCAGCCTGGAGAGGAGAAGCTCCCAGGTGACCTCACTGGGGCCCTTCACAGGACCTGAAGGAACCTCAGGAAAGATGGAGAGAGACTTTGGACAGGGGCTGGAGGGCCAGGACACAGGGAATGGCTTCCCAGTGCCAGAGGGCAGGGCTGGATGGGATATTGGGAAGGAATTGTTCCCTGGCAGGGTGGGCAGGCCCTGGCACAGGGTGCCCAGAGCAGCTGGGGCTGCCCCTGGATCCCTGGCAGTGTCCAAGGCCAGGCTGGACATTGGGGCTTGGAGCAGCCTGGGACAGTGGGAGGTGTCAGGGGTGAGGATTGAGTTGGCTTTAAATGCCCCTCCCACCCCAACCATTCCATGATTCCATGTTTTTGTGGATGTGTGAGATGATGTGGAGACCGCCTGTAATTGATAGGATCTCACAGTCCATTCCTTAGGACTCGGGGTGCCCTCCTGGCTATAAACTTCTCTCTTTGTATCTTCTCTTCACGACCTCCCCCTTCCCTAAACATTGGGAATGTCCTTGGTGACCCAAATGTCCGGGGCTGTCCCTTCCTGTCTCTCTCCACCCTCCAGTTCCATTGAGGGGCTGCATGAATCCAGCACAAAACAAGCTAGAAAAGGGCCAGATTTCTGATTTCCGTGGCATAAAGTGCAGTTTCTACAAGAAAAATCCCAATTTTTCCCCTAATTCCTTTCATTTTTCACGTAGTCCTGAGCACGTCGGCAAGAGCATGAGGAGCCTCTTGTCCTGTCACTTTTTCACTGCTTAGATCCAGGGGAAAAAAACCTCCCACATTTTTCCAGCTCTGCTGCTTTGCTTTTATTTTTCCATATTTCCAGCCAGGAATGTTGCATCCTTAGCCTGTGTGTGAAGGGGAGGGAAACAAACCCGAGGAGGAGCGTGAGGGGAATTCAGGATTTTGGGGCTGTAAGAGGTTCGTGGGGCTCTGCCATTGCCTCTTGGAAGACTGAAGAAAATCCTGGAGCAATCCTGGCTTTTGTGGTGTGCTGGGCACGGAGGATGTGCTGGAGGTGGGGGCAGTTCCCGAGGGCAGCTATCCACAGAAATCTACGGAATTCTCCCCATTTTTATCGCTGCTTCCTGATGTTTGGAAAGTGATGCTTTTCCGAGCAAAATCCCTGAATCCCTGAGGGTGGAAAAGACCTCCCAGAGTCCAACGTGTGCCTGATCCCCATGTTTTTTTCGGTGAGGTTTTTGGTGGGTTTTTACAGGAACGAGCTGAATCCAGGCAGGAATTTCACCCAAAGAAATGCCAGGCTGGACAAAAAATCACCCAGAAATATTTGTGTCATTTTTTAATGAGGTGAACCAGCAGCAGTGAGCTCTTGAAGGAACGTTTTGGCCACGGGTTTGTGTAAATCCATATCCGCTCCCATGATTTCCGTGGGAAGAGCAGCCGTGGTCTGGAATTGTTGCAGTTATTCCTGCATTCTCGCAGCCAGGGCGGTCGTTTGATCCTTTTGACAAAGGAAAATCTGCTTGGCAAGATGATTTGGAGATGGAGATACTCTGGCAGTTTTGATTCACTGGAGACAAGTGGCTCCCGCTCTTGTTTCCTCCTCAGCTTTTGTTGGAGGTGCTGTGGAAGCTGGAGAAAAACAACCCCCAAATCCTTTCATTTCCCAGGGCTGATTTCCTGAAGTGTTGCTACAAAGATTGGTTGGGGGGTTTTTTCTCTCTCTCTTTTCACCCGTTCTCTAAAAAACTGGAGGTAGGCAAACCTTTGTCCTCTTCTCTGTTTGCCTGCAAATGAGAGCAGCTCCGGGCTTTGGTGCTTTTTTGTTTTTTCAAAGTGAATTTCTCTGTCTGCACTTGGAGACAAAGACCCAAGGAAAGGCCAGAATTCCGTCTGAGAAAAGAGCCACAATCAATTTATTGTTCCAGGATCAAAAATTCCCCGTGCCTATAAATAATAAACTGCCAGAATAGCAGCAGATAATTCTATAGGAGCTTTAAATATCTCCAGGAAAGTCCTGGCGAGTTTTTTTAAATGAACTCATTTTCACTTCTGAGCTCTGTGCCAGAACCGTACGAAGACGCGAGGGCAAACACCGCTGCAGCTCTCAGTTTGCTGGAGGATCTTCATTCCTGTGGAATGAGGCAGCAGATTCCATGGAGTGTGTGTTCCACGTGGCAGAGACTCCGGTGCTTGGTCGTGCTTTTAATGCCATTCATGCCCAGTGGAGGCTGTTAGAGGTTTTTCAGGAGTTCAGCTGGAACAGCCACACCAACGCCCACCTCGCTCTGAGCTGGGTAATGACAGTGATGGGGAAGCTGAGGAATTGGAGATCACCCCTCTTTTCCATGAGCTGGACGAAACAGCCACGGGCAGAAGGCCGGGAATATTTCCTGTCTCCTGTGGGAAGGAAGCTGATCCCAGCTGTGTCCAGAGGCAGGAAAACCCCTGGAAAGGCTGGAGATGCTCTCCCAGAATTCCCAGATGTTCTCCCAGGGAGCATTTTCATTCTGGAATATTTCCATCCTAACAACTCCTGTGCCCTTATTCCAGCTGGAATGGGAAGCAGCTTCCAGTATCTGAGATTTGTCAGCTTCATTCCTTGGAGGGGATGCTGCTGCTGTTTGGGGTTAGTGGGGTTAGTCTGGCCTGAATCAAGCAAAACGTGTAACGTTCTGGGCATTAGCTGAGGATCATTTGGGAAGAGCCTTGTTCTTCCCACCGGTGGCTTTCCCATCCTTTAGGGGTTTCTGTCCCACGGCTCAGGCCCCCGGAGTGCAGCTGGTTCTTTTAAAAGCACCTTTTGGCGATTTTAAGTTTAATTTTGAACATGACTTGGTATAATACGGTCAGGGCCTGGAGGGACTGGGCAAGGGAATGGCTTCAAGCTGGAAGAGGGTAGGGATAGATGGGATATTGGGAAGGAATTGTTCCCTGGGAGGCTGGGGAGCCCTGGGATGGATTTCCCAGAGCAGCTGTGGCTGCCCCTGGATCCCTGGAAGTGTCCCAGGCCAGGCTAGAGCAGCCTGGGACAACGGGAGGTGCCCCTGGCCTGGCACTGGATGATCTCCAAGGCCTTTTCCAACCCAAACCATTCCCTGATTCCATAATTCAGGTCCAATCCCGTTTTCCAAGCTCTCACAGACGTTACTGAGTGCAGACTTCCCCAAATTTCCCTCCCTGTTGCACCAGGCGGTTCGGGAGTTTGATTTCTGGCTGTGCTTGAAGCGCCTTCCCTCGGAGACCTTTGCTTTTCCTCTCCTTTCCTGACCAAGCCCCAGGCAAGGTGAGGTGGAGTTGCCTTCTTGGGACACATTTGGAGACTGTGAAAATCCTGATTTTTTTTTTTCCCCTGTGGGCCTTATTAGACACAGATGGGAAGTTTTCCTATTATTTATTTGAGTTTTCCTATTATTTATTTGAGTTATTTGAGTTTTCTTATTATTTATCTGAGTCTTCCTGTTACTTATTTGATTTTTCCTATTTTTTGAGTTTTCCTATCTTTCGTGTCATTGCTGCGTTTGTTTCAAGACCATCAGCCTTGGATTTAATAAACAATCCCGAGCAATCAGTGCAGTTTTCTCTGGGAGAAGATATTTGGGATATTTGTTTTAATGATTTTTGGGACAGGAAGAGTCCAGGATTTAAAAATACTGTAATGATCTCTGTTGCTGGAATTCTCTGTTTAGGGAAGGGAAAGCCCAGCAAAATTTGGGTTCTTCTTTTTGATTCCGTTTCCTTCAGTAAGATCTGATATGGAAAAGCAAAGCTAAAACTTCCAGGCTAAAATCCCAATTGACAGGGATTAAGCAGGAATTGAAATCATCAAATTAAAGTGCTTTTCCTGGCAAAGCAGCGTCCTGCTTGTGTTGCCGGAATAAAAGCTCCTGATTTATTTCCCTGACAGCAAATGCAGAGCTTTCACTTTGACCTTCGGATCTGCAAGTCATTTTCCTGGAGATTCTTTGTCATTTAAAAACATTTCTTTCTCCCCACGCTGCTTTAAAATGAAAAAAACAAAACAAAACAAAACAAAAACAACAGGGAAAACTGTCCTGGGGGAGAAATCCTGAATTTTGGATCTTTCCGTTTTTAATGGGATATTCCAGGGCCTGTGGGAGGGATGGAGGCAGAAGGAAAGCAAACGTGGAAGCATCCCTTGGGGGAGAGTCATTGCAAGGAGGTTTTGGGTGGATTAAACAAAATGAAGTTATTGGTGAGCTGGCAGCACGCAGGGGGAATATTTTTGGTGGGGGGGGTTTATTCTGTGTGTTCTACAAATGTCAGGGATCGGGGCTGTGTTCTGGAGAGCTCTTCCCTTGGAATGAAGTGGATAAGCCCAGGAATATGTCTCAGGAGGAGAAGTCCACCCCTCCCTTGGATTTTCCTCTCAGCTGGGTTTTTTCCTCGCTCATTTGTTGGCAGCAGTCATTAAAGTGTCCTTTTCCAAGTGCCTTGGGGTGGGAATGGAAGGGCAGGAATGTGAGGCTGGAATGGGGATTGTAGGGAAAAGCCGGGGAGCTGGGATCTGATAGGAAATAACAGGGTTGGGAGAGCTGGTGCTTTTCTACTTTAGGATTTCATGCGGAAGTTTCCGAGGGAAACGAATTCCGGTCTCCAGATCAGCGTGGCAGTGTGAGTAACCAGCTCTTCCAGGAGAAGATGAGGTTATTTGTTTGTTCCCCATTATTTGGGAGCGACTGCCGCACGTGAGCGCGACGGAAAGCAGCTTTCTTTCCACTTGTGTAAATAACAGCTTCCGAAACTTGAGTTTTCCGGGCTTTTCATGGAGATCAATATTCCCAGGATTCCTTTTAGCTGGGCCGTGGGGGGCATATCCAGCAATATACGGGAATATTCCCAGCAGCGGAGTTGCTGCGTGGTAGGAGAGGAAGGTGCTCCCCGGCAGGAGGGGTTTGGCATCTCCCAGTAATTAAAACAACAAATAATAAACGTTTCCCATGAGGAATCCGAAAATGGAGAGTCCGAGTGTGCCACGTTATCCCAACCCCAGCACTGCTCAGCGAAGCACAGCAAGAAGCCCAAATCCAAATCTCCCCTTTAGGCTCTCTCTCCCTGTGTTGCTCCAAGCTTGGTTTGATGGGGATTAGGGGAAGTTGCCTGTTCCCATAAATCACCTGCCAGGATTAAACCAGCCACAAAACCCTGCAGGAAACCCTGAATCTGCCTCTCAGCGTGAGAGGTGAGATCTCGTTTTAGCCCCGCTTTCGCTCGTTCCTTTCTCCCTTTGCTCAAAGGCGTACAAATTAACTGGAAGTCGGAATTTTTGCTGAGAGCTGAAGCAGGATTGCGTTGTTAATTATGGTTTTGTTCTCCCCTCTCTCCGTTTCGCTGTTGGGCCCTCTCTGCTTGGGCACATCCCTGTTGAGTGCCTTTCAAAGGCGCCTTTTCCTCCTTCCTTTGCACGGGAATCGTTCTCCCCAGCTCCTGAGGTGCCTGGCATTGATTCTGAACAGCCTGGGATCCGCGGGAATGTGTTGGATTATTCCCACTGTGTTCTCCCAACGTTCCTCTTGCTCCTGTTCTGTCCAGTTGTGTGCTGGAAAACGGGATTAACCCTGGATATTCTCCTTTTCCTTGAATCCCATGAGGGCTGTGCCTGGGGAGCTGGATATCCACTGGAATTCTTCCTTTAGCTGGGCCATCCAGGTGGGAACATCAGCTTGTGCCTGACTTTGGGAATTCTTAAAGCCGGCAGCTGAGAGCAGAGATGGGAGCTGTGCAGGTAGGAACACACAGCAACTGCTCCCAGAGTGTTTGACACCACCACAGCCCTGCTGGGAATTTCAGTCCAAGCATGTTCCCTGCCAAAATCCTCCTTTTTTTTTTCCACTGAGGAGCACGGGGATGCTTGGTTTATTGAGAAGTAAGAATGTAAAATAAGAATATAGGATTCCTTCTGGGAGGTGAAGCTGCAGAGCAAAACCCCACACTGGTTTTACAGGCTGGCACTGCTCTGCTGAGATGGAAATAAATCAGGTTAAACCTCTGGTTTCAGTTCAGGGAGTGCACTGAAAATTGGGCTCAGCTCCTGCCCAGTTTGGCCAGTTGGAGAGGAATTCCCAATCCCACCGAGTGCTGGGAATACTCTGGGAATACTTCTGGGAGCAGCAGAGCACGTGAGAATTGATCTGGTTTCTACCTCCAAAGTGCCACCCTGGCATGTGCAGCCTGAGGAACCTGAGGTTTGTTTTATTTGCACGGTGACAGCCACTGTCACTGCAGCTCCATCAATCCAGCTGGTTTGTCTGGCACAGCCTCCACCTCCACAGGAGGAACTTCTTTTCCATGAGCCCTGGCACAGCTGCCCAGGGGGACCTGGAGTCTCCCTCTCTGGATTCATCCCAAGCCTGCCTGGAAGTGCTCCTGTGTCACCTGCTCCAGGTGACCCTGCCTGGGCAGGGCTTGGACTGGATCATCTCCAGAAGTCCCTTCCAACCCAGCTCTCCTGGGATTCTGGGAATTAAGCATAGATGAAGGAATTCACATTGCTTTTGAAAGCAGGGAAATCCAGCTCTCTAAGGTGACCTTTTCACAAGATCCAAGTCTTTAATCCTGGGATGATTCCCAGTGTTTCCAGTCCTGCAGCTTGGCCCCAGTTCAAGACTTTTGCCCTCAGTTCCTGCTGATGAATTTCCTTATCACAGACCCAAAGAAAAGCAATCCCACAGTTTCATTTCCTGCATCTTTGGCAACTGTTGATGCCAGCCATGGGGGTTTTTTGCCATGAGGAGTTACCAGAGCAATTTTTTCCTTCCCTTGCCATGGAAGTACTGATTTTCCCCCGAGACGTCTGGTGTGGTTCTCACTGCAGCAGCACCTGGGGATGTAAAAGGGGTGTTGGTTGCAGAATCCTACAATGACTGCACTGACTGCCCAAGCCTTGCTCAGGGAAGGCTGCAGCAGCCTCCTGGGGAGCCTCAATAAAACCCTCTTTGCCTGACTGTGAAAAGAAGCAGAGCAAATTTCAGAAATGCCCTTTAGTCCTATTTGGTTCTGTTCTAAAGTGGATTTTGGTGTTGCAGAGACCACATCATTCATTTGCTAATCAAAACCCCAGAAACCAGCCCTGCTGGAAAGCTCTCCTACTTGTGGGAGTGCCTCAGTGTGGGTGGGAAAAAGTCTGGACTTAAATATGTCATTGGTTCGAGGAGAAGAGATGATTATTTCTGGCAAGAGGGAAATGAGGGCCTTGATATTTCAAGTTGTCTTTCCTTGGAGGAAATAAAAACACTGGGTTTAGGTGCTTTGGGGTAATGGCAGTGAGGAATTTTGTTGGAAATCTGTGGGTTTGTGACAGCACCAATCCCACACCAGTTTGGGTTAGGAGGGACCTCAAAGCCCACCCAGTGCCACCCCTGCCATGGCAGGGACACCTCCCACTGTCCCAGGCTGCTCCAAGCCCCAATGTCCAGCCTGGCCTTGGGCACTGCCAGGGATCCAGGGGCAGCCCCAGCTGCTCTGGGCACCCTGTGCCAGGGCCTGCCCATCCTCCCAGGGAACAATTCCTTCCCAATATCCCATCTATCCCTGCCCTCTGGCACTGTGAACCCATTCCCTGTGTCCTGTCCCTCCAGGCCCTTGTCCCTCTCCCTGTTTCCTGTAGCTCCTTCAGGCACTGCTGGAAAGCCCCAGTTGGGTCACCCCAAGCCGGGAATGTCTTGTGTAAAGTGGGGGTGTCACAAAGAGGCTTCTTTTGTCTTTTCCCTTTCTCTCAGAGGCCTGGGGGTGCTTGGGAACACGTTGTGCTTGCAGGGAAGGAAAGTGAGGGTTCTAAAAGTGTGTGTGGGCCTGTCCAGGGAGCCCTTGGGAGCTGCGCTGCTGGCGAAAGGGAGGGCGAGGCAGCTATTTCCCTGAAGGGTGAACTTAATTTCCCTAAAGCGCTCTTTTTTCTCTCTGTGCCAGAGCTGCTGCTGGAAATGTTCATTATCTGAGGCAGTGTGAGCCCTCAGAGGGGTTTGGAACTTTGGGGTCCCTGCTCGCTGGTGCCTGGATATATTTTAAAATAGAAGCCTTAAAAGGCTCCATTCCCGCGTGGACAGTTCTGCTGGGAGGTGTCTGCAGACCACACCTCTTTAATTAGTCGGACTCGCTCATATTTTAACCAGGATCAGCAGCTCTGAGGGCAGGAGGTCCCTTCCCTGGCAGCATTCCTGCTGTGTCCTGCTGCCCGTGCTCCTCAGGGATGGTGCTATCCCTGCTCCTGGGAGCTGTGCAGGTGAATCACACACAGCCCTCTGAAAGGAATGAAAGAAAGTAATAAACATAAAAAATCTTGGCTCCTCAGCTGCTCCAACATTTTTCCTGGAGGGTTTTAGGAACAAAAGGGTGCTGACGCTTCCCACAGCTTTGATTGCCCTCTCCCCGCTCCCTGGTGGAGATGGGAACCCAAGAGCTCGCAGGGTTTGGGCCCAGTCTGGGGCTCTGCAGAGCCACAGGCGTTTTGGAGCTGTGGGGTTGTTCATGCGGGGGTTTTCTGGGAGCTCTGTCAGTCTGGCACATGGAAAATAAAGGCACAGAAGGACATCTCCAGGCAATGTGTTTGCATCACTTCACAGTATCCCGGGATATTGTATTTGGAGGCAGCTTCCCACGTGTTCGGGATCAGAAGGATGCGGGTCTGTTTTGTCTGGGAGATAACTGTTGCATGGAAGAAAAACTTTAATGCAAAATGTCAGCTCAAAGTACACTTTTCTCCATAAAAATAATCGACAGAATGGACTTTTTTGGGGGGTAATTTGGTTGTTCCAGCTCTCCTGGCTGTGGAGAAATGCAGAATTCCTGAGTGTGGCTGTCCAGGAGTGGAGCCTGCAGATGAGCTCGTCGGGCTGCAGTCAGCAGTGCTGCCCCGGGAGGGCTCCTCCTGCTCCTCAGATCTTGGCCGGGCACCTGAGGGAGCTTTCATTTCTATCCCAAACCTTCCCCCAGCTGCCGGGGCTGCTGTGCAGGATGTTCCCACAGGGAAATCTGGGAGCAGCTCTGAGCCCCAGCAGCAGCAGCAGCGGGGTAGGAAATGCTGGGCAGCTCTAGCAATTCCCAGTTCTGAACCAGCCAAGAGATGAGAGTTAACACCATCTATATTTCAAAAACTACCGAAGGACCCCTAACGAGCCATCAGGCTCTTCTCTCGTCCTGCAAACAGCTCTTCCCAGCGCTGCTGCCGCTTCCCAGCAGCTTCAAAGACACAAATCCAATTTGCTGGGTTACAGATGCCATCCCCTGCGAAAACAGAGAGCCTTGGGAGGCAGGACCCCTGAAGGATTGGTGTCTGTGGAGCCTTTGCTTTGCAGAGGCGGGTGTGGACAGTAAATACATCAGCACATCAGTGGCAAAGACCAAGCAGCTGCATGTTGGGCTGGCTGGGTGGTTTGTTGTGTTCCCAGACATTTTGGAGGTGCCGGTTGAACCTGCTGGCTTTTGAGATGTGCCTTTAATTCCCACCCAGCTCTGCAGCAACATCCAATTCCCATTTCCTGCTCCTCTTCCCACCCCTCCAGGCAGGGCTGGCTGTGATCCTCGGGCTCCTTCCCGCAGGCAGCAGCGTTGGCTGAGGGTTTTTATGGCACACGGGAGAGACTCTCCCAGAGCCTGAGTGCCATTAAATTGCATCTCCCGCTCCTGCTTGAGCTGCCCCCTCACAGCAGGGCTGGAGAGGCACCACTGGGCTCTGCTGGAGGCTGCAGAAATCCAAACTCGCTCCCTGAGGATGTGTTGAGGTGCCATCATTCCTCTCTCCTTTCCTGTCACGTTGCCTCCATAATAATTAATCTCTTTTTGTTGAGAGGTTTTTCCTCTGGCTTGTGCAGCTGAGGGGGTTCTGCCACACACCAAGGGCAGTGTTTGGTGCACTCAGCACCTGCCACGGGATCCAAGTGGCCTGGAGGGAATCCATGATTTAGTAACACGACTCATCTTTTACATTCCCAGTCTTTTTCACTGTTTTTTTTTTTTTTTTAAGCTGTTTTGTGTGGTTTCTGTGAGGTGATCTCGTTGGTTCTTTGCTAAAATATCTCCATGCTGGATGGGGGCTGGGACTGACACGCGATCACCAAACCCAGCGGGGCTTTAGGCAGGTTTTGCCCCTTAATCATAATTAATTTCATGTTCAGCCAGAATTAAAGTGGAATTACATAAAGCCTTTGGATGAAGGCTGGAGTGTTTGCTTCCTCTCTAGCTGGCACTGTAATAAAATAATGATTGAAAACAGGTAAATCCCCCTCGATAAATAGAATAAAGCATCATCAATCCCCTTTGACTCACCTGCTCCTGCACCCACGGGCTTCAAATCAAAATCCTTTGTATTTCAAATTGCTTCCAGCAGCAATATGGAAATTCTGGAAGAAACCCAGCAAATTATGGTTATTTCAGAGCAGGTTTCTGTATTTCTGCAGTGTTGTTCTCACAGGATCAATTCGGAAAACACCTCAAGCCTTTAAATCCATAGATGAGGGTTTGCATGAACCTGTTTGATTCTTCATTGACTCAAACCCCATGCACTGATGTTCCTGGAAAAAGGAGGAGCACTCCAGGAACAATGCCTGGTGATTTCTGGGAATGTTTTCCCCTTAGAGTATCTCCGAGACCCAAGGTGAATTGCCTAACCCCACCTCACAGAGAAGGGAGGAGCTGAAGGGCTCTTCACCAGCCCCTGGGACAAGCACTGGGCCAAATACTCAAGAGTGTTGCAGAATTCACCGCACAAAGTTCAAGGGAAGAGCAAAATGTTTGTTCTGAGCCCTGGGGAAGGCTGGGGAAGGCTCTGCGTGTCCGTGGGGAGCGCAGGGACAGCTCTGCCCGGCGAGGACATGAAAGGGGAGATGCCTGCAGAGATCTGCAAGGGGTGGTTGGGTGGTGCTGAGCTTCTGTGCCAGCATTTAATACAAAATAAGTATGAAAATAATCCCCAGAGCTGATTTCTCCACGCACTTCACGGTGGCTTTTCCTTTCATTTCGCTGCTGAAAGCTTTTCCACGAGGGTTTTGCCTACTGCAGGATGACAGGTCCTGTTTGGATTTACTGTTTAGTGCATGCTGAAATTAACAGCAGCCCGGTGGCACAAGTTAATTACATTTTAAACCATTATTAATGTCCTCTAAAGAGAAACATCTCCTCTGCATTGAATTCTGCTGCTAAACTGCTCCTTGGCTGGTTGAGTTGGGCTCCTCCAGGAGCCATGGGTTTGGGATGCTTTAAGTAGGAGTTTTGTTGTTTCCTGTTGCTTTTCCTCCATGAACATCCAGTGGGTGTTTTGACTGCTTGGCTTTTAGCAGCCAAGGAATTTCTGCCATGATTTACTGGGACGGGATTTTTTCTTCCCATTCCCACCCCTGGGTGCTTTTCTTTTAAAAACCGTTTGTTGCCGTCAACGTGTGATAAATAAGATAAGGAAGCACCTGCCAGCTTTTAGCATCTTCTCTTTTCTGCGCAGAGGTGACTGATACACTTTCCCTTTCCTCATTTCCCCCTTCTCTCCACTGTTCTGCAGTAAATTACTGTAATCCAGTTTCAGGCTGGATTGAATCACAGCCCTGTAAGGAACTGGGGAAGGCAGGTGAGGAGTACTTTGGGTTCCAAAGCTTTTAAAATCCCTGGGGGGAAAAAAGATCCCTGAGCTCCAGTGAGGAATGGTTTTGTTGCTTTAACAGAGTGAAAACTGCCTGGAGAATCCCCCTGTAACATGGCTCAGGGGAAGGGTTATTTTCAGGGAAATAGCCTGCTTGGAGTACTTCCTCACCTGGCTTTTTCCAGGAGAAAAGAGGATTCCTCAGTGCTAAGGAAACATCTGAACCTGTGTGCTCTCCGGAGCATCGTGGCCCTCACCTCAGGAATTTCCTTGCTGCTGCTGCTGCTGAGCTGTTCCTCACCTGGAGGTCCAAGAGGTGCCACCTGTCAGCGTGCTGCGCTCCGAGCTCCCTGAGGCGAGGAGGAGAAACGCTCGACAAAGGGATCGGTGGCTTTCATTGTCATTAAAGAATCACGGCTGGGGGGCAAAACCAACACGGGAGCTGCGGCGGGCAGGGGGCTGGTGGGAGAGCCTGCACCGAGGGAGCAGCAGGTGGGAGGGGAATGTGGGACTGGGAGGGGGAATGTGGGACTGGGAGAGGGAATACAGGAATGGGAGAGGGAATGTGGGACTGGGAGGGGGAATGTGGGACTGGGAGAGGGAATATGGGAATGGGAGAGGGAATGTAGGACTGAGAGAGAGAATACAGGACTGAGAGAGAGAATACAGGACTGGGAGAGGGAATGTGGGAATGGGAGAGTGAATACAGGAATGGGTGAGGGAATATGGGACTGAGAGAAGGAATACGGGACTGGGAGAGGGAATACAGAGCTGAGAGAGGGAATAGAGGACTGAGAGAGGGAATACAGGACTGAGAGACAGAATGTAGGACTGGGAGAGGGAATGTGGGACTGAGAGAGGGAATACAGGATTGAGAGAGGGAATAGAGAACTGACAGAGGGAACAGAGGACTGACAGAGGGAATACAGGACTGACAGAGGGAACAGAGGACTTTTTTGTCACTTTGGCCATTGAATGATGTGTGAAGGCTGCAGATTTCAGTGTTGGCGTGGCCTACTCTAACAGGAGAAGGATGGTGCAAGGCAGGGAGTCATCCCAGCTCTGGGCGTGGTGTCCATCACTCCACACGTGTGTGTGGGCACGCAGCAGTCTCTCAACATCCTGGCACATTGAACAGAGTGAGGAGAGGGAATTTTAGATCCACTGCAAACTCTGGCCAGTGGATCCAATGTAATTCCCCGCTCCGGCCGTTTCCCAGGCAACCAGCGCACGGTTCCAGAGCTAAACAGCAATGTACCTGCACCCTGTCCCTCCTGGAGAGGCTGAAAATCCTGGCAGACAGCCCGTGGGCCGTGTGAGAAGTGGTGTGGCAGGAATAGTTTATTATCGGCTGGGCTGCTCTGACGCAGCCGGCGGGAGGAGGAGCAGCGATGTCCCTGTGCCCGGAGCACAAGGGCTGGGATGTCACCCGTGGGAGCCACAGGCCACCCAGCCCTGTCCTCGCGGGCACGAGACATTCTGCTGAGTCGTTTTCATAGCCTGTGTGTGGTATTTATATATATTGGGATATATTTAAGGTAAAGAGAATCGTCTCAAGCAGTTGGAGCTAGAACAGATGGCAGCGGCTGCTTTCTCGGGTGGTGTTTCCTGGCACTTCCAAAATGGCCAATGCAGGCCTTTATCAGCAGCTTCTGCTCAGGGCATGGGCATGTGGGAGGGTTGTTGTTGTTCCCACAGCTCGGAATGGGACATTTCTCTATGGCCTCCTTCCTCTGGCACTCGTTGTCCTGCTGGCTGCGTGAGTTTGGGGTGCCAGGAGCAGGCCCAGCAGTGGCATCTCTTGTTGAGTCCTCAGGGTGTTACCCCAGCTCTGACCCATGTGGGCAGGAAAAGCCAGCTCTTGTCTTCCTCACAGGATCCCAGGATGGCTCAGGCTGCAGGGAGCACAGTGGGCATCTGCTCTCTCCTCCCTGCTCCAGCAGGGCCATCGCGGAGCACAGGCACAGCACTGTGTGCACACAGCTCTGCAACAGCCCCAGGGAGGAGAGCCCAGAGCCTCTGTGGCCAATGTGCTCAGGGCTGGGCACTGCCCAGGGCAGCAGTTCTGCCTCCTGGGCAGGGCAATTGCTGGGCTCAGGCCCTGCCCGGTGCTCTGGTGCCATTGCTGGGCCCCGGAGCAGAGCCCGGGCCCTGCTCGGAGCCCTCCCTGCAGCCAGGGACAGCCAGGGCTGAGGGCCCCTCTCAGCTGGGGCTCCTCTCGAGGCTGAGCAGCCCCGGCTCCCTCAGCCTGTGCTGGGCACGGAGATGCTCCAGGCCCTTCCTCAGCTGCGCAGCCTCCGCCGGCCCCGCTCACTGTAGAATTGCATTCCCGTGGTAGCATTGGATGTGGGAAATGACTCCCTTGTTTTAAGGGTATTATTTCCCCTAGGAGTGAATTAAGCCTCATCTCCGGGGCAATTTAGCTTTGCCACAGGGCAAGGCCCTGTCCTGACGCCCTGCCCGGGCAGGTGATGAATCCCTGCAGTCCCAGCAACATCCCAGGGATGTTGGTGCCTGTGCTCCGAGCACTCCGCAGGAATGGAACACTCATTTTTCCCTGGATTCTGACAGCTGGCAACCTGTGTGCCCCCTGCTCCTGCTGGCAGTGCCAGGCCACACGGAGCTAATGAAGTGACAAGGAGGGGGGACAGCGTGGCTGCAGCAGGAAATGTCCTGCGAGTTGGATTGGTGGCAGCACGGGGAAGCCGTGAGTGCCAGGCCTGCGGCCTGACAGCGAGGGGACAGTGGGGACAGTGTGTGTCCTGCTTCTGTGGCACTGCAGGGGACGCTGCCAACAGCAGGGACAGCTGGAAAGGTCCAGCTTGGAATCACAGACCCAGTTTGGGTGGGAAGGGATTTAAAGCCCATCCAGTGCCACCCCTTCTGACACCTTCCACTGTCCTGGGCTGCTCCAAGCCCCAATGTCCAGCCTGGCCTTGGACACTGCCAGGGATCCAGGGGCAGCCCCAGCTGCTCTGGGCACCCTGTGCCAGGGCCTGCCCACCCTCCCAGGGAACAATTCCTTCCATATATCTCACCTAACCCTGCCTTAAGCCATTAAAGCCATCCCAGGTAGCTCCAAGTGCTGTCCTTCCTGGCCTTATTATTCCCTTCCAGGGATAAGGAGTTTAAACCTCTCTGGGGAACTTCTCAGGAAGCACTGGTGTTTCTCCCTGCCAGCTTTTCTGTTTCCCTGGAGAAGAGCCTTGCTCAGATCTGGCTGGGAGGAGAAATGCTCCAGAAGAGACCCCGGAGGAAGTGGATCATGCGAGCTCTTGTTCCAGGAGAGGTTTTTATCTGTTTATTCCTCCTGGAGAGCTCCAGCAGGATCTGCTGTGGGCAGTGGTTCCCCAGAGCACCAATGCAGGCCGTCAGTGAGACTTTGGGCGCTGGAACTGCTGCTTTTTGTCTGCCTGAGCTTGTGCTTGGCAGCAGGGGGTGGATTGCCTTTAAACACACAATCGATGAACTTAAGCAGCCTCCTTGACAGCACCTTCGTTATTTTTTCTCAGCCAGATCATTTTCTGTTATTAAAAAGAAGAGTAACAAGTGGGTTTGGAAAACCTTTACTCACAGCTCCTCTTTTTGTGAGTTTCCTGTGTGGTTTTTTGCCTTAAACAGTAAATATTTGTGTTTTCTATGACTCAGTGGTGCTTGGTATCTGTGTTCACATAGAATCCCAGACTGGTTTGGGTTGAAAAGGAGCTTAAAGCTCATCTTGTTTCCACCCCTGACATGGGTAGGGACACCTTCCACCATCCCAGGGTGCTCCAAGCCCCGTCCAGCCTGGCTTTGGGCCCTTCCAAGTCAGGCTGGAGACTCTGAGATGATCTCTGGTATTTATTGGCATGGCTGATATTTATTAGCCTGTTCTCCTGTGTTACTGAATGGATATTCCCTTTCCATTAGTTTCCCCCAGATTTCCTATGAGGCCACTTAAGAAGGCCATCAAGTTCTGGGGCTGTAGCTCTGTGGGCAGGAGTGGGTGGGAAGGTGGAGGGTGGGGATTCCTGCCTGGGAGGTGCTGTCTGGCCCTGAGGAGGACAGGGATGAATGGGATTGACAGGCACCAGAGCTGGTTTCCCCCATTGCCAGAGCGGGAGAATGCTTTGTTTGCGGAGGAAGATGCAGGCGGGAGAGGGCAGGGCTCAGTTTTGGCAGCGATGCTGTTCTGGGGCTGAGCCCTTTCTCTCCAGGTGTGCCCACCCATCGCTGTGGGTTTCCCAAATGCAGGAGGAGCCAGCAGTGGGAAGCAGGGCTGTGTTTGTCCCTCTGGCAGAGGCCAGGACAGGGGGAGGATCAGTCCCACTCCTGTCGGTCACAGGCAGCTGTGTGCTCTAAGGTGGCTTTTGGAAATGCAAAGGTCCCTGGCCACTCTCTCCTGCAGAGATTTCCCATTTCCTTCAGCCTCATCCAGTGGGGAATTAGCCCTGGGAGAAGTTGAGGTAGCAGGTGAGTGATTTGGGGAAGAGATTTGGATGGGGCAGGGAGAATGACTGGAAGGAGTCCAGAACCAAAAGTGAAGCAAGGTGGGAGCATGGGCACCGGCGTTTTGGCTCGCTTCGTTTGATTCTCCCAATTCCAGTTCTGCTTTAAGGATTCGCTGGCATTTCCCTCACACATCCCTGGCTGGCTCCTGCCATCCTCCCCTGTGCCGTCTGGCAGGTGCTGGGACGGGTTTTTCCTTTGGAAAGCTGCAGCCAGTGTCCCTCCAAAAAGCCTGTGGCCCCCTCGCAGTGTGGGCTCTTGGCTTGCTCACATCCCTGAAAGCCTGGCTAGATGGAGCAGCCAGGATTGGCAGGTCCGTGTCCCCGGAGCTGAAGGGCAGCTGCTGTGCTTTAAAAAGGCTTTTTACAAATGCTCAGGACCCCGGTGCCAGCGGAGAACACAACATCAGTTCCTAGGTAAATTATTTCTGCTCCCCAAGTCCTCACAGCGGCCATTTGGCAGGCAATTAACCTGGCAATGGGATACGGAAGAGATCTGGCATAGGGGGTGACAAGTGGACAGCGGGGACAATTTTAATTTGCTTTTCAAAGCAGCATTTTCAAACCCCGTTCCCTGCTCTGCATGGCTGCTGTCATACAGCCAGGGGAGAGGGGGTTTGGCACCCCCATGTCCCCAGACAGACTTTGGGGTACATCTCAGCCTTTTAACCCCACACTTTGAGCCAAAAAGGATCCTGTGCCCACGTGCCAGCTCTCAGGGCTCGCCTGGACAGCCCTTCCAGCTGCAAGCAGCTCCGGGGGGTTTGGATCCCTCCCGGTTTGGGAGTGTGAAATGGTGGGTTTGGAAGGGCAGGGAATTTGTCACACGTACCCGCTGTCATTACCTGCTGCAGGACACTTCTGGAGCAGCAGTTCCATTATCCTTTGGAGAGGGGAGTCCTGGATGATGGAACAGGCTCCACGTGCTGCTGGGCCAGGGATCACCGGGGATCACTGGGGATTGGGACAGGAGCTGGATAGAACCGTGTAGGTCTGATCATGGAATCCTGGAATGGTTTGGGTGGGAAGGGATTTAAAGCTCACCTCTTTCCACCCCCTGCCATGGCAGGGACACCTCCCACTGTCCCAGGCTGCTCCAAGCCCCAATGTCCAGCCTGGCCTTGGGCACTGCCAGAGATCCAGGGGCAGCCCCAGCTGCTCTGGGCACCCTGTGCCAGGGCCTGCCCACCCTCCCAGGGAACAATTCCTTCCTCACATGTCCTCTGATCTGATCTCCTCAGTTTTGTGCCATTGTCCCAAGTTTTGGGTTTTCTCTTTCCCTGTAGTGTCCCTCTAAAGGAATGGGCTGAGCAGGGCAGGGTTTGTGCCCTCAGCACCCTCAGTCAGTGCTGCCTCGAGGATCTCCTGTGTGGCGTTTGTTCCTTTGTGGGGTTGTTTTGAAGTCGAGGAGCTGACAAGGTAGGCAGATCTGGGACTGGCAAACCTCTAATCATGTTCTTGCGTCCAGTCAAAAATCAGAGAGGCGACTTATCCTGAGGGATTTGGGTTGGAATCAGAATGTTTTCCTTGTGAGCCCCGCAGAAATGAAAGGTTTCTGACGAGGGAGGCTGGTTCCAGCCCAGCTGAAGTTCAAAGCACTGAGTGGGAGTTGCACACACTGCAAGCCCTGTTAATACAGGATCCCTTCTTGTGCTGTGACAGCTCATTTCTTGTATCCTAAAGGAATGTCACCCACTTCCCAGGAACCTTTTTTCCCTAAGTTGTAGCACCTGGAGTAGAGATGACAGTGAATGGCAGTGTTGTAATAAGTTATAAATGGCTTTTTGATGTGGGGACTGGAGAGCCCATGCCAAAATGTCAAGGAATTTTCTGGCATGGCCTTGGGGGAAGCTTGGAAGGGCAAATCCTGCAACTGTGTCCATCCCTGGCAGTGTCCAAGGCCAGGCTGGACATTGGGGCTTGGAGCAGCCTGGGACAGTGGGAGGTGTCCCTGCCCATGGCAGGGGTGGCACTGGATGGGCTTTGAGGTCACTTCCCACCCCAACCACTCTGGGGCTCTGGGATTCAATCAGCTTTGTGTCAGCTGGGAAAAGGCTGTGTGATTCCCCAGGCTGGATCTGTGTGTGGCACTGGTCCATGCTGGAATTTTCACTCTACCAGAGACAGTAAAGTGCAGTTTGGAACTGCAGGTTTTATTTCCCAGCTGCATTCCCCTAAGCTCGAGGATGGGAATGATCAGTTTATTTTTGCCTTTTGAGCCTGCCCTCTCTCCAGCCCGTGACCTCGTTCCTGGGTGAAGCCCATCTGTGTTTTGGTGCTTCTCCTGTGGCCAGCTTGAAGTCCAAAGGTCATTAGGACATACTGAACATCACTCCAAGCACTTTGTTTGATGGAGTCGGGTTAAAATGTTTGATTTACCACAGGGGAAAAAAAGCTGAAAGGTGCTGCTGCTCTTGGCTTTGGCTGAGTCTATTGGGTTTAAGGCTTGTGGCTTTAAGGACCTGGGTCATGGGAATGTTTGGAAGAGCTGCTGGGTGCTCTGCAGTGATAAAAGAAGACACAAAATGAGTGTTTTCCAGGTAATTTGAGGGCTGCTTTAATTTTCTTTTCCCTTTTTGATGTGTTTTGAGGTTGGAGAACCCATTGCTGCCCAGAGCTCTGGGTACCACCGACACAGGGTCTCTGTGAAGTGGCAGCAGCCACTGTCCCCTGGAACACCCAGGAGTTCCTCAGCTGGCTGTAATTAGCTGGGCTGATTAATCAGGACTGAAAAAAGGGATTGTTTTTGTCTTTCTGTGTCTCCCTGTTGCTTTCTTAGGCTGCGTGTTGGGTTTAAGCACGGCACTTTAAAGAGGAATAATTTAAATCTTTTGTTTGCTGCAGATGAAGAAAATAAATCCAGGAAATGCTGCTGATGGGCTGAGTTAAATCAGCATTTATTGCAATAAAGAAATTCTTCCTTTATCTATTACTTTATTTATTTATTGCAGCAGAGCAAATATTGTAGTTCCTTGTCCTGTTTGATCGATACCTCAGTGCATCACCAAGCACGAGGAATCCACTTGGAGCTTCAGCATTTTTATGTTCCACTCTTCAAAGCACAAGGAAAGGAGAGGTATTCCATGGGTTCCTTCCCGCCAGCTCCATCACTGCTCTCATTTTCAGCGTTTTGCCCAAATACAGAGCAAATTGCTGTGGCTGGAGCTGGGATGGAGGAGCTCCTGAAGGTGGGGCAGGGCTGCAGTCTCCAGGCTCCTTGGGCTGGGCTCTGCCCGTGCTCCCCTGGCACAGACAGCAGGGAATGGGAGTTTCCTGGCAGGAATTCCCGGTGTTCCCAGCAGAAGCACAGCTGGGGTCTCCACAGGAATGCCTGTGGTTTGCAGAGCCCAGGGAGTGATTCCCTGAGGAGTCAGGGGCTGTGCAGCTGCAGACCTGGATTTCTGTGCTGTTGGACCCTCCCGGGAAATTTTTCTCTCTCCCTTTATTAATGGCCCCTGCCTCCCACACTGAGTCTTCTCTCCTCACACGTCTCATCAACCTCTGGCAGTACATTCATCCATCTCATTTCAGGGGACAGCTTCTGTCTGTTCATAATCACTTCTTTATTTTTCCCCTGCAGCCATGCAGGTGCCCACCTTTGCTTCCCACATGCTTCCACAGGGCCCTTCACCACTTTAAATCCAGGGGAAAACTGGGAAAGCTGGGTAAGAGACAGCAGGGAAGCAGCTTGGAGGGAGCCTGGTGCGGCAGAGACAGCTCTGGTTGGGAGAAAAACCTGTTTTAACCCAAAAAGCTCCTGCCACCCATGATCCTGTCACCTTCCCTGCTGGCTGCAGCAGCAGTGTTGCCCTACCCATGTCCCAGCCCTGCAAAATTGGAAATTAGGAACAGGAAACACTGACCTTTACACGATTCCCAGACTTTTTATGGGCTTGCCCACAGAAGCTGTGGCTGCCCCTGGCAGTGTCCAAGGCCAGGTTGGACATTGGGGCTTGGAGCAGCCTGGGACAGTGGAAGGTGTCCCTGCCCGTGGCAGGAGTGGCACTGGGTGGGCTTTAAGGCCCCTTCCCACCCAAACCATCCTGGCATTCTGGGATTCAAGGAAAACTCTCAGTTCTGTTTAAAGGGGGAAATAAAAGACCTGCCAGGTTTGCATCTCCAGGCACTGTGCTGGGATGTGCTTGGCTCCAAAATCGGCAATGTTGCTCAGATTCCTTGAGCTCACCGATGCATTCCCCGCTGCCCTGAGGAGTGACAAACAGCCTCAGAGAAGGAAAAGCTGGCTGGGTTTCATTGCAGACACTGCTCTTTTCCTTTTCCTCATGGGGCTGTTTGTCATTAGCCTAAGGAAGGGATGGCAGGGCTTGATTTGTGGGTGCCTCTTTGCCTGAATTCCCAGTGGTTGTATTACCTCGGAAAAGCGGGAGGATGGGGAGGGAGGTGAGAGGATCCCTGCGTGGTGCAGGGAACGTCTCAGGCAGCCTGAGGCAGTTCCAGTGCTCACAAGACCCTTCAGGAAGATGAAAGATGTGTTCTTGAATTCCTGCTTGTGCCCAGAGTGCTGGTTTGGAGGCTGAAAAACAACAATTCTCTGTCGGGCCAGGCTGGACGGGGCCAGGAGCAGCCTGGGATAGGGGAAGGTGTCTCTGCCCATGGCAGGAGTGGGATGGGGTGAGCTTTAAAGTCCCTTCCAACCCAAAATAACCCACGAGTCCATGATGTTTCAGCTCTAATGGGATTAGAAGCCACGGAAAGGTTCTGGGAGGTTTGGCCGAGGTTTGGGTTTGCTGCTGTGTTCGGTTTCTTCTGTATTTAATGCACAATTTAAAAAAATCCCGTTGTTCCTGTGAGTTACGGAGGACAGTCAGCCTTGTCACATAGGGCTGTTAACTGGGGAGCTGGGATTTGTGAGCTATTATTAAAGTGTAGCTTACAGAATAAAGCAGAAATACGATTTTTTAAAATCCAAACTTTTCTCTTTTAATCATATTCTGGAAATTTAGGTGGAATAGCTTAGCTGGGGAACAGTGTGGGGCGCTCTGCACTCTTTGGTGCTCTAAGGTGGCAAAACCTTTCGCAGCTGGGGATGGAGGAAGAAATGTTGGCATTGCAGTAGGTGAAATTGCACCTCAGGCAGCAGAATAACAAAGCAGCCGTTAATGTGAGCTCTCCTGCGATGTAAATCCTGGTGTCTGTCCCAACATATGCTCCGCACACACAATATTTACCGAGCTGGCAGCGGCTCCGAGCGGGGCTTTGGAAAATTCTCCAAACGGGAAAGCGACAAAAGCGAAAATCATCTTTTGGCTGTTGTGTTGACTAAAACACACTCAGTTGGCAAACAGAGGGAGGGTTTGCCAGGGAGAACCAAAGGCTCTGAAGGTCGGAGCTTCCTGCCAGCGGAGCGCTCGTTCTGTAAAACTCGTGCTGCTGCTTTAGGAACAGGACAAAATATCCCCTCAGCTTTCACAACGGCTTCAAATTAATATCAGCACGTTTCCCGGAGCAGCTGGGGCTGCCCCTGGATCCCTGGCAGTGTGCAAGGCCAGGCTGGACATTGGGGCTGGGAGCAGCCTGGGACAGTAGAAGGTGTGGCACTGGATGGGCTTTGAGGTCCCTTCCGACCCAAACCATCCTGAGATCCTGTGATCCCTTTAACCCTCCTTGTTCTCTGACCTGGTTTGCTGCACTGAAAAGCATCGTGGGGCTTGTTCCGAAATACCTGGAGATGTCTGTGGAGTGTTAGAGTGTCAGTGAAACCTGGAGTTGTTGGAGACTGCTGCCCCTGGCTCCTCATCGCTGCCAAGGCAGCACTTGCTCAGTTCAGCATCTCCTGTGCTGGCAAACCCAGCAGGAGTTCTGGCAATGGGACAACAGTAAAATAACAACATGCGAGGGCTCAGGAATCTGTGTTTCATCAATAACGGCGCAAAACCAACCCCCCCAGTGAAGGGCTGCCCACGCAGGAGTTCCTAATTTCCCTCTCCTGAAGGATTGTGCAGCTCTCACTGTTGAGAATCCGCACACGTGAATGGGGAAGGATGAATGGGTACTTGTGGTTGTTAGTGTGCCATTTAGCTGTGGAGCGATTGCATCGCTTCACAGCCCCCCCGCCTTGGTTTGTACTTCTTTTTTATTCTGCCAGGCAGAGCAATTGCACAGAATCGGGTGTTCGGTAGCAATGGAACTCCCTGCTTTTCTCCTTACACGGTGATTTGTCATCAGCTGGTACGGGCAAAGCTCATGGGGTTTGGGAATTGCTCTGTGGGAAACTCGTGTTTCCTACTGCCCCTCATACTTCCACGAGTTTTCCTTCTAGGCTAACTCCTGCTCAGTCATCTAAGATGTTCCTTGTGGTGATGTCCTCTGTGTCTGAATTTGGCAGAGCAGCTATTTTGCAAATCCCATTCTCATCCTTTCTCGCTTGGTGCTGTCACAGAGGTTCAAGCCTGTTGCAGACACACAGTTCCCATCCTTGTGACCGAGTGGTGGGAATTATACATCCATAAAACTGGGGAAAAAAAACCGGAGGAAAAGCTGTGCAGCTCAGTACACCTGCAGCTCCTCATACCCGTTCCTCTGGCTGGGCACCTTGTGCTGGGGTTTTTTATTTGATGTGGTGGTGTTCAGTCCAGAATTCAGTGTCCTTGGAGGTCTTTTCCAGCCTGAATGAGGGGGTGATTCCCTTGGAAAAACGAGGAGCTGTCATTGTGTGGGCAGCAGAGGAAGGCACAGGGAAAGAAGGGCTCAGACACAGCCATGGCTCTGTGCCAGTGGTTTAGTGCTGGCACTGGGCAGGCTTCAAACTCAAACCCGAGTCCAAACTCTTATCCCTGGCCCTCTTCCCCCTCCTCAGGGCCCGAATCTCCCTCACATTTTGATGCTTTCCTGTCTCAGCAGCCCCTGGGTGTGAATGCTCCCAGACAGCAGAACCACTGCAGGGATCAATCTGCAGCCTGAACTTCCTTTTCTGCTGGTGTTCCCTGAACAGGGAAGTGCGAAGCCTGTCGGGATCATTTTTTCACCAGAAGCCCCTCAAACTGCACCAATTAGGCTTTGATTTTCATCCCCCCCTCCCACTACCAGCAGTGTTTTCTGTCCTGCAGCGCCGTTTCAGGGCTGTGGGGTAGGATTAGCTGGGGGATCAGTGACTCTGGAAGTGCCCGGGGAGCCATCAGGGCAAATCAGAGTGTGCCTGAACAGCCACCAGGGCTTGGGAAGTGCTGCACCAACCTCTGGGTGGTGTAGGGCAGTGTGGAAAAACACCTACCAGTGTAGCCACGTCCTCTTTTTTAGTTGATGTAATTTTTCTCTGCTCCAGATTAGCTCTGTGAGTCAAAAAAACTTGGTTATCTCAGTTTTTAGTGGATTATCCAAAGTGCTTGGCTCTGGGAGTTGAAGAATTTGGCGCTGGTAGCCTTTGAAGTGAGAGCTGGGTGTAAAATGAGAGCTGGGTGTGATCAGACCCATCATGTTAAGAGCAAGAGGCCACAGAAAGGATCCCAAGCTCTCAATTCCATTCCTCTGGCTGCGTTTCTCCCAAAGTTTGTCTTGAGTAGGAGCTGCTGCACCTTCCACTGTCCCAGGCTGCTCCAAGCCCCATCCAACCTGGCCATGGACACTTCCAGGGATCCAGGGGCAGCCGCAGCTTCTCTGGGCAACCCCCCCACTCTGCCAGGGAAGGATTTCTCCCCAACATTCCTAAATTTCTCTGTGTCACCTGCTGTGGGGGCTGTCCTGTGTCCTCTCTTGTGCTTCGGAGCAAGGAACCCCTTGTGCTTCCCAGAGGATGGGATGGCAGCGCCATGTTTGTGGCTGTTCCCGTTAAACCGGGGCTGCCTGGCTGTGCTTGGATCTGCCGAGTTTGTGTGGAATGGGGCTGAGTTTTCCCTGCTCAATTGCCCGGGAAAAGTAAGTGTTAAGTGCTTGTGCTCAATTAAACCGGGACAACAAACTGTTAGTGGAGCGCTGATCAAGTTCTCATGTCAAACACACACAAAGCGACGGCTTTTGGCTCTGGGTGGCCTCTCCTGCAGGAATAATCTTCCCTACCCTGTGCTGCCTCTGGCCAAAGCTGAAATCCAGGATTTCCATGTCCCAGTTTGACCCAAAATTCCACATTCCAGATTGGTTAGAGGTTGGGATGGAAGACTTGTGACCTCCCAGCGGGACAGTTCCCCACCAGCACAGAGATGTGGCCTGGGGTAGATCCAACAAGTCCATCCAGCTCTGAGATTTACCTTCCCAAATCTCCCTGCCCACCCAGTCCCAGCCCTCTGGGACTTGCTGCTTCCATCTGCAGCTTTCCACCCTTTCCCATAGCCTGAGGGAGAATATCCTCAGCAGGGCTGGACACTTTGCTCCTGCTTGGCCCTGAGCACATCCATCGCCCGCTTTCCATGAGGATCTGCCCCTCCTGAACGTGGAATGTGAGTTCCAGTGGCTTCTCAGCTTCCATGGACTGAGTTGATTTGGGACCTGTGCCCAGAAGCTGCGATGTCCCCCAAATTATAGACAGATTTAGGGGTTGTATGTCCAATCCATGAGTTATAACTCCAGGATGAACCAGGCTGAGATATTACCCAAAATATCCAAAATTATAGATGGATTTAGGAGTCGTATGTCCAATCCATGGGTTAAACCTCCAGGATGAACCAGCCTGAGAAATGAACCAAAAATCTTGGGAGGAAGTGCAGGTTTTGTTTTCCATGCACCAATTCCCGCAGGAAATGGGTTAACTAAAAATCAGGTTACACCTCTGCAGTGTTGTTCCAACAAATTCAGGTGCTCTGAAGAGCTGCTTGTGGAGAGGAAATGCAGGGACAAACTGTGAGTAAACAGTGTGTAAATAGTGAGGTAATGTGCTCTCCCCTCCCCAGCAGCTTTGTGGCAATCCTCAGAAATTATCTGTAATAAATTGCTCTTAATTGGTTCCTAAACGTAAGCAAATCGTCAGCCCTCGTTTGCTATTTTAAGGCACAAATTAGAAGTGTTAACAGCGATTTCGGTTCCAAAACCCATCCATGCCCTTGGAGTTACGTGTTCAACACAAATGAAAGATAAATCAGGGGGTTCTGGGATGAAATCGGGCTCCTTGGAATGACTGATGTTGAAAAATCTCGGCTGAGCAGCTCCATGATGGAGAGAGGTAAAACAATCCGTGCCTGCTGCTGGGAAAATATTTGCTGTTTTCCCCCTCAATGGGGTTCATGTTCCTGATGCCGATCAGGAGCTCGTAGCTCTTGTTCTGCAGTGGAGTTTCAATTATTTCCGAGTTGCTGCTCCTGTAAGTGTGTGTGGGGGAGATAAGAGTCCGTGGAGTCGGAGCAGTAAGTCTTCCATGACTTCCCTTCCTACCAAAAGGCCCTGGAAAAGAGCAAATACGGGCACTTGGAACGAAATCTTCCAGCTTTCAAATTTTAGTGCGAATATACTTTTGTTATGAAACCTCCCAGACAACTCCTTGCTTGGCCTTTTGCTCCCTCAGGTCTGAATTTAAGGGAATTGGAGATATCCGTGTGTGGCTTTTAATGGATTTAATTGCACAAAGGGGATTGCCGCTGTGGGAACAACGGAACCACTGGAATCCGAGGGGAGGCCTCTCCTCCTTGCTGGGAAATAGGGATGGAACAGATGCATCCAGTTAAGCCCATTATGCCTTAATTTCACAACATTCCTATTTTCCAAATTGCCCAGAAACACAATTATCCAACTAAGGAAAATGTAAGTAATGACTTTTAATTTAGCTTAGCGTATAATGAATGCGTCTCATTTTTGCCTCTCCTGCTTTTTAAGCCTTTAAAGGAGAACCTGGAGCTGGGGATGTGGGATGGGGACAGGATTTTCAGGTAAAGAGGGGAATTCAGGGTGAAGCTGTTGTGCCCGGTTCCTCGTCTGCGGACCAGGGGTGTTTAGACTATGCCCAGGGGTGAGAGTCAGATTTTAATTTCCCAGTTTCCCGAGGCTGCTGTGCTCCACTGCCCATCCCTGCTCTTTCCCAGCTCCACTTCTCTGGTGCTTCGGGCACATGCAACACTTCAAATGCGAAGCGGAGCAAACGGCAGAGCCTCAGGTGTCCTGAGGGGGAAAGGAGCCTTGGAGTTTCTCCCGTCACTTCTGCCTCCCAAATTGTGCCTCTGGAGAGAGGGAAGAGGAGGAGTGAGACAGAAAAATGCTTTTCTTTGTGATCCAAAGTGAAGCAAATAATGGAGATGGGCAGGGAGAGCTGGGAGTGTTCACCTGGAGAGGAAAAAGCTCCAGGGAGAGCTCAGAGCCCCTTGCAGGGCCTAAAGGGGCTCCAGGAGAGCTGGAGAGGGACTGGGGACAAGGGATGGAGGGACAGGACACAGGGAATGGCTTCCCAGTGCCAGAGGGCAGGGCTGGATGGGATATTGGGAAGGAATTGTTCCCTGGCAGGGTGGGCAGGCCCTGGCACAGGGTGCCCAGAGCAGCTGGGGCTGCCCCTGGATCCCTGGCAGTGTCCAAGGCCAGGCTGGACACTGGGGCTTGGAGCAGCCTGGGACAGTGGGAGGTGTCCCTGCCCATGGCAGGGGGTGGGAACAGGATGATTTTTAAGGTCCCTTCCCACCCAAACCGGTCTGGGATTCCATGAAGATCCAAAGGACTATTTCTGCTTCTTTTCCTCCTGTGAACTGCAGGGCTCTGTTTCTCCTCTCCCTGGTGTTAACCGGACGTGTGAGCAGCTGTTGGATGGATGCATGGATGGATGGATGCATGGATGGATGGATGCATGCATGGATGGATGGATGGATGGATGGATTGCTGGCACTGCTGGCTCCCTGCTGGCTGAGCTCCAGCGTTTCTGGGACAGCTGCGGGTTCCATGGGCCAGGGACCCGGCGCATCCTGCCTGGTGACATTCCCCAGCAGGAATAAATCACTGCATTCCCTGGACACAGCAGCTCTGGCAGTCACTCATCTCTGCCTTCTGGAGCCCTCGGGATTTCATGAATCCCTTTCTCCCATCTTATGGTTTCCAAAACAAACTGCTCTGTGGGAGCAGGCAGAGAGGGGTCACAGCTCAGCCCTGGTTTGTGAGCAGCAGGGGGGTTCACACTGAGGGTGTGTTTGAGGGTGAAATTGGTCCTGGCAGGGGTTTGTTCCTGGGTGGTGACAGTGAGAAGTGACACTGTGAGTGCTGAGCTGGGAAAGGGGCTGAGCCTGGAGCAAAGGAGGCTCAGGGGGGACCTTGTGGCTCTGCACAAGTCCCTGACAGGAGGGGGCAGCCGGGGGGGTCGGGCTCTGCTGCCAGGGAACAGGGACAGGACAAGGGGAAAGGGCCTCAGGCTGGGCCAGGGGAGGCTCAGCTTGGACAGCAGCAGGAATTTCCCCATGGAAAGGGTGCTCAGGCCTTGGCAGGGGCTGCCCAGGGAGCTTTGGAGTGCCCATGCCTGGAGGTGCCCAAGGAAGGGCTGGAGGTGGCACTCAGTGCTCTGGGCTGGGGACAAGGTGGGCATCGGGCACAGCCTGGACTCCATGGGCTGGGAGGGCTTTTCCAATCCATAGGATCCTGGGATTCTGTGGTATTTCACACTCTGGCTTGCTCAGACTGGCATTTCTGGGTGTGTTGGTGGTTTGCATGACCCCCTCCTCCTGGAGCATGGCGTAGCTGGACCATCCATACCGGTGTCTATACTCTATTTTTCTCCTGCTGTTTTTATTTCCTATTTGAACCTTGCCATCTCAAGGTATCCAAAGTAATGTTCACTCTCCAAATATAAATCTAAATGCAGCAGGCAGGCTGGCAAACCAACTGCTGGCAGGAAGGAGGACTATCTTCCCTTTCTTTAAATGTGAAGCCGTCAAATATGTGAGGCTGTGCTTTTGAGTTCCCAGAGATGCCTGGAAGTGCCTCATGGATGGGGTTTTTCCCCTCCTCCCAATGAAAGGTGATAATTAATACAAGAAAGCAGCTTGTCTTCTGGATAGGCTGGGCCTAAATCTTTGGTGCTTAATCCCAGACCTTTGGTACATTTGATATCTGCTGTCACAGCCATCGTTTGCTGTTACCAGGCTTTCCATGAGGGATGAAAGAGGAGAATTCTGGTGCTTTCTGCTGTTGGCAAAATGTCTGCTGAGCAGCACAATGAACATGTCCTCCCTGTCGGACACCACAGGTTTATGGGATCTGTGCCTTGTGAGAGCATTCTCCAGGTGATCCTTTCCTAAATCCTGATCCCTGGGATGGATTATTTGCCGAGGAATAATGAACCAGCCTTCAGCCCTGGGCGGTGTCCCCCTTCCTCAGCAGCAGGTGGGCAGCCAGCATCCTTGGGAGAGCTGTTCCAGCCTCAGGTGGGCCCTCAGGTAGCTCCTGGCACAGTCAGATCCTCCGACAAGTGGCAGTCAGGCAGGTGGATCAAAAACCTCATTTAACAGGTGCATATCCCTCCTCAGTCCCTGAGGTGCTCGTGCCACGCATTTCCCTGAGCTGGCTGTGCTGCTCCTGGCACTGGGGAGGGCAGGAGGAGGCTGAGGGAGGCTGGAGGAGCAGCTGGTAGCGGGTTTGTTCTCTCAGCCAGCTCTGTCTCCTCGTTAATGGCTCAGCAGGACGTGGCTGGCTCGGCGCAGACCTCGCCTTTTCAGCTGGCAGCACAACGAGCTCCGTCCCTGCAGCTCCTCTGGCGCTGAGCCCAGCCTTATTGACAGCCAGAACGTGGGGGCAGGAGCCATCCAGACCCGAATCCTGCTCTGGGCACGGAGTCGCTGTCCTCGTTTCCCTGTGGGAAATGCGAAATGTGTGACGCACCTCTCCCCATTCTGACTCGGTCCGTGTGGTGGTGTGGGGGGCAGCAGGACAGAAGAGCATTCCCAGCAGGGCAGGGAGGGATCCTGCCCCTCTGGGCAGCCCTGGAGGCACCTCTGGAGTGCTGTGTCCAGCCCTGGCTCCTCAGCACAGCAGGGCCAGGGAGCTCCTGGAGCGGGGCCGGCGGAGGCTGCGCAGCTGAGCAAGGGCCTGGAGCATCTCCGTGCCCAGCACAGGCTGAGGGAGCCGGGGCTGCTCAGCCTCGAGAGGAGCCCCAGCTGAGAGGGGCCCTCAGCCCTGGCTGTCCCTGGCTGCAGGGAGGGCTCCGAGCAGGGCCCGGGCTCTGCTCCGGGGCCCAGCAATGGCACCAGAGCACCGGGCAGGGCCTGAGCCCAGCAATTGCCCTGCCCAGGAGGCAGAACTGCTGCCCTGGGCAGTGCCCAGCCCTGAGCACATTGGCCACAGAGGCTCTGGGCTCTCCTCCCTGGGGCAGGAGGGTTTCTGGTGGGTTACTCTTGGTTATAACCTGTTTTTTTACCCAGCAAAAGTTCTCAACTGCAGTTGGGTGTTTTTTTACAATCAAATTTAGGCCAAAGCTCAAGGATGGATCAACAACTCATCAACTACCACAGTGCTATTTTTCATTTTCCATTTCCAAGGGGTAAATCATGTTGGGGAGGTGATATTCAATCATGAGACCATCACTTGGAAAGGGGCTTGCTCATCCAGAGCATGATAAATTGATTTTTGGGGAGGACAGCTTTCTCCCGTGGCTGAGGTTGGAGTATCCTCACAGGATTTCTCTTTGTGAGACTTTGCACCTCTTTGATGACCAATACAAAGCACCCGTGATCATCATCAGAATTTATGGCTCTGCAGCGTTGTGCAAGGCACAGTTCCACTGTCCTTTAGTGTTCAATAGAGTATTATGTGCTTGATATTAAAAACCTGCAGAAGTGTCAGGACAATTCCGGGTTGTAGACGAAAGGCAGCCACTTGGAGGAGTAAAAAAAAGCTTTATGTAAACTCCACAGTGGGAGAGAAGTGAATACGTCCTCCTGGGAAAGAGGTGGGAGCTGCTTCTTGAAAATACAATGAAAGGAGTAAATCACCTCCTTCAGAGAAGAAATCCATGTGAAAGTTCAGTGTTGGGACTCTCTTTGGCTTTTCGTCCTCCTCCTCTCATCTCCCTCGGCACTCACAGAGAAAAGAAAACAAAGCAGATGAGCTTTGTGGGTGGTTCTGTGTTTCTTTTCAGAAGCTCTCATCCGTAACTTTTCCAGCTCTTTTGCGGGTGTTTGTCCTCCAGTGATGTTCCCTTCTGCAACCCCAGCCCTCAGTCTCCTGTGAACTTTGATTTGTACCATTGTGTACATTCACCCAGGCCCTGTGGCCCCGGTGTGTTTGGTTGGGATTAACCAGGGATCAGTTCTTGCAGCTCTCCTGGTTCTCACACCCAAAGCACTCTCTGAGCCATGCTCGTCCTGTCCTTCCTCCTCTCGTGCCGTCTAAGAAATGGGTGGTGGGGATTGGTGAAAACTTTAGCAAGGAAAGGAATAAAAAAAGTTTGCGTGTGAGTGTTTGCATCCATGCTGGGGACAAATCCCTGCTGGGCAGGGGGATGGAGCAGCTCTGCTATGGGGAAAGGCTGGGAGAGCTGGGGTGTTCACCTGGAGAAGGGAAGGCTCTGGGGAGAGCTCAGAGCCCCTTGCAGGGCCTAAAGGGGCTCCAGGAGAGCTGGAGAGGGACTGGGGACAAGGGGTGGAGGGACAGGACACAGGGAATGGCTTCCCTCTGCCAGAGGGCAGGGATGGATGGGATGTTGGGAAGGAATTGTTCCCTGGGAGGGTGGGCAGGCCCTGGCACAGGGTGCCCAGAGCAGCTGGGGCTGCCCCTGGATCCCTGGCAGTGCCCAAGGCCAGGCTGGACATTGGGGCTTGGAGCAGCCTGGGACAGTGGGAGGTGTCCCTGCCCATGGCAGGGGTGGCACTGGATGGGCTTTAAGGTCCCTTACACCACAGGGCTGTGTTGGATTGTGTGGTTTTGGGATTCAGCTTCTCAGGAGGTGTAAGGAAGCATCCAGTGCGGGGATGGAGGAGGCAGGAAGTGTTCCAGCCCTGGGCTGTGGGCATGAAAACAGGTGTTTGCCGTGTGAAAACAATTCCAAACAGGCCTAACCCTTTTCCCATCCAAACTCCAAACTCCTACCCTGATTTTGTCGGCCAGGGCACTGGTACTTGATAAGTTTGGCTTTAGTCTTTGGCCCTTGCACTTTTGATGTTCCAGGATTACTAAAACTTCCTGGCCTGCTGAGGAAAATCTCTTCATGGCTCCTTGTCACACAGAGCCACTGCCTGTGAGCTGATAAATTGTTTGCAGGCCGATGATGAGATCTGGGTGCTTTGTTTTCTGCATGCCCAGAGAGAGCTATATCAGATTTTTTCCCCCCTTTTCCAACAGTCAAGACCGGTGACAGAGCTCAGAAGCAAATGGGACTTGTCACTCTGTATTCCCTCCATCATCAGAAGCTGATTCCTGCTGCTCTCTCATGTCCCAGACAGTAATAAATCACATTTTCTGAGCCCAGCCAACGTGCTGATTTGCAAACATAAAGCAGCAGCTCATCAAAGAATGCATTTCACATTTTTAGGGAATAGACATTGCATTAACCTGGAGTGGTGCAAATTGCAGCGGCAGCGAGTGAAATGAAGCCTCGCTACTTGAAAGTTCAGTGCAGACTTGATGTATGCAAAAGTAATTAAAACTCAATTTGTTGTGTTTTCAGAAGAGACTTCAAACGCATTTGACAGAGAAATCACGTCCCTTTGTATCACAAGGTGTTTCCAATCTTGTCGTTTTCCCATTTGTCAGCTTGGGTTTGGAATGAGAGCTCGTACTTCCAAGCAGTCTCTGTCTCGGGCAGTGATCACCCAGCAAGCCTTGTAAGAATAAATAATTGCTCCTACCTGGATTTTCCAGGTGGATGCTCCCCAAGGTTGTATAAAATGGGTCCAAACTTCCTCACAGCCCTTTGTCTTGTGTTTGAACAAATCAAAGAGCCCCTGCTACGCTGATTTCCATCCCTGGGGGTATCTCTTCCCAAAAATGTCGCTTCCCCCCGCTCCAGGGTTTCTTTTCCAAAGTGTCTTTGTGCTTCAGAAACCCTCAGCCACCTCCTGAGCTGATCCACCCCTGACAGCACAGCGCAGGCTTTCCTGGGGTGTGGTTTTCACGCTGCTGTGGGGTCAGCAGTGTTGGGTTTTCCAGAGAAGAGCAAAAGTGAAAAGCAGGTCTGGTGAAATCAAGATTTGAGGGAGGATTTTTGTGTGCTCACAGCTGGCCTGGTACAGCCCTGCACGTGGCAGGAACGAGATGGTCTTTAAGGTCCCTTCCCACCCAAACCAACCTGGGATGCTGATTTAGTGTGGTTTAAGCCCCGGTTTCTTGCCTTAGAGCTGCCACCCTGACGCTCAGCTGATGGCTTTTGAGTATCTGAACAAACAGCCCTTGGATGAAAACTTCCCCTTTTTTTTCTCTCTCTCTCTCTTAGAATCAAGACTTTATTTTACATATTTGGTTTCTCTCCCTTTCTTCCTGCTTTTTATCCTTTGAATCAAATAACCTCCTACAGTTCATAGCACCAGTATTTTTTTCTGAATCGTTGATTCCCTAATGTTGTCCCAACCACTTCCACCATCCCCTTTCTCTGCTGTCTGGTGCGAGGTTATCCCTACGTGGCTTTCGGGGAAACTCAGCTCTGTGTTTTAGCACAGGCAAGGCAGAACAGTTCTGTTTAATCCAGCCTGTCTGTCTCCCATCCTCTCCCTGTTTCCCACTGACCTCTGGATTTTTGGAGTTCTGTGGAAGGAAACAGCCCTTGAAAAGCTCTGGGAGGAACCACGGAGAGTCATTTGTGGGATGAACAGAGAAGGGATTGGGGCAATAAAGGAGCAGAATCTTTAAAGCAGTGAGATCATTATTACGTAGTGTTGTTATTTCCATGTTGTGGTGGAGCCTGAACCCTCAGGCGTGTGGGGGTCTCCAAGGAATCCCCACTTGGTTTGTTGCTGACACTTCTCATGTTCCTGCTTCCCTTCTTGATTGTTCTGGATGCTTTATGATACACTTGGCATTTTAAAATAAAATTTGGGTTGAGCCCCTGATGTTATTTTCCCATCTCTTCCTAGAAGAAAAAAGCTCTGAACTGTCCTTCCTTTCCCCACAGGATGCTTTGGAGGTCTTAAATCAGAGTTAGGTGCAAAGTGGAGTAAATATTGGGGTGAAATAAGGGAATGACAGGCATCCATCTCCCTGGGAGGCTGCAGGATAAAATGGGAAGGGGAGCAGCTCCCGAGGGCCCTGCCTGCACCTTTCTTCCCCAGTGTAGAAGCTTAAATAGAGGTGTTCACTGTGCTGTGAAGGTGGCTGGAAATCCGAGCAGAGCTCCTCTTGGAGGAGAATTTTTGTTAAATGGGAAAGGGTTTGTTTCCCAAAGAAATCGTTCCCTTACTGCCTTCAGGGGAGGAAAAGCAGAGTGAAATTCTGAAGTGCCTGTTCTATCAGGAGCACCTTGCTGTCAGGAACCTGCGCAGTTTTATTGACCAGCTACTCAAAACCCCTTGTGCCCGGACAAGGAATGAAAGCACCAAAGTGCTGCTGGTTGTGTGTAACTCAGAGCCGAGCTCCTTGCAGGTGTCATGTGAAAACATTGATTTACTGGAGATCTTCTCCTGCTGCATCTGAGGCAGTCCAGTGAGAGCTCTGCCTGCCCAGCCTTCCCTGCCAGCCCCTTCAGCCTCATCCCAGGTGTTTGTTTACCAGGAAAGCATGGAAAATAGGGAGGAGAGAGGAGGTGTGCTGTGTGAGCGGGAGACCTGGAATGGTGAATGTGCACTTGCAGCCACCTGGCACTTGGAGCAGTGTGAGAGAAGGGTTTGGCTCTTTGGTCAAACACCGTGGGCTGGAGGGACCAAATAAATCCTCATCCCCAGGTGCCCCTCGGGTGGATTTGCCCATCTCCTCATGCTGTTTAACACAGTCAGGAGCTGTGAGCACGTGCGACATCACCAAGGGTGCAGTGGCCTTTAAAAGCATTATGGCACTGGAGCATTTGGATGAGTCCAGCTAAAACTGGGCTAAATTACCCCTCACACGCAATTATTGTGGTGTGGCTTGAAGGAGGGAAAGACTTCCCTGGTTCTTGCAGCACCTCTCCTCCTCCGAGGATGTGGCCGGAGTGGGAGGCTGGAAGAGCGATTCAGGATTTGCCCTGAGCAGTTTTTTTGTGGGGTTTCCATGGGGAGCTGTCGGTGTTTGGCACTGAGCCGAGGGATCTGTTCTGGGCAGATTGATGTGTGGGCGTGCACCTGTGGAACAGAGTATCAAATATTATGGGTGTGTAAATTTTAATCAGTATTAGTCTTTTATTTCTGTGAATTACGGCTTCTCTATCAAGTGGCTGTCTCAGGGTTTTTAAATATATCTGTTCTTTTATCGCTGCCTTTCAAGCACATGATTATCCTGGGTAAAAAGGGAAAGAAGGGAACGAGTTTGTGCTGTTTTAAGAGATCTCAGCCTTTGGGTTTGGTCTGTTACCTTTGATATGAGACTGCAGTGACCATATGTCCCAGTATCACTTATCAATCACCCATCAAAAGTGATTTTTGGTTTAATTGAAGGATAAATTAAAACTGACTCCTCCGTTCCCCTGTTTTATTTGTTTATAGCTTCAACTTTTGGTTTTGGTGGCGGTAGTTTTGCCTAACATTTTGACATAGAATCATTAAGGTTGGAAAAGCTCACCAAGATCGAGTCAACCATTAACCCAGCGCTGCCAAGGCACCTCTGAATCCATGTCCCCAAGTGCCACATCCATGTGGCTTTTCAACACTTCCAGGGATGGTGATGCCACCTCCTCCAGCAGCCCCTTCCAGTGCCTGACCACCCTTCCTGTGAAGAAATACTTCCCAAAATCCAATTTAAACCTTCCCTGGGGCAGCTTAAGGCTGTTTTCTCCTGTGCTGAAATGCCTGCGGACTATTTTGAAAAGCCAGGGAATGAAAGTGAGAGCTCTGAAAAGCAAGGGAGGAGGTTTGCAACTAGGAAATAAATTTGGATGGCAGGACCTAACAGCTCTTTGGGGCAGGTGAGCAAAATATGTCTTTTCTCAATGTATTCCACTGGGAACATCTCAGTGTTTTCAGGGAGATTATTTTAACTGTCTTAGAAGGGCTGAAAAATGAATAAAACAGGGTTTTGCTCACAAAAGGCTTTGAGTACCAAAAAAGGGTCAGTTTGCACTCCTGGAACTGCAGCCGTAATTCCAGGTTAAGAGGTGCTGAGCCAAAATTTGGGACAAACACTGCAGCTCGGTAGGGCAGGCTGTGTCCTTCCACAGAACGCTCGGGGGAGAAGCAATTTGCATTTGGGTTTGTTTGCTTTTGAGATTGAAACTTGTTATTTATCGAGGGAAGAGTCATATCTAGGCACATTAGACAGGCGTGCCCTGAAGGTTGTTTGGGCTCTTCAATATTTTATCCAGGGTAAATATGAAACTCATCCCTTCCCTTTGATCACTCTTTGTTCACATCTGGCCTTCAGAAGGACTGGGGTAAGGGAGCGTGTGTGAGGATAAACTGCCAGCATCTCCCACTCTCTGCAGATTTTCCTGAGTTTCACCTTAACTCCTTGAGCTCCTCAAAAATCCAACTGAGCAAACCACGCCTTCTGTTGCTTTCCCCGAGGATCCCAGACGCCTCTCTCCCTCCTTTTTTCAGCCTCCTGATGAATCAGGCAGAGCTGTTTGCTTTTTGGGAGCTGTCCAGCTGAGGGGGAGAGTGCGGGGTCAGTGCTCATTCTGGGGTGACACAATCCTGCATGTGGCTTTAGGCCAAAGCAGAGCTCACATCAGACAAAATACCCGTGAGTCACACGAGAATGAAGGTTGTGCTGGGGTTCTGGAGGTCACCTCTCCATCCCCCTGAGCAGGGATATGTATTACAGTTGTAAAGATCCTGGAAAGCCAGGAGAAATATGTGTCTGTGTATATATTTTTCAAGATTTTATATGTTTTTTTGAGGATGTGCATGTCCCCTTGGGAGTGGGTCCACCTGTAACAAAATCCTAATCCTAATAATAATAATCATCATCATATTAATAGAAAAAAAGAATCCAAACTAGTTTTCTATTCTCCCAGAGAGGAGGCACCTGGAAAAACCCCATTTATTTTGCTTTGGCTGCAGAGTTTTGCTGTGTGGGTCGCAGAGGAGATAGTTGGGAATGACCATCCCTGCACAGGCAGATCATTTCCTCTGGGATAATTCATTAGGGACTCTCCACTTCTCCTTTCAAGGGCAATGTTGGCAGTTTGGTGACAAGGTGGACTGGATGATCCTGGAGGGTTTTTCCAACCTCAGTGACTCTGGGATCTCCCGAGGCTGCCACTCTCTGGCTCTCGGTGCTCTGCGCCTTCCTCTCATCTGGGTTTTAGTCCCTACCTTTAAAGCCCAGGCAAAGTTTCTTTATCCTTTTTTTTCAGCTGCTCTCAATTCTCCCAGCCCCTCTTGGCCCCCGGGCTGCTGTTACAGATTTCGGCACTCACCTCCTTTCTTTCCATTCCCTGCTTTTCCAAACGCTCCTGCAGCCAGGGTAGAAACTGGGATGGAGTTCTGCTCTTATCTCCAGTAATCCCTCTTCTGGAGTGTGCCTTGATTTAAATCCAAGAGGTGTGACTGAAGTCACCACTTCAGGCTGAAGACTCTGTACACGTTGATTCATGGCTTCAAGCCCAGCTTCAAAGCCATTCCTTAAAAGCCAGTGTTAAAAAGCGGTTTTAGGAGGTCATTTTCTTGGTAGCAGGTCCCTGCCAGGGAGGTGGGGCCAGCTTGGTGAATACTTTCTGCTTTTTGGGCACCTGAGTATGGGGTTTGTGCTGGTGTCAGACTCTCCTAACTAAACCTTGGTGCTGGAAATGCCCCCCAGCAAGAGGATTTCCAGAGTCCTGTTTTGGGGAGGCTGTCCCGGTGACTGCCCCAGTTCCGTCACACTGGGACTGCCTCCCCCAGAGGGTTTTAGAGGAGGTGAAATCAGTTTGCTCAACTCAGAATGGGTTTGCTGAGGCGTGAGAAGGGACTTGTAATGTCACCAGATACAGCTGGAGGTTTGAGAGTCAGAATTCAGGTCTTGCTTCATTTACCCTTCTCTTGGGTTTTATCCAACAAGGAAAAAAGCTCACTGGAGGGTTTTTGGGAGTGGGATATGGATGAGGCTCCGTAGGGTCATCAGTCTCCACGCTGACCAGGTGCCCTGTGTTCAGTTCCTCTTCATTTGCTCAACTCTGAAAGATAGAGCTTTAAACTCCTGCTGCAGGTGCCAGCTTAAAACAAAATCAGTCTGGAAAATGCGGTCAGAATTAATTTGGCTTTTCCCAGGGAGACATCTGAGGAAAAATGGTATTTTCTCCATATTCAAAGCACTCTTGCAACAATTTGCTGTGGGAGAACAACTTGAAATTTGGCAAAATATGCATTATTTATTTTTTTCCTCACTAATATTGTAGTTATTCTGTCAGAATGTTCCCGAATTTGGGTAAGGGATAAACCTGTCAGGGCTTACAGTTCCCACATGCTCAGGGACTTGGCACTGTGTTGCAGGGTAACTTGTGATGCATCTCAGGTACCATTTTTGAAATATATTCAACATTGCTCAGGAAAACCTGCAGATCCAGACTGATATTTCCTGAAGAAAACTTTCTGCAAACAATCATTCCTCAGTTTTCAGAGCAGAGCTTGAATAGCATCCAACAAATCAAGCTGCAGTCCAAGTGTGAAACAGGCACAGATGAAATCAAATATCGAATAGTCATTCATGAATCCTGCACTGAGTTGAGGGAATCCTCCTCCCACCACTCCTGGCATTTTTGGAGCTGTGTGATGAAATTTGTATCCTAGGAATACATGAGCTCGTGCTGAACCCTGCTTTTTTCAGCCTGGCATGGAAATGTGATGAATAATTAGTGCCTTCATGAGAGAACCAGCCTTTTTTTCTCCCTAAGGGTCCAGGACTTGAAGAGGGCCCCGTAATGTGAATGATGCTCAAATCCATTGCTCTTATCCGTGTTTCAAAGGCACTGCTGGGATAGACAGCTGAAAGTAAGGAATTAGGCCTTCCAGGTGTCTCCTGGGTACGGAGAAATACAAGGCAGGAATGTCCCTGGCTCATTCCCCGTGTTCAAGGCTTTACTGGACAACAGAAGAAACTCTTGTTATTGTATAGAAATCCACTTGGATATTCTTGTATCTTTAAAATTAAGATTTGTTTGGATTTGGGAGCCATGGAAGATTTTGGTTCGAAGCAACAAGTGCCCTTTCCCCTGTGCTGGGAGGAAAAACAGAGATCTGATGATGCATTGCAAAAATTTAGTCTATTACATAAATTACACCCAGGCTGACGAGTTCCTCAGGTCAGCTTAATCTGTTTTGTTCTGTGCCCGGAAAGGGAAAACGACCATTTAATTATTGGGAGGAAAAAATGATCCTCCTGATTGAGGGAGTCACATGAGTGCAATTTACTTTGTCCTTCCATTCATTTGAGGGATGTGGATGCAGTTCAGCCAGAGATGTTATTTAAAGTTTAATTGGGTGGACTCAGAGTGACAAAGCCCCCAATGTCCCCATCAAAACAAAACCTCAGTGCTTTGCTGGTGGTGTTGTAGGGGACAAAATTGATCTTGCTTTGTTCAGACGTGCTTCAATCATCTGTATTTTTACTCTTCTGTGGTTAAAATGATCCGTGTTTCACTGGGCATCCTGGGGAGGTTATTCAGGAATTTGCCAGAGCACAGGCCCTGGCGCGGGTTCCCCATCCTTGGAAATGTCCAAGGCCAAGTTTTGGAGCAACCTGGGATAGTGGAAGGCGTTCCTGCCCATGGCAGGGGGTGGAATGAGATGAGTTTTAAGGTCCCTTCCAAACTATTCCGTGATTTTCCATGTATAGATGAGTTTCCAGGCATTATTTCCATGATTCCTGAAACCAGGGCAGAGAGGCACCAGGAGCAATTCAGTGTCAGCCTGTTTTAAGAAGGGCTGTGAGAAAACCCCCACCCTAAATCCTGGCTTTGGCTTTAATATTGTGACTATTCCTCATTCTGAAGTGTAACACTCCGCAGCCACCGCGGAGAAGATTCCCGGCGGCTGGGGCACAGCCCCGTGAATAATTCCATGAATAATGCGGACCATTATCAGTTTGCGTTTCCAAACAAGCACCGGTGCTAGCACATCTTCATCGGACAGGCTCTGAAGTCAAGCAGCCACTTCGCAATTAAAACTTTAATTGCTCCACAATTAAATTTGCAACAACAATGTAATTTGCACGCAGAGTTTAATTTGGGAAAGCGAGGCTCTGGCTGAGAGGCCCAAGGCTTGGGGATGTGTGCTGGGGACCGGGGCAGCAAGGGAAGCTCTTGGATTTCACGGAATAACCCCGGGATCATTGAAGTCCAACTCCTAGGACTAGTTTTTGATAAGAAAAGCTTAATTTCATAAAGTTTTGGTGCATCTCCCTGAAATCTTGCAAAGCAACAGGGTGAGGTGAGGCTCTGGCACAAGTTGCCCAGAGCAGCTGTGGCTGCTCCATCCCTGGAAGTGTCCAAGGATAAAGAAACAAAGAACTGAGACTTGGGAGTGTCTGCAGAACCCAAAATATTTTGAGTTCTGTGTGGTTAAAGGGATTTTTGGAGGTATTTCTGTTGGGAGCAGGCTGGTGGCTTGTGGAGGCATCGATCTCTTTTATTGATCCTTGACTCTGGTCACCTTCTCATGTTCATCATGGGAAGGGAATGGCTGGAGCCCTTGGAACTGGAGAACTGAAGACACTGAGATTTTTATTTTATGCTCTATTTGAAAAATCATATGCGTTGCCCGTCGTTATGGAATAGTTTCTTGCAGCAGACAGGAAAGTGCATTGTTCATATGCCAGCTAAAGCTCCCCAAAACCAGCTCAAGCTGTAAATTAAATATAGTGTTGAATTCAATAATGCTCAATATTTAGACTGAAAAGCAGCATTTGCTGATTCTCCTGCCAGGAGAGAAGCATCTCTTGCATTATTTAGTGTTTGTCTGATGGAGATGCCAAGGCAAGTTGCAGATGTATCTCCATTAATTGATCAATATTGTGTTGCATTTCATTTGGTTTCTTTATCTGGTTGATACAGCAGAATAATTTGTTTTTCTCCATGGAAAACTGCACTCTACAGGCTGCCAGGTAGGAAAAGAAAATGGGAAAAATCCTACAGCAGCCCTTTGACCTTTTAATGCCATGAGAGGTGAATTTTGCTCACGGTATGGGCATCTTATGGGGAGGTGTTTAATGTTCCAGATGGCTTAGTTACACAGCAGGAGAATGGGAGGCTTTCTCCAGGACAACAAATTGTAATTTAAGAGCGCATTAATTTCTCAACCATAGTGGAAGAGGGGCAGCTTCTCTGTGCCTCTGCTCCTGCTTCAGTGTCAAAGATGGGATACCTCCTCCTTTTGATTCCAGCCTTACCCAGGCTCCTGTCCTGTTCAATCCTTCTCTTGTGCACTTGGGAAAAATGGATCTGTTTTCTCCTGCAGCAGCTGAGTTTGGCTAATGAAGTCTCTGGTGGGCTGGTTTGTGGCTTGGTGGAAAATGCAGTGTCTGAGGAGGACTGGAGAGGTGCTCAGCTCTGGAAAAGCACTTTGGAAAAGGGGAGGGGGAGCAGCAAGTGTGGGCTTGGAGCCCTGGCACACCCTCTGCACTGTACCTGGGATAGTGGGGACCAGGCAAAGGGGATCACGTGGCTCTGACCCTCTCTTGAGCCAGTCAGTCTTTTCCTAAAGGTCTCTTAGGAACTGGATCCAGCTGAGTCCAGAGGCTGCAGAGCTGGAGCAGCTCATCCTTGCAGGAACCCTACAGGGACAGCCCCAGGGCCCTGTTAAAACCCCAGTACAGCCGTGCTCAGGCACTGCTCGTGTTCTGCAAGGGAAACCTTTCCCCTGGAGACAGTAGGTGGGACAGCTGCATTCACACCTAAATAACTTGGGCATTTTGCAAGTTGATTCCCTCTTCTGCAAGAGAAATTAATTTGGTTTTGTTTTTTTAGAACATCGTTTTGTCCATTCTTGCCAATACCTGCAGTATCATGCTGGGAAATCTTCTCAATCCTTTCAAAACAAGTCTTTTCATTTCATCACCAATATGTTTCACTTGCCCCCCAACACTTGGGAATAATGCGATCCCATCTGTGCATTACTGCTCAGAATTGTCCGTCTTTCTTTGGAGCCCATGAGCCAAAAGTGAGGTAAAGTCATTCCCTTTGCAGGTTTTTGTTGTAGAGCTTTTCCCAACAGAGCTTTTTGCAGAAAAAGCTGCTGAAACTCAGTTCTGTTAAACAAAAAACGACATCCTTCTAAATAATTTAAGAATCTCTGAAGTGTGTCAGGCCCCACTAAAGGTTGATGTCGCTCATTCTCGAGATAAACATCTATTTTTGTGCTTCTAATTAGATTGATACTTAATATAAAGAAATGAATCAAACATTTATAAGAACAATCATAAAAATTAACTTGTCATGAAGACATCTGAATGCCCCCCAACTCCGCTTCTGTATTACAGAAAACGCTGCTGCCATTTTACACTCCCACAGCCCAGGTAATCTTTTAGGTCACAGTAATTACCAAACAGCCACTTTCAGCTTGATAAATAATCATCGTTCCCGACCTGAACGAGTCTGTGTTTCAGTTCCCTGATTGTATTCCGTGATCCCTTAGGCCGTTTCCCAGTTTGGGGTGTGAGGGGAGGCTTTTTAGTGGCTGCTGAGATTGGAAACCTTCGCTCCTTTTTCCCGCCGTTTTTTTTGGCAGGAATAGGCCCGTGGCCCCCTCACGTCTGTCCCCTCTTCCTTCCCTCCTCCTGGCTCTTGCTTTCTGAATCCGGCTCTTCAAACCCCAGAAGATTTAAAAGATTGGTCACTTCCAGCCTCCTAGGGTGGTCCTGAGCTCCCTTCTTTCCATACAACCTTGGATTTTAACCCCTCCTCCCACATCCCTTCCAGGCATGGTACAGGTAAGCTGATAAAGCAGATTTTCCCTCATAAAATGAGATATTCAGAAAGGCAAGGGGTGCAGAGATGGGAATTAAATAATAGCCACAGGTCAGAGTAATTTTCTTTTTGATAGTAGTTCTGTTATTCATGGATGAGTGTTCTCAGGGATTAGTTTCTCAGGGAAAATGAGCAAAATTACGCCTCTGTTTTCATGTGTGGTGTCAAAGACCTAAATCTTTTCCTTTTTGAACACAAAAAATTGGGGGAAATTTCACCTGAAAGTGTAATACGTGAAACGAAGTTCACACTGAGTTTAGTGTACTGTAAGTATGTCCTGACCGTACAGATGCTCCACTAAAAAACCCTCAAGTGTTGAAAGTTTCTGTTTGCAGCAGCTGGTTTTGACCTTTTTCTGAGTTTATGTGCTCTCCTTCATAATACATTTAATTCCTTTTGAAATTGTAGGGCTCTGGTGTTTTTTGTTCATAGTACAGAATCCCAGGATGGTTTGGGTTGGAAGGGATCTTAAAGCTCATCCCATTCCATCCCTGCCATGGGCACTATCCCAGGCTGTTCCAAGCCCCAATGTCCAGCCTGGCCTGTAATCAAATACATTTTAAAACTCAAATCTGAAAAACATTATTCTTCCTTTTAAAACGCCTGAAATTATTTAATTGCCCTTTTAAAATGGTCTTTTTCTCTTCTTTTCCTCACAGATGGGAAGGTTGAAGTGACAAAAGAGGGAGTGAAGCTCTGCACCATGGGACCTGGCAAAGTTTTTGGGGAGTTAGCCATCCTCTACAACTGCACCCGGACAGCTACTGTCAAAAGTAAGCATTTTGGATGTTTTCTTATCTCTTCACTTGGAAGTTGCAGCCTCTTTTAGATGTTTCACTTTCTCAGTGAATTAAACTCTTTAGGGTATGGTTTTTGGTATGGAATTTAGCCACTGTGTGTGTGAAGAAGATGCAGAGGAAGTGCTTCATTCAGTCACTCGGGTTGATCCTACCCCATGCAGAGGAGCCTGAAGCTTATACCACAGTTTTCCTTACAATTCCTGCTGAATCTCATGATAATTTTTTTTGTTGTTGCTTAGAAGAACCTTTCTGACCTGTGTAAGTCTTCAAGGGAAACTCAGTAAGCCAAGCTTAGTTTTTGTTCAGGACAAGTCATTGTTTTCCCACTAAGCTGAATAAAATAAATCAGGAAAAAGAATCTGGATGGCACTTGACCCCCTGCCCTAAACTTCTCAGCACTTTTGTAATCTTTTATGAATGTTTTGGGCAAAGGCTTGTCTTGCACAATTAAGCAGAGGAAATAAATCACATTGCTATGTACAACTTAAATAGGTTTTTGTTTAAATTCAGATGCAGAGCTGAGATGTGGGATATAGGTTATCAGATAGGTGACTGAAGCAGAGAGAGATAGTCAATAATTGTGTGGTTCTAAGGGGAAGGAGTCAGAAGGGTACAGATGGCACAGAATAACCCAAACAAGTGGTATTCTTGTACCAGAATAATGAGCTGTGTGAGTCCCTGCTCAGAAGAAAGCCTTTTCCAAACACCTAACTGTGCTTCAAAAAGAGAGCAAGGAAAAGAACAAATGGGCAGGAATAAGAAAGCAGATAAGTGGATTATTTTCTGCAGGACGTGCTGTTTTCCGTAGTGCTGAAGGACCTGACCCATGGTCTCTGTTCTCACCTGTGCAAACCTTGCCTTTTCACAAGTGCTGGGTACCTCAGGTGGTGGTGATAAATTCAGATGAGCAGCAGCTTTGTGTGATAAATACAGCTGGGAAAGGTTGGAAAGAGCAGAGAAAAAGGTTAAATGCTAGAAGAGGCAGTGAGAGGATGGTTGTTGTTTAGTTCCCCTTAGGAATGCAGAGCTAAAAGGCACCTGATCCTCCAGTCCCACGAGTGAGTCCCCCATAACCACTCTGTTCCTGTGGCCGCTCTCACCTCGTTGTGCAAGGGACTCCCACAGGGAATTGCACACAGCAGGTTTTGCTGTCAGATTTCCTCTTGCTGCCGTTTCCATGCCCTCAGGCTCCCCTCCTGAGCAAACCTCCAGACTGGCATGTGGCACTCAGCTGTCCCAAACCCCTTTGTCCTGGTTAAACTGGGGGCAGCAGTAAGGTCACTGCTCCAGCCATCCTCAGAGAGACCTTGCCTCGAGGAAGAGGAGCGTGTGTTCTTGTTTCTCTGGTCCTTTCCCACCAGGATTGTGTAATTAGAGTTCTGCTGGGCTTTAATCTCCTTCCCAGGGCCAGCGAGGGACTTGGAGGAATTTTATCTCTTGTTAGTGCACAGATCAGTAGCAATTGTGGTTGTAATGAGCTTGGGGAGCTGCTGCAGCTCGCCCTCACTGAGCTGAGGGCCTGGAGGTGTTCACATCACCTCAGGGCACGGTATTGACTTAGCTGATCCTACACAGCTTCAAACACCTGTTTGTTCCTTTGGGAAATGAGCAATAAATGTGGCAAATCCCCTTTCTAGGTGAATGGTGGCAAGTATTCCATTATGCCTGGGGATAACTGCTGCTGCCATTTTACACTCCCACAGCCCAGGTAATCTTTTAGGTCACAGTAATTACCAAACAGCCACTTTCAGCTTGATAAATAATCATCGTTCCCGACCTAAACGAGTCTGTGTTTCAGTTCCCTGATTGTATTCCGTGATCCCTTAGGCTGTTTCCCTGTTTGGGGTGTGAGGGGAGGCTTTTTAGTGGCCGCTGAGATTGGAAACCTTCGCTCCTTTTTCCCGCCGTTTTTTTTGGCAGGAGTAGCCCCGTGGCCCCCTCACGTCTGTCCCCTCTTCCTTCCCTCCTCCTGGCTCTTGCTTTCTGAATCCGGCTCTTCAAACCCCAGAAGATTTAAAAGATTGGTCACTTCCAGCCTCCCAGGGTGGTCCTGAGCTCCATTAAGCCTGGGGATAACTTTGATCATTCCAAGGTTTATTCCAGGAGAAATGAAATTGGTGACTGTAGTGAGATGAGACACTCCGTCAACACTGGTGGTGAAGAAGTGTCAGGGGGCATCATCCAGCTCCCATTTGGAGACACACTTTAACTCAGGGCTTCCCATCGTTCAGGAGAGAGCTTTCCATCACCTCCAGAGCGTCAGGAGTGTGTTTTGATGTGCCTGCCTGTACTTGATTACGAGGAATTTAAGTGCTGCTTTCTGAGGGATGAAGTTGTGGCAGAGGCTGAGTGAAGGATGGATTTATGGGGGTGTTGAGCTCGGCGTTGCAGCTGGGCCATAATGAGGTGTCAGCTGAGTTGACACCTCCTGCTGCAGCTTGGTTTTATGTGTACCCTGGCTTTGGTTTGTAAATAATAAAGATTTTAGTGTCATTACTCACTATTAGTCTACACGGGCTTTTCAGCTCGTGCTCACTCTGCAGGAGCAAACTTCAAATATAAATCACCGGAGGAAGGGCTTTGTCTTTGCAATAGAATTTAGGAGACGTTAAAATTTAATGATTCTGATCTGACTCCTGCCTCATAACGACCTCTTTAATAAGGCAGTCCAGGGCTTTGCAAAGCCTACCCCGGAAGCACTATCATATTTTCTCCCCATTATTGCAGCCCTAAATGAAAGCAGGGTGGGGTTTGAGTTCAAGCAGGGCCTGGGAAGAACCCAAACCCTTGGGTGTTGAGGAGCACTGGGAAAGGCAGGGACACATCTCCTGACACATGGCCTTTTAAGATAAATGTGCAATCTTTGACATCTGATTTTGGTTTGGTTATTCTGCAGCGTTTGCTTTACGTTTCCAGATAATACAGAAAGAATAATAGTGGGGGGGTTTGGGAGTTTTTTGGCTTGCTTTTTCTTCTTCTTCTGGTAGAAACTGGTCAGTCTGCTCCAAGTATGCAATTATCAAGGCTTTCTGGCTCCTTGATGCTCACAGATCACCTTCCATGGCACACTCAGTGAAATCCAAATCAGCTGCTAATTTCTCCCTCTCCCTGTGTTGATTATCCAGAGTTCTAGAGTGTCTGCATGCAGACCTGGATGCTGCTTGCAATTCAAAGCAGAACCACAGACTTTCCTTCCTGATTCCAACAAATAATTAAGTCCAGAATGAGGAAAACACCACTTGTTACGGCTACACCTAGAATGATGTCTCTGATCCTCTGTTTTTACAGACATGGATGGTAAATAGAGCTACGAGAGGCCAGCAAAAAATGACAAAAAAGACAAAAATCCCCCCAGCTGAATTGAGGTTGTATTTAAGACATTGTGATTCTTCATTTTGATAACAGAAAAGACGTGGGAGGAAGTGAAATTAATCTGCCGTTAATATTGTGCAGAAGCGCTCATTCCTCTTAAAGAATAATGTGTGGAGCAGATTTTTGCAGGTGATTTAGGGCAGATTTTGTGGAGGGGGCAGATTCTCCATCCTCTGAGGACGTTCTGCTTATTTTAGAAGTGGTCTTAACACCTGAAGTGGATTCTCTTGGGGGCAAAATAAAACCATCCCCTAGAAACATCTCGGTGCAAGGCTGATGATTTCAGGGGAGTTGCACTCCACACCAGCCCATGTTTTCAGGAGAACTATTAGCAAAAAAAAAAAAAGCAAGCAGAGGCTGAAGTTATTAAACTCTAAATTATGTAAATCCTTTTGCTGGCCCTCAAAAGGCAGCACAAGAGTTCCTCAAGCTGCTGTGCTTGCCAGCTGCACTAATTGTACAAAACCCAGCACGGCGCAGCGGGATTAAGGCGGGAGCTCGGCCGTTCCTTGCCAAGCCTGGATGAGTTTGGATTTTCCACTGCTGTTTGTGTTTTAATGGAGTCCTGTGCACTGCTTGCTGCAGCCCCAGGAACGGCAGAACTTTGTGAGGAGCTCGGGAACATGGATAATTTGCAAGGAAAAAGAAGGCAGCAGCAAGTTGCCAATTAAAACTGCAGAGACTCGTTAAAAGCCTTGCAGGAGGATGTTGCCTTCAGATGTTCTCCTCTAACGATTACAGGAGCCAGGGTAAAGTTTGTTCCGCTCTCCTTAAAACACGCTTTGGAAAGAAGTTGACTTTAGACACTCCACTGTTTGATTAAAATCTCTCTGATATTACTTGGAGATCAGAAACCTGGGATGGCCCAGCCAGTCCGGTGTGCCTGGTGGGAGACAAATGGATATATAAATGGATATATAATGGATATATCCTGGGAGAAAGTAATTTAAACTCACCCTTCCACTGCCTGTGTTTTTCTGTGACCTTTACAGGTTTTGCAAGTAATGTGACAGAATGGGTTTGGATTATTCTTCCAAGGGGATGATAATGAGAAAATGATGTTGAGGACAATGGACAAGGTGTAGCAGAGTTTTTTTTCCCCTCTTCTTGTTCAGGAGCATCTTCAGGATGGTATGTCCATGGCTCTGGAGATACAGGCACAGGGATGGGTGGTCCTGACTGAATTTTTAACTGACGGACAGACCAATCCAAGAGAGATGAGGAAAACAGAATGAAAAATTTATTCACCACCTGGGATCATTGTGTACCTGAAACATCCCCAGGTGTGTTGGAATAAGGGTGCCCAGAGCAGCTGGGGCTGCCCCTGGATCCCTGGCAGTGTCCAAGGCCAGGCTGGACATTGGGGCTTGGAGCAGCCTGGGACAGTGGGAGGTGTCCCTGCCCATGGCAGGGGGTGGCACTGGATGGGCTTTGAGGTCCCATCCACCCCAAACCAGTCTGGGATTCTGGGATTCACAAGTTCCTCAGGCTCTGCTTCCTATCCCCTTTTCTAAAGCCTTGAAGGAGGTGCTGGACGAAGAGGTGGGGCAGCCCCAGCTGCTCTGGGCACCCTGTGCCAGGGCCTGCCCACCCTCCCAGGGAACAATTCCTTCCCAAGATCCCATCCAGCCCTGCCCTCTGGCACTGGGAAGCCATTCCCTGTGTCCTGTCCCTCCATGCCTTGTCCCCAGTCCCTCTCCAGCTCTCCTGGAGCCCCTTTAGGCCCTGCAAGGGGGCTCTGAGCTCTCCCTGGAGCCTTCCCTTCACCAGGTGAACACCAGGAGGTTCTGGCATCATGGGCAGCTTTAAGACTGGGTATTTATTTATAGGAAAACCTTTCAGTGTTAAATCCATGTTTAAAAACTCTCCAGACCTGTTTGGCCAAGCAGATAAAGTAACAATAAATAACGAAGTAGCATTTGTTGTGTCTGGTACGGAAGGAGGGTGATCACCATGCAGGGGAAATGGAGTGCTTCAGTTGTTCTGAAATACTTGTGGAAGTAATTTTGTTGATATTTTTCACGTTGATTTAATTGCAGAGAGGAATGAGCTGAGATCCCATCACTTAAACACGGTTATAAGGAGATGATGACTTTCTCTGTGCAACCCTTGAAGAATTAGTTAATATTAACAGCAGATGTCAGATAATTAGTTCATAAGAGCTCCCATTTCATCCCTTTTTATAGATGTCACTGAAAATGTTGTGGATGTTTGAAATATGGCCAGAGCAGCTGTGAGAAATGAGGTGACTGAACTTTGCTATTGACAGCAAAGCTTCTCTTTGGGCAGAGTTTGATAAACAAGGGGATGCAATGGAGTATTTGCCATAAATGCTAATTTATGGGCTCGGTGACACGTGGTCCTTTCCTGGATTAAAATGCAACAGACAGCACAGGGGCTGGATTTGCCCCACATTATATAAAATTTCTCATTCTAGACTATTTCCTGGTTCTAACTGGGGAACAAAAAGCCACTTGGTACCAAAACAGACCAATCTGTGTTTCAGAACCAAAGCAACAATTGCCTTATCCATGTTCTCTAAAGCCACTTTTAGAAAGCTCCTTGATGGCATGAAATCACCCCAAGCTGCCTTTCCTGCTGTCCATAGAAGCAGAGTTTTTAAAGATTGTTTTGCCCATCGTAATTCAAGGTTTCTTTCTGAGAGACACTGGATTCATGTAAACATTTGATTGATTGTATTGGAGGAGTTGTGCTTCCCTGCATCTCAAGCCCATCGCTTCCAATAAACTTCCACTAAGGGAATCATAGAGCAATCTCCCTAAAATAAGCTCAAATATGGTACCAGTCAGTAAAAGTTACTGCAATTTTTATTGCTTTCAGCCAGGGTGTAGCAGCACCATCTCCACTGGCTGATCCCTTGGGACCAGGAGCATCCGGCTGCCTCTGCTTCTCAGGCAGCAATGGGCTCCAGGTCTCTCCAGCCCACAGGGAACAGGAAGATTTTTTCAGTGTTAAACCTACTACAGGTTTCAGTGATTATTAATTTTAATTACTATCCCCCCTCCCATCTTTCATAATACTGTGGGGTTATTGTGAGGAAAAATGTGTGCGAACACCGATGCTAAAATGAATCTTCTCTTAAATACTCCACGAGTGTAATGTCAACGAAGGTTTCCTTGTTTTCCAGGCTTTTTTAGCTACGGCAAGGCTCAGAACAAGGCAGGGCAGCCCTGGGATGGGGCTGGATCAGTGGAAAGCACCTTCCCCTTGTGTCTGGACATCCCTGGAGAAGAAGAGACAAAATCAGGGGAAATCAGAGAATCCCAGAATGGCTCGATTTGGAAAGGATCTTAAAACTCATCCCATCCCACCCCCTGCCATGGGCAGGGACACCTTCCAGTATCCCAGGCTGCTCCAAGCCCCAATGTCCAGCCTGGCCTTGGACACTGCCAGGGGGATACAAGCTGGCAGCTCGTGTGGGATTGCCCAGGAGGGGATGGGGAGCAGCTTTTGTGTGCAGTTGGGGGGGAGCTGTGGAGTTTGTTGTGGCTGACAGAGCTGCTCGGAGTTGTGCTGGGAGTGGGTGGCCCGCTCTGGACGTGGCTCTGGGTTTTGGGGATGGCTATTTTCGGAGTGTGAGGTGTGGGTGGAGCAGATGGATGTGCCATGTGCTGTGTTCCACAGTGCTGGGGGTTGTATTTAATGTATGGATAACAAAACAGAGGCAAACATGTCTCTCCTACTACCCTGCTGACTTTAGTAGTGGGGTGTTTTCCCTACTTTTTCCCATCTGTCATTGCTGATTTACCTTTAGGAATCTGGAATTCCTTCCAGCAGGCTCGGTGTCCTCTTGTACATCACCCTGCTCGTTTTGGGGCTGGCACCACAATCCAATCTTTCCCAAAAAATACTCAGCTGAACCTGCAGCAAGCAAATTGTTCGCCACCTCCTATTCGGGGAGCACAATCCCCTCAAAACTGAATTCTTGGAATCAGCACAAAGAAAAGGTGAAAACAGCAGCTTGTCCTTCTTCCATTCAAGCTCTCCTAAATTCCCAGCTGGATGACAGTAGTGGGGAAAGTTTCTCACATGGAGAGTACTAGGAGGAAAGCATTCCCTTTCCCTGCAGCACACGAAAGATAGAAGGTGTCTATGGAGAAGGTGCATAGAACAAAATCCCAATCCATGTTTATTTCTCCTGGGATCTTGGGATCAGCTCAGTCAGGGGGCTGGTACCAGAGTCTGGGCCTCAGGTTTGCCCCTGGCTCAGCTGGGCTGGATTTTCTGCATCCTTTGAATGCCTGGGCACAAACATGGAGCTGCTCTTGGGTTCGGAGCTGCTGGGTGTGAAGAGTGGATGCTGTTCTGTCATTGTGGGGCTTCTTCACAGAAACATGGAATGGTTTGGGTTGGAATGGACCTTTAAAACACCATCCAGTGCCACCCCTGCCATGGGACACCTTCCATTGTCCCAGGCTGCTCCAAGCCCCAATGTCCAGCCTGCCCTTGGACACTGCCAGGGATCCAGGGGCAGCCCCAGCTGCTCTGGGCACCCTGTGCCAGGGCCTGCCCACCCTCCCAGGGAACAATTCCTTCCCAATATCCCATCCATCCCTGCCCTCTGGCACTGGGAAACCATTCCCTGTGTCCTGTCCCTCCATCCCTTGTCCCCAGTCCCTCTCCAGCTCTCCTGGAGCCCCTTTAGGCCCTGCAAGGGGCTCTGAGGTTTCCCTGGAGCCTTCTCTTCTCCAGGGGAGCACCCCCAGCTCTCCCAGCCTGGCTGCAGAGCAGAGGGGCTCCAGCCCTTGGAGGATCTCCGTGGCCTCCCCTGGACTCTCTCCAGCAGCTCCAGGCCCTTTTTTTGTTGGGGACCCCCAAGCTGGAGGCAGCTCTGCAGGTGGGATCTCACCTGAGCAAGGCAGAGGGGGAGAATAGCAGAGTAAAGGGCTGGGCTGCTCCTCCAGCCGGGAAGCTGAGCCTAAACCAAACAGAGCCACTGTGGAGGCTCCTGCCTTTCCGAGCTGAGCTCCTGTGATCTCCCTGCTGATGTGTTCTGTGGGAGTGAAGATCCCTGGAAGGTTTTTAAGGGCACGAGTGTGACTTTGCAGAGGAGGGCTTCACCCCCGGTCTGCCGCCAGGGGTGAAACTCCAGCCTGAGGGAACAAGGAGCAGCTTTGCCGCTGTAGATGTTTTGCAGACAATTCCTGTGTTGATAAAAGGAAATCTCTTCATTATGCAGCATTCAGCATTCCATCCTTACTGCTGGTACTCTTGCCATGCTTTGATTGCCTCACGCTTTGATAGCGGGGCTGCTCGGTGTCTTGATTTCAGGGATGTCATTTGAAGTGGGATTTTTTTAAACAGCCCAGGCATTGAGGGGAGATGTTTCAAGTGAGGAGAAGGCTGTGTAGGGCAGCTCGAGCCTTCCTCTGCCACAGCTCTGTATTACTGCTCTGACATGTCAGTTTAAAATACTGATTAATGCTACACATCAGTTACGCTTCCTAAAAGAAGCAGAATTCTGGAGAGGAGCTGAAAATCCCAGTGTATTTTCAGGGATTGTGCGGTGTCTCATCAGAGTCCCTGGCTTTTTCAGCTGAACTGCTCCAGGACCCAACAGCTGACATCTCCTCCATGGTATCGACCTTCTAACCATAAATCCATTTGCTTGTGGCAATGATGCAGTAATAATCAAATTGATGGAATAATAATAATTCCAATAGTAATACTGATTCCAAGAATGGAATCATTGAGGCTGGAAAAGACCTTCAGGATCATCCAATCCAAGCAGTGCCCGATGCCCACCTTGTCCCCAGCCCAGAGCACTGAGTGCCACCTCCAGCCCTTCCTTGGACACCTCCAGGCATGGGCACTCCAAAGCTCCCTGGGCAGCCCCTGCCAAGGCCTGAGCACCCTTTCCATGCAGAAATTCCTGCTGCTGTCCAAGCTGAGCCTCCCCTGGCCCAGCCTGAGGCCCTTTCCCCTTGTCCTGTCCCTGTTCCCTGGCAGCAGAGCCCGACCCCCCCGGCTGCCCCCTCCTGTCAGGGACTTGTGCAGAGCCACAAGGTCCCCCCTGAGCCTCCTTTGCTCCAGGCTCAGCCCCTTTCCCAGCTCCCTCAGCCGCTCCTGGGGCTCCAGCCCCTTCCCAGCTCCGTTCCCTGCCCTGGACACGCTCCAGCCCCTCCAGGGCTCTCTGGCCGGGAGGGCCCAGAACTGGACACAGCCCTGAGGTCCCTCAGCAGGGCCAGTTCAGAGGGTCAATCACAGTCCCCAAGTGCTGCTTTCTTCAACAGTGACACTCTGCCAAAAAAAATCCTTCTCTTTGCCTTGCCAATGAAGAAAATCCAAGTTTAAAAGACAGGATCCAAGCTGGGTGAGTTGCTGAATTTAATCAGCCTCTACTCCTGCCCTCTACTACAAGTAAGTCAGGCAGAGTCACCTCAGAGCAGAAAAACAAACACAAGAAATAAAGAAAAAATTCAATTTCTTCAAAGCCAGCCAGGATTTTGCCTTGTTCAGATCTCTGCACTTAGTTCCCAGTGCTGTCAGATTGCTTCAGGTGTCTGGAGTTCAATGCAAATGTCTGGAGGTCAACTCAATTCCCATCAAAAAACCAATACAGGGTGTCCAGGACATATCAGAGGAAAGGAGAAGACAGCTTTAGGGTGGCACCTGCACTTCCTGCTGTGTACAGAGGCCATGGACTACCCTGAAAAATAGAAAGAACTAACAAAACATAGCTGAGCCTCTTCCCACGCTCCTCATTCCTTCAGTTAATTAAAAAAGAGACACTGTTTAAATCTCATTTCCTCCAGCTGGGCATCAGGCAGAGGCTGCAAAGGGCAGAGCTTCACCGAACCCATTTCAAACACTACTGACTTTGATATTCTGGAGTAAAAGGGTTTTGCAAGTAACTTCAGAGGAGTGAATGCAGTTGTCAACGTTTCTGTTGTCTGGATGGGTTTTATTGCAGCCTAACGATAAATAAAAGCGCTCCCATTCCAACTCCATTCCCAGAGAAGATGCAATTCATGAAATATAATGAGTTTTTCAATTGTGCAATACAGAGAAGTTGTTTGGTGCCTTTTCTTTTTAATTAAAAAGCCTATCTGCAGTTTTGTCAATTTATTTGGTATCCAAATGCTTTTAATGCTGGCACTAAAATAATATGAAATCCATCTTTGCCAGGGAACTTCAGAGCAGATAAATGCGAGTAAACTACAGCCCTCTACAGCATCCCAAACTTGAGCAAATATTGTCAGATTAGGGAGCTGGGAAAGGGGCGTGGCGGTAAAATTAATTTTCTTGGATTTGGAATAGCAAAGAAACCAACCCTAAGCCACTGCTTTGGGGTAACTTTGGGGTAATTTTGATACAGACGGAGCTGGGAAAGGGGCTGAGCCTGGAGCAAAGGAGGCTCAGGGGGGACCTTGTGGCTCTGCACAAGTCCCTGACAGGAGGGGGCAGCCGGGGGGGTCGGGCTCTGCTGCCAGGGAACAGGGACAGGACAAGGGGAAAGGGCCTCAGGCTGGGCCAGGGGAGGCTCAGCTTGGACAGCAGCAGGAATTTCTGCATGGAAAGGGTGCTCAGGCCTTGGCAGGGGCTGCCCAGGGAGCTTTGGAGTGCCCATGCCTGGAGGTGTCCAAGGAAGGGCTGGAGGTGGCACTCAGTGCTCTGGGCTGGGGACAAGGTGGGCATCGGGCACAGCCTGGACTCCATGGGCTGGGAGGGCTTTTCCAGCCTCAGGGATCCTGGGATTCTGGGATTTGAGGGTAGGTCATTCCTGGCGTGCCAGACCATCGAGCTGTGGTGCTTTTAGCACCATCAGACACACACGGAGCCACTTGGAGGAAAAACCCCTTTTCTTTCATTACTTTAAAGAGGCCTCCTGGGCAAAGCCCTCTGGGAATTCCATCCCCACTGGGTGAGCATGAGGAGGGTGCTGTGAAACCAAGGGCTCTTCCAGGAGGAATTTGAGCAGCACTGAAACGGTCACACAGTGTAAGCATCTTTGTGATGGGTGTTGGGAGAGCATCACATTCTGAACAGCTTACACTAGAAAAAAAGAAAATTAAGAAGCAAATGGCAGTGAGTTCTCCAAGGCCTCGTGCTGGGAACTCAGTGGGATGCCCAGAGCTTCATGGCTGGGCTCATCCTTAGAGGAGATGGGAAGGAGGTGGGAGGAGGAGCACTTGTGGATGGGGAGCTGATGAGGGGGACAGGAGCTGCCTGGAGTGGGATGAATTGGCTGAGTGGGTGTGAAAATGCCACGTGGTGGGTTTGTCCATGTCACCAGCCTTATTTCCGATGTCACCAGCCCCATTTCCGTAGGGTTTTGCCCAGATACACCTGAGTGCCCACAGCAGAGACGCTGCTGGGATGTGCCTCTCCCCCCTTCCTGGCCCACATTCTCCACTTAAAGGCTGTTCAGCATCTGATTAGATCCTGTGTTCTCTGAGGAGTCTCTTGAACCTCTTCAGAGTCATTTTTTGTTCTTTGAATTTCTTCTGCCTCTGCTTTTGTAATCCTTCATCATTTCCGAGCACTGCTGTGATTCTTCTGTTGCGAGAGATCCCAAATACAGATTTATTGTTGTCAGATACTCTGCTGAAACAGCACCATTGGCTTTGTTCTTTGGGGAAACGGGGGCAATTTTGGAAAATTGAGCTGATTTAAGGAAGCAGATGAAGGCTGCCGTGCTTTGGGTGTGAAAGAGAGACTCAGGTGCTCTGCCTGTGATAATCACACACTTCCTGTGATCCTGGGCTTGTGTTGCTTGGAAAGGACCTCAGCAAAGCTTCTCCGACCTTCCTCTGGGAGAGGGGCTGCCAGGGCAGCTGTGGCTGGTCTTGGCACCCTGAAGGTGCCCTGAACCAGAGGGACACCTGCTTGGAAAAGAAGTTTTCCTTCGCGTCCAACCTAAAACTCTCAAACTGCGTCTCCCGAGCATTGTCCCGAGTTAGGAGGGAAGTTTGGCAGCAGCCACTCTGTAAGTGCCCTCCTGGGAGGTGTGGGGGTCAGGGATCCCACCTTTGCTCCTGCTGTTCCCGAGGAGATGCAGCAATGTCCATCTCCCGTTGTTCCAGTGCACACCTCTGTATCCAGGGTCACAGGAACTGTGCTGGGAAGGAGTCTGGGTTAAACATTAACCCTCCTATCATACTAGAAACACCCCTTTGGGTTATTTTTAACCTCAGAGTGCATTTTCCCTAGAGCTGGATAAATAGTTGCCAGCAGGAGGGAGGAGAGTGCATGGGAATGGGGAGTGTGGGACAGGGGGAGAGCGGTCAGGGCTGCTGCAGGTAGTGGTGACAAAACAGGGAAAAGTGTTTAAAACCCTCTTTATTCTGCACCGTGGTGTCTGGGGAAGATTTAACAGCTTTAAAGGCCTCACCTGCTTCAGACTCGGAGCTGTTTGGACACAGCCCAGTTTGTGTGGGGACATCAGGGGCCCTGCAGAGCTCATCCCCATTGTCCCACCTTTCCCAGGGGACGGCATTTCCTTTTATTGGAGGGAAAAATACACCTGGAGTGAAGCTCACAGTTTCAGAATGGGTTGAGATTTCTGCTGTGTTCTGGAAGCTTGATTTTGGATAAGCCCTCCTGCCTTTTAGCACAGGTGTCTGGAAAACTGGGGTAATTTGAATTTACATTAAGCCTGAGATTGGAAACTTCCTGGGGAGGGGCGGGTTTGTCCCTTACAATCAGCACTGCGTGGGGATTCTTGGCTGTAAATGCAAGTAATAATTATTTCTGTGCCATTGCTGATGTCCCCAAAAAATCTGTGCCTGCCCCATTCCTGGAAGTGTCCAAGACCAGGTTGGACGGCCTCGGAGTCTTAAAGGGAGTTTTTAAAAACCCATTTTCAAAATGAGGGATTTTGAGCCTTCAGGGAACCAAATATTTCAAGGTTGGTTGGGATTTTTTTATTTGGCAGCACAAATATTTGCCTGCTTCAAATGAATTGTAAAAGCTTTATGGTGTTTGCTTAATCACTGGTGCATTTTTAATTGTTGCTTGACAAACATTGTAATATCTAAAAGGACTCAGTAATTCCCCAGCTTTATGGAGCACTGGGAAAGGAGATAATCTTGTTTTGGCTGCTGCTACTGTAGAGTTTATTGGGGTTTAAAAGAAATCCTCCTTCCAAGTCGAGGGAGATGATGATGGTTGTATTTAACAGCTAATATTCAGCTCCTGCGTCATTAAAACAACAACCCCCCTCAGTTATGGGCAAATAAAATGCTGCATCACTCCATCAGTTAGTGCAAGAAACTGGGAAGCTCCTGGGCTTTGCAGTGCCCTCATTCCCTCCTGGTTATTAGCAAAAGTGTGCCAAGGCATCAGTGAAAGCGTATTTTCCCCTAATTAACCCGGTGCAAACGTATTTGCTTCCAGGATTGCCATAAATATTTGTGTGGAATGAGCTTGCAGGCAGGTCTGGGATGGGATACACTACACAGGATGACCATTCACTGCTGTGGTGCTTCTCCCACATCCTGGTAATCCAGAGCCCCAGGAGCAGCTGGCAAGGCAGGCTGTCCTTCAGCTGCTTTTGGAGCACGGCATTTTGGCAGGAGAAAAGCAGGGATGTGCTGCACTGTGTCCAGTGGGAATGGGAATATATTATATATCTCTTCCACGGGACTATATGAGACATAGATGTAAAACCAGGTGTGGGATCAGGCAGGCTCATTAGCACAGTGCCGCTTGGGGTCGTGGAATGTGTGTTTTAATGGCTTTGTCATTAGCGTCGGGAAAACAATGGTTCCATTCTTGCTGGATTAGCCGTGGGTGCTCCTGAGCCCGGCACTCCTGGGGTCTCTTCCCAGATAAATTGGTGTATCTCGAGCACACCGATGTGTTTATCACAGAGACGCTCTGGTGCCAATCTATCCCCCAGTAAAATGCCAGACTTCAATAGGTTTTGTGACAGCTGTGGCTTTTTTTCCCATTTTAATAAAATCCCGCACTGGTTTGGGTGGGAAGGGACATTCAGGGTCATCTCATCCCACCCCCTGCCATGGGCAGGGACACCTTCCACTATCCCAGGCTGCTCCAAGCCCCAGTGTCCAACCTGGCCTTGGACACTGCCAGGGATCCAGGGGCAGCCACAGCGGCTCTGGGCACCCTGTGCCAGGGCCTGCCCACCCTCCCAGGGAACAATTCCTTCCCAAGATCCCATCTATATCTCACCTCTTTTAATTCAGAACCCTTCCCCTTGTCCCATCACTGTCTGACCACAGAAAGAGTCCCTCTCCCTCTTTTTCAAAAGCCCCCTTTTGTTACTGGAAGGTGCTTTAAGGTCTCCTTGGAGCCTCTCCTTCTCCGTTCTGGGAAGATGGAGAGGTGGCAGAGATCCACTGAAAATGTGCACTTTTAAATTCCTCTGAGGAAGGTTTATGGCTGGGATCAACCAGGAAGGCGGAGCAGTTTCTCAGGCAGTGAGTTTTTTTGGAGGATGGTAAATTTGGAAGAACCAATCTTAATTTTCCAACTTAGTTTGCAAATTAAGGCTTCTTTTCTGAGAACAAAACTAATGTTATGAAAGCATCTTTAGAAACAGTTCGTAATTGCTTTAATCTGATAAAGGCAAAGCGTTCCCAGCTTTGTCCCCTAATACCAATTTATCCTTGAGCAGCACAAGAGCAGAACCTGGGAAAGAAATGATTCCTCGTGGAAAGAAACGCTCATTTCCATATTCCTTCTCTCTTTTTTTAATGTTGTATCATAGCTAATGAGCTGCTGTGGGTTTGTGTGGGCCATGAACATTGGGAATTCATTGTGTGTCTGCTCTCAGCCCTCACATTAGGACTGGAGCAATGCTAATGTCTTTTAATCACCGCGGTAATTCCTGCTGCAGTGGGGCGTTACAGCTCTCGGCTGTGCTGGGAACGGAGAGCTGACGCACAGTTGTGTGAATTCCTCCAGACCCAAATGTTCCAGGCTGTTGGAGATGTGCACAAATAATCCTCCATAAATAAAATGTCCTTCTTGAGCAAATTCTTGAGTCCCCAGTGCTTTGGTGCTGGGACAGGAATGGGCGTTGGTGGCTTTAGGAGCTTGTGTTTGTGCTCCAGCCTGGGAATGGGGTGAGGCCCTCCCGTTGGAAGGGCTTCGGAGCTGCATCTCCAGCTAGGAAGATTTAATGTTGATAAAGCTTAAATTATTCTCTGCAAGCTGCTTAGGTTTGAGGCTGACGTCATATCCATACGAGTATCATGGAATCCCAGAATGGTTTGAGTGGGAATGGATCCTAAAGCCCATCCAGTGCCACCCCTGCCATGGGCAGGGACACCTCCCACTGTCCCAGGCTGCTCCAAGCCCCAATGTCCAGCCTGGCCTTGGGCACTGCCAGGGATCCAGGGGCAGCCCCAGCTGCTCTGGGCACCCTGTGCCAGGGCCTGCCCGCCCTCCCAGGGAACAATTCCTTCCCAAGATCCCATCCAGCCCTGCCCTCTGGCACTGGGAAGCCATTCCCTGTGTCCTGGCCCTCCAGCCCTTGTCAAGAGTCTCTCTCCATGTTTCCTGTAGCTCCTTCAGGCACTGGAAGGCCCCAGTGAGGTCACCCCAGCGCTTCTCCTCTCCAGGCTGGACAGTCCCAGCTCTCCCAGCCTTTCCTCCCAGCAGAGCTGCTCCATCCCTCTGCTCATCCTGGAGCCTCCTCTGGACTCTCTCCAGCAGCTCCAGGCCCTCCCTGTGCTGGGGACAGCCGTGTGTCCCAGGGGTGTTGGTGTGGTATGAGAGACCAGCAGGACACACATTCCGTGCTGCCACGGCCAACAGGAGCGATTTGTTGTTGGGATCTCTGTCTCCACAAGGTTTGCTTAATGGAGGAAGGGGAAATGTTCCCAATCCCAGAGGTTCTGCTGTTGAGGGATATGTTGGTCTCGTTATACCCTAAACTCACTTCAGCTGCCTGATGCCATTTAGGGATTCCAGCATCTGATACATTCCACATTCCGTTGGAAACACCCCAGAAATCCTGGGGACTCCAGATCAGGGCCGAAAGTCACAGTCACTCAACTCCACATTTTCTAAAATTTAGAATTTTAGGCTGTAAAGGTTAATGACATTAAAAGTCTCTGCCAGCCCTCCTGCGGAGAGTGGCCTGTCTGGGAGACCTTTTCTGGATGGATTTCATTGTAATGTGGAGTTATTTTGAAGCTTCTCTAACTTATTTTCCCCAAATATTTGTCAAGTTGCATGTAATATTTCTGGAATAGTGGAGGCATTAACCTTTACTAACCACAGCAGAGACTGAAACTCTTAAAAGACTGACGGGATAATTAAGGCAACATCTCGGGGTGAGTTCACTGCTCCTCAAACTCCATTAATTTTTATGACAGTGATGAATTTCAGTGCATTAATAATTAGTTTTTCTCACTGTATGGAAAAGCATTCTGTGAATCACTGCTGTAAATTCTCTCTTTCCGAATCCAAAGACATCTGAACTCATCAATAATCCTGCAGTTATTTCCATGTCCTAAGAAATTTGTGTGTTTTGGAATGGCTAAGGTTCCACAAGCTGGGACAGACAGCACAGCTGGGTGTACAAACTCCTCCTGTTGTGACACCAGCGAGGGAATTCTGAATGGCTTGGAATAGGCTGGGCTTGCCCTCTTGCATTTATACCCTGCTGGAGTTAATCCTGGCTGCTTATTAAATGTTCAGGCCTTGAATAATGAGGGTGTGATTTCCAGGTGAGGCAGTGGGAAATAGATCCATTGGGAAAGGCTTGTTCAGCTTCTCTCTGCTCTCTTTGGGAACTGTTCTGATCAGCATTAAAAGCTGATTGTCATGTCCATGCAATTAGTCCTCTCAGAGTTATGGACAGTTCATGGAATCATGGAATAACCTGAGCTGGAAGGACCCACAGGATCATGCAGTCCAGCTCCTGGCCCTGCACAGACACCCCAACAATCCTGCTCTGTCCAAACACTCCTTGACACCTTCTGGGCTTACATCCTATTTAAATCCACATCTTTCCCTCCCATTACTTTTGCCTGTGGCTTCCAAGCCCGTGTGAGGTGTGTGTTGGCAACAGAAGGGATGGGTGTTGGGGAAGAAGGATTTTAAGACCTGTGGAGAGATTCCATGTGTGGGCAGGCAGCGGGAGAGCCTCGGAGCTGCCACAGGTTTGAGCACACACCAGTGAGGGGTTCTGCCTGCCTGGAATACGCCTGGAAAGCTCCAAGGTGATGCAACGCAATTCCAGGTCGTATTTGTCAGTGGAAAGAATTCCTTGCTGATAAAATCCTATGGATGGTTTACCTGGCAAGAAGGGAGTTGATGGTCCCGTTTTAAGGCTTGTGCATTCATGTTGTGTGGAGATTATTTTATGCTTTGTGCTGAGAAATTTAGATTTGTGCTGGGAGAGTTGGGATTGTTCAGCCTGGGGAAGAGAATGCCTGGGGCTGCCCCTGGATCCCTGGAAGTGTCCAAGGCCAGGCTGGATGGGGCTTGGAGCAGCCTGGGACAGTGGAAGGCGTTCCTTGGCAGGGGGTGGGATGGGTGGGCTCTAAGGTCCCTTCCCACTCCGGCCTTTCCCTGACCCAATAATTTTTATATAATATAAACCCATACCATTTTGCCTATGCAGCTCGGTTTTTTAAAAACAATTTTCTTTTCCAATCTGAATTGCTTTTCCTAAACTCTCTGCAAAGCTGCTGTTTATAAAGTGGATATTAAAACGGGCTGAAAATTGTCTGGTCACAAAGTCAATGCTCTCAATTCCCATGCAAATGGTTCATTTTGTTCTTTAAACTGTTATTTACACACAGTGGTCTGTGAATGTTTATATGCAATGGAAATGCAACAAGTCCTGAGGAAAGAATTGGAATCCAAGAGGCTTCAGTAAAATTGTGTGGTGCAGATTTCACAGTAGATTTGGTTAAAACCATTTTTCCCCATTTCGTTTGTCACTAATCGCTGCTTTCACTAATTACTTTTTTTGTCTTGAACAACTGCTTGGAACAGCTCCACAAAAGCCAATTTGTTGTGTTCATCATGCAAAATATGCCACGACCAATTACACTGCATGAGCCCATATATTTAAAATACAATAAATCATCAGAACACAGACCAGACTTTATTTCTATGAGTGCGCATGGAAATTAATCCATGATTTTCCTAAGGTGGTTTTATGGCCGTGCCAACTTCCTGTGCTGTAGCAGCATTTCCTGCTAAGGGGCAATGGATTCAAACTGAAAGGGAATGTGTTTAAATTGGATTTTGGGAAGGAATGGTTCCCTGGAAGGGTGCCCAGAGCAGCTGGGGCTGCCCCTGGATCCCTGGCAGTGCCCAAGGCCAGGCTGGACACTGGGGCTTGGAGCAGCCTGGGATAGTGGAAGGTGTCCCTGACATGGCAGGGGATGGAACAAGATGGGCTTTGAGGTCCCATCCAACCCAACCATTCTGGGATTCTGTGATTTATATTTGCTGCAGTGAGAATGGTGTCTTGTGAGACAACAGGAAAATGAAGATGCAAGAGGGAAAAAAGGAACAGAGAGAGTCCTGTGGCTGATTCTGTTAATGAGAGATGAATTTTCCCTGTGCTCTATGTCAAGGTTGCAAACCTGCCCCTGTAACAAACCCTCTCTGTGCACACGTGCAGATCTGTGCTTGCCTTCACAGCTTAATTCCTCAGCTTTGCATTCAGCAGCTTTCCAAATGATTCCAGTGATTCATTTTGGGATGACAAACTCCATCTTTTTAGCCATTTTATCCCAGCTGCTGGGATAACCGCTGGCTGCAGCCTCGTCTGCTCCCAGCAGTTCACAAAGGAGGAGGAGCCCAGCCTGCCTGCCAGACGCCCCCAGTGACTCTGATGGTTTTATGCTGTTAACAGATAAATTGCAAAACGATCCCAGCGAGAGAGGACTGACTGGGGAGCTCCTGATACCAGGACAAACAATATCCTGGAGTGTCGGAACTTGCCTGCTTTCAGCTCTCCCTTTTAAACTTTGTTGGAGCAGATTCTTTATTTGCCAGAGCGTCTGGAGGCCCGCAGCTGATTTGGCATGTGGTGGAAAGCCCAGTTTGTTCAGCCAGAGGGTTACTTAGTTATTATTATTTATCTGTATCTGTCCTCCTGTTGGAGAAAGAAGGAGTGAAAGTTGGGCCTCCTGGACCTGAAGTCACAGGAAAGACCAAGCAGCTTCCTTCCCAAGAGCTTTCGGGAGGAGGCAGGGCAAGAGGCAGATATTTGTGGAGGAGACCTAAATCTGAGCCTTTTCCATACATTTAGGACAAGAGGCTCAAATCCTGGATAGGGGCGTGGCTCTGAATCCCCTTTGGAGATTGGCATTCCCCCAGGGAATTCCTGCGTGTGGGCTCTGAGGGTCCCCGGTGCACTCAGTGGGATGTGTGGAAATGATGAGAAGGAGCCACAGATCAGCCTCCCCGGTTACCACAAAGGTGGGATGGAGCAGAATTCCTGCTTCAGTTGATGATGTCCCGGTGTCCCAAAGGAATGTCCCAGCTTTTGCTCCCTGGCCACCCACAGGTCCCTCTGTGGCTTCATCCTTGTGTTTGAGTGCAGCACCTGCCACGAGGGACACCAGAGGGATGGAGCAGCTGTGCTGGGAGGAAAGGCTGGGAGAGCTGGGATTGTTCAGCCTGGAGAGGAGAAGCGCTGGGGTGACCTCACTGGGGCCTTCCAGTGCCTGAAGGAGCTACAGGAAAGGAGACTCTTTACAAGGGCTGGAGGGCCAGGACACAGGGAATGGCTTCCCAGTGCCAGAGGGCAGGGCTGGATGGGATATTGGGCAGGAATTGTTCCCTGGGAGGGTGGGCAGGCCCTGGCACAGGGTGCCCAGAGCAGCTGGGGCTGCCCCTGGATCCCTGGCAGTGCCCAAGGCCAGGCTGGACATTGGGGCTTGGAGCAGCCTGGGACAGTGGAAGGTGTCCCTGCCCATGGCAGGGGTGGCACTGGATGGGCTTTGAGGTCCCTTCCCACCTAAACCATTCCATGATTCACCATGACTGAAGCCAGTGGTGAGTGGCCGGGTGTCTCACTGGGCTTCAGTGACGATGTGACCTGGTTGTGGCCCTGGGGACCAGGACAGAAGATCCACCCTGGAGCACACTTGATTTGCATCGAGCTTCAGCCACTTCCTGTAGAATCCATTGATGCTGTTGATCCATGGTGATCCACAGTGATCCATAGTGACCCTTGGTGATCCACAGTGATCCACAGTGATCCACGGTGGTCCATGATGATCCATAGTGGTCCATGGTGACCCACGGTGACCCATGATGATCCACAGTGATCCATGGTGGTCCATGATGATCCACGGTGGTCCATGATGATCCATAGTGGTCCATGATGACCCACGGTGACCCATGATGATCCACGGTGATCCATGGTGGTGATCCATGATGATCCATGGTGACCCAAGCTGTGGTGGCCTTTGGAAGCCCTGATCTTGGTGTGCAGCACAGGAATGAGGGTTTGAGGACACGAGCAGCAGATCCAGGATCTCCCCTGTTGAGAAAGCTCTGTCCGCCTTCCAGTGATCACGTCAGTCTGGGAATTAAATTTCCACAGGGAAAATAAGCAAAATTTCCATTCCTGTTCAATACATCTCCAGTGGCCTTGGTTCACCTGATTTCTTTTCATTTTTTGCCTCAGCCCTTTTAATCCTGCTCATTAAGTAGTTCATTAGTTGCACTGATCCCTCAGTTAACCTGGTATCAAAAAAAGATAATTGAATTTAACTTCCCAGCCCAACCCACCTTTAGATGGATAAAATTCCATGCTAACGACTTGGTTTGCTTCTATTAATTTTAACAATTCCTGTAATTAGACTGAGAATATTCCTCCATTGACATGAGATCTAAAACACTGCTCATCCCAGGGAAATGTTTTTCAAATAGTGCAAATGAATGTGGTGGTGGAAAACAGACCGGTGTTGAAATAGGAGGGGTTTTGCTTGGTTTCAAGGCAGCTTGGGAAGATAAAGCATTTATGGAATATTTTGGATGTTCCATCCCTATATTGCTGAGAGATAGGGTTGTATTTAGAGTTTTTGCAGTAAAGATAAATATAATAAGAAGAGAATTCCCTCCAAATGGTTGCTTCCAACAGTAAAAGGCTTTGGGAATGCAACAACCTTTATACTTCAAAATATTCAAAGTATTTCCAGGTAACAACAGATAAGGGGTTTCTGATGAGTAAATTGTTGCTAAATGAGTCATGGACTATTAATTAATGAGCAGCTTTAACCCCGTGTTAGTCCCTAAGGGGTGACCCTGATTATTTGGGGGAGAAGGCTGGAGGGGAGCAGGTCAGGATCCTGCAGCTTGGATTTCGTGGAGCTGTGTGGAATTGTTTCACTAGGAACAACTGTTAAAAGTCCCTCACAAGCTGAATATTTGCAAATAATTTCAGCTTTCCCTGCAGCTGGCTGTTCAAATCCCTCATGGAAGCTTCAGAAACCTCACTTAGGATATTTAGTGAGTTGTCCTGTAAAATCAGTGGAGTTGCACAGAATAGAATATGAAGTGCTGTATAATCCCTTCTGCTGTGGGGAGGACAAACCCCAAAGCCTAAAGCAGCCCAGATACAGACCTGGGTTCCTTTTGTTGTCTCCCATCTCCCATAACAATTGCAATTTCTGTTTTATCCCAAAATCTTGGGATGGTTTGGGTTGGAACTGACCTTAAAGCTCATCCAGTCCCACCGCCTGCTGTGAACAGGGACATTTTCCACTATCCCAGGTTACTCCAAGCCCCGTCCAACGTGGCCTTGAACTTTTTTATGTTGGAAAGGAGATGGAGGAGAGGGGGGAAAGCCTCCTGAAGCTTTTGTTAATTAATGCAAGTTTTAATTCCCTCTCCCAGTGTGCTTTTTTCTTCCACAGTCTTTTTACAGGTATATCCCCCTGGAAGGGCTTCCAGTTGCATGCAGCACCCAGGGAATGGGAATCACGTGCCATCCTAAATTTGATGGGATTGCTCCATCTGCACATGATGGTTTTTACAGGATAATGACAGTGTGGGGATTTCCCAGATTTTCCAAGCTCACTGTTCTGACAGAAAAAAGTCTTGGGAAGGACTTTTCCATGTAGGTTATTTATTTTTAGGAAAAAATTCCTTGTATCCTCCTGGAAGGCAGCAGTGAGGATGGGTCTTTGATTTCTTATTTCCCAGGAAGCAGATGGGTAAAGTATTTCCTAAACCTGAAAGGGGAACATTTCTGAAATGGAAGCAGTGCAGTAGGAAGGGTGATACACATATTTTTGGGCAAATAATCCGTATATTTTTGGGCGAATATCTCCTGGCTGCCATTCATTCCAATGCCCTGGACAGGTGTGGATGAGTCAATCCCTTACGTCAGAGATGGGCTTTGAAATGGAAAGGCAGCTTTGCCACAGGAATATCACCCTCGAAGGGAACGTTCCTTTTCCCTGTAGGAAACGAATCCCAAATTTAAAAAGCCCGCAGCAGAGCAAACGCACCACTGCTTTAGCACCCCTGGGCCATTCCAGCAGCGGTGGTGCAGAGCAGTATCCATAAATCAGGATTTGCAGCACAAAGTGCCAAGCTCAGATCGGGGTTTTGTTTGCAGTCATGCCTTTGTTCAAGTGGTGTTAGCAAGGACACGGAATTCTCCCGTGGGGCTGGCCCATCACAGCTCATCTGTGCTGCTGTGGGACCAGTGCCACCTCTGTCCCACATCCTGCCGTGGGCAGGGACCGTGGCAGCAGCGCTGGGGATGGCTCCTTCCTCCCACAGCTTTGGACAAGGCATGGAGGGCCAGGACACAGGGAATGGCTTCCCAGTGCCAGAGGGCAGGGCTGGATGGGATATTGGGAAGGAATTGTTCCCTGGGAGGGTGGGCAGGCCCTGGCACAGGGTGCCCAGAGCAGCTGGGGCTGCCCCTGGATCCCTGGCAGTGCCCAAGGCCAGGCTGGACATTGGGGCTTGGAGCAGCCTGGGACAGTGGAAGGAACAGATGATCTGTAATTCCCTTCCCACCCGAACCAGTGTGGGAGTCTCTGCTACACCTTGAACACAGCCAGGCTGTATTCATGGTCCTCCCAGGTGATATTATCCCTGTAACACTGAATAAAAAAGGACTGATGGAAATTGTGGGATGTAAAGTAGGAAAAGCCCATCTTTTTTTCCATTTTTGCTTGCACAGAGGCAGCTCCTGTTCCTGTCAGTGTCTTTCAGTCACCACTGATGATAAATGCAATATTTGTGCCCTTCACATAAAAATGGGATCATTCCCAGGGAGGTCTGGAGACTCTTTTATTAGAAAAGTGTCCTTTATTAGAAAGCCTATTAATAGGGGAATGGGGAATGGGAGGACATCTCTATTTATATTATTCACTATTTTCTTTGATCATTAAATGCTCTGTAACTCCATCTCCATCCCTCTCAAGTGGCATCATAAAATTAATTGGTTACCTCTGGAAGGAGGCAGAGCTCAGGGTTTGACAGCTGGGATCACAAATGCAGCGGGAATGCAAAACAATTCTGCTTTCCGTCCCCAAGCAGGTTCTGGGAGTGTGAGATCCATGAGCGATGTCAGGGATGCCAGCAGCCCCAGGAGTGGCTGAGGGAGCTGGGAAAGGGGCTGAGCCTGGAGCAAAGGAGGCTCAGGGGGGACCTTGTGGCTCTGCACAAGTCCCTGACAGGAGGGGGCAGCCGGGGGGGTCGGGCTCTGCTGCCAGGGAACAGGGACAGGACAAGGGGAAAGGGCCTCAGGCTGGGCCAGGGGAGGCTCAGCTTGGACAGCAGCAGGAATTTCTGCATGGAAAGGGTGCTCAGGCCTTGGCAGGGGCTGCCCAGGGAGCTTTGGAGTGCCCATGCCTGGAGGTGTTCAAAGCCATGGGGATGTGGCACTTGTTGTGGGCTTGGCCGTGCTGGGATTGATTGTTGGACCCAATGATCCTGTGGGGCTTTTCCAGCCTTCCTGATCCCATGAAGAGCACAGCACATCTGTGGCTGGTCTGCTGGGAATGATCCACACCTTTCCCTCCAAGAAATCCTGGGGGATCTTGCAGTGAACCTATTAAAACAATCCAGCCTTGACCTAGAAGCGCCGTTTCCAGAGGTTAACCCCTTGGGAAGTGTGCGCCAGCTGGTTCTGAACTGGAACGTTGATGTCGCTGTTAAATCAAGCACTCCGTTACCTGATCAGCTCCAGCGTGTTCCCCTTCCCAGCAGCACCATGGAAGCAGGAGGCAGCTCTGCTGCTGGAAAAAGAGGGGAAAACGCTCTCGATGGCTACGGAAGAGATGTCAGGAAGCCATTCCTGAGTGGTTTGTTTTTCCTTTAAAAAAATATAATTTCCCCTGTTCCTTGTGGCACAGGGTGACCCCCCTGTGCTCATATTAACAAATTAATTAGAGGAGCCCCAGCGATACCAATTGTCACAATTACACTGAGGAGTTTAAAACGTGCAAACCTCCCCAAATTAACTGCAAACCTACTTGATATATGAACAGCTCAAATTAATAATTAACCTAATAATTTTTGCTCCAACCTTATTTCTTTGTTAAAAAGTGAGCCATTTTAATTGGATAATGAGGTGCCAGTGCCACTCAGGAATTGTGCATTCCCCAGGCTATGGGAAGGAAGGGAGATTATGCAAGGAGCAGGGCAGATGCTGCTCCAAATGCCTCCACAGTGAACATTTTACTCTGATGAATTCTTCATTTATTCCCAGATGGCTGGGGAGTTTGTACAGCAGTTCCTGTGTGCTGTCGTTTCACCATTTGATATATTGCTGTTACCTAATTCTTGTGAGCCTCAAAGTGATGCTCACAGCCCTGGGCAAGGCCCAGCCTCTGGTTCCAGGTGTCCCAGCCCTCCTCTGGCAGCAAAGGGAAAGGAGCAAGGGGTGCACGAGAGATTATTGGATTAACACCACATACTGAGGGTGGGAATAACTGGATTTTTCCAGAAGAAAGGAGGGCTTTTGCCTCAGAAACCTGGGAAATATTATTGGAGGCATAGTCAGAAAAAAAATACATTTAATATCTCATTTTTAGGAGCCTGCTTTTCCCGTAAAAGAATTTAATTTTTTTTTTTTTTAAGAAAGCACAGCAAAAGGAAGAATACTGTAGTGTTCTCTGCCCTGCAGGAGACTAATTCATAGAAATAAAGAAGCCTCCATAACATGTTGATGTCTGTTGAAAATATATTTGATTTCCAAACAGGAACCGTGCAATGCTGCCTGAAATGGGAGCTGCTTTTCCTCTGCCTTTGCTGTTGGATAACACACCCCAAACCCACAGTGCTGCAGCACCACTGGAATGGTTTTCTCCTGACTAAAACATCAGGAGGGCAAAATAACCGGGGAGGAAGTCTGGGAACTGGGATTGTTTGGCCTGGAGAAGAGAAGCTCTGGGGTGGAATAACTGTGGCCTTCCAGGACCTGAAGGAGCTCCAGGAGAGCTGGAGAGGGACTGGGGACAAGGGCTGGAGGGTCAGGACACAGGGAATGGCTTCCCAGTGCCAGAGGGCAGGGCTGGATGGGATCTTGGGAAGGAATTGTTCCTTGGCAGGGTGGGCAGGCCCTGGCACAGGGTGCCCAGAGCAGCTGGGGCTGCCCCTGGATCCCTGGCAGTGCCCAAGGCCAGGCTGGACATTGGGGCTTGGAGCAGCCTGGGACAGTGGGAGGTGTCCCTGCCCATGGCAGGGGTGGCACTGGATGGGCTTTGAGGTCCTTCCAACCCAAACCTCTCTGGGATTCTGAGATTTCCCCTCCCCATCAGAGGTGTGGAATTTGAGGTATGACTGAAATCCAGTTCCTCCTTTCCTGCCCTGTGCTCCAGCATCTCCTGTGCATCCCTCTGCCCCAGCCCCTGCCTCATCCCCTGCACTGCCACTCTCACCCCCGGCCTTGCCTCCCCTGCTGCTCCTGGGTGCAATCACTGCCCTCTGGAGCCCATGAGAAATGAGTAAATTAAGTGGGTAATTATTTCCCTGCGTTGCAGCTCATGTAGGTTAAATGGATGAACTCACTCCCCGAGCAAACTCCTCACGTTCCTGGTAACTGGAGAGGGATATCCACTCTCCTAACACATTCCCCTGTGGCTGTGTGTGACCTTTTCTGCCAGCTCTTAGCTCATTTTTTAGGAAATCAGCCCAAATCTGCAGCACGTCAGAATACTGTTTGACATGGAGGAGCAGGAATCTCATGGACTTTATTAGGAGTTGAAGGGTTAAACAGGGCTTTAAAAAATATCCCGTGTCCTGTCCTGGTGAATACCTGGATTGGTTTGGGCACCAGGCATGTTAGACAGATGCTTTTGTGATCCCCATCCTTATCCTTTGTTCTTGGAGGAGAAAAGGGAATACCATTGGAAAACAGTTTCTGTCAGCTACTCTCACTTAAAGAGTGAAGGAAATCAGGTTGGCATTGAACACCCAAATCAGGGACATCTCCGTGGGGTTGCCTATCAAATTTCAGCACCATTAATCCAAAACTTGCTATTTTTGTCGTGGAAAGAGGGATTTTCCAGGCTGCTTTTGGGTTTCCCAGAGCCCATGGCCCCAGCAGTTGTTCACACTCAGGTCAGCTGCAGCACAAACAGGACACGCAGCATTTTGAGGTGGTTTAAGGTGATATTTTCTTGGTGTGGTTGGGTTTTCTTTCCCCTCACACCCTCAGTGGTTGTGTTCTCCCAGTCCTGCCCTCTTGGAAGAGCATCCTGCCCACGATGCTTTGTGCGCCCCGTGACACTGGGGTGGGCCATGTGTGATGTGCTTTATTATTTAATTTGCTTAATACAACACGATATTAACCCAAACTCTCTGCTATCACCAGGGCAGGGCTCTCCCCTGCACCGAGGCATCACTGCTGCAGCAGCAGCTTTGGTGACTTTTCTCTTGTGCTGCCTTCACGGCATCTCTGCTCCTAATTAGAAACAGAGGCCATTAATTAAATACATCCCCAGTGTTTAATTAAATATTTGTCCGGTGCCTGTGAGCTAAGTGTGAACCTGCTCCGAGATAACAGGGCTTGTTCTCGCCCAGTGGGACAGGGCTTGTATCCCCCCAGGAAACCTTGGGGTGTTCAGAAGCTCCTGCTCTGTGTGTGCATGGAAAGCAGCTGGACTGTGCACAAACATGCAAAGGGGGTGGGTGTGCAGCCCCAACTCGTCCCTGGGCTGAGATCACTCAGCTCTGCTGGCAGGGAGCCACGGGGAGCCTGGAGCCCTTCTGTGGGCCTGGGTGCAGAGACAGCATCCCCATGAGAGCTCCCACTCCTGGGAAATATCCTTCATTTCCCACTGAGGGATGGATAGATAGGAGCAAGAGGGAAGGGTGAAGTCTGCTAATCACTCTGTGTTGTCTCTGAAGGAATCCTCATTTCCGTCTTTGGGATCACACAATCCCAGGATGGTTTGGGCTGGAAGGGACCTCAAAGCCCACCCAGTGCCACCCCTGCCCTGGGCAGGGACACCTCCCACTGTCCCAGGCTGCTCCAAGCCCCAGTGTCCAGCCTGGCCTTGGACACTGCCAGGGATCCAGGGGCAGCCCCAGCTGCTCTGGGCACCCTGTGCCAGGGCCTGCCCACCCTCCCAGGGAACAATTCCTGCCCAATATCCCATCCATCCCTGCCCTCTGGCACTGGGAAGCCATTCCCTGTGTCCTGGCCCTCCAGCCCTTGTCCCCAGTCCCTCTGCAGCTCTCCTGGAGCCCCTTTAGGCCCTGCAAGGGGCTCTGAGCTCTCCCCAGCGCTTCTCCAGGTGAACACCCTGAGCTCTCCCAGCCTTTCCTCCCAGCAGAGCTGCTCCATCCCTCTGCTCATCCTGGAGCCTCCTCTGGACTCTCTCCAGCAGCTCCAGGCCCTCCCTGTGCTGGGCCCCAGGGCTGGGGCAGCTCTGCAGGTGGGGTCTCACCTGAGCACAGGGGCAGAATCCCCCTGCTCTTGGTGGATTCCCTGCATTTCCCTCCTGTGCTGCAGGACAGTTCTCAGGAGCTCTGGGACTGGGTTTGATCAGGTCTCCTGGAGGAAACAGGGAATTATGAGTCCAGGCATTTCTCCCCCAAGGTGCTTAAGCAGGGGGGCTGAACAGTCCAGAGTTCTCCCAAACCCCCAAGCCCTTTTCACTACTCCAATCCCCTCTGTATTTACTGCTTTGCTCCTTCACGTTGCTTTTCCAGATTTTTCTTGTTTTTGAAGGATTATTGAAGTTTAGCTACTGCTTTGCACACCAGATGGCTTTTTTTTTTTGATTAATTCCAGTAATTTTGCTGTTGTTGCTCTCATTGCTCTATTGCTGCCACACAACACTTTTCTGATGTTATTAAGTTTTGCAGAAAGAACAGTGGGGAGGAAATCCACAACTTAAGGAGCTGAAAATAAACCAAAAAACCCTCCAGCAAAATTAAAAACTCCAGAACATAATATTTTCTTTTCCATTAAAGTCCTATTTTTTAAAGTACTGCAGAAAAGGCTCCCTCTTCTCTTTCCTCTTCTGTGACTTCATGGGTCATGACATACAAAATTATTTTGTATTTTCCCCTTTCTAATGAGAAGGAGTAATTGATTACCTAGGGGCCAGGATTTTGATAGCACTGCTGGTGGTGGAAGTGCTTGGAAAGAGGGTTGGGATGTACAATCCAAGGTGTCTCCGATGGTTTGCCTGGGGTGGCCTTTCCAGGGAGTCCTGGGAAGTGCTCAGCTCCCTGGCCCTGCCCAGCATCACTCAGGCTGGAATGAAAAGGTCTTTGCTTGGACAAGGGAAAGCTTCCTTAGACCTTTTCTCCTGCATCCCTAAATGAATTCCCCAACTGTTCCTGGGTTATCTCAAGTTTTTACTGGTTGTAACTTAGGAAAAACAAAAAGAAATCTGATTTCGGAACATTTTCAAACAGCTCAAGGGTGCAATGGCAGCAAGATGAGCTTCCCCTCTTGCTGAAGGTCCTGGAGCAGGAGGGAAGGATTTTGGAGTAGCTCGGTGGCAGTGACTGACTTGCCTCTTCGGCTGTAAAACCGTGTTTAGTACCTGAAATCCACGTGGATCCAGTGCTGATGGGTTATTCTGCCATCTTTTAGCCAGGGAGCTGGCTCCAGCTGCTGCCTCTGGAAGTGCTGGAGTGGGACTCATTGGAGGAGCCAGGGCATCGTGGCTGGGTGCCTGTGACTGATACAGGTCAAAAACCCGTGTGGGTTTTGATGATTTCAGTATTTTTGTATATTCATCTACAGAGGAGCTGTTTCCACAGGCCATTTGTGATTTCTCCAGGGTGTGAAGATGGAATCAGCAGCATGTCCCTCCTCTGCCTGCAAGGGAACAAGGTGCTAAATGTCATTTTTGCTGTGGCCCAGCTGCCAGGGGCTGTCTCTGCGGGGTCCCTGCTGTGGCTGCAGCTGCACTCTCAGTGCTCTGTGTCTGTGTGTGACCTACGCACCACAGCCTGGGCTCTCTCTGGGGCTGTTTGCTCTGCTCTCCTCCTCTGCCTCACGCTGGAGCAGCGGGAGCTCACAAATCAGTGTCACTGGGACCATTCCTGCTCTCCAAATCACTCCTGGCTGCTGCTGTTTCACCCAGGCATGGCTGGAGGCAGAGAGCAGCTTTTGGTCCGTAGCTTTGTGGCATTTTCACAGCCATTCCTGGCTTTTTTCAGTCACCAGCTGCAGACCAAAGTTATGGGAATCATGGAATGTGCTGAGCTGGAAGGGACCCCCAGGGATCATGTATCCAGCCCCTGGCCCTGCACAGACACCCCAACAGCCCCACCCTGGGCATCCCTGGCAGCGCTGTCCAAACGCTCCTGGAGCTCTGGCAGCCTCGGGGCCGGGACCATTCCCTGGGGAGCCTGGGCAGTGCCCGGCACCCTCTGGGGGAAGCACCTTTCCCTAAAATCCAACCTAATCCCTCGGCAGAGTTCCAGCCGTTCCCTGGATGCTGTTCCTGTCCCAGGGAGCAGCGATCAGAGCTGCCCTTGGGAGGAGCTGCAGCCCCCAGAGAGTCTCCCCTCAGTCTCCCTCTGCTCCAGGGAGCTCAGCAAGAGCTTTTTTGGTACTCCAAAGTTTTTTTGTCCATGGAATAAGCTGGGATAGGTTATCCTAACAAGGCTCCCAGCACTCCTGGTGCAGCAGGAACACCCCTGGCAGTGCCTGGGGGATGAACAGGGCGGAGGTGCAGCCCCACACGAGCTGCTGTGACCTGAGGCCAGCACAGGGTAGTGCTCATTCCTTATGTCTTGGCACAGGGTGCCCAGAGCAGCTGGGGCTGCCCCTGGATCCCTGGAAGTGTGCAAGGCCAGGCTGGACACTGGGGCTTGGGGCAGCCTGGGACAGTGGAAGGTGTCCCATGTTAGAACAAGATGGGCTTTTAAGGTCCTTTTTAACCCAAACCCTTCTGGGATTCCACGATCAGTTTAGCTTTGAAGAATTCCGAGTGTCAGACGGTGACTGTGTCCTTATTCCTTCGCTCCCTGTGAATTTTAGTGTCAAAGCACAGACCTGGGGATATTTTTATGGAGCACGAGGCAGGAATTCACCTGGGAATGTGGTAGCTTTCAGTGGATCTCTTCCTGTGTGTATCCAAGCTTGGAAAACTGCTGGCAGGAGGACTTTGCATGACGGTGTTTTATTTGGGAGCAGCTTTCCAAGCAGTGATTCCTTACAGAGTGATGAAGGCTGATCCCTTGGACTGGATTTCAGCCTCTTAAGCTCCTCTCCTGGCTCTCACTGCGGTTGCCTTTGGCAAACCCCCTCCTTCCTGGGCTGTTTTGATAAAATGAGATAATTTGTCAGTGTTTGTACAGCGCTTCAGGGACTTCAATTTTCATGCTTTAGCAACTGGCTGAGGTGACTTCAGTCAAAAGTGGGTTTCTCTGAGGAGTAGTAAACTAAATTTGTCTCATTAAGCCCAGCCTTTCTCTTGTTTTCCCAAAAATGATGCTGGCAACTGCAGCTTTATCTCCTCGCTGGTACAGGGCAATAATTGCTTTGGAAATTATACTTTTCCTCCTTTTAATGCCAGTTTCTTCATGGTTTCTGGGAGAAATCCTTCCTCTTCTCCACATAATACCCTTCTCTGGTTCTACATGGAGTGGCCAGTCCTGTTCCAGTCCACAAACCTCTCCCAGCTGTTTCTGTCCTGGGGAATCCTCCTTCCTTCCCACCAAGGCAGATGAAATTGTATTTTTTTAGATGTACAGGAGCCTTTCTCTGTTTTTTGAAGCTTCCCGCTGTCATTTGGGCAGGCTTTGGGAGGTATCCCAGAGAGGAAATGAAGATGCCAAGTCCTTCTGATAAGGTTTGAGTGCATTTTAAATAATTCAAACTCCAGCATTTGAGATGACAAATTCATTTTTTATTGGCAATGATTGTCCCATTGGTTAAAACCTTCCTTAAAACGATGGTGGCGATGGAGCTGAGTGAGAAAAAGGTGATTTTCCATAAATGGGGCAAAGAGGATCTTTCAAGTTTGATTTGGGGGGGGCGGTTTGTGGGTTTGTTTTTGGGGTTTTTTGTTTGTTTTTTTTTTTTTTTAATGCTTTCATGTTCAATCCATTAATTGTTTTTCAGAGTCAGAACCCAATATTTTGGGTTTGAAATATTTTTAAAGCCTCTGCCTTGATTTTGTTCCCAATTGCTGCTACTTTGAAACGCTTGTGGCCCTACATAAAAGGCTCCTGAGGGTGATGAAAGGGATTATGTGCACAAATGTGGTTATTGTGTTGGTAATTATGCTGTCATCAAAGCCTTTTCATGCCTGAGCAGGCGTGAATTCAAGGTACACGTCCAGAACTTCATTTCTTTTCCCCTCATGCTCCGGGGAGGTTGTTATTATTTGGGGTGTCTCGGTGCTCATCTCAAACCCTTCTGTCACCAGACCCTACAATGAAGGTACAGAATTGTGGGGCTGCAGAGTCTGGGGTTGAGGACAGGGCACTTCCCAGCCCCAGATTTGATCTTCTCTGGGCAAGAAAACAAAAAGCTCCTTTTTGGCCATGAAGTCCTTCAAAATTCTGGTCACAAGACTTTGTCTTGTCGTTCAGCACCCAAACAGGACCATCCTGTCCCCACGGGAACTCCTTTGGCCACCTCAGCCTCTTTTGCTGCCGCCTCTGGAGATCTCCATCCCCAAGGATAACGCAGAGGGAGCACAAGATCCGGCCTCAGCCCTTGCCTGGCTCCTTGGGCCAGGAGATCCCCCAGGAGATTCAAGGCACGTTGGGCTTTCCAGAAGGGGTTGTGGGGTGTTAAATCAGATATTAGGAAATACTTCATGGAAAACGTAGTCAGACATTGGAAGGGGCTGCCCAGGGAGGTGGTGGAGTCCCCATCCATGGAACTGTTCAAAATCCATGTGGATGTGGCACGTGGGGACATGGATTAGAGGTCGCCTTGGCAGTGCTGGTTGAACTTGATGATCCCAGAGGGCTTTTCCATCCTAAAGGACTCCATGGCATGGTGAAGGTGTTTCTCCCATCTAATTATCCCCCTGGATGAATTTCAAAGCGCCGAAGAAAATCCTGGGACCATTTTGACTCCTTAAAACCATCCTGCAATGGGATTTTTTAGGGAGTGAATTTCTATAGTTGGATCACAGATAATTCCCAGGAAGGGAGGATGGGGTAGGTAAGAAATCTTCATTAAAAATCCAGAGGGCTGAGATGGTTTTCAACTCCTGGTTTTCAATTCCCAGGGCCTTCACTAAGTGCCTGGATGCTTCATCACTGCATAAAAATTTATAGGATTAGGCACTATTGTAATGACAACATGATTTGTGCCTCCTCCTAAATGGAAGCAGCAATTTATTCCTTGGGAGAAGGGGGGAACCAAACAAACCAGGAAGAAAAGAACAGGTTAAAGGCTGACAACCATCTTTTTGTGTGTATCAGCCTCAAATAGATGGGTTTATAACAGGGTGTGATGTTCCTTGGGTAGTTTTGCCCTGCAGTTTCCACAGGACCAGCTGGGGCTGTCATTGGCTCAGCGGCTGAAAAAGCTGGGAAGCTCTGAGGGAAAAGTGAAGGGGGGAAAAGCAGATTACCACAATTATTGTTTTTGAATTAACACAAGATGAATCCTCGAGCCCTCTGTTTTAATGTTGGATTTCAAAGGCAGGAATAATGCAGCCACCCCCTGGGAAGCAGCAAGAAACCCCTCAGCTTCGTCCTTCCATAAACATCTGGGTTTTGATGGCATTTATAAATATGGTTATTCAAACAGAGGTAGATTTTTGTTGCCTTTGTTTGAAACCTGTGGGGAATATTCAGTTTGGGCAATGTTGAGGCATCCATTTCTCCCAAAGGAAATGGTGCAAGCCCAGCTGATTCCGTGCACTCAGGTACTTTACACCTTGGGTGACCTGGTTACCAAAAAATACGGAAACAGCATCCTCTGAGCAGTTTTCCAAATCAGTAAATAGTAGGATTTTGTTGAGGAAATTCCATTTGCAAATATTTGTAACCCTCATAATTGCCATAAATGTGCTTTTTTTCTCTCTGCTGTAAGTTGGTGAGTTTGTATCAGTAGAGAAAATTGCCTCAAAATCATCCTTGGTCTCTGGTGTGGTCTGTGTCAAATGCCAAATTAGTGGAGAAACCTAATTATCCCTCTGCTCTAATTACATCAGCACAACTTCACATGTCCTCAGGAGCCAGCCTTCCAAATCCCCATCTCCGGGGCAAGTCTGGCAGCTTATCCAGGCTTTTGACACTGCCAGTGGGGATGGGAATTCCAGGAAGTCTTTCACAGCTGGGGGTGTGAAGACACACTGTCCAACATTAGAAACAAGGAACACATAAAAAAGCAGCTTTTAATTTGCCCCAGTGGAGCAGGTTGTCCTGTTGGACAGTGGGAGTTGGGATGCAGTGGAGTTGGGATGTCCATGTCTGACAGAGCCGTGAGAGCTTGGGTGGGAACAGGACGGTCTTTAAGGTCCCCTCCTCCCAAACCACTCTGGCATCCTCTCACTGAACCCATCTAAAGCTGCCATCAACGTCAGACCTTTTACTGATAATGCCCCATATAAATATATTGTTCTATCTGTTACATATTTTCATGGATGAGATGATTTCCCAAGCCCCTGCCGGATTCTCCTTTCCGCCGCTGTAAATCCCAAGCGCCGCTGGGTTGTTCAGCCAACCCCAGGTGCAAATCTCACCTGGCTTTGATGGGTGTTAATATTTAGGAGAAGGGGAGGCAGGGGAATGCACTTGGCATGGAAGTGAATGAACCTCTGGGATGGAAAGGAGAAGGTGTCAGGGGAGGTTGCCAGGATCTGGATGAATTACCCAGCACTCAGTGATCCCTCAGCATCCCCTGAACTGGTTTGCGGAATTAACAACAGTTAACAGATGAAAGTGGCTGTTGGAAATTGAGACAAATCTGGACTAAATATGCAAATAGGCTGGTGAGACTACTTGCACATTACGACAGCTGGCGAGACCTTTGTGGGGGCACTTCAGTGATGCTCAGAAATTCCTGCACATCTGGAGGAGGACGTTTGGCAGATGGTGTTGCTTAGGGCTTGGGAACAATTCCTGGCTAAAACAGTGGTTGTTTTATTTAATTCCCAGCTGAACCTAGCATGAAACAGAGGGTGGGATCAACAGAGCGTGCTGAATGAACAAAGGAATTGGGAAAAAGGAGGGAACACTGCACCCACACAGGGAGTGTGGGAAGTTTGGCACTTGAGCCACAGCACCTGTGTAAATTGCAAAGCAAAGCCAGCCCGTGGCTCAGGCAGGTGCCACCTTTGGAGTTCAATAATTAGATTTAATTAGAAATCCAGGTTTTTATGGTCAGTCGTTAGTGCTACTCCTGGGAATAAGATGGGGAGGAGTTTCTGTAGCCAAAGGAAAAATGGAGTGGCCAAACTTCTTGTATCACTTCCACACCCCCAAAAACCTTCCATCTCCAAAGTAATTTGTGGAATCATGAAATATCCCAAGCTGCAAGAGACCCACGGAGATCACCAGTCCAACAACCCCACCAACCCCACCCCGTGCATCCCTGGGAGCAGTGTCCAAACTTCATTCCTCTGGATCTGATTACCCAGGAGCATTGCAAACCAAGGGGATGAACTATTTAGCTTTCAAGTGCGTATTCTGTCACCATTTCAACATCTTTGTTCCTGCAAAATGACTTTGCAGGGTTCTCCTGCTTTTCAGAGCCAGTAGCAATGAAAACATTCCTCGTGCAAGGCTAAAGATCCCTTGCCTTTCATTGGGAAAGCAGGACGTGCCAGTGGAACTTTTAATTTCCTGTGCTAGTACCAAACTTCACTTGTTGGGTTTGGGTTGTCCAGGGACTTGGTAAGATTTTTAGGGACTGGGTGAAGTTTTTTAGCTGACCACCACATGAAATTCCCTGTTTAATTGATTAAAGGAGTGCGATGCATTCAAATGTGAAGACATTTGAATATTCATGAGCCCTTTATGATTTAATTACAAATCATGGCCCAGCTTTGTAGCTCGCAGTTAAATGAGAGGTTAAAGGTATGAATAGTAAAAATTGGCAAAACGATATTTTATTATTCTTGTGAAAGAACAGCAACACCTGATTCAAGGATAATATTTATAACTTAAATAAATATTTATAACTTAACTAGGAGTGGACTGGGATAGAAAAATAATATAAGATAAATGCTAAAATTAGAAATACACTCTTTACGGTAAAATTGCTGTTCCATTTTAGGTTGTCCATCTTTTCTCCCCCTGGCAGAGCTTCTCCCTGTTATTTTCTTTTCTCCTTTTGGCAAGCACAGGTGGTTTGCACCTTGTGGGGTTTGAGTACAAAGCCTGTTCCCCGAGTGCCTTATCAGGCAGGCCCATCCCTGCTTTCCACGCTCTTAATTCCTGTCTCACATCCCGGGCTGCATTTTGGGTCAGGATTTTGATTTGTCAGAGAAGAAAGCAAGGATTACTTGAAAGAGAAGCCCGTGAACCCTTTTAGCCATGGGAAGATGTGTCCTTTTGGGGCAGGAGTGGGATAACCCAGGAACAGGCTTTTCCGTTATCGCCACAAGAACCTGGGGGTGGGATCCTTCCTCCCGTTATCTCTTCCTCAGGATGCAGCATCCATGGACAGGCACCCTCTGAGCTCCTGTTCACAGCTTCACAGCTCCTGGAAAGTGCATCTTAATTCCAACGTGGACAAAAGCAGAGGGAATAGTAACTCCAGTGCAATTTCTTCTCCCCTTTGGGAGTTGGGAATGGGAGCTGCTGGAACTCCTGCTTCTCCTGGCCAGCTCTAAATGAGATTTCCCTCCTCCAGCCCTGATTTTTTGATAAAACTGCTGTCAGTTCTCTTCAGATATCGCTGGGAATGGCCAATGTCACAGCGACACCTGCACGTGAGCTGTCCCGCTGGATGGTTTTGGGCTGGTGGGGTGTGCAAGGGCTGGGCCAGGCGTTTCCCACCCCGATGTGCCCCCGTCCCTGCCAGGCTGTGCTGCCCATCCCACGGGAGCACTCCACTCCAGCTTCCCTTTCCCCTCGCCCTCTCCGGGAGCTCAAGCACCACTCCAGCTCCGTGTGGAGCTCTCCTTCAGGGATGAAGTGGCCTTGATCCTGGAGAGGATTAAGTTGCAGGGGACCCAAAGGAATTTAACTCCCGGGGAAGAGCTGCCACAGGCGGATGGGGCAGGACTGAAAATGTCCTTGGCTCAGCCCCGGGATGAGCACCCTGCTCCTTGCAGGCTTTGCAGAGACCTCCTCGCTTCTGTTTTGATGTCCTGGTCTGGCACAAGTTCCTCTGTCAAAGAGGTTTTCTCCCTAGGCCTTGCTGCCTGGAGCTCTTCCCTCTTCTCAATCCATCCGTTAATCCCTGCACTTCGAGGGGCGATATTCAGTGGGCAGATGGAAGCAGCAGGAAGATGGGAAGGCCCTTGGAATTCTTGGAGGAAGGCCCTTGGAGCCAGCCTTAGGGACAGAGGTGGCCATGGATTGTGCCATGGTTATTTTGCTGTAGCAGGACCGTGGAATTTGAGAGCAGGGGTTGCAGTCCCAGGTCGGCTCACAGCAGAGCTTGAGCAGTTAGAGAATGGAAAACACCTTCTGTTTAATAAATCAGTTAGACATGGAAATATTTTATGGCGTTTTTCCTCACTGTGGTGGTAAAATTTATTTTCTTGGATTTGGAATGGCGAAGAAACCAACCCTAAGCCACTGCTTTGGGGTAACTTTGGGGTAATTTTGATACAGAGGGAGCTGGGAAAGGGGCTGAGCCTGGAGCAAAGGAGGCTCAGGGGGGACCTTGTGGCTCTGCACAAGTCCCTGACAGGAGGGGGCAGCCGGGGGGGTCGGGCTCTGCTGCCAGGGAACAGGGACAGGACAAGGGGAAAGGGCCTCAGGCTGGGCCAGGGGAGGCTCAGCTTGGACAGCAGCAGGAATTTCCCCATGGAAAGGGTGCTCAGGCCTTGGCAGGGGCTGCCCAGGGAGCTGTGGAGTGCCCATGCCTGGAGGTGTTCAGAAGGTGTGTGGAGGTGGCACCTGGGGACAGTGGCGGCCTTGGCAGGGCTGGGTCAGTTGCTGATATACTTGGAGGGCTTTTCCAGCCTCAGCGATTCCGTGATCCTCGGATTCCGTGGTGGCTGTGAGTGAGCTCTGGTCGCCTGCCCGGCTCCTGCCACGGCTGGGTCGGGCACAGCACCAGGCACGGATCGATCCGGCATTTTTCCTTTTCCCAACGCCATCTCCCTGAGGGAAGACAGCTGAGCAGCAGGAGCCGTTTGTCACCGCGGAATGACGCGGACACGAGCTGATCTGCCAAGGAGGTGACTCAAACAAACCTCATCCTTCTGTGATGTCCTTTGCGCTGGGACATTGTTTGCATTCCGGATGCCACTGGGCCGAGGAGGCTGGGACAGAAATGGGACGTGGTGAATCCATTAAACAGCAGCTCTGGCCACAGCTGCCAGGGACTGATGAGCAATTAAGGGCAGGGCTCCCTGTGGGAAGCTGCAGCCTGCTGGGAATGCTCAGGAATTCATCTGTTCTGGGGCTGCCTCCTCATGGGGATGGGAACGGGTTATTTCCCCTCCGGATGCTGTTTATCCACAAACAGCTATAAATAAGGATTGCTTCTCCTGGAAAGCAAACTCAAGGAGGCGTTTCAGCATGAAAATGTGCTGGTGCTGTTGTTGTAGGAATTATTAATGCATCTCAGTCTGGATGGGGCATTATCCCTGTTTTTTCCACGATTTTGGGATGCAGTGCCTTTCCCTGTTGGAGGGACCAACACCAAAGCTAGGGGATCTTTGTGCGTTTCCCACGAGTGCCAGGGTGGTGATTGCTGAAGGAGATCAGCAGAATGATCAGGAGGTGGCCAGGCCCTGGCACAGGGTGCCCAGAGCAGCTGTGGCTGCCCCTGGATCCCTGGCAGTGCCCAAGGCCAGGCTGGACATTGGGGCTTGGAGCAGCCTGGGACAGTGGAAGGTGCCCCTGCCCATGGCCATGGCAGGGGTGGGCACTGGATGGGCTTTGAGGTCCTTCCCACTCAAAGCTGGCATTCTGTGAATGTGGTGTTGACCAAATTCCTACAATCCCCCAAATTTCAATAATAACAAGCAGCAAATGGAGCTGGCCGAGACTCCCCATCCTAAACCTCAGCCTGGAATGATGGGAACACGCTGCCTTGCGGTGTTTCTTGGTTCTTCAAACAGCTTTAGAAATGCTTTGACAATATTTGCTCTAAATTAGAGCCTTAAGTGATTTGGACCATGAGACAAATTTAATTTAGGGGCTTTTTTCCCCTCCCAAGTTGCTTTATCCTAACAAGTTCTAGGAGTGCAATGAAGGGTTTTTCATTTACATGACGCTTTTCTGTTTCATCGAGTGCTTTGCTCCCACTCTGCTGGTGCCTGCAGCAATCCTGAAATGTGCCAATAATGGTGTTTTATCCGAGTAATGAAAAGCAGATGAACAAAGGGGCTTGTGCAGGGCACAGATCTGGGCAGTGGCAAAGGGCTTGGGGTGGTACCGGTGCCTTTTGTTGTCTTGGCACCACCAGAACAGGCTTTGTTTTCCTCTAAACACATGCTGGTTGGGAACCAAAATAACCTGGAGATCCCTGGGCCTTTTGAATTTGCACCTGCCCCAAAATTATACTCCAAATTAATTAACTGAACACGGCCCTCAACTCCAGTTCGTTACCAGAAGAATGGTTTGATACTCGGTGCAGTGTGGTTGTTGAAGAGCTGACTTCTGACATGTACAAGAAGCTCTGCATGTGGGCTCCCAGAAGAAAATTTGGCATTGTAATAAATTCAGGAGAAATCCTTCTCCCTGCCTGAAGTGAAGCCAGTGGCATGGACGGGATCCTGTGACTCGGCCAGATGCTTTCTGCAGGAATACACAGCACCTCTCCTGCAGAATCCCCCCAAAATGGGCATTTCTTTGATTTGGTGGTATTTTCAGGGGAACAATGGGGCTGCTTCAGCCCTTGCTTTCGTGCTCTCTGTAGCCAAGCCCTCTTGTGGAGTCTGAAATTCAAGGGAAAGTGGGTTTAGAAATAGAGATGGCAATGCAAAATTTACTTTTTGGCTCATGGAAAATGCAACAGAAAGGGTTTTGTTATGTGATCCCCAAACAGGGGAGAACTGGGATTGTGCACCCAGAGAAGGGAAGGTGCCAGGGAGACCTCGAGCCCCTTGCAGGGCCTAAAGGGGCTCCAAGAGAGCTGGAGAGGGACTGGGATCAAAGGATGGAGGGACAGGAGAGGGGGGAATGATGGCTTAGATGCAGGATGTGACCTCTTGGGCCCGAGTGCTCCTTGTCACTTCTTTCTCTTCTTAAATTCCAAAAAGACAGAGAGTCAAAGAATCTTTTAGGCTGGAAAGAACTTCAGATCATCAAGTCCATCCCCCAGCTCTGCCAAGGCCACCACTGACCCATGTCCCCAAGTGCCACATGCACATGGCTTTTAAACCCCTCCACGGATGGGGACTCCGCCACTGCCCTGGGTGGCTGTGCCAGGGCTGGACAGCCCTTTCCAGGAGAAATTTCCTTAATATCCAATCTCAACCCACCCTGGCACAACTGAGGTTGTTCCTCTTGTCCTCTCCCTCATTCCCTGGGAGGACAGGGTGAGAGCACAGTCTGCTCTCCAGGCAACACGTCCACATTCCTCAAGAAGCTTCCCCAAAACTCCTCGAGGTTTATCATTTCCCAGAGGGATTTTGAATTTTCCTCCCATTTCTGGGGCAATGTTTGTGCTCATTTCCCTGTCCTGCAGCGTGGTGCCTCTGGCAGCCCTGTGTCTGTAAGGCCCAGACGCCGGGGAGGCGCTGGAATCGCTGCTGTTCCCTGCTTCGTATCCACATTCCAGCCCGCTCCCTCGGAGAGCAGCAGCTTGCTGAGCACACAGATGGGCGCCAGCATCGTTAAAGGTGGAGCTGCCGTGTCATTAAAGATGCCTTTGGCTCCAGGAACATGGGCAGGCCTTGGGCTGTTGGCGTTGGTGCTGCTCAGCCTTGCTGGAGGAGCAGCCAGGTCATCCTGGAGGGGATGGGCAGCAGGATGGGGACTGATGGTGGGGCCGTCCTGGCACTGCATCCACGGGCTCGTCAGCAGGGCTCAGGGAGTGACTCCAACACTGCAGGACAAGGGTTGCTTTGTGCACATCTGGTTTGCTTTCCCCCTCCCACAATGGGCTCTTTATATCCTGGGAAATCTCCAGGGTGGACCCAGCTGTGGCCTTCCAGCGCCTCAAAGAAGATGGAGAGGGACCATTTACAAAGCCTGGAGCGCCAGGACACAGGGAATGGCCTCAAACTGAAAGAAATGCACGGTTAGATGGGATCTTGGGAAGGAATTCTTGGCTGTCAGGGTAGGCAGGCCCTGGCACAGGGTGCCCAGAGCAGCTGGGGCTGCCCCTGGATCCCTGGCAGTGCCCAAGGCCAGGCTGGACATTGGGGCTTGGAGCAGCCTGGGACAGTGGGAGGTGTCCCTGCCCATGCTGGAAGGTTGGAATGAGCTGAGCTTTAAGATCCCTTCCAACCCAAACCATTCCATGATTCTACGAAAATGTACTGTGTTGTTGCAAGCCTGAAGCTGCACTGCCTCCGTTTCCCCTGGTTTTCCATACTTGGAAAATGTATTTCTAGGAACCCATGTTTCCAGACTAAAGCCTCTCTCCTTTTTGGAATTTCCACAGGCCCTACTAATATTTCTGCTGTTTTCTGGCTTTCCAAAATCACCTGATGTCCTCTTCACCTGTTGGCAGAAGGCTGAGCTGGTTCATTGCTTTTGAGCATTGTTTAATTATACCCCCATTATTCCCAACAAATTGGGCTCTTTGGGATCCCTGGCTATTTGGGAGGGAGGCAGGCAGGCCCTGAGCCTGCTTGGCTGTGATTCCTTGGGAAAAGGGACCAAAAATAGAATTTACATTTCAAACAGCTCCAGGCAGTTGTGCTAATTTTAAACATTTTTAAATATCCCTCAGTTCATAGAGTTAAATGGCTTTTTTTGGGTCCTCGCATACAGACAGGCACTGTGGCAGTTTTGGGGAATCTGCTGATGCTTAGTCCAAATAAAGATGGGAAAATGATTGGGATTCATGGAGAAAAAAGGAAGAACCACTGTGTAAAACCTTCCTTATTCCAGAGCCATCCCCAAACGAACCCCCTGCACCACACACCTGGGAACCTCCTGAACTGAGACTGAAATTTTAGAACAGATTCAGGGGAGTTTTTGGGAAGGGAAAAGTGAAGTTGGGAATAGCCTGGAAGAGTTACCGAGTCAGCAGCAGCCATAAATCCCTGCCACTGCATTCCCTCACCCCTCAGCATGAGGCACAGTTTGTACTCCTGATTATCCCATCATCCTGGATTGGAGAGCAATTGGCATTTGACAGGATGGATGAGGCTGCCAGTGGAGGGAAGGTTATTCCCAGCCCTTTCAAAACCAGGATATGCAGCACTTCAGGGCACTGCTGTGATCTTTAGGATGCAGCATTACAGTAAAATCCTGATTATAACTGACCGTTCTCCATCCAAAACGTGGCTCTGGCTGCAAAGTTTTCCCAGCCCTGGGATGACTTCGGAGGTCTCCAGCGGCGCTTCGGAGTTGGTGGCACGGGCACCCCCTTTCCCTGGGATCCACACTCAGCCCACAGACTTCGTTAGATCACTGCCAGTGTTGCTTGTTTTGCCAAAAGGCAAAATGCTCCTTTCTTTTAATAAGAGCTCGTTATTATTTTGGGGTCTTTGTAAAAATGCAAAGGAAACAGAGAAGGCTTTAAAAGCAATTACTGGGAACGTTTGTGTTGCTATAACGACGAGAGGCGGCTCTTGATGAGCCATCAGATCCTTAATGTTGTTAAAAAGTTTCGTTGCCACGACAACAGAATGCAGTTTTGATTTTCAGGGGCTGACACTTCTGCTTTTTTCCCCTGGTTTTGGAGCAGCAGCCTGGCTTGGGTTTTTGGAGCGGGAAATATTTAACAGACACAAGCAGGAAATAGGAAGGGGAGTACATAGGGATCGATCCTGTGCTTTCCCTTGGATTTTAAATCTGGCTTTTAATAACTGCTGGGAACGGGGAAACTTCTGGGAGTCTTGGAGGAGACAGGCTTTGATCCCTAGAGATATTCTTTAAAATGCCAGGGATGGATGGGATATTGGGCAGGAATTGTTCCCTGGGAGGGTGGGCAGGCCCTGGCACAGGGTGCCCAGAGCAGCTGGGGCTGCCCCTGGATCCCTGGCAGTGTCCAAGGCCAGGCTGGACACTGGGGCTTGGAGCAGCCTGGGACAGTGGGAGGTGTCCCTGCCCATGGCAGGGGGTGGGATGAGATGTTTAGTTCAGAGTGAGAAAAGGGGAAAAGCAGGTCTTGGGAAAATGCTCCGTGCTGCAGGAATGTTCGTGCCAGCCTTTCCCAGCCAATCCCGAGAAACCTGCGGCAAATAAGCAAATCATCTTTTCCAATTGCTTTTGTTTAATCCCCATCTGGAGCCGCTGCTACAACCTGGGCCTGGCTGGGTTTTCCCATCACGTTTCCCCCATCCCCTCTCTCTGCCAGGTCTCGTTTTCCAGGCACCGGATCACGCCGGGCTCTGGGATTGCTGTGGCACCCAGGGAAGGATGCTCAGGCTTTTCCCTTAATGGGCTGTCACCCCTCATCACTGTTAGCTGGGAAAAACAGGGAAGGTTTGGGATGAGCCTTGGGGCTGGGGGGTGTTCCCAGGGAGGGCTTGCTTGTCTTGGAATTTCAGCCTTCTCATGGCGAGGGGAAAGCAGCTGGAATTAGAAAGGAGTTACTGAGCGAGGGAGATTCACCCCAAAAATGGTATAAAGAAATAAATATCAACTTCTATGTGTCTAAAGTAAAAATGGAGATGGGTAGCTACAATATTTTAATGTTATACTAATGCAGAAATCTAAACACATATAAATGGAGAGAAGCTTTGGATAAAGGCCTGGAGGGACAGGACACAGGGAATGGCTTCCCAGTGCCAGAGGGCAGGGCTAGATGGGAATTTGGGAAGGAATTGTTCCCTGGCAGGGTGATGAGGCCCTGGCACAGGGTGCCCAGAGCAGCTGGGGCTGCCCCTGGATCCCTGGCAGTGTCCAAGGCCAGGCTGAGCTGTTGGAATAAAGGCAAGGAATTAATGGACAGAGGTGAAAATAGCAGGAATTGCCCTTTGCCCTGCTCCAGTGACAGTCTGCAAAGCAGCATCTGCATGTAAAAACCCCAGCCCTGAACTGTCCTTGCTGCTGCTCCTGATTTGTCCCAAGTTTTGGAGAGCCCCATCCCTGCTCCCCCTGCCAGGAGCAGCAGGATTTTGCCAAAGCAAACCTCTGATGGCACAGCCCAGAAGCTACAGAAGAGATTTTCTGGGATGTGTGGATGAGGGAAGGATGAAAGGAGCTTTCTGCAGCAAGGCCACGGGGGGGGGGAGGATCGCCGAGTCCTGGCCTGCTTTGAGCCAGTGGGGAGCACTCTGGGGACAGATCCCAAGGAAGACAAGGAGCAGCACCATTATTCCATATCAGCTCCGGGGGGAGATCCTGCAGGGCGCAGATAACGGGCTCGGAGTTGTTCCTGAGTGATTCCGGCAGCGTAGGAACATCACGGAGCTCCGGAGCCTGAGGAATATCCATCCCTATCCTATCTCCAGCTCCACGTGTGATGATCTGGGATGCGCTCAGGGAGGAGAGGCCCGGGAGCAGCTCTCCAGCCCCCCCTTCCCAGCCTCTCCTGCCGCACAGGGCGATGGAATCTGGGATATGAAGCTGGTTTGGAATTGAATCGGTTTAACTGCACGCGGCAGTCGGAGAATGCTCTGCTCGTTAGCTCGGCGTCTATCATTAGTGCTTATTGCCCACACTTAATTCCCTCAGCCTTCTCCCGCTTTTTTCCTTTTTCCACCTGATTTCCTGGTAATTTAGGATATTGCTTTGCTTTATCAAAGCACTGAGGAGAACAGAGATGAGAGAGAATGAGCACATCTGAGTTGCCCAAAACCAAACTAGAATTCCTCCTGAAATTCAATTACCAAAGTCCCAGCCCCACCTTTCCCAAAATGTAACACTGTAGAGCTGGGAGCAGAGTGTCCAATGCCTGCTTTCATCTCCTCTCCCACTCAGGTGTGGGGTTTTTGACAGCATTTTCTGCCATAAATTACACCCCAAAATAGCAGAACTCTCTCTATTTGCAGCTAGGCTTGAGATTTCTAATTCTTTTGCCTTCATAAAGTTATGTTCAGCTGGGTTGCAGGGTGTGTTTTGCATAGTAGAAATTATTTTAGGCATTTCTTTTTTCAGTATTTCCTCTCCAGCAAATGCTTTTCCCCGTGTAAATCCTGATAGTGAAATATTTTACCTCCATATGTAGATTTTCTTGAATTCAGCCTGAATAAACCCCTTGTCCTGCAGCTGGTGTCTGACACAGGGAACTTGTGGCTTCCTGAAGAGGCCAATCTGGGCGAAATCCCTTCTCCGCTTCAGGGCGTTCTGCTGAATTCTTCCTTCTGGAAGTGGGAAATGGTCAATTTTCTTGGCAGTGTGAAAAAATTCCACACCAATTCGCCAAGGCATCGAGGTGCTGAGAGTGAGGAGGGGCTGAGGGAGCTGGGAAAGGGGCTGAGCCTGGAGCAAAGGAGGCTCAGGGGGGACCTTGTGGCTCTGCACAAGTCCCTGACAGGAGGGGGCAGCCGGGGGGGTCGGGCTCTGCTGCCAGGGAACAGGGACAGGACAAGGGGAAAGGGCCTCAGGCTGGGCCAGGGGAGGCTCAGCTTGGACAGCAGCAGGAATTTCCCCATGGAAAGGGCGCTCAGGCCTTGGCAGGGGCTGCCCAGGGAGCTTTGGAGTCCCCATCCCTCCAAGGTGATGTGGCACTTGGGGACAGGGATTAGGGCTGGGCTTGGCAGTGCTGGGGGAACAGTTGGACTCGATGGTCCTCAAGATCTTCCTTTTCCAAGGAAAAACATTGCATCCTGTAATCAAAGGAAACACAGGACCTTGAATTAAGAAGGGTTTTTCCCCCAAAAAGGGTGTAATAATCTCAGATCAAAAGAGAGCAAAGCTGTAGAGACATTTTAGTGGAACAATCCCGGGTTAAACACAGGTGAGGAGCAGGGCAGCTCCCGCGCAGAGCATCCCCCATCCCATCCCTGCAAGAGGGACATGCCCCTGTTCCATCTGGGAATTGTGCCTTATTTCTTGCAGGGAATTTCTCCCAGGCCCTTCCCAGGCTGCTGGGAACAGATGCTTGTCAACATCCCCCCTCTCTGCTGGCAGCTTGTCAGCAGATGTTCATTTTCCCCCCCCACAATGATTCATTTTCATCTAAACAATATAAAAAACTCCCAAGTAAAGCCTCGCTAGGTCCCATGAATTATTTAAAAATCATTTCAGATGTCAAAACTCCAGTTACAGTTCCTTGCAGCTCCCTGGTGACTCTGGAGTCACTGCTCTTGAAAAATAACCCAAATTATATTTAATAATTGAATAGCATCTACTTTGGCACTTCTCTAGCAACTCTAGGAGTGACATTTAATGCTTGTTAGAAGGTGCTTGGGGTTGTTTAATTCTCTATCATGCCAAGAGATCTGTACAGGAACATGTTGATTTTAATTGCACTTAGAATTGATTACAAAAAAGCCGTAAATTGCTCAGAAAGGGTCCGACTGTTCCCTTTGGCCTCAAGCTGTTCTGCTTTTCACAGCAGATATTTTACGTGGAAATCTGGTTCTGTGTAGAACGGGAGTTCTGAAACAGAGCCAATGCAAGGTGAAAATCCAGGTGGATTTGTAGAGTTTGTGACTGTGACAGAACATTTTCAGGGCAAATTTCAAAGTTAAACTTTTTTTTTTTTTTCCTTTCATGACACGAAATAAATCTTACTGGGCCCTCTCAAAGTGTACCAAAAATGTACTGAATGTACAAACAGACCAAATCTCAGATTGTATGGATGGAGAATAATTCCTACATTCTCCTGCGTGACTTTCTTCCCTTCCCCTTCTCCCCCCTCACTCTCTGGGATTCAGTAGTGGAACGTTTTATTTTCAGGTGATTTGAGCAGGAACCTCAAATACTGCTTAATTGGGTGGAAATTAACGACCTGGGGAGGACCTGAATGCCCTTTGCTCTTCTTCCCTGTGGGAACGGTGAGGCCCCAGGGTGGATTTCCCAGAGCAGCTGTGGCTGCCCCTGGATCCCTGGCAGTGTCCAAGGCCAGGCTGGACATTGGGGCTTGGAGTAGCCTGGGACAGTGGGAGGTGTCCCTGCCCGTGGCAGGGAGTGGAATGGGATGAGCTTTGAGGTCCTTTCCATCCCCAAATCCCAGGCAAAATCCAGCGTTTTCCAAGGTGAAGATGCCCTGAGAGCTCGAGCATCAGGTGTGATCCTGGCATTTTATATCCCAATGTTTTGATGGGTTTCGGATGCAAAGGAGCAGTGTAGGAATGCACATCATTCTGTAGTTCCTTTTATCTCCAGCACAAGTTGAATTATTTAGAATTTCTGACATGAAGCCCTTGCCTTTAGACCTTCCAGCTGAAAAGAAAAGATTGCTTGCAGTGAGTGTAAATCCTGGTACCAAACCAGCATTGGGGAGGGGGGAAGCAACTGGGAGTAACACAGGCTGGAAATGCCATGGAAATTCAGCTGTGTTTGGGCAGGGAGGTGCTTCACTGACTGCAAACTGGAAACAAAGAATGAGGACAACAAACCAGCTGTTTGCAATCAGTGCTGATCATATTTACCTCTAATCTTTCCAGCACTTTAATGCATTTGGGAGGTTTTGCAAGAAAAATTCTGGCTAATCCTGAACCTTCAGAAATGTGTTGTTTTCAGTGAAGCATTTTAATAAATCAGGACAGGTTTAGAGCCATAAAATCCCAGAGTGGTTGGGGTTGGAGGGACCATCCCATTCCATGGGCAGGGACACTTTCCCCTATCCCAGGGGGCTCTAAGCCCTGCCCAGCTTTGGGAATATGGGCACAGAGTTAAACGAGTGGCAGAATTGAGCTGTGACTGATACCAAGCCCTTGGGTTTGCCTCAGGGTGGGAAAACGCTGCTCCAACCACTTCTGGGCTCTAAATATCCCGCATTCTTTGCTGTCTGTGGAACAGATGGGATTCCCTTCTAGCCTTCATGGGTTTGATGTGTTTGAGAGCCTCGGAGTGGCTCAGTGCCCACCCTTTGCACAGGGGTTAGGTTTTTGAAACACTTTGGGAGCTGTGGACCCCAGAGGCACAGGGAGAACAATCCGTGGGCGAGGCACTAATCTGGGATAACTCTGGCAGAGCCTGGGGAGATGGAACTGCTGGCCTGGAAAACAGGCTCGCATTAGGAAATGACAGCTTGGTGGGGTGTCCTAAAGGCAAAGGGAGAGGGAAATGGAGCTGCTGGACAGCAGCACAAACAGAGTGAGGAAGGATCTGGATTTGGACTCTTTTGATGTGGAAAGGAAGGAAAATCAAGAGATCTGGGATGGGCATTCCTTGGATGAGGTGTGGGGAGAAAACCTATTTTTGTGATTAGAGAAGGTGCTCAAAAATCTCTTTATGAACAGTACAAGTCCCAGGAAAGGGACAGGGATGGACAAAACCTTTGGTTGTTTGGAGGCAGGAAAACGTGAGTCCTGAGAATTTTGCGCGAGGGAATTTTGGAGTCACTCTGACCGGGTTTACAGCCCAGCGTGACCTCTTCTTGGAAGCTGGGACCAGTGAGAGCCTTGGCATTAAAATCAGATCATCAGGAAAGAGTGAGGGAAAGATTTTGGCATCATCTGTAGACGTTCACTGAAAACATCTTAAACAAAATTGAAACACAGACACAGGAGTGGAGGAGAGGGTGAGGCTGACTGAAAACCAGAATATATTTAACAAGGTGTAAAAATCTGTTCATCATTTTGGTCATACCTTCACCTGAAGAACAGGGGAAAGCATAAACAATTAATTACTTTCCTGATTTAATTGGCTGTTGAGCACGAATTCCACCTCGAAAATGAGGCAGCCCATAGAGTTGATTTTTAATTTTTTGTTGTTATTATTTTATAATCAACGATATCTGTCCATGGGCTGGGTTGAGGTTTGGGCCTTCAGCCCTGAGGCGTGGAAGGGCTGCTTGAGGGATCCAGCCCGGATTTGTCACAGATACTTCAGGACAGAGGCAGAGCCCTTGCTCTGATTTAAAGGAGTCTGGGCTGCAATTGGATTACAGGTCCCATTTAAGTTAATAAAATCAGGGAAATGCGGAATTAAGGTGATTATTGGAATTGGTGGGTCTGCCTTACCAGGAAAAGCACAATTCCTGGAGGAGGAGGTGAGCTCTGGGCTGAGCTGCCACAGGGAGCTGCTCAAAATGCCAGGATTTCATGGAAATAGATCCATGTTTTCTTCATGTACATATATAAATGTGTAACTAGACAGAGATATAAATAAAACATGCATTTCTGCTTCAAAGCCACCTTGGATGGGGCTCTGAGCAGCCTGGTCTGGTGGAATCCCTGTCTAGGCAGGGGTTGGAACTGGGTGGAGAATTCCTGCTGGTGTTCTGTTTTTCCTGGATGTGCCACATCCTCACGGCCTCTGTTGTTATCCTGATCTCACTCCTGGGGTAGAATGCACTCAGCAGGAAAAGAATTTGGTTTATAGACCCCAAATATGACATGAATTACCTTTAGTAGTTCACAGATCAAATGTAAAGGTACTTGAAGAACTCAGTATTTCTTAGCTGGGGGTGAGGTTGTGGTGGGGTTGGAGATGTCAGGTGGTGAAAATTGGTGCCAGACCCCAGGAAATCTCATCATTAAACCCCCCACTGTACATAAAACCGGAACAGGGCCTTGCACCCAGAAAGAAAGAGATTTTTTCTGAATTTAAGTTGTCCCTAATTCCAACCCATTAAATTATTGCCCGATTTTTGTGCCATCTGAAATCTTGTGTGCTCTTGGGTTCCCCTGTCTGAAATCCCTTAGAATTCAAAATCCACCCCCTGGACGTGCCCAACAAATGATATTTCGGATATTAACCACTGACACTGCAATAGATTGAAATCCTTCTCTATTAGCTGGGAATTGTGTTTATTTTTGCTTGTAGGAGCATTTCCAGCAGGAAAAATGGTGCCAAGGTGTTGGATAGGCTGGAGATCTTGTAAATCCGGGAAGGACTGGGATCATCAGGGTTGAGGCAGAGCATCCTCCACTGCTGCTGACTCAGAAAGCATCAAGAAGTGTTGGAACAACACAGGATTTTACCCTTGGGATGGTCACCTTTTCCAAAGTTATCCTGGGGATTTACTCATCGTGGAATCATAGACTGCTTTGGGTTGGAAAGGAGCTTAACATTCATCCAGGTCCACCCCCTGCCATGGGGGCTCCAGGAGAGCTGCAGAGGGACTGGGGACAAGGGCTGGAGGGCCAGGACACAGGGAATGGCTTCCCTCTGCCAGAGGGCAGGGATGGATGGGATATTGGGAAGGAATTGTTCCCTGGGAGGGTGGGCAGGCCCTGGCACAGGGTGCCCAGAGCAGCTGGGGCTGCCCCTGGATCCCTGGCAGTGCCCAAGGCCAGGCTGGACATTGGGGCTTGGAGCAGCCTGGGACAGTGGAAGGTGTCCCTGCCCGTGGCAGGGATGGATTAAGATGGGTTTAAAGTCCCTTCCCACCCAAACCATCCTGGGATCCTGGGATTCAATGAGCTGTGCCTGTGTTTTGCCTGGAATTCGGAACAACCTGGACAAGTTTCCAAGCTGGGAATGAGCACCTTGGATATTTGCATGCTAATAATGAGGAATAAGCAATCTGTTGGGAGGCTGAGTATGTAATCAACGTTATGGCTTAATTACACCCCAGAGCTCGCTGGGATAATTTGCATTCCTGGGAAATTGATAGAGAAGGATGCAGCCTTTTGAGGAGAGCTGAGGAAGGGCTGACGTGTGGATTACGGAGGTTTTCCAAACCAGGCAGCGTGTGATATTTGGATACAAATCACGGAATCCCAGAAGGGCTTGCGTTGGAAAGGCCTTGGGGGTCTCAGGTACCACCCAGCCACTGACAGAATCCTGTGGCACAACCCCTTGGGATATTTTGGGTCAGGTTCTGTAGGGATTTGGGACTTCAGGTTACACCTGACAGAGTTTGGGGTCAATCCAAACCCAGACTCCTGGCACCAGTAAGAGATTTAAGACCTTGGGGGGATTTTTGATTGATTCCCAGATTAGATCATCAGATGCTACACTGCCAAAAAGTAGTGACGTGGCCTCAAGTCCATATCCTTTGTATTTTTAATGAGATTTGCATATTTGGCTGAATTCAAACGATCTCAGGAAGAAGCAGTTCAGCTGCTCACAGCTATGGGTGGATTTGTACAAACGGAGCTTTTCCTTTAGGTGATGGAGCAACTTTATCTATATCTTAATTTATGGATTTTCCAGCGCTTGTGCCTGCAGTTGGTCCTGGTTCCACCCCCCGCCTTTGTGTGACTGATTTAAACGCAGCTTCCTTTAAATGCTGGTTCATTTTTGGCTGGTTTTCCTCTCTTTTTAAGGCAGCGGCGTTTCCAAGCCCCTCATTCCTCTGGAATATTTAGTTCCATATATATTTTTCCACTCTGGCGAGCTGTCCCTTGTTCTTTGTTGTAGAACTCTGTAAGACAAAATCTTACTTTTTTATGGAAGAGAAAGTCAGGGGGAAATAGAATTCAAGCTCCAAATTAAAAGCAACTTCTCAAAACTGCCAGGCCTCAGTAAATGAACTGGAGCTGCCTTCAAGTCGGTGCTATTAAAACTCGATTAAAATCAGCCGGTTCTGCTGGAATTCCTGCTGGAATTCCTACGGAGGATCCATACTTAATAAGCCTTCCAGCTCCTCTCTCAAGAACACAAAAATCAAAGTTTCAAAGCGATAAAAACCAACATTAAGGATGAAATTCTCCCTGGCCAAAATCACCGAGGCCCAATAGGCACCCACCATATCCTAACAAAAGTTTGGGAAGGAGTAGGTATGGAAAACCAGTTGGTTTTGGGATTGCTGCTGCTGCTCTGGCTGTGTCTCATCTCAGTCTGATTTCATCCTTCATATCAGAGCTGGCAGATTTGCAGAGAACAAATTATTCCTCACCAAAGGCCTCATTCAGTCAATTCTGGATTATTTGGGCTTTAGGATCTGATCCACAGCCCAAGGAACGTGTGGAATTGCAGGGAGCTGCGAGCACGCAAATAAAGCAGCTGGAATCTGCTCCCTTGCTCTCTTTACATGTTTTTGTATCTGTATATTCACTTCTGTGCTGCTTTGGAGCCTGTCCAGCACATTCTGTGTCGCACACAATCGAAATCCTGGGGCACGAGTACCTCACAATTGCCTGAAGCAGGAGAGGTGCTTGAAACGTGCTGGAGACTCAGTGTGCAACGAGAGGCAGAGTTTAATGTTAGTGCAGAAACCACACGATTTCATCGTGCAGGGAGGATGAAATTCCTGTTTCCATAAGGGCTGCAGGCTGCTGGATCTGGTTGCTGGAGCACCTGAAGGAGTTGTGATGTCCCCTCTCTGTTTAATAAGAACTCCAAGGTTGTTAGGGGAGAAACTAATCCCAGGATCCCTGAGGCTGGAAAAGCCCTCCCAGCCCATGGAGTCCAAGCTGTGCCCGATGCCCACCTTGTCCCCAGCCCAGAGCACTGAGTGCCACCTCCAGCCCTTCCTTGGACACCTCCAGGCATGGGCACTCCAAAGCTCCCTGGGCAGCCCCTGCCAAGGCCTGAGCACCCTTTCCATGGGGAAATTCCTGCTGCTGTCCAAGCTGAGCCTCCCCTGGCCCAGCCTGAGGCCGTTTCCCCTTGTCCTGTCCCTGTTCCCTGGCAGCAGAGCCCGACCCCCCCGGCTGCCCCCTCCTGTCAGGGACTTGTGCAGAGCCACAAGGTCCCCCCTGAGCCTCCTTTGCTCCAGGCTCAGCCCCTTTCCCAGCTCCCTCAGCCGCTCCTGGGGCTCCAGCCCCTTCCCAGCTCCGTTCCCTGCCCTGGACACGCTCCAGCCCCTCCAGAGCTGGATAGGCCGAGCTGCTTGGATTGCTGGAAAGGAGCTGTAAATGCCTTCCCTGGGGATTGGGGGAGGAGATTCTCCTCAGTGTCCATCGTCTCCCTCTTCCATCTCTCATCCTGAAATCAGGACAGGCACAGAACCATCACTGCCCAGGTGCTGAAGTTCAGGGGCACGGCCAGGCTGGACATTGGGGCTTGGAGCAGCCTGGGACAGTGGAAGGTGTCCCTGCCCATGGCAGGGGTGGCACTGGATGGGCTTTGAGGTCCCTCCCAGCCCAAACCATCCTGGCATTTTGGGATCCCATTTGCCACGGTCTCTCCTAATGCTGCCTGTCACAGGTTTACCTCAGTTTCTCCTGGTTTATCTAAACTTCCATCACGTTATCCTAAGGTTTCTCTAAGTCCTATTTTTGTGAGGGCCACCCCTCCTTTGCCTGCTCCTTCCCACCCTCTCCTTCCCAACTGGCCATCAACCAAATCCAGCTTGAATCCATGTTTGAAACCTCCACGTGTGTTAGCTCAGTCTCTCAGTTGTTTTTCCCCAACAGCTGAGCTCACTGTTGGCTCTCAAAAGATGCGAGCTCCTGAACAGCAGCACTGGCACGTAATTTCCTCCGAAATCCAGGAGCAAATTTTCCAGGGAGGGCAGATTTCAGTGCGTTTTAGCCACGTTCACTGCTGCCTTTGGGATGCAGCAGCAAGCATTGTGTGGATTATGGCAACTGGCTGCTGGCTGGGGACTGCAGACCTTTCAAAATAATTAATAAATGCTATTATTATAGGAAGGAAAAGAGCTCCTCAGTATTCCATTTTCAACGGGATTTCTGAGCCCTCCAGCTGAGACACCAGCTACCCCAGTCAGTCTGCAGTTAACAGCGCTTTCCGTCCAAGCCAGAACCATCTGGAAGGATGGAACGATGCTTCTGCATATCAGGAAGGGATTTTTATTTGATACATGTATTAATCAACAGCCAGGGTAGCTTTATGCCCCTGAACAACTTCTGTAAACGCACGGGGAATGTTTTTATTCCAGCTGTCCCTTGCAGCATTGGTTGAAACCCCACAAGTTTCCCTGATGGAATACACAGTGTTATTTCTGTTGGTATTAGGGATTTAATGGCTTGGAAAAACAGCTCCTCATGAATCCCATTAAACACTCTGCCAGCCAGAGGAACCCAGCCTCCACCTGCACTGCTGATGGGGTGGTTTGAGGAGCAAGCTCTGGGGGCTCAGGACAATGGGGCAGCGTTTTTCCTCAAGTTGATGTGCTCCTACTTCTGAGGAAAGGATTGGGATCTCCTCTTCCAGGCAAGCTGGTGGGATCTGAGTATCTGAGCTGGAAGGGTCCCACAGGGATCATGGATCCAGCTCCTGGCCCTGCACAGACACCCCAACAACCCCCCCTGTGCATCCCTGGGAGCGGTGTCCGAACGCTCCTGGAGCTCTGGCAGCCTCGGTGGTGCCTTTGGATGTGTTGTGGGAATAAAGGTGGAAACCTTCCTGTGCTGCCGTGGCACGGGGACTGAGCCCACCCCGGCATTCTGGGGGAATTCATCTCCCAGAGGAGACAAATAAGGAATTTCCAATTCCTTCTGTGCACCCTGGGGCTGGTCCTGTTTTCCCAGCCCTGGGAGTAGTGCATGGCAGAAGCCCACTGCAACAAATGGTGCCCTAATTTCTTGATATCCCCCTTACCCTCTGCAGAGAAATTCCTGATATTTATCCGTTTTTTTGCTCTTCCTGCCTGTAAACATCTGGATTCCAGCTGGATTCCAGCAAGCTTTGTGCCTTTTGCACTGACAGTGGCTCTGTTTAGTGGTTGGTTTAGTGGTGGATGTGGGTTCATGGTTGGACTCGATGGTCCTTGAGGTCTTCTCCAGCCTTAGTGATTCCTGACCCTATTAATTTAGGATCCTGTGTGCCTCCCAGTGTCCTGGTGTTGATGGGAGTCCCCTGCTTGTCCCCACTGGCCCTGTGTCGCTTTGCCACAGCACAGAGGATTTGCCCCACACCAACCAGTTTGGTTTTTGTGGAGAAACACCTCCCCGAGCTCCCACCACGTGTGATCCAAGTGCTGCTGGATCCAAACCCGCTCCTGCCACCCTACAAGGTCTTTCCATGCTGACTTCTGGAGCAGACACCTCAAAAAGGCTCTGCAGTGACAGGATCGTGCCTGTGCCACCCCAGGGTGTCTGAACAGTTCCCTCCTGGGATATTTTAAAATTGCCCTTTTCCCTTTCCCTGCTCCTCAGGAACTGCTGCTGCTGCTGCTCTCTGTGCAGCTGTGGGGCTCCACAGGTCTCCAAGTGCAGGAGCAAGGACAATCCCAGAGGTCAGCTCATTCCAGGAGGAGATAGGCATGGAGTTGGGAAGAAAAGCCAGGGGGCTAAACCACAGCTGGATGTCAACTCTGCCACAATATTGAGGCTACACAGGAGCAGAATTGAATTAGAATTGTAGAATCCTTCTGGCTGGAAAAGACCTCTAAGCTGGCAGTGTCCAAGGCCGGGCTGGACGGGGCTTGGAGCACCCTGGGATAGTGGAAGCTGTCCCTGCCCATGGAGGGGTGGGATGGGATTTAAGATCCCCTCCAGTCTAAACCATTCCATGATGTACATCCCAGTATATCTGATGCCAGGGAATGGTGGTGGGCAGGAGAAGCCCTGGAGGAGCCTGTGTCCCCTGGACCTGTCCAGGTTATTTTGAATGATTTAATCTTTGGGCTTTTGTTGTTGTGATCAGCACTGGAGAGGGAGAAAGGATTCACTGGAGAGGAGATTCCTGCTATTTCCTCCCAGTTATCCAGTGCAGCTGGATTTGGAAGCACCCCCTTCTTTTGCCCAAGCCAGCACACAACCAGTGCATGCTGCCTGTTTTTGATCTCCTTCAACTTCCTCCGATTTTATCCACAGGGATAAAGCCTTGCTGGTGGGCTGCACTCCCACAGCACCACTTTGCTTGGGAGGAGAGGTCCTGGAGGTGCTTCCCACCTCCCTGGCTGTGTCAGAGACAGCCAGGGAGGCGCAGGAGAATCCCGGTGGGAATAACCAAATTTAAACCAGCACCGGAGGAAGGATCAGCAGAAGGATCCCATTGCAGTGATCCCTGGGAAGTCTGGGCATGGGGAGGAAATAATCCCCTGGAAGGACATTTTAGAGGTGATTGCAGGTGTCAGGTGTCTGTTGTAACAGGGAGTGCTTTGGGATCTGAGTGTGGATGCTCAGGGCTGGACTCCAGCTCTCCCCAAATTCCCCTTTTTCTGAAGGAAGCTGAGCCTTTGACTGGAATTATGAGTTTATTAGGGAGACAGTGATTTGTTGAGGAATTACATCCCAAAATGTTAACTCTGGATTTGCATAGATTGGAATACAGACTCCTGAATGGGATTGCTTGTTGGAGCAAATGTGCTGTTGGAATGGGCACATGGAGAAGGAGCTGGAGCAAGGGGATTTAGTGGAAGTGGCAGCACCTTTCAGTGACACACACAGCCTGCACCAAAAATCCACACTGAGTGCCAGGACACAGGGAATGGCTTCCCAGTGCCAGAGGGCAGGGCTGGATGGGATATTGGGAAGGAATTGTTCCCTGGCAGGGTGGGCAGGCCCTGGCACAGGGTGCCCAGAGCAGCTGGGGCTGCCCCTGGATCCCTGGCAGTGCCCAAGGCCAGGCTGGACATTGGGGCTTGGAGCAGCCTGGGACAGTGGGAGGTGTCCCTGCCCATGGCAGGGGTGGCACTGGATGGGATTTAAGATTCTGGGATTCATTCTGGGATTCTGTGATGATCTTGATACCCCAGATGTCCTGTGGAGATGGGATCTCCTTGGATTTGGGATTTGTTTGATAGATGAAGTCCCCCAAACCCCAGCTTTTCCCAAGGGCACACACAAACCCTGGGCAGGGGATGTGGCAGGGGATTACTACAGCCCCTGCTCTGCACCTCCTCTGTGCTATTTTGGCACAGCAAAACCTCTAGGACAGACCTTTCTTACCCAGGGAAAACAGCACAGGGATTTTACCACAAGGGACAGGTTTCTATCCAGTGTGGAAAACAGGGAGTGCTCAGGAGAGAAAAATCTGGGCATGGGTTATTTAATCATTGTGTAGGGAATGCTGCTCTTGGGAAATGAGAAAAGAGTCGAGACGTGGAATTACTGCAAAGTTCATTTAGCAAAGTGCCTCTTTCCAATCACACAGAGAGGAGCGTTTGTGTCGTTGGGGTTTCGAGCTGCTTCACGTTCCCGCTGTGCTGCCAAGCCCCGGTTTAACTGCTCGGGATTTCTCCAAACGTTGGGATTGCAGCTCAAAGCTGGAAGTTCGGCTTTGTTTGCAGATGGCAGCAACGGAGTGGTTCTGTTTCCTGCTGCACTGCAGGGTGAGGGGCAGCGCTGTGCAGGAGATGTGCAGCTGGGTGTGGGGCAAGGTGACAAAACCATCGCTCCTGCTGCTGTGCTCCAGCAAGTTGTGCTGAAGTTCATTCCAGACTGGTTTGGGTTAGGAGCTTCAATCCCACCCAGTGCCACCCCTGCCATGGGCAGGGACACCTCCCACTGTCCCAGTCTGCTCCAAGCCCCAATGTCCAGCCTGGCCTTGGGCACTGCCAGGGATCCAGGGGCAGCCCCAGCTGCTCTGGGCACCCTGTGCCAGGGCCTGCCCACCCTCCCAGGGAACAATTTCTCCCTCATATCTCATCTAAATCTGGTTTATGTGAGCAGCTCTTAGAAACTTGGATGAATTTTGATTTAAATGGAGAAAAGGTCTGACTTATACAACAACATTTCAGGCTCGGAGAGGAAATAGAAGGTCAAGGAGAAAAGTGTCACTAAGAATTTGAATAGTTGGGTTTAAAACATGCCACGGCTCTGTTGTGAAATTATTTTCCTTGCAGCCTCTGAAGGGCTGGTGGCTTTTCCCTGTGTCCCTTTTCCTCAATGTCTTTTTCCTGGTGAAACCAAATCCCAGCTGGAGAAGGGGAGCCCCATCCCTGGAGCCTCTCGGACAAGGGACAAGGAATTTTCCCTGGGATGTACAAGTATCTCAGTGTTGTGATTATTTCCATGCTCTCCCTGTCATTTCTGCAGAGGGGATTGTGGGGTTCAGCTTCACCAGTTGCACAGTTCCAGAAGAATTCATTTCACTGCTTTATTTTCTGTTATTCAGTCCAAAACTCATTTCTCTGCGTGTCCTTTTGCTCAGCAGAATCATTCTGCTCAAAACATCCTGTAAAAAGAGATCCCTCCTGTTGCCTTACACCCAGACAGCTGCAGTTCGGCTTTCCCTTTCTATTCTAGCATTTTTGGGGCCATCACTTCAGAGTACATTTTAATCTTGTCCCATCCAAAGCCCAGGGGGCAGCTCAGAGCTTCAGCAGTGGAATAACTTCAAGCCATGCAGTTGAAGTAGAAAAGAAGTTAAGAAACTCGGCAAACCCCCTCTGTAAAAGCTCCAGAGCCGCTCCAAAAGCAGAGGTGACGGCTTCCCTTTGGGAACTGCGGAGCTGAGTGTGTGCCAGCCCAGGGCTGGCTGCACTGCAGGAGAGGATCCCTGCAGAGGGAGGGAGTGGCAGCCTGGGGATCCCGTCACTCCGGCAGGAAACTCGCTGTGCTCGGAGCTGTGGGGAGGCAGCTCAGGGTTGGGATTAGCACCGGCATGTTTGGGACCGGTTATGTAGGGAAAACAAAGTGCACTTCTCCTGCTGCTGCTGCTGCTTCTCCTGCTGCTGCTGCTGCTTCTCCTGCTGCTGCTGCTTCTGCTTCTGCTTCTTCTGCTGCTTCTTCTCCTGCTGCTGCTGCTGCTTCTCCTGCTGCTGCTGCTTCTGCTTCTTCTGCTGCTGCTTCTCCTGCTGCTGCTGCTTCTTCTCCTGCTGCTGCTGCTTCTTCTGCTTCTTCTCCTGCTGCTGCTTTTGCTTCTGCTACTTTTTCTGCTTTTTCTTCTGCTTCTTCTTCTGCTTCTTCTCCTCCTGCTGCTGCTTCTGCTTCTTCTGCTTCTTCTCCTGCTGCTGCTTCTGCTTCTGCTACTTTTCTGCTTCTTCTGCTTCTTCTGCTTCTTCTCCTGCTTCTCCTTCTTCTCCTGCTTCTGCTTCTGCTACTTTTTCTGCTTCCTCTTCTGCTTCTTCTGCTTCTTCTCCTGCTGCTTCTGCTACTTTTTCTGCTTCTTCTTCTTCTGCTTCTGCTTCTTCTGCTTTTTCTGCTTCTGCTACTTTTCCTGCTTCTGCTTATTCTTCTACTACTTCTTCTTCTGCTGCTTCTCCCGCTTTTTCTGCTTTCTTCTTCTCCTGCTTCCTCTCCTGCTGCTGCTGCTTCCTCTTCTTCTCCTGCATCCTCTGTTCTTTTTCTTCTGCTTTTTCTGCTGCTGTTGCTTCTACTTTTCCTACTTCTGCTTTTTCTGCTCTTTCTTCTTCTGTTTCTGCCTCTTTTCCTTCTGCTGCTTCTTCTGCTTCTTCTCCTCTTTTTGCTTCTCCTATCGCTTCTGTTCTGCTTCAGCAGCTTTTTCTGCTGCTTCTGTTTTTCTGCCTCTGCTTCTTCTGCCTCTTCTCCTTCTGCTGCCTCTGCTTCTTCTGCTTCCTCTTCTGCTGCTTCTGCTTCTTCTTCTGCATCTTCTCTTCTGCTTTTTTCTTCTGCTTCTGCTGCTTCTGTTGCTTTTTCTGATGCTGATTCTGCTTCTCCTACTTCTGCTCTTTCTGCTTCTCCTTCTCTTTCTCCCTCTCCTCCTCTATTCCAAGTGCCATTTTAATTAAACTTTTCAATAACTAAACCCCACCATGCTGGAGAGGTGTCCCAGGTCAATTATTTGCACCCAGTGTGGGCATTTATGGCACTTTCCTCATTCTCATGGTTGTTACTCATGAATTAGAGCATCCAGCGGTGCAGAATTATAAATGAGAGTGGCTGGCTGGGAAAATGGATTTCCACCTGGCTTCCTGCTGCTCTCCATGCTCCACTGAGCTTTATCCACTGGAGCCACTTCTGTAGCTAAATAGTCCAGGAGCACCAGGAGATGAAGGGGGGAAAGGCATTCAAACACTGGCTTGTTACTTTGGAGAAATTATCAGTAGTTTTGCTGCATGTGAGCAGCTCTTTAAAAAAGTGTTTTCCTTCCAACCCCCTTCTGGATAACTCAGAGCTGGGAACAGGTTTCCTGGAGCTGGGTGATGTTGTCCCTTAGGGAAAAATCAGTGGGTGAAGGTGCCCTGGATATTTTAGATCCTTTGGTTTCAGGATCTGTTGTGGAGCTCTGTGGGAGACCCTGGGGTAAGGACAGAGGAAAGGGTCTCACCACTTGGGGCAGCCCTGCTCCAGGGTCCTCAGAACAAGGAGGACGTGGAGGTGTTGGAATGAATCCAGAGGAGGCCATGGAGATGCTCCAGGGCTGGAGCCCCTCTGCTCTGGAGCCAGGCTGGCAGAGCTGGGGGTGCTCCCCTGGAGAGGAGAAAGCGCCAGGGAGAGCTCAGAGCCCCTTGCAGGGCCTAAAGGGGCTCCAGGAGAGCTGGAGAGGGACTGGGGACAAGGGCTGGAGAGACAGGCAGGACACAGGGAATGGCTTCCCAGTGCCAGAGAGCAGGGATGGATGGGAGATTGGGAAGGAATTGTTCCCTGGCAGGGTGGGCAGGCCCTGGCACAGGGTGCCCAGAGCAGCTGGGGCTGCCCCTGGATCCCTGGCAGTGTCCAAGGCCAGGCTGGACATTGGGGCTTGGAGCAGCCTGGGACAGTGGGAGGTGTCCCTGTGTGGCACTGGATGGGCTTTGAGGTCCCTTCCCACCCAAACCATTCCATGATTCTTTGATTCACAAGGAAACGAGCAACTTGCAGAAATATGTATCATGTTCCCAGAACCTTCCATGAGGCTCTGGCCACTGTTCCTGCTCAGATTCTGGCCCCTCAGGTACTGCCACCTGGAATTTCTGGTTGCTTTCAGGACCTTGTTTTTCCCCCACTACCACAAAGTCCCCTGTAATTCTTCCTGCCTTTCCTTCTGTGCAAGGGGCAGAGCAATTCCTGCCTTCCCAGATCCCAGAACCCCACCTGCATTCCAGGACTCTGGTTTCCACGCTGGGATTCTCTCTGAGCTATTTTTCAGTTGCCTTTTTAGTGCTGTTTTTCCTGTTCCCTGTTCAACGGCCTCCTACATCAACTTCTCCATTTATCAACACCCACCCTTCCAACCCAGGGCTGTGTTAAGATCCCTCCTTTAATTGGGAATATTAATTTTCCTTGGAATCGGGGCTCCTTTAGGCAACGAGCTTGGACTGATTTGTGGTCTCTTTGAAATGGGAATTGATTCCTTTCCTCATTCCTCTTTCCTGGTACTGCTTCCATGACTCTGGCATGCCAGTGAGCCGATTTATCCCAGGCTGAATCTCCACCTGCCAGGAGAGATTCGGGTTGTTTTCCCCTTTTCTTTCCCCGAATAACTGGAGACATTTTCCCTCACCCCATCTTGCATCCAGTGAACTGAGTTCTTTAATTTGAGATTCTGACCTGCCTGAGAGCCTTTCTGGCTTTCCATCCATCCCCCCTCACACACCAGATAGGATTTGGGAGTATTTCTTTGCAGCTTCCAGCTTGTTCTTCCTGAATTATTTCAGCTTTCAGTGTTCAGGACTGAAGCAAAGAAGATTTCTGAAGTAGTCTGGGAGCTCGTGCTCGTACAAGGGTTAATTAAAAACCTGGAAAAGCCTCTGTGTTGTAGGACTGTGAGAAGAGCTCTGTTGGTACAGCCGGGAGGAACGAGGTGACATGGAAAGGTTATGGAAAATAACAGTCTGAGAAGAGCAAATCAGGACAGGCAATTAGCAGGGCTTGTAGTACAAGTGGTTTGAAATTCCTAGGAAAATACCTGGTGTAATTGAACACTCTCTTAAGTAATCCCTGCCACCACTTCTCATTAAGGCTGAGGAGTTACGAGGCTGCGGAAGAGGATGGGGAGATTTGGGGGAGGCAGCAGAGATTGGGAATGATGCGAGAGAAAAACAAATGCCAGTGGAACATCAGGGGCCTTCAGCTGATCAGAGCACCCCACTGAGGTTATTCCTGAATAATTCCTCAGGAGTTTTCTGTGAAATGTTGGGACAGGAGGTTGGATTACTCCAACACAGGATCCTACACAGTACGTGCTCCAGCTGATTGTGCTTAGCACTGGCTGATAGATGTTGTCAGATCTGTTTAACACTGTTCAATTTAATAGCTTCAGGGGCCTTTTTAATAGATTTATGTTTAGATTTAGATTTAGATTTAAATACTCCAGGAGCAGAGTTTGGTAATAACAATTTCCTTCCGCTTCTTTCCTTGGTCGTATCCGACCTTACCCAGGCACGTGTGGTTCCTAAGCAAACCTTACACACTTCCGTGGAATCTTGGGGTTTCTGGAGTTGGTTGGCGTGAAAGCAGAGCTCCCTGGAGGTCCCATGTCCTTCCTGCTTCCTTTCCTCCTCACAAAACCTGGATTCATTATTTGTCACCTCTGAGACCAGCGATTGAACAGGCAGCCCAAACATTCCAGGGATCCAGGGGCCTTGGACACTGCCAGGGATCCAGGGGCAGCCCCAGCTGCTCTGGGCACCCTGTGCCAGGGCCTGCCCACCCTCCCAGGGAACAATTCCTTCCCAATCTCCCATCCATCCCTGCCCTCTGGCACTGGGAGGTTTTCTCTGGCTCTGCATTTATCCTCGGGGAAAACTAAAGTTACTCCTTCCTTACTGATAAAGCCTCCCTGGGGAATAATGGGAAAGGACCTGCTGGAAAATGGGATATCAGGATGGATCATCCTTGTCCCAGTGCTGCTGTTAGAAACCTGGGATGGAAACATCTGGGAATAAAGGAATTTATTCCTGCTCCAGCCACTGGATGCATCCTCTCCATCACTCCACGCTGTGTCCTGGAGTCTGCTGGAGCCTCCCTCATGATTCCCGGTGTGTGTGGCGGGATAAAACAATTCCATGTGCTCCTCCTGTTTGGTTAAATGTGCTTTTCATCATCATCATTTCATACCTTAAACAGCAGGGAGCAGAAATAGCTGGAAATGGCTGTGTTTTCCCCCGTGGGAATTCCCACAATATTTCCACAACAAAAACCCAACTCAGGCGGGAGGATGGTTAAACAGGAGTGGAAATTTGATGTTTTGTCTGCCCAAAAAGCCCCGAAGACACAAAGCTGCGGCTGTTTCTTCGCCTGAGGGCAGAGAAACAAACAGTTATTGGGATAAAATAGCCCCAAAACCAAAGGGAGCTGACGAATTCCAGCTTGGGGTGCAAGGGAATCATAATTTTCAGGTCTGAGAACGCTGCCAGCAGCACTTGGGCTGAGGGTGATTCACCTGGTGATCCTTGAGAAAACTTGGGAAGGCTTCAGTGAGCACATAAAAGCTCAGGAAGATGCTCAGAGACTGCGGGGCCCTGTGAATATTGCACTGCGTTTCGGAAATAATGCCCCTGCTGGCTGCTCCGATTCCAAGGATTTTTGAATATTCAGGACTTCCCCACCTATCTAACATGAAATAGGTCCTATTAAATAACATAAACAGCATTTTTGTTGCTCTTCTGTAGCTGTTAAATGAAAGGCTTTGCATTTCCCCCCTTGTTTCGCTGCCTTTGCACGCGAGGAAGGGAAAAAGGAGCTGATGATGTCCACAAGAGAAAAAGGAGCAAAACAACCCAAACTTGCTCCTTCACCAGGCTTGGAGGTATTGAAAACAAAGAGAATTAAAGCCTAGAGAGGTTAAATCCCTGTTATTTAAAGATTTAGGGCTGTTCAGCCTGGAGAAGAGAAGGCTCTGGACATGGATAAACCACAGACATATCCCAGGCTTTGGGCCTGCAGCCCTCTGTTCACCCCTTTAAATTGGGATCTATTTTCATGGGTTCCCAGGTAAATCAACAGGAAGGAAAGTTTGGGAAAAGTGCTTTTTGGAAAACGAGTTCAAAATTGTTTATTGAGTTTTTTGATTTGCTTTAATCAGGGATGTTGGTGGAGAGAGGGGTTTGACTCATTGACTGAAATCGTTGATTTGGATAATTTCAGGCAGCTTGAATCAGAAATTAGGGCTCAACCATGGCAAGCATTTCAAATTTAAACTTTAAGGATAACATGTCCACCCCCATCCAGTTCTGACCCAGGAAATGCTGATTCTTCTGCCTCAGCTCTTCCCTGTTTCCCCAGCAGCACTTGCTTTGTCTTCAGCCCTCGAACCACAGCAGAAATCTCTCATAAATCATCATAAATCATCATTCCCATCAATCTGTTGTTTTAGTGTGCAATTCAAATATCCGGCAGTGCCCAAAATCCTCACCTGGAGAGCTCCTACAACTGCAGCCACACAGAAATCCCAGGTTTGGGCATCCCCATCCAAACTCCCCAACTCCTGGTGGCTTTTGGACGAGTGGCGATTTTGTTCTGTGCTGTCCCAAAGATCAAAGGGAGCCCCAGCTGTGGCATTTTGCTGGGGAAAAGTTTAAAAGAGGCAATAAACTTGAATTGTAGCATCGCTGCTCTGCTTGCAGGGTGATGTTTTAGATTACTGAGTAAGGAAACTCCTGTTGCAGACACATCTGCTGCCATAACTTTATTCCTCGTGTTCCTTTCTGTTGTGCCTCCTGCACTCAGGGAATGGGGTATTTTATATTTTACCTCCAGCCTCCAACACAGGCTCTGTGGAAAGGGATGGACCAGGAAATCTCTGTGCCTGTTCTAACTCTTAATTCCCAGTGGATGTCCCAGTGTTGATTAGTGGGACACATCCCATGGATATTTTTCATCTCAGGGCACTCCTAAATATATAACTTTGAGGTCTTTAATGGCATCAAATCCCACAGAATTCCCCCGCTGACAGGGGGGTTTCAGCACCACAGGAGATGATGCTCGTGCTGATTAGAAGGGTCCTACTGACATTTAAATCTCTCCCCTGATTAGCCTTCAGTAAAGCATCTGTTTAGCAGTGAGGCAGGGTAAATGGGAACGTAAGGTGTGATTAGTGGTTTAATTAATCCAGAAGTGCACTGTCTGCTCTTCACTCAGTGCCTGAGCTGCCTGAACCTTAGAGGAGGGGCTGGCGGGTATGATTAGGGGGTGTAGGGATGGATTTATTAGATATATAGGATATAACAGGGTGTTATGTGTAAAACGAGAGAGTTCCAGTTCTCCACAGCTCCCTGACAGGAGGGGGCAGCCGGGGGGGTCGGGCTCTGCTGCCAGGGAACAGGGACAGGACAAGGGGAAAGGGCCTCAGGCTGGGCCAGGGGAGGCTCAGCTTGGACAGCAGCAGGAATTTCCCCATGGAAAGGGCGCTCAGGCCTTGGCAGGGGCTGCCCAGAGAGCTTTGGAGTGCCCATGCTTGGAGGTGCAGCCTTGATTATAAAACTAAAAATGCTTCTCCAAAAGATAAGTTTCTGAGTTGAAAACAAGAAGAGGCTTTAAAGGCTCTTCTGCCGTGCAATTCAAGAGGAAATCTTTGAGTTTGCACTTGGAAGGTTTTCCATCCTGCAAATGCAGTTAGGGATAAAAACTCATTAAGGAGGAGGTTTGGGAGCTGAAGGACCAGCAAATCAAAGCACATTCATTTCGTGGATCTTATCAGTGAGAATATTTGTAAATATTTTGCTGAAAGTCTCTTTGCTCTGTGCTGTTTCCTGCAGTCAAATGGGGGCGTGGGGATGGAATTTATTGCATTTACTCTCTGACAAAAAAAGCAATTAATACAAGTGTAGAGGTCTTGGGAATAGCTTTAATCAAACTGTTTCTCTAAGGAGAAGCCCTGTTATAAACGGTACATACTCAAGCATTTATGGGTAATGCAAATGTCTAAGGCACAGCTGAGATGAAAACTGGACCTTTCGGGGTTCTTTCCTCTCCGTTATGCGCTGCTTTCCCCTGTTTTTGCAATGCAGCTTTGCCTCTGAAGAATGGGATGTGATGTTCGGTGTGTAACTCAGAAGTCTTGGAATTCAGCAGGGACCTGAAAACTAAAGCTGGAAAAGAATGACTCAAAACCTCCCCAGCTGGGAGCTGTTTCATTATCAGGGTGTAACAGGGCTTGGGGCTGGAAATTTCCTTGAGCTCAAGGAGGAATTGTTGTCTGATTTGGGAGCAGGGTGAAACCTCAATGGATTTTGCTGGGTAACACACTAAAAATGTCCCAAAATCGCGCAGGTTGTGGCGAACTGACCCCGAATCCTTGCTCGCCTCCAGCCTTCCTTGATTTCTCCTCCTGTCTCAGCTGCTTCCAGGCCGTGTTTCCCCCAGCACCCAGCTCCCAAGCCAGGATTCCCCCGCTGCTCCTTTCCGTGCATGCTTGCTCCCTTGTCCAGCGGCTGCCTTCCCCGGTTGGCAGCGCTCCCCGTTCCCGCACTTTTCACCAATGCCATCGTTTCCCTCCGCAGTTCACAACAGGAATTTGGACAGTTTTTGCTAATCTCGTTTTCCCCTTGTCTTGTTTTTTTTCCAGCTCTCGTAAATGTGAAACTTTGGGCTATTGATCGGCAATGTTTTCAAACAATAATGATGAGGACTGGCCTCATCAAGCATACTGAGTATATGGAATTTTTAAAAAGGTATGGCACTTGTTTATTTATCCAAAAATCCCATGAAACTGCCGTCCTCTCTTGCCTTTTTTTTAATTTTTTTTTTTTTGTGAGTGCAGTATTTGATTTGTTTTCTTCTCGTCTCTTCTGGTTTTAATTATTATTATTATTATTATTATTACTGTTATTCTGATGATTTTTCTTTGCTGTTTGCCCTTACTCCTGAGAGGAGGGGGAACTTTGCTGTGGGGGAGTTTCATTCCTGTTGTGAGTTATTCATTGGCAAAGAGTCCCAGAGCCAGGAGGTGAGAGACAAGCTTTCATGTGAATCATTCAGAGGGGCAGAAAAGACACGTTTTTGCAGAAACACACCCTTTCAAGGGAAAAACCTGGGGTTTAAACTTGTTCAGATCCATTCAGAGTGTGTTCTTGTGCTTCTAAAGCGACATGGGAGTTTCTAGAGAAGAAAAGGTTCAGGTTGCTGTAAAATGGAAGTTGGATGAGCAACATAAACATAAAGACAGAAAAACAAATCTTTTGCTCATTAAACTTGATTTTCCCAAAGGTTCCTTCAGTTCCTTCAGAGATTTAAGCTTTGGAGAGGTTCAGTAATGAATAATCCCTATTATTGAGAGAGCTGGGGGTGTTCACCTCGAGGGGAGAAGGCTCCAGGGAGAGCTCAGAGCCCCTTCCATAGCCTAAAGGGGCTCCAGGAGAGCTGGAGAGGGACTGGGGACAAGGCATGGAGGGCCAGGACACAGGGAATGGCTTCCCAGTGCCAGAGAGCAGGGATGGATGGGATATTGGGCAGGAATTGTTCCCTGGGAGGGTGGGCAGGCCCTGGCACAGGGTGCCCAGAGCAGCTGGGGCTGCCCCTGGATCCCTGGCAGTGCCCAAGGCCAGGCTGGACATTGGGGCTTGGAGCAGCCTGGGACAGTGGGAGGTGTCCCTGCCCATGGCAGGGGTGGCACTGGATGGGCTTTGGGGTCCCTTCCCACCCAAACCATCCCACGAAAATGATTCCATACAATCCGGCGCCACAGCAGTGAGGAACTGGTGGTGTTTCATGTCACCAAAATGATCGCAAAGGGAAGGAAATATCCCCAAATTGTAGGGACAGGGAAGGCCCAGGTCCCTGTGGTGCTTTCAGCCATCCCAGTGCCGCTCAGACATTATGAAGACATTCCTATACCAGGCTTGGCCCAACTAGTATTGGAGAAAAAAGGGACCGAGGGAAAAGGAACAACAAAATTATTAATACTCAATGTTAGTGATGCCATTAGTAACAAAATATTAGTTTATACAAATAGATGGTATTTAAAATGTGTGTTATATACCATATATAATGTAAATATATATATGTAAAAATAATGGAGACGTGATTCACAGGAGCTTTTGGGTTGGAGATCATCGAGCCCAACCATTCCCCAGCACTGCTGAGGCCACCACTGACCATGTCCCCAAGTGCCACACCCACACGGCTTTGAATTTAATAAATTAAATTTAAATTTTTAAGTCCCCACCGGGGACTCCACCACGCCCCTGGACAGCCCCTTCCAACACCTGGCCAGCCTTTCCTGGAAGAATTGTTCCCAACAGCCCATGTGAACCTCCCCTGGCACAGCCTGAGCCTGTTCCTCTTGCCCTCGTTCCCTGGGAGCAGGGGGTGAGCGCAGCCTGATCTCCAGGGAAGTGGAAGCAGGAAGGTGATCCCATGGGATTGATGCCCTGGGATGAGGGTGGCTGTAGCGCAGCTCAGCCAGAGCCAGGGCCAGGGAATTAATCCAAGCTGGGATTTGAGCTGGGAGCAGAGTCCTGCCCAGCTCACCCCACCAGTCCTCGGCCAGGTGGAGATCCCAGCTCCCGGCCTGTCCCTGCGGGCTGGAATTCCGCTGGGCTCCTTTCAGTCAGGAGTGGCAATAGTCCCCATGAAATAACGAAGCTCAGGTGCTTGGCCAGGCTTCCCAGCCTCTGCTGAGGTGAGGCTTTCCCTGGAGAGGGCCGGGAGCTCCATGGACATGTCCCACGGCTGGGAAAGTGTGGCCAGCAAAGCCGAGCTTTTTCCAGGTGTCTCCATTGATGATTACCAACAAAGGAGAGCAAACAGAGCCTGCTGCTTTATTTTAGGGGTTTAGACCCCATCAGTTCCAGCATTAACAAGCCTTTCCACAACGCCAGGAGTGAGTGTGGGATCAGCTCCGGGGTGGGAGCTGCCAGAGCAGGCCCCCTGCTCACATTCAGCTTTTAAGCTCTGAGCTTTAATAGAGATTTTCCAGAAGATTGTCGAGATTAATTTGGATTCAGGTCCTGCAGAGCCTGCCCAGCTTTAATTTTAAAGCAAACAATGTGAGGAGGAAACCAAGGAGTGTTCCCTCACAGTGGCTGAGCTGCTTGAACACAACCTGGGACTCATTGGAAAGGCCTAAGGCAAGCAAATAAATATTTATTTTTTAAAATCTTACCGTTTGAATTTAGGAAAAGAATTTCTTCCACTTGGAGCACCTGTAGGAAGGTCCTTAAAAAATGTTGCTTCCCACTGGGTCTTCCACTTGGGCTCTGGGCATCTTTAGCTGTCTCAAACTCAGCTAAAATCCCATATGGAACATTAAATGCTCATTTTCAGATCCCATTTGCTACATTAAATGCTCATTTTAAAATCCCATTTGCTACACTAAGAGCTCATTTCTAAAGATGCTTTCCTTCAAAATGTTTCTAAGGAAAAACAGGATAAATCCTGAAGAGAAGGAGCTTGTCAATTGTTGTCTTTGCTCTTTGCTTTTTGGGGGTTTGGTTTTTTTTTTTTTTCCCTTTCCTGCATTAATGCCTGAATGCAAATGCTCTTGTTAAGAAATAAATGGAATAAAAAGAAATCTTTGAATGGTGGCTGCCCACAGAAAAGTCAGTGGGGTTGGACAGGATTTTTTCCTGCTGATATTGGTCTAAAAATTCCCTAATTGTGCCATTATCCCAATAACATAATTATCACCATCTCCAACAGCAGATTTTCATGTGTGAGCAAAGCACAGAAGAAATTAAGCTTTTGGGGGTGAAACGAGGCTGTTCATTTATTATTTTTATTTATTCTCTTTTATCCTGCTGAAAATCCAGCTGGATTTCCAGGGCTCCCTGGGAATGTCACCCCAGCAGCGTTGTGGGTTTGCCGGGGTTTCCCCCAGCAGGATCATCCTGCTGGCACAGGGCAGCTGCTGCTCCCTAGGGCCACCCTTGGCTCTCCAATCCTTTCTTCTGAAGGCCAGGAGAAAACCATAAACCCAGGACAAATCCATTTCCTGGCTAAGAAATTCGGGAGTGCCTTCCCAACGTGTCCTGGGCTGGAATGCTGTATCCCGCCTTGCTCCAAGGAGTAGCAGACTAAGAAAAGTTGGGACAACTCCTTTGGCTGAGATAAAAGAACTCTTCTGGAGCAAGCAGCAAGTGAATTTCCTCTTCTTCCTCGTTTTCCTGAGGAACCAGTCTGTGTCTCCCTTCCCAAACCAGCAGCTGATCCCTGACAGGATCAAGAGCCGCCCGAATTCCCTGGCAGCACCTGCTCCGAGGAGGGGCTGGAAAAGCTGTCTGGTTTTGATCCCTGTGTGCACCTGCAAGGCAAATCCCAGCAGTGATTCCCTTGGACACACAGATTTTTGGTAGCTCATTGTGTGACTAAACCGATGTCAGACCAAGGTAGTTCCCAGAGCAGCCAGCAGTGAAAAGGGAAATGTGATTTTGTGGTGTAGGTTTAGTAACTCCTGATGGTGCAGGGGGTTTTGGTGGAATTCATCTGAAGTTTTTAGCCCAAATTGTGCTTTTTGGTGTGTAACTGGATATATTTGTCCTTACACGAGGGCGGTGAGGTCACAGCTGTGCTAAACTCCACTGCACCTCTCACTGCAATGTTCAATGTTCCAGCCTCACAATGATTTCTTTCTCAAGCCAGTCCTAAAAAACCATTCCATTTAATTAAAATCAGAATATTTCAGTTAAGGAAACAACTATTTATTCAATGAATTTGTCAGGGAATAAAAGATGGGGAAAAGCCTTGTGCTGTGGCAAGAATTTCCTGCGAAATCATAAGAGTTTTAAGACCTGAACACCTTGAAAGAGTAAATACTGTGTTTTTTCCTCCCCAAAAATGGCTTCCTCGATGTAAAAAGCTTCTTTTAATGAAAAGAGGCCATGGTGCAAACTGCAGTTCCTCCGAGGCCCTGGAAGGAGTCAGGAGAGCTGGCGAGGGATGTTTGGAGTCACCTTGGAGGCAGGATCGAGCTTTAGGAGTGGATTCTGGGGGGAAGTTCCCACTTACACACACAGCCTTGAATCCTAGGAATGAAAAAATTCCATGGGCAGGCATGGAAAGGGTTCCCAGGGGCCTTGATGTGAGAAGCTGCAGAGGGTGGGGATCCCCACGGTGCCCACAGGAGCTCTCTGGACGTCCCTGCACCTCCCAGGCTCATCCATCAAGAGTGAACCCAGCCTGCCATCCAGGTTTTTGTGGGATTTCAGTCCCCTGCATGGAAAAAACACTCTGGGAATGGCCCCACCTCTTGTCTGCCTGGTTTTTTGACCACATGATTTGCAATTCAGGCTGTGCTGGGGACACTTGAGGGCATGGCCAGGGAAGCGGCTGAGCGGGAGCAGCGGGATTTGCTGCTCACGGTGCACGGGCAGGCGCTGGAGCAGAACTGAAGGGATGCTCCACGAGATCCAACTGTCCATTCCTTCTGCCCTTTAACAGGGAAAACTGTCCGTCTTGTCTTGAGGAGGAGGCCAGGGTCAGGTTTTGCTTGACGTGCTTTTTGCAATGAACTGTGTCAGCAGCCCCAGTTCAGTCTCTGTAACCCCTTGTGAAGGCTGGGAACGGATGGGAAGGGGCTGGGGCACATCCTGCCCGGTGATAGAGGTTTAATCTTGACCATATACATTTTAAACTAAGGAAAATCCTTATTGGAGGCAATGCACCCCAGGGAAAAGGGAGGAGAAGGGAAAAGAAGGCAGAAGGGTCTCTGTTGATGCAGAGCATGATGGGAGGGGAGGATTAATTCCTTCAGCTCGGGTGTCAGCTGGGTTTGAAATGTTGGTTCATACACACTGGAATAAGTCAATATCTCGTTTTAATGCTGCTGATCCATGGAATTAAAGAACGGGTTGGGTTGGAAGGGACCTTGAAGATCAGCTCATGCCACCCCTGCCATGGGCAGGGACACCTCCCACTGTCCCAGGCTGCTCCAAGCCCCAATGTCCAGCCTGGCCTTGGGCACTGCCAGGGATCCAGGGGCAGCCCCAGCTGCTCTGGGCACCCTGTGCCAGGGCCTGCCCGCCCTCCCAGGGAACAATTCCTTCCTCACATCCAATCCAAGCCCTCGCTCTCTGCACAGAGCTGTTCCTTGGCACACAGAGGGACAATCACAGTGTGACTCCATGGGATGTGCTGGATTGTCACATCCTGCAGGATCTCCTGTTTGGCACAGAATCATTTACCCCAGGCAGGTCACAGGCAGTGCCTTCACTCCCACCCTGCATCCCTGGGGTCTCAGGTCAGGGGGGTTCAACTCCCTGACAGGAGGGGGCAGCCGGGGGGGTCGGGCTCTGCTGCCAGGGAACAGGGACAGGACAAGGGGAAAGGGCCTCAGGCTGGGCCAGGGGAGGCTCAGCTTGGACAGCAGCAGGAATTTCCCCATGGAAAGGGTGCTCAGGCCTCGGCAGGGGCTGCCCAGGGAGCTTTGGAGTGCCCATGCCTGGAGGTGTCCAAGGAAGGGCTGGAGGTGGCACTCAGTGCTCTGGGCTGGGGACAAGGTGGGCATCAGGCACAGCTTGGACTCCATGGGCTGGGAAGGCTTTTCCAGCCTCAGGGATCCTGGGATTCTGTGGGGCAAATTTGGGCTGTGCAGGAATGCTGAATTGCCACCTGCAGTGGGAAGGAGGCAGTTGCAGGGACCGGGGGGTGCAGCACTGGATGCCCTGGGGAATAAGACCTGGATCCCTGAGGATTCAGTAGTATTGGACCTGCTTTTCCAGTTGGTTTTTTTTTTCCTTTCATTCACCTCAGAGTTTACTTGATGAGGTAAATTCTAATTTGCTGGCAGGATTGCTGTGCTCTCTGAGATGATGTCTTTGCATTTCCAAGGCAAACAAAACCACAAATGTCCTTTCCCCACCTTTATGACTCTGTCAGCGAGGAGAAACACCCTTCAGAGACCCACTTGTGATCTCCAGAGGCACAAGGCCTGCTTTGGGGTTAAGCTGCTGCCTTTTACATCATTCTATTGTAGTGGTTCTACTGAGAATTTGAAAAGGCCATGCCAGGAATTAAATCTTGGACTTTTTCTTCTGGTTTTTAGCCTTTAAAAATAATGATGTTTATTTTTACCTGTTATTTTTGATTTCCAAATTCCCTCCCCTCCCCCCCTCCTTTTTTTTTTTAAAGGAGGAGTGCTGCCTTTTTGGGTTTTTTTGCCATCAGTTGTTATTTCTCCTGACAAGGAGAATCACATTTTACTTTTCAACACCTGCAGAGTTGAAAGGTGCAGGTCTCAGGTACAGATGGATCAGCAGGGTTAGCAGGAATCACTGCTAACATAAGTGCTCCATGGTTTTATCCTGATGCAAACAGTCCCAGAATCCAATCCTCTGTCACCACCATGGTGCTTCAGAGCCTTCAGGGGTGGTTCCATCCCACATCCTGCCTGTTCAGGGAAAGAAAACTCCTCTTGTCAGGAATTTTGCATCAAGCGAAGCCTAACCCTGGCTCTTGGCCCAGGACGACAGTGGGATTCTGAGCTCCAGAGCAAAGCAGGGTGTGACAAGACTTCAGATCGTGTTTCTGCAGCTGCAGCTCTTCACAGCTCAGTGCAGAACATTAGGCACAACTGGAGATTTATTGAGGTGTTAGGGTTTGTTTGAAGTCATTCATCCTTTCCAAATCATCATTTGGGATTGAAATATTGATGGCTGTGCTTAGCAAGAGGATTGTTTTGTGGCGCTTGCTGAAATGTAGGGAAGAGTGGAGTGAAGGGAGGGATTGGAGTGAAAGATTGGGGCTTTTTACTGCCAGTACTAAAGCAGATGCAGTTATTAAATATTTTGATCACATTATGGTGTGACTTGAACTACAGGGCTCTGAAAGGCGGTGGGATCTCCAAGTCAGGACCTGCAGCTCCACCCTGCATGGCTTCCCTGAGGTTTCCCTCAGCAGGGAAAGGAGGCAGCCCGAAATAATGGGGCAAGGCTTTTTTGGGTGTTATTTTGCTGATTTTGGTGAGAATCTCTGGAGCTGTGACCTGCCAGCTCTAGAAAGAGCCCAGGGCAGTTGTTCATTCCCTTGCTGGGGCAGAGAGGAACAGCCGTGCTTGGTATCTAAGCATTAAGAATGATGGATTGTGGGGAATTGCAAAGGATGAGACATCTGGAGGTGGAATACAACAGGTTTTATAACCTTAATTTATAAACCAATCCTGGAACTGTTGGAAAATGTCAAGGGGTTTGATGTTCATCCTTGTCCCTCTCCGTTACGGCCACAGCCGTCCCCAGGTTGTTGTTCTCTCCTTGTGCCCCACACACAACGTCCCTCAGGGTGTCACCAGGGTGCCTGAGGAGTTTAAAGACCTTCAGCTCCTTCTCAGTGCTCAGGATTGGGTTATAAATCATTTGTCAATGGGTTGGAAATCAAGGCGAAAGGGTAAGCTCAGATTTAGGACTTGCTGCACCCGACGCGCTCGGCCTCAGCAAGGGATGCTCACCTCGGGCATGATCAGCACGATTTGGAGATCTGCGTCTGGTCCTTACCCTTCTTTTTGAAGTTTCCCCAGACCCATTAAACTCTCCTTCCTCTGGGCTCCAGAGCTGTTTTGGGAGCCCTTGGACAGTGCGCAGCCATTTGATACTCACGGATATTTCCGAGCTCGTCCTCGTGCCTGACACTTCTCACAAAAAGCCATTTACCCCCTGCTCAGCCTGTTATAACCCAGACAGAGCCTGTTGTTGTGCCCATTTTCATGCTCAGATAACAAACAGATCCCTCCCAAAGCAGCTGACAGTCTCCTCTCCTCAAAGGAGAAGGATTTCAGCAGGGCCAGGAGTCTGCTTGGAAGTATTTTGCTTGTTGGCCAGGCCAAGTGAGGAACTCTTCATACAGGGCCAGAAATGCAGCTGGAGCCTTCCAAACTCCATTTCCTTTTGCCTGGCTCACAACCACATCGGCTCCTGTGTGATAAGAGGATTATTGTCTTTATCATTAGCATTATTTTTCAAATGAGGGAGGAACCTGAGCATTTCTTGGCAGGTTCCAGGCTGAAGTTTAGCTTCTCTCTCATGTTTTTCCATCTCTTCTAAGGAGAAATGCCTGAATTTCCCTGCACCGTCCTGGACTGCGTCTTACTAACCGTGGAAGTCCATGGAAGAGAAGTGATCCCATGGGGATGTTGGGTCTGCCCAGGTCAGAGATGCCTTTGGGTGGTGTTTGCTGGGATTTCTTCTCCTTGCAAAACTGTTCATCACCTTGGGTTGATAATTGGAAGACCAGCTGAGGTCTCCAATATAATATTTTAGAGAATTCCAAAGGAAACTGTGCTAAAATATGTTAAAATCCATGGAATGTTAGGGAGAGAAAGTCACGGGAAAAGGGCCTTTTTCTGCACAGCTGGTAGGGAAGTTTGAGTACAGCCTAATTACGAGGAGGATGTCTCAGGCTTCGTGTTTGAAAACTGTCTCCAAACTGCCTTTGGAGCCTCATGAAAACTCCGGAGTCTGCTGCAAATCCACAGTGCCAAGCAAAGGTTTCTGGAGGAGCATTAATTTGATGGCAAACGCAGCTTTGGGGCCAAATAAATTGTTGGCAGAATGTTTCAGAAATGAGGAATGTCCTCTCTCTGGGTGCCGGGTTCCTCGCAGGGTGAAGAGGCTCTGAGGAAGAGGGCAGAGCAGCGGGTGGGGATGGTTTGGGGTCAGACAGGCTGGGGACACTGTTGCCTGCAGCACTTGGAGGCTGAGGAGGGATGGGATGGATGCATGGATGGTTAAACGGGCTGGAATATGGCAGGCCTGGAGAGAGGTTGTCAACAGCTTTGATGTTTAACTGGTGCCAGGGAAAAGCAGAGGGTGGTGAGGCTGGTGTGAGATGCTCCACATCTCCTCTCACGCTGCTCAAAGCCACACCTTGAGGGCTCTGTCCAGTTCTGGGCCCCTCCAGCTCCCTCCTGGGGCTCCAGCCCCTTCCCCAGCTCCGTTCCCTTCCCAGGACAAGCTCCAGCCCTTTGTCATGAGGAGCCCAAAATTCAGCTTCCAAGGGATGCACTTGAGAAGCTCACAGTGCCAGCAGGGCCCATAGTGAATATTTAATGTTTGATGAGTTTCTCAGCTGGCCCTTCTAGCTGGCCCCTGAGCTCCCGCCCGTGATTACAGCATTCCCAAACCCTCCAAGCCTCAGGTCTGAGTGGAGGTAGAAAACCTCAGATGCCGTTGAGATTGAAACATCCCGGCAGGAATTGCCGTGGCCGTAAGTGCTTGGCAGTGCATTAACTTGGAGTCCTCCTACTTTCATGAAGGATTCATTGAAGTTTCGACTTGCTGTGAAGCTCTTTAGGATTTCCTAAGTGGGTTTTTAGTGCAGAGATGCAGCATTTTACACATGCAAAGCTTCAGACTTGCTGAGAACAGCCTCTGCCATGGCTGCCTTCTCCTGGCACCAGTTCCCAGGGACTTCTCTGGTGATGGCTAAAAACACACTCTGGGTTCTGTTAGAAAGGGAGATTCAGAAACACAGCTCTGAAATGAATTCCCTGGCCTGAAAGATGGGTGGAAGTTCAATTGCCATGGCTGGGGAAGAGAGGAAAACTTGGGAGGACTGGAATTGTGCCCACAGAGTAATGGAATGCTTCGGTGGTGCCAATTCTTTTAAGAAATAAGTGGCCATGGGATAAGAGGAGTATCAGCAACTCCTTCACTGGCCATGGCCACCTTCCTGCCAGGGCCTCAGTAACAAACACTGTGGCAACAGCCAAGGAGAGGTGTTAGTCCTTCCCAGGGTCTAACTGGGGTTAATTGGCTGGAAATCAGAAAGCTCCAGTGCAGATTTGATGCCATTGCTTAAACCCACATAGATTAGGAAGAGGTTGGGTTTTCTCCCTGCTGGAAAAGGCTGGCTGGGAATTCTGGAGAGAAGCACAGTGAATAACCCAACCCAGCAGCGTGGCTTGTAATCCAAAGTGAATATCCAAGGCTGCAGCCTTCATTCCATCTTTCCTTAAGGATGGCTGGCACTTATCCCATTGCCCAGCCAACCCAGCTGTGGGTGAGCAGCAAACTGATGGAAAAATGGAAACTGATGCGCCGCTCGTCCCTGAAATAGTTTTCTTTTTTATTTTGTTATGATAAAAGCGTCGCGAAAAATGCATTTCAACAAGAACAAAGATTTCATCAGGGACCTGAGGAAATCTGTCACTTCACTTAACTCTTAACAAACACAGAGCCCTTGAGATGTGTGTTGGGATGAGGATGGTGTGATCCTGGTGTGCTGATTGGAATCCTCCAGGGAGGGAGACGTGGTCAAGCCTCTGTTTGTTCAGGCAAAGCCCAAACAGCACAGGCTGGCTCTGAGGAGCTTTGAAATAAAGGGGATTATTGCTTCCCCTGCAGAGGAGTGTAAAACACGGGAATTCATCCAGACCCTTCTGACAGAGGGATTTTAATGTTTGTCAGTGATCGGGGTGAAGCAGTTGCTGAGTGCAGCCAAATTGTGTCCCACATGTGAGCCCAAAAAACCCCAAAATCGAGAGGAGGAATAGGGACAATCTTTGGATGCACCTTGTTGCAGTGCAGGAGTCAGGAGCACATTTGCACTGTGGAGCGTGTGAGAGTCTGAAGGCCAAATTAAGTAAAGATCTAGGCACAATTCCAAACTAAAAGCTCATTAACTCCAGCCCTGCGTTGGCTTGACCTCTGGGACGTGTGTGAGGACACCCCTGGACGCTCCTTGGCAGGGAACTGGGAGCTAATCTTGGCCTTGACGTTACAAAATGACGCTGCTGGAGGCGAAGCCCCGGTGCAGGAAAAGCTGCCAGTGCTGTTTGGGGGCAGTGCCAGCTGTGAGGGAAATGTTGTGGCAATATTTCCTTACATTCACAGGATAGCAGTGGTGATCCACGAGGAAATGGGATAGGTCCTGTACTTGGGGTGTATTTAGGGTGTATCTAGGGTGTATTTAGAACGTGCAGGCTGGAAGATGTGTAAGTGTGGGATTAGTGCAGTGGGTTGGTGTCTGTGCAATTTATCCCCTCTATGTTGCTGCATTGGAATTGTTTATTTCACACACCTGCAGCTTGGTGAGCTCATCAGTGGCTAATCTGGCAGGTAAACCAAGAAATTTGGCTTAAACAAGTATTTTCAATGATTCCTAGGGTGCTTTAGGGAGCTTTTCGCCTTTCTTTTCTCAGAGTGGCATGTTCTTTCCTGGTTTTCTTTCCTGGAGAAAACCTCTACAACCATCTGTAATTACTGGTGGAGCAAAGGGAGTGTGTCAGACCATTCCTGGCTGAGTTTTTTCCCTCTCAGAGTTTAATTATCACTGCTTTTTGTTATCTGCTCTCTCTGAATCTCACTGGGGTTACCTCTGTGCTGTGTCAGGGTTGCACCCACAAGCTGGGTGAGGGCAGTGAGGACATGGTGGATGTGGTTTTAGAGGAGGATGGGTGGTGGTGGCTCCTCCAGCTTCTCCTCCTCCCTGGCCAATTGCTGGGTTGGCTTTTGTATCCCTCTGTGATTTACATCATTCCCAGTATCCCACCTATTCTCTGGAATCTGGGACAAGGTGAGCAATAAGTGGAGGTGATGGGGTTTGTTCTCCTCCTTAGATAACCCAGGGCGTGAAATTGAACTTGGATGTAAAAAGGCAAAAACCCCCCAGTTTGCCATTCATTCTGGCATGAAGCTTTAGCCTTTACCAGGAAGGGAATGTTGTAAAGGTGGGATTTACATCTTTTTCATCCAAAAGCTGTCATTTCCAAACCAAAACCAACCCATGTTTTCATTACAACCCACCAAGAGTCACTCAGGAAAGCCAGGAATATTGGTTTCAATATTTATTACAACAGAGCCGTGCGGTTTTGGCCATTCCCAAACTACTCTTGGCTGCTCCCACAGTTTGCCAGGTGGATTTGTTTGGAAGAGAAGTTGGGTAATGTCTTGCTTCTGTGCTTGAAGATTAGAAGTGGTGCTGTGTGTGCAGATCTCCCGAGTGAAGCATCCTTTACCTGGTAATTGTTGTGTTTTGTCTCAGCAGAGCCCAGGAGAGATTGAGCACAAAGCCTTTAACGTGATTACAAAGAGCTCTTTAGATATGCATCTCATTGTGTGGAACGTCTGGAGGCCTTCCCCACACGAGCAGCGCTTTCCCCTCGTGAAGATACAGAAATATTGATCCAGAGATAGGCAATAATTAGCACAAATTAAGATGTTACAGGAAGTAGCCCCTGGCACTGTCGATAGCGGATCGTGCTCAGAAGCTGTTGCTGAGCATGAAATCCCCGCTGAGTGAAATGAACTGATTTGATCACTAAATGCCCACAGATTATAAATTTGGTAAATTGATTGTTTACACTTTGTGCCCCTCACTCGCAGTGGCTCTCGCTGTGTTGCAGGAAATGCTCAGTGATGGGAGCCACCGTGCCTGGGGCAGGAGGAGTTTGGTTCAGGAGCTGACCAGGGCAAGGGAAGGGCTTTTACTCATTGGCATTTTCCCCTTTATTGCATGGGAAGTGTTTAATTCGTGTTGATTTGAGGAAAACAGGGAATGTGGCTCCTCTTTGGGAGCTTCCAACTGAACTCAAATTGGGAGGGAGTGCAGGAGCCTTCACTGAAGTGAAGAGGAATGGAGCTCTGCTCTTTTTTCCATCTGTTTTGAGCCAAAAATTAGGTACTCATGTCTGGGAGGTCAAGATCAAGTTCTTTTCTTGCTCTTGAGCTGCCCTGAACCTGCTGCTCGGGGTGGAATGGCTGGAATCCCTGGAAATGTTCAAGACCAGGCTGGAGATTGGGGCTTGGAGCAGCCTGGGACAGTGGGAGGTGTCCCTGCCCATGGCAGGGGTGGCACTGGATGGGCTTTGAGGTTCCTTCCAACCCAAACCATTCCATGGATTTTTGATTCCATGACCAGGGCTGGACCCCAGGACTGTGGTAACCAAAATCAGTAAATTCCAATGTGGGAAAAGGAGGAATTTGTAATATTTCCCTCCTATGAAAAATTCATCAGTGTGAGCAAAAGATAGATTTTAATTTCTGCATCTGGACTCAATTTGGAGAAGCCTCCCGGGAATCTGGAGAGGAGTTAATGACTCACAATGTGCTTAATTACCTGTAAAGTTACTTTGTGCTGAGCAGACAGAAAGGAAGAGTTGGGCAGAGCACGATCAAAGTTCTTTAGCCAAGATAAAAATGAAAGAGGGGAAAAAGCACTGTGGTACCACGGGTGTCAATGACAGTTCCAGAAAAAAGGTGGATTTGCATAGAATCATGGAATCCCAGAATGAATTGAGTTGGAAGGGACCTTAAAAATGCCCATTTCCACCCCCTGCCATGGGCAGGGACACCTTCCACTGTCCCAGGCTGCTCCAAGCCCCAATGTCCAGCCTGGCCTTGGGCACTGCCAGGGATCCAGGGGCAGCCCCAGCTGCTCTGGGCACCCTGTGCCAGGGCCTGCCCACCCTCCCAGGGAACAATTCCTTCTCAAGATCCCATCCATCCTTGCCCTCTAAAGGGAAGCCTTTAGAAGGTAAAGGACAAGGGCAGCAGCTCCCTTGGCCAGGTTTTCCAAGGACACCTGTGCACGACGAAGTCCGGGATGAGTTGCTGGGCCATAAATAAGTGTGGGAATTCTGTCCTGAGTGGGAAGAGATTTGAAACGCTCCCGGTCTCCCCTCTGGCATAAATGCTCATGAGAAAAGGAGTCATGTGGATAATGTGCTGCCTGGGCAGGATCACCAACATGGAATGGTGATTTTGGGTTGTTTTTATTTCAGGGAATTAATTCCGCTCTCACACAGGAGCCACGCTGTTAACACTGGTACAAAGCCCATGTTTGAAGCAAGCCTTAGTCATGCTACTAATGGGAGCATTTTGTCTTCAGCACCTTTAAAAGTTCCCTAAATGGTGCCATTTGTGCTCTGATCTCTTAATGTTTTTATGTCCAGGCAGAGATGGGTCTGGTTTTCCTGCACCGAGTCCATTTGCACATCATAATGATCATTTTATGCATTTGTCCTCTCCTTGCATGGGATGAATTTTTAATGTGCAGGCAGTGGGTGACATTTTTATTGCTTTTACGAGCACCAGGAATGCATTTTAAATTCAATTAGGTACTGTCTCTGGAAATACCACACAAGTGACTTGCCAATAAATACATCTCATGGATTACTGGAAACTAACAGGGACAGTAATCACTGGAGTGACTTCACTGGGCCAATTTTCATGGCTCCAAAAAATACAAGTTAATGCATATTAGGAGGAATAATTCAAGCTTCATATAGACACTGATAAACCAGCATAATTATTTCTGGAAGGAGATGAAAAGAGTTTCTGCAGCTCAACGGAGACAAACTCACTGGGTGCCCCAGCAGCTCGCAACGCAATTTGAAATCTGTGTTTTAAAGGGTAGGGGAAGTCAGAAAAGGGCATCCCATGCACTGAACACGAGCTCAAAGAACTCGCAGGATTTGTGCTGTTGAATTGAGTTGGAGATGAAGACAAATCAGGCTTAGGCTGAAGTGTCCTCAGAGGGATGGTAAAAAAATCCTGAAGTTGTTAATAATTGAGCAAATTGCAGCTGACCTGCTGTGAATCACTGTTCTGCTAAGCTGCTGACGAGGAGCCAGAGCAGGACCAGCTGGCCAGAGCACACCAGGAATCAATCAGGATCTGGTTTAACAAGAAAATCCAAACTGCTGCAAAACTGGGAAGATGAAATTCAAAGCAAGTTGGGATCCGCGTGTGCAGGCACTCACATCCATAGGCACAGGATTTGGAATACTTTGTGGGGAGATAAGGGTGCCATTGAAAATGAAATCACTTGGAACAAGTAAATAAAGCGTGAGTCCTTATCCAGAGGCGGTAAATGCAGGAGGAACCAGCGTTTGCTCCCAGGACATGGAATACCAGAGTGGTTCCTGTCTGCAGGGACCGTCTGCTCCAAACCCTGCTTTAAAACAGCTGAGCTTGAGCCAACCCCACCACCCCAGAGAAACCTGGAGGGAGCAGATACCCTGTCCAACACAGCCTCTACTCCCCTGCAGCTGTAGCATGGGAGATGCTCAGCGGCTCGTGGATCCTCCGAGGAAACCTGGATTGCAATCCATGACCTGGATTTTCCAGTCCGGGCTAATGGGACTTACCCTTCCAAATGACACCAGAGATCCAGGACCTTCTGTTCCCCCATATTTTTAGTTTCCAGGTTGAACTGATGTTTCGGTAAATCCCAGTCCTTCATAAAGGGCTCCCAGCACTGTCTCCGTGAGGTCCTGGATCTAAGGGACAATGGATAGGGCACCTTGTCCCTGAGCCACTGAGCTCCACTACAGCCCCAACTGAGTTTTGATTGGAGAAAGGAAAAAGCGCCTCTTGATAAGAAAACCTCCAGCCTTGTGTCCTTGGCTTCCTCATGGACAGAGCTCTGCCCCAGTCCTTTCCTTACTGCTGGAAACGGGGGAATGAGACAAACAACTCAGTTTGTGGGATTTCTACATCCACTGGACTTTGCCTTCTTTCACCTGCAGATGATCTTTGCCATCTGATCTTCCTCCCGTGTGGGTAATAACCACTCTGAATCCATGTTAAGTGGCAAATGTGTTATTCCAAGGACACTTAATGGGATTTGGCAGGGGGATGTTATTTGGGATAACCTGGCTGCTGTGTTTTAAATCAATCCCTGTGTGCCCACCCTGGTGGTGCTGCTGCCCTGATCTCCATGCCTGGCCCAAAACTGAGCTGATGAACATGTGTGGGCCACTAAAGGGAATTTTGTTAGGCATTAAGCACCCCAGAGGAGTAAACTGAGTCATCTGCAAATATGTGGAACGATCATGAATAAATCAGCAATGACAGGGACCCAGGAATGGATTTATGGAAGTGCTTTCAACACCTGTTGCTGGCTCCTTTTAATGGCATTTTGATATCTGTCAATGAGTCAGATTTTAATCTGAAGTGTTTCCTTCCAAACGCACTGAATGGTGGTTTTAATCGAGATGAAATGTGGCCTGGCATAAATCAATGTACAGAAAAGAAAATCTGCCAGCCAGCCATAATCGTATCTTGATGACCTTCTTGCAATGAAAAAATGAAATCAAGTAAAGCTGACTGGCATAAATTATATTTTAAAATCATTTGTGATGGGCTGGTGGAGCCACTGTTGGATGAGGATGGGCTCTGGGCATAGCCAGGCTCACAGGATGCTGCTCTGGGAAAAGGGGCAGGGCAGGATATCCTGGATTACAGCGCTCAGGGCAAAAATTCAGCACCAAATCTGGGTTCATTCCTTTTGGATCCATCTTCCCTGTCCTTTCCCATTCCCTGACCTCCTCGTGGGCTAATCTGGGCTCAGGTTTCCCTTGTGTTTGCTTCATGTCTGCCACAGAAATCCTGGAATTCTGTCCTGCCTTTTATTATTTCTCTGTATCAACAAGGGAGCCCACAGATATTCCCAACCACTGCAGTTTCGGGATTGTCTTCATCACTTTTGGAAGAGGACAGGTGGAAAAGGTTTGGAGGTTCAACCACGGGCCGAGGGAATGACAGAGCAGGGTGCTGGCGGGATTCCCGTCCTGGGATACAGAGTTGTCTGCTGAACAGCAATTAATTAAACAAATTGGTGGAATTCAGTGAAGCTTTCATGTTGCAGCAGAGAACATAGTGGAGAAGAGGAAATGCTGGATAGAGCAAAATGAAACATCAGTTGGGATTCAAGTGGGGCCAGATCCAATGTGTGTTGGATCCAAAGGAAGAGTCCCCAGGAATTTCCCTCTAATGGCAGGAGAGGGGCTGTTCCATGGATCAAGTGACCTGTGGCTGCTCAGTCTCGCTGGTGACCACTGACCAGAAGGCTCCTCCCCTTTTCCGAACTTCTTTGGTCCTGGAACACAGCACTTTCCCCTCATGGATCATCCAAACCCAAGATGCTCCAGTTGGAAGCTTGGGTGCCATGCTCCCGACAGGACTGGGATGAGCCAGTAGGATCAAGAACCAAAGGACTGGATTTGGGATCAGCAGCCCCAGATGGGCTGTGCTGGGAGAGGATGCCAGGACTGGGATCAAGAGCCAGTAGGATCAAGAATTGAGGGCTGGATTTGGGATCACCAGCCTGGGAGAGGAAGCCGAGAGGGTTTGACAGCAGCAGAACAGAATTGTATGGAATTTTTGCAATTGGCTTCCCAGCACAGAGGGGGGTTTTTTTTGTTTATTTTGGATTTCTTATTGCCCATTATGCTGCTTGCCTACCTCTAATATTCCCGGGATTATGTTTTCGTAAACAATTGGATTTTCGAGCTGTGTGTGGAATCTGTCAGGCTTTATTTGATTATTTCTCCAATACAATCCGGGCCTCTTGAAAATCCTCGACCCTTAATTCATTTCCAGCTGCGGAGGCCCTGCTGTGCATAGGAAATTTTGGACTCCAAGGTGTAAAGGGAGAGAATCAATGGGGATTAAATCATCCTTCTCCTTTCTTTAATTCAATAAAGGACTCGGGCTTATCCTGGAGAAAGAGGGGTGTCCCAGCTATGGCTTTAGAGGCCCTCTAAAGGTATTTGGGATTCTGTGCAGGTTATAAATCACAAGGAAGGGAGCTGTGCCCATTCATGGGTTGGGATCACGCAGTTGACTGGTTGGGATGTCCTGGAGGTCTTGGTAGTGATCCCTGGGGTTGGCACAGGGATCCCTTGTTTCTGGGAAGGTCTCAAATGCCTCTGAGGTGGATTTCCATGGGGCCAATCCCAGGATTTCATCCCAACGTGGTTGTGCTGGGTTTTCACCATGAAAGGAACAAAATTCTTTGGACTTTGGTGCCATTTTTGTGGCTTATTTCTCTGGGGGTAACTAAGTCATTCTTGGAAGTCTGTTCTCAGTGGTGATCTCAGAAGTGATCCTTTGGTGATCACTCAGAAGGGATTTTCTTTGCAGTTGTCCCTCCATAAATCATCTTGGACATATCAGCCAGAGTGAGGAGCTCAAGGTTGCTCCCAAACCCAGTTCTGCTGCTTTTTGCTGTGTCTGGGATTTGGTGACGCTGCCAACCATGGGGTCACCCGTGCTAACTCCCAGCCTAGGAATGTGTTGGGCACGACATCCATGGTTTTTAATCCTTCTTATAGTAATTAACAACAACAAAAGGCAGATATTTAGGAGTTTTAATGCTTTGTGAATTGAGGAGATTCACCCAACACCTGTGTCAGGGAGCAATTATTAAAAAAAAAATTAAATATTACACAGAATCCCAGGATGGGTCAGGAACCACAGAGGGCACCTGGTGGCACCTCCCAGCTCCAGCAGGGCCATCCCGGAGCACAGGCCCAGCACTGTGTGCACACAGCTCTGCAACAGCCCCAGGGAGGAGAGCCCAGAGCCTCTGTGGCCAATGTGCTCAGGGCTGGGCACTGCCCAGGGCAGCAGTTCTGCCTCCTGGGCAGGGCAATTGCTGGGCTCAGGCCCTGCCCGGTGCTCTGGTGCCATTGCTGGGCCCCGGAGCAGAGCCCGGGCCCTGCTCGGAGCCCTCCCTGCAGCCAGGGACAGCCAGGGCTGAGGGCCCCTCTCAGCTGGGGCTCCTCTCGAGGCTGAGCAGCCCCGGCTCCCTCAGCCTGTGCTGGGCACGGAGATGCTCCAGGCCCTTGCTCAGCTGCGCAGCCTCCGCCGGCCCCGCTCCAGGAGCTCCCTGGCCCTTTCAGGTCCCTTTGCTTTGGACAAGTTGCCCGGGAGAGCGTGAAAAGCTGGTGATTCAGAGGATGTAAACCACATTTACAGCTTATCTTTCTTTTGTATACCTGTAACTCCGAAGGCAGAAAATGATGGTGCTCTCCGTGATACATTCATTGAGTGGGGGTGGTTAAAAGGAGGACGCAGCGTTTGTCAGCAAACAAGGCTTGGAAAGGGTGTCAGTGGCTACGTGAAAAAGAGATGATTATTACAATTCGCTGTCAAGTGCAGCAGAGATCTCTTGAGACACAACTCCTGCCTTCATTCAGTCTTGGAGACGTTGTAAATACCCAGTTTGGAGGAAAGAGACACAACAGACCGTGCATGCAAATGCCACTTATCCCTTATTTACACTCACTGTGGTTTTGGAGCACTGACCGGTGTTAAGGATCTCTTTTGAGGCACACCATGAGAATCAATCCCAAAAATACTTTGTTTTCTACCTTTTGTGAGGTAATGGTCTTTGTTGGACTTCATTCTGGTGCCCCAGGGTGGCAAGGCCAGGCTGGATGCGGCTTGAAGCACCCTGGGAGAGTGGAAGGTGTCCCTGCCCATGGCAGGGGTGGCACTGGATGGGCTTTGAGGTTCCTCCCAACCCAAACCATCCGGGGATTGTGTGGTTCAGTCAAGAAGCAGAAATTTGGCTTGGTGCACCCGCTCTGGGTCTGTCCAGAGGCTGAAGGGTGAGGGCTCATTTCCCATGAAATCCCCCAGACAAAGAGGAAAAAATGCAGGAGAGAAAATCCTTGACAGCAAACTGTTTTGGAGAGGTAATTACAGTGCAAGGCAAAGTCAATTTAATTTCAGCTGTATTGCAAATGCAGGATCGTAAAAATCAGTGTTCAGGGCTCTGAGGCTTTGCCTGACAGCTTTTATCTTTAATCACTAGTGAGTTTGTATCAAACACAGTGTGGCCAGATGGGCCAGGGCAGTGACTGTCCCTGTGGGCTGGCCCTGCTGAGGGACCTCAGGGCTGTGTCCAGTTCCAGCCCCTCCTGGCCAGAGAGCCCTGGAGGGGCTGGAGCGTGTCCAGGGCAGGGAACGGAGCTGGGAAGGGGCTGGAGCCCCAGGAGCGGCTGAGGGAGCTGGGAAAGGGGCTGAGCCTGGAGCAAAGGAGGCTCAGGGGGGACCTTGTGGCTCTGCACAAGTCCCTGACAGGAGGGGGCAGCCGGGGGGGTCGGGCTCTGCTGCCAGGGAACAGGGACAGGACAAGGGGAAACGGCCTCAGGCTGGGCCAGGGGAGGCTCAGCTTGGACAGCAGCAGGAATTTCCCCATGGAAAGGGTGCTCAGGCCTCGGCAGCGGCTGCCCAGGGAGCTTTGGAGTGCCCATGCCTGGAGGTGTCCAAGGAAGGGCTGGAGGTGGCACTCAGTGCTCTGGGCTGGGGACAAGGTGGGCATCGGGCACAGCTTGGACTCCATGGGCTGGGAGGGCTTTTCCAGCCTCAGGGATCCTGGGGTTCTGTGATACAACAGTGTTGGAAAAGCTGGGTGAGTGGAAGGTAGAAAAGCTCTGCAGGTGGAATTTGATTTGCAAATATGAAGAAATGCCACCTGCTAGATCCAAAACCATCCCATAACATCCTCCAAGGATTCCAGCAGGAGCAGGTTCCCCCTGTGAGGTGGCTCAGGAGCACCAGTGAACCCTGTGCCTCGAGATGAGCAACCAGAGCTGTGCCTGCCCGAACTTCATTGCTGTTCCCGGAGTTGGGGCTGCTACTGAGCCTTTGTAGCTCCCAGGGAACAATTGTCCTTTTCCAGATGAATCATCCCGAGTGAATTCATGTGGAATGGGAGGAGGGGGTTCACATACCTGCTAATTGCTCTCCCTCCCTCTCGTGCTGACAGCAACAATTGAACTTTTCTTTTAAATCAGTCCCATCTCCCCAGCAGCTGCCAGAGGAGATGAGGTAGGAGGGCTCTCTGTGATAATGAACCCCTGTCAGGGAGAGGCAGGGATTGACAGCAGCAAGGCAAAACACTCCTCCGGAGTTCCTGATCTGCCTATTGAACACAAACAGAGCCTGGGCCGAAAGAGGATCCCTGGAAGTGTTCAAAACCCAAACAGGTGTGGTGGGTTAGTGGTGGACATGGCAGTGTTGGACTCTGGTCTTGGCGGGCTTTCCAGCCTCAGTGATTCTGATCCTTTTGAGATCCTTTCGCGTTCCCCTCAGGGAAATGGAGAGTTTTGGCCTCGTGATGTCAGCAGATCCCTTGGCATCCCTGGTATCCTTTCAGCAGGTGAGGGAAAAATGCAATTCTTGGCACTTGGTTTACTTCAGTATTTGCTCATCAGGGATATGACCAGTTCTGCTTCTCTCCCGTTTTCCTGTGTGTAGCAGGGCTTAGGATATAACCAGATCTCTGAAAACAAATGCCCCACATCCTCCTGTCAGGACTTCATTTCCCTGATACGAGCTGTGTAATGAGTGGCAGAGCGTTCAAACTGTGGCTGTTCCATTTTCACCCTCTTCAAAATGAGTAATTGTGAATTGTTTACTGCCTGTGTGGCTTCAGCACAGCAGACAAATCATCTGCAGCACCTGCAGAGCAAATCTGTTCTCTCTTCCTGACACTTCTGCTCCACGAGGTGCTTCCAAGGCCACCCGAATGTGAAATTAATGGGAATGTGAGTGGCTGTCACCCTCCCTGTCCCATTCCAGGGCAGGGAACGGAGCTGGGAAGGGGCTGGAGCCCCAGGAGCGGCTGAGGGAGCTGGGAAAGGGGCTGAGCCTGGAGCAAAGGAGGCTCAGGGGGGACCTTGTGGCTCTGCACAAGTCCCTGACAGGAGGGGGCAGCCGGGGGGGTCGGGCTCTGCTGCCAGGGAACAGGGACAGGACAAGGGGAAAGGGCCTCAGGCTGGGCCAGGGGAGGCTCAGCTTGGACAGCAGCAGGAATTTCCCCATGGAAAGGGCGCTCAGGCCTTGGCAGGGGCTGCCCAGGGAGCTTTGGAGTGCCCATGCCTGGAGGTGTCCAAGGAAGGGCTGGAGGTGGCACTCAGTGCTCTGGGCTGGGGACAAGGTGGGCATCGGGCACAGCCTGGACTCCATGGGCTGGGAGGGCTTTTCCAGCCTCAGTGGTTCCATGAATCCAAGCAAAGTATATGGAGTACTGCTACAGGAAAACCAGCCTTTCCTTAGCAATTACCTGTGTGACTGGGGAAGAACTGAGATTTTTGGAGAAATAAATACACCTTTCCTGAAATTAATTTCAGCCACTTCTCTTGTGGCTGCTGTGAATGCAAAGAACCAGCAGCTGATCCTCCAAATAATATTTATTAGCCTGACAGAAAACAGGAATTCTCTTTTGATGCAACAGTTTGCAACACAAAAGGAATGTACCTGGGAGGGTGGGCAGGCCCTGGCACAGGGTGCCCAGAGCAGCTGGGGCTGCCCCTGGATCCCTGGCAGTGCCCAGGGCCAGGCTGGACATTGGGGCTTGGAGCAGCCTGGGACAGTGGAAGGTGTCCCTGCCCATGGCAGGGGTGGCACTGGATGGGCTTTGAGGTCCCTTCCAACCCCAGCCACTCTGATTCCATGGAATGCTGCCAGGACTGTGATCCCGATGGAGCCAGCATTCCCTCCCTGACACAACTGGGAGCCCAGTGGGAGGCTGCGTGTACAGCTCGAGTTGCCCAAACCACCATTTTTTGGTGATGTCCCAAATCAGGGATCAGCTTGGGCTGATCAGATGTATCCTCGGCTCTTTTGGAGCTGCGACAGAGCTGTAGGAGCATCCCAAGTGTGCTAAGGAGGGACATTTGCATTTTCCAGCCTTCATTCCAGTTGGGTGCCAAAAAAAAAGTTTCAGGGAACTCAGCCAGCCTTAATTTCCTTTCACTGGAGTGCTGGAGTTTGGAGCTCTGCTTGCCCAAGGCACAGAGCGGTGACAACAACTGCAATTGTGGCAGTGCCAAGCAGCAATGAAAGAGAGAGGTTCTGTTCCAGGCTTAACCCAGGAGAAATATCTGCCACCGACCTGGATGAGCACCCTCACTGAACACCCTTCAAAAGTTTGGGAATGTGTCCTGAAAGGGATTTAGGGAGTGAATGGTGGCTTTTATATCCTGGAGGCAGAGGCGAGCCAAGAGCCCCGCGAGCTGTTGTGTGTGTCAGAAGATAAATGTCCTGCTGGAGCTGGCAGCGCTGCCACCGAGCGGCTCTGGGGCTCACAACAACACCTTGGGCCACAGCCAGCAGCGCTTGGAAGCCCCTGCTGCTTCCTGCAGGAGCCATCCCGTGGGATGAATCACAGGGATGAATCAAAGCCTGGTTAACGGGGATGTTGCCGCTACCTGGAAGTTGAGAGCGGCTTGATGACTGCATCCCCAGGGATGGAGCCGCGACCTTTCCCACCTCCTCCGGGTTGGGCATATCCCTGCTCCTCCACGGGGACAGGGATTCAGTCCAGGGATGTTTCAGCACAGCTGCTTTCCCCGAGTTTGGCAGCTGGTGCTGGGCACGCTGAGCTCTCTGGGAAAATGTGTCACGTTTGGAGCCAGGTGGAATGGCTCCAGACAGGGAGCAATTCCCCGTGGGAAATTCTCCCGGGTGCAGGCGCTGCCATCCCTGCACGATGTTCCGTGGCGGAGCAGTGGGAAACGCAGCCAGGAAGATGTCACCTCTCCTCCTTGCCCTGCTCCCAGTCCAGGGTGTAGGGGCAGAGGGGCTGGAGAAGGTCAGGGAATGTTCCTCGTCCCGTTCCCTGCGATGGCAGTCACAGTGTCCAGATAAAATCCTGTTTGTGGATGGATTAAAATCATCCAGTTTATGGCATTTGCTGTTAAAACTCAAATCCCTGGAGTTAGGGGTCTGCTTTGCCTCCTTGTGTGCTGCCTCTACAGGGTGGCCTGGATCCTCCTGTGGATCCTGGGCTCTACTTTAGCCAGGGGATCCCATCAAACAGGCATAAATCATTTTCCATCCATACTTTTTAACACCCATATCACCCTCCGGAACCTGGAGGAGCAAAAAGGGGCTGCAGGTGAGCAGGAGGTCAGCTGTGAACAGCTCTATTCCACGCCCAGCTGGATTCCATAACCTCATCCAGGGAGTGGATTCAGGGCAGGTGGAGCAGTTACTCCTCATTAAATGGAATAAGAAGCAGCTGGAGAAATTCCCTTTTAAGGACTGGGTGAGCAGAGTAAAAGGAGCCATATCTCGCTGGGAGAGGCTGAGTGAGCTCCTCCTGGTTATTCTGCAATGGAATTATACTCATTCAACTAGGAAAAGACTTCCAGGATCATCAAGTCCAGCTTTTCCTGGGCAAAGAGGGAGATGGTTGTGGGAAAGGAAGAAGGAATGAAGTCCTTCACACTTACTGTGGGTAGGGAGAAGAGTCACAAGTTTTGAGCTTTGCTGAGGACTTTCAGTGTTAGATACCGGAGTCTCTGGTTTTCCAGCTGTAGCATTGTTACTGTTTAGAGGAGATGACGTGGGGGGTTAAAAATCATCATTATTGATGGGATTTAAGGAGCAGTGGGAGAAGAGCTTGTTGGAGCAAGTCTGGCCCTAAATACACCCCAACTCAAGGGCTGAATGTTTGCCCTTCTCTACTTCCTGGCTTTTTCATGCTGTTGTAGAAAGCGAAATAAAATTTTCCTGCCCCGTGCTGTGGTGATCGAAGATCCACCTGGAAATAATCACGGAAACACTCCTGTTGTGCACAGCTCCTTCATTAATCCAGGCAGTTCTTGGAAGGAATCAAGGCTCTGCTTTATGAATCCATGTAATATCATCCCATGGAGAGCAGAAGTGGATTTTTATTGACCTGGACAATCAAGTCTTGCTCTCTTCTTGTCAAAGAAACTGCAATATTTGGCTGTTTTGTCACTTCTGGCTGCTCCAGGATGATTCTGGCCTGCCATGAACCCCTCTAAATCTGGGATATTAACAGTGTAATTCCACGATGTGCTGCAGTTGGAGTTTGTTTTGTCAAGAAATTGCTTTTCCTGTTACCTGCTCTATTGCAGAGTTCAAGTTTTAGGCTTTTCTCAGGGTAAGATTTGGAATTTCAGAACTCAGGGGCTATTTCCCTGTTTTTTTTAATGGATTTGGTCTAGAATAGATGTCTTTCACTACCCTTCCTTGGATTGCACGGGCATAATTATCCATAAGAAAATACCCCATGATGGATTCTTCCCCCAGTTTGGGAGTTTAAGGGTGCAACCACACTAAAATCTGACCTCTTTTTCTAGGGCTGTTACCTTCTCCTTATAAGTTTATTCCTCATTTGGGAATGCTGGAATTGGAATAATGAACTTCCATTTTAAGCTTAGGCCATCCCAGAACTCCTGTCCAGTTTTTTGTTTGCTCCTGTTCCAGTGTGGGCCCACATGCTCCCAGGAATAAAAGTGCTCTTCCTTAGGGGGGGAAAAAAGCTGTTGTTGAGAGCATGAAAGGTGATGTTTTTCTGCATTTATCTGCCCAGGTTTGTGTTGTTATCATTAAATAGATTCAGCTGGAACTCCTTTTTTTTAAATTAAAAAGGGCAAAGGATCAGAGAACAATTCAGGTTGGATAAGACCTTTAAGGTGGAGTCCCTCAGCACTGCCACACCCCACACTGACCCATATCCCCGAGTTCCATGACTGTTAAATCCTCCAGGGATGCTGATTCCACCTGAGCCTCCTTGGGCAGCCCCTGCCAAGGCCTGAGCACCCTTTCCATGGGGAAATTCCTGCTGCTGTCCAAGCTGAGCCTCCCCTGGCCCAGCCTGAGGCCCTTTCCCCTTGTCCTGTCCCTGTTCCCTGGCAGCAGAGCCCGACCCCCCCGGCTGCCCCCTCCTGTCAGGGACTTGTGCAGAGCCACAAGGTCCCCCCTGAGCCTCCTTTGCTCCTTAAATTCCATCCAGTGCCACCCCTGCCATGGGCAGGGACACCTTCCACTGTCCCAGGCTGCTCCAAGCCCCAATGTCCAGCCTGGCCTTGGGCACTGCCAGGGATCCAGGGGCAGCCGTAGCTGCTCCGGGCTGTGGTGTATTTTGGGGTTGAATTTACATCGTGTCCGTGTGTTTCCTTCAGCATCACCTGGGAGTATTGATGGAGCTCAGGTTTGCCTGGAAAGCAGAGGATGAGAAACCACATCCCAGGCTGGCTGAGGGTGGGAGGGACATCTGGAGCTCCTCTGGTCCTGCCCCCACACCTGTTCAGGTTGCCCTGGACCATGTCCTGATGGCTTTTGGGTCTTTCCAAGGAGAGGACAATTCCACAGTCTCCCTGGGTGTATCTCTCTGCAGGGCAGTGGAGATCCAGCTTCAAAGTCAGGATACTCCCTGCAGGTTTGGAGATCCAAAGTTGTGTCCCTCACCCTGCTCCAGACTGATTTAGGCTCAGTCCTGTGGCCCTTGGCTCAGGGGGCTCTTTATGGCCACATCACCCTCTTGTTGCAGCCTTTGCTGGGGGAGTTGCTGCCAAACAAGTCACAAAGTTGCCTTTTGGGCCAAAGAAAAGCCACAGATTTGGCTGTAAAAGTGCCAGGGAAGTCTTCAGAAACTGCCTGAGGGGCTGGATGGTGGCTCAGTGCTGTGAGCTCCGTGCTCTGCCCTCTGTCCATCCAGGTGTGGTTTCACTCTTTTATCCAGGGCTGCTCGGAGCTGCTGTCCCCTGCCCTTTTTGGTGTTGGATTTTATTTCTGGGGGGCTGAAGCAGACCAGGAGGCAGGAATGTGACTGAGCAGCTTTGTGGCACACAGGAATTCCAGAGGATCCTGACTGGATCCCTTGCTGATTACCAGCTTTAGGGGTGGCTCTCCAGAGGTTTATTCCAGTGGTCTCCTGTCATCACCAAACCCATCCTGGCTGCCAGAGAAGGAGCAGCTTTCCATTAGATCTTTTTCCTCTTCAGCCCCAGAGCATGAAGGAAAAACATGTTGGGAAGACAGAGGGGAGAAAAGCAGCTGGATCTGTGTCCTGTGGGAAGGGATCCATTAATCGAGGTTTCTCTTGCATTGCAGCGTTCCCACATTCCAGAGCCTTCCCGAGGAGATCCTCAGTAAGCTTGCAGATGTCCTGGAAGAGGTAAGTGCCTTAAACATTGGGATTTCATGAGCTCAGAACCTTCTGCTGGCAATATCCAGCCTCTTCCTATTCTCCAAAGAGCAGCTCCCCAGTTGTGGCAGCACAGCGAGGCCCCGAGAGGAGCTGTGGGGAAGAGGAATCCGGTTTTAACAGGGTTTATGTATTTTTAAATTGGATTTTTATCCAGTTGGGGAGGGAATCAATCATTTCCTGTGGTGTCCAGAAGGGAATGAGCTTCTCCAGCCCCTGGGTGAGCGGTGGGGAGGAGGGGAATGCGAAAACCTGGTCTCATTTCAGATTTGATGGGACTCTTCTGTTGGAGGGTATTTGATAAGCATCATGGAAAAGCTGCTCTGGGAAGAGTTCCAGCAGTGTGGAGATGTTGGGATGGGGTTGGGCTTTGCCTGCCTGGCTTTCACTGGGATCCCGTTAGGGTCAGGCTTTTAATACATTTTTATTTAAAACAACAAAGAAATCACCCACAAAACACCAAACAAAAAAAAAACCCTCCAAAAAAAAAACCCCCCAAACCCTACAACCCCCTCCAAAAAATGCAAAAAAACCTAACCTGCACCCAAAAAAAAAACAACCCAAGCCTCCCAACCTAGCCCTGTAAGTGGATGTAAAATGGGTGTCAAATATTTGGGGTGCACCCTAGTTTCCCCCCGTGTTTTATTCCCACAACGCTGCCCTCTGGAGCTGAGGAACGCGAGGCGGTTCAGTGTCCCGGAAAGCCATTACTGAGCCCTTCCCAAAGGTGATTTAAGTGCAGGGAACGCGTGTGTGGCAGTCATTGATTTCATTCCTGCTCGCTTTTCCTCATCCACGCCTCCCCATCAGGGAAGATGTTCCCGTGCATTTGGAGGAAGGGCGCTGCTGACGTTGGAGTCGATTTGAATTCCTTTTTTCCCCGAGCTTTGCCGGGGCATTGTTCCTTCTTATTTAGTGCCCAGATAAATGCTGTGGCTCCAGCAAGTCAGCTGTTTTTCACCACGGATAATTGCATATTCACAGATAAGCTTTATTCCCTTTACTGCCAGGGAATGCTCTGATGTAGGGGAAAACAGGGGATATGAACTCCCTCTGCTGTGAATTCCATTTGCCTATCTCAAAACCCCACTCCCAACCAGAATTTGCTTGGATCACATCACCAGTATTAAGCTCCTTATCAAGACTTAAGGAGGAGAATAAAATCCATAAAACTTTTCCAGGGACACTTAAAGTTTCATGGCAGGGGGAAAAAACATTCTTAGTAATTATCAGTGAAAAAACGAGGCATGAAAGCAGCATTTGTGGGGAAAAATCTGGATTTTTAAGGTGGATGCTCCCAATTTCCTCCTTGGAATCAGCCTGATTTCTTCTGGGTTTGTCTTGGGTTGAATGGGCTGTGTTTTACATGAATTATAAATAAAAAGTCACTCTCAGATCTGTATATTTATATCTAAATTCCCACCTGGCTACAGCCTCCTTTCCGTAGGTTACACCCCTGAAGTGTTGGAAAACCCCTCTGGACCATGGAATTGTTAATATTACATGGAAAAAATGTGTATGTAGGGATCATCCCTGTGTGGCACCAACATTGCCAATAATTCCAGTCTTTCCGGATAATTTCATTTAGCAAATGGAATTAAAACCCTGGAGGGAGTAGGATGGGGATCTGTTCCTGGCATGGCTGAGGAGTGGGATGAGCGTTTGGTGGGCATGGGCAGCACTCAGAGATCTGGGCTGGCTTCTCCTTCTCTCCCTCTTTTTTTTTTTCCTTATTTTTTTGTGGCACAAAATTGGGATTTCTTTCCTGCCCTTCAGTTGCTTCACATCCTGGCAGTGTTTTCCTCTTTAAGGTTGCTCCCTGTGCCATCCCAATGTAGGGTTCCTACCCTTGCGGGATTTCCATCTCGCATCAGGGGGTCAGGTACCAAAAGTGTAATTAAGGTTCCTTCACCTCTTCCTCTCCGAAGCTGCTTCCAGGTGCTCGTGATTTTATAACTTTTCCATTTGACCTCAAGTTCTTCACTGTGCCTACAGCTCATTCTTCTAAGTTTTGTTCCCCAACTCTGAATTCCTACTCCTGTTTCAAAGAAGGATCCCTTTGCCAGGATGTCAGGGATGGAGCTGTCACCTGCCTGGACACCTGTCCCAGCTCCACGGAGTCAGGCAGGGTTTTCAGGGAAGGAGGCAGGAATTCTGAGAGCCCGAGGCAGCTGGGGTAGCTAATCCCACACTGGTTTGGGTTGGAAGGGACATTAGGGATCAGCTCATCCCACCCCTGCCATGGCAGGGACACCTCCCACTGTCCCAGGCTGCTCCAAGCCCCAATGTCCAGCCTGGCCTTGGACACTGCCAGGGATCCAGGGGCAGCCCCAGCTGCTCTGGGCACCCTGTGCCAGGGCCTGCCCACCCTCCCAGGGAACAATTCCTTCCCAATATCCCATCCAGCCCTGCTCTCTGGCACTGGGAAGCCATTCCCTGTGTCCTGGCCCTCCATGCCTTGTCCCCAGTCCCTCTCCAGCTCTCCTGGAGCCCCTTTAGGCCCTGCAAGGGGCTCTGAGGTTTCCCTGGAGCCTTCTCCTCTCCAGGGGAGCACCCCCAGCTCTCCCAGCCTGGCTCTGGAGGAGCTCCAGCCCTGGAGCATCTCAGTGGCTTCTCTGGATCACTCCCACAGCTCCAGGTGCTGTCACTGTTGGTGCCCCAGACAGAATCAGGTGAGATTTACAAGTTCAGTGGTTATAGATGCACAGGAGGAGGTTGAATTGAGGTCTCGTTGGCATTTTCATCTCCTGCATTTCCTAATCCGGTGCCCTCGCTGTTCCTTCTCTGTCTGGGATTTAGCCTGGTAATCCGTGGAAGATACTGTGTGTGGGAATGTGAGCAGCTGGAGCGAGAGCCAGTGACCAAGGTGCTTTGATTTCCTTACCAAACACTGCAGATTGGTTTCTGTGCAGATGATGTCAGGCCTGACCTACGTCACATGGATTTGCCTTGTTTGTTGTGTATCCAGAAGTCGAGAGAGCTTTGACTTTTTTTTTTTTTTTTAGTTTTTAGTTTGTTTTTTTTTTTTAGGGTTTTTTTTACTCTCTTTTACTCTCTTTTACTTTTTTATTTTTTGACTTTTTTTTGACTTTTTTATTTTTTGACCTTTTTTTTACTTTTTTATTTTTTGACTTTTTTTACTTTTTTACTTTTTTATTTTTTGACTTTTTTTTTACCTTTTTTTTTTTTTTACTTTTTTTACTTTTTTATTCTTTAACTTTTTAATTTTTTTACTTTTTTAAAATTTTTTTACTTTTTTTCTGGATGTATAGAAATTTAAAGTGTTCCGGGCCAGGCTGGACAGGGCTTGGAGCACCCTGGGACACTGGAAGTTGTCCTGGCCCATGGCACAGGGATGGACTTCAAAGTCCCTTCCAACTCGAACCATTCCGTGATTCTCTGATAATACTTTGTAACACACTGAAATATATAATACTTATATACCATAGCTGCAGTGTAAATAGATATTCAAATATAGACCTGGCTAACTGCCCCAAATCCAGCTGCAAACCACTTCAGTAACTGGTCCTGGGTTAACAGGAAACCAGTTACAGCTTGGGAGCACTGGGAATGCCATTCTCCCATCTCCCCGTGTGCATTTGGGGAATTCTTTCACTGGAAGCATTAACATTCAATATTTCAATGCACTGCTGAGGTCCCAGTGCCACTGATGTGCTCCCAGTGAATCCCTGCACAAACAGCAGAGCCAGACTGAGGGAGAGGCAGAGAAATGTGCTGAACCCCAGAGGCACAGGGTGCCAGGGATGGAAACTGTTCCTGCAGCTCTGGGTGCTGAAATCTGGGATCCCAGCTCCTGTCTGCAGCCCCTTCAGCAGCTCCGTTCATGTCCCCAGTGTTGCTTGCCAGCCTTTGTCTCTTTGCTCTTCCTTCTTTCAAAATCCCAATTAAAGGCTGAATTTCAAAAGGCACATATGGTAAAAAAATAAAAAACCAAACCAAAATTCTTCCCTGTTGCTTGTGGAGCTCCTTCTGTTGTGGCTCCTGGTGGAGAGTGGGGATCTTGGGCAAGATTTCACGGCTTGATTCAGCTTTAAAAGCTGTCCTGAGCCTTCGTGCAGAGATGCCAAGCATCCTTCCCGCTCCACACTGCCCAATTAGTATGGATCAGAAGGCCTTGGGATGCCTCTGGTTAATTAATAGAGGCTGAGCACAGTCCTGCTTTTGTGGACTCGTGTGGCAACAGTGAATAGAAGAGGGAAAATGTGCAAAATTAATGAGCTTTCCATAGAATTAGTGGTTTTTAGGCTTATTTAGGAGTGAGGATAAAGGGAACCCGGTCCCTGGTCCATCCTGAGGGATCTGTCAGCACCAAAGCTGATGTTGATCTGCTGCCGAGCCATAAATCAGATTTGAGGGAGAATTCAAAATAAACAGGGAAGAGTTAAAGGTTTTGGGGAAGAAAAAATATTTTAACGTTATTATTTATCTTTTTTTTTTAAATCCAAGGAAGCACTCTGGGGTGTCTTCACTGAAGGAACTGGGGGACAGAGTAGGGAAATGCTGCCTGTGGGGGCATTGAAAGGGCTTCACTCACGACTGACTCCATCACAAATGGACAGCATTTTGACTGGAGTTGTACTTCCATTAATCTTTCAGATGATGCTCATGAGAACACAGCTTTGGGTTTGCAGGTGCACCAGGAAACTAAAGCTGTTTGGGGAAAAAAAGCATCAGGGAATAAAATGCAGCTGGAAAAACTGGAGTGCAGGGATACGATGGAGTCAGTGGCCGGAGCTGACTTGGGATAAAAGGGGTGGTTTGGAGCTAAGTTTTCCTTTGGATCTTCTTTAATGTGGGCACTGAGCACATGAAGGGGATTGTGAATGAGCTGCTTGTGTTAGTGTAGGAAAGGAGTTCAGCATTCCCTGCTTTCTGGGGATTCTTGTTGGGAATGTGGTCATCCCTGTGTGTGTTTATTGCCCATCCCCTGTTCTCCTGCCGTGGTAGAAATGGGGCAGGATTTGGGGCATTTTCTTCCACGCAGTTCCGCAAAACTTATTGTTAGAGGGGGATGCCAGCAGAGAAAACTTTGGGACTGATTCCTTCCCAATCTCCCATCCATCCCTGCCCTCTGGCACTGGGAAGCCATTCCCTGTGTCCTGTCCCTCCATCCCGTATCCCCAGTCCCTCTCCTGGAGCCCCTTTAGGCCCTGCAAGGGGCTCTGAGCTCTCCCTGGAGCCTTCTCCTCTCCCCAGCCTGGCTCCAGAGCAGAGGGGCTCCAGCCCTTGGAGCAGCTCCGTGACCTCCTCTGGATTCATTCCAACAGCTCCATGTCCCAGATCAGACACCCACTGCAGGCGGGGTCTCACCAGAGGGGTGGAAAATCTGTTGCCATTTCTTCCCACTTGATTTAACATCAAACTCCTCTTTTTTTTCCCAATGAAATCCTTGTGCTGAGCACATGGGAATGCGTTTCCTGGAGTTCCGTGCCCTTGGCACATGTGGGAACTTCAGGCCTTTTCCTGGTGGGCCCTGTGGGATGCTGTCAGGTGCAAGGAGCAGCTTTTGGCCTCTGCCAAATGCACTTTTCAGGCAGGGAACGACGTTCTCGTTTTAACTGAGATTTCTGAAATGAATTTCGAAACCTCTCAAGAAGCAGCTTCTGTTTAGGCTGAAAATCCCAGTGGTATCAGAGGGATCTTTTTCCAGAGGCTTTCCAAGGGAAGCTGGATTCCTCTGGAGACCGAGGGAATTTATTAACATCTCATTTGCTGTAAGGAGTCCTCCTGCCCTTGTCTCTGGGCTCTTTTGCTAAACCCCAAGCAGAGGAGCTGGGTTGTTGGTTTTCCTTCAAGTGCATGTTCTAAAATCCACTGGAGTTAGGCCAGAGTACCCCAGCTGGGGAATTCCATCTCCTCTGGCTCTCCAAAGCACATGGATTCATGGAAACCTCCATGAGAATCCCAAAGGACACTCAGAAGGGTGAGAGTTGGGCGTTGGAAGGAGATTTTCTCAGCTGTCAGGGAAGGAATTGCTCCCTGGGAGGGTGGGCAGGCCCTGGCACAGGGTGCCCAGAGCAGCTGGGGCTGCCCCTGGATCCCTGGCAGTGCCCAAGGCCAGGCTGGACATTGGGGCTTGGAGCAGCCTGGGACAGTGGGAGGTGTCCCTGCCCATGGCAGGGGTGGGATGAGCTGCTCCTTAATATCCCTTCCAACCCAAACCGTGCCTCCTCCAAGAGAGTTCTGTATTTTCCAGTTGCCTCTTGAATAGCATCGTCATTTCCAGCACTTTTCCAGCTTTTCCCCCTTCTTTGGGCACCTCCTTCTCCTCAATCAACCTCCCAGTGGTGGGAAAAGTCACTCCAGCAGTGCCGTGGTCACCAGCAGGACGAGTGGCAAAGGCAGCATCAAACAGAAGAAAACTTCCCCAAATTTGCTTCATCCCAGGATTGTCTTGCTTTAATTTATTGTTATTATTTTTGGCAATGGGGCATTGAGTGGATGATCAGGTTTTCAGGAGGTCACTGATAAAATGTCAATTTATAAAGGCTATGCAGGTGTTGGGATTTAAATAGTCCCCATTTCCACTTGGATTAAACCTATCTGGGAGATATTTTTATGCTCACTAAGTGGATCTTCCAGCTAGAAAAGAAAGGAAAAAAGCAGAACAAAACATTTTTTGCTGTAATCTTAGATGATTTCCAGGGTTTCACAGATATGAAAAGAAAGGATTTAAGCAAATCCATAATTTATTGTTTGCCCTGGTGGATTTGCAGGCTCTGTTAGGGACACACAGGATGGATGTGGATTTTCTGATGGCACCTGGGACAACAGAGAGGTCACAACAACTCAGGAGCTCTGAGTTGTCTCTTCCCTGATCCAGCCTTGTTCCTAATTTCCCAATATCTGTTTGTTTACTGATCTCAGTTTTCAGAGGCTTTGCAGCACCGCTGGGGCCAGGAACCCATGGAATCTGCTCTTCCAGGCGTTTCCTTTGCTGCAGATGGGTTGGGACCGATGGGTTGGTGGCTGCCCTTCACTTCCTGGGTGGAGCACATCCAATCAATTAATTCTGCTTGACATTTAATTAACATTTGGGCATGGGGTGGGTTGCTGTGGTGGAGGTGGCACAGCTCAAGCCCCTCTTCCCAAACAGTGCTCCTGACATCCCTGATTTTTGGGATAGATTTCCCCATGGATGAGGTTCCTGTCTTGTGCTGAGGGCTTTGCTTTCTGGGCTGGGTCCTTTGGGATAAGCTTGGAAGGAGAGCGTGTGGATCTCTGGTCTTTTGGGCATCTCCTCCTGGGAATTCGTTCAGCAGTTTCCAAAATTCCCTAATTCTCACCCACATATCCCTACTTACAGACATGTATGGGCTAATTTTGGTGGGGCTGAACCCCAGAAAGAAAACCCAAAGTGGTGCTTACTTGAAAATATTCCATGATTTCCACCCTCCAGCCCTGAAGAAGTGAACACGGACAGTGCCTTTGGATCTGTAAAAACGGGGATAAAATACAATCAGCAATTACATTCAGGAAAAACCCAAATAATAATTACCCTGAGGGGTGTTTTCCCTTTGATTCCAACATTTTCCCCGCTGGATTTTCCCATAGCATTGCCCACAGTGACACCTGCTGGAATCTGGGACAAGGTTGGCTTGCGGGCCCTCCTGAGCGAGTCCTGCCGGGGATTAATTAGGAAAAAGAAATGAAGGGAACAGTCCACGTGGTCATGGAGACACCTGTGGCCACCCAAGGAATGGCCAGCAGGCTGGGAATGCTGGGAAGATCAGCTGGAGACCCGCCAGCAATGGGATCAGTCATTAAAACCCAGCTTTAAAGCAAAGGTCAGACATGAAAGTGGGGAGATCCTCCTCCCATCCCAGACCTCCTCAAAATACAGCTGCGTCCTTTCCCAGGGAACTGATTTCCCTTGGGAAATGGGATTGCTCACACTTAAGGGTTTGTGCCTCTGGTTTCAAGCATCCCCTCAGAGGCCTTGGGGGATGCATTTGAAATTCCCATTCTTGGGGTGGCGTTTGAAGTGTCTGGGTTGTAATCACAGGAAGGGAAAATTGTCCTCGTGACAGCAAAAGCCATTTCTTAATCCATGGGTTAGAGGCATTGGATACCCTAAAATACAACCACGAGCCCGAGGCAGGGAGGAGCATTCGGACTGGAGTTCCTGCTGAGGTGACATGGGAGTGGTTTTATCTCCATGCTGCAGCAGAGCACATGGCAGAGAGAATTTATTTGTATTTTCAACACCTTGTGCTCTTGTCCTTCGTAGGGAATACCCCGTGAAGCTTTCCAGGTGAACTCATCGCTGCAGGGTCAGATCCTGTGGGTCTGGTGAGGTGCTGGGGGATTGCAGGGCTCCCTCTGGCACATTTACCTGTCACTAGGACAGAATGCTTGGGGACAGCTCCGTCCTGTTCCCATGTTCCTTCCTGGTGGAAAAGGGATCTTGTTCTGCTGGAGAAGCTTTAGGTGTGACTGGGAATGGGAATAAAGGGGGTTTGGGGTTTGCTTTTGTGTTTCTGAGGATTAAGTGATCTGGATGGTTCCTCCTGGCCCTAAAAGGGTAGGAAATTCAAGAAGTCCCAATTCTCAGAGCTTCCTGGGAGTTGAACACACATGGAACTTCTCCTTCTCACTGGAAGTTTTCGGGGATTATGGAAAGAAGAGCATGGGACTGTCCTATTTCCCATCCCTGGCAGTGTCCAAGGCCAGGTTGGACACTGGGGCTTGGAGCAGCCTGGGACAGTGGACAGTGTCCCTGCCCATAGAACTGGATGAGCTTTAAGGTCCTTCCAAGCCAAACCATCCTGGGATTCTGTGGCTGGGATTCACCCTGGATTTGGGGCTCAAACAGAGTTTTGGGTGCAGAACTTGAGCAGTTGTAGAGCAGGGATGGAAGTTTTCATCTCAGAACATCCTCCCTGAGGCCACCATTGGTGTAACTCCAGCCTGGAGGTGACCTTTGGTGTCTTTTTTTGGAGCATCCTTGTAAGAGATCTGGGTTTCCCTTGGAGGAAGGGTTGGACTGGGGCTGATTCCCAGCAGATCCTGGCCAGCACTGTGGAGGTGAAGGAAGGACCAGTTCTGTGCCCATTGGAACTGGTGATGGATATCTGATGGAAATCGAGGGGTGAGCTTCCAGCAGGAGAATCCCATGGTCAAAATGTAGGGAAATGAAACAGGGTCACAGAGAATCCACCTCTAAAATGCAGACTGGGATCAGGAAGGGTTCATTTCTCCAAGATCTTTCCGACCTCAAGACTGATTCTGGGTTCCTGCACCCTCTGCTACAATTGTAAGCAGGCTAATAACCATTTGGGCAACGGGAGCTGCTGGAATAGCCCATAGCCTATGGATAATACAGTGTTAGGAATTGGGGCTGGCATGGTTTAACCCTGTGCTGTCCATGGTTGCTTTGGGGTTGGAAAAGGGGATGGCAAATCCTGGTCCTGGAGTCAGAACGTGCACGCTGAGAGCTCCAGGTGGGATTTACCGGTGTCCTGAAGGCCTCAGGTCCCTCCTTCCTTGCTTCCTATCGGGTGGAAATACTGAAAATATTCCAACTCACCATGGTTTCTTCCCATTTTAAAAAGGGGGACTTTTGAGGGGTCTGTGAACAGACAGCAAAGGAAATCAAGTATTTTGGTGAAAATTCCTTTTTTTCCATAATTTCCTTGCAGTCAGCTCTCGGAGGTGTGATGTGGGCTGGGACACAGCCCAGCTTTGCTGGGGGATGCTCCATATCCCTGGTTTTTCCCAGCAGATGGGACGGGAGGGGTCAGGGCAGCATCTCCCCAAAGCCCTTGCCCGAGGCACTCAGGAGCACTTGGATCACTTTCCCGACTCCTTTGGTTTTCCAGCAGCACCAGATGTCCCCCAGATGTCTGGAATGAAACACGAGCTGCTGTCACCCTGTTGTGGCACACAGGGGCTCCCAGTTCATCCCCCAGTTCTCCCAGTGCATCCCAGTGCTCAGCTGGCTGCTGGGAGCTCACCCACGCTCGGCACAGCTCGGTTTTCCTCCCAAAAAGAGGGGGAAATCCCTCCCAAAGCCAAATATATTCTGAAACTCTGTGGATATCTTGGGATGATCCAAGTCTGTGGTTCTTCACCAGAAAGTCATGGAAAACAGGGATCTTTGTGCTTCAGGTGCTCTTCCTGCGTTCCACCTGGATCTCGTGCTGCAAAAAAAAGGCTTTAAGAACTCAAAACGTGTAGAAAATGGAAATAAGTGAGACAAATGAGGGGGAAATGGCTCCTTGCTGGGAAAACTTAGGATGCTGCTGGAGTGGGAAAGGAGATTCCTCAGTCAGGGGAAGAGATGAGCTCTGCTCCTCCCATCCTGTGATTTCTGTCCCCTGGGAGGGATGGGAAACGGGAATAACGTGGCTGTTGCCAGCTCTAAGCCGCCGCTGTCCCAGGATTTTCCCTGGCTCTGTGGGATGGGATCCCGTCACCACTGGGGTCAGACTCCTGTGCTTGTAAATCCATTTGGGCATTTCCCCAATTCCTGCAGAGAAAGCCACACAAAGTAGAATTTGGAGTTTAAAAAAGCCCTGGTGAAGGAATTTCAGGCTCATTGTGTCCTTGCCTGGTACGGAAGGGGTCAGCTGTGCCTCGTGCCAAAAATCTGACCTAGATTACATTGCCCAGCCTTGCCCTGGTTTTCTTTTCAGGACTGATTTAAGAGATGCTCCCAAAAAAATCTGCTTTAAAGCCCAAAATAGATGGGAAAAGTCCAATATTTCTAAGTGGGGTCATTGCAGGAGAGATTGATGGAGGTGTTGCTGCTGCAGGGTCAGTTCTTGATGTGCTTCATCCTTCAGAAATCTCAACTTTCACCATCTTCTGGATTCAGGATGGGATTTATTTTTCTCCTCACATTTTCTTCTTTCCAGTTGTCCGAAATCCTGGAATAAGTTGGAGGCAGTGGAAAGCTCCCATAAAATCTTCCTCCAAGCAAAGCTGGAATAGGCTCGTGCAGCTCCAGCCATGTCCATTCTAGCAGCAGAAAGTCTATTAAACAGTAGAAAATACTAATTTCTGCCCTTAGGGAGAAGAGATTTTGCATTTCTATTGTGAAATACAGGTTTTATCCCAATTTTCCAAGTTCTGTTGTCAAGGAGACAGTGGGAACCCAGGTGTGGGGCTCCAGGCAGCTTTGTTTTCCATTGGGGAAAGTTGTTATTGATGTTTAAAAAATGGAGATTTTATCTTTTCCCATTTTATACACAAAGTTCACCTGCTGCTTTAATAAATACATTTGGGGCAAACATTTGATCTTCTGGAAGTGTGATTCCCTTCCAGAATTCCTCGTTGGGCAGGCTGGGAATAGAGGCTGAGTTTGTATTGTGCGGGCTGATAAAACCCTGCCTTTTTTGTACCTTTTGGGGAGCTGATGAGAGAAATCAAGGGAAAAAGAGGAGATTTTCCAGCCCGAATCTGTGGGGATAAAACAGGGAATATGAACTGAGAGAGTGTTTAATTCCTCTGCCAAACTCAGGTGTCACCTGCACAGAGCCCTCTAACTGGAAGCGATTGGTGAATTCAGGGGTTTAAACTGGGAAAATGACCTGTTCCAGTGAAAGTCTGTAGAGGATGGATAAATGCAATGCTTTCCATGATTTCCCTTCCAGTGAAGTTGGTTTCCAGTGATAATTTGAAGTGCATTTGCATACGGAGACGTAAAGTCTCCTCTTTGGTCTAGACCGCAAAAAGAAAATGCATTTCACAGCAGGTGGCTGGAAAAGTGGCTGAATATATTGAATTAATGTGCATTTTTTTATTCCTCATGATGGATTCTGGATGGATTCTGGGATCCTCGTGGCAATGCAAATACCTGGGGTGAATAAGCATGCAAAATGTGGAGGAAATGAAGGAACAGAAGTGAAACAAATCTGCTGATTTAAGTTGTTTACTTCCAGTTTCATTTTGGCGAGGAATTGATTCCCATTCTAATAACTGTGGAACAGACCTGTGGATTTAGGGAGGGCAACTGGATTCCCATTCTTCCATCACGAGGAGGAAAACCAACTCAGAGCTATTTGTGGAAGGATTGAAGAGCAGCTCTTTTCTTGCATTTCAGTGAAATTTAATTAAACCCCCGTGGACTGGAGCTGCTGGTGATTGGAGCGAGGATTTGTGGTGTGGTGCCGTCCTGGCGTTCTGGTTCTGCTTGGATTTCCTCAAAGTTCCTGTGTGTTAATGTCCAAAGGAGGCTGCTAATGTCGTGGAATTATAGAGATTTCAATCCTACAGAAGCTTCAAATTCCACGTATGTGACTGGCCCAGGGCACACAAACCTTTTCAATTTATGTTTAAACTGTATTTTTATTTTTGCTGAATTTTACTGTTTGCTAATTTTTACTCAGGGTGACTGATGAATTAATTCCACTCTGTTGCCTGGAGATCCTTTTTCTAATTACTGATTCTCAGCTAATTCTTCACATTTCGCAGTCATTATCTGTGAATCTGGTATTATTTGAATTCCCAGGCAAAGCTTTGTGGGGTTTTGACCCCAATTTGTGGCTTGATCTGTGGCCTAATACCACTATTGCCTTTTACCCAGCTAGTTTGTTCTCTCTTATCTCTCCTGGGAATAAATCCTGGGGTTTTTCCATATCAGTTCTTCTTGTTTTCCTGGAAAATCTTGTTGCTGAAGCTCCTCTCCCATTTCTCCTGACCTCGTGCTGCTCTCACCCTCTGTCATCTCTCTGCTCTCTTAATCCTTGAACTCTGAGTTCTCCCTCTTGATCTTTGAGGTTGGTCTTGACCTTTTGCCTTCTTCATCTCCATCTGCATCTCTGAACTTCCCAGCTTTTCCAGCATCCTCTCCTTCCCAAACTCCTGTTTCTTCTCAGAAGATGGTCCTTAAAAAAGAGAAGAGTTTGAAACACAACAAATCCTCAGCCACACGGGCCAGCTCCTGCTCTCCAGCCAGTCCCAAGGGCATTCCAGGAATGGCAAAAGGAAAGGGCTGGCGGCTCCTTCCATCTGTGCACCTTCCCTTTGGAAAGCAGGAGCCTGGGCCAGCATTTGCCAAACACAGTCCCTTACCCACCTTGTTGCCTTTTAGGTATCCCTGCAAACTGCGCTCTGCAGGAGCTGGGTTGAAGTCCAGTGGAATGTAAAGGGGATAAAACCCCAGCCAAAAGCCGTGTTTTCCACAGCTAGAGGATGGTTTATCCCTAGTTCATGTCCTTTTCCTTGGTGCCACTGGGTTTAGGGGGCTTCTGAGATGAGCCCTGCTCGTTTAATGTCAAACCTAGTAAATCCTGTTTGACAGCTCACAGAAGTCACAACGCTCCTGTTTCTCCACTGTCCATTGGCACGAGGAGAGTTTTGTTCAGGTTGGGTGTTCTGGTGTAAAGACCTCGACTCAGGTGGTGTCAAAGGAAACCGAATTGCTCAGCTGCGTGCTCTGGGTCGTGGAAATGCCAGAGATGTGGAGCTGCTGCTTCTTTCCAGGAGAGAAGTCAACCTTCAGGAAGCTCCTGAATTATCCCAACAGTAGGGTCTTGTTTACAGCTCAATGCAAAAGACCTGAATTCCTGGTGGAAATTCAGCCTGGGTTTCAGGACCAGCAGTTTTACCTGAAGAGTTGTCAGAGCTTTGGTCAGAGTTGGAAGAATCACCGTTTGGAGATGGCCTTTTGCTCTAAACTGGAATGTGATGAGTTTCTCTCTTCCACAGTTTCCACTTATATAACTTTATTCCCATCTCCTGTCTTGTCCCAGCAGCTCAGCTGGGAGAGGGCTGGGTCCAGCTCAGTTTGTGGAGGAATTTTGCTTTTGGGATACTGAAATGGGGAGGAGGTTTTGAGAAAAAGGAAGAGCAGGAGGGTGCCAGCCCCATCTCCTTCCCTCCCGCTGCCTCTCAGCACAGCACAGGGAAATGCAGATATAGGGAACAGCAGTGCCAAACCCCCAAAGAAACAACCAGAAATTAAAGCAATCATTTAACCAAAGAACTTCAAATTAGGAACATTTCTCACATCTTTACATTTCAGGACCAGCAGGGTCCTGTTGTTTATCCCCTCTGGTTTCTCCATTTTAGTGTGCATCCCGTGGATTAGGTGGAGGCTGTACTTGCTTTTGCTTCAATGAAATAATTGTTGAATATCCTTTTTTGACTGTCTCCATACATCCTCTTAGACTCCTTTTCCCTGGAGCAATCCCCTAGTCCTCAGAAACACAGATTATATCTTGATATAATGCAGATTATATCTTGATACAACCTCAGTGGAGGACAGATGAACTCATCGTGGGGAGTCATCTCTTAAATCTTAGTTTGGTTTCAAGCAGTTACTCTCAGAGTAAGGAGTTGGATCAATAAGCCTCGTGTGTCCCAGCTGTATTCAACCCTAGAATTCCATGATTTGTGTTATTCCGGAAGCTGTGCTGCATCCTCGCACAAACAGCCCCTTTAGGTGCATAAGGAGCCTTGCTCAGGGATGGTTTTGCAGGAATTGGAATCAACCCAAAAAGTGCAGAAGGCCCCACAGTTGGAGAAGACAGCCCGAGGGTCCAGCTCCTTCCCAGGAGTGTTTTCCTCAGCGCTGTCGCAGCCCCTTAAGGAGCCACAGTGCATCAGTGCAGAGGAAATGTTTCCCAAAAGGGAAAATCTTGTTGCTGAAGCTCCTCTCCCATTTCTCCTGACCTCGTGCTGCTCTCACCCTCTGTCATCTCTCTGCTCTCTTAATCCTTGAACTCTGAGTTCTCTCTCTTGATCTTTGAGGTTGGTCTTGACCTTTTGCCTTCTTCATCTCCATCTGCATCTCTGAACTTCCCAGCTTTTCCAGCATCCTCTCCTTCCCAAATTCCTGTTTGGATTTGACAGGGAGACAGGCTCCTGGCACTGTCACAGCACAGCTTTTTGCTCTAAAATGCACACTCAGGGTGCTGGTGGGAGTTCAAAGGGCTGGATCTTTAAGGAGGAAGAGTAACTTTGTAATCCATCAGTATGAAAAACAAAAAAATTGCTGCAGGACACTGCAGCTCAGTTCGAGCCAGCTGAGTGAGAATCACAGGATCATGGAATGGTTTGGGCTGCAAGGGACCTCAAAGCCCATCCAGTGCCACCCCTGCCATGGGCAGGGACACCTCCCACTGTCCCAGGCTGCTCCAAGCCCCAGTGTCCAGCCTGGCCTTGGGCACTGCCAGGGATCCAGGGGCAGCCCCAGCTGCTCTGGGAATTCCATCCCAGCCCTTCCCCATCCTCCCAGGGAACAATTCCTTCCCAATATCCCATCCATCCCTGCCCTTTGGCAGTGGGAAGCCATATTCCCCTTGTCCTGGCACATCTGGCTCCTGGAAACAGTCTCTCTCCTTTCTTGTAGCTCCTTCAGGTACTGGAAGGCTACAATTAGGTCCCTTTCCTCATCTTCTTTCCCAATTTTGTGCTTCATAATTATTGTGGAATTAAGGGCATGAGTTAACCCTCTATACTCCTCAGCCCTCCATCTTCCTCATATTTTAATTTCCCACTTGTTGCCCTCTAGTTAAGCTGCTGCTTGGGCATTGAGATGGCTTGAGTGTCAAAAATTAGGGATAAATGAGGAGAGGACCACAAAAAGATAATCCTCCCCTTTGGCTGTTTCAAGGAGCAGCATGTTTAGATAATCCCTGGGAGTGGGACACACTGTAAAACCAGGGAAACAAATCTGTGTGATTCGTAAGGAATTCAGTACAGGAGACTGATATTTACCTGCTTGGTTTTGCAGCATTCTCAGCAAATAAATATATTTTTCCATTTTATTTTGTTAAATAAGACATGTCTGTTGTCATTTTAGACCTGAAAGGATGTTTAAGGCAGCAAATGCAGAACAGGAAAAATAAATCTTCTAAAAGCTGTTTCTGTTTGGAGTTCTGCTGACAGTTCTGCGAATATTTTTTTAAAGCAGCAGCAAAATGACATATTTAGGTTATTTTTATTTTAAATACACCCTGGATGCAGCGGGTGGGACATGGAGAACTGTCCTCAGCCCCGTGTTGCCGTCACTGGTTTGTGTGGCGCAAACCCAGCTCCAGGGAGTCAAACTCCTCGTTTCAAAGCCACCTTTGTGCCTCTGCTCCCCTGAGGGGACCTTTGGCGCCGTGGGTCACAGAGCATTCCAAACGCCCCGTTTCCCACCTTTTTCCAAACATTCTCAGCATAAACAGCACTCCGAGGCATCCAGGTGGAGGAAAAAGGAGGTTTTCTGAACTTTGATGGGTGGGTTGGTCTCCAGAGTGGAGGTTTCTCAGTGAGGCCTAGTCCAGCTCAGACATCTCGTTTCAGTCAAGGTTTCCCCACAAGGCCTGGTTGGCTCTCAAACACCTCATTTTTAGTCAGGGTTTCTGTGGGAGGTCTAATTGAGGTTTCTCTGTAAGGCCTGGTCGAAGTTTCTCCATGAGGCCTGGCCAGGCTCTCAGACATCTCAATTTTAGTTAAGGTTTCTCTATGAGGCCGAATTGAGGTTTTTCCTTGAGCCCTGCTCAAGGTTTCTTCACAAGACCTGGTCATCTCTCAAACATCTCATTTTTAGTCAAGGTTTCTCCACAAGACCTGGTCAGCTCTCAAACATCTCATTTTTAGTCAAGGTTTCTCCAGGAGGCCTGGTTGGGCTCGCAGACATCTCGATTTTAGTCAAGGTTTCTCCACGAGGCCTGGTCAAGGTTTCTTCGTGAGGTCTGGGCAGGCTCTCAGACATCTCCTTTTTGGTGGTATTTGGGAGCAGAAGCTCCAGTTGAAGTTTGTGACTGATCAACCATGCTCAGTGGGCCAAAGTCCTTCACCCAGACGTGAAGATTTGAAGTTACAAAGGTGACTTTTTTTGTGTGGTGGGTGAGATGTGCCCTGGTGTGTTGGGGACAAAGAAATTATTCACACAATTAACTTTTCTGAGGGGGATAGAATGGGGTGGACACTGAAATATGGTCTGTACATTGCTTTGGGTCCTGGATTTGAGGGAGATTTTGGTCTCAGGGAGCACAGGGACTCAAAACAGGAGGTTATTGACAAAATTTGGTGCTATTGGGCCCCATTGTTTTAATTTTGTCTGTTTTCAATACAAGTTGGTCTCATAAAAATCCAATCACTCCTGAAGAGAGCTTGCATTGGGTATTTCTCCACTCAAAGAAATGTCCATGTCCATGCATTGACGTTCTGCACAGGATGAGGGATTTCATAAAACAGGATGTTTGCCTTTTTTAGAGCATAATCTGACTCGATCACGAGATTGGTAGTTCTCCTGTGGGGTACCTGGAGCAGGTCATGGAGACCTATCCATGTCTTAACCTCTCCCACCTGCTGAGTGGGCATTTCCTCCTCCCAGCTGCTGGGATTTTTTCATTGTTTTAAGTAAAATTGACAGTAGAAGAAAGGGGAAAGAAGCCCCTGATATTTTTATAGAAGCTACTCTTACTGGACAAACAGGGATCTCCATGGGAGGCACTTGATGGAGGACTTCAAAGGGAGGAAGAGCTTTGCTTTTGTTCATTTAGGCTGGAAATGCTATTTTATGAAAGATTCCAGCTTCTCCGTATGCTGAGGGACAGGACAAGGGGAAAGGGCCTCAGGCTGGGCCAGGGGAGGCTCAGCTTGGACAGCAGCAGGAATTTCTGCATGGAAAGGGTGCTCAGGCCTTGGCAGGGGCTGCCCAGGGAGCTTTGGAGTGCCCATGCCTGGAGGTGTCCAAGGAAGGGCTGGAGGTGGCACTCAGTGCTCTGGGCTGGGGACAAGGTGGGCATCGGGCACAGCCTGGACTCCATGGGCTGGGAGGGCTTTTCCAGCCTCAGGGATCCTGGGATTCTGTGAACTTTTGCCAAAAGGCTTCTTCAGAGAACTTTATGTGATGGTACCAGAGGTACCTGAGGAGGTATCGCTGCCTCTTGTGTGGGGCTAAAAGCAAGAGCCTTGTCTTTATTTCCACTTCCGCATGCCCTGAGCGAGCCCTCGGGCACTTTGCCTGCCCAGCACGGTGCTCTGAGACTGAACTGACAGCAAGAATTCCATTAGAAGGGCGGAGCTCACGATGAGCTGATTTGTGTTAGAAAACAAGGATTTAAGAGCAGGAGCGTTGCTAGAGGGTGGGGAAGGATGGGTTCATTCAAGCACGAAGCATTGCGGGTGGAATTAGCTGTGAAAGAAATGGCTTGGAATACATAAACATGAGGATGTGGGTGGCAGGGAGGGCATGGAAAGAGGCACCTGTGAGGAGCAGGTCAAGCGAAGTGAGAGCTCTGAGTGATGGGGCACTCAAGGAAGGACTAGAGAAATGTGATTGGAATGAAGAAGGACTTGGCTGAGATGAGAGTTTAGTTTAAAAAAGAGGAGACAAAATATGCTGAAGTGAGAGGCAGCTTTGGGTGCTTTGAAGCTCGAATTGGTGCTCCTTCCATTCCTGTGGCAAAGTTCTGGGTGGGAAGTTTGGGAAGACTCATGCATGGGAATGGTTAGGATTCATGGGTGGGAAGTTTGAGAGGACACATGGGTTGGGAAGAGCCCTGTGTGGGAATGACTGGGAAGAGCTAGGGGTGGGAATGGCTGGGTGGAATTTATGGGTTGGACAGTGAGGGAACTTGTGGGTGGGAATCGGATACAGCAGCAGGACTGAGACTCAGTTCTGCAGTGGCTGGTGCTGGTGGTAGCTGGTGAGCAAGACCAAGAAATGGGCTTTTAAGAAGCAGGTTTATCATGTTAAACTGCCCAGAAATACCATTAAAGGTAAATAAAAAAATAAAATACCGTTAAATGAATGGTATTTTAATGGTATTTTAAATAAAAATACCATTATTGTATTTAATGAATATGGATTACCTGTAGTCAATTTGGAAGCCTTTAGCCCAGTATTTTCATTAATTAGATTTTTGGGTGCCTACAAGATTGCATTTGAAGGGATCTGATCCCAGCATCTTCTAAAATCAGGCCCTTCTGAGGAATCTCGCCCTGGATGGTCAAAAATGTGCACCTTAAATCTGCTCTCCAGAAACACCCCACAAAAGCAATAAAAATCTGCAAGTTTGTGTCCAGGTCTCCTCCGGGCTTTTTACTTTTTCTCCTTCTTCCCACTCTGGCACATGAAAATAGGGAAAGCTGCGAGTTTTAGATCCTTGGAGTCCTGTCAGGGTCACAGCAACCCACAAAATGTTGCTCCTGAGCCACATCCTCCAGTCCCTTTCCTCAAGAGTGACACGGTGTAATATTCAGGATTTGAGATTCTGATGGAGAACTTTAATTTTTTTAATGTATCAATGTCCTGGGGAGTGTGGAAAGTATTAATGACTGCTTTGACTTTGTGATTTTATTTGCCCAGAATTTGTTTAGGATGGTGGAAGCACCCACTCCCTTAACTCTGGATTTTCAGGACCTTCCCTCAATAATTCTGTCCCAGAGCTGCCAGAGATACCTTCTGTTTTTTTAGGATACTTCCTTTTCCTTAATATCCTCATTTGCCAAACGCTCCCAAACCACAGAGCTGTTTTTCCCAGTGACTTTATGTGAGGTTTTGCCTGTTTATTTTCCTGGGAATTCTGTTATCAGTCTGTAAATGGCACCAAAAAGATAAATGTGTAAAGATAAATAAATAAAGGAAATGTCTCAAGCTTAACCAAATTTGAGGATTTGGCTCAATTCTCAATTAATTGTTTTAGCTCCAATCCTTGCTGGTTTATACATACTTTGGGATTAGAAGATCTGCTGGTGAGTGCAGGGCATTTTTGGGGTGATTTTGTCCCAAATTTGGGCTGGGATAGAGCAGACCTGATGCCTCCAGCTCTCCTGGGCCTAGTTGAAAAATCCAACAGACATTTATCCCATGGGAGATGCAGGGGAAGTTGGATGGGAAGCTCTTGGCATCCCCCCAGCCTGATGTTGGATGAATTTGCAGGGGAAGAGCATTTGGGATGAAAATTCCAAGGTTTGGGGGGTCTAAATATCAACTGAGAGTGTTAGTTTAGAAAATATTTGGGTTTCCCGGTGATGTGTAAGTGCACGTTGCCTTTGCTGGGGTGACACAAGGGATGAAGATATTTAAGAAGTTTGGATGCCAGCATTGTGACACGAATTTAGCAAGGACTTCCACAAAATAAGGCAAAACAAAGATTAAACGGCTGTAATAACGGGAGAAGAGCAAAACTTATTTGTTGAATCTAGCAAAGCTGGAAAGCCACCAAAACCAGCACCAGGAAAAAGAAGGAAAAGAAAATTTTGACACCAGACTTCTTAGTGCAGTTTAGTTCGTGTAGCATATTCCGTGTTGGAAATTCCTCTGTCTCGTTGACGTGCTAAAAATAGATTTCGGCTGTGAGGATAATTCATCTGGGCACAAGCTGGCACCAGCACAGCCAGAAGAAAAATGGGCAAGCCACAAACGCTTCCAGTTTAATGATTGTATTCCTCGCCACAGGACAACCTTCAAGTCACAGCCAATGTCAGCCTGGGATAAAATGGGTCCAGGGTGATGTTCTTGCAAAGCTGCCAAAACATGGGCTGGAGAACAGGCTCTGCTTTTATTTGTTCATCTTCATTTGGGTTTTTTTCCTCTTGCAGACTCACTACGAGAGTGGAGAGTACATTATCCGCCAAGGGGCTCGAGGGGACACCTTCTTCATAATCAGCAAAGGAAAGGTGAGTTCACACCCTCCCAGGGCAAGGGGCTCCCCAAACCCCACTCCAGCCTCTCCCCTTCCCCTCCTGAGGCACAAATGTGGCAGCACTTGACATTTAATTAAACTCCTTGGCTGGGTCAGGAGGGAAGAGTGGCCTGAAGGGCTGGAAGTGCAATCCCCTGCTGGTTTGCACATGCGCTCCCAGGGAACACTTTGGGGCAGAAACTGTTGTTGAGTCTCTGGCTAAATGACCACAAAAACCTCTTTTTTTTTTTAAGTAAACCCTCAATACTCCATGATTTCTTTGCTAAGCATCCCCCTTCCAAGGCTGGCTTCCAGGCTTCATTCCCATGGCTCTCTCTTCCCCACTTCTCCTAATTCAGTAACAGGAAGGCAGGGATGTCTGGGCTCTCTCCATGGGGAAAAATAAAGGTCTAGATTTCTCTTCCACTGCTCATAGGGAAAATATTTTTGACTTCTTTTCCCATAAAATCCTGATGGGATTTTATAGACCAAGCTTTTTCCTTCCATTCAACAATTATTTCTAATTTTTTTAGCCTGCCTAATACACTCAAGAGACACCTGGCTTCCTTCCACGTAGCAGGATGGAGATTTTGGAGGGAATACACAGTGATTTCCAGCTGCCAACTCGTTTCCCACCATCATCTTCCACTTTCTGGGAGCCAGTCTTCATTGGAAGGGAAAACATGGTCTTTTTCAGATTGATAAAAATTGCATGGAGAAGTTTTTGAAATGAACTTAATCGTAGCCTGCAGAAATCCAAGTTCGTTGGTTTGGTGCCCTTTCACTTCCCTTCACTCAGAAATAATATTCCCTCTTTTCCCACAGTATGGACAATCTGCCTCCCATGTCAAGTGTTTGGAGCCGTGTTGGCCAGGGAGGCTTTTGCCCCACTTGGTCAGGTGAATCCCATCCCTTCCCAGAAGCCACAGAATCCTGGAATGGTTTGGGTGGGAAGGGACCTCAAAGCCCATCCAGTGCCACACAAGGACACCTCCCACTGTCCCAGGCTGCTCCAAGCCCCAATGTCCAGCCCGGCCTTGGGCACTGCCAGGGATCCAGGGGCAGCCCCAGCTGCTCTGGGCACCCTGTGCCAGGGCCTGCCCACCCTGCCAGGGAACAATTCCTTCCCAATATCCCATCCAGCCCTGCCCTCTGGCACTGGGAAGCCATTCCCTGTGTCCTGGCCCTCCATGCCTTGTCCCCAGTCCCTCTCCAGCTCTCCTGGAGCCCCTTTAGGCCCTGCAAGGGGCTCTGAGCTCTCCCTGGAGCCTTCTCTTCTCCAGGTGAGCACCCCCAGCTCTCCCAGCCTGGCTCCAGAAGGGCTTCAGCCCTGGGAGCAGCTCCGTGGCCTCCTCTGGGCTCATTCCAACATGTCCTCAATCCCCAAAGAAATGTGAAAAGGAAATCCCAGTTGCTGAGCTGCAGCCCTTACCCCTCACCCAGAGGATGGAGAAGACCTCCCATGGCCTTGGCTATTGCTGCAGAGCCCTGGATTCCTCCTGGAGCAGCTCCTTGGCTTTGTCCCTGGCCTCTGCTCCTTTATCTTGCTGTGACAGCTGCTGGCCAGAAAAAGGGAGCTAAAATAAAACAAGGCACGGGCACTTGCTGAGAAATTCCCAGACTCTCAGCTGGAGCCTGATGGCTTGACAGAAATTCCCACAGGGATAGTTAAATCCTGCCCAGTTTTCTCTTCCAAGCTTATTGCTTTGGGAAAGAGACACCGGTGGCTGATGGATGCATGGGGTTGGAGAGGGTTTCATTTTAATGCCTGATTTAGGACATTGGGTGGATGTAATAATTAATCCATGCTAAGGATGCAGCCCGGGATAGAGCCTCAGCAGTGAAACATGGAATAAATACCAATGAAATACAGGATTTTAGAATCCCTGTGTGCTGCCTGGCAGCTTCTGAATCTGGAGCCCATCCCCCCCCGTGTCCTGTGGTAAAACTTGACCCAGGCAGCTCAGTAAGCCAGGAAAATGCTGGCAGCAGCTCCTGTTCCTGGGATCACAGCTGCAGTGTCTGCAGTCAGCCTGAGCAGCAGCAGGGAGAGCTCCTTAGGGAATCTCTGCCTTGCCTGTCACGTCAGAGTGTCTGGAGTGACAGAATCATGGAATGATCTGGCTTGGGAGGGACCTCAAAGCCCATCCAGTGCCACCCCTGCCATGGGCAGGGACACCTTCCACTGTCCCAGGCTGCTCCAAGCCCCAATGTCCAGCCTGGCCTTGGGCACTGCCAGGGATCCAGGGGCAGCCCCAGCTGCTCTGGGCACCCTGTGCCAGGGCCTGCCCACCCTGCCAGGGAGCAATTCCTTCCCAATATCCCATCCATCCCTGCCCTCTGGCACTGGGAAGCCATTCCCTGTGTCCTGGCACTCCAGGCCTTTCTCCAAAGTCCCTCTCCAACTCTCTTGTACCTTTAGGCACTGGAATTCTGCTCTAAGGTCTCCCTAAAGCCTTCTCTTCTCCAGGCTGATGTGAGCAGAGATTATTTTTTACATTTCTGAGCCCATCACTCCTCTCAGAAAGACTTCTGCTCTGTTTTCTCCCAGCCCACCCTCCACTGATAATTCTTTCAGGACCAAGATCCTTTTCCCCTTGTTCCCTGTCAGCTCCATCCACCCCACTTGACCCCACTCCTGAGCTTGTTTAGTTTATTTATTTTAACTTGTTTCCCCAAGTCCCAGCAAGCAGAAATCAAAGTGAGTTCCAAACATGCTGTGGACAGGAATGTGTGGAATAATAATGGATGGAAATGGCTCATTCCCTTCTGCTTGGGAAGTGCTGCTGCTCCATCCCCTGCCTTTATCCAGAGGCAGCGTGGGCCTTGCTGGGCCGTTTTCCACCCTTTTCCCTTTAGGATCCACAGTGTGGCACCAATTGAATGCAGGTTCCCCACGGGAGCCTGGCTCAGAGCTTTGAACCTGGTGGAAGTCACACTGCCCTAATCCCTGAACGCTCTTTGCTTGGGATCAGTGGAAGTCGTGGAAAAAGGGCTGAAATCTGCATTGAAATTCCCTTTGTTTGTCCAGGGGCATTCCTGGCTCATCCATCCCACATTCCCTGCCCTTCCATGAGGCAGTGCCGGTGTTCAGTGCCCTGTGCTGCTCATTAATGACTCCGACCCGCTGGTTCTGCCACCCCTTAAAGAGCTGGGACAAGGTGCAGGCCACAAGTGGAAATTTAACCGAGAAACTGCACCGGGATAGCACTGAATCCAAAAGGATGTGCCTGACATCCCACATTTTGGGTTGGGAGTTTCCATGTGCAAAAGCTCTGATTAAAAAGATGGAAAGATTGGATTTCTGCTCCAGCTGGAGTTGTCCCCTCCCTGAATTGGAGAGAGAGCAGAGCCAGCCTTTCTCCTGTGATGCCCCAAACTGCTTCACTTCAGCTGTGTCCAGATGGAGGTGATTTATGTTATTCCTGTCCCTCCAGGGAGATTGGGAATGCTGGGAATCATGTGGAACGGAGCTAACGGAAGCCTAGGCCATGTGTCTGACCAAGGCACAGCAAATTTTTGGGATTTCATTCTCCTGTGACTGTGCTTGTGCAGCCAACTCCACGTTTAGAGTTAAAAACATTCCCAAAAATCCAAAGCCGTGTGTTTTTGCCGGAGTAGTGGAAAACCACTGCTCATTTGCTTGGATGGGTGGTTGGCGATGCCGAGGGAAAAGTGCAGGACTCTGGGGAATTACGTGGTTCCCAGAGGAGCTTTTCCTGAGAGATCCAGGAGGTGACAAATTCCCCTCTGAACAAAGAGGTTTCAGTTGTTAATTCAAAGTTCCCTGAATCCCGTGGGGCTTTGGCTTTTCCACAGGTGAACGTTACCCGGGAGGACTCTCCCAGCGAAGATCCCGTCTTTCTCCGCACTCTGGGGAAGGGGGATTGGTTTGGAGAGAAAGCCCTCCAAGGGTAAGTGCTCCTTATGAAGTAGTTCTTGAATTTTGATATTTTCTCCAGGATTTTTGCAGCTTTCAGGTGGTTCTGGCCACTTGGGAAGAGGTTGGGAGTGGATTGATTCTTTTGGAGTCACTGGATTTGTGCCGGAAGTGGGAAATGGGGTTTGTTCTGCACTTGAGCAGCCAAATGTAGACCTTCCCTTGCTTGTGGACATCAAAAATTAGTTTGACTTCATGCTTTCTTCCCCAAACATCCATTGGAAGCTCAAAGAGTTTGATGTTTGCAGCTCTGGAGTGTTATTCCTGTATGAAAAAGGATAATCGTGGTCATCCTGATGGGGGGATGGCTGAAGGCAAGGCAGTTTGGGGGGTTTAAATTCTCTTGCTGTATTTCTGTGGGATTTTGGAGGTGGAAGTTGGATGTGAGTGACCACTTTTATATAAACATTTTCCTTTGGGGATAAGCTAAAAGAGGAGAAGCTGCAAATGCATATTCAGCAGGTGATTATTATAAAAATTGGCTTTATTAAGGCAGGAATTGGGGACACTCATTCATCTTCATGGACAAACATCTTTTCCTAGGGGTTTATCTGCATGACAGAGCTCTTGGGCTTTTTTTTGGGATGCTGTGGTAACGAGGTCGATCCCTCCTCTCCCACCCTTCTCCCAAATAAAAGGTGGCAGAATATTCAAAGGCCGAATTTCCTGGCACCTCTTGGCAGCCAGAGACATATCAAGCACAAACCTCAAGTCTACAAATCTCTACCTGAATTACAAAATATTGTGGTTATTAAACAAATATCCTGATTTTGATTCCATCCCCTCACAGCCCTGGTGACCCAGAGCATCCCCATGCTGGGAATTCCTCGGCATCTCAAATGCAGTAGTTTGAGATTGGTTCATTGACAATACTTGGCTGCATATATTTGAACATTCAATAAAGAAATGGAAACTTAATTATTGAGAGCACATTCTCCATATCAGGGAAAGGACAATCCTGCATCCCTGGAAGTGCCCAAGGCCAGGCTGGACACTGGGGCTTGGAGCAGCCTGGGAGAGTGGAAGGTGTCCCTGCCCATGGCACTGGATGAACTTTAGGGTCCCTTCCAACCCAAACCATTCCATGATCATTTTTTTGCTAGAGAGGTGGAATTCCTCCAGAACCATCCCTCCAGTTTGCTGCTAATCGCAGGAGTCCGACAGGGAGATTTAAATGGAATAATGGGAAAGTATAGTAATGTAAACATCTAGCAGCTCGATAAATTGCTAATTAATGAGTGTCTGTCAGGATTGGGTGAGACATCCCTGTTCAGCCACTTGGGAAACCTTTAGGATGACTCCACTGCTGTAAAATACAGCTATGGCTGAGAGCTTGAGATAAAACGGAATTTTTACTCTATTTTCTTTCCTTTTTCATCTTTGATTAATTTTTTAAAACTTTACCAGGGCCCTTAGCAATACTTGGAATCCCAGCATGGTTTGGGTTGGAATGGACCTTACAGACCAAGGGGCACCTTCCCCTGGACTTTATTAAATCCTGGGATTTCGTGTGTGTAGAATAAAACAACAACTAAAACCCATCTCTTCATTAGGCTAGAAAATGATCCTGAAATGCAGCCTAGCAGGAGCTGGGATAACAAATCCCTCCCCACAATATGTCCCTGACGGAGCCATCGGGGGCTGATGGGCGTTATCCCATTTGCCATGCTCACGGCAGATGGCACCCATTAGTTCCCAGTATCCCATTTCACACCGGCAGAACAAGCCATGAAATGATGATCCACATCCTCTCCCAGTGCCCCTCGTACCTCCCTGGCTAATTGGAGGCAGCAGATGGGTAATTTGCAGCCTAGCATGACATAATCCAGGGTGCTCCAGAGTCAGGTGATGTTTTCTTCATTGCAAAGAAAACATTTGATAGGGCTGGTGACAAGAATTATTTCTGTCAGAATTATTTCTTTTTCCTTCAGATCGGCACAGGGAGATAACTGAGTGCAGCTCAGGTACTGAACTCAGTGGTAACTCAGTGTGGATAACTCTGTGTGGCTCAGGTACTAAAACTGGCTGAGAAATCAGGGGGTGCTGCCTTGCTGGCCTCACACAGCTGGATCTTGCTCCAGAACATCTGGAGCACACCTCAGCCTCTTCCAGAGGGGATGTTTTGGGAGCAGCCATCCATCCCATTGGATGAAAAACGTGGTTGAGACTGGTGGGGAGTCTTGAGACAGAAAATGATGGGGGGAGAAAAGAGGATGGAGAACAAATCTTTAGGAAAATGAAGGTTCTGAGCAGCCTGGGATAATGGAAGGTGTCCCTGCTTAAGGCAGGGGGTGGAATGGGATGGGCTTTAAGGCCCCTTCCAACCCAAACCAGTCTGGGATTCCGTGAATGCCTCTTTCCTGCTGCATATTCCATCATACATTGGACTTACACAGGGCTGGTGGTTTGGGTTTGGGTGGTGGTTGGCTGTGGGTTTCACCCAGTTTTGGGATCCAGGAGGAGCTCTAGACCCAGAGCAGGGGCACAGGGCAGGGGGTTGATGTTTGGAGAGGTGGTGATGGAGCAGGAGAGGGAGGGGTTTGATGGAAATATTCACAGTTCAGTTCCTAAGGCTTTGACCAAACTGGCCAAGTCTTGAGGGCCAGCTGGGATTTTATGGTGAGTGCTTGGCTTGCTAAAAAAGAGGTCCCTAAACACTCCTGGGCAGTGGCAACAGAGGAAGAATTCAGGTGGATAGCCCAAGCTGAAGCTGAGACAGGGCCTTCACAACATCTGTGTGTCCACTGGATGTGCTGAAGTATAAATGTGAATGTGAGGGGTGCGTCCTACTGGGAAAAGCAATGGGAATACGGATGATTTAAACCTACAGGAACAGCACAAAGTTATAACAAACATATTCCACATGATGGCATGAAAACAGCAGCTGGTTTAAGGCTGTTTCGTTGGATTTCTAGGAGGAGATTTCTAATGCTGTTTTATTCTGAAAACAGCTGAGCTTGTTCATTTGCCCATGTGGGCTGTCCTGGAAAATAATGAAGTTATTTGCTCTGCAGGGAAGGACCTGGGGGACACCGAGCTGTCCCTGAGCCTGCAGAGTGTCCTGGGGGTCCTGGGGGACACCGAGCTGTCCCTGAGCCTGCAGAGTGTCCTGGGGGTCCTGGGGGACACCGAGCTGTCCCTGAGCCAGCAGAGTGTCCTGGGGGTCCTGGGAGACACTGAGCTGTCCCTGAGCCAGCAGAGTGTCCTGGGGGTCCTGGGGGACACCGAGCTGTCCCTGAGCCTGCAGAGTGTCCTGGGGGTCCTGGGGGACACCGAGCTGTCCCTGAGCCAGCAGAGTGTCCTGGGGCCAAGGAGGCCAATGGGATCCTGGGGGCAGCAGGACAGAAGAGCATTCCCAGCAGGGCAGGGAGGGATCCTGCCCCTCTGGGCAGCCCTGGAGGCACCTCTGGAGTGCTGTGTCCAGCCCTGGCTCCTCAGCACAGCAGGGCCAGGGAGCTCCTGGAGCGGGGCCGGCGGAGGCTGCGCAGCTGAGCAAGGGCCTGGAGCATCTCCGTGCCCAGCACAGGCTGAGGGAGCCGGGGCTGCTCAGCCTCGAGAGGAGCCCCAGCTGAGAGGGGCCCTCAGCCCTGGCTGTCCCTGGCTGCAGGGAGGGCTCCGAGCAGGGCCCGGGCTCTGCTCCGGGGCCCAGCAATGGCACCAGAGCACCGGGCAGGGCCTGAGCCCAGCAATTGCCCTGCCCAGGAGGCAGAACTGCTGCCCTGGGCAGTGCCCAGCCCTGAGCACATTGGCCACAGAGGCTCTGGGCTCTCCTCCCTGGGGCTGTTGCAGAGCTGTGTGCACACAGTGCTGTGCCTGTGCTCCGGGACGGCCCTGCTGGAGCTGGGAGGTGCCACCAGGTGCCCTCTGTGCTCCCTGCAGCCTGAGCCGTCCTGTGACTGGTGTGAATTATTTTAAGGCATGGCATATGGAAAAGGTGTGGCAATTTGGGAAGCTGTCCCTCCAGCAGGGTCATGGCAGGTCAGCTCATGGATGGAACTGCTGGAGGAAGCTCCTGTTTGATACCGAGACCCCCAGGCAAAGAGTGCCCTCCACTCATCCTGCTTCTCATAAAGACTAAAATACACATTTTTTGATTGAT